>NC_140174.1:89337154-90773992 GCF_963971535.1 Notolepis coatsorum | reverse complement strand
AGGAGGAGGGGACGGCGGGGAGCGAGCGAAGCAAACCCCCGCTGCACCTGGAATACTGTCTGCAGTCTCTGGACAGACTGAGGAATGTCAGGAATAACAGGAATATCAACACAACTGCTAACATTTCCACATCTGGAGCCAATGTCATGAGCGCGGCGGATAAGAGCATGAAACGCTATAGGGGAGAGAGAAACTCATAGAATCTTCTGGAAAATTAACTTACTGCAGTTCCCCTTCTCGCCGTTTCCCAGAAGAGAGAGAGCGAGAAGAAGCGTTAAGATTTCCACCTCCGATTAAGAGCGAATTGTTTGCTCCTCGTACACAGGCTCGTAAAAGTGTCACAGAATGCTAAACATGTGTAGGAAAACAAATAAAGCTAAATTAGTAGGTGCATGGATGGGAGATTATCTTCAATCACCTCCACCGCTGCCACCCAAGCAATATTTTATTTCTTTCCTCTGGTTTGGAGCAAATGTGTTCCCCAGATGTTTATCCTGCCTTTATTAAGCAAGAAACATAAGGCCCTATAAATGGACCGCTGGCCGCCTCCAGCTCTCCGAGGCATAAATCCCTCGACTGTGCCTCCTGCTCCGACAACGGAGCGCCTGGGCTTTTTTCTTTTTTCCCTCTCTTTTTCTTTTTTGACTGAGTCCATGAGCCTCGAGCGCCGCTCCCCACTGGGTCAGAGAGGAGAGACAGCGAGGCACTGTGGGATTGTGGAGGACTACTGTCTTTGAGGAGGGGTTTCCAATCCAGAAGCGACGGTTGCGTTTTGTAAACAACGCAATTTTTTTTTTTTTTTATTAATGCTAAATTCATAACGCGGAAATGACATGGTAAACCCCCATAGAGCACAAATAACAGTTGTTGGGTTGTTTAGTTTTTTTTACCCTTGGTTTGGACCTTGTAGTTTTTTTCCACACAAGTTGACTTATGTAAACTATTTAACAATAATAATAGTTTATCAAACTAAAATGGCCCGGGATGATTGAAGTGCATGGCGAGAGCTCTCACTGTGGGTTGCAGAGCGGTCAGTCTTCCTTCCTGAACAGAAGGCGATTGTGAGGCGGCAGGGATGTTATGGTATTAAAGGAAGGAGCCAAGCCACCATTAAAGCACAGGGAGGAGGGTAAAAAAAAGAAAACACGTAGAAATGTGTTTCTGTTTATTCTAGTTTTGCAAGGCCAAGTCAGCTGGACTGTGTGTAGGGGTGGATGAGGGGGGTGGGGGGGGGGGGGGGGGTTGAACTCAAAGCTTCCCCGGGTCAGAGGTCAGATTTAAAGTGACAGAGTTGTGACAAAGAGGCGGAGTCAGATGAGGGCTATACAGTCAGCCTGCCCTCACGCTGGTCCTAATGCTTCACAGAGACGCTAACTAAGTTCAGCATTGAGTGAAACTGGATCAAGCTGTAAACTCCTGACCTAACAAGCCGTATTACCTCAGCAACTTCTCAATACGGTTACGACTAGAGGTCACAGGGTCACCGTCGTGTGGGCATGGCGGGGGGGGGGGGGGGGGGGGGGGGGGGGGGCAATCAGAAGGCTCTTAAACTGTGTATCAATGTCTATGTTAATAGTCTCCTGTGAGTCTCTTGTGGTTATTATTCTATTCTATTAATACTCATATATTATCCTCTGAATTTCCCAAATGAAGCTATAGGTGTAGTGTTTCCAGTAATACAAATACTTAGTGCCACGTCAGCCCAAGACAGTTTAGACAGTTTAATTGCATTTTATAGCATGATCCTATATTCCTGAATTTCCCCAAGGGGATCAATAAATTAATATCTTATATTATCTTATCTTATTGGGCATGTGGGTTGACTTGTGAGACGCCTGCAGAGGCCAGAAGCCCGAGTAGGGAGCATATAATAGTGTCAGAAAAACTCTTACAACTTACAAAGTAACGGTCCTGTTGGGAAGCAGGCTGGCATCTGGCGTCTCCGACAGCTCTTCCTTGCTGCAGCTGACTCGTCTCCCAACAGCTATGGTAGTGTGTGCTTTTGAGCGCTCATCTGTGCAGCTGCAGCTGCTGGTGATGAGCCCGGGGCAGGCCTGGGAGAGCCGGGACTCCGGGGCATGCGGCAACAGCAGCATCAGCAGCAGGCGCGCCAGGAGCGGCGTACCGACGCCGGCCACGAACATTATTGTCTTTCTGAATCTCACGTCAGCTGCCCCCCGTCATCCCATGTCTCCAGGGTGAAGCCTCCGAGGACAAGGGCTCAAACCTGAGGTCTGAGATGAATGACAAGTTGTGGTGCTCTCTGGTCGAACTTCAGCAGTGAGCGAACGTCATCATAGTAGCCATTCCACCTATAAATCCTTGTATACCTTCCCGTACATTTTACATTTGACTGCACATTATAGTGTATATTTCTGGATTGTATATTTTAGAATGTATATACATATTTTAGAATGTATATATTTGACTGTGTATTCTTATTTGTGACTACCGAATTGTTTAATGTGGTGCTGAATTTCCCTCGGGATTAATAAAGTACTTATATTATATTATATTCCCAAACATTCGGCAGTTTTGGTTTGCTATGTGTGTGTCCCCTCCTGTTATCTCATGGCAACGTGTGCGCACAACTTCATATAGGTCCACGGTTCATTAATCCCGGTGATGTGTTTGTCCAATCTCAATAAAAGCAGCCAAATACTTTTTTCGCGTGGAAAAAGTTGTCCGTTGGAAATAAAATTACCGCTCACATGCAATTATATAAACTAGAATCGAATGGGATCGTGTCGCAGACGCAGATTCTGATTACCGTTATATGTCCAACATTCATTCAAAGGTGTTATTCCAGGTTCGACGAGGTCCATAACTCAACGGGCGACACTGACATCCATGGTACATTGGTACAACTAAGCAATAATTCCCCCAAAAAAACGTTGTAAAATTGTTTCGATGCTTTCTTCAGAGTGTTCAACAAGTTTGTTCTTTCGGATCCCGAAGTCCTGCTTGTATTTCCATGAAGCCAGTTGCGATGAGATCTACCCGAGAGAGAATCTGTATAGACTTGGAGCAGGATTTTGATGGTCTTGATCAGCTCCTGTGTATTTCCCAAAATCTAGCGGTTTTGCCTGCTTGCCACTCTGTCACACTCACATCCAGTTACTACCCCAAGTGCGCGCAGTCCGTGCGCGCGTCCGCGCGGTCCTAGTGCAGAAAATGCCATAGTTTAGTTTCATAGCCTTCTTAGATTACCTGAAAGGAGACAATACATTTACATACATTTTGTAATTTAGCTGAAGGCTTTTATCCAAAGCGACTTGTACGACACGTCAGCAGGAAGGGTACAACTCTTTCAGCTGAGTAACAATGTTCATCAAAGTGTTGAAACTTGAGTGCTGCAGTGTTGAGTTGAGTGCATAATAGAGATATACGAGTATATATTAGGAAGAGTGCATGATAGTAAAAGACAGTAAGAAGGTTATTATTATTATAATTATATTTTTTCATTTCAGATATTGATTGAAGAAGTGTGTCTTTTAGTCGACGGCCATGCCACAGAATGAAATGCCAAAAAAAAGCATCATCAATCGCCGTGATGATGATGATGTGATGATGGTGGTGGTGGTGGTGGTGGTGGTTGTGGTGGTGATGGTGTAGAATCTTTAGCCATGAGATGAATTTGTTCCTCACAGAGTGAACAATGTACAAAAAACAAATACACTAAATACCAACATGGTCTCATCAGAAAACGTAAATAAAGTACTAATCTCGACCGTAGGAAAAAAGGTACAAAATGTACATTATGTTATAGTAGCCATACATAATATTTATTTTCTTTCTTTCTTTCTTTCTTTCTTTCTTTCTTTCTTTCTTTCTTTCTTTCTTTCTTTCTTTCTTTCTTTCTTTTTTTCTTTCTTTCTTTCTTTCTTTCTTTCTTTCTTTCTTTCTTTCTTTCTTTCTTTCTTTCTTTCTTTCTTTCTTTCTTTCTTTCTTTCTTTCTTTCTTTCTTTCTTTCTTTCTTTCTTTCTTTCTTTCATTTCATTTCATAAATGTAATCAGTTCATTTAGGAGCCACATCATTAATAATAATCTTCATTTATATAGCACCTTTCATACACAGAATGCAGCTCAAAGTGCTTAACAGTGTTACGTTCTGGACACCGACCTCGGTCGGTGACCACCCACATTCCTGGCATATGTCACTGGGCTTGTCACCTGTCATTTCCCTGTCAATTAGTGCTGTCACTTAGGGGTGGTTCCTGATTGGCTGTCACGGGGGTGTGTGTGGAATGTTGGTATTTGGTGTCTATGTAACATACCTCTCTTCTGCTTGTCCATTGTCAGGTCTTCACTAATTGCGTTCGGGGATAACGCGGACGGTTCTACTCTGGACCTCCAATAAGCTCCCATTTACCTTATTTTCCACTTGTGCTATTAGCACTTGTTCTCTCTTAGAATTTACTCTGTGTTCTTACTATTAAAGTCGAACCTGTTCAAGAGTAAACACTCTCTGTCTCTGTGATTGCCTTCACCCATTGGAATTCACCTACCTGCATTCTGACAGAAGACCTGACCATCAGAATTCCATGGAGGCCATCATGGAGATGCTCCGGACGCAGGGAGCAGCCCAGACACGGATGGAGGAACATCAGCAGCTGGTCAGTGCCGAGTTAATCCGACTCAATGGGGTCGTCGGATCATCCCAAGCGGTGGCGCAGTCGGCGTTGGCCACAGCCCGACAAGCCCAAGAAGGAGTGGCTGGTGTTCAGTCGGCGGCGGGAGAAGCAGCGCTCCACGCAGAGGAGAGTCGGGGGGTGTTCGGGGTCCAGGAGCGGTCCCGCGAACCACATCTGCAGGCGCCCGCTCGCTATGACGGAATTCATCACCCAGTGTCTACTCGTTTTCCGGCTGCAACCACGATCATTTCCATCGGAGACAGCGCAGGTAGCGTATATTATCACACTGCTCACAGGTCAAGCTCTCTCCTGGGCTACGGCGGAATTAGAGGCAGGGGCGATAATCTGCAACAGTCTGGACGCCTTTACCCGGGAATTGAGAAGAGTATTCGATACTTCCCGGGTACTCTCGATCTTCGAGGCTGGTGGTCGTCTTCTCGACTGCCGGCAGGGCCTCCGCACGGTCGCAGCTTATGCTATCAATTTTCGGATCTTGGCTCGGGAGACAGCTTGGGCGGAGAACGTCTGCGTGGTTCTGTTCGTCAGGGGACTCTCAGCGCGGATGCGAGATGCACTCTCCGCGCGTGAGATCCCCGAGCAGCTGGAAGTGCTGATCAACACCACCATCAAGATGGACAATCGGCACCGGGAGAGGGAGAAGGAGCATGTCAACAACACCCAGCCCCAGGTATGTTTTCCTTCTTCTCCTGGTGTTGATAATTCCATGCATTACACGAGTGGGCCACTGGGTGATGAATCCATGCAGCTTGGAGCGCTGTCGCTCTCGGACGACGAGAGGCAGCGCTTCATCAAAGAGCGACGCTGCTTCCGGTGCGGCCGCACCGGTCACTGCTTCGGCAGCTGTCGGGTCCAGGCTGTATCGGCTCGGCGCCAATCGGGGATGGAAGGTGCGCCGTCGGGCTTCGAAAAGGCGCCAGCAGGTGGGCTCATTCCTGCCAAAACCACGGATTCTCGTACATTTTTTGAGGTGGCGATCAACTGTGGGGGTGACATTAGGGGAACTAAGGCTCTCATTGACTCAGGGGCGGCGGGCAATTTTATTCACGTGGGATTGGTGAAGGAGTGGGGAACCCCAGTGGAGGATTTAGGGGTTCCCTTACCAGTTTATGCCCTGGACGGTCGGCCTCTGGGCAGTGGGAGCGTCACCCAGCGCACAGTTCCCTTACACATCCGGGTGGAGGGTGGGGAGTGGGAATGGGTTACTTTTTTTGTCATCTTTTCCCCCTATTCTGTCATGGTGTTGGGTCATCCCTGGTTGTCGTCATGTGTTCGTGTCATTAATTGGAGCACGGGCGAACTCTCAACGGCGGCCGACGTCAAGTCGATCGTCAGCGGGAGTTTGCCCAAACCCTTGTCTCCCCCCCCTCTTCTCTTTTGTCTCCTCCCTCTTTCTCCAGGATGGTGGGGAGCGTGGCAGATTCTGATCTACCCTCTAATCCCGATTTAATAGGGGTGCCTGAGATCTATTGGGACCTGTCGGACGTTTTTAGCAAGACGCGTGCTAAAGCACTTCCGCCTCATAGATCATACGACTGTCACATTAATCTTCTACCCGGTACCTCCCCGCCTCGCGGGCGAATGTTCTCTCTCTCACGCCCCGAAACCTTGGCCATGAACACCTACATAGAGGAGGCATTGCTTGCGGGGCACATACGCCCTTCCACTTCCCCTGCCGGCGCTGGCTTCTTCTTTGTTGATAAAAAGGATGGGGATCAGCGCCCATGCATTGATTATAGGGGATTGAATGACGTTTCCATCAAGAACCGATATCCTTTACCCCTCATGGACACGGCCTTTGAGTGCTTACAGGGGGCACAGGTCTTTTCTAAACTTGACTTACGTAATGCATACAACCTGGTCAGGATTAGAGAGGGAGACGAGTGGAAGACTGCATTTAACACACCCAATGGGCACTATGAGTATTTGGTCATGCCCTTTGGTTTGGCTAATGCTCCGGCAGTCTTCCAAGCCCTGGTTAACGACGTGCTGCGAGACTTGATTGGGGTGTCGGTGTTTGTCTACTTAGATGATATCCTGATTTTTTCTCGCGATTTGGTGCAACACCAAATGCACGTTCGGGAGGTGCTAGACCGTCTCCTCAAGCATCAACTATTCGTTAAGGCTGAGAAGTGTGTGTTTCACACGGACACCGTGTCCTTCCTGGGCTTTGTGTTGATGAAGGGCGATCTGCGCATGGATCCAGCCAAGGTGAGTGCAGTTTTGGACTGGCCACGGCCTTCGTCGCTCAAGGGGTTACAACGGTTTTTGGGCTTTGCAAATTTTTACAGACGCTTTATTCGCAATTTTAGCGCCTTAGCCAATCCCTTAACAGCTCTCACTAAGGCCTCTCTCCCTGGCTTTGAATGGTCGCCTAGGGCTGAGTCGGCCTTCTGCGATCTTAAACGTCGTTTTACATCCGCTCCTGTATTGATCCGCCATGACGCGGAGGTTCCGTTCATTGTGGAGGTGGATGCCTCTGACGTCGCGGTGGGGGGGGTGCTCTCTCAGAGATGCTTAAAGGATGGGAAAGTGCACCCGTGTGCTTTTTTTTCTCGCCGTCTGTCACCAGCCGAGCGTAATTACGACGTGGGTAATCGGGAGTTATTGGCGATCAAATTGGCACTGGAGGAGTGGAGACATTGGTTAGAGGGGGCGGCACATCCTTTCATTATTTGGACTGATCATAAGAACTTGGCTTACATCCAAGGGGCTAAACGCCTTAACGCTCGCCAGGCCAGGTGGACGTTGTTCTTCACACGATTTCGATATACCATCTCCTATAGACCCGGCTCCAAGAATATCAAACCTGACGCGTTGTCGCGCCAGTTTGAACTTCCTGGTCGGGAGGAGCAGCCCCATCCCATTATTCCACCGGCCTTGATTTTGGCACCCGTGTCTTGGGGCATAGAGAAGGTGGTAAGGTCGGCGCTAACGCGGGAGCCCGATCCTGGTGGGGGTCCTCCGGGACGGTCGTATGTTCCCAAGGTGGCGCGCTCACGCTTGCTACAGTGGGCACATGCGTCATCCCTCACCAGCCACCCAGGGGCAACCAGGACCCTGGAATTTATCCGTAGGAGGTTCTGGTGGCCGACAGTGGAGGGGGATACGCGTTCCTTTGTGGCGGCCTGTCCGGTGTGCGCACGTAGTAAGACCTCTCGACGGGCACCGGCGGGTCTCCTCCGACCACTTCCTATTCCTAAACGACCCTGGTCACACATATCTCTGGACTTTATTTCTGGTCTTCCCCTTTCGGACGGATTCACCACCATCTTGGTGGTGGTGGATCGGTTCTCTAAGGCGGCTCACTTTGTCCCTCTCCCCAAGCTTCCTTCGGCCTGGGAGACTGCTGATTTAATTATACAGCATGTCTTTCGGGTCCACGGGCTGCCAGTAGATATCGTGTCGGACCGGGGTCCTCAGTTCGCCTCCAGGTTCTGGAAGGCGTTTGCCGCCGGCCTCGGCGCCTCTGTCAGTCTGTCGTCTGGGTTCCATCCACAGTCGAACGGGCAGACGGAGAGGGTCAACCAGGATTTGGAGGGGGTCTTGAGATGTTACGTTGCCGGTAGTCCGGCAACGTGGAGTAGGAGGTTGGCTTGGGCTGAGTACGCGCATAATACCCTTCTCTCCTCTTCTACCGGTATGTCTCCCTTTCAGTGCCAGTATGGTTTTCAACCTCCTCTGTTTCCCGAGCAGGAGCAGGAGGCGGAGGTGCCCTCGGCCCAGGCACATGTGGCTCGCTGTCGCAGGACGTGGAAACAGGTTCGGAAGGCGCTACAGAAGGTTTCGGTTAGTACCCAACGGCAGGCTAACCGTAAGCGTCGTCCGGCTCCAGTTTACCGTCCAGGGCAGCGGGTTTGGCTTTCCACCCGGGATCTCCCTCTCCGGGTGGAATCCAAGAAGCTGGCTCCTCGCTTTATAGGACCATTTAAAGTGATTCATCGGGTTAATCCAGTGGCTTACAAGCTACGACTTCCGAGCTCTATGAGGGTTCATCCGACGTTTCATGTGTCCCTGTTGAAGCCATTCCTCTCATCGCCCTTGGCCCCGCCACTGCCTGTGGTTCCTCCGCCCCGGTTTATTGGCGGTCAACCCATTTACACGGTGCGGAGGATACTGGGTTGTAGGCGGAGGGGTAGGGGGTTTCAGTTCTTGGTGGATTGGGAGGGGTATGGGATAGAAGAGCGTTCTTGGGTGCCTCAAAGGGATATTTTAGATCCCAGCCTGATCGTTGATTTCCAGCGGCTGAATCCCGAGGCTCCTAGGTGAACGTCTGGTGCCGTTCGTCGGGGGAGGGTACTGTTACGTTCTGGACACCGACCTCGGTCGGTGACCACCCACATTCCTGGCATATGTCACTGGGCTTGTCACCTGTCATTTCCCTGTCAATTAGTGCTGTCACTTAGGGGTGGTTCCTGATTGGCTGTCACGGGGGTGTGTGTGGAATGTTGGTATTTGGTGTCTATGTAACATACCTCTCTTCTGCTTGTCCATTGTCAGGTCTTCACTAATTGCGTTCGGGGATAACGCGGACGGTTCTACTCTGGACCTCCAATAAGCTCCCATTTACCTTATTTTCCACTTGTGCTATTAGCACTTGTTCTCTCTTAGAATTTACTCTGTGTTCTTACTATTAAAGTCGAACCTGTTCAAGAGTAAACACTCTCTGTCTCTGTGATTGCCTTCACCCATTGGAATTCACCTACCTGCATTCTGACAAACAGAGACACATTAGAGGGGTAATAACCAATAGGCTAAGTGGAAATTATCTTTTGTTCTTAGTTATGGAAGCTGGTTTAATCTATTATTGTGAATGTATTGAATGGGTTAATAGAACATATAATCATAACAAATTTATAAATTAGAAAAAAAACATTTAACATTATCAGCAGGTGATATATGTCTTAATATTAAGACATATAAGACAACATTTACAGATAAACATTCCAAAAAACGTACACCTGAAAGGGTTAACAGAGTTAACGACTTTAACCCAGGTTGTGTCATTTCGTAACACATCTGCATGTGTTTATTTGGGGATGACTCACTGTGTTATTTCAACACATCTTTTTGAGTGCATTCTTTTTACAACAACAGTGACAGCGACACCGGAGCCAACAGTCGCCCTTATCGGAAGTTAACTTGCTACCCCGTGATTGGCGTGGGTGTCTTTGGGTGGTGGGATAGGGTTCACTAGTTGGGCGCTTGGCCATGTCGTCGAGGCACAAGTGTCTCTGTGTTTTTTTTATTATTATAAATATGACATGTTTTAGTTTTATTTCCTGCTGCTTGTTGTTCCCTTGTATTGACCGATGTATGTTGACCTGTTGCCCCTGGTATATAACTATGAGTTGCAGTGACTGTTTGGACTGAGTAAAATCTCCCATCTTGGGATCAATAAAGTTAGCTGAATCTGACAGCCTAATCAGCGTTAAGCACATCATTTCCCAGTTTCAGACATCGGTCACGAGAGCAGGTTATATAAGACTAGAAGGTCTTAAATACAGTGAGAGCATGTTATAGAAGACTGTAGAAGGTCTTAAATACAGTGAGAGCATGTTATAGAAGACTGTAGAAGGTCTTAAATACAGTGAGAGCATGTTATAGAAGACTGTAGAAGGTCTTAAATACAGTGAGAGCATGTTATAGAAGACTGCAGAAGGTCTTAAATACAGTGAGAGCATGTTATAGAAGACTGCAGAAGGTCTTATTACAGTGAGAGCAGGTTATAGAAGACTGTAGAAGTAGGGCTGGGCGATATGGCCTCTAAATGATATCACGATATTTTATGGCTATGTTACGATACACGATGTACATCACAATATTTTGACATTTCCTCTAAAGCCCTTAAAAATGCTTGATTTAGCCCTTTTTAAAGATTTATTTGTTGGCGTTTAATCGCTTTATTTCTACTGGGCAGTCCAGTAGAGAGAGACAGAGGAGGAATGGGAGACAGAGTGGGGTGAAGACATTCGGCAAATAACGACGGGTTCGGGAGTCGAACCCATGGAACTATGTGGTTCGCCACTGGGGGGCGCCCCCGATTTAACCCTTTGAAGCATACAGTCACGCCAACATGACGATTAAAATAGTCCCTGCATTTGCATGTTCTTGGTATTGTATCTGATTCTAGGGCCATCTATGGATCTCAGGGAATGTATTCCCAGTGTGTCTGTTACTAGGGTTGAGTAAATAGTAATGAACCAAATGAGAATATCAATAAAAAAAAATTGTATCTTTGACTGAATAACACCATGCTAAAATTTACCAGACCTGACACTGACCTGGCTGAGAGAATTGCTGAATATACTGTATAGAAATTTTCTAGAAGGTTCGGTCATGACATCACCACAAATGTTCTAGAATGTTCAATGTTCTAGAATGTTCGGCTATGACATCACCACAAATGTTCTAGAATGTTTGATGTTCTAGAATGTTCGGCTATGACATCATCACAAATGTTCTAGAATGTTCGACCATGACATCATACTGTGGCATCACAAATGTTCTAGAATGTTCTATTATGACAATTATATAATACAATAACCTAAATATAGCTTTGGCTCCAACAAGTACTGAATTCTGCCATCCGGACACATGCAATTTGAAATATGATTATAGAATATAGAATATCAGGCATAAAATGGTTATGCGATTAAAATGTGATTAATTAGATAAATTAATTACAAATCCTGTAATTAATTAGATAATTTTTTTTAATCACCTGACAGCACTAATATATATATTTACTTTTTAATTGCATGAAACATTATGAAGTATTCTCTTATGCCGCTTTTCCACGGTCTGCACGGTACCTACTCGGCTCGGTAGTACCCCCCCATAGATATATATAAAGACAGTACCCCCCCCCCCCCCCCCCGTCAGTGTAGCTGGGGCGCCGTGACGTCATCTTCAACGCGACAGAGGATTTCGACGCTAGCTATCAAGCTACTGTATTAATCCAGTGCCTTATTAGCTCAATTACGCTAGCTGCAATGCTAACCGTTAGAACGCGAGGCTACTACCAGTTCATCCACATCTCACAACCTCCATATTCCATTGACGTTTCTGAATAAAACATGTAGGGCTAACATTTAAACTCGCGAAGCTCTCTCCACTTCTCACACTCTCGTATCCCCGGCTGTCTCCTCAAAACAAACCTGTGGCGCCGCCTCTCCGTCTCTGGGTGTGTGTGTGTGTGCGCGCATGGGCGTGCGTGTATGTGCGTGTAAATTGGGGCGAGTGTGTGCATTTTTTGAGAGGGAGAGACGAGAGACGGAGAGAGTAAAGGCAAGCGCTGCGCCAAAGTAAGTCATCTCAACCGCGGCGGCTTATAAACTGATGTGAGGGATTGTGAGAAACATCACGATGTCCGCGATACGTTTAAAAAGTGTATCGTTTATGAACTGTACCCGATATTTATTTAATATCGTCATATCGCCCACCCCTATGTAGAAGGTCTTAGATACAGTGAGAGCATGTTATATAAGACTGTAGAAGGTCTTAAATACAGTGAGAGCAGGTTATAGAAGACTGCAGAAGGTCTTAAATACAGTGAGAGCAGGTTATAGAAGACTGCAGAAGGTCTTATTACAGTGAGAGCAGGTTATAGAGGACTGTAGAAGGTCTTAGATACAGTGAGAGCAGGTTATAGAAGACTGTAGGTCTTAAATACAGTGAGAGCAGGTTATAGAAGACTGTAGAAGGTCGTAGATAAGCTTCCGGTTACGCTACAACATGTAGCACACGCATTTTGCAATTGCTCCGCTCCCACTAACGCTAATTTCGTTTAAAAACATTATTTGGACAGTAAAGAAAGAGAATAGACCACATCGTATGTATTGTTAAGACCCTCTACTAACCATATCAAAAGACAATATGGTTAAAGGTGGAAAGAAGGCAGAGAAAATAACTACGGCAACTTCAACGGCGCAGGACGTAAAAATACGAGATAGACGCGTCCGAACCGTCGCTGGTTCTGAGCCGACGGCGACAAGCTCCGAGGAGGAGAAGGAAGAGGACAACGTACCGGGATCATCGATTACGGTCCCCGAAAGAGAGACAATAGAGACCAACATAAAAGAAGGTACAGATTCAAGCTCCGTGAGAGGGAGAGCAGCCAGATTTATGGATTCCAACGTCACTGCATCTATCTACCATTTGCCGTCAACTGAAGTAAGCAGAAATCCACCCGATTTCAACACATTGTCTAACCTGATGGTAGAACAGTCTAACATGATGAAAGAACAGTTAGAACAGTCTAACCAGATGAAAGAACAGATGGTAGAACAGTCTAACCTGATGAAAGAACAGATGGTAGAACAGTCTAACCTGATGAAAGAACAGATTACACACATCAAGGCGCTCGAGGCAAACGTCGAGGCTAAATTCGATCGCATCGAGGCTAAATTCGATCACATCGATGAGAAATTAGAAGAAGTCAAGAAAGCGTTCGATGCACAGTCAGAGCGAATCACGACAGTGGAGATTTCGGTGACAGAAAACACAAAAGCAGTCAAGGCGAACGAAGGTATCATGACAGTGATGGGAGAAGAGATGGAAAAAGTTAAAGATGAATACCGGAGGGAAATAAAATTGCTTAAAAACGAAGTGATGGAGAGGCAACTAGAAACCCATCGTTACCACAGGCGGAATAACATCCGCATAGTGGGGCTTGATGAATCAGTGAACTGCGATGACATCAACTTTCCAAACGAGTTATCAACGATTTTGAATAACTCCGACCCAAACAAAGTGCCAGAAGTGGAACAAGTTTACAGAATTGGTTCCCAGGGGCAAAATATCAACGGGCCGAGAGTCATCATTGTCACTCTGCGGAAGACTACAACAAGGGATGAAATCATCAAATATGCTCGCAACCAACGTGGGAAGCTGAAGTATGGTGATAAACCAATATTTATCTACGAAGATTTGAGCAGAGAGGCCATCATCCGACGTCAACCATACAAAGTTGTGATGCAAAAGCTGTACACAGCCGGCCACAAGCCAAGGCTAGCATATCCGGCGCTGTTATCATTCTTGGACAATAACGGCCGCAGGTCAGGTCCATTTACACCCTTTGATGCTGAGGATTTCCTGATTCAAAATGCAGCAAATAACCCAAAGCATGACGGAAATGCCGGAATCAGTTAAGCCTCTCTCTAAATATATACCAGTGTAGGAATGACTTTATTGTGTTCATCAATGAGGTCATTCCACCAGTGTTGGAATAACATTGCTGTGTTCATCAAAGTAGCAAACGATATGCAAGTCGTCTATAACAATGTTTATTGTGTATAATACGATTCATAATACATTATAATTTCAGTCTCTGGTCTCTGAGGGGACAAATAAATAAATATCAATGCAAAAAGATCTATCTGGAATATTCTGGGTTTATCGCTCAAATGCCCTGGGTCTCTTAGATCATTCTGGAATGTAAAATAGTCTAGGCACTAGTATATTCTACAACCTTCTAGAATATAAGGCACCATGACAACGAAGTAAAAATAGTCTAGGCACTAGTATATTCTACAACCTTCTAGAATATAAGGCACCATGACAACGAAGCATACAACTCTAACAATAACATTCGGTGTGCATACACATAGCATATATAAATTAAATGAAGTGCAATCAGCCCTTAATAATACTTTAAAATTATCCACACATAAACGTATGGGCACAGCAAGGTTATTCTAACAATTTAAGTAATCACTCCATTAAAGGCACATTGAAGCGCTAAAAGGCGCTGCTTTTCTATCTTATCTAATCAGTTAAATCGGTTCTAGTGGCTTCTCCACGTTGATAATTATTTATCTCTTATTCATTATCTATATCTTTCCATTGATTTTTATTTTATTAAATTTTTTCTTCTCATCACCCTATATTTTTTAAATATAATTTAACTTACATTGTTCTTTTCCAATGTTCTTCACATTAAGGTGTCAA
The DNA here is from genome assembly GCF_963971535.1 of Notolepis coatsorum. NCBI lineage: Eukaryota > Metazoa > Chordata > Actinopteri > Aulopiformes > Paralepididae > Notolepis > Notolepis coatsorum. Next base: position 90,759,389 of record NC_140174.1, on the reverse strand, counting down.
TATTACTATATATTTTTTAAATATATTGTAACTTACATTATTCTTTTCCAATGTTCTTCACATTAAGTGTCAATACTGATCTACAATCTTTTCCTTTTTTTTTCCCTCACACGTTGGTGGAGGGTTCAAAGGAATATGTCGATAAAGGTTTATTCTCTTTTTATTTTATTTTTTATTTTTATCTTTAGGTTATTTATCACAATACTTCATTACAGTAAGGGAAGGTGCAAGACCAAAAGCGACATTCTATTGCAATAGAATGGAAATGTTAGATCCTATGGCAATGAGCATAGGAAAATTAGGATTACAATGCTCAGGTTGGGCAATCCGGTGGACCATGGGAGAAAGTCAATCGCGGAGGATGTGTTCTTGGAACACAGGCATGTTCGACTTTCTGGGAGAGGGGAAAATAGGGGATTTTTATTTGTATATATATATGTTTTTAAGCTCAGCTCTCAACGGGACCTCATTAATTGGATGTGCATCTATTGTAGCTTCATACTCCAGAAACATTACCAAAAACTACACGAAAACATGCATAGACTATGGCTAGTTTGAATATAATGGTATGGAACACCGGTGGGATAAACAAACAACACAAGCGCAAAAGCGTGCTTACACTGATGAAAAAAGAACATGTGGACGTGGCACTATTAAGCGAAACGCACATTTTAGAGGGAGACATAAATACGTTAGCGGATAACATATACCATAATATTGGTCACTCTTCTTTTGCTACGAGAACTAGAGGGGTAGCCATAGTCGTCAGACGCAAATTAAATATCGAATTGAAAGGGGTATGGTCGGATGCTGAGGGGCGCATAACTATAGCTAGGATTATACACAATAACAGGAAAATTGCATTGGCAGCGGTATATGCCCCGAATTTGTACGAAGTGGGTTTCTTCACTTCACTAACAGGAGAAATGTTAAACCATCCCGAGTACTCATACATAATAGGTGCGGATTTTAATGCCATTTGGAACCCAAGGATGGACAAAACTTACCTTTCCTTCTCCAGCGAACAAAAGAATTCATCTAAAGCATTAAAAGATTGGTCGAAATCAACAGGAGTAACTGATTTATGGCGTTCACTTAACCCCATGACCCGCAAGTACTCCTGTCGTTCGGCGAGACACAACACACTATCCAGAATTGATTACGTCTTTGCATCCCCGAGAATATTTGATAAATACGAAGTGGAAATGACACCCAATGCGCTATCAGATCACTGCTACTTAATCCTGAAAGCAACATTTGGTACATTATCTACCCGGGCCCCAAGATGGCGTTTTAATTCGATGCTGCTTAACAACAAGGAATTCATTACACAAATTAAAGAAGCTCTCACAGTATTCCTACAAGTTAATGCTAACTCGGTGCAAGATCCCAGAATATTATGGATGTCGGTAAAGAGTATGATCAAGGATTTCTCGGATAGATTTACCTCCATATTGCGCAAAAATCAAAACACAAAACTGTCTGAAATGGAAACGCTTTACTCAACGCTTTTTAATTCTTTAAAATACAACAACTCTACTAGACTAGATAACCGAGTTAACATTCTAAAGACCGAGATCAAAGCAATGTACAGACAAAAATCGGAATTGCAAATACGCAGCACTAGACAACAGCAGTACTTCCAAGGTTCTAAACCTAGTCACCTATTAGCCATGCGACTAAGAATTAATGCAAAATTTGCAGATATAACTGCCATTAGGAAACAACAAGCTCTAGTAACAGAACCCAAAATAATAAACGATACATTCAAAGAATTCTACTCCGATTTATATAACTCAGAAACGACCTTTGATCAAGACAAATTAGACACATATCTTAATCAAATTACTCTCCCTAAACTTACAGATGAAGACGCTAAACGGTTAGAAGTACCGATCACATTAGAAGAACTCAAGAAGGCCATATCCGGAATGAAAAACGGCAAAGCTCCGGGAATTGACGGTATCCCATCAGAAATGTACATTTCTTGCTGGGACATATTTGGACCCTTATTACTAAATATGATCTTATACTCAGTCAAAGAGGGAAGCTTCATCGAACACCAAAATACCGCACTCATTTCAGTTCTTCACAAAAAAGACAAAGACCCCACTGAATGCGGTAGTTACCGTCCTTTAAGCCTCCTCGGAACCGATGTCAAACTGTACTCTAAGATATTAGCCATCAGATTGCAAAAGCATATGACGTCTTTAGTTCATACGGACCAAACAGGCTTCATAAAAGGTCGCCTGATCAATGATAACATAAGGCGAATACTGCACGTACTAGATACAGACAAAGAGGACATCACACCTAAGGCGATACTATCCCTGGATGCTATGAAAGCATTTGACAGGTTGGAATGGTCGTTTCTATGGGCAGTATTGGAAAGGATGGGGTTAGGAAAAGGTTTCATTGATATGATTAAAGTACTATACAAGGACCCATCGGCCATGATTACAACAGGCACAATCATCTCCAAAATCTTTCCGGTATCACGCTCTGCCAGACAGGGTTGCCCTCTTAGTCCCGGACTATTCAATTTATCATTAGAGCCTTTAGCACAATATATAAGACAATCCCAATCCATAGAACCAATCGTAATCAAGGGCACACAACAAAAAATTAGTTTATATGCGGACGACGTAATATTGTTCATGCAAAACCCCAACACCACATTGCCTCATCTGCTCAAGTTGATTGAGAACTTTGGTGATTTATCGGGATTTAAGATAAATTGGCCGAAGTCGGCTTTCCTTCCACTTAACACCCCTGCAAAAAAAGATATAACCCTCCCAGGTGCGATACCGATGGTAAAACATTTCAGATGCTTGGGAGTGGAAATATTCCCCACCATAAGACAAACGGTGAAGCACAATTACACAAAAATACAGAACAAAATCAAGGACGACCTGGACAGGTGGGCAAAACTTAAAAACTCAGTACAGGCAAGGGTATCAATAGTTAAGATGGATGTATTACCAAGAATCAATTTCTTCAGCTCAATGCTTCCGTTACCTCCTCCAGAGGGCTACTGGAAAAGATTACAAACCTCCACATACAAATTTATTTGGAATAACAAACCACCTCGCATAAAAAGATCCACCGCACAGAGAAGTAAAGCAGACGGTGGCATGGCAGTCCCAGATTTTTTACAATATTTTAATGCCTTCACATTAAGACCATTGAAGAAGATATGGTTTGACCCCGAGGCTTTGGTATCTTGGAGAAAATTAGAAGAAAACATAGTAGCCCCACAGAGATTGAAAGACATAGCATACACTAAACTTTCAATCAAGCATTGTGAGCGAGAATTTGGCCCAATAATAACCCATGCAATCAGGACATGGCGGGAAACTCAAAGGAAATTTCCTAACAATCAAGTATGGCATAATCACACTCCCATATTCAATAACAATGCTCTCTTAATGGGAAAACGACCTATAAGATTCCCTGTATGGGAAGAAAGAGGCATACACTCATTAGGGGATATTTTTAATAACAAGGGCCTCTGTAGTTATGTCGAAATATGCATAAAGTTTAACCTCACCGAGTCCACATGGCTTTTTTACATACAGTTAAAACTTTGTATGAGATCCCACGGTGTTCCATTACACATACCAATTGAACACCACAGATACCACAAATTTTTCTATGACAGAAATACATTGGAAGGTTTTGTATCAGGTTTTTATTCACAATTACTAACGTCCTCGTACGAAACCCTTCAACTAGACAATGTCTGGAGGAGGGATATACCAGACCTGGAAAATGACTTTGATTGGCAAGGAGCCTGGGCAAATGTCCGACTTACATCAAGGAACCCGGATCATCAACAAATCAATCTGAACTATATTCACAGGACATACTTGACTCCTATAAGGCTGTGCAAAATGGGGCTTATACAAAACTCCAAATGCTCCCAATGTACAAATGGGGACGAAGGAACATTTATGCACATGTATTGGGACTGCCCACCAGTTAAGACATTCTGGGAAGATGTGTCCCAACAATTATCAATACTCGTATTTTGGAATATACCTGTACACCCCGCGGTATTGCTATTGAATGATGTTTTTGAGTTTGCAGTGAACCCACAACTAAAAAGATTGGTTTTATCGGGTATCACAGTAGCTAAAAAACTGATTGCATCACGTTGGTTTCAACCGGAAAAAATGTGCCGGAAAGTGTGGTTTCTTACATATCTTGATGTGATATATCAAGAAATATCAACAGCAAGAATTCTAGGGCTCAATGAATCCAAAATGTTAATGTGGTTAGAAGTGGTGGAGAGAATAAAAGCTAGCCTATAATGGTGATGTCTGGTTAGGAGTGAGGGATAATGGAGGTACTATCCAAGAGGGGGTCCGGGAGGGGGGGATTTGAGCTGGAGCATATGTGTGTAGGGTTTTAGAAAATAGGTATTCGGGGTATATTATATACTAACATTTATATAATTGTAACTTCGCTGGATATACACGGTATACGGTTAAAATGTTATTATTGACTATTTTTGTTTTATCCTGTCTCTGTACTTGCATATATTTTAACCACCTTTACTGAAAGTTTCATTATACATTGTGTGTTGAGTACTGACTTTTAATAAGTTTTGTTTTGCAATAATAAAAAAAAATTAAAAAAAAAAAAAGAAGGTCGTAGATACAGCGAGAGCATGTTATAGAAGACTGTTGAAGGTCTTAGATACAGTGAGAGCATGTTATAGAAGACTGTAGAAGGTCTTAGATACAGTGAGAGCATGTTATATAAGACTCTAGACGGTCTTAGATACAGTGAGAGCAGGTTATATAAGCAGTGGTGCGTTATTGAAATCATCTGGGGTGACACACACTACGTGCACGCGCGCTCCCGGCGCGTGCACGCGCTCCCGCGAATGCGCATTTAATGTCCCCTCGCTTGGGCACAGACTAAAGACAGTGCCTAATTGCCTCTACGAATGGAATGTAACACATGTCTTCACAACAAGTTAGGTGTGAATGTATCTGAGAACGTATTTAACACACCTGACGACCGGCGCTATTGATATGCAAATAGCGAGTACTTATCATGGGGTGTGGCACGGAGTGCAACCCCGTCCCATGAAGAACGCATGCCTGTATATAAGACTGTAGAAGGTCTTCGATACAGTGAGAGCAGGTTATATAAGACTGTAGATCTTAGATACAGTGAGAGCATTATAGAAGACTGTAGAAGGTCTTAGATACAGTGAGAGCAGGTTATAGAAGACTGTAGGTCTTAAATAGAGTGAGAGCAGGTTATAGAAGACTGTAGAAGGTCGTAGATACAGCGAGAGCATGTTATAGAAGACTGTAGAAGGTCTTAGATACAGTGAGAGCAGGTTATATAAGACTGTAGATCTTAGATACAGTGAGAGCATGTTATATAAGTGTTGACAATAATGAGTGTGCTCTCCCGTCATCCATTCAAAGTGATTGACTGATTGACACCAGCTGAGTGATGGACTCATTAATATCAGCTGAGTGTGTGTATATAAGAGCGACCTTCACAAATAAAAATGTTGCTTCCTTGATACACGAATCCTGTCTCTCAGCGTTTTATTCCTTCTCTCTATATACTGTATAGTCCAGGTTATGATGTCTAGCCAATACGCAATATCCGACATTCAACAGGTTATGGGCCCAGAGCGCTAGAATCATGACGACCAGACAATCGGAAGGGAGTGCGCGTTGGTCTCGTCTAGCGTTTGACGGAGATGAACAAAAGTATGAACTGTGGGAGACTAAGTTCATGGGCCATCTCCGGCTACGGAGACTAAAGGTCACTCTCGAAACGGATCTCCCTGACGAGGCGTCTGCTGACGAGTTGAGAGAAGATGGTGAGACAAACGCATTGATATACGCAGAGCTCATCCAGTTTCTGGACGATAAGAGTTTATCGCTGGTAATGCGAGAAGCGTCTGATGATGGACGGAAAGCCATCGGAATATTGCGCAATTATTATGCGGGTTCAGGGAAGCCAAGGATTATCAGTCTCTATATAGAGCTGACTACACTGCACAAGTCTAGCAGTGAAACAGTGACTGACTATGTAATTCGGGCAGAAAGGGCAATAACTGCACTGAAAAACGCAAATGAGACTTTGAGTGATAGTCTACTCGTGGCTATGGTATTAAAAGGACTGCCCGAGGCATTTAAACCCTTTGCGATACATGTCACACAGAGTGATGAGACTATAGTGTTTTCTGAGTTTAAGACTAAGCTCAGGAGTTTTGAGGACACTGAGAAAATGCGCGTTACCACATCGGATGACAATGTTATGCGAGCCCAAGCCCTGTCTGACCGGGGTGCACAGAATGCCCAGAGCGCGCGCATTCAGAGCGCACAGCGTACAGACATTATATGCTACAGATGTGGCCAAAGTGGGCATATGAGAAGGACCTGTCGACGCAAGCTGTGGTGTCACCACTGTAAAAGCTCCACACATCAAGGGGCGACCTGCAGACGGAGACCGGAGCAGAACGATGCGCGAGGCGTGTCTGTGCAAGTGAGTTGTCATGACAACAACACATATGCGTTTCTGACGAGGGAAGGCGATCCAGGATGCGGTGTTAAGAAGAAGGGCCTGATGGTGGACACCGGTGCGACTGCGCATATAATCACCGACCTGGCCAAGTTCAAAGTGTTCGATGACGGATTCCAGGCCGAGTCTCACTGCGTGGAGTTGGCTGACGGCACGAGGAGCAACGGGGTCGCAAAGCGCAGAGGGGATGCGGAGGTGTGCTTGATTGACAGCAGAGGGAGGCGACTGACTACAACACTGAGAGGGGCGCTGTACATCCCCTCATTCCCGCAGGACATCTTCTCTGTGAGAGCAGCCACCACTGGTACTGGAGCCACTGTGATCTTCAGACAAGGAGAAGACGTCCTACAGCACAGAGACGGTACTGAATTTCACATCCATGAGCATAATAGGCTGTATTATTTGCCCGTAGTGGATGACCAATGTGATCAGAGCAAGGGCTGTTTTGATATACAGACATGGCATGAAATTCTAGGACACTGCAATTATGCTGATGTTGAGAAACTCCAGCCTATTGTTGATGGTATGACTATTAAAGGGAAAATTGACAAGTCTAAACTGAACTGTGAAGTGTGCACTCAGGGAAAGTTTGTACAAAGCTTCAACAGGAAGCCTGATGTGAGAGCCAAAAAGGTTCTAGAGTTGGTGCACACAGACCTAGCGGGTCCTATTGACCCAGTGTCCATAGATGGGCATAGATTTACACTTAGGTTTACTGACGACTACTCAAGTACTGTGTTTATCTATCATCTTAAGCATAAGATTGATACTGTGCAAGCAAAAGAGCAGTTCATAGCTGACACCGCCTCATATGGGAGGATCAGACGCATCCGGTCTGATAATGGTACAGAATACACTGGTAAAGAGTACCATGGGCTACTGAGGAAAAATGGTATAAAGCATGAGACGTCATCACCATATTCGCCACATCAGAATGGTACTGTAGAACGCCAGTTTAGGACTATTTTCGACATGGCTAGATGCATGCTATTAGAGAGCAAGCTCCCAAAAGCATTATGGCCTTATGCAGTACAGACTGCATCTCAAGTAAGGAATAGATGTTTTAACAATCGCACTAAACAGACACCTCACATGCTGCTGACAGGGAAATGTCCTAATATGTCTAGAATGCAGAAGTTTGGAACTCTGTGTTATGCCTACAGACAGCACAAGAAAAAGTTAGACCCTAGGAGTGAGAAGGGCTTCTTTGTCGGGCATGACAAGAAGAGCCCAGCTTACCTGGTTTTCTACCCCGACAGTGGAAAGGTGAGGAAGCACAGGCTGGTCAGATTTATGCCAAAACCAGTAGGTGAGCAGCAGACACAGACTGAGATATCCATAGATGATGAGGATTTTGGTGGGCCACTTAGGGCTAGCACAAGCAAACAAATGGATGCTAGTCCAGAGACTGCTAAACAGCAGATTCCTGTGACCAGGCCAGAGAACAGCCAGGATCAGGCTAGAGAGGAACAGGAGGTCAAACAGGAGTCTCCTCGCTATCCTTCCAGGGACCGGAAGAAGCCAGATTATTTTGGTGATAGTGTATATGAAGTAAGTCAAGACCAGACACAGGTTAATGTTGATTATTGTTACAAAATGTTGTGTAACATACCTTTAACTTACAGTGATGCAGTGAAGTCACCCGAATCAAAGGAATGGGTCAGTGGCAGTGCCATGGAGGATGAAATGCAATCACTGAGAGAGAACGGTACATTTACTTTGACCAACTTGCCACAGGGCAAAGTTGCAGTGGGGGGTCGATGGGTGTATGCTATCAAGAAAAATGCAGATGGTACAGATAAATACAAGGCACGATATGTTGCTAAAGGCTACAGTCAGAGAAGGGGTGTTGACTATGGAGAGACTTTTTTTCCCACAGCCGACCTGACCAGTGTCAGAGTGCTGATGCAGAAAGCTGCACAAGAAAATTTGATTTTAAATCAGATGGACGTTAAAACTGCCTACCTACATGCACCGATAGATTATGAGATATACATGGAACAGCCAGAGGGTTATGAACAGACATCTGGCACAGAGACATTGGTGTGTAAACTAGAGAAGTCACTGTATGGTCTAAAACAGTCTGGCCGGAATTGGAACAACATGTTACATGACATTAGGACATTAGGACATTATATGATATTCTGTACCCGCAAAAAACTAAAACAAAAGGCTGGCTGCCACAAAACAGTCACATCTAGAGACCTCAAAACCTACTCTAGCGAGGCCTTTAACCTTGAACTGGAGAGCCTGGACTGGTCAGATGAACTCAATGGTACACTGGTTGAAGAAACATGGCTTGGTTTCAAAACCAAATTCTCAACAATACTAAACGACATGGCCCCCCTAAGAACCACCAGGGTAAAAAATCGCGCTGAGCCGTGGATGCACTCCGAAATACTGGCCGCTATGAAAACCAGAGACAAAAAATGCTCTGAGTTTCGTAAAAGTCAGTCAAAGCTTACTAAAAGCACGAGCAGTGAACTCCAAGCCCACGTGACTGAACTCAAACTAGAAAGAAACAGACTAAGAAACGACGTAAACTCCATGATCAAAACTGCAAAAAAGAATTTCATCAATGACAAAACTGAGGAAAACAAAAACAAACCACGTGAACTTTGGAAATTACTCAATAATCAACTAGGATGCAGTAAAAAACTTAAAACCAGATTCTCAAACATAAACATAAAAACGGACAACACGCTCATCACAGACAAGCTGGATGTAGCCAATTACTTAAACATTTTCTTCACAAACATAGCCACAACACTGGTAAACAAACTACCCTCCCACTCTGGGCTTTATGGGGTAGAACACATAGTAGCTTACTACAAAAACCTAGGGGTCCGCAAGGACGACTTCAAGCTGGAAATGGTAACAACAGATGAGGTACTCAATAAACTGAGCGCCCTCCAACCTAACAAGGCCACTGGCCATGACAACATCCCCTCCAAATTCCTCAGAGACTCAGCAGCCGCCATCACCCCAATCATCACACACATAATAAACCTCTCCATAAAACAGGGACACGTCCCCAAGGACTTCAAAATTGCGAGGGTGACCCCTCTGCACAAAAAGGGCAGCAAATTAGACCCAGGCAACTACCGCCCTGTTTCTATTCTCACCTCCATCTCGAAAGTCATGGAAAAAATAGTCTACGAACAGGTCGAAAAGTACCTAGCGGAAAAAAATCTAATCTACGAATTCCAATCTGGTTTCAGAACATCCCACTCCACTGACACATGCCTTCTCTATTTGAATGACCACATCAAACAAGAGGTGGACGCAGGCAAATACTGCGGCATGGTCATGCTGGACCTACAAAAGGCCTTTGACACGGTCAATCACTCCATTCTGATTGACAAGCTAAAAGCAATTGGTTTTGATAGTCTATCAGTGAGCTGGATGCAATCCTACCTTGAGGGGAGGGAACAGATGGTGGAGGTAAACGGTACCCTATCCCCCCCTCTCACAGTGAGCTGTGGTGTTCCACAAGGAAGCATACTAGGACCGCTACTGTTCCTAATTTATGCAAATGACATGTCGTCAGCTTGTGACTGCAACTTGTTCCTGTTTGCGGACGACTCAGCCCTGCTGGTCTCTGACAAGAACAAGTTACAGGTTGAAAAAACCCTCAGCTCGGAACTAGGCAGAATCTGCATATGGCTCGCTGATAACAAACTATCATTACACATGGGCAAAACAGAGTCCATTCTCTTCGGTTCAAATAACAAACTCAGCAAGACCGACGGCTTCTCAGTTACAGTGGGTGACAATATTGTCACAAGGAAAGATGAAATTACCTACCTGGGTTCCATCCTAGAGGCTAATCTCTCCTGTGACAAAATGGCATCCAATGTAATAAAAAAAGTCAACCAACGAACTCGATTCTTGTACCGGATCTCCTCTCTGGTAAACAAGAATACCCTGAAGACTCTGGCAGGAGCACTCATTCAGGGGTACTACGACTATGCTTGCACCTCATGGTACCAAAGCACCTCAAAGGCGCTAAAAACAAAATTACAAACATCTCAAAACAAACTGGTCAGACTACTGCTTGACCTTACTCCTAGAACCCACCTCACCCCTGCCCACTTTGACAACCTAGGATGGCTTAGAGTAGATGACAGAGTACAGCAACTTGCAATGGGCCTGGTCTACAAGATACACTACACGACCAAGGTACCCATGTACATGGCAAAATACTTCCCAAAGGTCAGTGAATACCACGATCACAACACCAGAGGGAGCTCCACAAATCATGTTAAACCCAGATTCGGCTCAAATAAGGGACTAAACACGTTTCGCAATTATGCCACATCAATGTGGAACGCCCTACCCAAAGCTGTAAAGGAATGTGGATCACTACCCACTTTCAAAACCTCTCTCAAGAGACACCTACGGGAGACTGCAATTCAACACTGGCCCCTGTAAATATCCTAACCCAACCCCCTCCAATGTACAGTCATTTACCTAGTATGGTTTTGTCAATAGTCCAATGTACAATTTTGTTTGTTTGTACAGAGTCTCCCCCCCCCCCCCCCCTCAATGTACAGTTTTGCTTGTTTATACAGTGTGCCCCCCCCCCCCCCCAACCACCTCCAATGTAAATTACCCAGTATGGTTGTCAATATCCCAGTGTACCCAACCCCCCCCCACCCAACCTCCTCCAATGTACAGTTTCTACGTCAAATGTATATACTCCCTTTTCTTGACTCCTTCTGTATCACAAACAGTACTGTATTTGCAAATCTGGTATGTCATAAATGTATAGATGTAGCAGTACTGACTATCTGTATGTCATGTATGTCATATATGTCCTGATGAATTGAAAATGGGGGACCCTGATGTAAACAAGACGAAAGTCTTTCTCTGGTCTGCATCCCCTTAACAATTGTGTGTATTGAGCTGTACTGTATTGTACCCATTCTGCAATCTGTTAATAAAGTTTTCAATCAATCAATCAATCAATCAATGACTATCTAATTGTGAATGAATTTGTGCAAAACCCTGCTGATCACTGTGTATATACAAGAGAAACTGAGCATGAGAAGGTAATCATGATTATATGGGTTGATGATTTGGTTCTTGCAGCCAGTAATGAGAATGCAATGAAGGCTGTAAAAGAGATGCTCACAAGGAAATTTCAGATGAAGGATATGGGCAGATTGACACACTTCCTAGGAATCGACTTTGAACAGTGACAATGTCACAGAAGCAGTGTGTAAAGAACATGCTAGAGAGGTTTGACATGCATGACTGTAAACCCAGATCAACACCATGTGAGCGGGCACTCGATTACACTGAAGGGGCAGGACTAACGAATGATGTCACCCGGTACAGAGAGGTGGTCGGTAGCCTAATCTATCTTACTATGTGATCTGTGTTTCATAGTGAGTAAACTGTCTCACTATTTTAACAAACCAACTGAGGAACATTGGGCTACTGTCAAACATGTATTGAGGTTCTTAAAGGGCACCAGTGATAAAATGTTGTGTTACAAGAAGTGTAATTCTGATTTGAGGTTACAGGCTTACAGTGATGCGGACTGGGCAGCAGATGTCACAGACCGACGCAGCACAACAGGGTACTGTGTTAGTCTACATGAGACTGGTCCATTGGTCTCATGGAAGACCAAAAAGCAACAGACGGTGGCATTGTCCACATGTGAAGCAGAGTACATGGCACTAGCTGCAACCACCCAAGAGTGTTTACACATGGTACAACTGCTGACACATATGGATGCATGTAAGTATGCACCACCCATTGTCCATGAGGACAATCAGGGAACCATAGCATTAGCTAAGAACCCAGTCCGCAGACAAAGATGCAAACACATAGACATAAAGTACCATTTTATCAGATCTACAGTACTAAATGGACAGATCTGTTTGCGATACTGTCCCACAGATCAAATGGTGGCTGATGTATTTACCAAACCAGCAACTACGGACAAACTAAATAGGTTCACAAAGGTTATGTTTGGGAGAGAAACCACATCAGTGTGAGTAGTGACCAAGTGGTCACATTTTTTGTTTTTCTTGTTTATTTCAAAATGTTATAAAAGAGTGCCAGTGAAAAAAAACAGACCGTGTAAATAATGAAATCTAATGATTTATGTTCTTGTTTCACTCAGGAGAGGAACCATATCAATGACGGCCTTCGTTTGATTAATGGAATGTAAAAGTGTTACAATAACTGATTGTTATTAAATTGTTTTTTTTTGTTATTATTTTTCCTTCTCCAGTTTAGATCAGGTCAGTAGATAGCAAGTGGGGGTGTTGATAATAATGAGTGTGCTCTCCCGTAAAACCATTCAAAGTGATTGACTGATTGACACCAGCTGAGTGATGGACTCATTAATATCAGCTGAGTGTGTGTATATAAGAGCGACCTTCACAAATAAAAATGTTGCTTCCTTGATACACGAATCCTGTCTCTCAGCGTTTTATTCCTTCTCTCTATATACTGTATAGTCCAGGTTATGATGTCTAGCCAATACGCAATATCCGACATTCAACAATAAGACTGTAGGTCTTAGATACAGTGGCATGTTATATAAGTCTGTAGAAGGTCTTAAATACAGTGTATTAAAGTTATGAATGCTCTCCCGGGGTCTGTTGTTTACATTGTGGCTGCTCCCTGCCATCTTTGTGAGGTTAGAGCTTCACTCTAATGCAATGAGCTTGTGGAGGTCACAGTGCACACACTCAGTACATTATTATGTCCTCGTCTCCGTTACTACAGTCACTATTTATTACACTACATAATGGTACAGCATATATTTGCACATTGTATTAAAGTAATTGCCCATGATGTACATATATAAACAATGGCACAAGCTTGTGCGATTTATTGAACATTTGATGATGTAGCTTATCTATTCCATTTATGATACTACTGGCTTTTCTGCAGATGCGGGGCATGGCATTGGCTGAGCTGCCTGTGGAAATAAACATAGTAATGATTACATGCTGTGCTCATCTGAACTCTGTATAATATTTCCGTTGTTCAGTGGGTTAAGTGCCACATACTTTGTCTTTCTAGTTGTGTGCAATTGCTCATCTGGTGCAGAATGTACCAATATAAACACAGATTAACACTGTTTGTGGCGCTCCTCTTACTCATGTACCCAGGGTGTTCAGCCAAAAGATGTCCCCTGGGGTCCAATGACCTCGGCAAAGGGTGTTCAATTAAAATTAAATTATTAAAAATGTTCAAGTAAAATGCTGTATTAAAAAATAAAATAGCCTACATAACAGAGAGCGTTTGAAAAATGTGCATGAATAAAAAGTGTAGCTTGAGTTTCCCTTCTATCTTCTTTTCTGCTCCATTTCACATCTCAACAGTGTCAACAGTGTTATAATAACTAGAGAGTGTTGCTCGGTAGAGCGCAGATGTCCGCCACTATGCTGTACTGAATGCATTGTTACATTGTGCAAATGGGTAATAAAAAATACTTATTTGTTCTCAATATACACATCTGTTTTCTGTCTTCTGCTGCTGTGTCTCCAGGATGTGTGTCAGACATTGACACTTTCAAAACATTAGTTTGACTGAATTACAAGCCACAATCGTCTCTCTCTCTCTTTCTCACTCTGTCTCTTCCTCCCTCTCTCACTCTGTCTCTATCCCTCTCTCTGACCCACACTCTCTCCATACTGTATAAACTGTGAACTCTGTTGCCTATACTCAACCTATACTGTATGAACTCTGAACTCTGTTGTCTATACTCAACCTATACTGTATGAACTCTGAAGTCTATACTCAACCTATACTGTATGGACTCTGAACTGTTGTCTATACTCAGCCAAGGGGCATGTAGTTCCACCCCTGTAGAAAACCATGGAAGAAGTTGGTCATGTGACAACATATTTTTGAAGAGGCATCCATTTCACTCAACCTGCAGAGAAGGGAGACACCTGGCTTGAGAGGTAAGCACATTTAAGTTCAAAAAACAGTTTTTTGCCCTCCAAAGTAAAATTTGTATGATCAAGGTTTTTTGATTGCTGTGTTTGAACAATTATAGACAACTTTGAAAACAGTTCACACATGTTTTAGTGCTTTAGTAAGCTACACCATGAGTCTATACAGTTAGCATGATGCTAGCTCAAAACAGCTGGGGGATGCATTTTTTTCAAAATGGTAGGCTTGGGGTGATTTGTGCCAAAGGGCCTGGGTTAAGTTGTGCCAGATATTCTCTTTGTTAAGTTGCCCCAACTTATTTTATTAACTATATATATTACTTTATTGTATTTTATTGTTATTGTACATTGTATTCTTGCATTTGATCACTAAAACTATGTGATATTCTTAATTTTAGACCAAAATCCATCATGCCACGCAGATATACAAACGGAAGACAGACAGGGTTTCAACTCCTCTTGAGAAGTTGGAAAGAGCAGTGAAAGAGGTGCAACAGGGGAAGACTATACGTCAGGTTGGAAAGGAGATGAAGATCTGCAGGATGATTTTACCGCTTTTGAGATTAAAATTATCTGTTTTACGTAAAATTATCAATGGCACAATTTACCCCAGTGTATTCTCTCTAATGTCACAATTTACCCCGCACCGGGGGCAAGTTGTGCCACAAAACCACATTTTTTTCTAAAGCTATATTTCTGAAACAGTTTATTTAAGATCCAAAGTGATTGTCCCCAGGGATGCACAACATCCTAAACTATATGTACATATTTTAGTTGGGGGCATTACTGTAATCCCCTTGCTTTAAAGGCACTTTAAGTAAAAAGTGGCACTACTCACCCCACTCTCCCCTACTGTATGAACTCTGAACTCTGTTGCCTATACTCAACCTATACGGTATGAACTCTGAAGCCTATACTCAACCTATACCATATGAACTCTGAGCTCTGGTGCCTATCAATTCATACTTATCTACTGTCTACAACTGTTTTACACTGTACTCATAACTACAGCCAACTATACTGTTGATTGTACTGTAGCACTATTTTACTCTGTCCATTCTATTTTATTGCACTTCTATTTTACTTTACTTTTTATGGCACTGCACTATTGCATAATTGTTATTCTACTATTTTGATATGATATGATATGATATTTGCATTTATAATGCGCCCCCACTTTAATTAATTTTATTGCACTGCACTATTTTACTCTGTCTATTGTTTTTTATTACAGATTCAAAACTGTCAGGTATTAAACTGTGTGGGTATCAAACAAGAAAGACTGTCAGGCTTTAAAACTGTGTAGGACCCAAGTCTAGAACTGTGCCCTGAGAGAGGGAACTGCGCCCTGAGAGGGAGGGAAGACTGTCAGGTTTTAAACTGTGGATACCAAACAGAGAAGGTAAAGACGACTTTAGTTTAAACTGTTAAACAGTAATCCAGAAATATTTTATTGCACTGTAAAAGAAACGGATTCTATATGTCTGCACTTTATGTGCTCATTTCATGTCTATTCTACTACTTATTGCACTGCACTATTTTATTTATCTATTCTATCTTACTCCTTTTATTATTGTCTATTTTTAATACTGAATCAAACCATAAACAAGGTGGCCTGTTGGGATGAAAAACTGTGATTTTATGTCTGCACTTTATGTGCTCATTTTATGCTGTTATGAAGCACTCTAAGCTGCAGTTTCTGTATGAAAGGTGCTATACAAATAAAGTTGTATTATTATTATTATTATTATTATTATTATTATTATTATTATTATTATTATTATTATTATTATTATTATTATTATTATTATTATTATTATTATTATTACATATAACACAGTATGATAGCAATGTAAAATCACTGTATATACATTTATATAGATATATATTTATATTTAGCTCATCTTATTAGTTATACCACTGGGTGGTATGGTTTACATAGTGTATTCATACTTGTACCACTGTATATAATAATACTGTACATACAGTAGTTTAGCATATATATTCTGTAGCTTTGTAATATATACTCTATATCCAAATGTTATACTGTATATTATATTGCACTTTACTATTACTTTTCACTCTGGTTAGATGCTAACTTAATTTCATTGTATTGTATTTGTGCTGTACAATTTAATCTGATCTAATCTAAAATAATCTAATTTAATAATACAAATTATAAATAATAATGATAATAATATTACTTCCACAGAGCTTTTTAGAACGGTGTGGAATAAAAGTATTACCAAAAAAAATATTATGATTGTGAATGAATAATTTTAACAATCTGTCGGGTACAAAATTAATGTTGTGTTTACCTCTGTCTGTCCAATCGGAAGTCTGCATATTACATATCCATTTCTCACATCTACACATGTTATGATTTCTCAAAACGCCACTGAGTGACTGACACACTAGCTGGCTTTCACATACAATTAACACTGATCTGAACGGTGAAATCCATTTACTGATCAATTGCTCGGTGGCTGAGAAAATAGTGGAGAGAGCAACAATGATGGTTGGTGCTGAAAAAGTAAATCCAGTTGACATTGGAGTTGGGAATAATCCAAGTGTCCAACAGTGAACGATGCAGTCTGATTGTACTGATGCCAAAGAGGAATGGATGGATCTCTGAGGTTCTGCAGTGACTTCAGGCACCTCAGAACCTCAGGCACCGTCAAAGTTCATGAGCACCTTGAGTTAAAGGAACTCGCCAACATTTGGGGAAATTAGCTTACCGTCTTCTCCAGAGAGAGACAAGAAGATAGCTTTTAGATACCAGTTTCCTCTCTGTGCGTTCAGTAGAAAGCTATCTGGTTGCATGTTAACCTAGCTTAGCACAATGAATGGAAGCGGACATGACCGGTTAGCCTAGGCATTGTCCAACTAACACCTCTCCTGAAGGCTAACCGGTCATGTCCGCTTCCATTCATTGTGCTAAGCTAGGCTAACATGCAGCCAGATAGCTTTCTACTGACTCTGGAGAAGACGGTAAGCTAATGTAGCACTGGTGTCACTAACAGTAACAGCTGTTCGCCACGGACCAGTTCTAGGTTCGAATGAGGAGAGGAGTAATATACACAGTTAAAGGAGTAGTAGACCAAAGACAAGGTTATAACAGTGACCGGTAGTTTATTCACAACAAGCACGCTAGCTAGACAATTACAATACATACAGTGAGGTAAAGTGAAGTATCCCTTTTAGGTTCTTTCATTAACCACTCCTTCTTTCAGGAGGGTTAGTTCGATATCAAGTTCTAGGTTGATTGGATCAAGACATTTGGTTCGGTTCAGACGTCTCTGAGGTTATCACTAGCTAAAAGCTAGGTTTAAAGTTGGACATTAGATGTATCCCTTTTTCGTGAGTAACTCATTATCTTTCTTCTGCAATTGCAGATCAGTAAACTCTATAACAGTTTATCGTTCAGTAAACCGCATATCAGTTTATCATTTCAATAGGTAAGTGTTTAAACATATTAATTTAAACCTTTAAGTGTGCAGGGAATGCAAGTACCTTATTAGGTGAAATGACCCTTTAAACTCTTGAGGAATGAGGAAGGTAATTTCACAATCCTACCAGGCTGTTGAGGCGACAGGGTGTTGAGGCAACAGGGGTAATCAGATCAGGCCGGGCATAGCCTTGATCTAGATCTGAGGTTCAGTGGGTTGGCTCGCCATCTTGTGTCGGTCCGGCACACTGCCTCGTCCCGCGTGGGCACACGTGATGAGTGGTGGTCGGTCGGGACTCCTGGAAACTCTTCCCGGGGGTGGAACGGGGTGCTAGAAAAACCTGGCCTGTGTTATACAGGCATTCAGAAAATAAAAGCTATTTACCATCTTTTATCGCTTTTAGAATGAATAATCCATCAGGCTACTTTTAGCTATGCTAAGCTAAAGTAGGCTACCTTATCACAGCACGTGGGAATATCCATCTGTCTTATGCTAAGTTAGGCTAAAGTGCGCTAGCATGTGGGAACATTTCTCTCATTCCATATTAAACTCTCAAAAGCAGTCAAAATGTATATAGACCATGTTCTTATCGTACAGCATATCAATACAATTATAAGTACTTCTGAAATGGTTTCTTTCTAGTTTTCATTTAACCAAATTGAGCTTGGAGCTTCGCTAGCATGACTCAGGATGAAGCTACATTATTAGCTGATTAGCATTGAGCTAGCGATTTTGTACATTCGACAATGAACAGCACACTATTGATGAAACTCACCAAAACCGCTTCCGGAAATGGTATGCTCTTTAATTGCAACAACTTCTTCGGTTTTGTAACTGGGGGAATCTTTTATGACTGTTTGATAACTATTTTGTGGTGCTAGTTCATTTCAGTATCCAGCAGCATTCAGCCAATCTGTAATCTCATCTGCCGTATGGCAAGGCTCACCTGCCGTAAGGCAAGGCGTGGCTGTCGTGACACCTATCTCGCGTCATGAGGTAATTTAAAGGGCAGTGAGGCAATTCAAAGGATTTGGTCAAAACGTTGCTAATCTCATATGAATATACATATGACCCAATGACATTAACTATTTATGTTCTTACACAATAGCATTAACCACAGGTTATGTATATAACCTAGTTATATGAGTACTGGCTAAGCGTCCCGCTCTTAAGCCTATCGAGATATACCTCATCTCATGTACCTATTGTACTCCATCAACGAAAACAAAAATACGCCCATCACCTGCCGGGCCCCGCCCCTATAGAGGCGTGCTCTATAAGATACTCGGCATGGTCACCAAACACTCTTCCTTGCAAAAAACCCGTTTCCAGGAAAAGATTTCCCAAGGGAACTCAGGGCCGCTTAAGAGCGGGACGCTTAGCCAGTACTCATATAACTAGGTTATATACATAACCTGCCGTTATATTATCGTACTTGGCCATTGCGTCCCGCTCTTAAGCCTATCGAGATATGGGGTAGAGCGGACGCGAGGCCCGACAGATGTACCCCCTGAGGACCCGTAAGCCCACATCAAGGGGTTGGGGAGTCCCGTCACCCCATCCTTCCTAATGAAGGGGGGGCGCAGTCAACTCCACCCGAGTGCGAGCAAGAGGGAACTAGAACCCCTTGAACACACAGCACAGGCGGAACCACGTGTGACCTAACACACTGTGGCCCATACCCACACACTCCTGCTACCCTACCAAAGGACGGGAAGCAGGAAAGGCCACAGACCCCAGAACCGCCTGGGAGACAGAACCCCCGGTCATGTCCATGAGGTAAAACCTTACAAAGGGGCCCGGGGAGGACCATGAGGTTGCAGCACAGATGTCCTCCCCCGAGGCCCCACCCAGTAGAGCAGCAGAGGCTGCCACCCCACGAGTGGAGTGCGCCCTGACGCCCCCAGGGGGATCCAGCCCGGCCAACGTGTAGCAGAGGGCAATGCCCTCGCACAACCAATGGGACAGGCGCTGTTTCGATAGTGCCTTACCGGCATGAGAACCACCGTGACAGTTAAAAAGCTGATCGGTGACCCTGAGGTCCTGAGTACGGCTGAGGTAAATTCCCAAAGCACGGACCGGACATGACAGGTGAAGGCCTGCATCTAACTCACTACCGTGAGGAGGCGGATGAAATGCCTGAACCACAATATCCCTGGAGCGGAAGAACTCCGGATATTTTTAGGCACGAAGGCAGGATTAGGCCGCAGAGTGGCACCGCAATCGGAACGAAAGACAGGCACTCTGGTCGTAATGAGAGAGCACAAAGCACACCCACGCGTTCAGCGGAGGTGACGGCCAGCAAGAACGCGGTCTTGAACGACAGCTGTTCCAACGGCGCTTGCTCAAGAGGCTCAAACGGGGCCAAGGACAACCGACCGAGGACCAATTGAAGATCCCAACTCGGAGCCAAAGAGCGTTTTACCGGCTTAACGCGTCAGGCGCCAAGCAGGAAACGCTTCACAAGAGGGTGGCTGAACAAACATCAAGAGGATATAGCTGCTGCATATACCCTCACCGTCGAAGCCGACAGTCTATCAAGGAGAGACTGGAGGTAACAAGGACAGTATCCAGGGGGCAGGACACCGGTCCCTGCCCCCGCCTTACACCACTCTTGGAACATACGCCATCTGCCCGCGTAAGCGCGACAGTGGCGTACCCGTCCCAACAACTGACCTAACAGATGTATGGGGAAAGAATCCCAGGTGGCACGGCATCGGTCCCAGACCTGCCTGGCTATGCCCGGACGTAATCCCCACCCGTCAGGATGAGGACCGCCCCGCGACAGTACACCTGTACCCACATTCACCCTG
This sequence comes from Notolepis coatsorum, assembly GCF_963971535.1. Classification (NCBI taxonomy): domain Eukaryota; kingdom Metazoa; phylum Chordata; class Actinopteri; order Aulopiformes; family Paralepididae; genus Notolepis; species Notolepis coatsorum. Next base: position 90,738,644 of record NC_140174.1, on the reverse strand, counting down.
CCGGGGATGTGGGGAGCCCTCAGGCCGCGCAGATGGAGGACGCCCATAGCCAGCCACCCGCCGCCTGGTGCAGACGGGGGGAGCGTACTCCTCCCTGTCTGTCGATATACAACACGTCGTATTGTCCGTCCTGATCAACACCGTTTGAGGACCAGAAGGACCGCTTTCAATACCAACACATTGAACGTAGCGCAGACCGGGCAGCATGGTTTGCCAACTGCCCCCTACTGCGTTGGCCCGACGCGTCACCAGTGAGGGAGGCGTCGGTGAAAACGTGACGTGAGACAGCGCCGTAACCGTCCTAGGACGGAACCTCCCGAGCGTGTCGACAACACGCTCTGAGAGGGATGCCCATAGCACTCCAACCGTTGACTGGGAAGAGGAGTACTCTACTTACAGTCTACAGCAAACCCCAGGCTGGTAGGGACCTGCCTGGTACGAGACCCGACGATCCACCTTGACCGCAAAGGACCAGAACGTCGTCAGGGCAGAATACACTTCGTAACCCTTGACGACGCAGAGGCCCCAGTGCGGCCTCCACGCACTTGGTGAAGATGCAGGGAGCCAGAGAAAACCGAACGGCAGCCTCTGGTACTCATACGCTAACCCTGCAAGGGAGCATAGGTAAGCCCTAGGATGGAAGATCGGAGATGCGAATACGCATCCTACAGGTCTATGGAGGAGAACCATATGGGACAGGTCCAGCATGGGTCTGACACCCCCCCCCCCTCCCGATTTCTCAGGCACCAGAGAACACCGGGAGGAGAACGCCACAACGATGGCTTGCTTCGTCCACAGAGATTGGATCTCGTTGACCACAGCTGTCACTGCAGGTGACCCTGACAATAGGGTCTGTACCAAACCTGAAAACGGGTGGGGTTGTGTAAACACAAGTCCCCGCCTCAGCGTTCTCTCCATCCACCTTGACATATGGTACTGCCGTAGTCATATGTGATGACACTCCCAACGCACCCGCCACCATGTGGCGCAGGTCCGCCAGGAACTGTAGATAGTCGGCCCGGTCCCACCCGCTGTGCGTAGCCAACCCTGGACCCTTGCGAGCAGAGCGTTCCGTGGAGTCGGGTCGGAACCTGACACTACCCACGAGGCAATCGCACCCAAGGGGGGGACCCCGACAGAAAGGGCCGGTTTGATACGGGGGAAGCTGACATCAATCTAGGTGACAAAAGCCCCCCCCCCTCTGAACACCCCTCCAGAACATGCTGAGGAGTTGTTCTGCAGCCGGACATGCAAGGCGTGAGGACCCCATGGGTTCCTACACACCGTAGCCCTGCAGTGATATTACTACCACCCAAATCACGCGTGCCTGCGAGACCACTGCCAATCTTTCAGGAGTGGGAGGCACCAACATGATACCTGGCCTGGCGAAGGTGAGGCCGGGGAAGCCCGCACTGTGTGCCTCAAAAGGTTTCGAGCCCCCCTGCTGACAACACTTATAGTTGACAGACGTAACACCAGGCTCAACCAACACAGCTTATGGTGTGGGAGCCGCTTGACAGCACAACATTCTCACGGACAGACCCAGGCTCAGCCATCAACTGGGTGTCAGCCCCTGTCCCCATGAGAAGCGAAAAGTGGGGCCGCCCGCGCTATAAATGAAGGCACGCGGCCCGCAGCCAAAGGAAACAATCAGAGCCCCCTTTATCCGCTGGTGTTGGGAAAGGGAGTGATCGGAGAGCGGGCTGCTCGCGGCAGGACGGTGACGGCTTGTTGTTCAAGCCAAGCCCATCCAATATGGCCGATCCCTCGGCCGCCAAGGCTGTCGGCCTTGTGGACACCTGTCGATTCAACGCCCAGGATACCTCAGGCGGGGGAAAACATGGCCGCCTGTCGAGGGCCTCGTCATCGCCGCTGACGAGGCCGTGCTCTCTCTTCATAGGGTTGCGGCTAGGTCAAAGCTAATAACGTCAACAACCTCGCGCGATGTGTCGACGTTGGCTGGCCCTCAAGGCCCCGCCACCAGACAAAAAAAATGTGATAGAAAAAACAGCAATTCGAACACAGTTCTAATCGCTGCCAATTCCATACCGTGGCGGTACAGGCTTTAGCTGCCCACCAGCCACTCGCCAGGCCGACCCACCCATGGCGTCGGCCGGGCAGGGCACTGTTTCAATATGTCAAAAGCAAAGGACTGATGTTAACACGGAGCACCAGTGGTGGTTGCAAAAAGCAACCTCCATTGTGGTGTGCACCATGCAGGGGTTAATGAATAAAAGAACTAACACCACGAAAATACTGTAGAATGAGCAAGCCCATGTACACAACGTTAAGGGGAGGTGGACCAGAGAGAACCAGTCCCGCATTCATTCATAATATTCACAACAGCACACCAGCCCTAGACCTTAGCCCATTTACCCAAAAAAGGTAAACAAAGCCCCCCCGCACTACTCCCCCAATAGACACTGATTGACCGTCAGCATGAATGGTTGAGAAGAGAGAAAGCTGTAGCATAGACAGACATTCTCGTAGCAGAGAGACAGAACAAAACAGTAGCCCACTACACTACTATAGCATAGCGTTCAACGCTACTATGGACAGAAAACAGTCAGCTGAGCCACAACACGGGCCGCCGCTAAGTCCCATCCTGCAGTAGTATAGCTCTACTGCCACCCGCCGAGCCTCAAGCATCGGCTTCCAGGTGGGAACACCGTTCAAAACGCCGCCGGGGCACAGGATTAACGCTACCTGGCTAGGCTACCTAGCCACGGCCCACCCTGTTGTCAACCCATTTACCAGTAAAACGGGTAAAATAGGACTCAGCAAAACCCCCACATTAGCTACCGACTGACCTTCATTGATGAACCGGGCAAGAGGAGGGAAAAGTGGCAACATCCCACGGCGGAGACAATTAGAACAGCGTAGCAGTAGTGTTAGCATTTAGCATTATCATTTAGCTTAGTTGTTTAGCAGCACGCTTCCAGGACCGCTCGGAACCTGTCCACTGCAGTGAAACGTTCACCAAACCATCCCGCCCCTGGCGCCGACACACAACATGGTTGTGTAACAAAACAAACCAGCATTACTAACACCAACATCAATGCCTGTTGACACAGGGCCTACCTGTGTACAAGCCGGCTCGATAGCCAAACCTTGCACGCTGCTCCTTGTCCTGCTGCCACCAGACAAGAAAACATCAGAATAGGCCCGACGTGTCGCTGAAACATCCCCGAAGATTCCAGGGGTAAGCAAACCTCCGGTAAGCATTCAACATTACGCAATTTCTCTAATCTTTTCATAACAACTAGTTACATAAGGCGCCTTGCGACCGATTTATGATGGAAACGAAAATAGAGGAAGAGTGTTTGGTGACCATGCAGAGTATCTTATAGAGCACGCCTCTATAGGGGCGGGGCCCGGCGGGTGATGGGCGTATTTTTGTTTTCGTTGATGGAGTACAATAGGTACATGAGATGAGGTACATCTCGATAGGCTTAAGAGCGGGACGCGATGGCCAAGTACGATAATATAACTATTTATGTTCTTATTCAATGGCATTAACTATTTATGTTCCTATAACTAAATAGTTATGAATCTGAAACCTGGGTTACATCCTCCCCTTCTTTCCTAATGCACGTCCCTGTGCATGTTATCCCAGGACTACATTATCTCAGTCCTATGGGGTTCTTGGGAGTTGGGGTCATCTAAAGAGTTTGCGATTACTGAGTTTAGACTCTGGAATAATGACTGGATTATCGTTACTAGTGGGTTCCCTAGTCGGGGATAAGTCAGAACTTTTGGAGGTTCTCTATGTCTTGTCGACCTTCTTGGGTGTTCATCTCTGACATCTCTTTCCTTTTCTTTTTCCACATCGTCTTGGACATTCTCCTGTCCATCTCTGACATCTTTTTCCACTTCTCTTTCCACATTGTCTTGGACATTCTCCTGTCCATCTGCTTCGGTTTCCGGTTAGTATTGTTCTCCTCTGAACTCATAACTGGTAAGGTCTCTTCAGGTAGGTTGTTCTTGTCTGCGTCTCCTCCTAGTAGAGTTTCCTCTTCCTGATCCATGTCAGGTAAGTCATTTTCCTGATCCGCTGTATCTGGGTCAGGTAAACTGCCTTCAGTAGGTCTCACTGCGGACGGGATATTCTTGTTAAGTGTCGTTGGGTCAGCAGTTGTCCCTGGAGCTCCCTCAGGAAGAATGACTGCATCTGAAGGGTCTTGTTCGACAGTGGACACTGGGAGGGGTTGTGTTTCTGCGTTTCTTGTGTCAGATTTGATGGGTTCAGGATTTGATTGTACTCCTGAGGTTTCCACCACTAGACCTCCATGGTCATAGTGATAAGTGAGATCAAGATAGTCATCATCTGGGTCTTCTCCCTCTGATTCATTCGAGCTTTCTTCTCTTGGGCTCTGTCGAGTTCTTGGTCGCTTAGGTTTGTCTTTTACAGTAGGTCCATCTTCCACAGGGGTCGTAGGAAGGAATCCGCAAGGTAGCAGTAGGTCTCGGTGGAGCGTTCGTAGTGGACCATCTCTGGTTTCAGGTCTCACTACATAGACTGGGACATTTCCAGTTTGTTTCACTACAATGTAGATATCTGCTTCCCACCGGTCTGCTAACTTGTGCTTGCCTCTGGTACGGACGTTTCTGACGAGAACCCTGTCACCTTCCTGCAGGGTAGACTCAACAACTCGTTTGTCAAATCTTGCTTTGTTACGGTCCGCCGTCTTCTTTGCATTTTCTGTAGCTACTCTGTAACTTGCTTCAAGGTGGGATCTCAGACTGCGGACGTACTGCGAGTGTGAGCCTGGCTGGTAGTTGACAGGTGAGTTGAAGGCTATGTCCACAGGCAATCTTGGCTGTCGCCTGAACATCAGCTCATACGGGGTGAATCCAGTAGTGTCGTTCTTAGTACAGTTGTAGGCGTGTACTAGAGGTTTGACGTAGTCTCGCCAATGGCTTTGCTTCTGATTCTCCAGGGTGCCCAGCATATTAAGCAGGGTCCTGTTGAAGCATTCAACTGGGTTTCCCTTCGGATGGTACGGGGTGGTTCGTATCTTTTTGATGCCGGCTAGCTCACACAGCTCTTTAATTGTGCAGGACTGAAAATCCGCACCAGGATACCATAGTGGACAATGAAGTGGTCCCATAGGTATTTAGTGACCGTCCGCGCTTTTTGATTTGCGGTAGGGATCGCTATTGCGTATTTCGTAAAGTGGTCTGTAATGACCAAGATGTCTTTTGTGTTGCTGGAGTCTGGTTCCAGGCTGAGAAAGTCCATGCACAGAAACTCGAGTGGTCGTGTGGCTGTGATGTTCACCAACGGGGCAGCTTTCTCTTGTTGCAGGTCCTGATCTTTGTTTCTACTTCACCTGACATTTTGGGCCAATAGAATCGCTTTCGGACGAGGTCTAGGGTTCGGTCCACGCCCATGTGGCCCATGTCATCGTGAAGGCTCTTTAAGACCATAGGTCTCAGGTCTTCAGGCAGCACAACTTGATGGTGGGTCTGTGCGCCTTCTTGTCTCTTCCGGTACAGGACTCCGTCCAATACTTCTAACCGGTTCCACTCTCTTAGTAGAAGGTAAAGTTTGGGGATTTCTTTTCTGAGTGTCGGTGGAGGTTTCTCCCCTGACTCCACAAGCTGTAGTACTTGACGGATACAGGTATCGGCTCTTTGCTTTTCTCTCATTTCGGCTGGAATTATCAGCGGAACGACGGGTAGGCCACCCAGCTGATCTTCTCCTTGGAAGCTGTCTGGGATTGCACTTGGGTGGAGGGCAAGTGATACCACCGATGCAATGCTGGATGGTGTCCCTTTAGAGCCGTTGTCGATCACTTCGCGAACTAAGTGTCTTTCACAGATGGCTCTAATGATGTCTTCACTCATGTTTGCATGCTCTGGTTCAGAGAGGTGTCTTTTCGCAAACTGTTGTATTCCTTACATCTCTTTTCTCAATATTGGGTCATCAGCTGGTCTGCTGTGTGGTCGTCTGGACAGCCCATCAGCATCTTGATTCTGTTTTCCAGCTCTGTATTGCAGCTGGAAATCGAAGGTTGATAGATCGGATAACCATCTGTAGCTTGCGGCATCAAGCTTAGCAGTGGTAAGGACATATGTCAGTGGGTTGCTATCAGCAGTGATGGGAATAACGGCGCTATAAGTAACGGCGTTACGAACAGCGTTAGTTTTTTCAGTAACAAGTAATTTAACGGATTACTCTTCCAATCTTAATAACGCTGTTACCGTTACTGCAAAATAATTCGGCGCGTTACTGTCTATGATTGAACCTGTTTCTTTCATCAGACAGATCTCTGCGCTGAGAGGCAATAGTTCTTCCTTGTTTAGTGGGCAGTGCGCGAGCCAAGCGCATACATGCTGACGATTGGCTGAGGTTGAGTAAAATGTCATGGTAAGCCAATCAGAGGTAGAGGTGGGCGGGTGCCTCCAGAGTCTGACACAGCCAAAACACGAGCGACTCAGTCAGCGTGAGACCGCGGTCCGTGTAGTGTACGTTTTGAGCCCAAATAATCCAAAACGAATCCAACGAACAACACGAGCGACTCAGTCAGCGTGAGACCGCGGGTCCATGAGCGTTATTTGTTCACTCTTGTTGTGTTGCAGCGCAGGGCACTATACAGTAGTGGCTCTCCTGCTGACAGCCTTATCAACATAGTGCTGCACTTCCTGGTTTAATAGCACAGTCTGGTGTGCAGATATATATATATATATGTATATCTGTATGTCATGCATGTCTTAAATGTCATGATTAGATTAGTTTAGATGATTAGATTAGATTATTATATCTGTATGTTGTGTATGTCATAAATGTTATGAATTGAAAATGGGGGACCCTGATGTAAACAAGACGAAAGTATTTCTCTGGTCTGCATCCCCTTAACAATTGTGTGTATTGAGCCATACTGTATTGTACCCATTCTGCAATCTGTTCATTAAAATGTTCAATCAATCAATATATATTTGTTATTTATTTTTGGTATAGTGCTTAACAAGCATAATTTAATGTTGCCCAGTTGTGGCCTGTTGAGGGGCAATACATATCAAAAGTTCCAAAACATCTATTGTGTTTGTATTTGTATGATCCACTATATAAACATAGTAATTATAATATCTACATACATGGCATTTGATTGGAGGCTAGTCTCACTTCGTCCCACAGCAACATTAAAATAGTTTAGATTTGTGCATGTTGTTTATGTAAAAAAAAATATCTTGAAAGTAACGCAATAGTTACTTTCTGAAGTAACTAGTTACTTTTATAATTTGTAACTGAGTAAGTAATTTAGTTACTTTTTAGAAGAAGTAACTAGTAACTGTAACTAGTTACTTTTTTAAAGTAACTTGCCCAACACTGGCTATCAGTGACAGCGAGAAATGGTCTTCTGTAGAGGTAATCCTGGAATCTCTCAGTTACCGACAATTTTTTTTATTTTTTATTTTTTTTATTATCTTTTTCCCCCTCCTTCTTTTTCCGATTTGTCTCCCATCCCACCCTTCCTGGTTGTTGCGCACTTTCCCCTACTGTTGGTCCGAGAGGCCGGAGACTGTCACATGCTTTCCTCCGACGCATGTGCAGCCTGCCGGCAGCCAGCCTGGCCGCGCAGATTCTTACTGGGAGAGTGTAACGTGTGGGAGGCCGCACTACCTCTCTCCAGATCCTACCCTCGCTGAGCAGGCGCCCCGACCGAACTGTAGGGGTCGCTGTCCACAACGCCCAGGACCCACCCGCCAACTTTCCCACCCTCTAATACTGCCAATTGTATTAGTGTGAACGGCCAGCCAAGCTGGTGACAACGCCGGGAGCTGGATTCGAACACGCAAACCCAGCATCTCCGGCGTTGGTGACGAACGCAATCTCCGCTACGCCACCTGACCGCCAGTTACCGACCATTTTAAGTCAAGGAACTCCAATTTATGGGCAGGATACCTGGTTTCACATCTTGACAATCCGCGGCTTGCATAAGCGATGACACGCTTCTGTCCTTGCTGCTCCTGGTAGAGGGCGGCGCTGAGACCTAGTGTGCTTGCATCTGTGTGCAATATGTAGGACTGTTTGGGGTCGGCGAAACCGAGAACAGGGGCAGTTGTCAGCCTTTCTATGATAGCGTCGAAAGCTGTCTGGCAAGCGGGGGTCCATCTGTCATCGAAGGGATCTTTAGGGTTGTGATACTTCTCGGTGTTCACTGTAACTTTTCCGTGCTTCTTTGTTGGAGGGTATCCGGCAGTAAGTGCGTTGAGTGGTTTCACTATCTTTGAATAGTCTTTGACGAATCTACGGTAGTAACTGCAGAATCCTAGAAATGCTCTCAGTTCTTTCAGTTTGGTTGGCCTTGGCCAGGTTTTGAGTGCGGTTGTCTTTTCTGGGTCCGTTTCGACTCCTTTCTCAGACACTATGTGGCCTAGATACCTTACGGAGGTCTGGAAGAATTTGCACTTTTCGGGTGATAGTTTTAGCCCATACTCTTTCAGATGGCTCAGGACTCGCATGAGCCTTTCCTCGTGTTCCTCTAGTGTTGAAGAGAAAATTATCAGATAAGCCTCTGGAACGTGCTTGGGGCATTTGTTACTCCTTGAGGCATCCTATTGAACTCAAAGAATCCCAGCGGGCAGACGAATGTAAAAACCAGATTTGAGATCTAGCATCGAGGAGCTGTTGAATGTGGTTGCGCACAGCTTCTATATCTTGAGAGTGTATAAGTCTCGCCCGATGTTTGAATGGCGTCTTGTCATTGAGATTTATGTGATGCTTTATCTTGTCAGTGCATCCGAAGTCGAGATCGTGGTGTGCGAAAACTTCTTGCATGGAGTTCAGCCGTTCAGTTATCCTCTCTTTCCACTCTTGGGGTACTGGAGAGTCTCCAAAGTCAAACTTGAGCTTTGATTTTTGGTTAGGGTCTGTCGATAGTTCTGCGTCAAGTGTCTTGAGGGACTGGACACTCATGACTGCATGTATCTCGGCTATCACAACCTTCAGGGACAGGGTCCAGGGTCGGACTTATTCTTGAGGATGACTGGTATACAATGTGGCAGTTTTTGTGGTAGCTCTGCTGAGCCATCTGATACCAGTATTCCACCTGGCAAGGCCGTTGACCTTGGGGACTCTATCATCACCGAACTTCCTGCGTTGGTTGCTCTGCAACTCACTAATCCCTCGAGGACTTTGGTCTGACCTGGAGCGATAGTTTCAGGGTCTTTGCTATGTAGTTTCACTTCGCCCATGCTGGAGTCCGCAGACTGTTTATGTCTGGCTCCAAGGGTTTTCAAGACTACCTTGTAGCCGTATGGCAGGGATTGGTAGTTCTGAGATGTGGTATCTGCGTACTGCTTGTACAGGATATCCAGGGCGTTTGTGCCTATCAACTCTGATGACAGAGGGGAGCGCATATTAGGCACAATCAGCGCTAGGGTGGGCGCTTCGATGTCTACTCTACATGCTCTTGGGAAACTTGATTGTAGTTTCGACGTAGCCGAGGTAGGGAATTTCCTGACCGTTGGCCCCTTCCACTTCAAGCAGGTCGTACAAGGAGTGGATGGGTAGATGAGACATGTTCTCTTAATAGAAGGAATTCGCCTGTATCGAGTAAGCAGCTGCACTCCTTACCCTCTATGGTTACTTGTGCAGTGCACTTAGCTCCAACCAGTCCTTTTGGTAGGGCTACTTCTTTGGTATGAGAGGCCGAGCACATATTGGAGGCTCGCCACTTCCGTCTGGGACATCTCTCTTGTAACTCCCGCCTGTCCCTCAGCAGAAACTGTCTTTAGTTTAAATCAGGCTTGGAGGCTCTATTTTCAGCGTCCCATGCATGCTGTTTCTCCTCTAGTCATTTCTTTTTTGAGACCACCAGAGAGGGGTTCGGTTCACTCTCGCAGTGAGGTCTTATGTGTCCATCTTCTCCACATCTGAAGCAATACCAGGATCTTGGTCTATTGCTTGTGTTGCTCTTTGAGTTTGGAGTCTCTGACTTTTTGGACTTGGGGGTACCTCTGTCAGTCGTCGGCTTCGGTTTAACTGGTGCCGGGGTTTCTTGCTTGGGAGCTGGCCTCGCTTGTCTTTTCCTGCTGTCGTTCAGTATCATTCTCATGAGCTGTGTCTGTAAATCTGCAACTAGAGCCTTTAAACTTTGGACTTCGGAGCTGGTATCCGGGATCGGCTGTGAAGTGCATTTCTCTTCACACTGGTTCCAGATGTCTTGGTAGTTACTCAATACCCTTGGTTTTGAAACGTTAAGGTACGGTCTCATGCGGCATTCTTTGGAAGAGCGCTTGTCTTCTGCTGTGCGGAGTAACAGGAGGAACTCTGCAAAGGTGGGTGGATTTCTCTTTCTCTGTTCTAGCTGCAGCTCGGTTATCATGGTGTTGTCCCAGCAGCCTCTGATGAATTGTCTTAGAAGTTGCTGATCAAGGTTGATTGCAGCTACGCCTCCTCTTCTGTAGGTGGTATTCAGCATCACCTGTAGTCGTGGAAGGTAAACTGAAGGTTTCTCTCCATTGTTTTGCATTGTATGGAGGTACTTTGCAAAAAGGTCATCTCCATCTTCGACGGTTCCGAAGGCAGAGTCGAGGATCTCCAGGTACATTCCTGGAGGACATTCAGGTGTTAGGTGCTTTATGATGTCAATGGCGGGTGCCATGAGGCTATCTAGGAGTTTCCGGGAATTTTGTGTCTTTGAGAAGAAGCCCCACATTGGAACGCCATGTCTCGTAGTCTACTTCTCTGTCGGGCCGAGGTCTTCGCCCAGAGAAGAGTCTGAGTCTCAGTGATGCTTGGCTGTGCATGGCTGAGTCTTCGCTTCGCACTATGTGCTCCACAATAATCTTCTGCACCTCAGGTGGGTTGGCATCAGAGAGTTTCAGAGAAGGTCGTGCATTCTCTTGAGAGAGTGCTGGTGAAGGAGGCCGGCTGTGCTCTAGTCGGACTTGCTGCTCTGGAACTGTTCTGGGTGAAAGGCTAGCTTGTGTTGCAGCCTCCGGAACATGTTGGTCTGCCATTTCGAATAATTCCTCAACTGGTTCTTCGTCACTTTGGGGTTCAGGATCGCTTAGGGTGAGGACGTCGCAGATGGTGGAGAGTTCTCTCTTGAGGACTTCCGCGAGGTCTTCGCCACTCTGTTTCGATATCTCCTTTAGGTCTGAGAGGTAAGTCTGTGTAGCCGTGTTGCTGACTACAGGTACGTAAACGCTGGCTAAGTCTCTAATGAGGTAACTAGCGTTGGTCGTGTCTAGTCGGTAATGGGAAAGCGCTTGTGTGGCTTCGCCACTTTCGTATTCTATAATAACACGTGGATCTGGCTCTAAGTCGGAAGGGTGCTTTCTCCGAATGGAGCCGTGTTTCATCAGAAAATCATTCAGTTCATCGTCAGTGGTAATGTCGGTTATACCGCTGACTATGACTGAATTAGGGATTTTCACGCTGCTAGTTTGAACTACGTCCATCACTACACGCTATTTAAGTCAGAAGCCTTAAAGACTAGTCCAGTTAACTGAGATATACTCCTCCTGGCTGCGTCTATATTAATCCCAGCCGAAGAGTGCGTCGCGTTTCTCTGATTGGCCATGACGCCCATGTGACCGCGGCAGTGCGAGAGAGCGGCAGTGCGGAAATAGGCTGCATCCTCCATGTCAAGAAAGACAGACAGGCATTCTCTGCGACAAACCCTAACCTTAACCAACTCCGAAATAATGCCTAACCTTAACCCTAACCTTAACCAACTCCGAAAGAATGCCTAACCTTAACCCTAACCTTAACTTAACCCTAACCTTAACCAACTCTGAAATAATGCCTAACCTTAACCCTAACCTTAACTTAACCCTAACCTTAACCAACTCCGAAATAATGCCTAACCTTAACCCTAACCTTAACTTAACCCTAACCTTAACCAACTCCGATAGAATGCCTAAACTTAACCAGCGAAAGAATGCACGTTTATAGCGAGAGATGATAAATGTAAAAAAGAACGAAAAAAAATATTGAAGTGATTCGAACTTGTGACCAACCGCACCGCAGGCTCCACAGCACGGCGGCGTACCAGTTGAGCTAAGCGTCGATGGAAAAACAGCGGGGATTAGGGCTACATAATGCCGCAAGCTCTGCCGCTGCCGCGGGCATGTCGCGGCCAATCAGGGAAAACGCGGAAGCACTCGGCAGCACTCTTCGGCTGGGATTAAAGAGTAGGCCTCCTGGCTGGCTCGCCAAATTTATGTAGCACTCGTGTCACTAACAGTAACAGCTGTTCGCCACGGACCAGTTCTAGGTTCGAATGAGGAGAGGAGTAATATACACAGTTAAAGGAGTAGTAGACCAAAGACAAGGTTATAACAGTGACCGGTAGTTTATTCACAACAAGCACGCTAGCTAGACAATTACAATACATACAGTGAGGTAAAGTGAAGTATCCCTTTTAGGTTCTTTCATTAACCACTCCTTCTTTCAGGAGGGTTAGTTTGATATCAGGTTCTAGGTTGATTGGATCAAGACATTTGGTTCGGTTCAGACGTCTCTGAGGTTATCACTAGCTAAATGCTAGGTTTAAAGTTGGACATTAGATGTATCCCTTTTTCGTGAGTAACACATTATCTTTCTTCTGCAATTGCAGATCAGTAAACTCTATAACAGTTTATCATTTCAATAGGTAAGTGTTTAAACATATTAATTTAAACCTTTAAGTGTGCAGGGAATGCAAGTAACTTATTAGGTGAAATGACCCTTTAAACTCTTCCTTTGCAGGTGTAATACGAACAAAGTACCAATAGAAATATTCAAGGTTATAGGAATGCAAATACCTTATCAGGTGAAATGACCCTTTAAACCATCTTTCTTTACAGGAGAACCAGCAGTGATTCAACTATAATCAATATGTTATCAGTGAGATTCAAGTATCTTACTGGGTACATTGACCCTTTAACTCGCCCTCTTTACAGGAGAACATCAGTAGTTCAGGTATCTTATTGGGTGCATTTACCCTTTAACTCTCCCTCTTATAGGAGAAGTATCAGTGGTTCAAGTATCTTACTGGGTGCATTTACCCTTTAACTCTCCCTTCTTATAGGAGAAATATCAGTACCCATATATACAATGTGCAATGTGCAATTTTTTGGGGCGTTTTGGGGGTGAAAATGGGCGGATTTTGTAACTTTTTTTTTTTTTCCTTTTTTTCGGTTTTAGGGTTAGGGTTATGTTATTTAATTATTTAGGGGAGCCAGCCCCCCAAACTCCTGAAATGCATAGAAAACAAACAGTCAGCACTGTTGTAGCTGAGGTTGTTTAACCGTGTGGTATACCTGTGTCACCTCAGCTGCAGTAACCTAGAGGGGAGGAGTGGGATGATACAATTGAAATTAAATGAAATTGAACAGTATGACTTTTATATTGTTGTCTGAACACTATTTATTTATTTATTTCTGTTTAAGTATTTATTTAAGTATTTTTGCATTTATGAATTATATTATTTATGTATTTATTAACTGTTAATCCATTATGAATAATTCCGTTTTCCAGATGAGCATAACAACATAAGAGTTTAAATGGGCACACTATTTAATTATATTGATTAATATAAACTCAACATTAATGAACAATCAAGTCAACTGAAATAGCCTAGACTATGCCCACATCAGCAGCCAATATGTAGGCTCCTGCTGCCAGGGCAGGTAAATAGAAATACTGACATCTAGTTAAAAACACAACCATATAAATAAGATGTAATATCCCATACTGAATCAATCTCAGGAGATGTTTCAGTCATGAAGAACTGTGAAACCTGTGTTTGAGTTCTTATATTTCGGGAATATTTTTGTTCTCCTGAGGCATGCTGTTCGACGTCAGTCAGTCCAGCATGCGCCACAGAAAACACACACCTACAATACTTTGCAGTTTGCTTTATAAACATCTCCACTAACGCTATCAAGCCAGGTTGCCTCTTCCCACTCACGTCTTGTGAGGTTTTGCCCGCTGCTCACCACCTTTTCTCTGTTTTCTTTAAGCCTACTGTTAGAAATTCCCTTCTCACTCACTCTCTCTAGCCCCCACCCTCTCGTTCTTTACTCTCGTTTACTCTCAGTGGCCACACCTGGACTATTATCAATTACCTCTCGCACCTGTGGTGGCAGGCTAATTAGTTCCCCTGTGGGCTTTAAATACGAGGGCTCTTCCCCTCGTTTCGGCGTGGGGTCGTGTTGTATTCATGCTGAGTCATATTCTCTAACATCTAGACTCTTTCGGGAGATCCTCTGGTCTACCAATGCTGTATATGGATTTCTCCAGCCTTGAGATGTTTTGCTCCAGCCTTCGTCTGCTGTCGCCGTAGCCTGTGGAGGAGACTGTTCTGCGCTCCCTGTAACTTCCACGGGAGGCACCCCAGCGTTCCACTGCAGACCCCAGCGCAGCTGTTCGTCCTGACGCACATCTAGACCAACGCGCATCTTCCGGACCCTCGGGCTTGGCACGCTCTCCAGTCACCAGCGCGCAACGCGCATCTGCAAGGGCTTGGCACGCTCTCCAGTCACCAGCGCGCAACGCGCATCTTCAAGGGCTTGGCACGCTCTCCAGTCTCCAGCGCGCAACGCGCATCTTCAAGGGCTTGGCACGCTCTCCAGTCTCCAGCGCGCAACGCGCATCTTCAAGGGCTTGGCACGCTCTCCAGTCTCCAGCGCGCAACGCGCATCTTCCAAGGATCCTCGTGCTTGGCACACTCCTCCTCGCAGACGCACCCCGAGGCGTCTCTCGGTTCCGACGCGCACACCAAGGTGTGGCGCGCACTCTGTTCCTCGGCTCCGACAGCGGCTACCCGGTGGACGACACCCTCGCCACCGCCACTGTTCCGACGCGCACACCAAGGTGTGGCGCGCACTCTGTTCCCCGGCTCCGACAGCGGCTACCCGGTGGACGACACCCTCGCCACCGCCACTGTTCCGACGCGCACACCAAGGTGTGGCGCGCACTCTGTTCCTCGGCTCCGACAGCGGCTACCCGGTGGACGACACCCTCGCCACCGCCACTGTTCCGACGCGCACACCAAGGTGTGGCGCGCACTCTGTTCCTCGGCTCCGACAGCGGCTACCCGGTGGACGACACCCTCGCCACCGCCACTGTTCCGACGCGCACACCAAGGTGTGGCGCGCACTCTGTTCCTCGGCTCCGACAGCGGCTACCCGGTGGACGACACCCTCGCCACCGCCACTGTTCCGACGCGCACACCAAGGTGTGGCGCGCACTCTGTTCCTCGGCTCCGACAGCGGCTACCCGGTGGACGACACCCTCGCCACCGCCACTGTTCCAGCACTCTGTTCCTCGGCTCCGACAGTCGGCTACCCGGTGGACGACACCCTCGCCACCGCCACTGTTCCAGCACTCTGTCCCTCGGCTCGGACAGCCAGCCACCCGGTGGCGATGCCCTCGCCCCGCTGCTGTCCCTGTACCATTACGCATACGCCTGGGTGAGTTTTGATTGTGATGTCACTCACCCAGCGTAGTGCCCTTGCCCCCGTTCCCGCTGCTGTCCCTGTACCTTTACGCATACGCCTGGGTGAGTTTTGATTGTGATGTCACTCACTCAGCGTAATGCTTTTTGCCCCCGTTCCCGCTGCTGTCCCTGTACCTTTACGCATACGCCTGGGTGAGTTTTGATTGTGATGTCACTCACTCAGCGTAATGCCTCTTGCCCCCGTTCCCGCTGCTGTCCCTGTACCTTTACGCATACGCCTGGGTGAGTTTTGATTGTGATGTCACTCACTCAGCGTAATGCCTCTTGCCCCCGTTCCCGCTGCTGTCCCTGTACCTTTACGCATACGCCTGGGTGAGTTTTGATTGTGATGTCACTCACTCAGCGTAATGCCCCTTGCCCTCGTCCCGCTGCTGTTCCTGTACCATTACGCATACGCCTGGGTGAGTTTTGATTGTGATGTCACTCACCCAGCGTATTGCCTCCTTTAGTTCTCACTTAGTTATTAGTTTGGACATTTCATCTCCCACTCTGTTTTGTTCTCTCGTGGATATTATTTTGGACATTTCATCTCCCACTGTGTGTTTGTTCACACGAAGATAGTATTTACTTTGTTACTTTGTTATTTGGACTGTTCTGCATCTGCTCTGTTTGTTCCCTTTGAAGATTAACCCTCTCCTCTGTTCTGCAGAGCGGCCCAGATGTTTTCCCACCAGTCCCCAGTTCCTCCCTGTCCCCAGCCCGCCTCCGCGGTTCTCTGTCCCCAGTTCCTCCCGGTTCCCCAGCCCGCCTCCGCGGGCCTCAGTCCCCTCTGTCCCTAGTTCTCCCCTTCTAGTTCCACCTAGTTCCTGGTCCCAAGTTCTCCCCTTCTAGTTCCACCTAGTTCCTTGTCCCTAGTTCTCCTAGTCCCCAGTTCTCCTGTTCCCTAGCTCTCCTTGTCCCGACATCTCCTAGTCTCTAGTTCCTCTGTTCCTTTAATGTTCCCCTAGCGTTCCTTTAACCTTCCCTTAGTGTTCCCCTTTTCCTGCCCGCCTCTTAAAGGCACCTTTCCTTCCCCTCATATTATATTCCTGTATTTGTGATTCTCCCTTAAAGGGACAGTGCCCTTTTCCCTGTTTTTTCCCTGTTGTTCAATAAATATCTGTTTCTTGGCAAACCATCATACCTGTCTTGTGTTGTGCGATTGGGGTCGGTTACAAACCATAACACGTCTGTACTTCTGGAGGCGTTTTCTCTTTGTAGGACGCGCCGGTGGAGTAGTGTCTGCTGTATTCAAACAGCCCGGTGATGCAGTGACTGACTGAGCTGAGCAGAAGACAGCACAGAACTCTTCTTAGCAACGTGAAAGCGCAAATTCTCATTGGTCGTGAGCTGCTGAGCGCCGCCCATCATACCAGAGTTGCCACATCTGTTTATTTTCCACAACTTTTGGACACAATTTTACTTGTTTTTGTAGGTCGGCTGGCTCATTTCTCTCACAATACTGGCAACCTTAAAATACGGGACAAAGTGCGTCCCGTATCAGTTCAATACAGAACGCATCTTTTAGTTTCCAATTACGGGACGATTCCTACTTTTAGAATGAATAATCCATCAGGCTACTTTTAGCTATGCTAAGCTAAAGTAGGCTACCTTATCACAGCATGTGTGAATATCCATCTGTCTTATGCTAAGTTAGGCTAAAGTGCGCTAGCATATGGGAACATTCCTCACATTCCATATTAAACTCTCAAAAGCAGTCAAAATGTATATAGACCATGTTCTTATCGTACAGCATATCAATACAATTATAAGTACTTCTGAAATGGTTTCTTTCTAGTTTTCATTTAACCAAATTGAGCTTGGAGCTTCGCTAGCATGACGGATGAAGCTACATTATTAGCTGATTAGCATTGAGCTAGCGATTTTGTACATTCGACAATGAACAGCACAATATTGATGAAAGTCACCAAAACCGCTTCTGGAAATAGTATGCTCTTTAACTGCAACAACTTCTTCTGTTTTGTAACTGGGGGAATATTTTATGACTGTTTGATAACTATTTCGTGGCGCTAGTTCATTTCAGTATCCAGCAGCATTCAGCTGCGTCAGTCTCCGCCAATCTGTAATCTCATCTGCCGTATGGCAAGGCTCACCTGCTGTAAGGCAAGGCGTGGCTGTCGTGACACCTATCTCGCGTCATGAGGTAATTTAAAGGGCAGTGAGGCAATTCAAAGGATTTGGTCAAAACGTTGCTAATCTCATATGAATATACATATGACCCAATAACATTAACTATTTATGTTCTTACACAATAGCATTAACTATTTATGTTCTTATTCAATGGCATTAACTATTTATGTTCCTATAACTAAATAGTTATGAATCTGAAACCTGGGTTACACTAATTTCCCAGAATGTTGGCATAAGGCTACTGGCAGCTGGCTTTAGCACCAGAGGCAAATAAGCTGACAGCCTTCACAACACCACCTGGCATGTGCCAGTTCCACATGACGCCATTTGGTCTCCAAGGGGCACCAGCGACATCTCAGAGACTCACGGACCAGGAGCTGAGGGAGGCATCAAGAGTTCTCTGCGGGGCATACTTGGATGACGTACCTGGGAGGAACCATGTGTCTCACCTGCAACGGGTCCTCCATCAGATTAGGGCTGTTGGACTGACAATTAATCCACAGAAGTGTGTTTTTGTTCTGAGTCGAGCAGAGCATCTCGTCTATGTGAGTGGGATGTAGTGTCATCAGACGACAAGTGGGTAAAAATAGGAGCCATCCCTTCCTGCCCTTCTTCCCACCACCTAGAAGAGGGTCAAGGGCCTGTCTTGGTCTAGTGGGGTGGTATCGGAAACCTCGTACCTCACCTTTCTGAAAGCTGTCAAAAGCCTCTGCGCCTAAGAGTGTCTGCTGAACTGAAGAATGTGACAGAGCCTTCAGGGCTCTCAGGGAAGGGATTTGCAAAGAGTATGTTCTCCACAATCCACATTTATCAAAGCCCTTCACACTGCAAACGGAGTGGGCGTCCGGGACGTGCTACTTCAGGAGGGGGACGCGTTCCTTGGCCTGGGAGAGACAAAGGATTCTGCGGTCGAGAAGAAGGATTCTGCGGTTGAGAAGAAGTGTTTGGCGATGAAGTGGACAGAAGTGGGCATTCAAATGCCTGAGATAGTACCTGCCGGATCGACACTTCTGCCCGGAGACAGATGACACTCCGGTGGCCGAAGCGTATGAGGGACGCAGATATGCACATCGCTCAATGGTACTTCACCCCATGACTTCACGGTCAAGTATCCAACAGGGAAGTTGAATGTCGCAACTGATCAATGAGAACTGAGGTGCTCTGCTTCCAGAGGAGAGGTGGGAGGAGATGTAATGGGGATTGTCTCTGTCTCAGTCACTATTTATTGTACTAGATAATGGCACAGCATCTGCACATTGTATTAAGAAGTTGCACGTGAGGTATTTAAATAACGGCTTATGCTCTTTTTATAGTTGATCGCAATTTATTGAACGTTTGATGATGCGGCGTATCTATTCCATGTACGATACCAATGAGCCGTTTGCAGATATGCAGATGTGGGGCATGGCATTGGCCGAGCCACCTGTGAAAATAAACATAGTAATGATGCTGTGCTCATCTGAACTTCAGTGGGTTAAATTCTTTCTGGTCGTGTGCAATTGCTCATCTACTGCAGAATGTAACAATATAGGCACAGAGTAACACTGTTTGTGGCGCACCCCTTACTCATATACCCAGGGTGTTCTGCCAAAAGATGTCCCCGGGGGTCACATCACCTTCTCAATGATCAGGAGGGTTCCATTTAGATACAATAGTAAATGGGTGGGTGGGAAATGCAGTATACTTCATGAAATTATATTTATTTATTGTTATTTGTAGTATAGTATATGTTTCCATATGTGTGTAATGTTTTATATTTATATAGGGTGACAGTGGCTCCAGACCAGGCTGCAGAAACAAATTAGTGGGGGGGCATAAAATGTTCTCGGGGGGGCACAATGGTTTTTCGACACAGGTTCCGTTTTATACGTTTCAGCTGCGACAACGGCGCTGTGGCTTGCTTGGCGCTGCCCATGGTGCTGAACTAAACAGCAGAGAGGCAATTGAAAAATCAAATTTCTCTATCTTAAGAACATTCACTTATACAAAAACAGACTGAACGGATATATATAACAGACCTGCTGGGGCAGCGGACTGAGAGCAGGGGACACAGACAGGCTGGATAAGATGGTCAGGAAGGCCAGTAGCGTGGTTAGGGTGTAGCTGGACGCCCTAGCGAGGGTGGCGGAGAGGAGGAACCTTGCTAAGCTCCAGGCCATCACGGAAAACCCCTCCCACCCACTATACACAGACTTGGCTGACAGGAGGAGCATGTATTGTTATAGGCTCACACTACCTAAATGCAGCACTGAACGGCACAGGAAGTCCTTCATTCCGACAGCCATCAGACTATACAATATCACTGTGCCTCACTGCATCACTGAGCACAGAGTGACAGTTACCATCTTCCTGGACTCTTACTTTTTAAACAGCACTGTGCAATATTACACCTACTGTAGACTTCAGTATATTTTTACTGTATTTATTTACTGTATCTTTTATTCTATTTTTATTCTATTTCATTTTATTCTATTCTTAGGCCATTTGTTTTGTTATTCTTATTCGTGACTTGTTCTGTCTAAATGTTTAATGTTGAGTGATTTGCAGTGTCAAATTTCCCTCAGGGTAATACATTTCTATTCTATTCTATTCTATATCTTTGAAAAGTCTCCATTTATTCAACACTTCTGAATTCACTGACAAACTGAACTGAACTGACAAAAATAAGGTGCATAAAAAAGCAAACAAAATTCCTCCACAGGCTACTCACCATCATTAGTAGAGCGGCAAGCGGCGTTTGGGGACAGAGTGAAATCTTCTTAAAACACTGCCCCTCCACTCATTCCGCCCTCATTCATCAACGTGGACGTAGAATATGTTCTATTTCCACACGTAAGCACGGAATGTGGCATAAACTTTCATTTTTACGCTGATGACACCCAATTATATATACCTATTAAGCCAAATGATTCCTCCCAACTACAAAACCTTGAGGCCTGCTTGCTTGCCGTCAAAAAATGGATGTCGCAAAACTTTCTACTCCTTAATGCAGATAAAACTGAGATGTTAATTGTTGGCCCCCCAAACCACAGAGGCCTGTTTCAGGACATCTCCCTCAACTTTGATACCTGTCATGTATCCCAGAGCTCCACCATAAAAAACCTCGGAGTCATTTTTGATTCCTCCCTCTCATTTAATGCACATATAAAAAATGTCACCAAAATTGCATTCTTCCATCTTCGTAATATCGCAAAAATACGCCCCATTTTAACTCTGGCTGATGCTGAAACCCTGATTCATGCTTTTGTCTCATCACGTCTGGACTACTGTAATGCACTTTTTTCAGGCTTACCTAATTCAAGCATCAAAAATCTTCAACTCGTGCAAAATGCGGCTGCACGGATACTAACTAGAACTAGAAAATTTGATCACATCACACCAGTTTTGTCCGCCCTACATTGGCTTCCTATCCAAGCCCGCTCTGACTTTAAAGTGCTACTCCTCACCTACAAAATTTTAAATGGGCTTGCACCGCTCTATCTATCTGATCTCATCTCCCGATACTCGCCCGCTCGTGCTCTGCGCTCACAAAATGCGGGGCTTCTATCGACCCCTAGGGTTAAAAAGAAATCCGCCGGCCACAGAGCCTTTGTCTACCGCGCTCCCTACCTGTGGAACAAATTACCTGCCGTCATCAGGGGCGCCTGCTCTGTCGAAGCTTTTAAATCCCTGCTTAAGACTCATCTTTTCTCTCTCTCCTTCAACCTACCTTGATCTCACCTGGTCGGGGACTGACCTTTAGATTAATCTGTGTAGTTTAGTTATGGTACAGGGTACTACATGGTACCACTGGGTAGTTTACTATAGGGTAGTTTAGTTAGGGTACAGGGTACTACATGGTACCACAGAGTACTACTTGGTACTGCATGGCATTACAGGGTACTACATGGCTTACATAGCTCTACATGGCACCACAGGGTACTACATGGCACTACAGGGTACTACGGGGTACTACATGGCACTATGGGGTACTATAGGGTACTACATGGCACTACGGGGTACTACATGGCACTACAGGGTACTACATGTCTGCTCCTTTGCAGCACCACAAACATGGGAACTCTCTAACTCTTCCCCCCCCCCCCCCCTCTCCCCCCCCCCCCCCCCCTCTCCCCCCCCCCCCCCCCCCTCCCTCCCCTTTCTCTCTGAGTACCCGTCTCCTGGCGCTGACCAAGGTGATGGATGCCTCGGGGTCTTGGCCAAGCTTGTAGTGACTGCTCTACATGCACCTCCGAGGCATTGGATCAGTTATTCACCGCCGTCTGTCCGTGGTCCTGTCAACTGATTAACAGACTGTTAACAGATTAACAGTCAACGCGGTTTCATTGCTGGGTTAAGTACTTCTATTCTATTCACATAATACGCTTACTTCATATATCTACTCCATTCACATATATGCCTACCACTTGTATCTATTGCTATGTCCGCCTACTACAATCTCATGAGCTGTCTAACGCCTGTCCCGTCTCCCTGTCTTCCTATGACTTGCTGTCCTGGAGTGTTGACCGGAGTGTTGGACGTCCCGTGACGAAGGCCGGGAGATTGCGACCCCCTCTGCGTGCCCCCCTGTCTTCGGAGGTCTCGTAGTGGTG
Source organism: Notolepis coatsorum (assembly GCF_963971535.1). Classification (NCBI taxonomy): domain Eukaryota; kingdom Metazoa; phylum Chordata; class Actinopteri; order Aulopiformes; family Paralepididae; genus Notolepis; species Notolepis coatsorum. Next base: position 90,716,461 of record NC_140174.1, on the reverse strand, counting down.
ACCGGAGTGCCGGATGTCCCGCGATGATGTCGGGGAGTTCGCGACCCTCTCTGCGCCACCCCCCTTCCCCCTGTCTCCGGCTGTCCCTGAGCAACGACCGGAGTGTTGAATGTCCCGTGACTAAGACGGGGAGGACGTGACCCTCTTGCGCCGCCCCTGTGCCTCAAATAGATCCGCTATCAACTCTATCTTTAATCTTTCAAAATGTTCAGTTGCTATCGCTATTAGCTATATCTTTAATTTTTCAAAATGTACAGTTGCTATTGCATGCACTCATCTGTGTTTCACTACACACATGAGTGCATGCTTACCAACTGTCCGTCTGCAACACTACTATCACCGACATCTAAGAAGGGAGATCCCCCCTTGAACGGCCCTTCTAAGGTTTCTCTCCTCCACATTGCCTGTGGAGCTTTTTTTCCCTATTGTTAGGTTTTAGTGAGTTTTTCCTTACCTTCGCGTGGGGTATGTCTGGGAGTGCTTGCATTCTTTCATTTATTTGCATTCATCTAAAAAATGTTTGGACCCTATGGTGTTCTTGTTCTGTTCTTGACTTATTGTTATGTTGTCTTCTTGACTTGTTTAAAGAAGACCTGTACGGCCCATGGGGACATTAACGTGTGTTGTCGGGCCCTATAAATAAATTTGATTTGATTTGATTTGATTTGAATGTAGAACTAGTGTACGCACAGGGAAGTCGGGATTCATCACACGGTGCGTACGCAGGCTCTACGCTCCTCCGTAGAACTTTGTTCTACCGTCAATGCTCGTGCATGATTATCCATATATGGTCATGAAAGTGAGGAAACACCCCCCATGGGATGTGAAATAATGGACTGACCCGAGCGGTACTCTGAGAAACTCCACGGAGAATTCACTGCTGTCGAACCAAGAAGACACTATCGCGTATTATGGGATAAATAAAAGGCGGATTTGTAAACGGTGATGTCAGATATCAACGGCTCCCTAAGACCATTGCTGCAATTCTGCCTGGACAGCTCAAAATACTAATAAAGACCGTTCGTTGACCACTGTTTGGCGTTGGTTGTGTGTCATTATAACCGTGCTGTAATATGAATGCCTTTATTAGTTGTGTTCGATTGGCTATATGATTTTTAGAGGCATCTATTTTGTTGTCGGCTAATAAAGACCGCGCTGGAATATGACTGCCTTTTCCAGTGTTGTTTGATTAATACCCAGGGATTAAAGTTCTCCTCAATTTGATTCCAAATCGCGATGGATCTCCTGTCAATTTTCTACCTGCTGCATATGATTTCTAGAGGCATACTACAATCCATTTTGATGTCAGTATTGGGTAGCCTACATAAACAATAATACGAGAACTATACAAGAACAATGAATCTTACTGCCATGTATGATGTAGCAGATACGCCATGTGTAGCCTGCCTATATGTGATCAATACAAACATGAACTTGAATTCCATCATGTCTGTGTGCGGGTCACTGCGGGAACTCACAAGGCTGTTGTCACAATGTAAATAAGAACGTGCACTGAAAAGTTACAGTATGTAGTTGGTTGATCATTTGTATGACAGTCAGTAAACCCTTGCAAAAAGTATCCGTTTTATTTAATGAATTGAAAACATTCAGCATCGCCTTCCTCCCGGCATCCAGCAATAACATGTATCAGGCAAATGCGCATCGCAACATTGACTGAGTGGAATCCCTTTCTATTCACATAACTGCATTTGTGATGGAGCTTTGACAGCTACAGTAACAGTCTATTGGTTGATCCATCTCCAATATCACGATGGACCGTGCCGCGGTGGCAAATACCCGAGGGTGGAGAGGATCTTGAATGAATTCCATCATCATATATATATGTTGTGTGTCTGTCCACTATGTTTGTTACTTTGTTATTCCCCCCCCCCCCTATCTATGTAAAGCGACCTTGGGTCTCTTGAAAGGCGCTATATAAAATGAAGCTATTATTATTATTGTTATTATTATTATTATCATCACATCTGTGCGGGAGCTCACAAATAGACTGTTAGTCTCAGTGAAGTTTCAACGGAGGTCATCTATTCTAACCAACAAATTGAAGTAGAAAGCATTTCGTGACCAATCTTATTTGGAATCATGACACACAAAATAATTTGCTTTTTATTTGAAACAATATCTAATCGCGTTTGGAGGTTGGTGTTTTGCGTCTGCCCCCCTGTGCCAAACAAGCAGGCCAACCTCTTGTTCGCGTGTGAGCCCGTTATAATTACACTACTGTCGCTATTTTACAATGAACTATAATGAATTACGGGTCATACAGAAGTTGAACACTAATGCACGGAAGCTTATTTCCGCCTTGAAACTAATGCAGGACTGAGGAGTGCTTATGCGTAGTAACGATATTCAACCACTGGGCGACAGGTACGCCTGGTCTGACCTGTGCGTAGATGTAAGCACGGAGTCAAGTTCAAATCGAAATTGATGAATCCCACTCTTTGCTTAGAAATTATCGTACGCACAGGGTAAGCACAGATCTGTGCGTAGAACACGTTGATGAATGAGGGCCCTGAACTTTTTTGTTAAGTCCTTCTCAAATGCCAACTGAATTAAATTGGCCTTGCGTCGATGAAGCATACTAAGGCGATGTTCTGTAAAGATGTTCTTGAGGGTAGAAAACGAATTCTCACAGAGTGCCGTGCTAGCTTCAGTAGTGTTGTTGATGACATCAGTGCCCACTAGGGCTGTCCCCGACTAAGCATTTGGATAGTCGACTTTGATTGACCAATGGCGCCGGGTCTACTGTGGCTCAGGAGGTAGAGTGTTCTTCTGGTAATCCGGTTCCATTCTGGCTCCTCCTGGCAGCGTGTCGAAGTGTCGTTGAGCAAGACCCCTAAACTGCTCCCGATGAGCAGGTCGGCACCTTACATGGTCGCCACCGCCGTCGGTGTGTGAATGTGTGAGTGAATGTGTGAATGTGAGGCATACGTTGTAAAGCAATTTGGATAAAAGCACTATATAAATGCAGTCCATTCCATGCAGTCCATATTTAGACTGCAGTAATGTGAGTTTAGGTGGGAATGGTAGAAACACCTGTTGTTGGCAGCACCCAAGGCTGAGCAGTACAATAAGCTGCTTGTATGCACCACTTCTTGTTTGCTGGTGTGGTGGTGATGTTTGATCTAATAAATAAATGCCCATGGCTGGGTTTGCTGAGCATCTGGTTTCTGCCACCTCCAACCACTTATTAATTATTTCTAACAGTCCTGAAATGGAGTACAACATTATGAAGACATTTCCTCATAAATGTTTCTTCATGCCTATTCTTAAGTCTGCACGTTTACATGAATTGAAAATGGGGGACCCTGATGTAAACAAGACGAAAGTATTTCTCTGGTCTGCATCCCCTTGTGTGTATTGAGCTGTACTGTATTGTACCCATTCTGCAATCTGTTAATAAAATCATATGTTCAATCAATCAATCAATCAATCAATCAATACATTGCACTACTTTTATACCTATTCTTATGTCTGCAATTTATGCATTGTTTTTTTATTTTGTCAATTTGTGTGCTGATTTTATGCCTATGTTAATTTTATAGTAATTGCTGTGGTGCACTCTGTACTGCGGTCCATGTGTGACGAGTGCTATATAGATAGTTATTAATATATATTATTGTTATATTGTAGAAATGTGTGCATTGAAATGTCTGTAAAGTCTCGACGACATTGAAAATGAGGGTGACCTCAATTGTATTTTCGAAAATAAATAAAAGTTGATGAAGTTAAATATTCAGTACAATGAAAGGCGTGTTTTTCAATTTCATTTTTTTTTATGGTGAAAATGATGACTAAAGCCTGTTAATCTCAACATAACACATTGCATAACACACTTACTCTGATTGGCCCATCAGTCACATGTAGCTGCTCTGATTGGTCCCATCTATGTCTGATTGACCCATCAGTCACGTCTAGCTGCTCTGATTGGTCCATCAGTCAATCCCACTATGTCTGATTGGCCCACCAGTCACGTCTAGCTGAGAGGACACAGTGCTTAACAATCAATCATCAATAGACCACTACACTTCGGCGTTACATTGAAATCGGGGAGGAGATTGCGGGGGAGCATATGAATGAATGTGGATCAGAGCCGTGATGTAAGTGGTTGCCGATACGGCTGTGGGGGTGCTAGAGACATGATCGAATAGACGTTTATGCGCCTCAATCTCCTGAACACGGCGTGACCCATTCCTAATCGATCAGAACTAAATCGGCAGAGAAAAAGCCCATTTTAAAGCACCTATTCCGCATGCACATGCGCAGAGTGCCTGTGGAGTCTGGACGACGCGAGATGACGCACGAATGAATGTGGACTGTTCCATCAGAGGGCGGAGCTTCGGTGGTAATGTGAGTGGCTACAGACCGCTGCACTTAAATATAAACATTAGTCTACCTGGAGACTCAATGAGGTAATTGTAGATGTCGCCATAAGACGCGTCTGGCCATTTAGTGGGATAATTTTTTCATTATCCTGTTCGGCTGAAAGGACACTGGCCACCGAAGCTCCCCCCTCTGATAGAACAGTCCACATTCATTCGTGCGTCATCTCGCGTCGTCCAGACTCCATGGGCAATCTGCGCATGTGCATGGAGAATAGGTGCTTTAAAATGGGCTTTTTCTCTGCCGATTTAGTTCTGATAGATTAGGAATGGGTCACGCCGTGTTCAGGAGATTGAGGCGCATAAACGTCTATTCGATCATGTCTCTAGCACCCCCACAGCCGTATCGGCAACCACTTATGGGGGACCCTGATGGAAACAAGACAAACGTCTTTCTCAGGTCTGCATCCCCTTAACAATTGTATGTATTGAGCCGTACTGTATTGTACCCATTCTGCAATCTGTTAAATAAAGTTTTCATTCATTCATTCATTACATCACGGCTCTGATCCACATTCATTCATATGCTCCCCCCGCAATCTCCTCCCCGATTTCAGAATCCCGGAAGTGTTGCGGTGGTCTATATAGTATCTAGAAGGCCACACCCCCTCAGTCTACTGAGAGTTGGTTGTGCTCAGAAAGAGTGCACTAAAACATATATAACAAATCAAACCATGCATCTGATACCCATGACATTAACAGTTCACATTAAGTAATTTATGACTAAATTAAAACATCATTGTACTGGATCTTTAAGAGGCCTTTCAGACTACAGTTGACTTCACCCCCCCCCCCCCCCCCACTCCCTGCCACCACATAGGGGAGGAGGGCCATTCAAGGGGAATTTGCCATTTATAGCCACACAGTTGCCACTATTGTATGTCATTCAACCTTTATTTAGATTCTCAGAGATTATCGAGGGTGGGCCCTCATCTTGAGTGATGCAGAGATGCACCAATGTATGCTGCCCGCGTGACATTTAAATAGAAGGCCACTTTTACCTCTTGGGGGTAATTGTAGTCCATTGCTCTGTTTTCATCATTTAATGACCCTGGCTACTGCCTATTCTTGTGAAAGTGAGCTGACGGTTTAGGCTCATTATCAGGATTAGCTTTGGCACGGCCGATGGGCCTAACCACCAAAACCAACCTGCCACACTGGAATCGACCACACCCAAAGCCAAGAGACTGGAGCATTGTTGTACTGTGCATACCATGTGTTGTTGTTGCTGTCAGAGCAGATATGATATACTACAGTAATATGTCTGTTGTATATTGATTTTATCCAGTATAAACCGCACATTTCAACAAGCGCGGTTCTACGAGCATCGATATCAACAAGTACTGTATGGGGGGGAAAGCAAATATTGAACACATTTTCAAAGGATCAGTCCTTTTGCCGAAAGGAAACAATAAAATTAGATAAATAGTCGAGAATGAAGTTTTTGTATCCAAAAATAATCACGGGATTATCCAAAAAACACGCAAGATCACAAGCTTCCTCAAGGTCTCCTTTCAAAACGTTTGGCTCCGTCGATGGAAAGACCCCAAAACGTTGCTCTCCACAGATCTCTGTTTTAAAAATACTTTTTCTTGATATATGAGAGGCGAGTGGAGGGGGGGGGGGGGGGGGGGGGGCGGAAACCGTAGCGATACAAATCTGGAGAGCATTTTTGAACTATGAAAAGGTGAAGCGGGAGAACATTTTGACAAGGGGGTTCATGCAATTGGGGCTGACATGTATTTCACTGACATATCCAAAAAGGCAAGGCACCTCAAGTCATGCGAGCGCGGCCCCCGCAGTCGTACAATGGCGCAGTGTGTTCTGACCCACGCGGCGGAGTCGGGGTTGTTATTCCTGTATATGATACTGTACACTGCAGCGGAGAGGCGCCTGCTCAGCGCTCGAAACAGAGGGCTGTTTATCCGAGCTGTTAAAATACGGTTTTTCGAGTGCAACACCCCCCTTCCATGCTTCCACGAGGCCCAAATCTCTCTCATCTGGAGAGCACAGTTTCCATTTAAAATGTCACGTCCCAAACTGCACATTACATCAAATTGTACTTAATGGCATCCAGACAAACTTTTATGTCGTTCCAACATTCTCTCTGCACACCACCACCAGCCCCCCTCTCGTCTCTCTCTCTCTCTCTCTCTCCTTCCCCCGTTCCACATCTGGACTCCATTCCAGGTGGGGTATTGAGAGAGAGAGAGAGAGAGAGAGAGAGAGAGAGAGAGAGAGAGAGAGAGAGAGAGAGAGAGAGAGAGAGAGAGACTGGGAGAACACTGGGAAGCAGAGGTGGAAAGCTTGCTGAGAGGCCACAGTTGTGCAGAGTAAAAACTGAGATAATTGTCTTGAAGGAGGCTAGGTGGAAGTGACGCAAGCCCTGGAGGATAGATAATGATATGACGGATAGCTATATGCTGAGACATCCTCGCCGTTTCAGTGACGTCCTCCCAATCACACGTTAAGAGTAGCAGTATCCAAAACAACAATGTTGTTATTTTTTCCCCCAGAGCAATCACTGTTCTCAAACAGACCAAATGATTGGCTTGATTGGGGCGCACAACTCAGACTAGAGTTCCTGTCGATGGATAAGCCAAAAGAACAAATCTGGGGCAGGAAACAGACGTCTAGACCCTAACGGTGTCTTTCTTGAGGAGCTCATGACATCTAGTGGTGAAGTAAGCAGAATGCAAAAGCCGCACCCAGGCACCCTGTCTACAGCTCGTTTGTGGCGCTATCTCTTTAATATGCATAATGCATAATTTTACTATCTAGTCTATTGTACTATTTTATTGCACTGTACTATTTTACTCTGTCTATTACTTTTTATTACAGGTTCAAAACTGTCAAGTATTAATTAAACTGTGTGGGTGTGTAATGTATGTGTATGACCCAGGCCTAGAACTGCGCCCTGAGAGTGGGAACTGCGCGCGCCCTGAGAGGGAGGTTTGCCCTGAGTGGGAGGTTCGAAGGGTCAAAGACAAAGTGGGTATCAAACAGGAGGGAAGACTGTCAAGTTTTAAACTGTGGATACCAGAAACAGAGAAGGTAAAGTAAAGACCATTTTAAACTGTAATCCAGAACAATTTTATTGCACTGTAAAAAACTTATTTTATATGTCTGCACTTTATGTGCTCATTTCATGTCAGTCTATTCTATTCTACTATTTTATTGCACTGCACTATTGCACTATTTTACTCTGTCTATTTTGTCTTACTCTTTTTATTATTGTCTATTTAAAAACTGAATCAAACCATAAACAAGGTGGCCTGTTGGGATGTTAGATCCTATGTGAAAAACTGTGATTGTATATGTCTGCACTTTATGTGCTCATTTTATTTCTTTCTATCATTTCTGCCCATCTCTTAGCAATAAACAAATGGATGAGCATCAACTTCTTAAAATTAAATGTGGACACAACTGAAATCCTACTAGTCGGCCCTATAACGAAAAGATAAATGCTGCTGAGCAATATGGGGCAAATTACTCTTTTTAAACTGAAAGTTACAAGTCTTGGTGTTACTCAGATCTAAGTCCCACATCAACAAGGTGAGAAAAACATCATTCTTCCACCTTAGAAACATAGCTAAAGTACAGCTATTTATAAATCAAGATGGCGCTGAAAAACGGATCCATGCCTTTATTTCAAGCCGACTTGACAACTGTAATGTACTCTTTACTGGCCTCCTGGGAAAATAAACACAGAGACTCCAACTCTGCAGCTAAGCTACCCTTTCAGTGCCACGGACGACATATCTAGTTTTATCAGCCCCCCCATTGAGTGCCCACGACTACAAATATTGTTTTATTTTTTTATTAGCGATCTGAATTCATATTTCATCAACCGAGTCTCCCGTTGGTACACCAGCCCCTACAGGAGCTCAGATTGGAAAAAAGCGCCCCCTATCGTCTATCCCTGTGTAACTGCAGGTCAGTCGCTTAGACTGACCTGGGATCTGTAGATCTCTGGGGGGGGGGGAGCCAACTGGCTCCTTGTGCTGGCGAGCAGTCTGCTCAAGAGGGATCTGCTCGCGGGACGGAAATCAGCCTGGAATATATATTTACAGCAGCCAATAATCAATCAATAAGCGTGATCGATATTTGGAATGGCGATCAGGAATTGGAATACTCTTTTTGGAGAACATCTGATCTAAGGTAAGGAGTCTATGTTACCAGTCTTGGGGTAATCGGAGCTGTATTCACGGAGATATCAGCGTGTCCCCTATGTGTGATGTGGCTGTTTGGCTGTGATCGCTGATTCGCTGATGAGGAAATAAGAGACTCGATTTTTCAGCTCGCGTCTATAGCGTGCATACGTACACATATACTATCGATAATATAGCGTTTATTTGAAAACGATTCATAAATAGGCCGAAAAATGACAACGTTTTTGTGTATTCTAGAATATTCCAGTAAATGTCTTTTATCATGGAATCTTTATATTTTCCTTGAAAACGAGGGCTTTTCAAAATGCTATAAAACAAAAATGAACCGATAAAAAAACAATCCGTTTCGACAATGTTGACCGTCGGGCAGATTAGACACATAATTTAAAACATAGATTAGGCGTTTTTAACGCTAACATTTAAGTGGATGGTGGCATTCAACGGGGTAAATCAACGTTAATCAAAGGCACTGAAAGTGTTAACTGGAACCAAGAGAAGAGACCACACTTTATCACAGCTAATGTAGCCGTCCCTCTTCTAGGCGTAGATTTTTTGTGTGATTATGGACTGGTCAGTCCAGTGCTACTTTGCACTGGCCTCTGGTAACATTTGGAGTTGATTTTAAGGTTCTCCTCCTTATATACAAAGCCCTAAATGGAACAGGACCAAGCTACATTGCCAAATATCTTGTCAACTATGTGCCCCCCCCCACGTACATTACGGTCATATATTACTGGTTTATTGAAGGTTCCCAGCAACAGCCAAAAGAAAATCAGGAATGCAGCCTTTGCTAAAATAGGCACCAAAGCTATGGAACACCTTACCTATGGACATTAGGGAGGCTAGCTCACAAAATATTTTCAAAAGTAAGCTAAAAACCTCTTCACGTTAGCCTTTTAATACATTCTGACACATTATACTCATTACATCCACACTTTGATTATTGTATTGTAAATTAGATCTATCTTACATTTACATTTAGCTGACGCTTTTATCCAAAGCGACTTACATGTTCTGTACGACAAGCCATCAGGAAGGGCACAACTCTATCAGTTGAGCAACAATGTTCATCAAAGTGTTGAGTGCTACAGTGTAGGTTAGTTTATTAGGACAAGTGCATGACAGTACGGTTAGTTAGGGTTAGATTTTTTTTATTTAAATTTTTTAATTTTTTTTAAAATTCAGATAATGGTTGAAGAAGTGCGTCTTTAGTCGACGGCGAAAGATTGGACGTGTTTCGGCTGTCCTAACTGGGGTGGGTAGTTCATTCCACCATTGTGGGGCAAGGACTGAGAATAGGCGACTTCTCTTTGATGACCCTCCCGGAGCTTGGATAGGAGTAGGTCTGAGGCGGCCAGAAGATGCAGAGCATAGGGGTCTTGAGGGTGTGTAGTTAGAGACCATTGACCGGAGGTAGGCGGGAGCGGTTCCCTTTGCCGCACGATATGCTAGGTCGAGGGCCTTGAAGCGGATTCGTGCAGCAATGGGGAGCCAGTGCAGGTCCCTAAGAAGTGGGGTGACATGGGCCGACTTCGGTAGGTTTGAGATCAGGCGGGCCGCTGCGTTCTGAATGAGTTGAAGAGGCTTAGTGGCAGTGGCCGGGAGGCCAGCGAGCAGTGCGTTGCAGTAGTCGAGGCGGGAGATGACTGTTGATTGGACGAGGAGTTGGGTGGCTTCTTTTGTCAGGAAAGGGTGGATCCTTCTGACGTTGCTCAGGAGGAATCGGCAGGTTCTGGTTGTCGCTGCGATGTGAGCAGAGAAGTTCAACTGGTCGTCGAGGACAACACCAAGGTTCTTGGCGGTCGGGGACGCGGTCACAGCTGCATTCTCGACTGTGATGGAAAGGTCGGTCAGGGGGGAGGATTTGGCCGGCAGGTGGAGCAATTCTGTTTAGCTTAGGTTCAGTTTGAGGTGGTTGGTCGTCATCCAGGCGGAGATGTCGGACAGACAGGCCGAGATCCGCTCAGAGACGTGGATATCTGAGGGAGGGAAGGAGAGGAAGAGTTGAGTATCGTCGGCATAACAATGGTAGGAGAAGCCATGAGACGTGATAATGTTACCCAGTGATTTAGTGTATAGGGAGAAGAGAAGGGGTCCTAAAACCGAGCCCTGGGGGACACCCGTCCGCAGGGGGTGGGTGGCCGACAGGGTCCCTCTCCATGACACTTGGTAGGAGCGGTCATTGAGGTATGATGACAGCCATGTCAGCGCAGAGCCAGCCACTCCCTTATTGTTTTATTACCTGTATTGTTTTTACCTTTTTTCTTATTTTCATTTTGTGTCTATTTTTACTGCTGTGAAGCACTTCAGGCTGCAATTCTTCTATAAAAGGTGCTATACAAATAAAGTTTATAATAATAATAAAAATTATAATATTATTATTATTAGGGCGGCTAAGTGGTGCAGTGGGCAAGGCGCTCGCCACTAACACAGGATGCTGGGTTCGAGCCCAGCTCTCGGCGTTGCTACCAGCTTGGCTGGTCGTTCATACTAACACAATTGGCAGTGTTAGGTGTGGGAAAGCTGGTGGGTGGGGATTGGACGTTGTGGACAGCGACTCCTACAGGTCGGTTGGTGCGCCTGTACAGCAGAATCAGGAAGTAACGGGGGAAGCGTGAGCCTCCCATGCGTTACTCCTCGCCACTGAGAGATCGCGCTGTACAGGTGAAAAGATGCAACAGCTGCCTCCTCGTGTACCGGAGGGGACGCGTGAATATTTTAGGCAACCAACTTGTGTTTAGCGTTTCTCTGATTGGCCAATATGCCCATGTGACCACGGCAGCGCGAGAGAGCGGCAGCGCGGAAATAGGCTGTCTATTGCCTCGCGCTGCAGCGCGGAAATAGGCTGTCTATTGCCATTCTCTAAGTCAAACTCTAACCTTAACCAGCTCCTTAACAGCGCCTAAACTTAACCCTTCTAACCTTAAGCAACTCCGAAACAATGCCTAACCTTAACCAACTCCGAAACAATGCCTAAACTTAACCGGCGAAATGAATGCACGTTAAAAAATATTGCCATTCTCTAAGTCAAACTCTAACCTTAACCAGCTCCTTAACAGCGCCTAAACTTAACCCTTCTAACCTTAAGCAACTCCGAAACAATGCCTAACCTTAACCAACTCCGAAACAATGCTTAAAGTTATGCCTAAACTTAACGGCGAAAGAATGCGAATGCACGTTAAAAAAAAAAAAAAAAAAAATTGAAGGGAATCAAACTAGCCAGCAATGAGCCGTAGGATCCACAGCCATGCAGCGTTGCCATTTGAGCTAGTTCTGGATACAGAATAAGGGGCGGTTACTGGCATATAATGCTGCCGCGACGGAGCTCCGCTCTGCTGCTGCCGCGTCGCCGCGGGGGCGTGGCTAGACGCAAGTTGGGCGTGGTTAGACACAAGTTGGTTGCCTTTAATATTTAGGCGGAGGGCGTACGTGATGCAAGGCTTGGTCCTCACTGCAGCCGACCAGTGGGAGGCATAGTCTAGCAACGTTCGAGACAGGGGAGGGGAGAATTGAAGGGAGAAATTGGGATGGGAGAAAAAATAAGGAGAAAAAGTAGATAACATTTTTATTTATTTATTATTATTAGATACATATTAAAGGTTTGTAATACAATTAAAAAATATATATATATTAAATCTGGGGCGACAGTGGCTCGGTAGGTAGAGCAGTCGTCTGATAATCCGGAGGTTCCCGGTTCGATTCCCGCTCCTCCCGAGCAGCATGTCGAAGTGTCCTTGAGCAAGACACTTAACCCCTAATTGCTCCTGATGAGCAGGTTGGCACCTTGCATGGTTGCCTCCGCCGTCTGTGTGTGAATGTGTGAGTGAATGGGTAAGATGTGAGGAACAAATTGTAAAGCGCTTTGGATAAAAGCGCTATATAAATGCAGCCATTTATATATATTATATGCCATTTGCCTCCTGTATCTTGAATAATCAATCAGGGGGGGGGGGGTTCGTTTTCTATCATATATCATTATCATCATGATAATTTTATAATCATCATCAGTCACACAGACCTGATATTAGACGTATAGACCATCAATCATGGTCCAGTTCCATGTTAACTGGTCAGTTACTAAAATAAAACAAATCAACATTGTTTATTGTTGATCAACAAAAACATTGTAACAAAACACACTGTCTAGTCACTGTATGAAGTTTTCTTCAAAGTTAGATATTGTTGTTTTCCTAAACTGTAGAAAGAATCTATTAAATTGACACAGAATGATACATCACCACCCTCAAAAGTGTTTTATCACCGGTGTTCACATTTCACCATGACTGCAAAACACAGCTGATTATACAGTAAATGCCTGTATCTGATATCTCATCAACATGGCCAAGTCATTCTGCCTTGAATTCTAGCCCCTCTTACCTATCCTGATCATATCAGAGACTGGGAGGGACATTCAAGAGGCCTGTGATAATGCTTCCCCCTTCTGGCCAGAGGAAAATTAAACACCCACTTAAGTGATTCTCAAAGAGGCGATGGTAGCCTTTTAAGCATAGTATAATATGTCTGTGTATGGTAGCCTTTGAAGCATAGCATATGATGTGTGCATGGTAGCTTTTGAAGCATAGCATAGCATAGCAAGAATTCATTATGAATTGAAAATGGGGGACCCTGATGTAAACTAGACAAAAGTCTTTCTCTGGTCTGCATCCCCTTAACAATTGTGTGTATTGAGCTGTACTGTACTGTGTCACATCAACATGGCCAAGTTGTAACTGCAGCTATGGTTAACAGTTGGTTAATATAGTTATATTCGTTTACAATTTTATATGCTTATTTTTGCACATTAATAATAATACACACGATTGTATTTCATTGTATTTCTTATGGGTTTATATAAGATATATGAGTGGCGCACGATTTCTATTTGTTTGTGCAATTATTTTATATAGCATATAGTATATCTTACTTTCTGTAGCCTAGATCCCCATTCATGCATGTATTGAAATAAGTGCTTTGAGGTTTAAAATAGCAATTTCATTGATCAACCTTATTTGATGCATATAGATTAAAGGGGAGTTTAGCCTACATTAGTAAAGTAAAGACTGGTATAAATAAGTCAACCAGCCCAGTTAAATAAGTAAACTAGCCTGGTATAAATAAGTCAACCAGCCCAGTTAAATAAGTCAACTAGCCTGGTATAAATAAGTCAACCAGCCTAGTTAAATAAGTAAACTAGCTTGGTCAAGATAAGTCAACCTGCCTAGTTAAATAAGTAAACTAGCTTGGTTAATTAAGTCTACATTTATAACTAAGCAATTAATTAAGTAATCGCACATCAAGTAAGTAAGGCTTATACACTTATTATCCTCACATATTAACTTGACATATAGCCTTCAACATGTCACGTAAAGGAAAGATTACTGAGCTAGAACAAGAAGATGACAATAGCTCAAAAGGAACAGATTATCGAACAGGTTAAAGATAAACCCAGAAACAAAGAAGATTCCCAAGAGCAGCTCGAAAAGTGTAAAGACGGCGACACTGCTGAAAGGAATACAAGAAAAAGTGAAAGAATCATAACTCTGACAGAGAAGGGCAGAGAGATGCAAGAGGAGAAAATTATAGGACTCCAGCGAAGGTTCCAATTAGTATATAAGAGATTGAAAAGAAATGTGAGAGGCGCCAAGGAGATACTATCGCAAACTGAGACAGTAATTGAGGAACTCGAAACAGTTATTACTGAAACCTGTGGTTTCTCCGCTGACGTCCAGCACGCATATGAAGAATTACGACAAGTTGACACGCCAGATCAGAAAACCCGTAGGAGAGTCGATCTGTGCTCCCAAACATCCCTGTTCATCTGCAACAGAGCCTCAAGCCGACTGTATGGACATACACCTGAAGAAGAAGATGACTATCCTTTCCTGAAGACGGTTCTCTATTCGAAGGAAGCAACCACTCTCTCTTCTCTAACTCAAAGAAGACCTCTGTACGTTCAAATGGGTCCACAGTAAGACGTCAAGAAGCTGCTGCCGATGCCGCTGCAGGCCAAGCTGTTCTCAAGCTAACAAAAGAGCAAGACCAAGAACAACGAGAAATACAGCGGCTGGAAGAGGAAGCTAAAAAACAGATAGCCGAACAAGAAGCAGCAGCTGTTAAGTGTCGCTTGGAGAGAGAAGCGGATTGCTTGGAGAGAGAAATAGATGAGTTGAAAAGAAGAATGCAGCAAGAGGAAGAGGAAGCTACAATCAAAGCTCAATTGGTATTGCAGAATACAGCCCTCCAAAGAACCCTGCATGAAAGGAAAAGAAGGGTACAGCAACTGGATGAAATGAAAAGTCTAAATGCAGCCCAAGCAAGAATCCAAGTGTACGACCAAGTGGCGACTACAGAAGAAGAGAAGCTAAACATCGAAGTGGATAGTGAGAGGAGAACAGTGAACCAAATGCCTGCTCCTACAACTCCTCCTTCCCTGTATGTGCTCTCTGCACCAAGAACTGTAGTCCCCCTCCTGGGTGAAAGTACTTCAGAGCTCGTCAGGATCCTAGCAGATGCAGTGAGTTCAAACAGAATCCCCATTCCTGAACCTGTAGTATTCAAAGGAGATCCATTATTGTACAGTGACTGGAAACGAAGGGTTATGTATATAACCCAGTTCTATGAGTTATGGTGCGCTCAGCACCTGTCTGCATATATCTCGCTTCAGCGTATATACACTGAATAAAAACTTCCACCATGTACCTTTACATGCCAGCATTCATCTGAGCACACCCCCATCCGCTTACCTACATAAGCAGGGGTGGGGCCACACACTCATCTCCTTCCCAACAAATTTCACCACAATGAAAAATCAAGGGCCGCAGCGGCGTCCAGGTGCTGAGCGCACCATAACTCATAGAACTGGGTTATATACATAACCCTTCGTTCTATGTCGTTATGGCTTGCTCAGCACCTGTCTGCATGACAGGGGCTGAGCGGGAGCCATAGCCCGACAAATGTACCCCGCTGAGGCCCCCCACAACCATCAGACCGGGGAGGACCGAGCCCCCCCGACCCTCCCTAATGTAGGATACCCCCCCTATTGGAGGTTCACGGGAGGGCGACGGATCCGACCGTGCGAAGAGGCACTCAAGCAACTCAACGCACAGGGTGAGCAGACCGTGGCTTGACCCCACGACTACACACACGCACAACCCGCATGCCACCCGGGAACGAACGGAAGGAACAACCTCGTTACTGCCCCCAAAATCACGGGGTCAAGAGCAAACCCAACCCCGTGGCAAGGCCGTAGCAGCGGAGCGCGAAGGAAGACCCAGACCCACTGAAGGGACTGGATCCCCTGGAAAAAGGGGGCCCGGAGAGGTCAATGACGCCAGGCATCAAGACCCCACCAGGTGGTCACTTAGTGACACCGCCCCCCACATCCCCAGCGTATTCGGATAAGGCCCCTCCAAGAGCAGGCCCTTTCCCCCCAATAGCACACCGCCTGGCACACTGACCCTGCAGAACAGGCAGTCAGCATGGACGTAAGCACTCAAAAGGTTAACCAACGGAAGCAGGCAGCGCACCGGGGAAACCAGGCAACAGGCTGTAACCTGAGCCTGGAGCACTGCGGACGAGACAGGCGCCAAAGGAGTCAGCTGAAAACAGCCCCCCCGGCGGAAGGGGCGTATGCTGGCGTTGTTGATCACCATGACGAAGCCTCCATTAAAAAAAACCCACCCAGAGGGGTCGAGGCAGAGAAGGCTGACATGATTGGCAGACGTCATGAACGTGCAGGAGCACACTCAACCGGGTAACCCAGGAGTTGACTCTGCTCCAACACACCAGGGAATCAACCACCCTCTCTGTACAGACGGTGGTTGTTCCTATAACCCCTCAAGAAAAAACTCCAAAACACACCTGCGGGTATACACCGGCTATACCGCAGTACAAGTGTTTCAGTTTTCAAAAAAGGGTTATCCCAGGCCTACGGTATCAATGAAACTTTACTTCGGACCGGGCCCGGCGGCACGGG
Source organism: Notolepis coatsorum (assembly GCF_963971535.1). Classification (NCBI taxonomy): domain Eukaryota; kingdom Metazoa; phylum Chordata; class Actinopteri; order Aulopiformes; family Paralepididae; genus Notolepis; species Notolepis coatsorum. The sequence goes on along the minus strand of NC_140174.1, from coordinate 90,699,914 downwards.
AAGCACAGGGTTACCAGAGGAGGTCCAAGACCACCCCAACAGCCCCCTCTTTGCCACGCGTGAGAGAGGAGCGAAAAGAATGGAGAACCAGCCCTAAGCACACCGCACTTGGTATTCCCAGGCGGTCTCCCAACCAAGTACTAACCAGGACCGAACCTGCTTAGCTTCCGAGATCGGACGAGATCGGGCGTGTACAGGTTGGTATGGCCGTAAGCCATTACGATAGTGCAGAGTACAACATGTACCCAACAAAGGGTCTCCATAACGCCTAACCCTGTGACACCCGGACCGGATTTTTCCCCCCGAAAAAAGCACAAGTCCCTCAGGGTACCAGAACAGCAGATCTGCATCCCCGGCAGACAACGGGTTAACTGACCTGGACCAGCGTGACCAGACCAGTCCTGTGTCCTAACCACGCCGACATGCCCACTCCAGGAGAGGGGGTAGGTATGCGTGTCGATCTAAAACATGAAAAGAGGGCGCCACCCAGACGGTCCCATTTGGACCGTGCTCAGCGGCCCACCCCAAGGGCGTGAGACCCCTCTACCTATGTTCAGATCTATTCCGTTAACATCCCCCAGATATGAACGAGAATTCATCGAGACAACCTAGTAAACTGGCGCTCGGAAGAGACAAAACTCCATCCCAGTTGCCCTATAAACACGCTGTTTTAACAAGCAACCAAGGCGCACTTAGCCCCTGTGTGATTCTTTAACAGAAACACACCGAGCCAGCACTATGTATGCGTCGAGACCCAAACACATCAATGGATAGTCTAGCAAGACACCAAACATTGTTCCTCCAAGTCGCCTGGGAGAACGACACGGAGCCGTCGTGCTTCATGTACCTTCCTCTTTTTATTCAAAAAAGAAAGAACACAGACTGACATGAATCCCTCGTGACGCAGCTGAGGGTAAAAATTATTTACATTTTCACATCCCACCACCCTCCCATAGGGAGGAGACGGAAATCCCCAGAGAGACTTCCCACGCGAGCTGTATAGATTGAAAAGAATATATTGCAACATTGAGCCATGTAATACGTGGATCAGGGCACTCCGAGGAGGAAGCACTGAACCAATACACACTCAATAATCGAATTGAATCGAATACACACACAATAGAGCAGAACTCCTTTTTGAAGTTCTACTCACCTTGACAATCTGAGGAGGAGGCTCTGAACTCTGAGGAGGCTCCCTCACAGGGAAGGAGAGTCCTAACTCACAGAAGACCCGAGGAGGAGCTTTGTGAGGAGGAGCTCTGACAACTCCCTGAAACAGATCCATCACATGGACCTGAACAACTCACGGAAGTCTTACCAACAGAGACGCGCACAGTGACGTACTCTATGGCGGGGGAATTTCTGCAGTGCACACGCCCAATCTTCCAGGGCGTGGGACCAGGAAACCCCCCCCCTTTTACCCTGTAACGTGCCGAACAGCAACGTGACAGGAACCTTGAAGGACAGGAGGTTTTAACCCCTGACCAATCAAAAAAGGGGAGGAAAGGATTACCAGTTCACCCCTTTACGACCCCACACCCATGATACGATGTAATGACAAAAAAGAGCATGACACAGTCATAGTCAGCTACATGAAGTATCTAACAGCTTCACACAGCTCATGTGCTAACCTGCTATCTGATTTTTACTAAGGAAAAAACACAGAATAGAGAGGGCCCCCTTAAGAGCCCCGGTACCAGACTTACACATGTGCTTCTGTGGCCAAACCTAACCCAGTTGTAGATCACAAGACACACACCAGTGGCGAATCCTTATGGAAGCCAACGGAAGCCATGCCTCCCTATTAAAATATGAATTAATATCAAATATGAAATATGAAAAAAAAGAAAAAAATATATAATTTTTTTTTAATATAGTTTACATTCTTTTTCATCTGTGCATCTGTGTTATAATTTTTTTTTTTTTAAATGTCTCCCTCTTCTCCTTCTCACTCCCTCTAACACACTGTCAGACTCACTGTGCTCACTGCAGCTATAGAGGAGAGGAGGCAGGGGGTAGGTCTCTTTCTCCAGCCTCAACCATGTGATTCATGTATCTAGAGTCCAAATCCGATCCTAGCCAATCAGATTCGAGCTGACTGCCACACCCTAAAAGTTTAAAACAGGGCTGTGAGAAGAATCCTGAGTGTGGCCTCCCCTCTGCACACCTCCCCTCTGCACTCTGAACATTGTATTAACCCGTGACTGCTCCCACGGGCCGAATATTGCCCCGATCCTCGCGAGATTAAATCCACGGGTACCTCTCGGCGTGCCGAAGCTTTTCCTAAATCACTTCCATCATCGAAAACGAGGGGAAAAGGTCGGCTCGCGACCCTGAAAATGTTGCGTGATTTTAAAAACGCTGTATTAAGTGAGCCTATTATGGGATCCACGCGAGCTTTCTATCGTGGAAACATCTGTGCGTCCCGCAACTTTTACTCATTCACATGTAGCCCCGAAAATACTTAGAAAAGGAAAACCGAAAGCGTGGAATAAACTCGCCGAAACGGAAAAGTGTCCCACGGGCGCGCCGTGATTCCGATCCATAGAGGGGACCGTGGGACACCTTTTTGCAACCGAATATGTGTCTCGAATTTGCTCCCACGCGGCGCGCAAAATCGTGCAAGGAAAAATCGGACCAAAAATGAACCAATGCTCCAGCAGTATTAATGACCCTGATGTAAACAAGACAAACATCTTTCTCTGGTCTGCATCCCCTTATACAATTGTGTGTATTGAGCCGTACTGTATCCATTCTGCAATCTGTTAAATAAATAAAAAGAAAGTTTGACTGGCCGCCGAGCCATACTGTAGTGTACATGGTGACTGCTTGACTTAAAAAAAATATATATATAGTTCGGTCGGGGCGCCTGCTAAGCGCGGATTGGACGTGAGGGGGATAGTGTGGTCCTCCCACACGCTACGCCCTCTCAATGAGAATCCGCGCTGCCAGGTGAAAAGAAGCGGTGATTGGCTGGACGTGTGTCGGAGGAAGCACGTGGTAGCCTCCACTCTCCCAAAATGATCTGACTGTGGGGGGTAAAGCGCAGCGACCAGGAAGGGACTGGGAATTGGCATACGACTAAAACATTGGGATGGGAGAAAATCGGAGGAAAATGGAGGGGGAAAAAGACCAATAAAAAAAAAAAAAAAAAAGAAGAAGGGAAGGAAAGAAGAAGTGTTTAAGGTCCGGTCGGGACCTTCCTACCCTGAGCGCAGGCCAAGCGAACTGCAATCTGGCTAACGGGGCACCGACGCTGAACACAGCATTCCTGTGTTGACGACAAGGGCAGCGTCGCTGCGCCACCCAGCCGCTACTGTTCTCCATGTTGACGCAGTCCTCGCCGGCCGGGCTCCCGGGAGGTTCGACTAACATCCTCTGTCAAAGATGACGTCGTAGTCAGAGTGTTTAAGGCATGTTATAGTCACAGAAAACGTTCAACAGTGTAGCATTAAGCTAACAGCCGTTCGGCTTATAGCAACAAGCTAATGTTTTACTAGCCTGGTAAACACAGCGAGCTAACGCCGCAGCTAACAGCTGCGCAGCTAACAGCTGACTGGCTAACACAGTAGTCCACAAACTAGCACGCAAGCTAAGCAGCTATCACCTGAACTGTACACAATGACATAACAAGCCACACTTCAGACAGGCCGCTGTCCCAATCCCTCCCCTAACAGGGAAAAGAAAAAGAAAGTCAGAACACAGTTGTCAACGGTGATCCAGACATACAGCGGGGCCCTTTGAGCATGGAACTCCCGATAAAGAAGATCCTATGCCCACATTTCCTCGTTAGGGTATACTTTCATTTGTATATGAAAGATGGGGCCTGCACGGGACAGAGAAGCATCCGCTCGAGAATCCTGGGATCACCAGGATCTAGTCGCGGCCCACTAGATCAACCATCATGGGCATCAGACCAAGATTCTCCGACCGTCGTTTAAGCCGAGCAGAGGACCCTAGCCTGGAGTCGGCGTTTCGTAAATTGTTAGCTAACCCCCACAGCATCAACAACAACCAGAGCTCGCAAGCAAAACAGTACGTACCCAACCTGGAATCAACCGCTTCTCACAACAGTCGGTGCGTCCTACAGTCCAGCTGTGTTGCCGGAGGGTAACCCCATCCAGCCGCAGCAAGGAGAACTGTAGCTGGGAAGCATGTCAGCGGCGTGAGCTCCTAATACGAAAAAGCCGTTGAAGGTCGGAATGATCCAGACACTCCAGTAACGAAGACAATATCGCCGTATTTTCTCGAACGTATCTCCTTGTTCCTTTCCTCAGACTAAATATTTTTCTCCACGTCAAGTGGGCATATAGCAGGCACTCGCTTGTGGATGAAATTTGCGAAGGAGATGAGTGTGTGGCCCCACCCCTGCTTATGTAGGTAAGCGGATGGGGGTGTGGTCAGATGAATGCTGGCATGTAAAGGTACATGGTGGAAGTTTTTATTCAGTGTATATATACGCTGAAGCGAGATATATGCAGACAGGTGCTGAGCAAGCCATAACGACATAGAACTATCATTTCAAACTCTGATAGATCAGAAGAACATCCAGGAAAAGAAAACGAAAATATCTACTATCTCCGCAAGTATGTAGATGGAGATGCAAGAAAGGCGATCGATGGCTATTTCCTACTCGGCACAGAGAACGCTTATGTTGCGGCGTGGAAGCTTTTGAACGAGAGATATGGAAACCCATTCACTATCGCACAGTCCTATAGAGAGAAGCTCAACGCGTGGCCCAAGATCAGACACAAAGACAGCCTCGAGCTCAGAAGTTTCGTTGATTTTCTCTGCAGTTGTGAGGCGGCTATGATTCACATAAAAGCCCTGGAAATCCTGAACGACTGTAACGAGAATAGGAAGATCATCTCCAAGCTTCCAGACTGGTTGATGGCCAGGTGGAGTCGAAAGTCAGTTGAAATGGAAGATCGGAATGGCCATTTCCCAACCTTCAGCCAGTTCATCGCATTCCTGATTTACGAAGTGAGGATCGCCTGTCTGTTATGGTTTGTATGCAACCCCAAAAGCACAACACAAGACAGGTATGAGAGTTAGCCAAAACCTGGGCATAATTTATTCACAACAAAAAAGCGGCATTGTCCCTTTAAGTGAGAACTCAAAATACACAGGTGAATCTTCTAGAGTCCATGAATGAAATGAAAGTTCTGAGTCTGGTCCTGTTCAGACTCACCAGAACACTTGCCGACGGGCAACACAGCAAACCGGGGTCCATGAAAAAGGAGTGAGAACATAGGCATCCTCCCGTGGAAGCATAGAGAGCGATGACGATGCCTCACACCACAGAACACTGCAGACGGACAACTCGGCAAACAGGACCCACGAAAAAGGAGTGAGAACATAGGAATCCTCCTGTGGAAGCATAGAGAGCGACGACGATGTCTCACCAGGAGTGCGGCGGTAGATGGTGGCAACAAGATGACCTGGCTAAAACTAAAGGCTGGCTGTCACAAAACAGTCACATCTAGAGACCTCAAAACCTACTCTAGCGAGGCCTTTAACCTTGAACTGGAGAGTCTGGACTGGTCAGATTAACTCAATGGTACACTGGTTGAAGAAACTTGGCTTGGCTTCAAAACCAAATTTTCATCAATACTAAACAACATGGCCCCCCTAAGAACCACCAGGGTAAAAAATCGCGCTGAGCCATGGATGCACACTGAAATACTGACCGCTATGAAAGCCAGAGACAAAAAATGCTCTGACTTTCGTAAAAGTCAGTCAAAGCTTACCAAAAGCACGAGCAGTGAACTCCAAGACCACGTGACTGAACTCAAACTAGAAAGAAACTAAGAAATGACGTAAACTCCATGATCAAAACTGCTAAAAAAAATGTCATCAATGACAAAACCGAGGAAAACAAAAATAAACCACGTGAACTTTGGAAATTACTCAACAATCAACTAGGCTGCAGTAAAAAAAACTCAAAACCAGGTTCTCAAACATAAACATAAAGACAGACAACACGCTCATCACAGACAAGCTGGATGTAGCCAATTACTTAAACACTTTCTTCACAAACATAGCCACAACACTGGTAAACAAACTACCCTCCCACTCAGGGCAGTATGGGGTAGAACACATAGTAGCATACTACAAGAACCTAGGCGTCCACAAAGACGACTTCAAACTGGAAATAGTAACTACAGATGAGGTACTCAAAAAACTGAGCGCCCTCCAACCAAACAAGGCCACTGGCCATGACAACATCCCCTCCAAATTCCTCAGAGACTCAGCAGCAGCCATCACCCCAGTCATCACACACATAATAAACCTCTCCATAAAACAGGGACACGTCCCCAAGGACTTCAAAATTGCGAGAGTAACACCCCTGCACAAAAAGGGCAGCAAATTAGACCCGGGTAACTACCGCCCTGTTTCTATCCTTACATCCATCTCGAAAGTCATGGAAAAAATAGTATACGAACAGATCGAAAAGTACCTCGCGGAAAAAAATCTAATCTACGAATTCCAATCTGGCTTCAGAACATCCCACTCCACTGACACATGCCTTCTCTACTTGAACGACCACATCAAACAAGAGGTGGACGCGGGCAAATACTGCGCCTGCGGCATGGTCATGCTGGACCTACAAAAGGCCTTCGACACTGTCAATCACACCATTCTGATTGACAAGCTAAAAGCAATTGATTTTGATAGTTTATCAGTGAGCTGGATACAATCCTACCTGGAGGGGAGGGAACAGATGGTGGAAGTAAACGGTACCCTATCCCCCCCCCTCACAGTGAGCTGTGGTGTTCCACAAGGAAGCATACTAGGACCGCTACTATTCCTAATTTATGCAAATGACATGTCGTCAGCTTGTGACTGCAACTTGTTCCTGTTTGCGGACGACTCAGCCCTGCTGGTCTCTGACAAGAACAAGTTACAGGTTGAAAAAGCCCTCAGCTCGGAACTAGGCAAAATCTGCATATGGCTCGCCGACAACAAACTATCATTACACATGGGCAAAACAGAGTCCATTCTCTTTGGTTCAAATAACAAACTCAGCAAGACCGACGGCTTCTCGGTTACAGTGGGTGACAATATTATCACAAGGAAAGATGAAATTACCTACCTGGGTTCCATCCTAGAGGCTAATCTTTCCTGTGACAAAATGGCATCCAATGTAATAAAAAAAGTCAACCAACGAACGCGATTCTTGTACCGGATCTCCTCTCTGGTAAACAAGAATACCCTGAAGACTCTAGCAGGAGCACTCATTCAAGGGTACTACGACTATGCTTGCACCTCATGGTACCAAAGCACCTCAAAGGCACTAAAAAACAAATTACAAACATCTCAAAACAAGCTAGTCAGACTACTACTTGACCTGACTCCTAGAACCCACCTCACCCCTGCCCACTTTGACAACCTAGGATGGCTTAGAGTAGACGACAGAGTACAGCAACTTGCAATGGGCCTGGTCTACAAGATACACTACGCGACCAAGGTACCCATGTACATGTCAAAATACTTCCCAAAGGTCAGTGAATACCACGATCACAACACCAGAGGGAGCTCCACAAATCATGTAAAACCCAGATTCGGCTCAAACAAGGGACTAAACATGTTTCGCAATTATGCCACATCAATGTGGAACGCCCTGCCTAAAGCTGTAAAGGAATGTGAATCACTACCCACCTTCAAAAACACTCTCAAAAAACACCTACGTGAGACTGCAATTCGAAACTGGCCCCTACAAATGTCCTAACCTAGTTGTACAGTAAATGACCAAGTAAGGCTTTGTCAATATTCCAATGTACAGTGTAAAATGTGTGTGTGTGTCCTACCCAACCCCCCCCCCCCCCCCACCTCCAATGTACAGCCCTCACCCAACCCACCCAACCCCACCCCACCCAACCAACCTCCTCCAACGTACAGTTTCTACGCCAAATGTATATACACTCCTTTTCTGGACACTTTTGTATCACAAACAGTACTGTATTTGCAAATCTGATATGTCATAAATGTATAGATGTAGCAGTACTGTCTATCTGTATGTCATGTATGTCATATATGTTATGATGAATTGAAAATGGGGGACCCTGATGTAAACAAGACGAAAGTCTTTCTCTGGTCTGCATCCCCTTAACAATTGTATGTATTGAGCTGTACTGTACTGTACCCATTCTGCAATCTGTTAATAAACTTTTCAATCAATCAATCAATGGCAACGAGTGGAAGGGAGTCTGCAATACTTGTACTCTCATACGAGCTGATTGCAAAGTCCTCTCAGGTGCGTGAAGCAGACTGTTCGGCACGCCCCCTCGTTGGGAAGCGTGCAGTGTTTACCCAGCCCTCACAGTACCCCCCCCCCCTCCACGGGAGACACCTGGCGACCAGCCAGGCCCGCAGGGGTGGGAACGCTAAAAAAAATATCAGAGAGGCTCCAGGGGAAACTGACCTTGCTAGCTGAAGGGGCAGTCCTAGCAGTGGGGAACAAGGGATTAGCCGACAAGGCGCGTGAATGCCTTCTACAACAGAACTGCGTTTCCGCGTTGCTCTGATTGGCCACTGACCCCACGTGACCCTACCCTATTACACGCCCCCTTATCGACGCGCGTTATGCGACGCTCTACAGCTCTTTCGCTGATTTCCTCGCAGAACAGCGGTTTCCGTATTTATAATATTGGAAACGCCGCGCTGTGAAGCGCCTCTGTATTAAATGCCGACAGCAACTCTGTATTAAATGCCGACTCATCAATCAATCAATAACATTAACGATAACGTTAACGTTAGCATTAGGCTAACGCCAAGCTGTAATGTTACCAGTCTCGCGTCTATCTGCTAACGTTAGCATTAGGTAATAACCGGTTTAAAATGGATGGTGATTACCTTACGTTGTGTCTATTCTGCTAACGCCGAACTCATCAATCAATCAATAACAACATTAACGATAACGTTAACGTTAGCATTAGGCTAATGCCAAGCTGTAATGTTACCAGTCTCGCGTCTATCTGCTAACGTTAGCATTAGGTAATAACCGGTTTAAAATGGATGGTGATTACCTCACGTTGTGTCTATTCTGCTAGCATTAACGTTACTAGTACAAACAATCAAACCAAAACATTGACATCTAACTTATCTTTAGATATTTACTCAACCTCTAATGTCTAACTATGAATGAGCACAAGACACAACACTCTAACTTAACATATTTAGCTAATAAAGTACTCAACCTCTACTGTCTTTAACTATGAACAAACACAACACTCTAACTTACCATCTTTAGATAATAAAGTACTCAACCTCTACTGTCTTTAACTATGAACAAACACAACACTCTAACTTACCAGCTTTAGATAATAAAGTACTCAACCTCTACTGTCTTTAACTATGAACAAACACAACACTCTAACTTACCATCTTTAGATAATAAAGTACTCAACCTCTACTGTCTTTAACTATGAACAAACACAACACTCTAACTTACCATCTTTAGATAATAAAGTACTCAACCTCTACTGTCTTTAACTATGAACAAACACAACACTCTAACTTACCAGCTTTAGATAATAAAGTACTCAACCTCTACTGTCTTTAACTATGAACAAACACAACACTCTAACTTACCATCTTTAGATAATAAAGTACTCAACCTCTACTGTCTTTAACTATGAACAAACACAACACTCTAACTTACCATCTTTAGATAATAAAGTACTCAACCTCTACTGTCTTTAATTATGAACAAACAGAACTCTAACTTACCATCTTTAGATAATAAAGTACTCAACCGAGTAGAGTGTAGACAAGTACACTCAGTCCTACTGTAAGAGCATGGGTCACTCTGAGCCCCAAGTACACTCAGTCCTACTGTAAGAGCATGTGTCTGAGCCCCAAGTACACTCAGTCCTACTGTAAGAGCATGGGTCTGAGCCCCAAGTACACTCCGTCCTACTGTAAGAGCATGGGTCTGAGCCCCAAGTACACTCCGTCCTACTGTAAGAGCATGGGTCTGAGCCCCAAGTACACTCCGTCCTACTGTAAGAGCATGGGTCTGAGCCCCAAGTACACTCAGTCCTACTGTAAGAGCATGGGTCTGAGCCCCAAGTACACTCCGTCCTACTGTAAGAGCATGGGTCTGAGCCCCAAGTACACTCCGTCCTACTGTAAGAGCATGGGTCACTCTGAGCCCTAAGTACACTCAGTTCTACTGTAAGAACATGGGTCACTCTGAGCCCTAAGTACACTCAGTCCTACTGTAAGAGCATGGGTCTGAGCCCCAAGTACACTCCGTCCTACTGTAAGAGCATGGGTCACTCTGAGCCCTAAGTACACTCAGTCCTACTGTAAGAGCATGGGTCTGAGCCCCAAGTACACTCAGTCCTACTGTAAGAGCATGGGTCACTCTGAGCCCTAAGTACACTCAGTCCTACTGTAAGAGCATGGGTCACTCTGAGCCCTAAGTACACTCAGTCCTACTGTAAGAGCATGGGTCTGAGCCCCAAGTACACTCAGTCCTACTGTAAGAGCATGGGTCTGAGCCCCAAGTATCAGTCCTACTGTAAGAGCATGGGTCTGAGCCCTAAGCACACTCAGTTCTATATCAGGATCTCCCTGTGAAAGCATACCAGGAGAAGACTTTAACTTGAGACGATCTCAGATTGTCACGTCTCCCCCTCTTAACGTGTGCTACGACCCTGCCATAGACCCGATACAAGCAGCCATAAGCTGCAGCAGAGGTTCAGTCCAGTGATTGCCTTGCTGGACAAACCATAAGCCCAGAATATAGAGTGTTGTGTTTGTTCATAGTTAAAGACAGTAGAGGTTGAGTACTTTATTATCTAAATATGGTAAGTTAGAGTGTTGTGTTTGTTCATAGTTAAAGACAGTAGAGGTTGAGTACTTTATTATCTAAAGATGGTAAGTTAGAGTGTTGTGTTTGTTCATAGTTAAAGACAGTAGAGGTTGAGTACTTTATTATCTAAAGATGGTAAGTTAGAGTGTTGTGTTTGTTCATAGTTAAAGACAGTAGAGGTTGAGTACTTTATTAGCTAAAGATGTTAAGTTAGAGTGTTGTGTTCATTCATAGTTAGACATTAGAGGTTGAGTATCTAAAGATAAGTTAGATGTCAATGTTTTGGTTTGATTGTTTGTACTAGTAACGTTAATGCTAGCAGAATAGACACAACGTGAGGTAATCTCACCATCCATTTTAAACTGGTTATTACCTAATGCTAACGTTAGCAGATAGACGCGAGACTGGTAACATTACAGCATGGCGTTAGCCTAATGCTAACGTTAACGTTATCGTTAATGTTGTTATTGATTGATTGATGAGTCGGCGTTAGCAGAATAGACACAACGTGAGGTAATCACCATCCATTTTAAACCGGTTATTACCTAATGCTAACGTTAGCAGATAGACGCGAGACTGGTAACATTACAGCTTGGCGTTAGCCTAATGCTAACGTTAACGTTATCGTTAATGTTGTTATTGATTGATTGATGAGTCGGCATTTAATACAGAGGTGCTGTCGGCATTTAATACAGAGGCGCTTCACAGCGCTCACAGCGCGGCGTTTCCAATATTATAAATACGGAAACAGCTGTTCTGCAAGGAAATCAGCGAAAGAGCTGTAGAGTGTCGCATAACGCGCGTCGATAAGGGGGCGTGTAATAGGGTAGGGTCACGTGGGGTCAGTGGCCAATCAGAGCAACGCGGAAACGCAGTTCTGTTGTAGAAGGCATTCACGCCGACAGGGCGGCTCCAGGAAAACGGACCTTGCTAGCTGAAGGGGCAGTCCTAGCAGTGGGGAACAGGGTAGCTATCTGGGCATTGCTAGCAACAGGGCCTATGCTAGCTGTAACGCTACATTAGCATAGAGGCTGCGCTAGCTGGCGGAGCTAAGCTAGCAGACGTGGCTGGACTAGCTGTTGAAACCATGGGGTTAGCTGCAGGGGCTAAGCTAGCAGACAGGGCTGGACTAGCTGTGGAAGTCTGGTTAGCTTCAGGGGCTAAGCTAGCAGACTGGGCTGGACTAGCTGTGGAAGCCTGGTTAGCTGCAGGGGCTCTCTCATACACTGTCTGTGCCGGCTGGGGTCGTCGACTTGGCCAGGTCATACTGTTATGGTTTGTATGCGACCCCAAAAGCACAACACAAGACAGGTATGAGAGTTAGCCAAAACCTGGGCATAATTTATTCACAACAAAAAAGTGGCACTGTCCCTTTAAGGGAGAACTCAAAATACACAGGTGAATCTTCTAGAGTCCATGAATGAAATGAAAGTTCTGAGTCTGGTCCTGTTCAGACTCACCAGAACACTTGCCGACGGGCAACAGAACAAACAGGGGTCCATGAAAAAGGAGTGAGAACATAGGCATCCTCCCGTGGAAGCATAGAGAGCGATGACGATGCCTCACACCACAGAACACTGCCGACGGACAACTCAGCAAACAGGATCCACGAAAAAGGAGTGAGAACATAGGAATCCTCCCGTGGAAGCATAGAGAGCGATGTCTCACACCAGGAACGGGGCCCACGGAGAGAGAGTTGGGCAGTAGATGGCACGACGTCTCACCCAGAGACGCGGCGGAAGATGGTAGAATGTAGAATGGCACGACGTCTCCCAGTGAGAACACAGAAATCCTCCCGTGGAAGTTTAGAGAGCGACAACGATGTCTCACCAGGAGCACGGCGGTAGATGGTGGCAACAAGATGACCTGGCAACGAGTGGAAGGGAGTCTGCAATACTTGTACTCTCATACAAGCTGATTGCAAAGTCCTCTCAGGTGCGTGAAGCAGACTGTTCGGCACGCCCCCTCGTTGGGAAGCATGCAGTGTTTACCCAGGCCTCACACTGTCACCCAATAGCCTCCATGCATTCAATCAAGCAAGGCGAAGCAGAGCACTCAAAGGAAAGAAGGAATAGGACCGTTGGAGCGAAAGTACTTACAAGCTCAAACGAGATGGCGGTCATGACATGTGTCTTCTGCAAGAAGGATGGACACACTTTGCTCAAATGCAGAAGGTTCATGAAAGAAGGAGAACAAGAGAAAACCACCTTCGTTAAAGAGAACAAGCTGTGTTTCGGTTGCCTTAAGCCTGGCCATCTCTCAAAGAATTGTAGCAGGAGTGAGTGCGACGTGTGCCACAAGCGGCACCCTACATCACTGCACTCGGATAAAGCCAAGGAATACAGGAAACCTACATATGTCAGAGAAAGGGAAGATCAAGATAAAGAGGAACCTAAATCGACGCCTCCTACAGCGGCTACGACTCACAGAGCTATCGTTGGTAATGTTGGCGCGATCACCTCTGCAATCATCCCAGTCTGGCTCTCATCAACAACCTGCCCAGCAGAAGAAGTCCTTGTGTACGCGCTGCTGGACTCCCAGAGCGACTCGACCTTCATTCTAAGGGAAGTCGCTGACACGTTGAAAGCCAACAAAGACCAGATCAAGTTACGACTCACCACGATGACTGCAACCTCTACAGTAAACTCCCTAAGAGTGAGCAATCTACAAGTCCGTGGCTACAATACAGGCAAGACGATATCCCTGCCACCAGCCTATACAAGAGAGTTCATCCCAGTCAACAGAGCTCACATTCCAATGAGGGAAAAAGCAAAGTCTTGGTCCCACCTGGAGCATCTTCAGAAAGACATAGCACCTCTGTTGAACTGCGAAGTAGGCCTGCTCATCGGGTACAACTGCTCCCAAGCACTTCTACCAAGGGAAGTTGTATCTGGCTAATCGAACCAGCCCTACGCACAACGGATGGACCTAGGATGGAGCATCGTGGGATGTGGAAGTCCCTGTGTTGACTTTGGAGATGCCATCGGAACGAGTCATCATATAGAGGTAAAACAAGTGACACCGGATGTTGAGTCTTCGATCAACCTTCGAACAGAAGTACACTATGTAAATCGGCTCAAAGTGAAAGAATTGACCCCTACAGAAATCCTAAAGGTCCTAGAGTCTGACTTCTCAGAAAGGTCCAAGGAAGATAATCCCATCTCACAAGATGACCTGACGTTCTTGTCAAAGCTGAAAGAAAACATCACACAGAAGGAAAACGGTCACTATGAGATGCCCTTGCCGTTCAAAAAAGAACGCCCAGAGTTACCTAACAACAAGATCAGCGCGATTCACCACCTGAAGGGTCTCGAAAGAAGACTGAACAAAGATGGAAATTACTACAAGGACTACTGTACCTTTATGGAGAATATCATCTCCCGTGGTGACACAGAAAGAGTCCCTGAGGAAGAGATAGACAACAGCCCGGCCTGGTACATACCTCATCATGGGGTGTATCATCCGCAGAAGCCAGGAAAAATATGCGTCGTATTTGACTGTTCTGCCCGCTTCCGAAAGACTTCCCTCAACGACTATCTGCTCACTGGTCCTGACCTAACAAATGCACTGGTTGGTGTCCTGTGCCGCATGTGCGACATAGAAAAATCTTTCCACCAGTTTCAAGTAAGAAAAGAGGATCAAGATTATCTACGCTTCTTATGGTGGGAGAATGGCCGAATGGATACAGCACCATCAGTCTACAGAATTAAGGTCCACCTGTTTGGGGCAGCCTCGTCCCCAGGCTGTGCCAACTTCGGCCAAAAACATCTGGCAGCGCATGGAAAAGGCCAGTTCAACAAGGAAACCAGACGCTTCATCCAAAGGGATTTCTACGTGGACGACGGTCTGGCAAGTGTGGAACGTGAAGACAAGGCCATACGACTTGTCAAAGAGGCAAGAGAACTCTGCAGCACTGGGAGGTTGAGACTGCACAAGTTTGTCTCTAACAGCAAAAGCGTCATGGCAAGCATCCCAGAAGAAGAATGTGCTGCAGTTAAAGAACAAGACATGGACTTTGGAGAACTACATGTGGAGAGAGCTCTTGGAGTAGAGTGGTGTGTTACATCCGACACCTTCCAGTTCAGAGTCCAAGTAAAGCCCCATCCACTGACAAGACGAGGTGTGCTCTCTACCGTAGCCTCCATATATGACCCCCTGGGGTTCGTGGCACCCTTCGTCCTCCTCGGGAAGCAAGTTCTCCAGCAGATGTGCAGAGACAAAGTCGACTGGGATGATGAACTACCAGAAGCCCTAAGACCTCAGTGGGAGTCATGGTTCAAAGACCTCCCCAACTTGTCCGAGACACACGTACAAAGCTGCTACGTACCTTCAGATTTCGGCAATGTCAAAGGCTACGAACTTCACCACTTTGCAGATGCAAGCGTCACAGGATACGGCGAATGTTCCTACCTTCGAACAATCAGCGAGTCTGATGAAGTCCATTGCTGTCTAGTAATGGGAAAGGCAAGAGTTACTCCAACGAAAGTTACAACAATACCAAGACACAAACTCGCTGCAGCAGTTGTTGCTGTTTGAACCAGCAACATGCTCCGGAATGAGCTCGAAATCCAAGATCTACAAGAGTCCTTCTGGATGGATTCCCAAGTTGTTCTTGGCTACATAAACAACGATGCTAGAAGATTTAAAATCTTTGTAGCCAACCGCATCGAAAGAATTAAGTCAAGTACAAAACCTGAACAGTGGTCCTATGTTGCTTCTGAGGACAACCCCACGGATCACGCCTCTCAAGGTTTGACTGCAGATGAACTTAAGTCCTCAAACTGGTTCACCGGCCCAAAGTTTCTTTGGCAAAAAGGTCCACTCTTCAGAGAATGCAAGAAGGGAGAGGTCAATGAAGATAATCCGGAACTTCGCAAGGCTCTCGTGTGTAACACTGAGACAAAAGAAGAGAGATATTTACTAGACAACCTGAAGAAGTTCTCTGACTGGACAAGAGCTGTAAAGGCAGTGGCAAGGTTACAGCGAATGGCCAAAGAACATAAAGGTCTGAAAGAACGCACCAACGAAAATACAAGTATCGAAGAAAGAAAAGAAGCTGAGCTTGCTATCATTAAGCTTGCTCAGGAAGAGGCCTTCCCGGCTGAGATAAAAAGACTCAAGCAAAAGCAGGAACTTGTCAAGACCAAAGAAAGTAAGCTACAAAGACTAAGTCCCTTCCTGGACGAAGACGGGATCCTCAGGGTGGGAGGACGTCTAGGTCAAGCAGCGCTACACCCACACATAAAACATCCGGCAATACTTCCACAGAAAAGCCACATCTCATCCCTACTCATCAAACACCACCACGAAAAGATCCAACACCAAGGGCGTGGAATGACAACAAACGCACTCAGAACTAATGGATGGTGGATCATGGGATGCAGCAGCGCTGTCTCGTCGCACCTCTACAGATGTGTCAAGTGCCGAATGTATAGACGACCCCACGAAGAACAGAGAATGGGCGACCTACCTCAAGATCGGATGGAAGCAACTCCACCTGTGGGAGCAGGGAGGTGCATGTCACTTTGTCACCAGTGGTGGTGGGTGTGTCTGTCTGGAGGTGTGGGAAGAAGGGTAATTAATATCACCTGTGTCTGGGAACCATTCAGTGTCTGTTTGTTACAGAGAGAGGGTGAGGCAGGGTGCCTATATTTCTGTTGACCGCATTACGTTACCCAGTTACCATCGAAATCCATATAACATCTGCAAGAGCATGTAACCGAAGGCTGAAATATACACCCTTGAATTGCAGCTACGGACTCAGGCTCATTCATTGGACTCGCGTGTCGGACAGATCTCCCTGCCCAAGCCCTCTCAGCGGCTTTTTACTTGTCACTTTAAAATAGTCGCGTTACATTGTCAACAGAAAGGCTACGGATCCCATGTAGCGCTTCGCTGGATTTGCGCATAGAACGATGGACCACTCAGCCACTTTGGATGTAAACCGTGAGTAAAGGAAAACACACAACGGAATGAATGACAGCACGGCAGCGCACGGCAGCACAACAGGTCAGTTCATTCATACTGTGTCTACGAAATGAGTGGATCGCTCGTTTACGCACATCAAGTGGTGGACGTGGATAATGGATTATTGACGTGTTTATTTCTGTTGCTCGACTACTCAGTCAATATTTGATTGCTTTCATGAATGGAAAGTAGCGAAGCTGGATGTCAACATGAGCAAATCAAATGTTGGTGAATTAAATGCTGGTTCAAATGTCGGTGAATTAAATGCTGGTTCAGATACCCGTGGATTAAATGTTGGTTCAAATATCAGTGAATTAAATGCTGGTTCAGATGTCTGTGGATTAAATGCTGGTTCAAATGTCATTGGAGCTGATGATGCAATTGTTAAAAGAAAACGGAAATTCACTGAAAAGGCCTTGGTGAATGTAATTGATAAACGTCAGACAGCCCGCCATGCAAACGTGAATAAAATAAAGGGTGTCATCACTGCTTTGAAGGAGCTCATGGTGAATGATGATAATGCTTTACAGGTGCAAACTCAGCTGGCTATTTTGATAGTTTCATGACGACACAATTTCACTGCATAATTCACTCATGACTTTGGTATCTCAGGAGGAGCAGCATAAACAAAATGCATGGTTTACAAGCGTCAACCAATATAACAAATGATTTATAGAGGATGTGGAACAATGGCTCTCTGAAAATGACAGACTGGCCTCAAAACATGCAACAAGGGACATGGAGACTCATGACGAGGAGTCTAAAGATCCTCCAGGCTTGGGGTTGGATGAGCTACAGCTTAACAAAATGTCCTCAAACATGGAGCAGGATGTCTTGTCTGGAAAAATGCAGGATGGAAAAATGCAGGATGGAATTCTGCCAAGTGACAGCATCTCAAATATTGGAAAAAGAGGACATGGTTCACAATCTAGGTCTTCCATGATTTCAAGCTCCTCTACTTCTTCCTGTGTCAAAGCAGAAGCCAAAATGGCTGCTCTCCTTACGCGTCAACGGTTGCTTAAGCACAAACAAGATCTGGATCAGCAGGAGGAGGAAATAAGGAAAAGGAAAGAGCAATTTGAACTTGAAGTGGAGATAGCAGCCTCACAGGCTATGATGGATGTATTTAGAACCTCAAGAAGCAATGTGAGTGGGAACACATCTAAAAAACCTGATGATAAACGCTGTTTCCATTTGAGCAGCATGGAGAGAGGAGCCCATGCTATTCTCAATATTGATGTGGATTCATTTGTGCCTTGTGGCCGAGGAGAAGTTGATCATATACTCACATCCAATTCTCACTCCACTAAGCCAAATGAAAGAGAAAATATTGTGGATGTTGGATCTCGAATAATCCACCAGAGACCACCCAGGCTGCTTGGGATGGCTCCTAATATGATGACTGGTGTCTCAACACCTCAGTTTGTGGCCGGTACACATGCTCATGTGCCAATCACAGATGAAAGTGATAACTTGTTGTCCATAATGGCAAGACAAAACGAAATTACAGCTATGCTGGTGCAACAGCAGAATGTCTCATCTTTGCCAAACAGAGAGATCCAAGTGTTTGAGTGAGATCCTCTTCAGTACCATGCTTTTATGAGAACCTTTGAGTACAACATTGAAGAAAGGACAAGTGATGTAAGAGACTGTCTGCACTTCTTGGCACAGTACACCAGGGGGCAGCCACGAGAGCTAGTTAAAAGCTGTCAACAAATGCCTGCAGACAGAGGATATTACAAGGCAAAAGCTTTGTTGGAGGAACATTTTGGAAATGAGCAAAAGATTGCTGCAGCTTATTTGGACAAGGCTCTCTCTTGGCCAACGGTTAAGGTAGAGGATGTCAAAGCACTCCAAACTTATGGTCTCTTTTTGAGAGGATGTTGTAACGCAATGGATTACATACAGTACATGTCTGAGCTCAACATGCCTGCAAACATGCTGACAGTAATACAAAAGTTACCGTACAAGCTAAGAGACAAATGGAGGACGGTGGCTTGTGATATTCAAGAGAGGCGTCATAATAGAGCTACTTTTCCTGACATTGTGGATTTCATTGAGCGCCAGGTGAAAATTATATCTGATCCTGTATTTGGTAATATACAGGATATTCCAACCACAGTGCGAAGCAATGACTGCAGC
Organism: Notolepis coatsorum; assembly: GCF_963971535.1. Taxonomy (NCBI): domain Eukaryota; kingdom Metazoa; phylum Chordata; class Actinopteri; order Aulopiformes; family Paralepididae; genus Notolepis; species Notolepis coatsorum. Next base: position 90,680,983 of record NC_140174.1, on the reverse strand, counting down.
AAAAACAGCCAACAGCGTCAATACAACAGAGGAAGTAGTTTTGCAACTACAGTCACTTCTGTGGAGGGAAAGGACTATATGCAAAAGGAAGGAGGCTCACTGGATGAAAAGACCTGCCTGTGTTGTGAGGGTGAACATGTACTGGAGTTGTGCCCGCTACTAGAAAAGAGGGCACATGAGGACAAGATTGCCTTCCTGAGAGAGCACAGAATCTGTTTTGGCTGTTTGTGCAGAGGGCACATAAGTAAGGACTGCAGGAGGCGACTGTCATGTAAAGTATGTGGATACAGACATCCTAGCATGCTTCACATTTACCCGAAGGACAAGGAGCCAGAGAGAAAAAGGACAGTGGCAGCTGATACTGACACGGCAGTGGGCAGTGCTCTGATAGCGGTGCAAACTAGTGGTCTCACTGGGGCCGGTGAGCAGGACTGCAAACTCCCCATAGTGCCAGTCAAGGTCAAGTCTAAAAAGGGCCATACCATTGTGGAAACCTATGCTTTTTTGGACCAAGGAAGCTCAGGATCATTCTGCACAACAAACCTGATGGATAGACTGAATATCTCAGGAAGAGCAACTAAAATTCTCCTACATACTATGGGCCAGGAAAAGGTTGTGGGATGTTGCATTGTGTCAGACTTGGAGATAGCGGGCTTGGACAGTGGCCTCTACTATGACTTGCCAGACGTCTTCACACAGAAGAAAATGCCTGTCAGCAGGAGCAATATACCACGGCAGCAAGATTTGTGCAGATGGCCATACTTGCGTGGGGTACATCTACCTGAAATTGATGGAGACATTGAGCTTTTGATTGGCTTGAATGTACCTAGAGCTCTGGAGCCAGTAAAGGTAATTCCAAGTGAGGATGGAGGGCCGTATGCTGTTCAGACCAGGTTGGGATGGACTGTTAATGGGTCATTGTCTGGAGGGGCAGACTGTGAACAACCTAGTGTTACTGCTAACCATATCTCAGTTGTGAAATTGGATGAACTGTGGGAGCAGCAGTTTCAAATTGACTTCCCTCAGTGCAGCCATGACAAACAGCTGGGTCCATCAAGAGAGGATCGACAGTTCATGGAAATGGTTGAAAACACTGTTAAGCTTGTGGATGGTGAATACACCATTGGTTTACCTCTAAAGAACGGGGATGTGTGCATGCCTGACATTGTGAAGCCTAAGACAGAGAGACAAAAGATGTATGAACAGGGAATGGAAGAGGCAAATAAAGTGAAGAGCCTTATGGAGCCTTATTCCAATCACATTCGAAAGCAACGGAAAGAGATCAAAGCTAATAAAGAAAACAAGATGAAGGAGAAACAATTAGAAGAAATTAAGGAACAGTTTGAAAAGGAGAAACAAGACCCAAGTAAAGGTCAAAGCACCCTGACCCTGGAACAAGCTGGAGTGGAACAAGTCAAAATGGAGCTATATCTTCAAAGGGAGACGATGCTATCCGTCTTAGAGGACATGAAGAAAGAGAGTAAAGCTATGGTTGAGGAAAAAGAAAGGCTGGACATGATCAAGTCGGAACTACAAAAGGAGTCAGACAACAACGATAATGTCCTCGGTGAGATAAGAAGAGAGAAGGAGGACCTGAGGGAAGTGTCCGTCAGAGTTCAAAAGGATCTGCAGAACAGCATCAGCATTGCAATGAGAGAAAAACAACATCTAAAGAGAATGAAACCTGACACAGTGACAATGACGGAAGACATGAAGAATGAACGGAAGCAAAAGCTCATGGGGAAGAAACAACAATTTGAAAAGATCAAGAAGTACTTGGAACGAGAAAAAGAAGAACTTGATAGAATGAACAGGATGACAAGGGAAGAGACACTCGAATTAGAGTTCATAAAGTCTAACACCCAGAAACAACTTGGCATAATAGAACAGGAGGAAAAGGATTTGGAAAAGGACAGGAATGCCAGAAGTGGAACAGAATCGAGCGCAACTTCATGTCTGGAGACATCGCACGCATCATGGACGACTCTGCACCCTGCAACTCTTGGATCATGGGGAGAGTTGTTGATTCTATTTGAGATAAGAGAGGACTCGTTCGACAAGTGAAGATCAAGACCAGGACAAGCTTATGTAATGTGTCTATAGTGGTGTGATCGTGTCTGAGGTGGCGACGATTTCTTCTCAGAACACCTCCCGACTCTAACTCCACCTCATATGATCTGTGGCTCACTGGTTGGATCACCTTTGCCACTCTCCAAGTCCTGTGTGTGTCACCAGGCTGTACTCTCACACTGTCTCCTCTTTTCAGAGTGTCCATGTCCTTTGCTGTGCGATTGTAGTATTTTTCCTGTCTCTGTCTGTTGCGTTTCAATCCCTGGTCATTGTCCGTTACCTCTGGCTCCAGCAGAGTGTCTTTTGTAGGAAGCAGGGTTCTGGTCCTCCTGCTTAGGAGTCTCTGTGCTGGACTTGTGTTGAGGCCCTGGCTCGGCGTGTTACGATGGTCCAACATAGCCAGGTACGGATCCTCTCTCGCCGCTGCAGCCTTCAGCATCAGGCCCTTGGCTGTCTTTACCACCGACTCCGCCTTCCCGTTACTCTGTGGGTATCCCGGCGAAGATGTCCTGTGTTCAAAACCCCACTTCTGACTGAAGTGTCGAAACTCTTGTGATGCATACTGTGGCCCGTTATCAGAAATAACGACATCAGGTATCCCTTGCCTGGCAAAGTGGGCCTTGAGTTTTCTGATTACTGTGTTGCTCTTAGTGTCAGACAGATAGTCAACCTCCCAAAAGTTAGAGAAGTAGTCTACAGTGATCAGGTAGTCTTTGTTGTGGAACGAGAAAAGGTCTGTCCCTACCTTGGCCCAGGGTCTGCTGGCCATGTCATGTGGGTGTAGTGTCTCCCTCTGTTGCCTTGGGTCCACTGACCTGCATATACCACATTTAGCGATGAAGGTCTTTATCTCCTCGTTCATCCCATGCCAGTATACACACTCCCTCGCTCGCCTCAGACATCCTTCTACTCCCAGATGAGAGGAGTGGATCCTGTACGTGATGTCACCCCTGAGTGCATCTGGTATCACGGCTCTTTCTCATCGGAAAACGATGCCGTCCTGGAAACTCATTTCCTCCTGGAACGAATAGTAGTGCCTGATGTCACTTGGCAAGTCTCTTTTCCTCTTGGGCCACCCTGACAGTATTCTATTTGCCACACTCTGTAACTTTAGGTCATCCTTTGTTGCAGCTCTGATAGCGCTCAGCCTCTCTGCTGAGATGGGTAAATAGCTAACCATGTTTACCGTCTCTACCTCTGTCTCACTGTCTCCCTTAGTGCTCTCTGGCAAGTATGCTCTACTCAACGTGTCTGCAAGCAACATATCCCTTCCTGGCACATATGTCACACTAATATCATAGTGCTGCAGTCTGAGTAGCATCCTTTGTAATCTCTTCGGTGCACTAAGCAGTGGCTTGCAGTGGATATTTTCTAGAGGCTTGTGGTCGCTTTGAACGGTCACCGGTCTACCATATGTATATTGATAGAACTTTTCCATACCAAACACTATGGCTAAACACTCTCTCTATTTGGGCATAGCCCTTTTCAGTTGGTGTGAGCGCCCTACTACTAAATGCTACAGGCTTACCTTTCTGTGTCAGGGCGGCCCCCAGTCCTGTGTCGGACGCATCACATTGTAGCGTCAACTCCTCTTCTCTGTTGTAATACTGTAGGACTGGTGCTTTGGCTATTTTGTCTTTCAGCCTTTGAAACGCTTCCTCTTGGACATCTGCCCATTCCCACATGTTTTCCTTCCGTGTGAGTTGTCTAAGAATCTCGCAGTCATCTGACAGGTGGTCAAAGAACTTTGCCAGGTAGTTGACCATCCCAACCAGTCTTTGTACTCCTTTTACATCTGTTGGCTTCGGCATCTCTCTGACCGCCCGTACTTTCTCCGGGTCAATTCTCAGCCCCTTAGCCGTGAGCAGATGACTTATGTAGGGCACCTCTTTTTGTCGAAGCTTGAACTTGTCCGCGTTCAGCTTGATGTTGCGCTCCCTGCATCTGGTTAGAAAGCCTCGGAGTTTCTTGTCGTGGTCCTTTTCTGCCTCCTCCTGCGTTGCTCCTTCCCCTGTGATTAGCATATCATCTGCTATGACGTAGACTCCTGGTAGGCTCTCTAGGGCCTGCATGAGCTTTCTTTGGAACACTTCCGGTGCTGGGCTTATTCCCATCGGCATCCGGAGCCAACGGTAGCGACCAAATGGAGTGGCGAATGTGGTCAGGTAGCTTGACTCCCGTCAGGTAGCTTGACTTGACACACGTCGCAGACTGTGAATACTTTTGCCTTTGACATCTCCGGCAGGATGTCATCTATAGTCGGGAGTGGATAGTGACTTCTCTTTAGTGCCCGATTCAGAGGTTTCGGGTCTATGCACAGCCTTAGTTTTCCATTCGGCTTCCTTAATGAGATCATGCTGCTGATCCAGTCGGTGCTGCGTTCCACTGGTGTGATAATCCCTCTTCTCTCCAGATCCTTGAGTTCCTCCTGTATCGGTATGATCATAGCTACAGGCACTCTGCGCTTTGGCAGTTTCACTGGCGGCACTCTGTCATCTATCTCTATTTTATACTCCCCCTCCATGCATCCATCTCCGGTGAACACATCCCCAAACTCAGCATTTATTCTGTCCCTTGTCATGTGACTGTCACTTTCTCCCCCTGTCACTGGACTCTGCTCTTTCCTCACTATGCTGTCTATAGCTAGGATATTTTCGTACTGTACCTTTATCAACTTCATAGCCTCACTGTCTTTCCTGCCCAGTAAAGGGATTCTGCTACTCTGGTCTACCACTTGAAACTCTAGCCTGTAACACTTGTTGTTTCTGGGGTTTCTGATCTTAACCTTACATGTACCCAGAGGAATCACCCTAGTCTTATTATACATCACCAGCACTTTCTCAGTGTGTTCTAGCTGTGTGTCAGGGTTTAACAAATGTATGGGGATGACATTACAGGTGGCCCCACAGTCTATTTGGAAGTTAACTAGTGTTTCTCCCAACATCATCCCTGCAAAAAGCTGTTGGCCCTGCCTGTGGCTGTCTTTTAACTGATTAACATTTTCATCCTCTCTATTTACTTCTGTTATGCAGCAGAGGTCTTCCTCATAAGAATCACTATCACTGTGCTGTTCTGCTACTGCATGCACTTTCCTAGTTTTCTTGCTGCTCTCCTGTTTTGATTTGCATTTAGCCACAAAGTGATTTTCTCTCCCACACTTTTTACACTTTTTCCCAAAAGCTGGGCATTTTTTCTTGTTCCTCTCATGTGTTTTCCCACAAAACATGCAGTCAACCTCGCTGTCTTTTTTCCACTCTTCTGACTGTTTTAGCGCATGTACCTCTTCCACTGCCTGTCCTTGTTGCAGTGTCCTGCTATTAGCCCTTGACAGCTCATACGCTCTACATATTTTCAGGCATGTTTCCAGAGTCAGCCTATCATCCCTGAGCAGTCTCTCCCTCAGTTCTGAGCTATTTGTACCACATACAATTCGATCTCTGATCAGGGAATCTCTAATGTCCTCAAAGCTGCAACTACTAGCAAGCATTCTTAAGTCTGTTACATAGCTGTCCACGTTTTCATCCAATCCTTGGTTCCTGATAAAGAATCTGTATCTTTCCACTGTTTCGTTTACCTTTGGATTGCAGTACTCGTCAAACTGCTTGATGATAGTTGTCACTGTTGTCTTCGCCGACGGACTCGGCAGAGTTGTCCATAGTTCTCTGCCCTTTTCTCCGACGAGATATTTAAATAGCTTGACTTTTGTTGTCTCTTCGGCGTCGGGCATGGTAAGGTCTGTATACAATGTGAACTCCTCCTTCCAACTTTCCCATGCCTTCGCCAAGTTGCTGGAGTCCAAAAGTAGTAGACCAGGAGGTCTCAGCGCATTTAGCCCTTCCATCGCCGATAGCTAGTAAGAGTTTTCTCCCCGAAGTCCGTGTTAGCCACAGCTCGCCAGCTCAACTCTTTACTTCTCCAGCTACCGTGCGAATTACTTTCCCGATCTGTACCCAGCTGTCACCATGTTTCATTATGTTCTGTCCGTGTCCCGACTGTACACAATGAAGGGTTAAAGCAGACTTGCTTACTTGTACTTTATTCACAGTTGTTATGGTTACAACATAAGCTTGGTTCCACCCCAAGTGAACCCTCGGTGTCACCTCTAAAAGAGTCCTACGTGCAACAGCACTTAAATTGGTTTGTCATGACAAACCAATAAAATCGCAAATCGCTACTTTACATCAGGGTGAACGCTGTTGGTAACACCACCCACTTCAATGACAGAGCTCTTGACTCAGAGTGGCGTTGCACGTGATGCGCGACAATATTATAAAATACAATATTATAAAGCACTTAGCAGCACTTAGCACTTTAAACTTACCAGAACTTTAGCACGCGGAGGCGGAAACAGGCTTCGACAGCGACTTTAGAAGCGGCTGATTAAACAAGACGAAAGCGAAATACGAAAGTGAAAGTTAAGTCGTCGCCACTCATAGCAAATATGAGAGCTCTGTAGCGATTTTATTGGTTTGTCATGACAAACCAATTACATAATCCAACATATGTGTAAAGAAACAACATATTCCAGTTAACGGTATATTTTTTTAATGATTCGTTACGGCGTAGTCAATACTTCCATGCGTATAAATTGAGGAAGCTGAGAACACACAGGGACCTCTGCCGCTCTGCCGCGCGCTGCAACACACAGAGGAGCTTGGCGCGGCGTAGCGGCAGGCGTGGATAAGGGGGCGTAGCGCGGGGTCACGTGGGCGTCGTGGCCAATCAGAGGAACCCGGAAACCGAACAGCGTTGTATTTGGCATAGACGCATCCTGATCATATCAGAGACTGGGAGGGACATTCAAGAGGCATGTGATAATGCTGCCCCCTTCTGACCAGAGGAAAATTAAACACCCACTTAAGTGATTCTCAAATAGGCTAGGCGATGGTAGCCTTTTAACACATTGACGACCACAGTCTTGCGGCGATTTATGCCTCAGAGGACAAACCGATGTACTTTCTAAGAGCTATATATATAATTTATAGTATTGCTATCTGTCCATTCTCATTGTCACTTGAGTGCATAAACCGTGCCTTCATAATGGCTTAAAGAAAATAAAAATCCATCGGTTGGTTGTCATTTTATAGCGTTGTGAATATAAGGTTTATCACTTTTTTTCAGGAAGCTAGAAAATAGGCTAAACGTTGGCGCCGTTATATCAAACGCCATTTCTGCTGTATATATACGAATGAAATAAAACAAACTGCGTAGCATCCAGACTATTACAGAGCACCTATGGATGAAATGGGGGCGGCGGGGAACGCCAATTAGTATTATTGATTAGCAATAGAGTGTGCGTTCAGGTAGCCAATGTCAGTGGTCTATCATGTTAGGTTTTAAAACAATGTCCAATCCAGCTGTAATTTGGGGTAATAGTATCCTACCGTCAGGCCATGTGATCGCCGGCAGCATTTCTTCATTAGTCATCGGATTCTGGTCGATCGATATGTCCATTGGCTAATCATAAATCCCATTATTCCAGGCTGAAAAATACGTTCGGTAACTGGATCAAAGATGGAGGGTCTTCGTTTGGAATCGACGCTCATATGATCCGCCCACAGGCTGTAAAAGATTTTTTTTTTAAATCCCCTCAATGATACTGCAGTGGAGCGATGGCGCCCCTAAGCGGATCTGGCCGGTATTGCATGTTTTGAAAATCAAATATGCGGGTAGGTCCTGCAAATCGATGGCGGACTGTAATAGCGTTATAAATATGGAATAAAACAATAACAACTTGCCACGAGTATATACGTGGCTCTGGTCCATAACGCATGGAATCGAAACACGTATATATACGTGGACGGACGGCATAGTGTTAAGCATAGTATAATATGTGTGTGTATGGTAGCTTTTGAAGCATAGCATATGATGTGTGTGTATGGTAGCTTTTGAAGCATAGTATATGATGTGTGCATGGTAGCTTTTGAAGCATAGCAAGCATAGCAAGAATTGATTATGAATTGAAAATGGGGGACTCTGATGTAAACAAGACGAAAGTCTTTCTCTGGTCTGCATCCCCTTAACAATTGTGTGTATTGAGCTGTACTGTACTGTACCCATTCTGCAATCTGTTAATAAAAATGTCAATCAATCAATCAAGCATAATGATGTGTGTATGGTAGCTTTTGAAGGATATTATAGATGTGTGTATGGTAGCTTTTTAAGAATAGTATAGATGTGTGTATGGTAGCTTTTGAAGGATAGTATATGATGCGTGTATGGTAGCTTTTGAAACATAGTATATGATGTGTGTAATTGTATGGTAGCTTTTGAAGGATAGTATATATGTGTGTATGGTAGCTTTAGAAGGATAGTATATTATGTGTGTATGGTCGTTTTTTGAAGCATAGTATATGATGTGTGTATGGTAGCGATTGAAGAATAGTATAGATGTATGTATGGTAGCTTTTGAAGAATAGTATATATGTGTGTATGGTAGCTTTTGAAGAATAGTATAGATGTGTGTATGGTAGGTTTTGAAGAATAGTATATGATTTGTGTATGGTAGCTTTTGAAGCATAGTATATGATGTGTGTATGGTAGCTTTTGAAGCATAGTATATGTGTGTATGGAAGCTTTTGAAGAATAGTATATGATGTGTGTATGGTAGCTTTTGAAGGATAGTATATGATGTGTGTATGGTAGCTTTTGAAGAATAGTATAGATGTGTGTATGGTAGCTTTTGAAGGATAGTATATGTGTGTAATTGTGTATGGTAGCTTTTGAATAATAGTATAGATGTGTGTATGGTAGATTTAGAAGAATAGTATAGATCAAGTTCAAGTTTCAAGTTTCTTTAATAGTTGTCATACAGAAGTACAGAATACTTTTATACAAAATGCTTCTTACTGTTACGCTCCAGAGACTGTGCAAGACAAGATAACAGTATTTTGAAACATAGTATATGATGTGTGCATGGTAGCTAGGGTGACCAGGTGTCCCCCTTTTGGTTGTACTGTCCCACCATTTGACCAAATGTCCCGCGTCCCTCATATTGAGAGGATGTCCCTCTTTTCGAAGCCAAAAAAAACATGCGTCTAAAAGCCCCTCCCTACAGACAGTAAACGTAGCAACCCGCCTCTTGTCCACACACATTGCTCTGATTGGTTATAGTACTTTAGCGTGCTGCTTGCCTGCTTGTGATGTGACTGAGACTGAGTCGTGACGCTACCTCATATCGCAAATCTGATTGGTCAAAAAAAAGACAACAACATTACAAGCGAACTAGTTCAAGATGGAAAGCAGTAAAAAGAAACGGACCTGCAGTTACAACCAAGACTGGCAAACGACACATGACTGGGTGAGGCAGATGGCAGGCAATCCGCAGCAGGCTTTCTGTGTTTTGTGTCATAGTTCGTTTTCAATTGCGCATGGAGGAGAATACAACTTGAAGCGCCACAGTGGACGTGAGTCTCACTTGAAAGTGGCTCACCAAAAAGAAACATCCAGATCTATGGATACGTTTCTTTTTAAACCAAACAATGATAGCCAGACGGACAAGGTCACTGCAGCTGAGATAACAAGTGTCTATCACACAGTACAACACTCCCATTCATACAGGTCAGCCGACTGTGGTAACCTTTGATTTAAATCTATTCGGTGAAGACCATGGCAGTTATTCTAATATAGAAACACAATTTATTTGTATTATTATTTTTGTATTATACTACACTGTTTTCCCTAGTTCTGTGTTAACAGGGAATATCAAACACAAGACATTCCTGTCAAGTGATGACGTTTGAATATTTAAAACAGATGTTAGGTGGTATTTAATTTGTATTTATTTTGATTTAACCTTTAACCTTTGATTTAAATCTATTCAGTGAAGACCATGGCAGTTATTCTAATACAAAAATTTACATTATCTATCTGTCCCACTTTGTCCCACCAAAATCGTACTGTTGTCCCACTTTGTCCCACCAAAATCTTACTGTTGTCCCACTTTTGGACTTTTTGCATCTGGTCACCCTAGTATAGATGTGTGTATGGTAGATATTGAAGAATAGTATAGATGTATGTATGGTAGCTTTAGAAGAATAGTATTGTATGGTAGCTTTTGAAGAATAGTATAGATGTGTGTATGGTAGCTTTTGAAGAATAGTATATGATTTGTGTATGGTAGCTTTTGAAGCATAGTATATGATGTGCGTATGATAGCTTTTGAATCATAGTATGTGTGTATGGTAGCTTTTGAAGAATAGTATAGATGTGTGTATGGTAGCTTTTGAAGAATAGTATAGATGTGTGTATGGTAGCTTTTGAAGAATAGTATAGATGTGTGTATGGTAGCTTTTGAAACATAGTATATGATGTGTGTATGGTAGCTTTTGAAGAATAGTATATGATTTGTGTATGGTAGCTTTTGAAGCATATACATGATGTGCGTATGATAGCTTTTGAATCATAGTATGTGTGTATGGTAGCTTTTGAAGAATAGTATAGATGTGTGTATGGTAGCTTTTGAAGAATAGTATAGATGTGTGTATGGTAGCTTTTGAAGAATAGTATAGATGTGTGTATGGTAGGTTTTGAAGAATAGTATATGATTTGTGTATGGTAGCTTTTGAAGCATAGTATATGATGTGTGTATGGTAGCTTTTGAAGCATAGTATATGTGTGTATGGAAGCTTTTGAAGAATAGTATATGATGTGTGTATGGTAGCTTTTGAAGGATATTATATGATGCGTGTATGGTAGCTTTTGAAGGATAGTATATATGATGTGTGTATGGTAGCTTTTGAAACCTTGTATATGATGTGTGTATGGTAGCTTTTGAAGGATAGTATGATGTGTGTGTAGATTTAATGATAAGGCCAGTGTTGTGAAGGAGATTGTGCCTAGATTGTGCCTCATATATTGTTTATGGTGAAGTACCAAATGATCTGTCAGGGATATACATTCATACTCCACTAGAGGGAGCTCTACTAATTCTGTACCCGTTAGGTTCAGACGTTTTATGGGAAAGGAGTCATTCCTATATTCTGGCTGTTTTATGGAACAATTTGCCAGGAGTTTAATTTAGTTGGATTAGAGGTGACTTTTAAAAGGGTGTTGTGTTTTTTAATGGTGATGTTGTCATGATGAATTATTTTAGGTATTGACCATGGGTGAAGATATTAATTAACCTGTTCCACCCCAGGTGAAAATCTGCATAAAATGTATACCTAGGTAAATGGAATATTGCTCCACTTCTACAAGGGCTATTTGCATATTCTTGGTATCTAGGAACATCTATGGACCTCAATGAATGTATTCTCAGTGTCAGAAATATTGTGTTAGGCTTGCTTAAATTGTGATGAAACAAAGGAAAATATGAACTATGATTTTTCTTTTCATCTTTGACAGTGAATAAAACCATGATAATAATGACCAAACTTAAAAAACTGCCACTGAGCTCATTCAGTACCCTCTTGAGATCATGTGTACAAAAGATGAATGAATGAATGAAAACTTTATTTAACAGATTGCAGAATGGGTACAATACAGTACGGCTCAATACATACAATTGTTAAGGGGATGCAGACCTGAGAAAGACGTTTGTCTTGTTTCCATCAGGGTCCCCCATTTTCAATTCATATAGACATTTATGACATACATAACATACATGACATTTATGGCATAGGGACATATAGGTATTTAGTACTGATACATTTGTGACATAGGCGGTATTCAAATATACAGTACTGTTACCCCTAGATCCTGACAGAGTATATACATATGATGGGGAGGGGACTGTACATTAGGAGGGGGTGGGTGGGTGGGAGGGGAATATACATACGGCGGGGAGGGAATATATACATGCGGTGGGGAGGAGACTGTCTATTAGGAGGTGGTGGGGGTTTTGGGCATTTACGGTGGCCAGTTTCGAATTGCAGCCTCCCGTAGGTGCTCTTTAAGGGCGGTTTTGAATGTGGGCAGGGATTCACATTCCTTTACAGCTTTGGGTAGGGCGTTCCACATTGTTGTGGCATAATTGCGAAACGTGTTTAGTCCCTTGTTTGAGCCGAATCTGGGTTTAACATGATTTGTTGAGCTTCCTCTGGTGTAGTGGTTGTGGTATTCACTGACCTTTGGGAAGTATTTTGACATGTACATGGGCACCCCGGTCGTATAGTGTATCTTGTAGACCAGGCCCATTGCAAGTTGCTGTACTCTGTCGTCTACTCTAAGCCATCCTAGGTTGGCAAAGTGGGCAGGGGTGAGGTGGGTTCTGGGGTTCAGGTCAAGTAGTAGTCTGACCAGTTTGTTTTGTGATGTTTGTAATTTTGTTTTAAGCGCCTTTGAGGTGCTTTGGTACCATGAGGTGCACGCATAGTCATAGTACCCTTGAATGAGTGCTCCTGCCAGAGTCCTCAGGGTATTCTTGTTTACCAGAGAGGAGATCCGGTACAAGAATCTAGTTCGTTGGTTGACTTTTTTTATTACATTGGATGCCATTTTGTCACAGGAAAGATTTGCCTCTAGGATGGAACCCAGGTAGGTAATTTCGTCTTTCCTTGTGACAATATTGTCACCCACTGTAACTGAGAAGCCGTCGGTCTTGCTGAGTTTGTTATTTGAACCGAAGAGAATGGACTCTGTTTTGCCCATGTGTAATGATAGTTTGTTATCAGCGAGCCATATGCAGATTTTGCCTAGTTCCGTGCTGAGGGTTTTTTCAACCTGCAATTTGTTCTTGTCAGAGACCAGCAGGGCTGAGTCGTCCGCAAACAGGAACAAGTTGCAGTCACAGGCTGACGACATGTCATTTGCATAAATTAGGAAGAGTAGCGGTCCTAGTATGCTTCCTTGTGGAACACCACAGCTCACTGTGAGGGGGGGGGATAGAGTACCGTTTACCTCTACCATCTGTTCTCTCCCCTCCAGGTAGGATTGCATCCAGCTCACTGATAGGCTATCAAAACCAATTGCTTTTAGCTTGTCCATTAGAATGGAGTGATTGACAGTGTCGAAGGCCTTTTGTAGGTCCAGCATGACCATGCCGCAGTATTTGCCAGCGTCCACCTCTTGTTTGATGTGGTCGTTCAAATAGAGGAGGCATGTGTCAGTGGAGTGGGACGTTCTGAAGCCAGATTGGAATTCGTAGATTAGGTTTTTTTCCGCCAGGTACTTTTCGACCTGTTCGTAGACTATTTTCTCCATGACTTTCGAGATGGAGGTAAGAATAGAAACAGGGCGGTAGTTGCCTGGGTCTAATTTGCTGCCCTTTTTGTGTAGAGGGGTCACTCTCGCAATTTTGAAGTCCTTGGGGACGTGCCCCTGTTTTATAGAGAGGTTTATTATGTGTGTGATGACTGGGGTGATGGCGGCTGCTGCGTCTCTGAGGAATTTGGAGGGGATGTTGTCATGGCCAGTGGCCTTGTTAGGTTGGAGGGCGCTAAATTTTTTGAGTACCTCATCGGTTGTTACCATTTCAAGTTTGAAGTCGTCTTTGTGGACCCCTAGGTTTTTGTAGTATGCTACTATGTGTTCTACCCCATAATGCCCTGAGTGGGAGGGTAGTTTGTTTACCAGTGTTGTGGCTATGTTTGTGAAGAAGATGTTTAAGTAATTGGCTACATCCAGCTTGTCTGTGATGAGCGTGTTGTCCGTCTTTATGTTTATGTTTGAGAATCTGGTTTTAAGTTTTTTACTGCAGCCTAGTTGATTATTGAGTAATTTCCAAAGTTCGCGGGGTTTGTTTTTGTTTTCCTCAGTTTTGTCGTTGATGAAATTTCTTTTTGCGGTTCTGATCATGGTGTTTACGTCATTTCTTAGTCTGTTTCTTTGGATTTTTAGTTCAACCACGTGGGCTTGGAGTTCACTGTTTGAGCTTTTGGAAAGCTTTGTCTGACTTTTATGAAGTTCAGAGCATTTTTTGTCTCTGGTTTTCATAGCGGCCAGTATTTCAGTGTGCATCCATGCCTCAGCGCGATTTTTAACCCTGGTGGTTCTTATCGGTGCCATGTTGTTGAGTATTGCTGTGAATTTGGTTTTGAATCCAAGCCATGTTTCTTCAACCTGTGTACCACTGAGCTCATCTGACCAGTCCAAGCTCCCCAGTTCTAGGTTAAAGGCCTCTCTAGAGTAAGTTTTGAGGTCTCTAGATGTGACTGTTTTGTGACAGCCGGCCTTCTGTTTTAGCTTTTTGCGGGTACAGAAAATCATATAATGATCACTTAACCCGCATGCTATCACCCCTTTACTGGAGATCATGGACTTGTCAGAGGTCAAAATGAGGTCAATGGTGGTTTGTGTCGAATCGCATACCCTTGTGGGTTGTGTGATTAGCTGGCTGAAACCGTGCAGGTCAGAAAATCTACTGAAGGCCTTGAAGACGGGTGCTGATTTACGCAGCATATCCGTGTTCCAGTCCCCAATAAGAATTTTTTCTACCCCCTCCACCCCAGCTAAACACCCATCAAGTGTGTCATAAAACCCACTCTGTTCTGGTGGTCTATAGATTGTGCCTACTAGTACCGGTTTCGCCCTGTCTAATAAGATTTCAATCCAAACAGTTTCAATTTCATCATGGTTAAGGTCAGTACGGTTGATGTATTTGGTATCCTTGTGTATATACACACAGACGCCACCTCCATACTGGTTCCTATCCCTCCTGACTATTGAGTAGTTTTCAATTTCAATCTCTGGATCCTGTACAGATGAGTCTAATTTTGTTTCTGTGAAACACAATATGTTAGCCTTACCGTTTAAAAACAACTGTTTGATTTCAGCCAGTTTCGGTCTCAGGCTATTTGTATTCAGATGAAATATGTGAAGTCCATTTTTGCTTGTAATAAGTTTGATGTCGTCACAGTTGAGGTAACTCTGTTCAATTGTGTCCTGTCCTGTGGTGGGGGGAGGGGGGGCGTTGTTGCTGTTTGTGCCGTGGGTGGGGAGGGGGGGGAGGGGTGATGCTTTGTCCTTTGCTGGTGTCTGTATTCCTTTGTGTGAAAGCCCGCGATGTGGGGGGGGGGGCTGGTTGATTACAGATATGTCTGATTGTACTCCATTGTGGGGGAGGGGGGGTGCCTTTTGTCCTGGCCTCGGCCCGGGTAGACTTGCTGGCATGGCGGCCTTGGCGGGGCCAGCCAAGCTAACCGTCGGGTCCTTGGTGGTCTCGATGTCCCGCGCCGCTCTCCCTTTAGCCACTCGCCGAGTCCGCTGGGGCTTCTGTGAGGGTATGTCGCCGCTTGCTGGTCGGCTGGTGCAACTGCTGGCTGAAGCGTCAATTGCGTGGATGCTGTTGATCTCCGGTGCCTGTGTGAGGAGCGATGCCTCGCTGTTTTGTCCCCGCGACGTGCTGGGCGCCTCGGTTGTGAACCCCGGTTCCTTCCCTCTCGCTGTGGCCTCTCGTGGGTTCTTTTGCAGGGGTGGCAGAGGAGGAATGTTGCCGTTGATCATGTCGTTAGCCGCAGTATGTGTGGGTAGCCGTTGATCTGTTGTGCTGGCTGCTGCTTCTTGGATCAGCAGATTTGACTGTAGTCTCTGGTTCCGTGTCATTACGGGACCAGGGTTCTGATGAATGTCACCCGACATGAGCAGGTATAATAAAAACATTGATCTCTTATTACACTTGCCTGCCGGGGGTAATTTCTTTCGTTCCGGATTTGCAGTAAGTACTGTGTGGATGGTCGTGGCTCCGAAGGCAGGATGTTTCCTCTCCGAGCCCGTTAACAAATAGAAGTCGCAATGGGACTGCTGTTTTACGTTTTCGCTATCCTCCACTTCTGTCTGGAGTTGCTGCTTGAGTTGTGAATTCAGGTACAAATCCATAATCCACAGGAGGGAAAGTAGAAAATGCGCAAAGTACTTTGTTGTTGTTGCTCTGTTGCGTTGGTTACGGGAGCTACGTAAAATGCGACCGTCCATGTGAAGCCGGATGTGGAAACTTTCTAGGTCTAGATCTAAGGAAATTAATAAAGGGAAGATGATCAAACTGAAGGTTCTGTATATACAGTACTGAATTCTCCCATCCGGACCAATGCAATTTGAAATATTATTATAGAATATAGAATATATGCTTATACATTACCTTATTATAGCCAATTCGCACATTTATATATATATAATATATATACATATAGTATCTTTCAAATGGCCGAGTTCAATTTGGATATAGTATCACCAGGCTTGCATAATAACAGATATTGATATTTACTGTAATCGACTGTACTATTTTATTTCCCCCACAGTATAACCATTTTGTAACTAATTTCAGATCTAATTCTTCCTACATGATAACAATAGTGTGGAGAAACTGACTGCGTTTCAATATTTGTCAAAAACGTTACCTTTTGTAGCTTATTATCGCGAATCATAACAATTATTGATATGATTCATTCAGAACGCTGAACTTTGAACCACCATAGTGGACCACAGGAAGTGTAGAACGGAGAAATTCCAACACTGAACGATAGCTACGAATCCCCTCTACAAAATGGCCGCAAAAAGATTCCAATTCCCATGGTTCAACATTTCCATTTCCGGTTCCGGGTCAAAAAACGATTGCAAATAGAAAACTTAAAACGATATAAGTACACTTTTAACCTATTGCTAAACTATTGCCAACCTAACGTTTTACATTCTACATGTATTTGTGACATAGTAGTGATAATAATACTTGAAAACGGTTGATTTTAAAAACGCTAATTTATTGCATCACTCATAAAAATATTAATATATGATAATAATGTCAAAAGGGGTCGGTACCGACCCCGTGGGGGGGGGAACAGGGGAGTGTAAAGTTTTAGAATGAAGGCTCCGACACATTGATTCCTGGTTTGACTCTTTATGAACGTCTTCAAGCTTACAGACACATTCCTGCTGTTATGGCTAGAACTACCACAATAACAATACTCCCGCTGCTTCTCCGTAGTGCACTGACAAGATCACCCGAGTGTCTCGCTCTTGAGGAGTAAAACCTAGAGCGCCCTCTATAGGTCAGAACTAAACATTACCAAGCTCAATGAACATTATGAACATAAAGTCAACTATGTGAACCATGGACATTACAACCCTCCTTTCCTTACATTTCTTTTCTTTAACAATAACTACACATTAGTTGAACTCAACAATGTATTTTAGAACATTATTACATTATGCACATTATTCAAAGTCAGTGAGGTATGATGGGGGTCTTCTGCTTTCCCTCACTGGGTACCTGTGACCAGGTGGCTGTGGCCTGGGGCTGTCAGGGCATACACGTTCTGCAGTGTAGTGAGGATCTATTTCAGTCCAGTCTATGACACCTTGCATGTCAGCTGATTGAGAGTGGTGATCATCCACCTTAGGTAAATTCTTAAAGTGGGATGAGTTTCTGGTGATGACATGATTGTTACGTTTAGCTGTCACCATGGAGCCTTTGATCGCGATGATCTTGTATGGGTGGGGATTGTAAGCAGGGCATAGCTTCCCTTCCTTCTTTTGACGACAGAGAACTCTATCACCAGCCTTCAGAGCCAAAGGAACCACATGGCGCCTCCTTTCCGCATTATGTTTCATCCTGTCCTTCGCCATTGCATCTGCTCGTCGTATTTTTGCATCAGTCGGAGACTGATAGTGGACAGCAGGCGTGGGTAGCTTGATCCTCAGAGGCCTACCAAACAGCACATCAGCTGGAGCCATCCCAGTGGAGCAGTGTGGCGTGGCACGGTAGTTGCGTAGAAATGCATGAGTCTGTTTCCATGGACGACCTTCAACATGTGTAGCCCGTATATTCTTCTCCAAGGTGCGCATGAACCGTTCTGCCTCTCCATTCGCCTGAGGCCACAATGGAGTTATCTTTCTGTGTTTAAAACCCAAATATGTTGCAAAATCTGCAAATTCCGAGCTCTGAAAGGGGGGGCCATTATCCGTTTTGACCTGCAGTGGAATTCCCAGTGTTGAGAATATCTTGTCGAGTTTAGGGATAGTGGCCCTGGCTGACGTGGACTGAAGAATCTCAACCTCTGGGTACCTTAAATATTCATCAACAACTACCAAAAGATAATCCCCAGAGGGGAATGGACCACAGAAATCAACACTAACCTTTTCCCATGGTGACGATGGCAGTTCAGACATGCAGAGGGGTTTTTGTGTGTGGTTGGGCACAACAGCCTGACATGGGATGCAGCCAGCTATCATTGCTAGGGATGGGTACCGAATTCGGTACTTTTGAGGTACCGAACCGAAATACGTCGGTACTACCGAGTATCGAATCAAGCGAGAAACCGAAAAAAAAATTAAAAAAAAATTTAAGAAATATTTTTGTATTAATTTTTTTTTTACTTTTTTTTTCTTTTTTTTTTTTTACTTTTTTTTTTTATGTCAACGTTCACACGCACAATATATGCTTACCTAGGATTTGACTTGATTCAACAACAAAGCAGTCGGAGCAATGACAAGCCGAAAACTGTCGAAATTGTAGTTATTTGAAGTTTGGATTTTTTTTTTACGACTGAGGTAGGTAAATTAAATTTCTTGAGACTAAAGTACCGAAAAAAGGTACCGTTGGGTACCGGTATCGATTCACAGGTACCGGTACCGGTACCGGTATCGGTTAAAATGTGAAAGGTACCCATCCCTAATCATTGCCTCCACTTGCTTGTCAATTCCAGGGAACCAGACTTTCTCCCTGATCAGCTTCTTAGTTTTGACCACCCCCTGGTGGCCTTCATGTGCAAGTGATATTGCTCTGACTTGTAAAGAGTGGGGGACGACAATCTTTGTGCCACGCAGTACAGTGTCACCATTAGCAGTCACTGTCAGTTCATCTTTTATTTTCTTGAACGACACAAGAGCAGATCTGTCAACTCCATCAATAGAGGCCACTATCAAGGCCACTGTCAAGGCCACTGGCCATGACAACATCCCCTCCAAATTCCTCAGAGACTCAGCAGCAGCCATCACCCCAGTCATCACACACATAATAAACCTCTCCATAAAACAGGGACACGTCCCCAAGGACTTCAAAATTGCGAGAGTAACACCCCTGCACAAAAAGGGCAGCAAATTAGACCCGGGTAACTACCGCCCTGTTTCTATCCTTACATCCATCTCGAAAGTCATGGAAAAAATAGTATACGAACAGATCGAAAAGTACCTCGCGGAAAAAAATCTAATCTACGAATTCCAATCTGGCTTCAGAACATCCCACTCCACTGACACATGCCTTCTCTACTTGAACGACCACATCAAACAAGAGGTGGACGCGGGCAAATACTGCGGCATGGTCATGCTGGACCTACAAAAGGCCTTCGACACTGTCAATCACACCATTCTGATTGACAAGCTAAAAGCAATTGGTTTTGATAGTTTATCAGTGAGCTGGATACAATCCTACCTGGAGGGGAGGGAACAGATGGTGGAAGTAAACGGTACCCTATCCCCCCCCCTCACAGTGAGCTGTGGTGTTCCACAAGGAAGCATACTAGGACCGCTACTATTCCTAATTTATGCAAATGACATGTCGTCAGCTTGTGACTGCAACTTGTTCCTGTTTGCGGACGACTCAGCCCTGCTGGTCTCTGACAAGAACAAGTTACAGGTTGAAAAAGCCCTCAGCTCGGAACTAGGCAAAATCTGCATATGGCTCGCCGACAACAAACTATCATTACACATGGGCAAAACAGAGTCCATTCTCTTCGGTTCAAATAACAACCTCAGCAAGACCGACGGCTTCTCGGTTACAGTGGGTGACAATATTATCACAAGGAAAGATGAAATTACCTACCTGGGTTCCATCCTAGAGGCTAATCTTTCCTGTGACAAAATGGCATCCAATGTAATAAAAAAAGTCAACCAACGAACGCGATTCTTGTACCGGATCTCCTCTCTGGTAAACAAGAATACCCTGAAGACTCTAGCAGGAGCACTCATTCAAGGGTACTACGACTATGCTTGCACCTCATGGTACCAAAGCACCTCAAAGGCACTAAAAAACAAATTACAAACATCTCAAAACAAGCTAGTCAGACTACTACTTGACCTGACTCCTAGAACCCACCTCACCCCTGCCCACTTTGACAACCTAGGATGGCTTAGAGTAGACGACAGAGTACAGCAACTTGCAATGGGCCTGGTCTACAAGATACACTATGCGACCAAGGTACCCATGTACATGTCAAAATACTTCCCAAAGGTCAGTGAATACCACGATCACAACACCAGAGGGAGCTCCACAAATCATGTAAAACCCAGATTCGGCTCAAACAAGGGACTAAACACGTTTCGCAATTATGCCACATCAATGTGGAACGCCCTGCCTAAAGCTGTAAAGGAATGTGAATCACTACCCACCTTCAAAAACACTCTCAAAAAACACCTACGTGAGACTGCAATTCGAAACTGGCCCCTACAAATGTCCTAACCTAGTTGTACAGTAAATAACCAAGTAAGGCTTTGTCAATATTCCAATGTACAGTGTAAAATGTGTGTGTGTCCCCTACCCAACCCCCCCCCCCCCCCCACCTCCAATGTACAGCCCTCACCCAACCCACCCAACCCCACCCCACCAACCTCCTCCAATGTACAGTTTCTACGCCAAATGTATATACACTCCTTTTCTGGACACTTTTGTATCACAAACAGTACTGTATTTGCAAATCTGATATGTCATAAATGTATAGATGTAGCAGTACTGTCTATCTGTATGTCATGTATGTCATATATGTTATGATGAATTGAAAATGGGGGACCCTGATGTAAACAAGACGAAAGTCTTTCTCTGGTCTGCATCCCCTTAACAATTGTATGTATTGAGATGTACTGTACTGTACCCATTCTGCAATCTGTTAATAAACTTTTCAATCAATCAATCAATCAAGAGTCCCGTTTGTCAGACAGCAACCTCCAAGAGTCATCTTTAATGAGTCGAATTACTTCACGTAGAGTGGGATCAGTTGTGGTTGCATCCTGAATTTCCGCCAGTGTCATCGCCTTCGGTACAGCATTTTCAGTGACAAAGTTTATGTATTCTTCAGCTTGTCTTTCGTCGTCTGACATAGCATGAGAGATGTGTGATACCTGTGCCGGGTCGCGCGACATGTAATCCGCCGGGTTGTCTTTGCCAGCCTTGTAACAGACTGTGTAGTTGTATGGTTGCAGACGCAGGCTCCAACGCTCTATACGAGCAGGTGGTTTGGATTTGGGGTTATTGAAAATCCATTCCAATGGTTTGTGATCACTGACAAGTGTGAAGGCTGCACCATAGAGGTATATGTGAAAATGTTCACAGCCCCAGACAATAGCAAGGGCCTCACGTTCTGTCTGTGAATACTTTTGTTCAATGGGGGACAGTGCTCTACTTGCATAGCTTATCACTCTGGCCGGCTCATTTGGACTGTTCCTTTGTGCCAATACAGCCCCAAGACCTACTGGGCTTGCATCAACAACCAGTTCAGTTAGTTTGTGTGGGTCAAAGTAGGTCATCACAGCGTCACTAGTAAGGCTGCGTTTCATCTCATTAAGAGACCTCTGGTGTTCTTCGGTCCACGTCCAATGAGCAGATTTCCTTGTCAGGTCTCGCAAGGGTTGAGTTATGGTGGCAAAATCCTTTATGAATCGGGCGCTGTAGTTTGCCATGCCAAGGAGACTGCGTATCTCACTTGCATTGGTCGGGGCAGCAGCATCATGAATCGCCTGAACCTTCTTAGGATCTGGAGAGAAACCTCCATCTGAGAACGTATATCCGAAGAAGTCAAGAGTGGTCTGTGCGTATGAGCACTTGGCCTTGTTGAGAGTCAGGTTTTTTTCTTTCAGTCGCTGAAAGGTTGCCCTGAGAGCTTGATCATGGGCAGCCCTGGTTTCCCCAAAAACCAGAATGTCATCACTGAGGTTGATGACTCCTGGAATGCCATCCAGGGCCTGTTGAATGGCATTTTGGAACACCTCTGCAGCCGACGAGACCCCAAAGCTCAGTCTCTTGTAACGTCGTAGCCCTACATGAGTGGAGAATGTTGTGATGTATCGTGAGGATGGATCCAGTTCTAGCTGATGATATCCACTGTTTAAATCCAGCTTTGAGAAGAACTTGGCTCCATTGAGTGCCTGTATCACGTCATCTACTGTGGGTGTGAGATGTCTTTCTCTTTCGATGGCACAATTTGGTACCCTCATGTCCACACATAAACGCACACCTTCCGGGTCTTTCGGCTTTGGAACAACAACTATCGGAGAAACCCATGGAGTGGGGCCATCAACCTTTTCAATTACATTGAGATCCTCCAGGCGTTGTAGTTCAGCTTCAACCCGCTTCCTCACATGAAACGGCACTCTTCTATGAGGTTGTGTGACAGTAGAAACGTCTTTATTTATGTGTAACTTGACTTGAACCCCATCCAACTTGCCCAATCCATGGAATAGACCATCGTACTCAGTGAGGATATCATCCACTGTATTCGCTTCTGTCTGTTTGCAAGCTGATGTGGGCTGTCTGTCGACCGGTTGTCGTGGAGATGTGAGCTGTTCCTGCTGCTCTGGGGATGTATGAAGGGCATTAGCAATCTTGATTAGCCCAAGTTGACTGGCAGTGTCATATCCGAGTAAACTGCCATTATTTCCTTGTAACACATGGAATGTTGTAGTTGTGAACTGCAATTTGGACTCCACCAGCGAGGTGAATTTTCCCAGGGCAGGTAGTGGCTTACGAGAGCCATAGGGAAATATGGGAACAGTGCATTTGGTGAGTGGGGGCTTATATGTCAGTCTCTGGTAAGTTGCCTCATCAATGATATTTACAGTTGCCCCTGTATCCAGCATCACATTTATTTTGCAGTCACCAACCTTTATGTTTGCATGTGGGAGGTCTGATCTAGTTTGAGAAAGTGTGTACAGATACTCCTCAGAAGATTCTCTGTCTGCATGTGTTGAGTTTGGTGTGATTTCCCTGTCACTGGTGTGCATATAATGCACTTCATGTCGGTCTCTCTTTTCCCATGGTGCTCTGGTGCCCCCTTGTGGTCATTTGGAACGACAGCACTTTGAGAAATGTCCTTGTTTACCGCAGGTGTTACACGTTCTCCCCCTCGCTGGGCACGGTGTTTCCTCACGATGGGGAAAAGTGCCAGAGCAATTATAGCAACTTTTATTTGTAGCTCCCCTCCCCATATTCATAGCCAAAACATCTTCCCTCATGTTTCCTTGAGCCGAACTGTGTCGTGTTAGCTCCATTCCTGATGCTTGAGTCTCGGCAAGTGCCATGGTTCTACCCAGTGATAGTAGCTCAGTCAGCGTCATCTCCGGTTTCTGTAGTGCTTGACGTCGCAGCTTATTACATGTGCACGTCTGGATAATCATCGTCTTGATCTCTCTTCCAACATCAGAAAACTCACAGGTTGCTGCTAGCTGTCGCAGCCTAGTGTGATAAGAGTCGAGACTTTCTCCAGCCAATTGTATAGCTTGTCTGAATTTGTAAGTCTCGTATGTGACGTTGAGTTTAGGGGAAAAATACTCACTCAGTTTATCTTTAGCTTTTTTATAGTCTTTTGCGTCACCCGTGTCTGACAGTGTATCAAAAATGTCCTGTACACCTTCCCCTGCATAATGTAGAAGCATCACACGTTGTCTTGTTTCATCCTTGACATCCAACGCAACAATGAAATTTTCAAAACGCTGTATGATTATCCACTTTCTCCAACGTATAGATGAGCTGTGATCGTCACTTGTATCAAAAGTAGGGAACCATGGTAATGCAGCAGCCATGGTTATACAAAAATATAAATTTTACTCCTCGTCGCCAGTGTAAAGTTTTAGAATGAAGGCTCCGACACATTGATTCCTGGTTTGACTCTTTATGAACGTCTTCAAGCTTACAGACACATTCCTGCTGTTATGGCTAGAACTACCACAATTCTCCACTTGCACAATCTGAATGTAGCCATTTCCGGCTGACTTCCGGTTGCCAATAGCACTTCCTGTCCCATCCAAATACATTGGTTTTAGCTACTTTTCTCCCCTTATTTAAACAACTTTGTCGTCACAGAGAGGCAATGAAACGTTTGTATTATTATAGTATAGAATGTATTTAATAAGTAAACGTTTGTCAGCAGGGTTTTTGGGCTGTATTTCATGTAAAAACGTTTACTGTTAGTTTCCTTGCTCAGCCAGCATTAGCTAACCGAAGCTAGTGGTTAAACAGGCCGGATTAGCTTTGAGCTAACTATCTTTCCCGACCCATGTATTCATTCCATTCTAAACATAACGTTAGTTTACAAAACATGACCCGTCTATATAACGTTGAGGAACAAATTATATAGACGGGTAATGTTTTGAACAACTAACGTTACGTTTAGAATGGAATGCATCGGCAAAGATCCGTTAGCTCAAAGCTATTCCGGCCAGTTTATCAACTTCCTGTCATTTAGAAATATGATTTTATAGTGAAAATCATTACCAAAACGTCCGGAAAAACCTAACGGGAGCATTATAGACGGTCATACAAATGTACAAATGCTATAAGGTGGCAAGAAATGCACTATAAACAATACTTATGTAGCAGAGTGAAGTTGTTATGCTAGATCATGGACAGAAACTTTTATCTTTCATCTTAAATAAGTAGGTCAAGAAGGAAACACTCTTATTTTGAAGGAACAAAGTGGACCGAGCTCACTCGAGTGTTTTGGAGGGGTGTCTTGGTTATTAGTTTATATTAATTTCCTCATATTGAGTTACTGATTCTCCAAACGAAATCCCTTTTGGTCTTTTATAATGGGTTTAGAGAGGATAGGTCATCTTTCCGTTGAGTATTTGTTGTATTGTAAATACTTTAAATAATGGTTTAGCCGGTTCGACGGCAAGAGAAACGCCGGCGGAAGTGATCTGCCTCTTTGAGTTTAACGTGAAGGAGAACGGAGGTATGCACTTTCGGTTACCTAATATTTGTTTGAATTGCTATGTATAACTTGTAAAATTGATTTATGTTTTGGTTTTGGTACTGAAATTGTCCTGTGTGTGATGACATTAATTCGCCCTGTGTAAAACAGCCACAGTACCGTCGTGTGCTAACTCGTATTCTGTTAACAATACCAGGTGGATTCCACCGGCTATGACGGTAGCTCACCACCATGTTGTTGTGCTGTTTTTGGTTCGATAACAGGTATGAACCGTTGTTTTTGTATTTCGGTTTAATTAATGCTTACACACTGTCTTTCATTTCATATTATTTCATATGTTTTTGCTGAGTTTGACTTGTATTGAGTTACATGTATTTGGTAGTAGCCAACAATTGCTGTAACTGTGGATGGCGCACTGTTTTGAGTGTGCGCGAGCTCTTTGAGTTTAACGTGAAGGAGAACGGAGGTGGATTCCACCGGCTATGACGGTAGCTCACCACCATGTTGTTGTGCTGTTTTTGGTTCGATAACAGATCACCAATAAAACCAGATGTCAATTGAGTACCGTTGTCGGAGTCTACTTCTACACCACACCAGACACAACGCAGATTGGATCACGCTACAAACTGGTGCCGAGACAACCCGGATCAACTGGTCAGCGGAAGCCGACCACCAGTGTTGCTGGAGAGACGTGGAGGCTTCATGTGCGGCCTGGACGCGTGGAGGCTGCCGGCGCGGTCTGGTCACGTGGACGCTGCATTCGCCGTCTGTTCCTGAGGAGGCTGGAGAGCACTGAATCCTTTGAAAAAGATATGGTCTCTCATCAAGTTTATTGATTTTGAGTGTGTTACCTAAAACAAGTAACGGTAAAAGTACCATTTGATACTGAAAATGACTTTGAACATAGGAAACACTCCTACAGGGAGCTTGACTGTGGGGAGAGGGAGAGGGGCTCTAATGTACACACCGGTTATGCAGTCTACTCCGGCGAGTCCAGGTTTTTCAGGTCCCTCTAGTCCTGGAAGGGAGAGTGTAGAGGGTCCCTCTGAGAGAAATGCCCCACCGTTACTTTTCACCCCGGTTGTTCCCTCACCTGGTGAAATGAACAACACTAGTGTTGAAACATCCCCCAGCCAAATGGCCAATTTGATTAAATCCATTGGGTCAGAAATAGGGGAAGCTATTAGAATGACGTTAATGCAGAACACAACATCGGGGACTTCACCTGCATTAGCTTCTCAAAATCCTCAACAAATATTCCAACCTGACCAATGTGGGAATACCGTGATTGATGCATCCAAAATCAATCTTGTGTTACGTTCAGATGCAAATGCCCCACCCTATTTTAGAGGGGACAGCACAGATAAGTGCTCTGTTTTTGAGTGGGAGGAACTCATGAGGACGTATATCAGAAAGAAAAATAACTGTACTGGGGCTGAACAAGTTGAGGAGGTTATGAACAAGCTAATGGGGAGGGCCCGGGACGTTACCAAAGTATGGATGCGTAGCAACTCAACTGTCAGTGAGGTGGGTGTTATTTTTAGCATTCTGAGGCAACATTTTGGTGATATTATTCATTCAGATCTTCCGTTAGCTGACTTTTATGCAGTCAAAGCATATGCAAGCGAGAATCCTCTTGACTATTGGATTAGGCTTAACAAAGCAGCAGAAGCCACAGAGCAGTGTCTTCTTAGTAAGGGGGAACCTCAGACTAACCTGAGCCAGCATCTAGTTCTCATGTTCATCCGTAACTGCCCTGATAAGGAGTTGGCCTTAGTGTTCAAAAGTAAGCCATCTCGTGAGTGGACAGCATGTGAGGTGCAGGAACACTTGGATGAATATTTGAGAGAGCATAGAGCGAGTCGAGGTCGGTTGACACAACATGTGGTCGCCATTGAGTCATCACAGGAGAGGGTGGTTGTTAATCACGAACAAAGCGTGTCAACTATTGCTGTCAGTAGTCCAGAGTTAGAGCAGCTGTCGTCTGTATCTGAGAATAACACAATGGATAGAGTTTTGAGAGTGTTAGAAATGGCTTTAGGCAACAACACTCAGTCTGTACAAAATGGCCCCTATGTACAAAATGGCCCCTATGTACAAAATGGCCCCCATAAACAATTCCCCAAACATTCTCAAGAATGTCAGGTTTGTGGCAGTTTGGAGCACAACACTAGGACGCACTGTAGGACGCACAGGCTGTGCTTCAAGTGTCTCGGTCCAGGGCATATCGGTATCTATTGTGGGCAGACCACTCATAGACAGCCCCCTGGTCAGAGACAGACTGGTCCTCCTCAGGAAAACTAGACGGCCCCCATTCAAAGGAGGGCAATGTGGGCCCCTATGGTTTTTCCTCCAATTGTAATGATGATATTCAGTCTGTATATACGTCCGTTTGTGAAGCAGCATCCAAAGACAAAACAGTAATTATGCAGAATGTGACCAGAACATCCCAAAGTGACAGTTTATTTTTCACCACTGTATTAACAGGAGACAAGGTTGAGTTACAGGGGATGTTAGATAGTGGATCCATGGCTACTTCTCTGCGTGCAGATGTGGTTCCTCGGCTGAGGGAGGCAGGAGTAGTAACGGGTGACTTGATATCTACTACCAATGTTGTTCTTGTGGGTTGTGGTGGGAAACAGACTAGTCCGGTGGGAACGTGTGAGCTGAAACTTAAGCTTTACGGTTTTGAATACATAGTACCAGTCCTGATAGTTGAGGGTCAGGTTGATGAGCTCATTATAGGCACAAATGTGATGAAGCCCTTAATCAGACAGTTCAAATCCACTGGGGCCTACTGGCGCATATTGGGAAAAGCTGAGTCACCATGTCAGGATGAAAACAGTCAGTTTATCAGGTTCATGGCCAACCTTGAGAGATGGAGGGGGGAGGAAATTCCTGACAAAGTGGGAACAGTCAAGTTGAAACAGGCAGTGACACTTGAACCTATGAGTGAGCATGTAGTGTGGGGTCGTCTCCCACCCAGGACAAAACTTTCTATGGGAAGTACTGTTATTGTTGAGCCCAGCGCCTCTCGTTGTGTGCACCGTAACATACTAGTTGGCAGGGTAGTTACACCTCTCTGGGGGGATGGGTGGCTTCCTGTCAAGATTATAAACCCGACTACCAAATCTATCACCTTGAGAAGGAATGCAAAAGTGGCTGACGTGTATCCATGCATTGCATTAGAGGATTTTGACAGTGATACGAACACGACAGTCCACCAGAATGCCGGTAGAGTGAGTAGTGGCAGCTCTCACGGCAGTCTCACAGCTAGGAGTTGTGCTAGCAACAATGTAGCTAGGGGGAATGATAGACTGGCTAGTCTAGGGCTCCAGAACCTGTCAGTTGATGACTGTCAGGTCTCACCAGTCTGGAAGGATAGACTGACTGACCTAATTGAGAACTATGAGGATGTGTTTTCTAGACATCGGTTGGATTGTGGTGAGGCTAGTGGCTTCTGTCATCGTATCCGACTGACTGACGATCGGCCCTTTCGGTTACCTTACCGGAGGCTCTCCCCCGCCCATTACCAAAAGTTGAGAGACTCTGAACGAGATGGAGGACAGGGAGATAATTAGGAAGTCGAGTAGCGAGTATGCATCCCCACTTGTTCTTTGTTGGAAAAAGAATGGTGACTTGAGACTGTGCACAGATTTCAGGTGGTTAAATGCTCGCACGGTGAAAGATGCACATCCATTACCTCATCAAGCAGATGTACTTGCAGCGTTGGGAGGCAATGCTTTTTTCAGTTCTATGGATTTGACATCCGGATATTACAATGTCCCACTGCATGAGGATGATAAGAAATACACTGCTTTCTCCTCTCCTCTCGGTTTACATGAATATAACCGTATGCCCCAGGGGCTTTGTAACAGTCCAGCTACGTTCATGAGAATGATGCTCACAATCTTTGGTGATCAGAACTCACTGAGTCTTCTCTGTTACTTAGATGACCTTCTGGTCTTTGGCAAGTCTGAAGAAGAGAGCTTGCAGAGGCTGGAGATGGTATTTCAGCGTTTACGAGAACACAACCTGAAGTTGTCTCCATCTAAGTGTCAGTTTCTGAGAAAGTCACTGAAGTTTTTGGGACATATTGTTTCTCGGGAAGGGATAGCCACAGACCCTGATAAGGTGCAGGCTATAGTGGGTGTGACGGAGAGCGATATTATGGAGTCGGATGGTGTCACCCCGTCTGCCAATAAGATCCGGTCATTCTTAGGAATGGTGGTGTATTATCAACATTACATTGAGAACTGCTCTGTAGTTGCAAGACCACTGTTTCAGCTGACCACGGGTGTGAAAAAGCCACGGAGAGGCAAAGTTAAAGGGAAGAGAGCTGCCCCCCTTCGTAAGCTTAGTGCAGCAGACTGGGCTGTAGAGTGTAGGGAGGCCTTTGAGGCGTTAAAAGCCGCATTGGTGGGACAAGCTCTGTTGGCTCACCCTGACTTTTCTCAGCCATTTCTATTGTCTGTAGATGCATCCACTAGTGGACTGGGAGCTGTGCTTTCACAAGTGCAGGAAGGGTGTGGCACAGCCAGGCCCATAGCTTTTGCTAGTAAATCTTTGAATCATGCTCAGTCTAAATATCCAGCTCATAGGCTTGAGTTTCTCGCCATGAAATGGGCTATACACGACAAGTTTAGCCATTGGCTGCGAGGACATAGATTTACAGTGTGGACAGATAATAATCCACTTAAGTACATCCTCACAAAGCCAAAACTTGATGCATGCGAGCAGAGATGGGTAGCTAAGCTGGCACCTTTTGATTTTGACATTCAGTACATTCCTGGGCCTAAGAATACAGTAGCTGATGCACTGAGCAGGGAGCCTTTTACTCGGCCTAGGGTGATGCACAGGCTGACAAGGACCTCGTATGATGTCTTGTTGAGGGAGGCTAAAGGTTTGGAGGTGGATGACGTGCAGAACATGTTCCGTCTTACCTGTGAGGAACCAGAGGTGAGGAGGAAGGGCCTAGGGTTGTCCACCCAGAGTTCCCTTAAGGCCAGTGGTGAGGTGGGTAGTGACAGTGGGAGCATATCCCGTGAAGAGGTATCTGCTGTACTCCACACACATCGCTGTTGGGAGGATGGCGCAGCTATGAGAGCAGTCTCTCATGTGCAGCAGTTAGAAAGGTTGGTGTCCATGGGACAGAGCCCATTGCCTGTCCTCACTCACGAGGAATTGTACGACAAGCAGTGCCAGGACCCTGTTACTAGTAGAGTCAAATTCTTTGTAGATAGAGGCCGCCGCCCATCTCGAAGAGAGAGAGTTCATGAGTCAAAAGAAACAAACCGCACACTGAGACAGTGGGGAAAACTCACAAACAAATTAGGAGTGTTGTACCGTGTTTCAAAACACGCTGTGAGTAAGAAGAAGGTCTTTCAATATGTTGTACCGAGCGCTCTGAGAGGACAGGTGCTGAAAGGGGTACATGATGAGGCTGGTCACCAGGGCCAGCAGCGCATGTTGTGGCTCACTAGACAACGTTTCTATTGGAACTCCATGGAAAAGGATGTCAAAGAATATGTGAGTCATTGTAAGAGATGTGTACTGAGCAAAGCACCGGAGCCTGAGGCTAGAGCTCCGCTGGTATCTATAGTCACCACTGCACCGCTGGAGTTGGTGTGTATTGACTTTTGGTCGGCTGAGGATGCCAATAATAAGTCCATTGATGTGCTTGTTATAACTGACCATTTTACCAAACTAGCATGTGCTTACCCGTGTCCCAATCAATCTGCCAAGACAGTGGCCAGAGTGCTCTGGAATAATTTTTTTTCTGTTTATGGTTTTGCAGCCTGCATTCATAGCGACAGAGGGGCTAATTTTGAGAGTGCACTCATAGCAGAGATGCTTCAGATGGCAGGGGTTGAAAAATCCCATACCACGCCATACCATCCTATGGGAAATGGACAGGCAGAACGTCTAAACCGCACTTTAGGTAATATGATCCGTGCTTTGCCACCTCGTTCCAAGGTGAAATGGCCTCAGATGTTGAACACATTGACGTTTGCTTATAACTGCACGGTGCATGAGACCACAGGGCTCCCACCCTTCTTTTTGATGTTTGGTCGCACCCCAAGATTACCTGTCGATGTCATGTTTGAGAGTGTCCTTTTGGATGGAGATACGGTGGATGTGGATAAGTATGTCCAGTCACTGGGAAAGGATCTGAGGGAAGCAATGGCACTTGCTCAGAAGCATGCTGAGAAGCAACAGACCAGGCAAGCTGAGGTGTATAACAGACAGTTAAAGGGACATTCGGTAGAGAAGGGGGATCGGGTCTTACTGGCAAATAAGGGGGAGCGAGGCAAGAAAAAGCTAGCTGACCGCTGGGAGAGTGCTGTCTATACTGTAGTGTGTAAAAACAGTGTGCTGAACATATACAGTATCCGTCATCCTGTCACAGGGAGGATTAAGACTGTTCATAGGAACTTGATTATGCCCGTCAATTTCCTGCCTCTGCCGTCATGGGATGAGCCAGAGATTGAGGTGTCTATTCCTGGCACTGTTCCGAGTGAGGAAATGACAGATGATTCTGATCAGGATGAGCTGAGAACTGCCCGGTGGGTTGCTCATCTTCCTGAGTCCAGTGTGGAGGGGGTAGTAGATACCATGACAGGGACGGGTATATCAGAGCCAGCAGAGGTGCAGGTGGGAAGTATGAGTAGTGATCAACATCATAGAATTACACTTGAGACACATAATGGTGGGGAGCAGGAGTGTAAACTGAAGAAACCACGCCATTTTTGGATGGAGGGACCAGATGCAGATGTTGAATCAGAGGAGTCATACTCTGTAATTGTTTATCAGGATAGTGACCAGTCGTCAGACACGACGACTGTGGAATCAGGCACTGAGGACATGATGGCTTCGGGGAAGGCCCCCTGTAGTTCATCCTTACTTGTACCAGTGTGTGAACTTGAGGATAGTGATCAGTCGTCAGACACGACGACTGTGGAATCAGGCACTGAGGACATGATGGCTTCGGGGAAGGCCCCCTGTAGTTCATCCTTACTTGTTCCAGTGTGTGAACCTGAGTCGGCCATTGTCACTGTCATACCGGGTGTAGTTGGGGTACCTCAAGGGGTTTACACTAGGCTGGGGAGGTTCATCAGGCCAGTTAACAGGCTCATTCAGACGATGGCTGTACAAAGAGTCAGGGCTCTGCTGTCATCTTAAAAGATGACAAAAAAAAATTTGTTTTCCTTTTTTTAGTTATTCTTTTTATTTATATATATATTTTTTTTCTTTGATTTTGCTGTTTGATTTTCTTTGAGTCATACTGGTAGTTATGGTTGTCTATTGCATTAGACATGATTTAGTAATTTTGGTGTATTCCATGGTATAAATATGTACATGGCATGTTTTTTTCTATGGTTAGATGAGGGATTAGCTACCCTTTATTTTTCCTGATCCTTCATCGGATAGCTTTTGAGCTGGTCAACCTATTTTCTAGGTTTGGAATTAAGGGAATACACAGAGTTACATGTGACGCGTTGACTCATTGTGATAATTTTTTTTATTTTCTATTTCTTTGGTTTGTACTTGCGCTGTTGAGTTAATTGAAGGGAACAATGTCCATAATCTGGCATAAAACAGTAGGGGTGAATGTAGCAGAGTGAAGTTGTTATGCTAGATCATGGACAGAAACTTTTATCTTTCATCTTAAATAAGTAGGTCAAGAAGGAAACACTCTTATTTTGAAGGAACAAAGTGGACCGAGCTCACTCGAGTGTTTTGGAGGGGTGTCTTGGTTATTAGTTTATATTAATTTCCTCATATTGAGTTACTGATTCTCCAAACGAAATCCCTTTTGGTCTTTTATAATGGGTTTAGAGAGGATAGGTCATCTTTCCAGTTGAGTATTTGTTGTATTGTAAATACTTTAAATAATGGTTTAGCCGGTTCGACGGCAAGAGAAACGCCGGCGGAAGTGATCTGCCTCTTTGAGTTTAACGTGAAGGAGAACGGAGGTATGCACTTTCGGTTACCTAATATTTGTTTGAATTGCTATGTATAACTTGTAAAATTGATTTATGTTTTGGTTTTGGTACTGAAATTGTCCTGTGTGTGATGACATTAATTCGCCCTGTGTAAAACAGCCACAGTACCGTCGTGTGCTAACTCATATTCTGTTAACAATAACAGGTGGATTCCACCGGCTATGACGGTAGCTCACCACCATGTTGTTGTGCTGTTTTTGGTTCGATAACAGGTATGAACCGTTGTTTTTGTATTTCGGTTTAATTAATGCTTACACACTGTCTTTCATTTCATATTATTTCATATGTTTTTGCTGAGTTTGACTTGTATTGAGTTACATGTATTTGGTAGTAGCCAACAATTGCTGTAACTGTGGATGGCGCACTGTTTTGAGTGTGCGCGAGCTCTTTGAGTTTAACGTGAAGGAGAACGGAGGTGGATTCCACCGGCTATGACGGTAGCTCACCACCATGTTGTTGTGCTGTTTTTGGTTCGATAACAGATCACCAATAAAACCAGATGTCAATTGAGTACCGTTGTCGGAGTCTACTTCTACACCACACCAGACACAACGCAGATTGGATCACGCTACATTTAGAATGGAATGAATACATGGGTCGGGAAAGATAGTTAGCTCAAAGCTAATCCGGCCTGTTTAACCACTAGCTTTGGTTAGCTAATGCTGGCTGAGCAAGGAAACTAACAGTAAACGTTTTTACATGAAATACAGCCCAAAAACCCTGCTGACAAACGTTTGCTTATTAAATACATTCTATACTATAATAATACAAACGTTTCATTGCCTCTCTGTGACGACAAAGTTGTTTAAATAAGGGGAGAAAAGTAGCTAAAACCAATGTATTTGGATGGGACAGGAAGTGCTATTGGCAACCGGAAGTCAGCCGGAAATGGCTACATTCAGATTGTGCAAGTGGAGAATAACAATACTCCCGCTGCTTCTCCGTAGTGCACTGACAAGATCACCCGAGTGTCTCGCTCTTGAGGAGTAAAACCTAGAGCGCCCTCTATAGGTCAGAACTAAACATTACCAAGCTCAATGAACATTATGAACATAAAGTCAACTATGTGAACCATGGACATTACAGGGAGTTTATATTATTAGGTGTTTTTTTAGGTTGTTGGTGCTGTATTGTAAAAAAAGATATGCTGCTCAGATCACCCACCTCCCATTACTGACCACAATATAAATAAGCCTTTAGGCTAGCTTTACTGTGTTTATCCTCAATTACCTTTTTTGAAGAATGTGTATGAAGCTAGCTTCAAATGTGTTTTTTTCAAAGCTGTTAAATACATCAATCAATGTGCTGAGGAATTAATTCCAAACGAATTAAAGAGGCCATATCTATCCTTATAATGCATCATAAAAACCTCTCAACTCATCAAATTAACAACAAATAGACGAGTCACCGTAGGCTACTTACTACAAGTTATCATTATGCAACGTGCCGCTGTTGACGACAATTCAATATCCTAACTGACTAATAAAGTCCATCTATCTGTATGTTTGGTTTGGGGAGATATTACTGGAGATAAGGAGTAACCAATATCCTCTTCTCTGTGACGAGAAGGGGAAACGAGGCATGTGGGCAGATCGGAAGATAAATCAAAACACTTGAGGCAGAACAGCGTTTACTGTCCGAACCTGCAGGGCGAGGCTGCGGTCCGCCTCTCTACTTCCGCACGGGAAGTCTAGTTAAATGAGGTACCATATAAATGTTTTTATTTTATACATTTATATATCGTTCTTACCTGTAACTATATAGTATGCAACAATTTCAGACACCCCTACAGGGCCCTACCATCTCAACATTGCAGATGTGCCTCTCATAAAAGTACACCAGAATGCAGGAAATTAAGTGTTTTATTTCATTTCCAGGGGAGGACCACCAGACCCCCCCCCCCCCCCCCCCCACCACCCAATGTTGAATCAAACCTATGCCCTTGGTTGAATCAATGATTTAGGTGTTTTTCAAAGGCTGGGGTCACAGATTTAAATGGTAAATGGACTGCATTTATATAGTGATTTTATCGCTATATACTGTACAGTAAGCGCTTTACAACCTCACATTCACACACCGACGGTGGAGGCAACCATTCAAGGTGCCAACCTGCTCATCAGGAACATTTAAGGGTTAAGTGTCTTGCTCAAGGACACTTTGACACTGCCAGGAGGAGCCTATCCCTCATCACCATCGTAAATAAGAATTTGTTCTTAATTACTTACCTGGTTAAATAAAGGTTAAATAAAATAAAGCCTAAATGGAACCGGGAACCTTCAGATTACCAGACGACCGCTCTACCTCCTGAGCCACAGAGCCCCTTTAATTACCAGATTACGGGGTACCCATTAAAGCTTGTGAACCTCTGGCGTAGCCCATTGACAAACGTAACGCGTGCAATTTACTGTACATTGAAATACAACATTCTAACATGCCATTCTGAAATCGACTATAAATGTCAAAAAGGGGCATCTCCTTTGTGTGAGCTTCATATTTGTGTGATTTTATTAAGTGCGATATGAAATGAACATCATAGTGTGTCTCCCAACAGGACAGGTGAAGCATTGTCAGCAATCCTCCTCACACCAGTCAAGCCCTGTGCATACATTATGCATTTAAACACTCTATAATATAGTATACATTTCTATCAAAGAAACATCAAAAACATCATCATCTGTATAATGCAAGAATATATTCCCTTATGATCAAAAAAGAAAAAAACACAAAAAGTTGGCAAAAGTCATTCAAGAAGTCATCATTTCAACTAATAAGATGTGCTTACAAAAGAATATAATAGCAAACCAAAAGGCCTTTGGCCCTGGCACTCGAGAGCAGAACTCACAAAAAAGGATTTGTGACGTAGTGTGCGGGAAATGTCAACAATGCAGGCACTTCAAAACAAAAGCAACGCCTGGAACTCGATCCCCACACCACACGCATACGCAGATGCAAGGCAGGCATGCAGAGACCGGCACATTTGCACATGAATGCATGCACGCGCACGCATCCACACACATACATATATGCACAGCAGTGCACATACACAAAACACTTGCGCACCCACATACACACATACAGTACGCGCAAACAAACACACCAATGTCCGTGTACGGTACATTTTCTAAATGGCATGCAGTTCAGATGAAGGTTTTGGTCCCTTTTTCTCAATAAATGGGTCAGCAGGAGATCCGAAATACTTTTTAATGGATCTGGCATCATCGCTCAGACCCTCCCAGCACCAGGAAACCAGTCCTGTTGGTCTAATAATAAGCTGGTCTCGTGCTTCTGTCCTAAGTACAGAATAAAGTAGTATCAATCAGATACAGCTGTACATCCTTAGAGCTATAAGAATAACCGAGAGAGAATGAAGTCGTGTGAATCTGATACAGATGTACTGTACATATAAGAATAACCAAGAGAGAATGAAGTCGTGTGAATCTGATACAGCTGTACATATAAGAATAACCAAGAGAGAACGAAGTCCTGTGAATCTGATAGAGCTGTACTGTACATATAAGAATAACCAAGAGAGAATGAAGTCGTGTGAATCTGATACAGCTGTACTGTACATATAAGAATAACCAAGAGAGACTATGGGGGGGGGGGGCGGCCGGGTCGTATAGCATGAACATGAAAAACAAAGCTACTGTACAAACCTACTGTACAATAATACACAAAATTAAGTGAATGGGGGCGAAACATTGGCTTATGGGTAAATAGTATAGAAACGGATGATCCTCTGATGAGTGGGTTGAGCCCCGGCCCAAGGTCTATCGCTGATAGCCAGGCAACCCTTCTTATCCAGAGGCGGAGCGGCCGGGCAGCAGGGGGAGGGGGGAGGAAGGGGGGGTTAGCGTGGGGGGGCCTCAGTGTTGAGGGGAGACGGTGGCGTGGGGGGAGGTGGCTGGGCCTTGGTACCGCTCGCGGGCGTGCTTCTCACAGAACATCTGCTCGCCGGCCCAGAAGTGACCCCTCATCTTCAGGTTGAGGCCGCAGTCTGTGCAGGTGTAGCACTCCGGGTGGCGGAAGCGGTCGTCCATGATGCGCACGGCCTGCGTGCTGAGAGGAGAGCGGGAACAGGACAAACAAGCGTGTGATTGGTCGAGGTCCGTCTGACTATAAACTCATACTATACACTGTTTGTGTGTACAGACTAGTGAGACTTTTTTATCTACCACCTTTATCAGAAGCACCACAGGTTTAGTTTCATAGTTTAGTTTATAGTCTTGCCATTTATACAGTATAGCATAGTTTTGTATAGATGCATTTAGTTCTATACTTTAGTTTATAGTATATTTATAGTTATAGTTTATATTTATAGTTATAGCTTATAGTTATAGTTTGTATAGATAGAAATATATGTTGTGTACCATGTTTACACATCTACTACGGTTGAGGAGCCGGGCGAAACAAAACTCAAGTTTTTCTGAATGTATGTACGTTTTAAAAAGCAATACAATTATCTGAATCTGAGGTGCACATGGTCGTCAGCTTGGTCACATGGTCATCAGCTTGGTCACATGGGGTGAGCGCAGCTGTCACTTCCAGCAGGACAACCATATGACCAAGCTTCACCTATGATGCTTCTGATGAAGGCAGTGTAATATTTTACCACTGTAGATGGTGTCTTATGACCTCCGTGAGGGTTGGGCACTTTGTGTGCATGATGCAAAGGTAAAAGGAAATCATCATCACCTCCCGTGACATTCCATTGTTATCCTTATTGACATATTTGGGTAGGTAGCCAATATAACTACATGCATGCCTAGCATCCATCATAATCAGTGAGTGAGATTTTCTCATGATTATGAGCAGGGGTCATTCTTATAAAGATCATGGTATGCATATATATATATATGAAAAGTTTATAGTAAATAAACATATACTCTGTTCTATTTCATCAATGTGCATAACTAATCTTGATGCGTTACACACAGATGTACGTACACACACACCTCATCCATATCATGTTCTTAAACGAGTAACAATATTTACCACACATACAGTACATCCCACACCTCATCCATATCATGTTCTTAAACGAGTAACAATATTTACCACACATACTGTACTTCCCACACCTCATCGACATCATGTCCTTACATGAGTAACGATATTTGCCACGGGGCAAAATATCATCACGGTGACACAAGTATCATTACGGCGACTCGGTTGCCAGGAATTAATTAAGTTGTTTTGCAACGACGACCGAAACAATCCCTGTGTGAACGTGCGTCTCTACACTGCAGGCGACACGGAGGAGGGAGGGACTCTTACACAATCCCGCTGCCGCACTTCTCACAGGTGTGGTGTTTGGTGACCCCGGCCACCGCTGGGCTGGTTTTGGGGGGGTTTGGCGAAAGGTTCCCCGGGAACCTCAAAGCTGCCTCTGGATAAGACAAACACACACAGATACGGACACATAAATACACAGACACACGCATATAAAAGAGAGAGAGCAGAGCGTCAGAGTTAGCAGCCAACAGCTCGTAACGGTCTCATTCACAGCCATCCGTAAAGGCGG
The DNA here is from genome assembly GCF_963971535.1 of Notolepis coatsorum. Taxonomy (NCBI): domain Eukaryota; kingdom Metazoa; phylum Chordata; class Actinopteri; order Aulopiformes; family Paralepididae; genus Notolepis; species Notolepis coatsorum. Next base: position 90,642,593 of record NC_140174.1, on the reverse strand, counting down.
CCATGACAGACATGATAACCTGTTTACCGCATCGGCGCTCCGTTTGTTTTTACTTCGGCCTCCCATCTGGTTGAGCGCCATCCTCCTCTTTAGACAGAGCGTGTTTATGTTTGCCGCCATTCATCACTCGTTCATCACGCGGGGGACGTGCTTCTCGAAAAAAGGCGCACAGCTCGTTAACGCACCGTAAAAAAACGTTATTAAAACCATTGGGTTTATTTGTGCTGCCGTTTCTCAAAGCAGAAGGAGGGTTTAAAGAAACAAAAACACACACCTTTCCCCCGTGAGCTGCCGTCCGGCGGGAGAACTGGAATATCCTCTGACCTGGTCTCTGCTGCACAGCTGCCGGCCAGATGGACATCGTTTGTGTCTCACTATCAAATAATTCAACACCTCCCTCGCTGGACAGGAGACGGAATATGCATTCGATAGGGTTCACTTCGACGCGGAGATGCTGCGTGAGGAACAAGCGCCTGAAAGTACGAAGGATTTGACATCATGTCTGCGATCTGAGGACAAAGCCTGGACTACGCGCCAGCAGCCTATCAACTTTATGGCAGAGATGCAATGGCTGCCTTCCACCGTACACAGCTGGTTCTTGTGTCATGAGATCCGATGTGACGTGATGCGGTGTGTGCAGTAATGTGGTGTGCGTGTGACACGTGGCATGTGAAAGATGGGATCTAAGACGGGATCTGCATGCTAGCCTAGTGTAACCGAGTGGATTTGAACCTGGGACCATAGGATCCACAGGCGGCCGCACTAACCAGCTGAGCTAAAGGGTCCGACCCGTTAGCAGGTGCTGGTTGACTGCAACCAACTCGTTAGTAGTTTACAGTCGTCCTCCCCCCGAGAAGTGCGTCCTCGCACGTGCTTTCATCCCCGTGCACACTTTCCCCGGGGTTAAGGCACTGAGATCCCACCCCCATTGCTACGGGAACCTGCAGAATCATAGGGCACTGGGCAGTAAGATCCCACCGCTGTCACCATTTGCCAATCATCAGTCATTTACCTAGTATGGTTTTGTCAATAGTCCAATGTACAATTTTGTTTGTTTGTACAGTGTCCCCCCCCCCCCCCCCCTCAATGTACAGTTTTGCTTGTTTATACAGTGTGCCCCCCTCCCCCCAACCACCTCCAATGTAGATTACCCAGATGGTTGTCAATATCCCAGTGTACCCAACCCCCCCCACCCAACCTCCTCCAATGTACAGTTTCTACGTCAAATGTATATACTCCCTTTTCCTGACTCCTTCTGTATCACAAACAGTACTGTATTTGCAAATCTGGTATGTCATAAATGTATAGATGTAGCAGTACTGACTATCTGTATGTCATGTATGTCATATATGTCCTGATAAATTGAAAATGGGGGACCCTGATGTAAACAAGACGAAAGTCTTTCTCTGGTCTGCATCCCCTTAACAATTGTGTGTATTGAGCTGTACTGTATTGTACCCATTCTGCAATCTGTTAATAAAGTTTTCAATCAATCAATCAAAACCAATGTAACCGAGTGGATTTGAACCTGGGACCATAGGATCCACAAGCGGCTGCACTAACCGGCTGAGCTAAAGGGTCAGACTCGTTAGCAGGTGCTGGTTGACTGCGACCAACTCATTAGTAGTTTACACTAGTTTAGTCATTTGTGCCAAGCGCTAGGCTAGCGTGCACCTGGACCTCTCTCCGGGGCTACTGGACAAACGGATGAGAAGATCGACGTTGGTTTCATCTCGGTGTGTCCAGTAGCCCCAGGTGCATGCTAGCCTAACTTAGCACTCCTACTGTCTTTTTACTATTGTGTACCCTACTACTATATATACACTACTACCTATCATGCTAATTATGTCTATACTACTATGCACTAGGGCTACAACTAACGATTATTTTGATTAATCTGTCGATTATTTGATCGATACGTGGATTAATCTAAACGATTAATGTACCATAAAAAAACAACAACAATTGATTCTATTTGCAATTGAATATTTCAAAATGTTTTACTAGTATCCTCAGGTCACATGGGTAGTTGCCTCTTTAACACCACTTACTGAATACCCAGAGTAGGAGATGAGCCGAGAGAGAGAGAGAGAGAGAGAGAGAGAGAGAGAGAGAGAGAGAGAGAGAGAGAGAGACGGGCTCAGCCTCTCCTCACTATTGGAACTAGCATAAAGGAATGGCAAGGATGCAAAGCATGTTAGAAGCATTGGACCTGTTGCTCGCAGAGTTTTCACTGCACATAGAAACAGCGCGACTTGCGAAGTTGTCACAGGGCTGTCGAAGGCAGGGTTGAAGAGCTTGATGTCATATGTAACCCAGGTTTCAGATTCATAACTATTTAGTTATAGGAACATAAATAGTTAATGCCATTGAATAAGAACATAAATAGTTAATGCTATTGTGTAAGAACATAAATAGTTAATGTTATTGGGTCATATGTATATTCATATGAGATTAGCAACGTTTTGACCAAATCCCTTGAATTGCCTCACTGCCCTTTAAATTACCTCATGACACGAGATAGGTGTCACGACAGCCACGCCTTGCTTTACGGCAGGTGAGCCTTGCCATACGGCAGATGAGATTACAGATTGGCGGAGACTGACACAGCTGAATGCTGCTGGATACTGAAATGAACTATCACCACGAAATAGTTATCAAACAGTCATAAAAGATTCCCCCAGTTACAAAACCGAAGAAGTTGTTGCAGTTAAAGAGCATACCATTTCCGGAAGGGGTTTTGGTGAGTTTCATCAATATTGTGCTGTCCATTGTCGAATGTACAAAATTGCTAGGTCAATGCTAATCAGCTAATAATGTAGCTTCATCCTGAGTCATGCTAGCAAAGCTCCAAGCTCAATTTGGTTAAATGAAAACTAGAAAGAAACCATTTCAGAAGTACTTATAATTGTATTGATATGCTGTACAATAAGAACATGGTCTATATACATTTTGACTGCTTTTGAGAGTTTAATATGGAACGTGAGGAATGTTCCCATATGCTAGCGCACTTTAGCCTAACTTAGCATAAGACAGATGGATATTCCCACGTGCTGTGATAAGGTAGCCTACTTTAGCTTAGCATAGCTAAAAGTAGCCGGATTGATTATTCATTCTAAAAGCAATGAAAAGATGATGAAGCGATAAAAGATGGTAAATAGCTTTTATTTTCTGAATGCCTGTATAACGCAGGCCAGGTTTTTCTAGCAGCCCCGTTCCACCCCCGGGAAGAGTTCCCAGGAGTCCCGACCGACCACCACTCATCACGCGTGCCCACGCGGGACGAGGCAGTGTGCCGGACCGACACAAGATGGCGAGCCAACTCATTGACCTCAGATCTAGATCAAGGCTATGCCCGGCCTGATCTGATTACCCCTGTTGCCTCAACACCCTGTTGCCTCAACAGCCTGGTAGGATTGTGAAATTACCTTCCTCATTCCCAGTGAGGAAGTGGATCAGGAATTAACGAACTAATTGAACTTGAGTCACAAGAACTTCCAATGGACCATCATATCCTTTTCTATGACACAAACTGATTGAACAAGAGCACAAGGACTTCCAAGGGCTTTGACCCCGTTTCACCTTTTGTATTTTGATATTGTATTTTGTATTTGATTGATGCACATTGTATATATGGGTACTGATATTTCTCCTATAAGAAGGGAGAGTTAAAGCATAAATGCACCCAGTAAGATACTTGAACCACTGATATTTCTCCTATAAGAAGGGAGAGTTAAAGGGTAAATGCACCCAGTAAGATTCTTGAACCACTGATATTTCTCCTATAAGAGGGAGAGTTAAAGGGTAAATGCACCCAATAAGATACCTGAACTACTGATGTTCTCCTGTAAAGAGGACGAGTTAAAGGGTAAATGTACCCAGTAAGATACTTGAATCTCACTGAACATATGGATTATAGTTGAATCACTGCTGGTTCTCCTGTAAAGAAAGATGGTTTAAAGGGTCATTTCACCTGATAAGGTATTTGCATTCCTATAACCTTGAATATTTCTATTGGTACTTTGTTCGTATTACACCTGCAAAGGAAGAGTTTAAAGAGTAATTTCACCTAATAAGGTACTTGCATTCCCTGCACACTTAAAGGTTTAAATTAATATGTTTAAACACTTACCTATTGAAATGATAAACTGATAGAGTTTACTGAACGATAAACTGTTATAGAGTTTACTGATCTGCAATTGCAGAAGAAAGATAATGAGTTACTCACGAAAAAGGGATACATCTAATGTCCAACTTTAAACCTAGCTTTTAGCTAGTGATAACCTCAGAGACGTCTGAACCGAACCAAATGTGTTGATCCAACCTAGAACCTGATATCGAACTAACCGTCCTGAAAGAAGGAGTGGTTAATGAAAGAACCTAAAAGGGATACTTCACTTTACCTCACTGTATGTATTGTAATTGTCTAGCTAGCGCGCTTGTTGTGAATAAACTACCGGTCACTGACACTGTTATAACCTTGTCTTTGGTCTACTACTCCTTTAACTGTGTATATTACTCATCTCCTCATTCGAACCTAGAACTGGTCCGTGGCGAACAGCTGTTACTGTTAGTGACACAAGTGCTACACATAGCTTCTAAAATGTAAGGTCCACGCTGGTCTGTCTATTATGAAATGACAATTGCACGTTGCGCATGTTATAACTTTGAACGTCTGCCATTTCCACTGCAAAGACGGCACATGAGTAACAAATACAATGCATCGGTCATGAATATGCAAATCAACGAAATGTCATGGTCGACGTCATCGACGAGTCGTTGCACCCCTACTATGAAAGAGTGTAACACTCAGGCTGGCTGGGTAGCACAGTGGACTAAGCACTCGCCTACCACCGCAGAGACTCTGGGATCTAATCCAGCTGTCAGCGGTACCTCCGGCTTGGTCAGTCGTCCCTACTAACACAATTGGCAGTGTTAGCGGGTGGGAAGCCGGTGGGGTATGTGTCCTGGTTGTTGTAAACTGCGACTCCTACTGGTCGGTCGGGGAGCCCGTTCAGCAGGGAGGGGATCTGAGGGGAAAACGCGTTACGTTCCCCCAGTGAAACTCCTCACCGCCAGGTGAAAAGAAGCGGCTGGCGACTCCACATGTATCGGAGGAGGCATGTGGTAGTTATACACCCTCCCCAGGCCGACAGTAAGGCAATGCGCGCAACGACCAGGAAGGGAATTGGCATAACGACTAAATTGGGATGGGTGAAAGATACAGAAAGCCCAAAAAATAAATAGAATAATTTTTTTTTTAAAGAGTGCAACACTCAAGCTCGATACTATTTGACGAACAATGCCACTGATCATTAACACATTCGGGGCCATTGGGATGAGTCTAATTAATCTCAAGAGGACTGGGGAATGTATAGTATTGCTATCTGTCCATTCTCATTGTCAATTGAGTCCATAAACCGTCCCTTCAAAATGGCTCAAAGAAAAAAAAATCATCAATAGGTTCTCATTTTATAGCGCCGTGAATATAAGCGTTATACCGGATTTGGGTCTAGTATATTTCCTGGGAGGCGAGATACAGGGCTAATAGCTAATAACATTAAATTCAATGGCATTTCGGTTATAGATACGCTCCAGTTAAAACTCAAACTGCATATGATCGGTACGATCCTCACGCATGTATGCATGAAAGGGGGGGGGGGGGGGGGGGGGCGGGGGACGTCGTTTCTGATTATCGATTACCAATAACCGCGTTAACCTCATTAGCCACATAGGCCGAACGCCTGGTTGGCTAGCAAAACAAGGCCCGATCGGGATGTACTTTACGTGAAAAAGATCTTACCGTGGTCCGGTGGGATCGCCCCGAGCATTTCCCCGTTATCGATCGCCATCTGGTAGATCGATATGTCCATTGGCTGATGATAAATCCCCTTATTGCATGGTGAAATCGGCGATGCAAAACGTAATCCAAGCTACTATGCTACACATCCAGAATCCTGCTACTGGAAACAAAAAAAAAAGTAAAAAAAAAGAGTCCACCGTTCAGCCACAGGGAACACTGCATTATCGCGATAGCGCCCCTAAGAGGATCTGGCCGGTATTGCACTTTGTCGAATTCATAGAGTAGGGTAGATCTGCAGTGCCGCTCGGCGACCTTGAATAGGTTATTAAAATGGAATAAAAGCAATAACAACTTGCCACAGATTTATCCGTGCCTCTGTCCACAACGGGTGGAATCGAAACACAGAGGTATACGTCCTTGGGCGCCATTGTGTTAACTGCCGCAGGTGCACCCCTCCTGCTGACTTGTTGTTCACAAGTTGTAAGTCGCATGGGAGAAAAGCGTCAGCTAAATAGCTAGCATAGCTCCGTCAAAAGTGAGGAAACTAAAGTTCAAATTCAATATCAATCTTCTCATCTCTGGAGAAGATGGCAAATAAGTGTATTTCCCCAACATGTTGAGTGTCCCTTTAAATTATTAATAGGGCTGTCAGTTTATCGCGTTAATTAGATTAATTAATTACACAGCAAATTATTGCGTTATGAAAATGTACTCAAAATTTATAAAACAATTTAAATAAAAAAATTATTTATAATCTCATTCATTCCATTAAAACGTTGAATAAACATTTACAGACTTTTTTTTAAATAGCCATTTGCATGTTCTTGTTATCTGATTCTAGGGACATCTATGGATCTCAGGGAATGTATTCCCAGTGTCAGAAATACTGTGTCTGTTACTAGGCTTGAGTAAATTGTAATGAACCAAATGAGAATATCAATTCAATTTTTTTGACTGTGAATAACACTATGCTAAAATTGACCAGACCTGAAAAATCTAAGTAAATGAATAAAGATGATTAAACAGAAGGTTTTGTAGATACAGTACTGAATTCTGCCACCCGGACACATGCAATTTGAAATATGATTATAGAATATAAAATATCAGGCCTAAAATGGTTATGCGATTAAAATGCGATTAATTAGATAAATTAATTACAAATCCTGTAATTGATTAGATAAAAAAATGTAATCGCCTGACAGCACTAATTATTAATATCATAAATTCTCATGAGGACCGTGCAGCGCTCACCTTTCTCGTCGGCCTCCAGGACCTCTTGCAGCATGCGGAAGGTGTTGGACTGACGGGGAGCTGTTCGCGACTCCTTGTTCTCCTGGATCATCTTGTACACCTCAGACTCCCTGTCGAACCTCTGCATGGCGAAGTCGGAGCCGGAGCTGCTGCGGGTCAACAAGAGGAAGACACCGAGATGGTTAAGAATCCAATCCAATCAGACTGCCCTGATTACACCTGGTCGGGGATAGACCCTTAGTTTAATCTGGTTAGTTCAGTTAGGATGTCTGTTTATTTTATTGATGTGTTTCTTTTATTTGAGATTCTCTAACCCCTGTCTCCGTCTCTCTGAGTGCATGTATCGAGTGATACTTCAACTGGATCCGAGCAGTTCTCCTGCCCCCTGGGGAATACGACTCTGATACTTTGAGCTCCGAGCCTCGACTTTTAGCCTTTATCTTATTTTCATACCAGCGTTTGTTTCCTATGCTTTCTTGTTGTTGTTTTTAGCTCTATTTAAAAAAAATGTTTAATGTTCTTATGTACCTTAGTTACTATTGCTACCATATATGTGTTTCATTTCAAGTATATATGCTAGTCATTCCATAGCTTCATTGGGGAAAGTCTGGGAGTGTTGCATATCTGGATTTTATGGCGGATGTTTTTGTTTTTGTTCTTGGTCCGTTGATGTTTCTTCTCGACTGTGCAGCCCATGATGGGGGCAATGACTTGTGATCTCAGGCTATACATTTGATTTGATTTGAATTAACTACATTTGGACCTACAGTATCGGTAAAGCGTTGCGGATCCACGCTCCAACAGAGACATGTCACATTACGGAGGACTTATGCAGGGTCGGGGTTGACGGAGTCCAGAGGAAATGAATGCAGAGGCAGCAGCCAGCCCTGTGATTTTGACCTCCAAGCACAACATCTAGATTCCATACCCCAGGCAAGTGGCCAAAGTCAGTCTCCAATCTCACTGTAAGTGCTCCGCAGACGTCCTCCTTATCCACTTACAGGAGACACTGTCTGGAAACGTCCTACACGCAAAAAGGTAAAGACGACACGAAGACGATCTCCGTGTATATGATATTGTGTACGTATCGGTTGACCAGCAGAAGCTATTTATGTATCGCGTGTGACGAGAAGGTTTTTTTGTTCTTCTGTAAGGTAATCTTTACACTTATATCCACCCCAGCGGCCATGATGGAACTGACTCGATGGTCTGACTCGAGGTATTCGTCTATGGAAAACTCACGTATTACTAGCGTACTACCTACGCAGCCTCACATCATCCACACCACTCCATACTCAGGAGGCAATGTTTTCTTTTGCCTTTTCAGGCAAATAACTTGCGAGTAAATGGTGAGATCTGTGGTTACTTTCATCAGAGGGTTGGAGGTGGAAAATGCTTTGAGGAGAGTGGACACCCTAGGGCGGTTTACGTTGCCACCCAATTAACAGATTAGCGAAAGGCACGGTAGCTCACTTTATAAGCACATTCTTAACCACCACTGGTGTGGCGGAGAAGCAGTTATTCTTTAATTGTGTCTTTTCCTTTTTGCAATACTCTTTCAACGATAAGTCTTTCTACGACTGCTTCAGAAAACACATCCATGAGGGGGCCGACAGTGGCTCAGGAGGTAGAGCAGCGCTATATAAATGCAGCCATTAACATTTACCATTTATGACAACAGTCACAACTACTGCCCTACAGACGAATGGACTGACAAGACGGGTTGAAAAACACACAAAGAACACAAAGAATCCACAAAGAATGTCAGCATCCCCTTTCGCCCTGGAGGGAACCTGTGAGAGTGGCTGTCAGGATGGAACCGGTTGGCCCTACAGTCAGTCAGGTGCAGGTGCGGTTTGCTTCCATTCACCTGTAGCCAACCTGGGCAGATACTACATCCCGGGCTAAAAGCTGTCAGCTGGAATCAGTCAACTCACATGATCTGGATCATCCAGTCTGTTATCATCACATGCCAACGCAAAGTAAACCTGCCTACATATTTACAGCATGACTCACGCCTGAGGCTTAAAATCGACTCGGGTAACCACCGTAGAGGTCTATCGTCGTCCATTGGGTACAAAGTAGCCTTCAGTGATTTGAATGTCCAAGCAGCGCGAACAGATACGCCCGTCCGTCTCTCTCCTGACGCCATAGGCCTCCGGCGGCTGTTTTGAAAGGACAGGATGCTGCATTGTTTCCCACTGTTCGCATGTTATGGGATTGCGTGCAACATGTATCCAGTGTGTGCATGGAGGTTTGAGTGTGTGTGTGAGTGCGCGTCCCCATATAGAGTTTCTGCCTCCTTTCCTCCAGGTTTGGGGAGCTGGCGTCCCGCTGCAGGAGCACGGCTGAAACAGGAGACGGCGGATAGACAGGACAGTAAATCTGGTGGCTGCAGTCCACGCTGGAGACCCTTCCCTCCGCATCGCAGAACATGCTTCAAATTGAAAACAGACTCCCGAGCAGCGCACCCTCCAACATCTCTGCACGCTCGACTCCACCCTCAGAGATCCCACTTCCCTTCTTCTGTGACTGTCGTCATCCCTTCCTCACATGAAACCACCAGAAACAACTGGAAACTCCAGGCCAAGTGCAAAACAAACGAGTGAGTGAGTGAGGGGGCGTAGAAGAGAGAACAGCAACTATCTTGAGCTGACCGCCCGTTTCACCACAGTATGTGAATTAAAATGTCTGAAACAGTATATAGCCTAGCGGCACCTTTTTTCATTCAGCACGTTCACAGAACGAATACATCAAAACACAAGACAGACTCTCCGGTTTCCACGGAGCCACAGTTGGTACGGACGACCCATGATTATGATCTAGTCACACACAAAAAAGAAGACGTAAACAAGCCCTCAAAAATGTGTGGAGCCAAAACATAAAGATGGAGATCATTCCTCTAAAGCCAAAACAACCATGTTTCCCAAAGCCAGGACAAGCGGAGGTGTCGGAATAGCCCCCCATTCCTTGGATAGCATTCCAAAACAACAGAAACCTAAACCAGCACCTCCTGAACTCATTATATAAAAGATATATATATATAAAAAAAATAGTCAAAACTCAAGACTCACCTCAGAAACAAAGAGAGAACAAAAGAGGACTAGTTCACTACAACGTTACTCTCTGATACGGTCCCTGCACGTCTGGTCACTGCCGGGCTGCTCAGCTAAAAAAACACTCAAAACACACACAGATGGAAAACACACACACACCTCTATCTACACTAGACGAGACAGAAGAAGAACTGAGAGAAAGGTGTGCCCCTCTGCTGCCACTCATTGGCCCAGGGAGAGAAAGGGGGCGGGTACATGGGTGTCACTAAGCCCGCGATTGGCTTTGCAGTAAGGGGGAGAGGCCTGGTGTGCAGGCAGGGGTCTCCAGACTGGGGGCCAATTAGGGGTAGAAGTGAAGTCAGACTTTTGGGGGGGGGGGGGGGCTGGATTTGATTCCAGCCACTGACGAGTCACAGCGCTGCAGCCAGGAGGGGAGCAGGGCCAAAGTCAAGATTCATGAAGCTCTGTCAACACGCAGGCTCTCCGAGCTCTCCGGCAGGACAGGGGCTAATTATTAACTGAGAAATTGTTAAAAGAGTGTCGTTGTGTAGTTGCCTGATGAATTATCAAAAAGGGTTTAATTGTGTGTTCCGTTTTTGCAGAACAGTCAGCCATGTGTCAAGAGACTGTGACGTTACTTCACCAGCAGGGGGCTGTATATGGGGAAAACCGAGACGCACACCCAATAGAACATGTGTTTACATTCACCAGGCCAATGGCACAAGTGTACAGGTTTATACATGGTTGTTGAAACTGTCAATTTGTTTTAGGCTACAGCTAGCATTCTTTGAATTCTGTTAACCCTTTCACTACCACACTACAGAAGGTTAACCTGACGTCTGTAGTGTGGTAGTGAAAGGTTAACCTTCTGTAGTGTGGTAGTGAAAGGTTAACCTTGACTCCGAAACTTGACTCATAAAAAAACTGACACTGACAGGGAAGCCTCTACCAGGGCCAGTGATGCATGTAAACTAGGGCTGTCAAAATTAATGCTTTAATTTAGGAGATTAATTTAAATTATTTAAAGCATTAAAATAAATTAATCTAGATTAATCTATGGAGTGAAAAATCTTCAATCTTAGCGCCGCGGATATAAGAAAGAGGTCTAGCTGAGTCAATGTTGATGGTTTTGTTGAACATTTGTATTTCACAGGAGAGAAACTGTATTCAAAGAAAGCTATTAAAATAGTCTTTGAATCTAAATATACTTTCTTTGTGTTGATTTTACATTAATTCCATGATTTTACTCAAGTAAATATCTGTTACAAGCTTCGGTCTTAAGTAGAAAAATGCAATTTTTAATCTAGATGAATCTAGATTAATTACAGAAAATTGTGAGATTAATTAGTTACTTTTTTTTTTATCTATTGACAGCACTAATGTAAACAAAACAGAAACTGGATCTAAGATCAGGGCAAGTGAGTGAGAATGTCTGAAAAGGCTTGTCGCTGGGTATATCGTCAAGGAAATGTTACCTATTCACAAAGAACAATACCAAGCTGCCAACAGAGAAAGACGTTTGCTGGCTACCTCGAGAGAGAATATGCAGTGATGGAAGCTACATTTGAAGGCCACACTCCGCGAGGTAACATTAGACTTTGTTTACTTTCCACAGCTGACATCTGGACAGCTACCAACAGAAGCTAAACAGAAGGTAATCGAAAGTGACAAGTAACCTAACTAATTACTTTGATACAAAGTAATCAGTAAAGTAATTTTGATTACTTTTTAAAAGGAGTAATCAGTAAATTACACTTCCTGAGTAACTTGCATTGGTGGTCAGACATTAGTAATTCTCTCAAGTGTTGATTGTTTGTGGTGAAACACTTGAGTTGCATAACCTGATATTTTAACATAACCTGCTCACCTGCGTCGAGGAGACACGGGCAGGTCGACGGGGCTGTGGGGTGAGTATCGTCCGGGCGGGGTGGGGGTTCTACTGGACACAGAGCTATTCCTGAAGTCTGGAGAGGAAAACTCCTGTTGAGAGAGAGAGAGAGAGAGTTTTAGTTTAAATATGATAAACCTAGTTTAAATAATGATAAACCTAGTTTAAATAGTGATAACCCTAGTTTAAATAGTGATCAACCTATCTTGACTTAAATAGTGATCAACCTATCTTGACTTAAATAGTGATAAACCTAGTTTAAATAGTGATAAATCTAGTTTAAATAGTGATAAACCTAGTTTAAATAGTGACCAACCTAGTTTAAATAGTGATAAATATAGCTTAAATAGTGATAAACCTAGTTTAAATAGTGATAACCCTAGTTTAAATAGTGATAAATAGCTTAAATAGTGATAACCCTAGTTTAAATAGTGATAAATAGCTTAAATAGTGATAAACCTAGTTTAAATAGTGATCAACCTAGTTTAAATAGTGATAACCCTAGTTTAAATAGTGATAAATATAGCTTAAATAGTGATACACCTAGTTTAAATAGTGATAAACCTAGTTTAAATAGTGATAAACCTAGCTTAAATAGTGATCAACCTAGTTTAAATAGTGATCAACCTAGTTTAAATAGTGATAAATCTAGTTTAAATTGTGATAAACCTAGTTTAAATAGTGATAAATCTAGTTTAAATCCATCTCCTGGATACGCTAACAATGAGCTAGCCTCTTATAGACCGTGAGCCAGGGCCCCAAATTTGGGCCACGGGTACCATCTTGGGGAACTAACTTTCATAGTGATTTTTTGGAAGGTATACACCCCTACTGCTAGAAAAGTACACATATGAAGCACTGATGAGACTTGCATGGGCAGAGTTCAGAGTTCACACTGTGGGTTGAGGACAGTGTCCCAGAGAAGAGTGGGATGATCAAATCATTCTTGGACAATGTGAAAGACATGGCCAGTGAACAATATGCTGCAAAGTCCACTGATAAGAGCTGATAACCCTGTGACATACTTTCTGGAACACCTCCTTCACAACAATGGAGAGCTCTCTGCATTCTGGATGTCATACATGGTAGAGGACGTAATACTTGGCCTTCTGCGTGCCTCTCGTGAGGGGGACTGGGAGTTGCACCTCCATGATCCCATGGTGCTTTGCCTATGATAAGATAAATTATGCCAGGTACCTGTCCCCTTACTTTGCTCAGATAACAAACCTCCCAGAGAAGAATCCTTCTGTGTATGAGGCCTTCAAGATGGACCAATTCTCAGTGCAGCTGTCAAGTAACAACCCCTTTGGACGAATCCCTGTGGACCAGGCTACTGAAGTCACAGTTAACAAAGACACACAGACTCCTGGAAGACATGGAAGACTTGGAAAATGATTGTGATTATTAGGTTATTAACATAATGTCAATCACCAGCAAATTAATTTTAATTATATTCATAGGACCTATCTTACACCTAGGAAGCTATTTGCTATGGGACTGATAACCGACTCTCGGTGCACTTTGTGCTCTCAAAAGACCACTGGCACTTATATGCATATGTATTGGGATTGCCCACCAGTGGCCCGCTTCTGGAGGTCAATAACGGACAAACTTTCAGATCTGTGTGGCTTAACTATCCCATTCACAGCTGTTACGCTACTCCTGAACGATATAACGACACTACCCGCGTCCGTACAACTGAAAAGGGTTGTCCTAGCGGGCGTCACAGCAGCGAAGAAGCTAATAGCAATGAGATGGAAGGAGCCTGAGAAGCTTACAATGATTAACTGGTCCCTAACTCTATTGGATGTGATTTATCTTGAGATATCCACGGCTCGGGTGATTGGGGTAGGGCAGGCTGGCATTGACCTGTGGTTCGCAGCAGCTGAGAAGGTAAAGACCGCCGTGTGCGGCTGAGCGGGGTTGGGGCGCTTGATCGGGGGGGTCCGGCGGTCTCTGGGGAGGGGGAGGAGGAAATGTCTTGTCTGTCTTGGTTTTTGTCTTGTCCTTCCTAACTTTGACTGGGGGGATTTTAGGGGGGGTAGGTATTTAGCTATTCTGCGCTATATGTCAATTCACATGCCATCTCCCCAAGGGACTAATATTGGCAGACTGATTGACCTGTTAACCAACTTGGAGGAAGAATTTCTTTCTTCTTACACTTTACCTTCTGCGAGTTTGGCAGTCTTGAACATGTGTAAGGGACCTAGGCTATCTACAATAAATCTGCGGCAACACTCTCATAAACAATCTTTTAAGTCACTCCACTTTGTAAAGGTGGGGAAAGGTTGGCATGTTTGAAGACATTTTTGTTATTGAAATTGCCATCTGTATTTGATAGGTTGGACGCTGTTCTTTTTCTTTTGTCTTTATAATTTATTATTCTGTATTATTATTGTTTGTTATTCTCCTGTGAAGTTATGTTTTTTGTTACTGTGGTTATTGTGTTGTCCTGTTTCGTGTAATTAATAATAAAAAATTTGATAAAAAAAAAAAAGGTTATTAACATAATGTAAAACAAAGTATGGTAGGTTTTGTATTATTATTATTATTATTATTATTATTATTATTATTATTATTATTATGGAGAGCGCCGCCAACAGCGCCACGGATAGAGACTGAGAACTGTCTGTACTGACGGAACTTATACAAAAAGTTATTAGTTATTTGAATTCCTGAATAAATTCTGTGATGTGATTATATGTGCCCTGTGTTTTGTATTGAGTTTTCCAAAAGAAACAAATATTTTTCTGAAAACCAATAAACAATATATCATTGTATAGGTCTAACTGAGCTGAAAATATTGATAGGTCACATGTAGGGGTGTAACGGTACACAGAAGCCACGGTTCGGTACGTACCTCGGTATTGGGGTCACGGTTCGGTACGAGTTTGGTACAACAGAAACAAAATATTTATAATAATTATTATTAATATAATATATATATTTTTTTATATATAGAATATTTATGATAATAATAATTATTATTATTAAATAGAATAATTTTCTATAGGCTTGCCGTGGTAATTAGTGATACTGGTGTCATTCTGTGTTCAGGCATCCACTTGCCTACTGCCCCTTTAAACTTATCCTTGACATATTACAACAATGGCAGAGGATTATTTGGATTTAAATACAGTGGAGCTCAGATGATCTGTCCGGAAAAGTATGTTTCTTCTTTTTATTTGATTGTACCTGTGAGTCCGGCGGGGGAGAATGTTGATGTGTTTGTTGGTGCGCGCGCGCGTGTGTGTGTCGGCGACGCGTGTGTGTTTCTTTCCATTGGTTTCATTTGGTTAACGTTATTGGGCACAAGAAAACTGTAATGCCCCTGCAGCTGTTGTAAATGTGCCTTTCTCCTCCTTTCTCCTGCCTTTCTCCTCCGTGCACTTTCGCCGCTCTGAAGTCTGACTCTGGTTGTCATGTGGTGTCACATTAAGGGAGTCTCTCACGCCAGAGTTGAAGCGTCACAGGGGAGGAGATATAGGGGAGTGGTATGTGTGTGTACGGGGTTGATTCTGTGAATGAATAAAGTAGGAAGTCACTGAAGGACCTGTCACGCGCATTATTGTATCGCCTCTTCCTTCAACTTCCCACTTGGTGACCCTGATCGTTGGATTATTAATATTATTATTATTATGAGTAATAATGAAGAAAACGCTGTTCGGCCCGCTGCGGTGGCAGCTGTGGTGTCTGTCAAGCTGCCAGAGTTTTGGCAGCACGACCCGGACCCATGGGTCCAACATGTCGAGGCTCAATTCCATCTGCGAGGTGTCACAGTGGACGACACGAAATACTATCATGTCGTCGCTGCATTGGATGCACAAACCACCCGTCGCATCATGGGATTTTTGCGAGATCCACCAGCCATGGGGAAATACGCCGCTCTCAAACAACAGCTGTTACGGCTGTTTCAGCTGTCAGATACAGAGCGGGCGGAGCGCCTGTTGTCACTGAACGGTTTAGGTGACAGTAAACCAACCGAGCTCATGGAGAACATGTTGGCGTTGCTCGGCTCAGGTGACGCATCATTTTTATTTATACAGTTATTTCTGCGTCAGCTTCCACCTCCAGTACGCACTGCCTTGGCCAGCTCGCCGCTCGTGAGAGCCAAGGATTATCGGGGGATGGCAGAAGAGGCTGACAGAATATTGCTGGCAACCCGCCACTACAGCGTTAACGTTAACGCTGCGCTGCCGGCGGGGGAGATGACGGGAGCTGCGGTATCGGATCGCCGGAGGGAGAATGAACTTTGTTTTTTTCATCTGCGTTATGGTGCCAAAGCCAGGCGATGTGAGCAGCCTTGCTCTTTTTCCGTCCAGGGAAATGCCAGAGCCGGCGCTCATTAGCAGCTGTGAGTGCTGGCGACACGACGAGGCTGCTGTTCATTGAGGACACGGGGGGGGGCTCGCCCTCGCCAACATCCTCGCCACAGGGGACGTGTACCAGCGGCTTCTCGCTGATTTCCCCGCTCTGACTGTGCCCACGTTTTCTGCTATGGTCGCAAAACATGGGGTGGAGCATTATATCCCCACGGCCGGTCCGCCAGTTTTCGCGCACGCACGCCGCCTTGACGCCGCTAAACTGGCCATCGCTAAAGGGGAGTTTGACACAATGGAGCAGCTCGGCATTGTGCAGCGCTCCGACAGCCCGTGGGCCTCGCCTTTGCATATGGTTCCGAAAGCTGATGGGAAGTGGCGCCCGTGTGGAGATTTCCGGCGCCTCAATAGTGCCACGGATCATGACCGCTACCCTGTTCCGCACAGCCAGGACTTTTCTGTTCACCTGGCCGGGACCACCATTTTCTCCAAGGTGGATTTGGTGCGGGGCTACCACCAGGTGCCAGTCCATCCCAGAGACGTGCCCAAGACCGCCGTTATTACCCCGTTTGGACTTTGAGTTTTTAAGGATGCCTTTTGGACTCAAGGGGGCAGCGCAGACCTTCCAGCGGTTAATGGACTCTGTGCTGCGAGGGTTGTCATTTTTGTTTGTGTATTTAGATGACATCCTGGTGGCCAGCACATCTGCTGAAGAGCATTGTTTGCACCTCCGACAGCTGTTTCAGCGGCTGAATGAACATGGGCTGATTGTGAACCAAGCCAAGTGTCAGTTCGGCAGGCCAGACATAGACTTCCTGGGCCATCACATCTCTTCACAGGGAGCTGTGCCTCTGCCCACCAAGGTGGAGGCGATCACTGCCTTCCCACGTCCTCGCACCATCAAGCCCCTACAGGAGTTCCTCGGTATGGTACATTTTTATAACTGATTCATACCAGGAGCGGCTTTCTTGATGCACCCCCTGTACGAGGCACTAAGGGGCAAGAAGGACAATCAGGAGGTGGACTGGTCCCCTGAGAGGGTCCAGGCATTTGATAGTGCTAAGGCTGCTCTTGCTAACGCTACTATGCTGGCACACCCATACCCGGCCGCTCCAATAGCCCTCATGACCGATGCCTCGGACTATGCTGTGGGGGCGGTGTGTGATCAGTGGGTGGCTGGCGCCTGGCAGCCTCTGGCCTTTTTCAGCAGGACACTGCGGGACAACGAGAGGAAATACAGCACATTTGACAGGGAGCTGCTGGCCCTTTTCCTCGCCACGCGTCATTTTAGGTTCCTGTTGGAGGGCCGGGAGTTCACCGCCTTCGTGGACCACAAGCCTCTGACCTTTGCCATGGCTAAGACCACGGAACCATGGTCGGCACGGCAGCAGCGCCAACTGTCCGCCATTTCGGAATTCACCACGGACCTGCAACATGTGGCGGGCAAGGACAACCTGGTGGCTGACTGCCTCTCCAGAGTGCGGGTCAACATTGTGCACCTGGGTGTGGACTACGCAGCCATGGCAGTTGACCAGTGCACGGACATGGACATCCAGGCATTCAGGACGGCCACGACAGGTCTGAGACTGGAGGATGTGGTGTTCCAGGACAGTAAGGCCACGCTCCTCTGCGATGTCTCCACAGGCCGACCTCGCCCGATGGTCCCCGCGGGCTGGCGCCGCCGCATTTACGATGCTATACATGCTTTGTCGCACCCGGGGGTGAAGGCATCAGTTAAGCTGGTGGGGGCTAGGTTCGTTTGGCCAGGCCTCAGGAAGGACGTCAAGGGGTGGGCTGCCTCTTGTGTAGCGTGCCAGCGCGCCAAGGTGCATCGGCACACTAAGGCCCCGCTGGGGCCATTTCTCATCCCGGAGAGACATTTGATCACGTTAACGTGGACCTGGTGGGCCCGCTGCCCCCCTCCCAGGGGTTCACTCACCTACTGACCATGGTGGACAGGACCACCAGGTGGCCGGAGGCTGTGCCCCTGTCATCCACTACATCGGCGGACGTCGCTTGGGCGTTCATCTCCACCTGGGTGGCCCGTTTCGGTACCCCTGCGGATCTAACTTCGGACAGAGGGCCCCAGTTCACGTCAGAGTTGTGGAGCGCCGTGGCGGAGAGTTTGGGGGTGAAACTCCACCGCACCGTGGCATACAACCCGCAGGCAAATGGTCTCTGTGAGCGTTTCCACCGCACTATGAAGGCTGCTCTCCGGGCGGCTCTTACGGACAGTAATTGGGTCGACCGTTTGCCGTGGGTCATGCTAGGCCTGCGCTCGGCCCCAAAGGAGGATCTGCAGTCATCTTCGTCTGAGCTCGTGTTGGGTCAGCCGCTGAGAGTCCCTGGGGAGTTCCTCCCAGGTGCCACAGCCCCCTGGTCAGCTGCAACTCATCGCTTGGCCATCCGAGACGCTGCCAGCACTTTCGCTCCCGTGCCCGCACATCACTGTTTTCCCCTGTCCTACATCCCCAAGGACTTGATGTCAGCCCCGTATGTGTTCATCCGCCGCGATGCCCAACGATCTCCACTCCAGGCTCCGTACGATGGGCCCTTCCGGGTCCTGGAAGCGGGACCCAAGAGCTTTATGGTGGACAGAGGGGGGCTTCAGGAGCGGATATCGGTGGACCGTTTGAAGCCTGCACACGTGGCCCCGGACGGGCCGGTGGAGCTGGCTCAGCCCCGACGGCGCGGCCGTCCACCCAACCCCACTCCTGCCGCAAGTTTGCGGCCCGTGTCTGCCTCTACCCCGGCAGCAGCCCCGGACTCTCCCCCAGTCCAGCCTCGCCGCCGGCGCGGACGGCCGCCGGCTCGTGCCCTTCCCCCCTGACTGTTAAGCGCAGTCATTATGGTCGGGTAGTCAGGCCTCCTACGAGGGGCTGAGTACTTTGGTTTTTTTTTTTTATGGGTTGGGGTTGCAGGGTATGTCTACTCTGGGTGTTCGGGTTCGACAGCCGGAGTCGAACCCGGTGTCTCTTGCATTGGTGACGAGCGCAATGTCCGCTGCGCCACCCAGCCCCTCGGAGATTTATGTTTTTATAACATGGCTGTATTGAAAGAAATAGTTTTATGGAGTAAAATTACCAGTCAACAAGTAAATGGTAACGATGGCCAAAACATTTACATCATCTGAGTATACATTTTTAAACGGTATCATAAATGTTGTATTTTTTATGTATTGTCATCACATTTACAGTTACATTTGTAGTCAAGGAGTAGGAAAACACATTCCGTTGCATTATTATCCATGGGATATTGGTTATAATATTGCCTTTTAAATTAAGATTATGTACCAGGCGAGGATACAATAAAAAAAAAAGTTCATAGTATCGCCATTTACTCTGGAATGGTAATAGATGTATGTTTACTTATACTGGATTCATATGTCATAGCTTGTTACCTAACAAAGGAGACCAGAAACATGCATATAGGCCTTATGGTTCAGGAGCTATCATGATTAATTTGGGGCATGTAATTTCAGACAGGAGGCCTGAAAGATATGCTTGGTAGTGTTATAAAATGGGTGATAGCACACATTTGGAGGCAACTGCTGCATTACTATCTTTTCTAGCAATAGGAGTGTATACCTTCCCAAAAATCACTATGGAAGTTAGTCCCCCAAGATGGTACCGACCAACCGTACTGGCTCACGGCCTATTATCAATGAAATCAATGCGCACATCGACCTATGGAAAGCAGTTTCTGAATGCAAACCAGGAGGTGCAGAGAGAGAGGTGAGGGAGGTCAGATCTGCACATATCTAAAAACACAGCTAAGCCAAACCACCTGGAGGCATTGAAACCTGCCACACGTGGTTCAGAGTTGGGAAACCTGCTTGGTCTGCTGCGTGAGAGAGAACCTCGGACCCGTGACACGACATTGCCCCGAGAAGACGTCAAACAAATAGCTGTGTTCACTTCATATTTTATTATAAATGGTTCTACATCACTGCTTCATCAAACGGCGGTTTGGCGTATGGAGGAATGGAACATTCTTATTTGAAACGGCCAGGGGAGATGAGCCGGTGTAGGAGAGGGAGGCATGTCTCAGGAATCTGGACTCAAATAAGTCTCTGACACGCCGTCATGTAGGGTAGAGTCGGTCGACGTGGGAGGAATGAATCACTGGGTCAGATGAGGAAATAATACATTACAGAGATAGGCCTGGGAATATGAATGTATACAGTCATGGATCCACGGAAATGTATGGGTCTTACTACATACAGTATTATGTGTTGTCCACAATATATTACTGTATATTTTTAAGTTATAAAAAAGATTATTCCTTGCGGCAGTATTAGAAAAGTAAAAGAAAATAGATAACGCCATGACATGTGTATTTATAAGATAAAATAAAAATAATCACATTGTAATTTGTAGTGTAAAACTAAATATTGTTATACTATCAAAGCTAAGAAAAATTCCCTTACGGAAAAGTATCATGGTATTTGCAAAAATAAAAGTATCATGGTATTTCCACAATTTCTTGGTCAAAAGACCATTCATGTTTTAAATTGGATATTATTTAAGAAAACAATTGGTACCATGGCGATACATGTATTTTACCAACGGCAGTAACATGGTCATTATTAGGGCTGTCTTAAATACTTCGAAGCTTCGTTCGATGGCACAAGCTTCGAACATAAAAAAAAAAAATTATAATAAAAATATTAATTTCTTTTCAATTTTTTTTTCAATTTTTTTTTCTTTCGATTTGTGTGTGTGTGTGTGTGTGTGTGTGTGTGTGTGTGTGTGCGCATGGGGCCATTGGGTGGGGCCGGGGGACAAATACACTGGAGGAAAGTAACCCAGCTCAGCACTGCCCAAATTATATCATCACTATTGCCTGTTTGAAGGATATCAGCCTCAAACACATATACACCTACATGCCTTGTAGAATTCCACACATAAGAAAGAAAGATACTGGGATGAATAAACAAAATAGGAAATAAAATGTAGAAATGCATGCAATAAATAAATATGAATCTCCATATATGAAATAGAACATTTAGATGCTACTGAGATGTTTTGGTGAGTTCTTTGTTTTTTTGTGGCAGTAGCCCTTCTTAAAAATGCATGAACATTCACTGATAATTGGTCTGTAGTGGAGTCTACAAGACCGACATAATTCTGTGCATAGTTTAGTCTACACAGGCCATATTTCAAATAATCAAAATCTTACTTCATTCATCTTAAACATTCTTGATTTGGGGGATTGGTAGTTCCCATGAAATCTGAAGTTGTTCAAACGACAACAGCGATCCACCTTGAATTAAATCACACAGCCGAGTGAAACCTTGTTGGCTGCGTCACAGTCACGAAAGGGGCTACTTAATTCATTAATCAAATCCACTTTATTTATAGAGCACATTTAAAAACAACAAAGTTTACGAAAGTGCTGTACAAGTCCCACAACATAAGATAAAAAAATAAAAATAAAAATAAAAATCCCTCGGCCCGAAGCTTCGATTGCCATAAAAAGCTTCGAAGGTCAGCCCATTATTCATACATGTTCTCAATGTGATATGATATTTTGGCCACATCACCCAACCCTATACAGAACCCCTACAGCATTTACACCACTTAAAAATAATATATTAGGTGAAATCTGTAAATGTACATGACTTTACGGAGCCCGATGATAAATGGTTGCTAAAGTCATAACCTGTAGATCCCATGATGCGTCATATAGTAAAAAAAAGTTAAAAGAAACACTATGCTGCCCTTTTGTGGATCTGTCAAAAGCATTTGGTACAGTTGATCATCCTTTGCTCTTACAAAGATGATGTCATATTGGTTTGGATAGAAAGGCTTGTGATTCGTTTCATAATTATTTGTATTGAGAGGCTTCAGTGTGCGAGTTGTTGCAGGTAACAAAGGGTGTTCCGCAGGGATCAATTTTGGGACCCGTCCTCTTCACCATTATTATATGAATGATATTGTCTCTTCATTGAGTGGTTGTCAAGTCCAATTGGATTGCTGATTTTGTACAACTGGAGAACCTGCAACTTTCCTTTAATAGAATAGATCTTTATTGTCATTGTTACAGTTGTTACAACGAAATTAAAAAATGCAACCCTAGGTGCTAGTAAAAAAAATAAAAACAGTCCTAAACACAGTATTAAATATAAAAACAGGGGTGGGGCATAAATAACATTAATAAAACAGGGGGGTATAAAATATAATTGCACTATCCCTTAATGTTGTATGTGTGTGTGCGTGTGCGGGTGGGCATGACGCTGAAACGCCTGCCCGAGCGCAGCCGCACGAGGTGCTTGTTGCCCGGGTGGTGTGGGTCCTTCAGTATTTTTACTGCTTTTTTGAGGCAGCGGGAGTTGTATAGTCCCTCCAGTGAGGGGAGGGGGCAGCCGATAATCTTCTGGGCCGAGTTGACGACCCTCTGGAGCGCCCTCCTCTCTGCGGCTGTGCAGCTGAGGAACCACACATTTATGCAGTAGGTGAGGATGCTTTCCACGGAGCAGCGGTAAAAAGACACAAGCAGGTCTTGTCTGAGGTGGTAGTTTCTCAGTACTCTCAGGAAGTAGAGTCTCTGCTGTGCCTTTTTCACTATCGCCGTGGTGTTGATTCTCCAGGTCAGGTCATCCTCCAGGTGGACACCCAGGAACTTGATGACCGAGACTCTCTCCACACATCCCCCGTCGATATACAGGGGCTGTATGTCGGTCTTCTTCCTCCTGTAGTCCACGATCATCTCCTGGGTCTTTAGCTTGTTCAATGCTCTTTGGGAAGTTCGTATTCATCTCAAACTTATATAAATAAAATACACATTTTTTAAATATTCATGCTGCTAAGAGCCATAAATATTGATTATAATAGTTTTCATATATCTACTGTAAATGGATCTAGCATCGAGAGTGTCACTAAATATAAATATCTTGGCATTTGGCTTGATGACAATGTACATTTTAAATACCATGTGGACAACCTTGCCAGCAAACTAGTTTATTTTACAGAACCAGCTTCCCTATGATTAGTAGGGAAAGGAATGTGGAAGCAGTTTTCAGTGTTGGATTATGGAGATGTGATATAGACGCGCTGCTCCTTCCCATAGACACGGTACATCATTCTGCCCTCAGATGCATTACTGGTGGTGATAGCTATGGTACTCACCATTGTATCCTGTATGATAAAGTGGAAAAACATTGGTTTCTGTTCAACTTTAAGGCCATTGTCGGGAAATGACCACCTTACTGTATATCGCTATGATGCTGGATTGGAACCATGGACCATATCTGACTCGCCCACATGACTGGCTTATGCATGAGGTCCCCCGGGGCAATGGTCTGAGCTTGGAAAGTCAGCCTTTTGATTCAATGGAATGATCTTCAACATACACTCAAAATCAAGCCTCCACTTGACAATTTAAAACCATGATCACAAACCTCCCTGCCTAAATTAATCATTTACAGTTACTGGCTGCATGTTAGCCTAGCTTAGCACAATGAATGGAAGCGGACATGGCCGGTTAGCCTAGGCTTTGTCCAACTAACACCTCTCCCCAAGGCTAACCGGCCATGTCCACTTCCATTCATTGTGCTAAGCTAGGCTAACATGCAGCCAGATAGCCTTCTACTGAACGCACAGAGAGGAAACTGGTATCTATCTTCTTGTCTCTCTCTGGAGAAGACGGTAAGCTAATTTCCCAAAATGTTGGCGTGTTCCTTTAACTGATTTCATCTGTGTTGTTCCGTCTGTATTATATTGTTTTTATTCATGCAGTCTAGTGTAATCACGGCCTCATTGTAAACGAGGCCCACCCTCAGCTGTATTCCGGAGAATTTAAATAAAGAATTTAATGAATGAGCCACACCCAGCATTCCTGTCCCACTGGCCGTCAATCACGCTCAAGCTCCCATTTATCCAGGGAAGCGGTCGCAGCCAACCTACTGTACGTCAACATTGTTGGTTCTCGACTCGCTGTTTACATCCGAGCTGCAATTCAGCCCCTCGACATGATGACAGAAATGTTATTTGCATGTTAACAGATGTTTGGCATCGACTCCCGGCATTCATTTGAAGAGAAAGGCAGAGCCAGATGCATGTGGGGCCCTGATACCACAGCGCCTACAATTCTGCATGGTAGTTGTGAAGAATTAGAGGGAACGCCAGAGTTAATAAATGTTGTTCACCTGGACCAGGGTTGCATGGTTTACCATGTAATGTTTCCTATCTGAATTACACCATTATTCATAATAGTTATATTATGGTAGACGGGTGCTACCGTTCTCCGTTGGGAACTAGAGGGCGCTACAGGCCCACTGTTTCCTGAACCGTGGGCCGTTGGGGTTATTGTGTTGCAGCCTTAACTTTACTCATGAGATACGAAAAGCAGGAGTACAAAGAACAGTTACATTGTCAGAGGCACTAAAGTCAATTTAACAACTAAGTTGTTCTGGTGTGTGTGTGTGCGTGTGTGTGTGTGTGTGTGTGTGTGTGTGTGTGTGTGTGTGTGTGTGTGTGTGTGTGTGTGTGTGTGTGTGTGTGTGTGTGTGTGTGTGTGTGTGTGTGTGTGTGTGTGTGTGTGTGTGTGTGTGTGTGTGTGTGTGTGTGTGCATACGTGCGTGCGTGTGTGTGTGTGTAAGTCTAAGTCTTTTCCTGTGTGGTGTAATTGTGTACTTGTGGTGAAACTGACCCCAGGCACATGTGCTCTCTGACCAAGCAGCACACCTGGCTCGCTTCTGAGCACCACATAACTCACCCCGGACATTTTTACTGTCAGGAATCTCGACAAACAAATTGTTTTTATTACAATACTATGCAGCACATCTAACCATGTCCACCTGAGACAGTGACCAGTTGTAGAAACACCCACACAGACAGACACACAACACAGGCCTACTCCGAACTGTTCTGCCTGTAATGGGAATAAAAAATAACTTGGTTAAAGCTTGGTTAAATTGTTCAAAGCAGGATTCACTCTACCAGGGGAGCACTCCGTTCTCTTGGATTGTACTCTAGCCCTGAAATAAAGTCATAGCTTTGTTTCCCTATAAGCATTAAAAAAAAGCCCACAGAGTGCTCAGAGATCCAGCTTCACAGTATCCCTGCCCATTCCTCCTCTGACCCGTCACAAGTTGGCATCGGTCGTGCCGAGGCCCGGCCCAGGAAAAAACATCTCCGCCCAAACTCCTAGCACCAGTATGTACACTGTGTGCGTGTCTGTGAGCCGATGCTGGTGCTTGGGGCAGAGAGACAGTGGCACTGGTGGGTAGTCAAAACAACCACGTCTCTCCACTACCTAGCCTGGAATTCCAGGCTCATTATCGCAAAAGTAGAAAAAGCTTCTTTTGCAAGAAAAGGCCGACTTCCAGGCCACCCGCTTCCAATTCAGCCGCACTTTGAGCAACGTCTCTGTTCTCAATTGAGTCGAATTTTCCTTTTCTTTTTCCTGGAGAGTGGGCAGATCGGCGGCGGACGCCAGGAAGATTTTAGCAGACACAATCATCGAGACTGCTCCCAGTGTTTCTTCCCAGGGTAAATTAACCTCAATAACAGGCGGCCCGTACCATCACATATTCCATGTCATCAGAGTATGAACAGAGACGTCCACATCCACCCCCCCCCCCCCCCCCCCCTGCTGGGAACCAATCTAAAGGCTATATACCTCATAGCCGAGGGATTCTCTCAAAAAGATCCATACAGTGTGTAGACCGGAGGGCCCTCGGTCCACGTCTAGATATTATATAAGCGTCTGGCTGGCGTTTCAGTGACTGAGGTCTAAATCTAGGATGCGTTTATCTATGACCTCCATCAATAGATGAAAAAACCCGCTGGCAATATGCTCCCGAGGCCCCCTGGTCAACATACTGTACAGCGGAGGCCAAGCCTGTGATTTAGGCTTCTAATCACAGCTCTGATCTACGGTATGAGACCCAAGAGGAATGTCGTGTAAAAAGGGAAAAAACACAAAAGCAACAAACAGAGGAGAGCGAGAGAGAGAGAGAGAGAGAGAGAGAGAGAGAGAGAGAGAGAGAGAGAGAGAGAGAGAAAGTCTGCAGCTGTGACTGAGCTTGACCTTAGAAGGTCCAGAGACCCGCCACCAGGGTTGTGCTTCCATCAACACCATGATCCATTTATCACCCTCCGCTTCAGGCCCTTGTATAGCAGCAGCCATGGTACCGTTGGCAACTTCCCCCGGCGGCGATTTCCCTAAAAAACATCTCAACCTTGAAACCGAGGGAGGCGCAGATACCGATACAGTTATTGGTAAATGGACTGCGTTTATATAGCGCTTTTATCCAAAGTGCTTTACAACTTGTGCCTCACATTCACCCATTCACTCACACACACCGACGGCGGAGGCGACCGTGCAGTTCAACCTGCTCATCGGGAGCAGTGCCGGGGTTAAGTGTCTTGCTCAAGGACACTGGGTTAAGGCAGATACCAGGCTAAAACAAGGTGTAGGTATCGGGAGATTCCCCCCCCCCCCCCCCCCCTGTACAGACAGTACCACAGCAAATAAACGTGACTCTTGGTGAGATATTAGATCGCTCTTATAGCCTAATCATCGCTGTCCAGTGACCACAGACTAATGATCTTATCTACACTGGTCAGTCAAAGTGATGGATTGGGTCGGTACTCCGTATGATCTTATCGACACTGGTCAGTCAAAGTAATGGATTGGGTCAGTAATCTCTATCAAACTAATGATCTTATAGACACTGGTCAGTCAAAGTAATGGATTGGGTCAGTACTCTCCATCAGCCCATGGATACAGTTTAGCACTATGAACTGGTTCTGGCAGTGGGAAAGTCCTATCTGTGCATCCCTACTAAAAATGGTCATTACTCCTTGCAAGCCAATGGAAAACACTGATCTAAGTGTAAAGAGGCTCTAATCTAAGCGTAAGATTGGGCCCTGGCACCGCCAACCCCCCCCCCCCCCCCCCCCCCTCCACACACACACACACACACACACACACCACATTATGCCCCAAGAGGGCCACAGCTAAAGACAGTGGGATGATTTGACGTGACCGATGGTGCCGCTGCCTTTCAAGTAGTGAAAGCACATCGCTGGTCTCCCCCAGCTGTATATCCATCGTTATACGCTTCACATCGCTTCATGTGACACGAAGCGATGTGAAGCGAGCAAAGCGTAACGGTACACGTTGGCACCGCGTAAAACCACAGGACTCTCGCAGTCGCAAGCCGGCCTAAAAAGGGCGCCACTGCATAAGGAAGCTATTTCTACCGTGGGAGCGAGAGACACCTGCGACAAGTGGTTATTTGTCTGGGAGAGGGAGAGACTGGGGAGAGTGAAGGGGAACTTCCTGGTTCCTGTGGCCAGAGGGTAGAGGAAGCTCTGATTAGAGCCGCTCTGAACTGTAATCAGTGACTGCCCCGTTAAAGGCCCGACCAGTGATCCAGACATAAACAAATCACCAAAAATAAGAAACAGGAACGGAGACATCATGTTTTCATTTTCTAGCCTCGATACGCTGACTAACACTAGATGGCAGGTAAATAGGATTGTTTTTGTGTTTGTTGTATTTTGTGGCTGTAAAAGTCTACGTTGGTTTGGGAGTAAAATAGGCTACATTCGGCTTCATGACGGGTCAAGAAAATTGCAAAAAAGCTTATTTTCCATCTACAGATCAAACTCTAAAGAATTATTATTCCTCACATCATGTACCGGTATATGGTCCAAAAGAAATCACAGACTGGGACTTTAACAAGCTGATGGTACGCTTCACTGGCATGGAGGCGTGCAAACAATCTCAACACACCCTCTTTCCACCAACACACTGCTAACCCACAACTCTGAAACGCAAAACCGCCAAGTTGGAGCACGATCGAGCGAGTGACTGAAAGGGAGAAAAGGAGAAGGCATGCTATCTAAACAGACGAGAGAAGTGCTCTCGGACACGGAAATTGGCCGCTTGGCGACGCGAACAAACAGGAAACAGCGCCGCGGCGGCAGCAGCTGTTTCAGATCAAGACCCGCGGGGACACTGGCAGCGTCTGGCTCCAGCCGGGCCGCTCTGCGTCATCGTCGTCACCACCCCGGAGCTTCAATTACAGGCCCTGGCGGCACGCGGGGGAGATGATGCAGAGAGGAGGCCTTTATTTTGGGACACTTTGGCCGCTGCAGCATGAAGGTACTTATAAGTTATACCCATGCGATTTAGCATCTCCCTCCGTGGACTCGGCTGCTGTAGCGCCATGAGGCTGGGGACACTGGGCCGGACGTCCTGGGCAGGGATGAAACAGGACTAGCCGTGTGTATATTGTTTTCCTATAGCCAACAGTGTAGATGCGCGGAGGTCCTGTGTGAAGACCCGAGGCTCGGACTAACCTGCTCTTTATCCGATGTCACCGATAGGCCCTGCCTTATAATTATGCCCTTGATCAATGGTGCATTGCTGTGTCCACACGCCGTTTCAAACATGATGTATGGTGAAACACAATGGCAGTTCTCTGCGACACAATTAGTATAATTAAAATTCTTTACCCCCTTTAATTGGGTTCATATCCCAATAGAGCCGTGTTGTGGGAGGCCTGGGCCCCCCCCCCTGGCCAGAGTGCCGGTATGCCTGGTGAGTGGTGACAAGGCAGGACCTATGGGGCTGAGCGCTTACCCCCTAAAGCCCTGAGGGGGCGTGAACTCCAGCTGTGTTCTGACACCACAGTGTTTAGAAACCCATTAACATGGTCGCCATAGGCTGTCCTGTAGGTCAAAACACTATGAGACCCTATGACAGCACTGCAACACAACCTGCCAGGTCAAAACACTATGAAACTCTACGACAGCACTGCAACACAACCTGCCAGGTCAAAACACTATGAGACCCTATGACAGCACTGCAACAACCTGCCAGGTCAAAACACTATGAAACTCTACGACAGCACTGCAACACAACCTGCCAGGTCAAAACACTATGAGACCCTATGACAGCACTGCAACAACCTGCCAGGTCAAAACACTATGAGACCCTATGACAGCACTGTAACACAATCTGCCAGGTCAAAACACTATGAGACCCTATGACAGCACTGTAACAACCTGCCAGGTCAAAACACTATGAGACCCTATGACAGCACTGTAACACAACCTGCCAGGTCAAAACACTATGAGACCCTATGACAGCACTGTAACACAATCTGCCAGGTCAAAACACTATGAGACCCTATGACAGCACTGTAACACAACCTTCCAGGTCAAAACACTATGAGACCCTATGACAGCACTGTAACACAACCTGCCAGGTCAAAACACTATGAGACCCTATGACAGCACTGTAACACAACCTTCCAGGTCAAAACACTATGAGACCCTATGACAGCACTGTAACACAACCTGCCAGGTCAAAACACTATGAAACCCTATGACAGCACTGCAACACAACCTGCCAGGTCAAAACACTATGAGACCCTATGACAGCACTGTAACACAACCTGCCAGGTCAAAACACTATGAAACCCTATGACAGCACTGTAACAACCTGCCAGGTCAAAACACTATGAAACCCTATGACAGCACTGCAACACAACCTGCCAGGTCAAAACACTATGAGACCCTATGACAGCACTGCAACACAACCTGCCAGGTCAAAACACTATGAACCCCTATGACAGCACTGTAACACAACCTGCCAGGTCAAAACACTATGAAACCCTATGACAGCACTGTAACAACCTGCCAGGTCAAAACACTATGAACCCCTATGACAGCACTGTAACACAACCTGCCAGGTCAAAACACTATGAAACCCTATGACAGCACTGTAACACAACCTGCCAGGTCAAAACACTATGAAACCCTATGACAGCACTGTAACAACCTGCCAGGTCAAAACACTATGAGACCCTATGACAGCACTGTAACACAACCTGCCAGGTCAAAACACTATGAAACCCTATGACAGCACTGTAACAACCTGCCAGGTCAAAACACTATGAAACCCTATGACAGCACTGCAACACAGCCTGCCAGGTCAAAACACTATGAGACCCTATGACAGCACTGTAACACAACCTGCCAGGTCAAAACACTATGAGACCCTATGACAGCACTGCAACACAGCCTGCCAGGTCAAAACACTATGAGACCCTATGACAGCACTGTAACAACCTGCCAGGTCAAAACACTATGAGACCCTATGACAGCACTGTAACAACCTGCCAGGTCAAAACACTATGAAACCCTATGACAGCTCAGTCTAGACCAACTCTCCCTGCGACGCCTACAGCTAGTGCAGAACGCTGATGCACGCCTCTTGACTGGCACAAAGAAGCGTGAACACATTAAACCAGTGCTGGCTTCCCTGCACTGGCTCCCTGTTCGCTTCAGGATTTATAAAAAAAAAATTGGGATGTTTGTGTTCAAGGCATTGAATGGTCTGGCCCCTCAGTACCTAGCTGAACTTCTCCATGTTTGCACCCCAGCTGGAGGTCATCCAATGAATTACTTTTCGATGTCCCAAGGTCTAGGTTGAAAACAAACAAAAGGCGACAAGCTTTTGCAGTGGCTGCCCCTAAGTTGTGGAACCGTCTTTCACTGCAAATTAGGTCTGCCCAGAGTAGACCCTAGAGATGTTCAAAGTACAGCTGAAGACTCACTTGTTTTGGCTTCTTGAGGCTTGTTAAGCCATACATCCCGGTCGTGTCGTGATTGTTTAATGTATTGTATCTTTTGATTTTGTGTATACTGTATTTTTTGTATTTCTCAGTTTTCATATTGTAAAGCACTTTGGTGCAACATCGTTTGGTTTTAAATGTGCTATATAAATAAAGTTGACCTTGACAGCACTGCAACCTGCCAGAACGCATATTGTCTCAGTGCACACACGCACACACACACACACACCTACACACACACACACACCTACACACACACACACACACACACACACACACACACACACACACACACACACACACACACACACACACACACACACACACACACACACACACACACACACACACACACACACACACACACACACACACACACACACACACACACACACAAGCCTAAACTTACATCATATACTCATATAGAAAGATGCCCTGGGCCTATCCACTATAATGTTCAATAACATGGCTTACAGTACGAGGGAACCTGTAGTCAGTGGCCTGGGCTTATCCACTATAGTGTTCAATAACATGGCTTACAGTACGAGAGATCCTCCTGTATGCCAGCAGTGTTAATAACAGACGTGGACTCCTCCACCCTCCCCCTCAGTCTCTACCACTCATCACGGCCACACACCATCAGAGCTCCTGATATAGACCATATGTAGCAGATTAGAGGCCAAATGAGCAGTAGAGAGAGAGAGAGAGATGGAGACAACAGGATGACTGTGAGTAAACTCCACATGCAATTCATGTGGTTTTGTCAATTGTGTGACAAGGCTGGGGTTTTGTGCCACATATCGCCTGTGGGGCTACAACTACATGCCCAGCACCCACAACCAATATGCCCGTGACGTTAACGCAAGTAAACGCATCCAGGAAAAGAGTCGTCGATATCGTAGATACATCAGGTAGTGGTACATGTGTACGTAGGTACTCCATAATCTCTGGACTTGTAAATCTGTGTATTGTAGCAATGTCCTCACCGCAGGCTCTCTCTCACACAAGATCATTCCAGACATATTATGGCGAATACCTTTAGACTCCTGTGACGAAAGCCTTCTCATGTGATAGCGGTGAGGATCGTGGTGTACAGTATGCGGTGTTGAGCTCGGGGGGGGGGGGGGGGGGGGGGGGGGGGGCGGGGTAGCGCACTCCGCCACCAGAAGGCACAGGCAAAAAGAAGGAGCATGCGGTTCACAGTTTGTTTACCCGTGCGCGAAGCTGTGAGCAACACATTTTTCGTCCCTATTAAAATTACCCACAAGGCTCCGACTGTAAGCAGCATCTCAAGCTCATTAGACATCTGGAGTTCCTTACGGCTCTGGGTTAGAATTGCCGAACTTTAGCCGCACTTTTTTTTTTATATTTATGATCGACGCATCCACCTTTTTCTTAAAACACAATGGCTAACAATGGAGGGGACCACATCATGCACAGTTGTACAGCCCTGGCCCATTTTTATTTTATAATTATATTCTATTGTGCTTCTATTTTAATTTAGTTTATATTCCATCTTATTTTATCGCAGCTTTATTTTATTATCTGTCCGTTATTGTCTGTCCGTTGATGTCGCACCAAACACGACCAAATCAAATTCCTTGTATGTGAAAACTACTTGGCAATAAAGACCTTTCTGATTCTGATGTTTACAAGGAGAGGAAACTGCCAGGAGATTAGACAGAGCATACTAATTGGCGATGCAAAACAATTATTAAGAATGTTTGGCTTTTGGAATTGTGTGTTAGTGAGATGTGAAAATGAGGGGAAAGGGAAACCTTTCCGTTTTACGAACAGCTCATCTCCCGTCAAGGCACCTACTTTAGAGAGAGGACAGGGTTCAGTCTAAATGTATCTAACGGTTAATGAACCTGACAGGATCTCCGCACCATTAATTAGCCACGGTATATACTAAACCAACTGACAGAGGGCCACCTGGACTTTCTCCATCTACTGTATGGTTTTCACACAGAGGTGCAGTAAACGTTCAGTATGATATACCGGCGTGCTGTGCTGTGATATAACTTAATATACCTCTGAGTATGATGAAGTACTGCCTCGTACTTGTATTTTTTAAAAGGGATCTTTTTTAGTGTAGTGGCCCAAGCGTAAATCTGATCAGAAGTCAGTAGGAGTGACATTTACAGTCTCTGACTCTAGCAGAATTGTTCTTTAGTGTTTAGCTTGCAGAGGGAGGGGGGTTTCATCAGCTCAACAATTATGATTTATGACAAACAAATGGAGCCATAGTAACCCATTATCCCAAACCAAGTCCTCAGTAAACCTAGAGGATATATTCTGTGTGTGTGTGTGTGTGTTTTTTGTTGGGCCAATTACCAAGGGGCAGTTATTCTCACAGTTACCTTGACAACAATTTACGGAATGTTGACACGCCGCTCAAACCACCTTCGTAAACAGTGCTAACCAATAAAAAAAATAAGAAAATGGCGCATGTCTCTTAGGCCAACGTTTCCCCCCAATAAAGAGCGAACAGGGCGAGCGTTCCCCCCATAAGTGTGCGTTGCCCAGGGGGAAATCAGAAGCGGCCCAGTTTGCTTTTCCACTTCGGGGGGAAATAAAAACAGCCGTGCTGATCAATCAGCGGGGATGAGGGGAGGCATGCCGCCAGGACAGGGGCCACAATGGACCCCGGCTTAACGACTAGAGTCCATGTGAAAAGGCCTCGCTCCGGCGTCCACTCAGAGGAGGAGAGAAAACACCCACACCACACCACCACCACCGGCCCCGCGCTGGCTCGGCTTGCCCTGCCCCCGTCAGACAGCGCGCTGCGCGTCTGCCAAGCCAAACAACAGCTCCGCTCATCATGTCAACCACCTTCTTCTCGACCTCTGCACGGTGATGGTGAAGAGAAGCCATTAGGGGGGAAAGACTCACTGGAGTCTTCCATCCAGGAGTCAATGGCTCTAAAAATAAAAAGCTTCATCTAACACTAGAGTGTCATTTGAAATATAGACCTCGTCTGAAAGAAAAACAAACAAGAAATTGATACTTCTATTTCCGAACCCCCCACCCCCCCCCCCCCCCCCCGAGTCTCTCTTTCTGCTCCACAGCCATAACCACAGCTTTGCACTCCGCTCAGCCACAGTGCCCCAGAATAGACGGGGTGCGACCAGTAGCTGGCGTGCAGGACTGGCCTGCTTCGAGCCGCCCTGCCAATAGGGAGGTGCGGGTGGACGGAGACGGATAGACGAATGGACCGACTATAGAATAGATGGGCGAAGGCAGGCTGGATGGATGGATGGATGGACGGAGGGGTGGGGCGGCGAGATAGATGACATGCCTGGATAAAACAGCTCAGGGATACATGTCGTCCAGCCAAGGTCAGGAAGGGAGAGCACCCTCTGGTCCTGCATGGGCCCCCCACACTGACCCGTCACCCTGCAGTGGCCGAGCGTCCTGCACCAGGGGGGCTATTTATACAGTAACCACCCCGTCCCCGGCGTGGGATGAGGCAACCCACTGTGGCAACCCTCAGGAACCTCAAAGTGGAGGCTAGGAGCCCCGGGTCCCTGACGGCCCAGTGACTGGTCTCGGTTCTCGTGAAAAGCGGATTGCCTTTTTTTTTGGCCCCTGCTCATCATCTCGACGGGGATTCCGTTGCGGTCACTTCCTGATGTTATAAACAGATGCTCCAGCTTTCGCTCTGGATTCTGAAGGTGGATGATGGGCCCGGCTCCCAGGATCCTGGTACAGGCCTCTTTTATTTTGTCATGGTGGTAAGGCCAGCAGATAAGCTTGCCCATAAAACACCAGCCAGTCACGTCATACCATGACAACATGAGACGTAAAGGACTTAAGGGAAGGGGGGGCATTACGAAGCCGACTAAAGACGGCTCCCTGCCAAGAGACTGCACCAAAACTACTGTGAAAAGGAAATAGTCTTCATCCGATGACCGCAATACATACTTTTATGCATTGACGTCAGTTGTAAGATCTTGGTCCAAAGTCTTCCCAATTACGTTTTTAATCTATATGGCCAGATTATATCTGGTTTTCTGAGCTACATTTAAACTTATTTTTTTAGTATTAAACATTTCCCAGCAGTCTTCCTTCCTGGCTCATTCTTCTCCTAGACTCGGTTGGGCACAAAGGGAATTGCTGTACTGGACCAGCCTTGGGGAACTGCAGAGGGGTGTGATGGTTTAAGTACAGATTGGAACCAGCATATAGGGCCTCCCTAGTGTCGTCGTCCCCCTCCCCCTCCACACATCACACAACGACAGGCCTTGTGACGCCGGGGTAAAACACCAGCAGCCATCCAGAGCCCCGGCCATCACAGCCACTATTGTCCAGGGCATTTTCTCAGGACATCCAACACCGCGGCATACGAAGGATCCAGTTGCGCATCCCACTCTGCTCACTCCGGGAGCCAAAACAGGGGTCGGAAAAGGCCTTTTTAGACGCTTTTGAGAGAGAGAGAGAGAGAGAGAGAGAGAGAGAGAGAGAGAGAGAGAGAGAGAGAGATTACCTGATACGGCAGCACTCTGCGCCTCTTAGGGAGGACAGAGGGACTTGTCAGAGAGGCCCCTGCCTCGCCGCTCACTGGGGCGGCTGTGTTCCTGCCAGCCGGAGCAAAGCACAACGCACAGAGTGTCCCGCGGCAGGGCTCTTCCCAGACGCTTTCCCCACTGAGCAACTCTGAAAGGCCTCCACTCACTGATCCCTCCACGCTGGGACGGGGGAGGCCCGTCACACTTCTAAACGAGGAAGACATCCTCCGGAGAAAGAGGCCAAATCCCACTCTCTTCCACTGGGCTTGGACGCTAGCAAACAGAAGGGCCTGTTAGCCACAGGGAACACAGCTTCTTCTCCCCCCCCCCCATGGAAAGAGCTTGACAGAAGGGGAGGATGAAGAGAGGATGCAGGCAGTCTGTAGAGGGCCTGGACCGACACTGCATGTCAACATAACACAGATATAAGATGTCTTAAGTCAAACAGCATTCCTCTTAAAATGAACATATGACTCTGTATTTATTCCAAGCCGCTGGTTGAAGAGTTGAGGGGGGAAAACAAAAAAAATAAATGAAAGTTGACATTGGAGAGTAGAGAGACGGAAGGAATGTAATGTTCCCAAAGAGTGAGCGAGGTCTCCAACTCTGGAAGAAAAACGAGGGACAAGAAGTGATTTTGAAAGTGGGAAGAGGGGAAAAAAAGGAAAAGAACTCCCCCTCCAGCATTCTGAGCAAAGGTTCAAGGCCCTTTGGCCCACCTGCCTTCATAAATACCACAAACATGCAGGGCCTGCCCCAGACGACTAGCCATGACGAAGGAGCATGTTAGCAGTGCATTCCATCAGGCTCGCAGATGAAGCTCTCAGCCAACAAGACAGTTATAGTCTCCGCTCCTCTCGCCTCTGCCTCGGGCAACACCCCCCCCCCCCCCCCCCCCTAGGCTCAGCTGGGACGTACACGCTTCCAATGCACCCGGCTGAACGCCGCTTAACCCGTACGCGGCGTTAAGGATCCGTCTACGCGGAGAGCCAATCGGAGAGCATTGATTGATGTCTGCACGGCGCGCACACTTAGCCACCCCCTGTGCCCTCCCTGCGCCCTCCCTACCTTAAAAACTTGGAAGGAGACGGACGATATGCCTCAAGTGCCTTTTAAATCACCTAGAAGAGTTATTAAGACATTAAATCACATTAGAAGAGATGAGGAATCTTTACTATTCTTAAAAGAATGCAGCTCACCAGGACCTGATCTTTTATTTAACCTTTGTTTGACCAGGTAGTCACTTGAGATCAAAAATCTCTTTTTCGAGCAAGACCTGGCCAATCTCTGGATCTGGACCTGGATCTATCTCGCTAAAGAAAATAAACAGATCACTTCGAAACTGGCAAGGGGAAATAATGACTGGAGGACCGAAAAACACCCCTTGGTTACACTAAAAGCTTAGGAGGTGGTCGTCTGGTAATCAGAAGGTTCCTGGGTTCGATTCCCGCTCCTCCCGGCAGTGTGTCGAAGTGTCCTCGAGCAAGACACTTAACCCCTAATTGCTCCCGATGAGCAAGTTGGCACATTGCATGGTTGCCTCTGCTGTTGGTGTGTGAATGGGTGAACGTGAGGCATAAGTTGCAAAGCGCTTTGGATAAAAGCTCTATATAAATGCAGTCCAAATGGCTAGACTGGTCAGTGTTCTTTCCCCCCCCCTCATGTGGACGGGATCAAAACGACGTTGACGCAGGCTATAGTTCTCAGAGACTGCACAGCGTAGCGTGCCACACCGGATCCAAATCTCATCCATCATGTAAACAAGTCGAGGAATTACCGAAGCCAATCAGGGCATTTCAAAATGGCCCCCTTATAAGACGGCGGCTCCTTACATGGACAACTTGAATGTTTTGGAAGTTTCAGTCCCTGCGGCCAAAAGGGCCATATTTATCTAACATCATACAATGTCCGCGGAACTTAGCAAAGAATGACTGGAATTCCCTGAGCCGTTAAAAAGGTCCTGGGTGCGTTTCCCCGCCCCATCATCCCCCATGTCGGGCCTTCAGCGGGACCAGTGGGATGAAGCGGCGAGGCATAGCTGGAATATCTCATGATGAACTTTCCCACAGCAGAATTCCCTCTCTTCAACTCTGAAGTCCTTACAGACGCCTCCCTTCCTCTATTTCTCTCTCCGTTTTGTTACTGTCAATGGTGGAAAGTAACTAGTATTTTTACTCAAGTACTGTACTTCAGTACAATTTCAAGCTCCTTGTACTTTACACAAGTATTTTAATTTCAGGGAACTTTATACTTTTACTCCACTACATTTCAAAGAAAATATTGTACTTTTTACTCCACTACATTTATCTGAACCCCTCAGTTACTAGTTACTTTGAAGAAAAATATTTTGCATAGAAAGCATGGCAAGAATGTATGAAGTATATACTTTCACATGTGAAGCCTGTCAACTTCAAGAAGACGTAATCAGAGCAGCATAACAGGACCACATACCACTTTAACATAACCTTTAATCAGAGCAGCATAACTGGACCACATACCACTTTAACATGAGCTTTAATCAGAGCAGCAGAACTGGACCACATACCACTTTAACATGAGCTTTAATCAGAGCAGCAGAACTGGATCACATGCCACTTTAACATGACCTTTAATCAGAGCAGCATAACTGTACCACACACCACTTCAACATAACCTTAGAGGTCAACGGA
This sequence comes from Notolepis coatsorum, assembly GCF_963971535.1. NCBI lineage: Eukaryota > Metazoa > Chordata > Actinopteri > Aulopiformes > Paralepididae > Notolepis > Notolepis coatsorum. The sequence continues at coordinate 90,604,497 of NC_140174.1, read as the reverse complement.
TGGAGGGTTGAATGCTCCCAAGCACTGGAATACACAAACGTCATGCAGAACACATACTTTTACTTTAGATACTTAAGTACAGAGTACACATTTATCTGGGTATATCTACGTTTACTTAAGTAAAAGGAACTGTGTAGTTCTTCCACCACTGGGAACAGTTAATAAGCAGCGCTCACGCAGCAATCCGCTGATAACCCCGAGACCATGTTTTACCGATCAGCGAGAGAAAGGACGATTACGCTAATGAGTCGCCCTCTCCGTGCAGGCCGCTGAAAGGTTAAGGCCGTTGTTTTGCCCGGAAGCCAATTGTTCTCTTTCTTGCTCTTTTTTAACTAATCGCTGCCAGATTGGTGGTTCGGTTTAATGTCAAATATTTTTCAATCATTGACCTTTCGGTACACTCGCACACTTCCTTCTGCTTCGGCTATAAAAATGTCATATTTTCCTGCCTGCATCCTGCCCCACACTCCCTTTATAGAGCGTCTTCCAATGGCACAAACACTGAGCGATTAAAAAGGAGGAACAGCGATAATTTAAAGATGTTATGACCTCGGACAGACAAATCAGTATTTGTCAACATGAAGAACACTTGTTGACAGATAAAAGACCAGAGAGCCAAAACTCTTAACTTGTGATGTCTAACTGATCTACAGCCTGTGACTGCTGTTGTACACACAGTTGACGGGAGACAGGCTTTGCTCATCATGTTTGTCTGAACTTGTTCAGTAATCATTGCAATCTGAGTTATCCAGTAATCTTTTATTTTATTTTAGAGCAGTGTCTCTCGTTTATGGTTAGAGGAGACACAGAAACGTCCTCAGGCAAAAAGGACTACCATCTTCAGTGGTAGTCCCCTTTAAAAGAACATGCCAACTCCAGAGAGAGACAAGAAGATAGATACCAGTTTTCTCTCTGTGCGTTCAGTAGAAAGCTATCTGGCTGCATGTTAGGCTGCACGTTAGCCTAGCTTAGCACAATGAATGGAAGAGGACATGACCGGTTAGCCTAGGCATTGTCCAACTAACACCTCTCCCGAAGGCTAACCGGCCATGTCCGCTTCCATTCATTGTGCTAAGCTAGGCTAACCTGCAGCCAGATAGCTTTCTACTGAACGCATAGAGAGGAAACTTCTTGCCTCTCTCTAGAGAAGACTGTAAGCTAATTTCCCAAATTGTTGGCGTGTTCCTTTAAGGCTCATAACGCTCCTCCGTTGAGTCTCACAAAGCGGTCCTTTTTTCTCCTCTTTTATTTTTTTTACTGGAAATCGCACAGGAGCAAAAGCCATTAGGAAAAGGTCACCTTATCAAAAACAGTAAAAGACCAACCTGTGAGAGCGGTCTGGATAGTCTGCGACTCTTCTCTTCTGGGGACCAAGAACGCAGCTGGATGCTATTCAATAAAGAGAAACAGGTTAATGAATCATGTACAGCATTACACTAATCAAGAATAATTACTATGGTGCTCAATGGAAACTTTTAACGGTGTACCTAAATGCATAACAACCGTTCACAATCACTAATGTAAACATGCTAAAAAGACATGTGTGTACTATCATTATGAATATTCAAAGTGAACCGATAGTGGGGCAAGGCATTTTACAATTCTAGACAGGTACTGGACATGAACTGTGACCTACAAAATGACCCAGGAGAATTCCAAAATGGCACACAGAGAGAATAAGAGTGGTGAATGTTCCACGGCCTGGTCTTTTGTTGGCGTGAATGAAAACAGTGGAATGTGATATCCTGTGCACATCCTTTGTTGCTGGAGCACAATCCCATGGCTCCACTTTCTGTCTGTTACTCTTGTACCTATTCACTCTGGGCTCATTTTTGAGTCAAAGGAGCACTTATCGCAACCCCTTGTCCAGACCTAGCTTGTCTAAACAGTAAACAGATTCTAAATAAGATCCTGTTTTCCCTGTAAAAGACAGAGAACTATTGAATGTGTTATTTAAGAGCTCCAACATATCATTCAGCAGTTCCTCTAAAATAGTCATCACTATCTGAATGCATACTTGAAAGCTCGTTTACACCCTAATAATGCCATGTACTGCAGTCCGATGGGAGAAGTGAGGTCCGGCAACCCATAGGGGTCCTTGAAGAAGACTTAGTATAATGAGAGAATGTGTAAGAATGACTATTCAGACTATTCATTCTCTCTACCGACAGTTGGACAAAATCGTAGTACAGGGAGGTCCATGGCCTGGCTGTGTATCTACTGAGGGGTCCTTGACATGAAAAAGGTTTTGGGAGGGGCGGCTGGGTGGCGCAGCGGACATTGCACTCGTCACCAACGCAAGAGACACCGGGTTCGACTCCGGCTGTCGGCGTTGCCTCCGGCTTGGACCAGTCGTCATACTAACTCAATTGGCAGAGTTGGCGGGTGGAAGTCGATGGGTGGTCATTTGGACGTTGTGGACAGCGACTCCTACAGGTCGGTTGGGGCGCCTGCACAGCAGAGACAGGAAATGGCAGGGGTAGTGTGAGCCTCCCACACGTTACACCTCACCAATGAGAGTCCGCGCTGGCAGGTGAAAAGATGTGACAGGCTGCCTCCTCGTGTATCGGAGGGGACACGTGATGCAAGGCTTCTATCCTCCATACAACCGGTTAGTGTGGGGCATATGCGAGCAACGTTCAAGACAGGGGAGGGGAGAATTGGCACAGCGGGTAATTGGGATGGGAGAAAAAAATAGAAGGAGAAAAAGTGAAAAAAAATTAAAATAAAGAATTTGGGAGAAACTATTCTAGACCCGGGTGACGAGTACCTCTTGTTGCTGGTGGGCGTCAGCCTGTCCCTCTTGCCGTCGGGGCTGCCGGGAGGTTCTGGGGAGTAGGGTCCGGGGGACAGCGAGGCGGGGCTGGAGATGGTGTACTCTCTATAGTTCTGGTTCTCATCTCGACTCACCAGTACCGCCTCCTACGAGACACCGAGTCACATTGAACGCACCGGTTACATTTCACCAATAGGACAGTGACTTAGGATGTAGATGGTTAATAGGGTTGCATACGGAGTAACCCCTTGTGTGACGTTCGCGATAAGAATCGCATGAGGAACAGTCAGGTCCGAGCGGCACATCCTGGAATAAAGAAAACTAACGCGCCTGTTATTCAATATCCTTGTGTAGATTGAAGACAGGGGCTATATCCCGGACCTTAGCCTTGAGCTTGTATCCTTACAGGCTACCCCTGGGATCCGGGAGCAGTCCTGTGTCCCAATAAAACACAGGAACCACCACAGATTTACTGCATTCTCTCCAAATTCTCCCAGATTTTACGGACCCTCAAGGGCTCGGGGGCTACGCGCCATCACCAGAATGTCTCATTTCCACGTCATCATCTTTACCCGTCGTAAATCCTTGATAAACAGAGAGGTCCCATTACATGGCAAAAGCAGACCCAGAGTCTGTATGTAAGGTACGGTATGGCTTTACAGTGTTACGTATCCCATTAGGACCTCCAGGTATAGCTTATTGTATATATTTATATAACACATTGTACATGTGCAAAATAACAGAAGGATGAGGTATTACTATTGTGAACATAGGCACAGCACACAACGTCAGTTGTAAATCCACCCTAGATGAAAGAAAACATTGTGCTGCAGTATTTGTAGATCTATCAAAAGCATTCGATACAGTTGACCATTCTCTCCTTTTAAATAGACTACACAGTGTTGATGCAAATCAGAAGTTGTTTTTAATTGATCTGCCTGGTTAAATAAAGGTTAAATACCGTACTTTTCGGACTATAAGCCGCACCTTTTTTCCCCATTTTTCGACCATGCGGCTTATATAACGGTGCGGCTTATATTGTGACTCGACGTGACCAAACCCGAAAATGTAAAAATCTAAATATTGCTTTTTTGACTGCATTGAAATGTTATTTATCTGTTCCCTTATTTGCTAAACTTAATACAACTTGTAAATGAGTTAATTCTTGTTATTTGTCTGACAGTATTGTGTCCCAATGCTAATTACATATGGTAATAAAAAATTAAAACACCTGCGGCTTATAATCCAGTGCGGCTTATATATGTACACATCATTCAATTTAGCTGCTGCGGCTTATATTCAGGTGCGGCTTATAGTGCGAAAAGTACGGTAGATAATAAAATAAATTGCTTGTGGTTAGTTTCAGAGTTATTGATCTGAGAGGCTTCAGTGTGTGAAAACTGGGAATTTCCAGTCAGAGTTCTTGCCCATTACAAAAGGTATCCTAGTGGGGATCAATCCTAGGTCCAGTCTTATTTACCATTATATTTTCTTTGAGTGGATGTCAAGTTCATCATTTTTTTCAAACATATTTTTATTAGCTTTTTTCCTTAATAATAAATAGACTGTTTTTCTAAGTAATTTGAGGAGTCTCGCATTGTGAGTCTGAGGTTTCTGCATCACCTCTCAGCCACCGAGTCCAGATTGGTGGGGGAGGAGACTTCCAGTGAAGAAGGATCCAAGTTCATCTTTATGTGGATGACACTATTGTCTATTGTATTACCTGACTGATCTCCTTCTTCCCTACTGCCCCACCCGTTCCCTCCGGTCCTCCTCCACTGCCTCCCTCACTGTCCCAACATCCAAGCTTAAAAACTTCTGAGATCGGGCCTTCTCTCGTACTGCACCCCGACTCTGGAACTCCCTCCCCCAGTCCATCAGAGACTCCCCTACACTCTCCACCTTCAAAGCTCGCCTCAAAACCCACCTGTTCTCCCTTGCCTTCAACCCCCCCCCACCCTTAAACCCCCCCCTCCCCTCCAACCTGATTGATGTCTGTCTCCAGTCTTTTTTGTGCCATCATGCTGTCTCCCCTGTTCCCCCCATGGTCTCATGTTCCTTTTGTTTTTGTTTCTTTGTTGTTTCTTTGTTTTTGTTTCTTTGCTTTCCTTTCTTTGTTTGTACTCTTGCTCCCGACTACTGTCAGCGACTTCGGGTTATTGAGAAGCGCTATATAAATTAAATGAATTATTATTATTATTATTGCAGACTCTGTACATTTGGCCACTGAAAACCTGCAACTCTCATTTAATGCTCTGCAAGACGAATGCAAGCAAAACTAAATTCATGATGTTCTCTGAATAGAGATATTGTTTACAATGATTTGCATATGTTGACTGTGAGTGGGTCTGACATCAATAGAGTTACAGAATACAAATTAAGGTCCCTAGAGTGCAGACTGAGCTTGGAAAGTCAGCTTTTTGTTTCAATGCCTGCAGCTTCGTGGACTTATCTTCAACTCTTGCTGATTCTTTTTCGTTTTTTGTCTTATTTATTCATCGTCTAATTTATCTAAGCTGATTTTCTTTTTCCTTGTCTTTATTTTGTGTTTTTACGTCTTCATTGTAATTAAGAGCTTGGTCTGAATGATCCTCAAGATTGAAACGAAATGAAACCATGTATAAATTACCAGACTTATATAGAAGGCATATAAACCCATATAGAAGGCAGAGGCACAGACTATACAATAACAGGCCTAACCTGGAAACGTCCAGTGAGCTGTTCTGGAGAACTGATTCCATTGGTCTGTCCAAGGCTGGGTGGCTCAGGTCTGAGGAAACAAAAAAAACACAAAACATAACAGATCAATGTTGAAGCAGTTTTGGCAGTTATATTATTGTATAGCTTACGCTCTGCACTCTAGTGAAACTATCCCTTTATCCAATCTAACACTGAATCATTTTTCTCCACATGTACACACCCATCCGCCTGGCCACACCCACATCCGCTCCTCTACATAAGCGGGGTCGTGGCCACACTAACAGCTCCTTCCCTATTTTCACGACCGAAAAGTGACTGTATACACCACTTTAGTTTAGTGCCGAAATAGTTATTGGAAAGGAGTTACGTTATTGGAGAAAAGGAGCTGCGTTGACATTATATCTTTGTTTTCTCTCTCACTATTTTTCGAGGAAATACAGCGATAATGTCCTCGCCACCGGAGTGTCTAGAAGATGATCATTCTGACCTCCACCGGCGCTTTGCATTAGGGGCTCGCATCACTGAGCAATCCCCGCCGGCATTGCCTCCGGCTCTGAAGCTGGACACTTTGCTTGGGAGGCGATCGGCCATGTGAGGGCTGATGGCCTCTCTGGGCGGGTGATGTTTTTTGCGACGGGGGCACCAGGTGTGTCAGTTGTGGGGGGTCAACTACACAGCTTACGAAAGTCGGCTCCAGGCTAGGATCCTTTTCGCTGCCCCTTAGCGGCGTGGAGGGGGTTCTAGTTTGATGCCCCACGATAACATTAGCTCCTCCTCAAGTGAAGTCCTAGCTTTGTTTTCCTGGGACCGTGATTCCGAATCTGCGGTTCAATTCCCCGTGTCTCTGGACAAACGGATACCCACTGTCGCCGTGCTGGCCCCGATTTTCAAGATGAAAAACACCCGGTGCGAGGGAGGTGAGCTTGGTGTTTCGTTATGAGAATAGCTCCATGCTCAGGTCGGCTATAGCCCGCGTACAACGAGGGGCTTGCTGCCAACACCTCTGTGCCTTTTCACCTTTTTTCTTCGGATAAGAAGAGGAAAAGACAGCGGCTGTCTGAAGTGTTGGCCTGTATTGCTTTTCTCATGTCGTACAGTTTTCAGTAGTAGCCGCTTAGCTTGCTTCTGCGTGAGCGTTAAATAAAGTTTTCATTCATTCATTCATTCAGCTAGTGGTTAGCGATAGCCGGGTTGAGCTAACTGTTAGCCAGTTAGCTGTTTAGCTACGACGTTAGCTGCTGGCTGTGCTCGGCTGGGAACGTTAGCTTGATGCTATCAGTTATCCTAGAGTTAGCTGTTTAGCTTGTGCTACAACCATTGGCGTAGCCGTGAGAATAGCAGGCCCTGGCACTCTGACTATAACATCATCTTTGGCAGAAGATGTCGTCGGGCCTGTGCCATGACCGGCTGCAGGAGGGGGGCGTCACGCCAGAGCGAGGCTCCGGCCATTGCTTCTTCTGGCCTAGCCAGCGAGAGGCCTTCGTCGACGTGGTGGACCAACCTGTGTTGCGGCCTTTCGTCCTGCGTTCCTTGGTGCAGGTAAGGTGTCCATTGGACATTACCCCACTCTTCCTTCCTTCCCCTCCCGAATGTTTTTATTAATAACGATGTCTTTGTCTAAAAAACATATGTTACTTCACTACATTTGGAGATACGACGTGTGCTGTGTGTGAATTGTCTTGGTCGCTTTGTATAGCTTGGGTTAGCGTTGGCCAAGGCTTGTGCCTTTCTCTCTACCTAGGAACAGCGTTGTTTTTTACGTGAGTAAAAATGAACTGGGTTTTTTGTTGTATGATGAGAAGTTGTGTGTCTTCATGTAACGTTTAGACAACATGGCTGAGCCCACAACTGGCTGGGTTACCCTACAATGCTGTGCATAGTGGCATATGATCGAGGGCTGAGTCCCTTTCTTAGCTTGCTATTCTTTACTTGAGGGTAATGATGAAAATAACAAGTGGCAAGTTTTTTTCACACATAAGCAGAGCTGTGGGAAACCTGTTTCAAATAAGGTCTTCGGCTGTGCTGGCGTGCATGATGTAAAGCTTTTACTCTACACATTTGGCGTCGTATCAGGGGTACGGTGGTGAGGGGTGGGTGAAATTATTCCCCGGTTTACCCCTGCCCCCCCCCCCCCCCCCCCCCCCTCAAATATGATTTTGTTTACAAAATGTGTGTTGATTCACTATATTTTTGGGGATACGGTGTAAATCCCTCAGCTTCTGCTGGGGTTGTGCTCTTGCTTAGAGAGAGGCAATTTCTCTGAAAATTGTTTGGTCGCTGTCATGTAGACTTAGCAAGGCCTGTGACCAGCACTTAATCCTTAATCGAGGACTTGTCTTCTCTCATCATAAAAAACTGCGTTCCTCTTACAGTAGTGAGAGTGAACTTTTTGCCATTTTTTATTGTGATGGAGGGTTGTGTGTATCGTATTCACGTTTAGGTAAACGTGGCTTTGAATCCACAACTGGGTTAGGTGTTGGCCTACAGAAGTTACATGTGTAGCTCTTGTACCAGGGCCCTTGGCCCCTCTCTTGGTCTGTATTTTTCTTACTTTAGGATAAAGGTGTAAAAATTCAGGTGGCAAGTTCGCACATGAGCCTGAATGTGCCATGTATAAAACCAGTTTTTGCACAGACGAGATTATCGTCTGTGGCTGGCGTGCAGAATGGGAAGCTGTTACCCTAACAGGTATAATGCGCTTTCATGTAGCACGCTATGACTGGTGTCATGGCTCTGCTTTGTCGTTGCATCGTATCAGGGGTGAGGGGTCATGAGGGGTGGGCTGATAAAATCCCCCCCCCCCCCCCCTTTACTGATTGGCCTGGAGGTGGGACCTCCTGCCTGTCAGTTTCCCCTGTCGGCTGAGGGGCAGCGTGTCACAGGGAGGGGGAAGGGGTGGGGGGAGGGGGGGGTTCCCTGGTTCCACTCCCTGTTAGGATGGGTGGGTCACAGGATTTCCCCCCGGCCATGGGATACGTCACTGGGTGCGTTTCCTATTGGCCAGGAGACATCCGTGAGGTTATAGGCTCTGTGCTGCAGACCGCTGTCTTTGTCAAAGTTGGATGATGCGTTGCATTCGAAAACTGTTCGTTTTCTGCTCTGCTCTCCATTACAGTGTGTATTGTGCCATTGGTCGCTTGGCCCAATTATTATTGCATGTATCTTTTTCAATTGTACTCACGTGGAGGTCTCTCTGGGGGAAGTTCTCTCTTCCCCTCTTATGTGAGGAGCAGAATTGACGGGGTTGCCCTCAGTCGCGTCATATAAGATGTCTGTGTCTTATTGACCGGCTTCCTGCTGCTCGTCCCAGACAGCATGGAGGGAACGTCGTCTGGTGTTTTCTTATTAGAATTCACCATTGATGTGTTTCGGGTTCTTGACGTGCATATAGCGCTGGCCCTGGGTGCTTCCAATGTGGAACTACGTTTTGGGCCGGCGCGCCTTGGTTGCCCAATTCATAGAAATGGCGTTTTTTTATGCGGACGACTAGGAAGGAAATTTTTTATCTCTACCGAGCGCCAGTGCAAGACTCGATGACTCACGTGCATCTCCGGGGGGAGATGACGGAGTAGATCATTACATTGGCGCTCATGAGGTGGGCCGCCAGGAGCAGCGCATTCACGTTCTGTCCATCTTGGTGGCGCCCTCTGTGATGTTTTAGATCTACACGCGTACCTACCCCCCTCTTAGGACTGGGGATGGCGGCGTGACTAGGACGCGGGACTGGTTCTGGTCACACCGGACCAAGTCAGTTAACCCGTTGTCCGCCGGGGCGCAGATCTGCTGTTCTGGTACCCCGAAGGACTTTGTGCTTTTCCGGGGGGAAATGCTGGGTCGGTCCGGGCTTCGCGGGGATTGATGTCGTGGATATGTGTGTCATGTGTATGCCACTACGGCTTGCCGATAACAGTGACGTGCTTGGTCCATACTGTGTTGTACCTTGCGCTGTGTTAGGGGGCCTGGTCCTTCTCCATTGTTTCACTCCTCCCTCCCCCTGATGGGCAGGGATGGGAGGGGGCTGTCGAGGTCAAACGCTCTAGGCATCCCTGTGTAGGTCCCAGTCCGCCAGGCCCAGACTTGTTCCCGTCGACCTGTTGGCCTGGGTTAACCCTTTGAAAACTGAAACACTTTGTTTCTAGGTTTTTCTTGGTGGGTTAAGGGAACAACCGCCTCCTGTTAAACTAAACATAGGGAGGTGGTTGGTTCTCCGGTGTGTTGGTAGCAGAGTCGACTCTCGGGTTGAGGCCGGGCTTGACCCCGTCTGCCCGAGAGTGTGTCCCCGCATTTTTCATGACGTCTGCCAATTGTGTCGGCCTCTCCTTTGAACCTCGACCCCGCTGGAGGGGTCGGGTTTGTGGAGGTCATGACATGGTGCACAGCATACCGAACACCCCTTCCGCCGGGTACTGTTCTTACAGTAGACCCTTTAGGAGCCTGTCTAGTCCGCAGTGCTCCAGGCACGGGTCGAGTTCTGGCCTGTTGCCTGGATTAAGGGATCAACCCCCTTGGGGGTTGTCTCCCCGGCACGCCGTCTGGCCCCACAGTATTGTGGGGGGGTAGCCTCTTGGGGCTTACGGCCATGCCAACCTGGACACGCCCAATCTCGTCAGATCTCGGAAACTAAGCAGGTTCGGCCCTGGTAGTTCTTGGATGGGGGACCCCCTGGGAATACCAGGTGCAGTAAGCTAGAGTGCTTCAGGGCAGCGTGCCAAAGGGGGGGGAAGGGCCTACTCTTGATTTGGGCCCTGTCCAATACGCTGGCGATATGGGGGGTGGTGTCATCAGTGACTGCTATGGCATCGTTGACCTCACCGGGCCCCCTTTTTCGGGGGGTCCTGGCCCTCAGGCTGTTCCTGGGGCTGGGTCCTCCTCCGCGCTCCGCTGCTACGGCCTTGCCACAGGGTTGGGTTCTTGACCTTTGACCCTGTGATGTTGGGGGCTGTAACGGTTTTTTTTCATCCCGTTCGTTCCCTAGAGGCATGTGGGATGCGCGCCTGAGTGGTCGCGGGTCCTTCTGTGAAGGTAAGTCCCACGGTATGCTCACCCTGTGCGTTGAGGTGCTAAACCCTCTTCGCACAGTCGGATCCGATTCCCTCCCGTCCCCCTCTAGGGGGGTCCGGGGGCTCGGGTCCTGCCCAGTTCTGATGGTTGTGGGGGGCCTCAGCGGGTACATTTGTCGAGCTTCCGCTCTGCTCAGCTCCTGTGTTCCACTAGAGTGCAGAGCGTAAGCTATACGATAATATAACATACGGTTATCCTATAACCATAGTTATATGAGTATAGCGAGTGCTCTGCACTGACTCACTGAGGACCCCGTGGTCTTCGCCTTCGGTGGTGAAAGACTTGGGAAGGAGCTGTTAGTGTGGCCACGACCCGCTTATGTAGAGGAGCGGATGTGGGTGTGGCCAGGCGGATGGGTGTGTACATGTGGAGAAAAATTATTCAGTGTTAGATTGGATAAAGGGATAGTTTCACTAGAGTGCAGAGCACTCGCTATACTCATATAACTATGGTTATAGGATAACCGTATGTTTTGGATTATGGCGATGGAATTTGTAGCTGCTGTTTCCACTCTTATACTTCGGTATATCATTCCATCCTCAGATTTATTACTGGTGCAGTTGTATGTTCATCATTACATCCTGTATGACATGGTCGGTTGGTCTTCTCTGGCTTAGAGGCATGATACACATTATAATTTGTTTATCTACAAAGCCCTTGTTTTAAAAGGTGCTGTAAGTGGTGTTTTCTTGTTAACATGTGTGTTAAATATTTCTACATTCCAACAGCCAATCACTGGTATAGAGTTTTTGGTCAGTCCCTCCGCTCTGGAGTAAACAGAAAATACATTATCTGGTATCCCTTCCCACTTTATCCAATCAGGAGAGAGAACCTTGCCACCTCTTGCCAAGCCAAATTAGCTTACTGCACTGGTAGATTATTTTACTTCTCCAGCAATGGCGAGAAGTCAGAATCAGACTGTTAGGGTCGTTTTAAATTATGGTTTGCATTAATGAATTGGCCACCGACATGTATACAGTACAGGGGTCCTGTGCTGAAACTGTGCTGAATTTGAAATATACAAGACTTAAGTAAAATTCACTCATGACAAATAAATCACCTGGTCAGTAACATTAGCTGACAATATCTTTCCAATTGTATTCGTCAACGTGTCCAGGATAATGATTTCTGACTAACGTTTTTAAGTGCATAATGCCCACGGTTAGAAGAAGGAATCTTATTGTGGTTCCCTCCAGCCAAAGTGCATACTGCCCACGGTTAGAAGAAGGAATCTTATTGTGGTTCCCTCCAGCCAAAGTGCCATCAGCGTAACCACCGGTATGTCGTTTGGATTCTTAAAAGATTATCACAAAGTACAGGTAGGTAAGGTACAGTGGAATCGCTAAAAGAGCAATATTCAGAGGCGCCTTTTGAAACCATCTCCCATGGGACCTTTGTCTTTCCAGCTAGTTCCTTTCACCAGTCTACTTTCTTAAATAAAAAACCCATTATTCTGTAAGCAATTCCATCATTGCATTTTGAAGGGGAAAATGTGGGTAGGGAGAGCGGGCCAACATAAACAAACAGTGCCCCCATGACTGCAGAGCTAGAGGCTGCCTGGGTTGCCTGGCTCTCGGACGAGCCTGGGGTAATGAGGCGCACAGGAAGGCACTGGATGCCTGCGGTAAATCGTCCAGAAACACACCTCGAGTGGCCCTCGCTATTGGGCCCAAAATACTGCATGTACAGTACGCAGGAGAGGAAAACGGCGAGGGGAGGAAAAAGCGACTCTTAATACAACAGTAGTCATAAGACATTAGTTAGGAAAGAAAATAAATGGGGGTAGGTCTCTAGAGACGGGCTGCTTCAAATTATGAACTGGCCCGTTAGCGGATACGCTCCTCTCGATATAACCTTGAATTGTATCTGTATTTTGAAAAAGAAAAACAGCTCCTGCTGCCACCCTGTTGTCGTGGGACGTGAAGTGTCGAACGCAGCGTCTCTCTCTCTCTCTCTCTCTCTCTCTCTCTCTCTCTCTCTCTCTCTCTCTCTCTCTCTCAAAAGCAGGGAGCGAGCGATACGTTGCGAGTGGAGCATAATATTTAATGTCGTCTGGGAGAGATCTCGTCCCGTGCAGCTCGGGAGACGAGGGGGAGGGCTGTTGTGAAAGAGGGAGACACATCTGTAGGCTGCGAGTTGATGGAACCGCAGATAATAGTCGACATTCAACATGTGGGGGAGTTTGACTGGGGGAGGAAAGCGAACGGGGGGCCACGCTGGAGACGGAGTGGGGACCTCTCAGTGACAGTTTCACGGTTTCGGGAGCAGCGACAGTTTCACGGTTTCGGGGGCAGTGACAGTTTCACGGTTTCGGGGGCAGTGACAGTTACTTTCAGTGTTCAGGAAGCAAGATAGTAGTATCTCTAAGGTACATAAGTACATTTAAGAATTCATACATTCCCTATGGTCTAAGTCAGACATAAGAATATTAGTGAATATGAACTACTCTTTCCCATATCCAATTTTCTTTTAACTCAAACCTATAATGTCATCAGGTATATTATGTCTGGAGCTGCTCCATGGTGAATGTAGTTCTCTGTCTTCCAACATGGCTGCCGATAACATGGTAACGATTGTTATAGATTGTATAGCTTTACGCTCTGCTCTATTGGAACTATCCCTTTATCCATTCTAACAATGAAAAACGTTCTCCATGTACACACCTATTTACCTCCGCCTGGCCACACCCCGGGGTCGTGGCCACACAATCAGCTCCTTCCCTACTTTCAATCACCACCGAAAGTGTCTGTATACACCACTTTAAGTTTAGTGCCAAAAGTAGTTAGTTAGTAGAAAGAAATGAAAAAAAGGAGCTGCGTTGACATTGTATCTTTGTTTTTTCTCTCTCACTATTTTTCGAGAAAATAAAGCGATAATGTCTTCACCACCGGAGAGTCTAGAAGATGATGGTCATTCTGACCTCCACCGGCGCGTCGTATTGGGGCGCGCGCCGCTGAGCAATCCCCGCCGGCATTGTCTCCGGCTCTGCAGCTGGATACTATGCCTCTGGAGGCGGTCGGCTGTGTGAGAGCTGACGGTCTCCCTGGGCGGGTGATGTTTTTGCGACGCGAGCCTCAGGTGTGTCAGTTGTGAGGGGACAACTGTGCAGCTTGCGTAAGGTCGGCTCCAGGCTAGAATCCCTTCGTTGCCCCTCATAGCGGCGTGGAGGGGGTTCTAGTTTGATGCCCCACGATAACACAGTGCTCCTCCTCAGTGAAGTCGTAGCTTTGTTTTCCTGGGGCCGTGATTCAGAGTCTGCGGTTCAATTCCCCGGGTCTAAAAAAATGGATACCCTCTGCCACCACGCTGGCCCCGTTTTTCAAGACGAAAACACCCGGTGCGAAGGATGTAAGCTTGGTGTTTCATTATATCTCCGAGCTCAAGTCGGCTGCAGCCTGCGTACAACGGGGCTTACTGCCGATGCCGCTGTATCTGGTAACACCGTTCTGTGAGAGGGACGTGTGTTGCCTTTTTCCCTTTTTCTTTTGGATAAAAAGAGGAAGAGACAGCGGCTGTCAGAAGTGTTGGCCTGTATCGCTATTTCTCACGTTATACAGCTTCAGTAGTAGGGCCGCTTAGCTTGCTACTGGGTTAGCTGGTGGCTATCGATAGCCGGTAGAAGCGAACTGTTAGCCAGTTAGCTGTTAGGCTAAGTCGTTAGCTGGCGGCTACGCTCGGCTAGAAACGTTAGCTTGATGCTGTCAGTTAGCCTGGAGTTAGCTGTTAGCTTGTGCTACAACCATTGGAGCTAGCCGTGAGGAGGTAGCGGGCCCTGGCACTCGGACTACGGCGTCATCTCTGGCAGAAGATGTCGTCGGGCCTTAGCCATGACCGGCTGCAGGAGGGGGGCGTCGCGCCGGAGCGAGGCTCCAGCCGTCGCCGCTTCTGGCCCCTCAAGCGAGAGGCCTCTTCAACGTGGTAGACCAACCTGTGTTTGCGGCCATTTCGTCCTGCGTACGAGGTGCAGGTAGGTGTCCGAAGGACATTGCTCCACTCTTCCTTCCTCCCCCTCCCGAATGTTTTTGGTTAATAACGATGTCTGTTTAACAAAACATATGTTACTTCACTGCATTTGGAGATACGATGTGTACTGTGTGAAAATTGTCTTGGTTGCTATTTTGTATAGCTTAGGTTCTAGCATTGGCCAAGGCTTATGTCTTTCTCTCTACCTAAAAACAGCGTTATTTTTACGTGAGTAAAAATGAACTGGTGTTTTTTTGTTGTATGATGAGAAGTTGTGTGTGTGTTCATGTAACATACTTTAGACAACGTGGTTGAGTCCACAACTGGCTGGGTGTTAACCTACAGCGCTGTACATAGTGGCATGTGATCGAGGGCCTGAGTCCCTCTCTTAGCTTGTTATTTTCTTTACTTAAGGGTAATGGTAAAAATAACGAGTGGCGAGTTTTCACACATAAGCAGAGCCGTGGATAAAACCTGTTTTCAAACAAGGTTATCGGCAGTGGCTAGCATGCATGATGTAAAGCTTTTACTCTACAGGTGAGTATGTGCTTCATCTGGCGCGCCATGCACCTGGTGTCACGGCTCTGTTTTTCTTTTGGCGTTGTATCAGGGGTGAGGTGGTGAGGGGGTGGGTGAAATTATTCCCCGGTTTGCCCCTGCCCCCCCCCCCCCCCCCCCCAAATATGATTTAGTTTACAAAACGTGTGTTGATTTACTATATTTTTGGGGATACGGTGTAAACCCTCAGCTACTGCTGGGGTTGTGCACTTGCTTAGGGAGTAGTGCAGTTTTCTCTGAAAATTGTTTGGTCGCTATTAGCAAGGCCTGTAGCTAACACTTGGTCGAGGACTTATGTCTTCTCTCGTCATAAAAGACGGCGTTCCTCTTGCAGTAGTGAGAGTGAACTTTTGCCTTTTTTATTGTGTAAAGAAGGTTGTGTGTATCGTGTTTTTACGTTTAAGTAAACGTGGCGTTGAGTCCACAACTGGGTTGGGTGTTAGCCTACAGAAGTTTACATGTATAGCTCTTGTACCAAGGCCTGAAGATGGCTATCGGGTCTTGAGACTTTTGCTTAGTTTGGAAAAGTGTTTCATGTGTGTGCATGTATTTAGCCAATCACGTGAAAGAGTATAGGGAAGTTTATCATCTCGCTCTGGCATATACAGTACCTGCTTTAACGCTACCATGCTAAATGTATACTCTTTGTGTTGACTTTATATATATATTTAAATGTATTTATTTATTATATATTTTTTCTTTTTTATCTTTGATTATACTCCAAAACGGATACTATGAGGTGATAAAGGGTCCACAAAACCAAGGGGACTTGTGGATCACTGTACCATCTCTGATCCTTGTGTGTATCGATTTCCCTTTATAGTCATCCATCGATCTTTTTTATAACCTAGTTAGGGAAACAAAACATTTTACAATCAGTCAAGAAACGGCCCACGACACAGTGGTAAATGGTAAATGAACTGCATTTATATAGTGCTTTTATCCAGAGCCCATGACAACTTATGCCTCACATTCACCCACACAATGCTCATCGGGAGCAGTTAGGGGGTTAAGTGTCTTGCTCAAGGACACTTCGACACGCTGCCAGGAGGAGCTAGAATCGAAGAAGAGAAAAAGGAACACGCACACATGCATTGAGTCACAAATGAAATGCCTCTCTGTGCTTGACCCATCCAGTCATCCTTCCCCCCCACCCAAGGGCAGCCGGGAGCAGACATGGGCTGCGGCGTGGGGCCGTGCCCCTGGGACCAATCAAAGACAGTGTTAGCGATCTGTTCTGTATGTTTTTCCATTGAGTTTATCCCTTTTTCCGGAGGGGAAACCCTTGTGAGCACAGGGGAGAACATGCAAACTCCACACAGAAAGGCCCGGGAGATACCCCACCTGGGTACCTGGTCCCCAAGCGGGAATCACACCAATGACCTTCTAAGCAAAAGACAGTGTTAACCCCTACACCACCAAACCGGGAACCTCCGGATTACTGGACGACCTCCTGAGCCACTGTCGCCCCGGTGTGCAAGTCAAAACAGATCAGACAGACGAGAAGCAAAAGCTATGACCTTCAGACAAGGAGGTATTCCAGGTTAACTACCGACACTGTAGTGTGTGTGTGTGTGTGTGTGTGTGTGTGTGTGTGTGTGTGTGTGTGTGTGTGTGTGTGTGTGTGTGTGTGTGCGCACGCTCTGACCCCTGCGCTACAGGCTTGCTGTACAACAGTAGATGAATGAATTGGCTGGTGAAGGACCAGCCGTCACCATAAAGCAGTGGGAGGTGAAAACTACTGCTTTACAGCATGTCCAGCAGAACATCAGGGGTTACGCAGGGGCTGATACCTGCAGAAAGCAAAGCACCCCCGTAGCCGTCAGGGAACCGGGAGCTAACCTGCAGCTAGACAGATACAGCACTGTTCAAAATTTAAAGCTTTATGAATACCGGGATTTTTCCCTCCCGAAACATGTGTTTTACATATTAATGCGCAAGAACCTTGACCACAACTCCCGACATTCCGTTTACTCTAGGAGTGTCGTGTCTCGATTCAAAACCGCTTAGCCTACGCTGCTACGCGGCAGTGTACATACCATAGTGTCAAAGAGGAAACTGTACTGTACAAGACTCCCACTATGATACGGCCATGCCCTGCTGCACATCCGCGGTGGGGGAGAAAAAAAATGCACTGTATTGAGTCTATGGTGCAGACTTGCCCTCAGGGAGGCCTTTCCGATTGGCTTGCAGCTGCGGCTGCTGAGAGAGAGAGGGGGGGAACCGCCACGCACCGGTCAGTGTGACATCATACACGAGGGGTCAATGGAACAATGGAATCCAAAGAAGTCGGTGGAAAACAAAAGGCCAGGCTGAAAAGAAGACAAGACAACCGGCGGCGCGGCTCTTTTGTGTTCTTCTGAAGGAATGCCCCTGTGTTTGGCAGAAACCAGGGGGCAAAGTCGTGTCACTGGATGAATCAACACCGGAGCGACGCCTCTGTATGTAAAAGCAGGCAATGCCTCAAAAAAAAAGGCACTCCTACTCTAAAGGCCTCGGTCGCCTGGGGAACGCCGGGGGGGGGGGGGGGGGGGGGGGGAACGATCCCACGTATGAGATTAGAATTTGGGGGAAATTAACATTCCAACGATGATGTCACACAACTAGACGCTCGTCTGCTAATCTGGTATAACCCAACTGCTCCAGATGAGCAGGTCGTCGGCACCTTGCGTGGTTTGCCTCCGTCCGTCGGTGTGTGAATGTGTCAGTGAATGGGTGAATGTGAGGCATAAATTGTAAAGTGCTTTGGATAAAAGCTACTATATAAATGCAGTCCATTTACAATGCCTACTGGGCCATTGAAAGCAACAGATTTGTTTGGAATTCCAAGATAGAATCCGAAAAAAATTCTCCGAAAAAGACTCATGCCGAAAAAGGGTTAAGAGTAGGGATGTCCGATATTATCGGCCTACCGATATTATTGGCCGATATTGGCATACAAATTTGATATCAGAAAATATCGGTATCGGTTTTCAAAAAATAAAATAAAACGTTTTTTTTTATTTTATTTTTTTTACATTTATTTAACCTTTATTTACCCAGGCAAGCAAGTAAGAACAAATTATTATTTTATTTATTGTCAAAGTATGCATAATGTTGTGTTAATTACACGACAAGAGATATGTAATGTTAATTACCTGAAATTATTCCGTTTTTTGCGGGGGGAAACCCTGCATATATCGGTATCGGTTGATATCGGTATCGGAAATTAAGAGTTGGACAATATCGGTATATCGGTATCGGTAAAAAAGCCAATATCGAGCATCCCTAGTTAAGAGTGTATTTAATGTTAATAAGTAACGCGCCTGGTCGGTCATGGCGTTAGAGGACAGGAGCTCCTGGAGACCACCTGTAGCACAGGAGTGGGATTGAAAATGTGGCAGAGTTACACAGTGCCATTGTCCTGCAGGGCAGGCAGGGAGTCGCCGCTGTTGTTTCTGGCTTGGAAGGAGACGTGAGGTCAGCAGGGAAAAATCCACACATGGGACATCCAAGGAGGAAGTCTCTGTGTGCGTGTGCATGTGCGTGTACGTGTGTGTGTGTGTGTGCGTGTGTGTGTGTGCGTGTGTGTGTGTGCCGACAGAGAGAAAGCGCACAAGAGAGAGAGGCTGGGGGGGGGGGGGGGGGGGTTGACGGGAGTGACGAAGTGAGAATATAAAAAAAAAAGAAGACCTTTAATCAAAATGCCAGCCAAGAACAGTCTTATTTCAGAGGGAAGCTCTTATAGTAGCCAACAAGGTCCAAACAAGGTCTTGGCAAATCTGAAAAAACAAGAGTTTATTAACACAGGCCGCGGATGAGAACGGAGCGTCTTGGCAGCGGACCTCCGATACATGCTGGCATTTCCCCCTGATTGCCATCACTTTTTGTTTGTTTGCAGGGAGCTCGCGTGATAAGCAGAAAGATGGATGACGGTGGTGGTCGTTTGAACCTGGCACGAGGCAACCAGTCAATTAGAAGCTCCGATGTTGTTCCATGTGGTCTCGGCCATTCGGCAATCCACTATATGACAAAGACCGTTTATTTATATAATCAACCCACGCATGTGCAATTTCTCCATACATAATCACGAAATCACGATGGCAGGCACGTAAACATGTAGAAGTCATACTCCCTCCCTCTATAAGGCTACCACAGCCGCTCCACTACCAGATGCATGTTACCAGGAAGTTCTACCTACCGCTCTACTGCCAGCTCGAAGCTCCAATCTACCTCTCCCACCACCAGATGGAAGCTCTACCTACAGCTGGAAGCTCTACCTACCTCTCCCCCATCAGCTGGAAGCTCCACCTACCTTTCCACCACCAACTGCAGCTGGGTCTTTGAGTTCTTGATCTTGTTCTGGGCCTCCACGTTCAGCATGTCACCCGTGTTAACCCCGTTGATCTCCAGGATGACGTCACCGGGCTGCAGGGCAGCCTGCTCCGCCTTGCTGCCTCCGTTGACCTGTGGGACAGAGGTATGAAGGTTAAGTTACTGGAGGAGTCTCAGGAGCCAGTCCACTAGGGATGGGTACCTTTCACATTTGAACCGATATGGTACCGGTACCTGTGAATCGATACCGGTACCAAACGGTACCTTTTTTCGGTACTTTAGTCTCAAGAAATTGAATTGACCTACTTCAATAAAAAAAAAATCCAAACTTCAAATAACTACAATTTCGACCGTTTTCGGCTTGCCATTGCTCCGACTGCTTTGTTGTTGAATTAAGTCAAATCCTAGGTAAGCATATATTGTGCGTGTGAACGTTGACATGAAAATAAAAAAGGTAAAAAAAAAAAAAAAAAAAAAATATATATAATCTTTTTCGGTATCTCACTTGAATCGATACTCGGTAGTACCGACGTGTTTCGGTTCGGTACATCAAAAGTACCGAATTCGGTACCCATCCCCACAGTCCACAGCACAACGCTTCAGGAAGCCTATCCATCGGGGCACTTGCCGTCGACAAAGACAGCTGCGTATCTTATGAGTGAGTCGTTCATCATGACAACATGACGTGCAAAGCTAACGCATGCAAACGAGGTATGTGAAGCGAGGCGGTGATGTGATGTAGGTCTGAGTGTTTACCAGGAAAAGGTTACTTCCCCCTAATTTGCGACACTCTCAATCCAGGTATAATCCCATTTTTGGCTAATCCCTGGGTTACATAATGGACGTAGTAAATACCGACTGACGCCATTGCCCTTCACTCGCACACACACACACACACACACACACACACACACACACACACACACACACACACACACACACACACACACACACACACACACACACACACACACACACACACCACACACACACACACACACACACACACACACACACACACACACAGACACACACACACACACACACACACACACAGACACACACACAGACACACACACATACGGATCCCAGTAGGACCAGCCAACAGTGGAGGGATTCATGACGCCCTGGAGAAGAAGTCATTAGTCAGACTGAACCTGATCGCTTTGACTGCCTGAACCTGACCTTTGACACCAGCCTCACCACATGTCAAAGTTAATGTAAGACTGCCTGCATCAAGAGGAATTCCACACTAATGGAACCAAAACACAAAACACCCACAAATCCCTTTGTTTGTTACTTGTGTTCCATGCACGCAGACACATGCGCACACACACACAAACACAAATGAGGAGGTCGACTCCGGCAACCCTTTACACTTTAGAGCAGAGTGACATTTGCCATCAACAAGACTCCCCCACAATTAAAAACGGAGCGAGGGGAAAAATAAAACAAAGAGCCAATCACTGGGATGAAAGGGCCTCCTTCCTACGTCTCCAGAGGGAGAGAGGCCGAACACAGCGAGAATGCCAGTCGACTGGCGCGTTTGTCGGTTTTAGCAAAGCGAGCGGGCAGAGAGGTGCCATGTCCGCGGGCCCACTCGAGAGGCAATTAAGTGTTGCCGTGGCGACCCACAATAATAGCGCATGCCTTTTCTGATCAGCGCACGCTTGGTTTCACATGAACTAAGAGCGGCTGGTTTTTTTTCTCTCTCTTCCCGGGCAGTCTTTGGAGGCTAACGGAGATAAAGGGGGCATCTCTCTCAGACCACTCCAGATGACCCGGGTCTGTAGCCGCCCGGCCACAGGGGAGTTGTTGTTGCTGCTGGTGGTGGTGGTGGTCCTTCCACTGGGGCTTTTTACCCCGCTCAGTGATGAGGTCTCTCCCTCAGCTTGACTCCCAGCCTCCTCACCAGAGACCCTCCGTTTGATATTTGAGACGGGGAAACGCGACGCTGGTGTGTTTACTGGATGGCGGCGACGTAATGAGAAGAAGCGCCCATTATTCATGAGATGAGTTGTTTTTCTAACTCTACTCGTCAAGGGGGGTGAAAACAATAAATGTGTTTGATGTCAAAAAGAGCTTGAAACTCGTTCCTCTCTCGAGCCACCGGCGCCCCCAGTCACGGTTTGGCATGAGTTATCATTTGGGCTTTTATTATGAGCCACATTGGTGAAGACTTGGTGGAGGAGCCCGGCCTGCGGGGAGGATGGAGGATCAGGACGTGCATTAGGCTGAACGATATACTGACAGCATACATATTGTTGCAAGAACTGACAATGAGAAATGAGAGAAAGGAATATTGAGAAGATTCTGTCAGTATAATTCACTCAAGCCTACAAACACTAGATCCATATAACACATGATTGGCCTTTACACTAGAAACATATGGCACATGATTGGTCTTTCCAAATTTATTGGAGTGCGTGCCTGGACATTGTTTCCCTATTTTTATGTATGATATCAGAGGTTACAGCACCCAGTGTCAAGTCTAGTGAGGTGAGCGCGTTCTACAACTTTTTTCACATGATTGGTCTTTACACTAGAAACATATAACACATGATTGGTCTTTACACTAGAAACATAACACGTGATTGGTCTTTACACTAGAAACATAACACATGATTGGTCTTTACACTAGAAACATAACACATGATTGGTCTTTACACTAGAAACATAACGCATGATTGGTCTTTACACTAGAAACATAACGCATGATTGGTCTTTACACTAGAAACATAACGCATGATTGGTCTTTACACTAGAAACATAACACATAGAGGGCGGCTGTGTAGTGCAGCGGACTAAGCGTCTGTCTACCACCACAGAGACAGTGGGATAGAATCCAGCTGTGGTGCTTCCGGGTTGGCCGACCGTCCATACCAGGGTTTCCGTTAGAAAAAATTGTTGCCGGTCTCAGGGTCCGGTAGATTTAAATCTACCGGTCAAATGAGAGAAATTCCGGTCAGAGTTTATTGAGCTTAAAAATAATTGACATCCTCAAGGCATGTAGATTTATAATATTTTAACTTAAAACTAGGCTACTTTTGCGTATACAATCATTATATTCCAAATAAAATAAGTCCCGAGACTCCGTGCTGCTGCCGACTTTAAATCAAATAGGTGTCTGTGGGCAGTCGTCCGACATTATTAAACAGCAGTCTGTTATAATCACATTTTTATGAGCTAACGAATTCCGTTATATTGGACATTTGTATTAATTATATCAAGCGAAGAACTGAGAAATTTGGCAGAGAGAGACGGCAACATTATCGTGGGTTTGCGTGATGACTCTCCACCTCGCAACGACTTATTTGCAAAGAGTATGGCGCTGCAGAGCAGCAGATTCAGCTGTTTTTTGGCTCTATCTGGGGACCGCTCAACAGCGCCCCCCACCCAACAGCTGAATTGCCAATGGCTGAATTGGAGTACTGCACTGTGCCGCTGCTGCTCCGGCTCTGCAGCTACACATGCACTCGCAAAACCCAGCACTAAGCTCTCGCTGACAACATTATTATACCTGCTTGGTGAAGCAACGATGAAACAAATGTAATGATTGTTTCGTTCATCGCATAGGCTATTTAATTTTAGCCTATTTTAATACAATTCAAATAATCAAATTGTGCTTGGAGGGAATTATTTTCACCGGACATTAAGACCGGAGGGATTAAATATGTCGGACTTCAACAGATTTTGCCGGTCAAATACCGGTAATTACCGGCTAACGGAAACGCTGGTCCATACTAACACAATTGGCAGTGTTAGAGGGTGGGAAACCCGGCGAGGGTGGGTCCTGGTCGTTTTAAACAGCGACTCCTACAGTTCGGTCGGGGCGCCTGCACAGCAAGGGAAGGATCTAAGAGAGGTAGTGTGACCTTCCACACGTTAGACTCTCCCAGTGAGAGACCGCGCTGCCAGGTGAAAAGAAGCGGTGGGCTGGGTACACATGTGTCGGAGGAAGCATGTGATAGTCTCCGCCCTCCCCGACCGACGGTAGGGGGTAGAGTGCGCAACGACCAGGAAGGGGATTGGGAATTGGCATAACGACTAACATTTGGAGGGGAGAAAAACGGAAAAAATAAGGAGGAAAAAGATTAAAAAAACACATGATTGGTCTTTACACTAGAAACATATAACACATGATTAGTCTTTTTTTTTTTTTTTTTTTTTTTTTTTTTTTTTTTATCCACTTTTTCTCCCATTTTTCTATATTTTTCTCCCATCCCAATTTCTTATCATCCAATTCAACCCTCCCCTGTCACGAACGCTGTTTCTTGCCTCCCACAAGCCGGCTGCAATGTGGACTAAGTCATACATAGCACAAGTCCCCTCCGGTACTTGAGGTAACAGCAGTCGCATCTTTTCACCTGCGCAGCTCGATCTCTCAGTGTCGAGGAGTAACGCGTGGGAGGCTCACGCTGCCCCCGACACTTCCTGATTCTACTGCGCAGGCGCACCAACCGACTTGTAGGAGTCGCTTGTTCACAACGTTCGATCCCCACCCTTCAGTTTTCCCTCCCCGTAATACGGCCAATGTGTATTACTGCGGACGACCAGCTAAACTGAAAACAATGTGGAGAGCTGGATTCGAACACGCGAATCCTAGCGTCTCCACACTGGTGGCGAGTGCCTTGCCCACTACACCACCTAGCCGCCCAACACATGATTAGTCTTTACACTAGAAACATATAACACGGGGGCCCGAGTGGCGAACCACATAACGCGCTGCGTCGCGGCACGGCCGATGTTACGGAATGACAGTGGACAGTTCCCCCCTCCTGACATTGGTTCCCTACCTCCCTCTGGTGACCTAAGCCCGATGGTGCAGTCGGCCATCTTGTGTTGGTTTAGAGTTATAGAATTAGTTTATAATGGTTTGTTATCCTGGGCTCTTCCCTCCCTTGTTTGATTTCGTCCTCCTGTCTGATTGTTGTATGCCTTTTGTGTCCAAGTTGAGTTTTCCTAGTGTGTTCTTATTTTGTCGTTTCTGTATTATTGTCTGGGCTCGCCAGCTGTTAGTAATTCAATCAAGGGTAGTATTTAAGTGTGGTCTGCCCTCACTTCATTGTGGAGTCATTGTCTCCTGTACCCCCATTGTACCCTCACTTACTTCGTGCCTCCCCTTGCCTTGTTTCATGTTCGTCTGTGCTGTAAGTAGTTTATATATCCCGTTTTCGTTCATCTTTGTTTTCCCGTCCCTTCAGTGTTGTTTTGTATGATTTTGTCGTCCTGGTAAACTTATTTTGATTTCCACATACCCTGCCGTCTCTGCCTACTCCCTTCCCTCTGCAATTGCGTTCTCACCCTCACAGCACCCCTAATCCTAACAGAATGACTCCACCACCAAAGAACGCAGCAGAAGGGGTGGCCGATACCATGAGGATCATCCGGAGCCTGATGGGACGGTGACATGCAGAATTACTCACCGGCCAAGTGGGTGTTCTGGTTCCGGATGATCGACCAGGTCGCCACGGAGAGCCCGATAGACGAGCCAGCGATGCGGGACATAGCCGACCAGGTCACTGCCCTCATGGAGGGGTGTAGGTCGAGGGCTAATACAGCTAACCTGCCAAATAGTGTCAGGTTCACGGTCAGCCTAGAGCCCCTCACCGCCGTTGAGGCTGCTCAGATGTCCATAGCTGGCACAGCCCTATCCGTTAGCATCGCTCCTATAGCTAACCAGGCGTCCCCAGCTAGCACAGCTCTGCCCGTTAGCATCGCTCCTATAGCTAACCAGGCGTCTCCAGCTAGCACAGCTCCGCTAGTTAGCATCGCTCCTATAGCTAACCAGGCGTCTCCAGCTAGCACAGCTCCGCCCGTTAGCATCGCTCCTATAGCTAACCAGGCGTCTCCAGCTAGCACAGCTCCGCCCGTTAGCATCGCTCCTATAGCTAACCAGGCGTCACCAGCTAGCACAGCTCCGCCCATTAGCTTCGCTCCTATAGCTAATCAGGAGTCCCCAGCTAGCACAGCTCCGCCCGTTAGCTTCGCTCCTATAGCTAATCAGGAGTCCCCAGCTAGCACAGCTCTGCCCGTTAGCATCGCTCCTATAGCTAACCAGGCGTCTCCAGCTAGCACAGCTCCGCCCGTTAACATCGCTCCTATAGCTAACCAGGCGTCTCCAGCTAGCACAGCTCCGCCCGTTAGCATCGCTCCTATAGCTAACCAGGCGTCACCAGCTAGCACAACTATGCCCGTTAGCTTCGCTCCTATAGCTAATCAGGAGTCCCCAGCTAGCACAGCTCCGCCCGTTAGCTACGCTCCTATAGCTAATCAGGAGTCCCCAGCTAGCACAGCTCCGCCCGTTAGCTTCACTCCAGTAGCTAACTGGTCATCCCCAGCTAGCACAGCTCCGCCCGTTAGCTTAGTTCCTGAGGCAATCCTGACGTCCACAGCTAGCACAGCCCCACCCGCTAGCTTCGTTCCTACAGCTAACCAGACGTCCACAGCTAGCACTGCCCCGCCCGTTAGCTTCACTCCAGTAGCTAGCCAGGCTTCCCCAGCTAGCACAGTCCCCACTGCTAGCCTAATCTCCAGGTTCACGATCAGCCTAGTTTGTGCGATGGACCAGATGTCCACAGCTAGCACTGTTCCGCCCGGTAGCCTAGTCCCTACAGCTGTTTCAGGCCCCACGGTTAGCCTAGTCCCCGCAGTTCGCAAACCTCCAAGGCCTAGCAAGGCTCGGACGGCGAGCGGGGCTAGTATCGCTAGCAAGGCCTCCACAGCTGATCCGGCTATCGCTGCCAGCCTGGTTCCGGTCAGCGCAGCTCCGGCTGTCACTGTTCCTGGTCCCTCATCGCCGGATCCTACGCCACGCCTCGACGCCGAGACCGGTCCGGTCTCCGCGTCCTGCCCAGCCTCTACACCTGGCTCGGCTGCTACACCAGATCTCGGCTCCTCGACTGGTCCTGGCTCCCCGTCTGGTCCAGCCCTACGCCATGATCGGCGCCCTGGTTCTCGCCGTGGTCTTCGCCGTGGTCTGCGCCATGGTCTGCACTGGATCCTGCTCTGGGGGTCATCGCCGCCGCACCTCCATTCCAGCTCCCCTCTCCGAGTCTCGGCACCCATTCCCACCCCCCCTCGTCGGGCCTCTGTTCCCAGGCCCAGCCCCCCTCCCCGGGTCTCGGTGCCCGTCCCCACCCCCCCTCGTCGGGCCTCTGCTCCCATCTGGAAGCCCCCCGTTAAGGGGGAGGTACTGTTACGTCCCCAGGCCCGGCCGGATAAGAATGACAGTGGACAGTTCCCCTCTCCTGACATTGGTTCCCTACCTCCCTCTGGTGACCTAAGCCCGATGGTGCAGTCGGCCATCTTGTGTTGGTTTAGAGTTATAGAATTAGTTTCTAATTGTTTGTTATCCTGGGCTCTTCCCTCCCTTGTTTGATTTCGTCCTCCTGTCTGATTGTTGTATGTGATTATGCCTTTTGTGTCCAAGTTGAGTTTTCCTAGTGTGTTCTTTTTTTGGCGTTTCTGTATTATTGTCTGGGCTCGCCAGCTGTTAGTAATTCAATCAAGGGTAGTATTTAAGTGTGGTCTGCCCTCACTTCATTGTGGAGTCATTGTCTCCTGTACCCCCATTATACCCTCACTTACTTCGTGCCTCCCCTTGCCTTGTTTCATGTTCGTCTGTGCTGTAAGTAGTTTATATATCCCGTTTTCGTTCATCTTTGTTTTCCCGTCCCTTCAGTGTTGTTTTGTATGATTTTGCCATCCTAGAATAGAATAGAATAGACTTTTAATTGTCATTGCACACAAGTATACAACGAAATTTCAGGGGAATATATACATACATGAAACACATAATACTGTACATATAACAGAATATTTTAAATAATAAAGTGCATGATGGGCGGTAACATAGTGGTTATCAAGTCCAGGTAAGTGCATGGTGCACGTGAGGAGACAGTCAATCAGAGTTTAGCAGTCTGACTGCTTGGGGGAAAAAGCTGTTCATAAATCTTGAGCTCTTGGCATGTATGGACCGGTATCTCCTCCCTGAGGGAAGGAGCTGAAATAGGTGATGTGCTGGGTGAGACGGGTCCTTGATAATACACTTGGAGCGGTGGAGGCAGCGGGAGGTGAAGACGGAGGTGATGTTTGGTAGAGGAGTCCCGACGATCCTGCCTGCCGCCTTCACCACCCTCTGTAGAGCTCTTGCTCTGCCTTTGTGCAGCTGGAGAACCACACAGACACACCGTAGGTCAGCACACTCTCAACCGCACAATGATAAAAGTTGACAAGGAGATTTCATGCCAGGCCAGCCTGCTTCAGCTTCCTTAGGTAGTATAGGCGTTGCTGAGCTTTCCCGATCACTGAGGCGGTGTTGGTGCTCCAGGACAGGGTCTCACTCACACTGAGACCCAGGAACTTGAACTCAGTGACCCTCTCCACTACCTCGTTGTTGATGAGCAGAGGGGAGTGGTCAGGCCTTGATCTTCTGAAATCCACTATGATTTCTCTTGTTTTCTTTATGTTGAGTGCCAGGTTGTTGTTGTCGTCACACCAGGCTGTAAGGTCTTCCACCTCCCTCCTGTAGGCAGACTCATTGTTGTTTGTTATGAGACCCACAACTGTGGTATAGTCTGCAAACTTGATGATGTAATTGGAGGTCCTAGTAAACTTATTTTGATTTCCACGTACCCTGCCGTCTCTGCCTCCTCCCTTCCCTCTGCAATTGCGTTCTCACCCTCACAGCACCCCTAATCCTTTTTTTTTTATCTACTTTTTCTCCCCATTTTCTATTTTTCTCCCTTCCCCAATTTCGTATTGTCCAATTTTACCCTCCCCTGTCTCGAACGCTGTTAGGCCATGCCTCTCACAAGCCGGCTGCAATGTGGACGAAGCCTTGCATCACATGTCCCCTCCGGTATCTTTTCACCTGCACAGCGCAATCTCTCATCGGCGAGGGAGGGACACGCCGCCCCTGTCGCTTCCTGATTCTACTGCGCAGGCGTACCGACCGACCTGTAGGAGTCGTTGTCCACAACGTCCGATCCCCACCCACCAGCTTCCCACCCCCTAATACTGCCAATTGTATTAGTATGAACGACCAGCCAAGCTGGTAGCAACGCAGAGAGTTGGGCTCGAACCCAGCATCTCCTGCGTTGGTGGCGAGCGCCTTGCCCACTGCGCCACCTAGCCGCCACAGCACCCCCAATCCTAACAGGCCGACCCGGGTTCGATTCCCGGACCCGGTGTTCTTTGCCGAATGTCTTCCCCTACTCTGTCTCCCATTCTTCCTCTCTCTCTCTCTCTCTACCGGACTGCCCGGTAGTAAACTAAAAACCAATAAAAATCGACCAAAAACATATATATAAAAAAATAAATAAACATATAACACATGATTGGTTTTTACACTAGAAACATATGACACATAATTGGTCTTTACACTAGAAACATATAACACGTGATTGGTCTTTACACTAGAAACATATGGCACATGATTGGTCTTTACACTGGAAACATATGGCACATGATTGGTCTCATCACTAGAGCCATATAACACTTGATTGGTCTCATCACTAGAAAGACTACATCCATATAACACAGGGAATGTAGACTAGTTCAGGGTTCTCAACCTTTCTGATGCCAAGGCACCCCTGTGTCCAATAAAATATTCCAGGGCACCCCTATATACAATAAAGACTTTTCCGGTCCTGTCTTTTTTGCTACAATGATGACAAAAGTGTAGAGCCATACGGAATCGCGGACGGAATCGCGGAATTGAGCAATAAAAACGGAATCAACTGTAAACGTGGAATATTGCAGAATTTGCCCTAATCTGGACTGAAATTCCGTGTTCGGGAGGAGATGGAACGTTTGGTGCAACGCGCACATGACCGGGGACGCTACAGCGTGTTACACACAACACGCAGCAATTTCCAAGCGTCTAGCTGCTTCGGTGTTAACGTCGGAAGAAATTCCACACTAAGCCCTAAATTCAGAGCAGCGCAGTATCCCAATGACTTGTATATGACCGGCGATAAGGTGTTTTGCAAATTCTGTCAACATGCCGTGGACTGGACTCGCAAAACACGTGCGAAGATCACTCTCTAAAAGCCATGTCAGAAACACGGGATAACACTGTGCTTCAAAACAGAGTAGGGTATATCTGCAGTGCCGCAGCCCAGCCATGTCAGAAACACGGAAAAACACTGTGCTTCAAAACAGAGTAGGGTATATCTGCAGTGCCGCAGCCCCATACACACCAGCTCTCTAACGATGATCCCTGGTGATCAGTGATGGGAATAACGGCGCTATAAGTAATGGCGTTACTAACGGCATTAGTTTTTTCAGTAACGAGTAATCTAACGGATCTTACTCTTCCAATCTTAATAGCGCTGTTAGCGTTACTGCAAAAAAATGCGGCGCGTTACTATGAATGAACCTGTTTCTTTCATCAGACAGATCTCTGCGCCGAGAGGCAATAATATGTTCTTCCTTGTTTAGTGGGCAGTGCGCGAGCCAAGCATACATGCTGACGATTGGCTGAGGCTGAGTAAAATGTCATGGTAAGCCAATCAAAGGTAGAGGTGGGCGGGTCTAACGCATCGAGAGTCTGAGCCCCAACACAAGCGATTCAGTCAGCGGAGACCGCGGGTCTGTGTAGTGTACAAATAATCTAAAACGAATCCAACGGAACAACATAATAAGTGTGCAGTCAGCGTGAGACAGCGGTTTACTCTTGTGTTGCAGCGCAGGGCAGTAGTGGCTCTACTGCTGACAGGCTCAACCATACAGTATATATCTATGGGCTCAACATAGTGCTGCACTTCCTGGTTTAATAGCACAGTCTGGTGCGCAGAGATATATATCTGTATGTCATGCATGTCTTAAATGTCATGATTAGATTGGTTTAGAATGATTCGATTAGATTCTTATATCTGTATGTTGTGTATGTCATGAATTGAAAATGGGGGACCCTGCTGTAAACAAGACGAAAGTCTTTCTCTGATCTGCATCCCTTTAACAATTGTGTGTATTGAGCCGTACTGTATTGTACCCATTCTGCAATCTGTTAATTAAAATGTTCAATCAATCAGTATATATTTGTTATTTATTTTTGGTATAGTGCTTAACAAGCATAATTTAATGTTGCCCAGTTGTGGCCTGTTGAGGGGCAATACATATCAAAAGTTCCAAAACATCTATTGTATTTGTACAGCACAGAAAGACTCAGAAGAAGCTTCTATCCCCAGGCCATCAGGCTGCTCAACGAACAATGAACACTACACAACAACCATCAAACGCACATAGCACACACATCCACATCCACACGCACACACTCACTTTAAACAAACACACTGTAGCACCCACTCCCCACACTTTATAGCACACACTCACTTTAAACAAACACACTGTAGCACCCACTCCCCACACTTTATATTTATTGATAAAGGATTGCACTACAACTCGTACACCTTACTGTAAATTGTACCTAAATTGTACCTCATCCCATTTCTGCTTTGCACAATATAGTATTGTATATTAGTACACTGCATAGTATTGTATATTATATGGTAACTCAGTTACGTCTATTCTGCATCGAACATTGTACATATGTCTATACTAAACACTGTGACCTCATTTTCTACTTCTAATTTACATGCTATACTATGTTATTGATACTTATCTTGTCTAGCAGTCTCTGGAGCGTAACAGTAAGAAGCATTTTGTATAAAAGTATTCTGTACTTCTGTATGACAACTATTAAAGACTCTTGAAACTTGAAACTTGTATGATCCACTAATATATAAACATAGTAATTATAATATCTACATACATGGCATTTGATTGGAGGCTAGTCTCACTTTGTCCCACAGCAACATTCAAATAGTTTAGATTTGTGTATGTTGTTTATGTAAAAAAATATATATATTGAAAGTAACGCAATAGTTACTTTCTGAAGTAACTAGTTACTTTTAGCATTTGTAACTGAGTAAGTAATTTAGTTACTTTTTGGAAGAAGTAACTAGTAACTGTAACTAGTTACTTTTTAAAAGTAACTTGCCCAACACTGCTGGTGATATAATAGATACAGCTAGAGGGCGAGGCTAACCACTGACACTATTGTGATTAAATAGCTATGTAACGTTGCAGTACATAAAGTACACAGGACTAGAAAGTATAGCTTCTTGCTAAATCTGGTGCACCCAGATTTTTGTTTAATGCAAATGATTGTCAGTACACACTGTCCTTTATAAACTAAAGGTGCCTAAATTATGCATTACTATATTTCATCACAATAGAATAGATATAGCTAGGTTATTTGCATTGTGATAATGTCAGTAGTAGCTAGCTGTATATATTGTTTGTTTACACTTGAAATGTGTATTTTTATTTTGTTACAATATTATTTGAAAAATATTGTGTAAAATGTAACTGTATTTCTGAGTTGCAGCACTTAAAAACATTAAATGGACTGTTATATCTTATTAAATTGTGGACATCTATTCATTCCTACTTATTAGACACTATTTCTGATGGTAAAATGAGCGTACAAAGCAAAATGCAGAATTCTGAAATATTAAAATGAAAAAAAGGAATTTTGAATCTTTTTTTATTGAATTTGGAAAAAAATAAAACGGATTTCATATGGCTCTACAAAAGTGCTTGCTTTCAAAATAAGGTCTAAATGGCGTTTCAGGTTTAAATGGCTTAGTACTGTTGACATTACACTGTGTGTAGTAGTAAATCAAATAGCATCTTTTTTTTAAATAAGATTACAGAAAATTGTCACTAAAGTGCTATCTGTTGCAGCTGCACTGTTTTCCATTAAAATTGCATATTTGGATAAGTGTGACCATTTCTCAAAAACAGAAAATCATGTATTTCTTTTAAATACAGAAAAGGATCACCAAGTTACCATTTCTCAAAAAATATAAATAAATACAGAAGATAAGCACTCGTTCACTCAGTGGACATTTCTAGCTCAATGCGAGGTCTGCTGCTGCTGGCTAATAATACGGTCAATACGTGGGGAGATCGATGACAAGGCAACACGCATGTCATCCTCAAGGCTCAACTTGGCCCTATATTTTGTTTTCAGAGCTGTCATGGATGAAAAGCCAGCTTCACACAGATATGTGGTGCTGAATGGTATCAACACCTTAACTGCTGCATCATGAGATACTTGGTACTCAGCACCACACTCAGACCAACATGTTTCCAGGGGCACTTCACTGAAACAAGCTCTCCAGGTGGTATCAGATGAGATTTCAATGAGTTCTTCCAAGAGTTTGGATGGAGATGTGTCAGGAAGCTTCGTCTCAATGTGGTCTGTAAAGGGGTTATTTATCCAGAGTAACTTGGCGATCCTTTTCTGTGTTTTATTAAATAATGATTTTCAGGGTGCCAGGGTGGTGCATGGCCGTCCCGGGTTCGACTCCCGGACCCGGCGACCTTTGCCGAATGTCTTCCCCCATATCTCTCTCCCATCCTTCCTCTCTGCCGGACAAATGAAAAAGCTACTAAAACATATTAAAATAAATTATGATTTTCAGTTTTTGAGAAATGGTCAAACTTATCCAAATGTGGTATTTTCATGGAAAACAGTGCAGCTGCAACAGATAGCACTTTAGTGATAATTTCTTTCTCCCCTCCCCTGTCTTGAACGTTGCTCGCATATGCCCCCCACTGGCCGGTTGTAGGGAGGATAGAAGCCTTGCATCACGTGTCCCCTCCGATACACGAGGAGGCAGCCTGTCACATCTCTCTCATTGGCGAGGTGTAACGTGTGGGAGGCTCACACTACCCCCGCCATTTCCTGTCTCTGCTGTGCAGGCGTCCCCAACCGACCTGTAGGACATTTACATTTAGTAGGAGTCGCTGTCCACAACGTCCAGATTACCACCAATCGACTTCCACCCGCTAACTCTGCCAATTGAGTTAGTATGACGACTGGCCCAAGCCGGAGGCAACGCCGACAGCCAGTGTCGAACCCGGTCTCTAGCGTTGGTGACGAGCGCAATGTCCGCTGCGCCACCCAGCCGCCCCCTTTAGTGATCATTTTCTTTAATCATATTAAAAAATATATATATGGGGGGGGGGCAGGTGGCGCACGGAGATTACGTTCGTCACCAACACCGGGAGACACTAGGATTCGCCTGTTCGAATCCAGCTCCCGGCGTTGCTATCAGCTTGGCTGTACTCTCACGCTGATACAATTGGCTGTATCAGGGGGTGGGAAGCTGATGGGTGGGTCCTGGGCGTTGTGGACAGCGACCCCTACAGTTCGGTCGGGGCGCCTGCTCAGCGAGGGTTGGATCTGAGGAGAGATAGTGTGGCCTCCCACACGCTACACTCTCCCCGGTGAGAACCTGCGCGGCCAGGTTGGCCTGCCCCAGGCTGCACATGCGTCGGAGGAAAGCATGTGACAGTCTCCGGTCTCCCGGACCAACAGTAGGGGAAAGTATGCAACAACCAGGAAGGGTGGGATGGGAGAAAAAAAATCGGGAAAAAGGAGGGGAAGAAAGATAATAAAAAAAAAAAATATATATATATATATATATATATATATATATATTTTTTTTTTTTATTTTTTTTTTTTGAGAAATCTCAAGGCACCCCTGGCAGCTCTCTGAGGCACCCTAGTGTGCCTAGGCACCCCTGTTGAGAACCGCTGGACTAGTACACTAGATGATATTTTTAATGTAGACTAGATGTCAAACGATGATATTTTTTATGTAGACTAGATGTCAAACAATTATATATTTAATGTAGACTAGAAGACTAGATGTCAAAAGATGATATTCTTTAATGTAGACTAGAAGACTAGATGTCAAACAATGATATATGTAATGTAGACTAGAGAACTAGATGTCAAAAGATTATATTTCTTAATGGAGACTAAAAGACCAGATGTCAAAAGATGATTTCTTTTCAACTAATTGTACGAGACACGTTTCAGCACCGCTTCATAGGATGGCAATTAGTTTAAGAATTGATTTCAAGATTCCACTAGTAACTTTCAAACCTCTACAGGGTCCGGCCCCCCGACTACATAACTGACCTTTTAATCCCATTACGAGTCACATTGTAGTCCTTAGATCTTCAGTCTGGGCTCCTCTTGACTGTTCCTAAGTCCCGGCTAATGACTGAAGGTGACTGGACTTCTGCTGTCATGGCTCCAAGGCTTTGGAATGCCCTGAGAATCTGACCGTAGCCAAATCACTATCATCTTTTAACCCTTTCACTACCACACTACAGAAGGTTAACCCTTTCACTACCACACTAATGGTAATGAAAAGGTTAACCTTCTGTAGTGTGGTAGTGAAAGGGTTAAATCCCTATTCAAAACACACTGGTATTTCCTCCCGGTACTCTGGTTTCCCCCCACACCATAAAAAGTCATGCATGCTATACTGTAGGTACTTGACCGAGGTACTGGCATTACAGCTGGAATTGGTCCCCGGGCGCCTCACTGTGTGGCTGACCACTGCTCCTAAAGAGTTAGGATGGGTCAAACGCAGAGGACGAATGTCCTCAAGGGGATTAATGAAAGCATAATGTAACTTTTACTGCACTGTAATTCATCAAATGTTTACTGACGGAATTTTTATTTAACTCGACCAGACTTTACTTAGTTACTGCAGTCAGATGCACTTGAATTTTACATTTGAAAAAGTGCTTTATTAAGATTATTATTATCATCATCATATTGCAAGTTATGTCGCAATCAGAATATCTGCTCAAATAAATCTATATATCTGTACATAGCCATTGCTAGTTACGCTGCTGGCCAGTATGACTTATTACCATAGTGTTTTTATACCTGTATCACTGTACATATTAATATTACAACTCTGTACATACATCCGATTAGCACCATTACTCAGTGGTACCAATTTATACATTTTTATACCCAGTTTAAACCCAGTTTTCATCTGTTCATTGTACATTACTATTGCACTTTACCGTTACATTTGCACTCTGGTTAGATGTCAAACTTCTTTACGTTGTACTGTACTTGTGTGTGTATGATGACAATGCATGACTGTTAAAATAATGGTAATATGATATTTTGTCCATATAGTCCTGTGCAGCGTGTGCGGCGGTGGGAAGGACCGGGTCTCTCTGGCAGGACAAGAGGCCAGTCTGCCCGGGGTTTCCTGCTCGTGTTTACTGAGTCCCCTCTGATCTCTGCGGTACAGTTTCCCCTCCGTTAGCTCCACCCTCCCCTTCTCTAGACACAGGCAAATCTAACACACACACACACACACACACACCCACTAAGACGTGAACTTAATAAATGCATGTATTTGATGGCAAAGCAAACATGCGCAGCAGTCAGGCAGACCAATGTGCATGCACACACACACACACTCTGGTACACCACACACACACACACACCATGCGTGTGTGCATGCACATGCACACACAGGAATCAGGAGCCCTCCACCACTCCCCCCCTCCGCCACCGACACCATAACTGTAATCACTGTTTCCTCCTAATGTACTCAAGTTCCATTCTTTTCCATTCTGTCCTGAGCGGGTCTGTAGTCAAGGAAGCAGGTAAGGCAGCCAGCGGACACAAACAAAAGGCAAAGAGCAGAGAGGAAGTACAGAGCTCGAGGAAGCCGTCTCATGCCAGGACATGTCATGTTGCGGTCTCTTGTTATGTCACCGCCGTCTCCGTTCGGTCCAAACAAGCAAAGAGAGGCGGCGGCGGTGTTGACAAGGCACAACTTTATAACCGCAGGAGAGATTCACCTTCGACACCGTTATGGCCTTCTTGAAGTCCCTTCCTCCGAATATTCTGAAGCCCCACGGAGAGGGACCAATCAGGTTCACCGTCAGCGCCATCATGTGACCGGCCCTCAGTCGGAACGCTGCAAGAAGAAGAAGGTAAAAAAGAGAAAGGTCAGGGTAAAAGAAGTGACTACGATGCAACACATGCAACACGTGCGTCTGCGTTCGGGGGTGGAGGTCAAGTCGAGGCGTGGGAACCCGAGCATTAATATCAGGTGACCAGATGGACCTGGGAAGTTGCGTCACTGTTGCCGCAGGCCTTTTGGTTTTTTAATCTCCCGTAACACTTCACTTCCACCGGCCTAAGTCGTCCCGACACACACTGTGTAGCCACATCAAACGGCAGCGGGAAGGATCCCAAACCCCCAAAGGAGGCACATGACCAACATTGCTGAAGTGCCTGCGAAAAAAGCCAGAGCTTCATTAAATCCAAATGTCCCTTTTGGAGACAGAGAGAGAAAAAAACTAAAATGCAAGGCCCCAGAACTAAGTGCTGCCACCACAGCCTGCATGGGAGTCAAAACATCTCGATGTGCAACAGTAAATCTATAATCATGCCTCCTTATTATGGGTTATTTCGGATTTATATGGTTTGCTGTATGATTTACTGCAATTTCTGGCCATCATGAAAAGTGTCACCGCAAGGAAGCGTTCTGGTGGTCCTGTATTCGTGGGTGTTCTGGAAAGGAATGGAATTAATGCTCCCCAATTTTCGGGTGACACAACAGATTTGTTTTTACCCGACGTTTTAGCTAAACAAGATTTTCCACCCTTTCCATCAATCCTGACCAATGTTCAAGATCACAGTGATTCCAAGTCAGTCTGATGAGTGTTTTGAGCAGTACTGTATCGTGTGCGTGTTCTAAGTTCTCAGAACTGCTTTTCACCCTTTATTGTTCTCTCAGCTGCAGAAGACACATAACACACTGTAACTGTAGTCTTCTGGTCACTGCACATCTTGTATACCCTCAGAGAGATACAGAAATGCTGAGTGGGTACGGCAACACAACAGGGACATACGGCGCCGATATGCAGTGAGCCAAAACTTTCACAGGTGGGTCCAAAACAACAAACGCTGGCTGAGGATTACTCAATTCAGGTGAAATTCACACCTAAATAAATTACATGTCTAACTCTCTTACATGTGTGTATGTGTATGTGTGTGTGTGTGTGTGTGTGTGTGTGTGTGTGTGTGTGTGTGTGTGTGTGTGTGTGTGTGTGTGTGTGTGTGTGTGTGTGTGTGTGTGTGTGTGTGTGTGATCAGTCTCATGTCTCTGGATCCATCGGAGGCCTCCCGATTATATAAAAAGTTCAAAACACGTTTGGTTTTTATGTCTCTCTCAACTCTGGATATCTGAATGGGCTCCAGTTGTGTGAAATGGGTCAGTGGCAGGTCCTGCTGTGAGACTTGAGAACTTCAGCAGAACAACTAGCCTCGTCAGCCTCGTCAGGCCTTCTCAGCAAGAGAGATGAGAAGACACTAAGACAGTGTCCGAGGCAGAGCGTTCCACCACCATCATCATGAAGATGCATCTGGTGATTTATTTCCCGTTAGAAGTGATTCGTTGGGCGGCTGGGTAGCGCAGCGGACTAAGCACCTGCCTACCACCGCAGAGACACTGGTATCGAATCCAGTTGTCTACCTCCGGCTTGGTCGGACGTCCATACTAACCAATTGGCAGTGTTAGTGGGTGGGAAGCCGGCAGGGTGTGTATCCTGGTTGTTGTAAACAGCGACTCCTACAGGTCGGTCAGGGCGCCTGCTCAGCAGGGAAGGGATCTAGGGGAGGTAGTGTGATCCTCCCACGCGTTACGCTCCCCCAGTGAGAGTCCTCGCTGTCAGGTGAAAAGAAGTGGCTGGCTGACTCCGCATGTATCGGAGGGGACATGTGATAGTATCTATCAACCCTCCCTAGACCGGCAAGTGGGGGGCAAATGCGCGCAACGACCAGGAAGGGGAGGGGGGAATTGGCACAACGACTAAATTGGGATGGGAGAAAAATACAGAAAAGGGAGGAGAAAAAGTACTAGATAAAAAAATAAATAAATGTAATTCTACAATCTTAAAAATTACTAAAAGAGGACTGAAGGCATCATTCTCGTCGCACGTTGGCCATGTTGCAGAGCCACCATGTCTGGTCATTTATAGGCTACATTAACTTTTCTGTAGGGATGCTCGATATTGGCTTTTTTACCGATACTGATATACCGATATTGTGCAACTCTTAATTTCCGATACCGATATCAACCGATATCAACCGATACCGATATATGCAGGGTTTCCCCCCCCCAAAAAACGGAATAATTTCAGGTAATTAAAATTACATATCTCTTGTTGTATAATTAACACAACATTATGCATACTTTGACAATAAATTAAATTATAATTTGTTCTTACTTGCTTGCCTGGGTAAATAAAGGTTAAATAAATGTAAAAAAAAAAAGAAGTTAAATCCAAATTTGAAAACCGATACCGATATTTTCCGATATCACATTTTTATGCCAATATCGGCCGATAATATCAGTAGCCCGATAATATCGGACATCCCTACTTTTCTGAGCTAAATAAATATGGCGCCAATAAACACAGCCTTGCCAGTATTGTCCCCATTAACACTTTCCGTGCCACGGGTCCGGTGCCCCGGAACCCTGTTGCGTGCCAACGCCCACTTCAATGATAAGAGCTCTCATTTGCGAACGCATAAACTATATCTTAAATTATGGCTATGTGTATAATATGGCCGTCGCTTATCAATGACTTGTTTGCAGTCAACATTGTCGATTGTTTTTTAATCTGTTCATTTCCGTTTTATACCATTTTGAAAAATTCGTTTTTTTTTAAGTTTCAGGAAAATATAAAGATTCTGTGATAATCGCCCGTTACTGGAATACACAAAAAACGTTGTCATTTTTCTGCCTATTTATGAATCGTTTTCAAATAAACGCTAGATTATCGATAGTATATGTGTACTTATGCACGCTATAGAATCGGGCTGAAAAATTATCCATTTCCTGATCAGCACACTCACACACACACGCACACACATAGGGCCCACATTGATATCTCTGTGAAAAAAGCTCTGATTATCCTAAGACTGGTAAAATAGATTCCTTACCTCAGATCAGATGTTCTCCAAAAAGATTATTCCAATTCCTGATTCCATTCCAAATATCGATCGCGTTTATTGATCCAACGCTGGGTGGTCGAAACACAGATTCCACGCTGTTCTGATGGTCCACAATGAATCCGATCGGCTCGAGTTACATGCCTGAGAAGTAAAATGTGGAAGCAGGATTTTTTTTTTATGGGCCCTTTACGCAGCCGAGTGAAACCTTGTTGGCTGCGTCACAGTCACGAAAGGGGCTACTTAATTAATCCAATCCACTTTATTTATAGAGCACATTTAAAAACAACAAAGTGCTGTACAAGTCCCACAACATAAGATTAAATACAAATTTAAATAAAAATATTAAAAGAAATAAAATTATTATTTTTTTTTTTTCCCGAAGCTTCGAATTAAAATCGAAGCTCGGCCCCGAAGCTTCGATTGCTAAAAAAAGCTTCGAAGGTCAGCCCTAGCACACACACACCAGTGTTTACAATGCCCTCCTTGGACAATCCCACATGACTGTATGCAGGGGGTTTAGGGAACCCATCATGATCATGAACGTACCTTTATCATGAACCACATGTTCCCTTGTTGATTAAAGTAAGGAAGAGTACTTTCACTAAAACTTCAGTCCTTTTGATGTAAACAACTGCTGCCCTTTTCAGCGCAGGACAGATCCATCTGGCTGCTTGTTACACATATAGAGCAATGACGTGGCTGAAATGTAATTGTTACAAATAATTATTTTTAGTGTGGTGGGTCACAACCGTCCACAGTAGAGTAGCCTGGGATAAACACACATACGTAGGCCTCTGTTGTTGCTAGACTGAGTGTTGCCAGTGTGGGAGGCTGTTCTTAGGTTGTACGAGCCAAAATATGTCTGTATTAAAGATAAGTAACGAGAATCTGCTGCAAGCTATTGCATAATGTTTCCCATGACAACCGATCGAGTTCCAACAAAGTTGAACTTTGTATCAGATTTACAACCTCGATTGAATCACATCAGGTTGGAAACCTTGATCATGCAATGCATCCACTTATGAAGGGGCTTATCAACCGACTGAAATGTTGTTAATAAACATTGTTCAAGTGGGCCAAACAAATACGTTGCACTGCACACAGACACACGTTAGGATTGTTGTCATCGTCTGTATTGCTCTGTTCTGCATTGGGTTTTGTGTATCCTACCATTTTAACCCTAAGGAGCACTTGCCCAATACCATTCTCCCCTGGGGGACAATAAAGCTTATCTTATTTAATCTTTATCAAAAAGCACAAGTCTCAATTGAGGCAACATTAATCTCACATACTGAAGTGAGAGAATGTGACAAAAACCTACAGCGGTCGAGCAGATCAATGTCTGTTGCACTTATTATTGTTGTTTAGCCTGTATATATACAGTACGTTGCTCTGAATGTTCTGTCTTATGTCTGTCTGTCTGTCTATGCTCATTTATTTTGTACAATCTGTACCAAAACCCTTGCAGATTATCTGCCGTCGGGTGTGTGTGAATGTGTGAGTGAAATGAGGTAAAATGTGAGGAACAAATTGTAAAGCGCTTTGGATAAAAGTGCTACTGTATATAAATGGAGTCCATGCAGTCCATCTGAACCTTGATGACCCACATAATCACTGGACTCGAACCTCATCATTATCGCCCCCTTCTGAGTAGAGAACGGGCTACTTACTGAATACAATACAAAGTTATCTCTTTCCTAAGCAGTGCAGGCCGACGCAATAACTGTTAGAACAACTATGAATGTACCTGGTGACTGGAAAAGTTGTGTCATTATGCTCTTTTTACTGAAGAGAATTACTGTAAAGGAGAGGGAGAAGGGAGGGGGGGGTTGTGTAATTAAGAGCATTGCACTGTAAAGCTCCAGAAAAAAGATGATTATCCTTGTCGCTAGTTGCGAGAGGCAGCTGCCGGTATCACAACATACTGTAGACCCAAGTGGAGCAGACAGAGATCCGAGCCAGAGTCGGTCAGTCAGTCAGGATCTAGGACACATCAGCCACGCTGCTTCCTCCCTCGTCCCTCCCTCATCCCTCCCACCCTACCCACACACTGTCCCATTTTGAGCCATGGGCGTCTGTACATTCCACACGTGTTTGGGCCGCCACCGGCATAGACCTCAGCCTCGGTCATTAGCCCACTGGGCCGATTAGCAGGGTTCCTGGGCTTGCTGTCATTAGGGCCCTGTTAATTGCTGTGGCCTTGAGAAGCGAGTTGTTGTTGTTGTTGGGTCTATTGTAATGACGGGGAAGAGCTACCCAAAAGTTCCCAGCCTCTGGGAAACTTCAATTAGTCGTGCCAGAGCTGCAGTTCCCCCCCCTATAGTGGAGCCGTCATTAAGCAAGCAGAATGCTAATTCGCTGTTTATGAGTCCATGGTGTTGGCGTCATAAAGCTGCAATTGGCTGATAATGTGGAGGTAAGCGGGTGAACAGGGAGCGCAGAAGCTAACACAGTACAGGTGTTCCAAACAGGTTCTCATGATGATAAATTGGGCAACCGATGGTCTTAAAGTTTCCGGTCAGCGGCATGGATGCAAAGCATTCTCGCGTAGATTTAACATACACTAAGTGCCATGCCTATGAGAGGACTGCATTTATATTATAGCGCTTTTATCCAAAGCGCTTTCAAATTGTGTTCCTCACGGGAGCAGTTAGGGGTTAAGGTTCTCGCTCAAGTACACTTCCGACACGCGGTAACCTTTCCGGTTACC
The DNA here is from genome assembly GCF_963971535.1 of Notolepis coatsorum. Lineage (NCBI taxonomy): Eukaryota > Metazoa > Chordata > Actinopteri > Aulopiformes > Paralepididae > Notolepis > Notolepis coatsorum. Next base: position 90,562,542 of record NC_140174.1, on the reverse strand, counting down.
AGACGACCGCCCTACCTCCTGAGCCACTGTTGCCCCACAACCGTGAGTGAGTGAGTGAGTGAGTGTGTGAGTGAGTGAGTGAGTGAGTGAGTGAGTGAGTGAGTGAGTGAGTGAGTGAGTGAGTGAGTGAGTGAGTGAGTGAGTGAGTGAGTGAGTGAGTGTGAGTGAGTGAGTGAGTGAGTGAGTGAGTGAGTGAGTGAGTGAGTGAGTGAGTGAGTGAGTGAGTGAGTGAGTGAGTGAGTGAGTGAGTGAGTGACATTGAAGTACTGGATCCAGATCAGCTCTAAAACCGCGTGGGTTCGGGTCTTTCTTAACAAAATAACTAAGCAAGCGAGAACCTCGTATTTCAACCCTGCCGCTGTCGAGTATAGTTACTGACGTGGAGAAACAATAAAACAAAAGGTTAATTTTCTGTGACGTCTCCCTGTTTGTGTTGCCATGCCGTGCTGGCAGGACCATTAAAGACTCCCCCACACAATAAGAGGAGGAATTCTACCCATGAAGTCACTCCTCCTTCAGCTCACCTGTCAGCACTCATCAGATACACCGTGGGAGGCCAGCAATACAAACTGGTAGCGCCAGTCAAATACTCTCACTTCGAGGGAGGTAGTGTGTGTGTGTGTGGTGGGGGGGTATTGAATTTTACGAGTGGGAAAATTCTCAAGATACCGATGGCACCGATGCTCTGATTTATGGATATATATATACATCTGTCTGAATATACCTGCATATAATCCTTCTATATACCTAATAATACACCTGCATTAGGGCTGCACGATTCTTGCTCAAATGTGAATCACGATTTTTCTCTCTAAGAATTGAGATCACGATTCTCTCACACGATTCTTATTTTTTCAATAAAATATTTTATTGCACTCTTTCTTAAACAGACAACATAACATATATCAAAGTGCTTGACTTAAACTTAAACATAACATATATGAAAGTGCTTGACTTAAACTTAAAAGTGTCTTGTAACATACAAAATAACTCAAGTCAGAATCGTCATTATTTAAAAAAAGTTAAGTAAAAAGTAAAAAAAAAAAAAAAAAAAAAATGTTAATAAGAAAATCGTCATACGTATGGTAAAGGCTGAGAAGTGGCTAGAAAACGATTCTCGTTCCCACCTCGGCGGACTACACAATTTTCACTCTGGGCTAAAGATCTATTGGTGTAGATTTAGGAATAAAAAGTTCTCCATTGACAAACCTGCCCGTTTTGCGCAATCATAATTTTAAAGTCGGGACTGGATCTTTCCTCGCGAACGGATACTTTCTCACCACAGAGTTTTATTTTATGCAATTGGTGTGAGTTCGGTCACGTATCTGGCACTCTACCAATAGCAGCTCTATTTGTTGCGAGGATACGGCCATCGGGTAACAACAAATTACATCCACAGAATAACGTTACGGACGAAAATGGAAAAAAACACCTTCTAAAGTTCGCAAAAAGGTTTCTAAACAATGTTATATGCATCTCACATTCAGAAAGAACGTGTACAAGATTTTACACAGACACGGTGGGATAGATATAGAAACTGCGTTGAACGGTGGCTTAACCTACCAGGCCAGAATCATACCATTACAGAGACAAACATTGTTTAGAGATCGATTTCATTTGTGTCATAAATGTCATGATATATATCTGTATGTCGTGTATGTGATAAATGTCATGATTAATTGAAAATGGGGGACCCTGATGTAAACAAGACTAAAGTCTTTCTCTGGTCTGCATTCCCTCAATTGTGTGTATTGAGTTTAGTTTAGTTTACTCAGTTTATTTTATCAGGGACAGTGCATATCAATCAACAGTTTATACATTTATAAATTAATACAAATTAAAAGTAAATATGCCAACATTAGCAGGGTTGCTGTTTGGTCTTCTTCTCTGTGTGGTGACATTCCTCCGTTCCCTCTGTTCCTGTCGACGTCGTCCTTACCCTGTAGTGTTGTTCTTGTCTAAGTAAGTGTTCGATAGTATTCTGTTTTGTTCCCTTTTATTTTCGTGTTCACAGTTCGTTGTTCCTCAGTGCCAGCTCGGCTGAGCCTGTTTTGTTCTTTTGTAACGTGCCTTTGTTTACCGACTTGCTCTGCAAATACATTTCATTATTTACTACTACTTCGTCTCTGGCTCCTCTCTCGTCATCTCTTCCCTCTGCAATTGCGTTCTCACCCTCTAAGCACCCCTAATCCAAACATCCCCTCTTTATCCCTTATTTCCCTGATCATTTCACTATAAAACAAATTATCATACCCGAATCTCTTCAGTTTTTCATGTTCTTGTGATATTAGATGTGTTTCTTGTAAGAAGATAACCTGCGCCTCTTCTTTCTTAAGTTTCGTCATCACCTTACTCCTTTTGATCAGATTATTCATACCATTTGTGAGGATTCGCCTGTCCCTGGACCTTTTTCCTGTGTTTTCCCTGTCTACTCTCCTCTACTCTTCACCAGCCCCCACCCTTGCGATGATTTACTCTCCTCTACTCTTCACCAGCCCCCACCCTTGGACATCCTTGATCCTCTACCTTCACGCACCTGTTGGGAGTTTGCAATCACCTCGGGAGAGTACATAGGTTGCAGACTCCCCTCCAGTCCTTGTCGGGTCGTTCTGTGTTCTGGACTCTGTGTTCGTTCTGTATCTGTATCTGTGTACACTCTGTGTTCATGGAGTTCTGTACGTTACCATCCTGTACGTTACCATCACCTGCCGCGTCTCCGGCGTGAGACGACGTGCCAGCCATCACCACCTGTCGCCGTTTGCCTGGAGTGGGACACCGTCTTCGCTCTCTAATTCTCTACGGGAGGTTTTCCAGTGTTCCCACTCCAGACGTCAAGCCGGCTCGTCATCGCTCCCGATTTCCACGGGAGGAAGGCGTCTCTTCGTGATCCTCGTTCCTGGGGGTGAGGCTCATCGTCGCTCCCTAGTATTCCACGGGAGGACGGCGTGTGCCCATCCCGTTCCCCTTGGACCCAGGCTCGTCGTCGCTCCCTAGTATTCCACGGGAGGACGGCGTGTTCCCATCCCGGTCCCCTGGGACCCCCTTTGTTCTGCGCTGCCCGTCTGCAGCATCCGAAGAGGAGGAGGAGGATCTCCATGCCAGGCCCCGCTGTCGGGCCCCTGTTCCCGTGCCAGGCCCCCGCCGTCGGGCCCCTGTCCCCGTGCCAGGCCTCCGCCGTCGGGCCCCTGTTCCCGTGCCAGGCCTCCGCCGTCGGGCCCCTGTCCCCGTGCCAGGCCTCCGCCGTCGGAACCCTGTCCTCATCCCTGTAAGCAGCTCTGGCCCTCGCCCTGTCCAAGGCCTTAACCCTGTTCTCTGTCCCTGTCTCCAGCCCGCCTCTCCGGGCCTCTGTCCCTGTCCCCCTCTCCAGTGCCCCTGTTCCTGGCCCTGACACTTAGCCCTGGTCCTTAGCCCTGGCCCTTAGCCTTAGTCCCTTAGCCTGTTCGCCTCTTAAAGGCACAGTGCCGCATTTTCCAGATTTCCTTGACTAGTGTTTTTGTGTTTTCCCTTAAAGGGACTGTGCCGCTTTTTGTTCTATAATAAATATTTGCCCTGTTTTGGCTTACTCTCATACCTGTCTTGTGTTGTGCGATTGGGGTCGGTTACAAACCATAACACCATTCACATTCAGCAACATCATTTTGATACCCTTAACTTGTTCTACCCATGTCACATAAAATAATATTTGTGTTTGTAGCCACTGCTATCCCTGTCTGATTTACATACGTATAACCATAATAAACATTAACATCAACATTAACATCTGGTACTTCCATGGTAGTAGAGGATCTCAGTCGTATCCCTCTTTCCCTCGCTGGCGGTTGGGGAGTAGTGGCTCTCCTAGTGAGAGGGCTCCCCCTAGTGGCTAAAAGATGCGCACTATACATGTCCAACTTGTTCTGTGTGCGACCTCCGAGCTCCCGGTCAAAGCTCTGCATTAGTCACTTTCATGTTCCCGTCTATTTGTATTATGTGTCACGTGTAATCCTATGGTTCTTTCATGTCTGTCCCAATATATCTCTTGAATCTCCATGTCCTTTTCTTACAACTTTTGGTATAGTTATCTCGCATGTACTTTATCTTCTCATTGCATAAGTTATTTTCATGTTTACATTTACTTGTATTATGTGTGTCACATGTATACCAGTCCAATGTGTATTGTACTTATCCTTCCTTAGATCACCGTGTCCCCTCTCGTCTCCTCTCTGCTCCCCTTCCGTGTTTTTTCGTCGTTCTTCTAGGTTGATCTACTTTGAATCGGTTCAGATCTCCTTCACCTTCCCGTCTTCCTCTCCTCGTCCTCGTCCCTTGACCCTGGTCCATCTGCGCGCCTTCTCCAACTTCTGCATCAGTGTCGGTCTCTCTCCTTCTCCTCCCGGCACCCTCCCTCCTCTCCGGTTCATGTCCCTCGTCGCTTCCCGCATGTCGTTGTACACCTTGATGCCTTCTTTCCAATGGACCTTCAGCGTGGTCATTGGTGATTGAAATCTGATTCCTTTCTCTTTCAAAGTATTTTTTATCTCAACATAGCTCCGACAACACAGCCACCTCTGGTGAATAGTCATGGTCGAAGGTTATCCTCTGCCCCTCCACCTCCATCTTTGTTTGCCAGGCTGCTCTGAGAATGTTTTCTTTGACTTTGAATTTCAAGAAATTAACTATAACTGCTCTCTGTGGTCTGTTTATCTGTGGCTTCGGCGCCTGGGCCCTGTGCGCCCTTTGAATCTCTATCTTGGCGAGGTCTGACATTTCTAATTCTTTTCAAATTAGGTTGTCTACATATGTGACCGCGTCCAGCGTGCGCGCCTACAAGTCGGCGTCCTGAGTTCCTTACAAAAGGGAATTATTTTTTTAGTTAATTTCCGTTTTTTTTATATATATATACTTACAGTTCGAGGGTTGAAGAACATATTTAGTATAACAGCGAACATATATAATAACTCTAATTGTGTTTAAATTGTGTTTAAAAATGGCTCCTTGAGACAGACTCTGATCCTCGTCTCATGAAGCCGTGGGGGCAGTCCTATTTTTGCATGTGAAAGGCTGCTGTTAATGTGAGGTACGCCCACACTAGTGTGTTTATTATTCACAGAACATGTAGCCCACAGAACACTTTTTTGCTGCTCAGATAACACACCGTTAACATGGCCGCACAAAGATTATCAGCTGCTCTTAATAGAGGAAGAGATGGAATGATTATAGACTCCTCGGCGTTAATGAGTGACCACATCACGGACTACTTCGGTGACAACAATGACGGTGGTGAGCGGCCAGCTCTATCATCCGATGACGAGGAGACCGAAAATGCAGGCGAACTTGTCCCAGATCCAATCGAACCTACCGACGATGGTGAGACAGACGATGAGGAAGACGGAGACATTTGCGTTGAAACTGTAGCATTGGGCTTTTCAGCTGAATCGACCATGCGATCAGTTGAAAAGATGTCTGGTTTAACGGTGGAGGGCGAAATAGAAGAGGAACTCAGAAAGATACACGCTTTCGACTGTAAGTGCCAGACACGCCGAAAGGAAAATTCTGAACGATCGACCCTGTCTTGAGCTAATCTACCAAAACAGATTGGACACCGCGTCGTTGACACCAAGAGAAAGGGACATGTGTCTGTTGTCCATTATTGGAACATGCCAAAATGTTTCAGAGATGACGCAAAAGACGAAGAAAGTCAACGGTGTACGCCTGGCTTCAAGGACAACATACAGATTTCACGACGTTGTCGTCTGTCATCCACAGTGTTGGGACTAACGCGTTACAAAGTAACGCGTTACAGAAACGAAGTTACTTTTTGCCGCAACTAGTACTCTAACGCATTACTTTTGAAATTCAGTAACGCTACTTACGTTACTGAATGGTTTGTTAGTTCGTTACTGCGTTCTTTTTATGTAGATTCATAGCGAGCGTCCTTATTTCGCCTGCGTTTGTTTTGTTTACTGTAGACTGAAAGGCGCTATATAAAACGAAGTATTATTATTATTATTATTTCTTTCCGTAGCCTCATTCTGGTTTCGCACTTCTGATTGGCTACTGACGTTCTGAAAGAAATAGGCGCTCTCTACAGTAAACAACAAGAGGACGCTCGCTATGAATCTACATAATAAGAACGCAGTAATAATAACGAACTAACAAACCATTTAGCAACTACTTGGAGAGATAATTAATATACAACATGGAAACGAGATAAAGAACATGTTTGAAGGGCTGCTGGAGTCAACTGGACTAACGTTACATCTCGACCACCGCAGACTGGTGACGGTGAGTGCAATGTGTTCACTGAAACTCAAGATCAACGGATTTTGACTGTCAGGGAATCTCATAATACTAATCAAACAATATAAATATAGTCCTTTCATGCACAATTGATATCCTAACTATTCTAACGTTGCAATGCTTTCATAACAACGCTGCAAGATGGTTATGAATGAATTAATGAATGGATGAATGAATGAATGAATGAAAACTTTATTTAACAGATTGCAGAATGGGTACAATACAGTACGGCTCAATACATACAATTGTTAAGGGGATGCAGACCTGAGAAAGACGTTTGTCTTGTTTCCATCAGGGTCCCCCATTTTCAATTCATATAGACATTTATGACATACACAACATACATGACATTTATGGCATAGGGACATATAGGTATTTAGTACTGATACATTTGTGACATAAGCGGTATTCAAATATACAGTACTGTTACCCCTAGATCCTGACAGAGTATATACATATGATGGGGAGGGGACTGTACATTAGGAGGGGGTGGGTGGGTGGGAGAGAAATATACATACAGCGGGGAGGGAATATATAATGAAACGCTCTAGACCACATTGCTTAGCAGAGTTCGGTGATGTGAATGGAAACTGTCAAGTTGATCAACCGATTTTGAGTATATGGGGCATGGGACTTGAGCAATTTTTTTTTTTTTTTTTTTTTTAAATAACTAAATAGTTACTTTTCACAGTAACTCATTACTTTTGGGTGTAAGTAACTAGTACAGTAACGAAGTTACTTTGAAATGAAGTAACTAGTAAAGTAACTGAGTTACTATTTTTCAGTAACTAGCACAACACTGGTCATCCAACGTTCTGTTTCATTTATGGGTAAGTGTCTTTATGCTTGTATATTGTATTGGACGTAGATGTATTTTATTGGACGTATATGTATGTTTAGCAATAGGTTTAAATAGGTTTAAAGTGTAGAGATAGTCGTCGAATCCTATTCTACCCTGCGAGGGCGTCCATTTTGGATATTCTGGGTAGTGTAGTTTTTGTGCTGCCATTTTGTAATGCACATCGCTTGCATAGGAATTCTTAAAAACTACACCTGAATGTAAACAAGAGTTTACATACATGGTCTGCATCCCCTTAACAATGTGTGTATTTCATTCATTCATTCTCTTCCCTATTGTTAACATTTTTGTTTAGGATCAGCGATGGGCTTCTCAAAAGCCTTTTCAAACACTACAAGACGGATGGCCTGACACCACGCGAAAGGAAGAAACAACCGAGAAATCACAAGCGTTTTTTGTCTCTTTTTGACGTAAAACGGGTTGTGAAATTTCTGATCAACTATGCTGTCCTACATGCGATTGTGTTGCCTGGTCGTCACGCTGTTCACAAGGATTTCACTGCAAAGTTACTGCCAACCAATCTGACCAAAGCTTCCCTGTGGCGCTGTTACAGCAGTATAGAAGGTATGACACACTTGCACACACACACAAACAAACTTGTGTAAAACCACCCCTTGCTCTCTCTTTCTCTCTCACCCACACACACACACACACACACGGCTCCCACTTTTCCATTACAACAATAACTGTGAACTTGCATTGCTGCACTATACAGATTATATTCTATTCTACCAATCTAACAAAAACACTTGTCTTTTCAGGATTTCGTGTTGTTGGTCAGAGATCCTTCCTTCGGTTGTGGAAAGCACTCCTTCCGCAGATAATGATCACAAAACCCAGGACAGATCTGTGTTCTCAATGCTACACCAACAATCACCAATTAAGGCAAGCCGCGGGGAGGCCAGATAAGCTGCAGGTGGAGAAACTCCAGGTGTGTACAGTCTACTTTCACTACTACACTACAGACGGTTTTTTACCACCATCTATTCCCCTGTACCCGCGTCCATAGTACAGCATTCAAACAGAGCTGTCAGACGGTCTCTACCACCATCTATTCCCCTGTACCCCCGTCCATAGTGGCTTGTTTACAGCCTTACGTCTATGTTGCTTCAACACACATGACATTAGGATAACCTGAGGATAACTGAGCACTGCCACCTCATTAGCCGTGTGTGTGTGTGTGTGTGTGTGTGTGTGTGTGTGTGTGTGTGTGTGTGTGTGTGTGTGTGTGTGTGTGTGTGTGTGTGTGTGTGTGTGTGTGTGTGTGTGTGTATTGAGCCGTACTGTGTTGTACCCATTCTGCAATCTGTTAAATAACGTTTTCATTCATTCATGCATTCATCCAGGTGCAGTTAAAACATCTGGCCCTTGTTGACAGAGAACGCGAGCTGTTGCAGGAGATGACCTCGTCCACAAAAAGAACATGCGCGGCCATGGATCTATCTCTAGGCCCTTCCGCACCTGCAAGCCAAGATATCACGATGCACTACAGCTTTGATTACGCACAGCAGGTGAATATCCAATATAATGTTGCTTTTTGTTGTTAAAGGAAAACTCCAACATTTTGGGAAATTAGCTTATTTAACATCTTCCCTGGAGGGGGAAGGGGGCAATAGCATGACGTTCCCTACAGGGTCCTACAGTCACCAAATACACTCCAAATACACTCCAAATACAATTAAATTATTTTTTATTTCTCCACGTGGTGAATACACAGGTCACAACATGCTTACAGGAACGTTTTGGAGTTGTATTTGGAGTGTATTTGGTGACTGTAGGACCCTCTAGGGAACGTCATGCTATTGCCCCCCCCACCCAGTAGATGATATTATTCAAAATATTAGGATATCACATACAGTATTAACATCTTCCCTGGAGGGGGAAGGGGGCAATAGCATGACGTTCCCTACAGGGTCCTACAGTCACCAAATACACTCTAAATACACTCCAAATACAATTCAATTATTTCTCCACGTGGTGAATACACAGGTCACAACATGCTTACAGGAACGTTTTGGAGTTGTATTTGGAGTGTATTTGGTGACTGTAGGACCCTGTAGGGAACGTCATGCTATTGCCCCCCCCCCCCCCCCCCCCCCCACCCAGTAGATGATATTATTCAAAATATTAGGATATCACATACAGTATTAACATCTTCCCTGGAGGGGGAAGGGGGCAATAGCATGACGTTCCCTACAGGGTCCTACAGTCACCAAATACACTCTAAATACACTCCAAATACAATTCAATTATTTTTTATTTCTCCACGTGGTGAATGCACAGGTCACAACATGGTATGGCTCATGTTGGCCCGCCCCCCAGTCGCACGCCGTGCGAGTAATTGATTTTTCAGGTTCGCACACACATATTTTTAGGGACATATGCGAGCAATATGGTCGCACTGTAGAGCCCTGGTTCTGTGAGCTAGCGTTGGTACCTGGCTGGTGCTGGCTAACTGGCTATCGTTCTGTGAGCTAGCGTTGGTACCTGGCTGGTGCTGGCTAACTGGCTATTGTTCTATGAGCTAGCGTTGGTACCTGGCTGGTGCTGGCTAACTGGCTATCGTTCTGTGAGCTAGCGTTGGTACCTGGCTGGTGCTGGCTAACTGGCTATCGTTCTGTGAGCTAGCGTTGGTACCAGCGTTTCCGTTAGCCGGTAATTACCGGTATTTGACCGACAAAATCTGTTGAAGTCCGACATATTTAATATCTCCGGTCTTAATGTCCGGTGAAAATAATTCCCTGAGTCTAAGCACAATTTGATTATTTGAATTGTATTAAAATAGGCTAAAATTAAATAGCCTATGCGATGAACGAAACGATCATTACATTTGTTTCCTCGTTGCTTCTAATAATGACAACGACGTTGTCAGCGAGAGCTTAGTGCTGGGTGTGCGAACTTTTGTGAAGCTGCAGAGCCATAGCAACAGCAGCTCAATGCAGTATTCCAGCAGTACTCCAATTCAGCCATTTTCAGCCAATGTTGGGTGGGGGGCGCTGCTGTGCGGTTCCCAGAAAAGAGCCAATAACAGCTGAATCAGCTGCTCTGCAGCGCCATACTCTTTGCAAATAAGTCGTTGCGAGGTGGAGAGAGTCGTCACGCAAACCACGATAATGTTGCCGTCTCTCTGCTTTCTCAGTTCTTCGCTTGATATAATTAATACAAATGTCCAATATAACGGAATTAGTTAGCTCATAAAAATGTGATTATAACAGACTGCTGTTTAGTGTCGGACCGACTGCCCACATACGCGGTCTATTTTATTTCAAGTCAGCAGCAGCACGGAGTATCGAGGGACTTATTTTATTTGGAATATATTAATGACTGTATACGCAAAAGTAGCCTAGTTTTAAGTAATACTATTATAAATCTACATGCCTTGAGGATGACATTCTTTATATAGCCTGCCTATCAATTGTTTTAAAGCTCAATAAACTATGACCGGAATTAATCTCATTTGTCCGGTAGATTGAAATCTTGCAGGTCACGGAGACCGGCAACAATTTTTTCTAACGGAAACCCTGGTTGGTACCTAGCTGGTGCTGGCTAACTGGCTATCGTTCTGTGAGCTAGCGTTGGTACCTGGCTGGTGCTGGCTAACTGGCTATCGTTCTGTGAGCTAGCGTTGGTACCTGGCTGGTGCTGGCTAACTGGCTATCGTTCTGTGAGCTAGCGTTGGTACCTGGCTGGTGCTGGCTAACTGGCTATCGTTCTGTGAGCTAGCGTTGGTACCTGGCTGGTGCTGGTTAACTGGCTATCGTTCTGTGAGCTAGCGTTGGTACCTGGCTGGTGCTGGCTAACTGGCTATCGTTCTGTGAGCTAGCGTTGGTACCTGGCTGGTGCTGGCTAACTGGCTATCATTCTGTGAGCTAGCGTTGGTACCTGGCTGATGCTGGCTAACTGGCTATCGTTCTGTGAGCTAGCGTTGGTACCTGACTGGTGCTGGCTAACTACCGTGGCTATCGTTCTGTGAGCTAACGTTAGTACCTGGCTGGTGCTGGCTAACTACCGTGGCTATCGTTCTGTGAGCTAGCGTTGGTACCTGGCTGGTGCTGGCTAACTGGCTATCGTTCTGTGAGCTAGCGTTGGTACCTAGCTACCAGAGCATATGAGCGGAGCACTCGAAAAATCCGCTCTTCGCTCTAGATGTCTGGTTCCGCTCCCATCCGCTCATGTTGGCCCGCCCCCCAGTCACACGCCGTGCGAGTAATTGATTTTTCAGGTTCGCACACACATATTTTTAGGGGCATATGCAAGCAATATGGTCGCACTGTAGAGCCCTGGTTCTGTGAGCTAGCGTTGGTACCTGGCTGGTGCTGGCTAACTGGCTATCGTTCTGTGAGCTAGCGTTGGTACCTGGCTGGTGCTGGCTAACTGGCTATCGTTCTGTGAGCTAGCGTTGGTACCTAGCTGGTGCTGGCTAACTGGCTATCGTTCTGTGAGCTAGCGTTGGTACCTGGCTGGTGCTGGCTAACTGGCTATCGTTCTGTGAGCTAGCGTTGGTACCTGGCTGGTGCTGGCTAACTGGCTATCGCTCTGTGAGCTAGCGTTGGTACCTGGCTGGTGCTGGTTAACTGGCTATCGTTCTGTGAGCTAGCGTTGGTACCTGGCTGGTGCTGGCTAACTGGCTATCGTTCTGTGAGCTAGCGTTGGTACCTGGCTGGTGCTGGCTAACTGGCTATCGTTCTGTGAGCTAGCGTTGGTACCTGGCTGGTGCTGGCTAACTGGCTATCATTCTGTGAGCTAGCGTTGGTACCTGGCTGGTGCTGGCTAACTGGCTATCGTTCTGTGAGCTAGCGTTGGTACCTGGCTGGTGCTGGCTAACTACCGTGGCTATCATTCTGTGAGCTAATGTTAGTACCTGGCTGGTGCTGGCTAACTACCGTGGCTATCGTTCTGTGAGCTAGCGTTGGTACCTGGCTGGTGCTGGCTAACTGGCTATCGTTCTGTGAGCTAGCGTTGGTACCTAGCTACCAGAGCATGTGAGCGGAGCGGAGCGCTCGAAAAATCCGCTCTTCGCTCTAGACGTCTGGTTCCGCTCCCATCCGCTCATGTTGGCCCGCCCCCCCCAAGTCGCTCACCGCTCCGCTCACCTTCATTTATGAATCAAGCGCTCCGCGCTCCACATCGCTCCACAGCTCGCTCAGCAGAATACATTTTTTGGAGCATGATGTAAATTAGCTTGATTTGACCAAACTACAACAGTCTACACCCCCTGGGCCCCTTAACAATTGTTTGTATTGAGCCGTATTGTAATTGTACCGATTCTGCAATGTCAAATAACGTTGTTTATCCATTCAACTAGCTCTACTAAGCGATGTTAGCATGTAAGCTAACATCAACAACAATGGCGGAATATACTTTGGTCTAGCAGGATGTGAGTGACGGTTCACCCTTCTCATTGGTTGAAAATGGCCTTCATGTTTGTACATCGCCACCTGTTGCTTTGGCATTGTACTACATGTATATTACATCAGTGTTAAACCACTGTGAGCGGCCCGGAGCGGATTGGAGCGGAGGAGAACTCTCGCTCCGGATGTCGCGCCGACCCATTTTAAAACCCACTCCGTCGCTCACATCAAAACCGCCCGCTCCGCTCTCCGCGCCGCTCACATGCCCTGCTAGCTACTGTTACTGTTTAAACAAAAATGTTAATAAATGGGAGCTTCCTCAAACAGCCATCTCTTTTCCGACAATCCCCTCTGTGAACGCGATTGGAAGATGAACGTATGAGATATGAATGCTGGTAGTGTATGTTTGGTAACGCATTCCAGTTTCTGTGTGTGCGCGTATTGGCTTCACGATTCACTACATTGGTTTAATGGCTTAAGCTGGGTTTTCATTATCACTTAAAGGGGCTATGTATTATAAATGTCATTTTTCAGTCTCTAGCATTGTATTATAGTAATAGGAGTTCGTATCAATGTGTTTTAGGGTCTAAATACCATATTGGCGGATTGCTCAGATTCAGCCCAGCCCCTTTCGTCCTCCAGTAAATCAGGTCATTTTGATTTGAACGGCTGAGTGACGTCATTCTGCCGCTGGGTAGCGCACAGTGATGCGATTGGCTCTGTGGTTGTAGCTAATGCCCGCCCACATTCTACCTAGACTGACTGTACACAGCGAAACCATTTCCTCATACTCTGCATGGGGAGAGAGAGAGAGAGAGATAGAGAGCACTTGGGGGGGGGGGGGGGGACCTGCAGCGCGCCACACACACGCAAACGGGAGATTGAAAGAAAAAAAAAAAACCACAAGCTGCCGACGGACTCTCATCACTGAGAGCCGAAAGGAAGAGAGAGGGAGAGAGATAGAGAGCACTTGGGGGGGGGGGGGGGGGGGGCTGCAGCGCGCCACACACACGCAAACGGGAGATTGAAAGAAAGAAAAAAAAACCACAAGCTGCCTGTCTCTTTTTTTTCTCTCTCTCTCTCTCTCTCTCTCCCACCCCCTCCCTCTCTCGCTCTCTCTCTCTCTCTCTCTCTCTCTCTCTCTCTCTCTCTCTCTTCCCCCCCTCCCTCCCTCCCTCTACCAGTGCAGACTGTGTGGCACTGTCACTCAAAGTGCTTATGGGCGGAGCCAGGCCATAACAGCCTGATTTCTTGAGGCTGAAAAATGATGGTTTTGAGTACTTGATTCGAAATATAAAACAATGCATTTTTTTGAAAAAAAAAATTACAAATGTCTTCAATAGACTAACAGGAATTGTGTAAAGTTGCCCAAATAGTGCTAGGAATAGCAATACATAGCCCCTTTAATCAATGCAGAATACATTTTGTGCGTCTGTGTAGTTGTGTACTACTGTCGTGAGTTTGTGAGTCATATTGCTCTAATTTCAGCCTCCGTTATACGTTATTTGTTCCGTATGACTTGTTTCATATCTGTGTGTCTTGCGCGCTGATTTGTTTACTTGGTAACACGGGTTGCTAAGGAATTTAGGTTCGAGGTTGAAGAAAGTACACTTTTAGGTTGAAAGAACGGCCCTAATGTCAACGTGTTTCAATATAAGCGTTATGTATGGTGATAACAAGTATATTGTTAGCTCCGCTCCCCCCCCCCCGCTGATGAAAATTAAAGTCATAATACCCATACCGGAGCAATGTATGACGGTATGAATTTTTTTTTACCGCCCAAGCCTACCAAACACACATATATACACTGACTAATTACAAAATCTAAAACACCACAACAACCAACTAAACACAAAAGGAAATTACAAACCATAAGCAGACAGGGGAAACACATCACACAAGGGAAGGGACATTCAATAACACACACCATGAAATCACATTAATTATATTCATTATAATAGTCAATATCGGTGTGATGATTGCCTGCACCATCTGAATCATCTGGCCACTAGAGGGAGGCAGGAGACCAGGTAGGAGACCACTGTTCCCATTGTGACTACTATTTACACTGTGGCCACTGTTTACATTGTCCTCCCTGGAACCGTCACAGTACGTCCCCCCAAACGGGAGGCTTCCAGACGCCCGAGACCCTGAAAAAGGCTGAGGGGGGGGGCCCGGAAAACTGGGGCCGGGAGCCCGAGAAAACAACCCAGGAGGGATATAGCAGCCAGGGGGGCTGAAAACGGGAGCAGAGGCCCGGAGAGGGGGGCTGGACCTGGGAACAGAGGCCCGACGAGGGGGGGTGGGGATGGGTGCAGAGGCCCGGAGCGGGGGGCTGGACCCGGGAACAGAGGCCCGATGAGGGGGGGTGGGGATGGGTGCAGAGGCCCGGAGCGGGGGGCTGGAGCTGGGAACAGAGGCCCGAAGGGGTGGGGACGGGGGGTGGGGACGGGGACTGAGGACCGGAGAGGGGAGGCGGGGAGAGAAACAGGGAGCCGGTCAGGGGACCTGGAGCCAAGGGGCAAGGGTAAGGACCCCGGAGCAGGATCCCGGACGAGGGACCCTCCCGTCGCCGGACCAGGAACCGGATCGGGAGAGCCGGCACGGAGGTGCGACAGCGACGACCCCCGGAATAGGATCCAGCGCAGACCACGGCGAAGACCACGGCGAAGACCACAGCGAGGACCACGGCGAGGACCACGGCGAGGACCAGGGCGCCGATCACGGCATAGGGCTGGACCAGAGGGGAAGCCAGGACCAGTCGAGGAGCCAGGGACCGGCGTAGCAACCGGACCAGGCGTAGAGGCTGGGCTGGGCGTGGAGGCCCGACCAGTTGAGGCGACGAGGTGTGGCGTGGAGGCCGGAAGGGGAGCTGCGGCAGCCGGCGTTGCAGCCGGACCAGGCGTAGAGGCTGGGCTGGGTGTGGAGGCCGGAAGGGGAGCGGTGGCAGCCGGCGTTGCGGCCGGACCAGGTGTAGAGACTGAGCTGGGCATTGAAGCTGGACCAGCTGTGGAGGCCTTGTTAGCAATACTAGCCTGAGCCTCGCTAGACCTCCGAGCCTTGCTAATTCTCGGAGGTCTGCGAGCTGCGGGAGCTAGGCTAACTGTGGGGCCTGGACTCACTGTGGGGGAAATGCTAGTTGGTTGAACCTGGCTAGCTACCGAGCCTAAGCTAGCAGTGGGAACTGTGCTAGCTGGGGAGGCCTGGCTAGCTGCAGGAACAATGTTAGCGGGCAGAGCTGTGCTAGCTGGGGACTCCTGGTTAGCTATAGGAGCGATGCTAACGGGCGGAGCTGTGCTAGCTGGGGACGCCTGGTTAGCTATAGGAGCGATGCTAACGGGCGAAGCTGTGCTAGCTGGGGACTCCTGGTTAGCTATAGGAGCGATGCTAACGGGCGGAGCTGTGCTAGCTGGGGACTCCTGGTTAGCTATAGGAGCGATGCTAACGGGCGGAGCTGTGCTAGCTGGGGACTCCTGGTTAGCTATAGGAGCGATGCTAACGGGCGGAGCTGTGGTAGCTGGGGACGCCTGGTTAGCTATAGGAGCGATGCTAACGGGAGGAGCTGTGCTAGCTGGAGACGTCTGGTTAGCTATAAAAGCGAAGCTAACGGACGGGGCTGTGCCAGCTAAAGATATCTGGTCAGCGATGGACATCTGAGCAGCCTCAACGGTGGTGAGGGGCTCTAGGCTGACCGTGAACCTGACACTTTTCGGCAGGCTAGCTGTATTAGCCCTCGACCTACACCCCTCCATGAGGGCAGTGACCTGGTCGGCTATGTCCCGCATCGCTGGCTCGTCTATCGGACTCTCCGTGGCGACCCGGTCGATCATCCGGAACCAAAACACCCACTTGGCCGGTGAGTAATTCTGTATGTCACCATCCATCAGGCTCCAGATGATCCTCATGGTATCGGCCACGCCTTCTGCTGCATTCTTTGGTGGTGGTGACATTCTGTTAGGATTAGGGGTGCTGAGAGGGTGAGAACGCAATTGCAGAGGGAAGAGATGACGAGAGAGGAGGCAGAGACGAGTAGTAGTAAATAATGAAATGTATTTGCAGAGCAAGTCGGTAAACAAAGGCACGTTACAAAAGAACAAAACAGGCTCAGCCGAGCTGGCACTGAGGAACAACGAACTGTGAACACGATAATAAAAGGCAACAAAACAGAATACTATCGAAAACGTACTTAGACAAGAACAACACTACAGGGTAAGGACGATGTCGACAGGAACAGAGGGAACAGAGGAATGTCACCACACAGAGAAGAAGACCGAACACATATATACACTGACTAATTACAATTGGCCACCCCTGGCCAGGCCAATCTAAAACACCACAACAACAAACTAAACACAAAAACAAATTACAAAACCACAAGCAGACAGGGGAAACACATCACACAAGGGAAGGAACATTCAATAACAGACACCATGAAATCACATTAATTATATTCATTATAATAGTCAATATCGGTGTGATGATTGCCTGCACCATCTGAATCATCTGGGCACTAGAGGGAGGCAGGAGACCAGGTAGGAGACCACTGTTCTCATTGTGACCACTATTTACACTGTGGCCACTGTTTACATTGTCCTCCCTGGAACCGTCACAAGGGGAGGTATGTAATGGTCAAGGGGAAAATGGAAGGTCAAATGGTAACACTAGTGAATGTGTATGCTCCACCAGAAAGTGAGAAATATCTATTTGAAACAATCTTTGATATCATAGCGTTGGAAGGGGAAGGGGTCCTAATCTGTACAGGTGATTTTAATGTAGTACTGAACTATGACATATACACGACAAGCACAAAGAAATGGAGGACAAACATTAGCAAATATATGAATATACAAATGGCAGAATTAGGAATCATGGATATATGGAGAGAAATGCACACACTAGACAGAGAATACACACATTACTCACATCCACACACAACATATTCAAGGATAGACTATTTTCTCATGACAACAGGGGACAGATACAGGGTAGGAGAGAAAGAACACCAAAACTCAAAGAACCAAAAGACATTTAGAGGTAAAGGACGTTAGAGGAAAGATAAACAAAGAACTGCTGACAGAAATAGAGAAGAAAGCTAGGTACATGAAACAGACATACTATGAAGGAGGACCAAGAGCGACCAGACTTTTAGCTAGACGAATCAGGACACAACAAAAACTGAACACAATACACACAATAAAGGACACGAACACAAACAAGATACTAAGAGAAATAGAGAAGACATTTGAAGAATACTATAAGAAACTATACACGCAACCGATAGCGGCAGGAGAAGAGGAGATAGAGATTTTTTTTTTTAAATTAGATCTACCATCGATAGGGAAGGAACAGAACGAAATATTAAACGCAGAGATTACAAGACAGGAAGTGGGGAATGCGATCAGTAAAGCAAAGAACAGTAAGTCACCGGGTAGCGACGGATTCCCCTCTGAATTCTACAAAACATTTAGACAGGAACTAAGCCCCATATTAGAAGCAGCATTCAGACACACGATGAAAGAAGACACAATGCCACCTTCATGGAAAGAAGCCATAATTACTACAATTCCAAAAGAACTATGTAGCAGTTTCCGGCCAGTGTCCATACTTAATGTACAAGATGTATACATCAATAATATCCAAAAGATTTGAGACATTTATGACAGATATTATAGACGAAGACCAGACCGAATTCATTAAAGGAAGACAGACACAGGATAACACAAGGAAGACAGTGCAGCAGCGTTTCCGTTAGAACATATTCGTGCCGGTCTGGGTGACCTGCAAGATTTCTATCCCCGGACATATTCCTGAAATTCCGGTCAGAGTTTTAAACAGCAGTCTGTTATAATCACATTTTTATGAGCTAACGAATTCCGTTATATTGGACATTTGTATTAATTACATCAAGCGAAGAATGAGAAATTGATTTGCAGAATCAAATTACTATCTCTCGCCTCCCAAGTTAGTGCGATACGCTGATCCAGTATCAAGCTCCCGCCCTGCAGGCTCCCGCTGCAGCAACTGTCACACGCACCCCCAAATGAATCTCGAGTCGACATCGCTTCACCTCGTTGTATCAGACACGTCACGCATATCATAATGTTCAACTTCACACACAGCAAACTGTAGTTGATCATCACATTGCCTCGTTTGCATGCAGAGAGCGAGAGGACGAGCCACATGCTCGTAATGCGTTTGTTGATTTCATTATAGCCTACATTTAGTTATAATCAATTATATGCATTACTATGTGACACGGCAGTCAACCAACAGTTGCATTATGATTAAAAAATGTCAACACTTACTCACCCCGTCTCGTTCTGCCTATCCGTTTTGTACCTGCGACTAGATCCCCATTGCATTGGAACAGGTGGACTTCTGCGAGGCTCGCAACGGTAGCAGCAGACTGGGGATGCTCTTTGTGGTTCAATCAATAAAGTGTACTTTGTGTACGTTCAATCAATGTTATCTCTCGTACATCATAGACGCTAGACTACTAGACTATAATGTCGTACCTCAGCCAGGAGAATTTAACTTTCCACTCGGGCCGCCGCCTGAACGCTCGACATTTGTTTATTTTCCGCGGGAGCATCGGCGGTCTCTGTGACTTCAGAAGACTCATCTTCGTTGTCAATGTCATTATTATTAGACCTGCTTGTGCTTGGTTTCATGAAATATTTGTTAAGTTTAGCTTGTTTGGCCATCTCTCTCTCTTGCTCGTATAGCTGTTTGTCGTTATTATGGTGGCCAGACAGGCTCAAAAAAAGAAAAAAAAAGATTCACATCCGAGCGGCGCCATCCGCGCTTTATTAGAGCGAAGCACAATGAAACAAATGTTCATCGCATAGGCTATTTAATTTTAGCCTATTTTAATACAATTCAAATAATAAAATTGAGCTTAGAGGAATTATTTCCACCGGACATTATGACCGGAGATATTTAAATATTCGGACTTCAACATATTTTGCCAGTCAAATACCGGTAATTACCGGCTAACGGAAACGCTGCAGTGCAGATAGTAGAGGAGATACAAAAGGAAGGAGGAAGTGCAGTATTAGTTAGCCTAGATGCAGAAAAAGCATTCAACAGTGTAAACTGGATATTTCTATATAAAGTATTGGAGAAATTTGGATTAGACAAAAACGCTATGAAAACAATTAGGGCATTATATTAAGAACCGACGGCAAGGATTAAGGTAAATGGTAGTCTGACGGACCGGATTAAACCAGAGAGAGATACCAGACAGGGTTGTTGTCTTTCGCCGACGCTCTTCGATGTATTCATCGAACCACTGGCTCAACTAATTAGACAGACCAAAGACATCAAAGGTGTGGAGATAAGGGGAACAGAACATAAATTGGGACTGTTCGCAGAAGACGTGATAGTATATATGAGACAACCAGACACAAGCTTTCCGATACTGATGGATTTACTGACAGAATATGGATATTACTCAGGGTATAGACTCAACGTGACGAAGACACAGACTTTAGCACTGAACTACACTCCAACGACGAGATCAAAGAAAAATACAAAATTAAATGGGACATGGACAGGATCAAGTACCTAGGGGTGAACATTACAAGAGGGGTGGAGGGGTTATACAAGGCAAACTATACACAGATTAATCAGAAAATCAAGAGACCTAGAAAGATGGACAGTAATGCCCCTAGATTTCAGCTCAAGGATCGAAATCATTAAGATGAACATATTACCAAGGTTATTATACCTATTTCAGTTCTTTACCTATATTAATACCACAAAAACAATTCAGGGAATGGGATAGACAGATATCAAGTTTCATTTGGGGGGGGAAAAGACCAAGGATCAGATATGTGACTCTACAACTACGAAAGGAGAAAAGAGGAATGGCAGTACCCAGTTTAGTAGACTATATCAGGGTTTCAGTTAGAAAAAATTGTTGCCGGCCTCAGTGTCCGGTAGATTTCAATCTACCGGTCAAATGAGAGAAATTCCGGTCAGAGTTTATTGAGCTTAAAAACAATTGATAGGCAAAAGAATGACAACAAAACAAAAGAATGACATCATCAAGGCATGTAGATTTATAATATTTTTACTTAAAACTAGGCTACTTTTGCGTATAAAGTCATTATATTCCAAATAAAATAAGTCCCGAGACTCGTGCTGCTGCCGACTTTAAATCAAATAGGTGTCTGTGGGCAGTCGCCCGACATTAATAAACAACAGTCTGTTATAATCACATTTTTATGAGCTAACGAATTCCGTTATATTGGACATTTGTATTAATTATATCAAGCGAAGAACTGAGAAATTTGACAGAGAGAGACGGCAACATTATCGTGGGTTTGCGTGACGACTCTCTCTCTCTCCACCTCCCAATGACTTATTTGCGAGAGTATGTCGATGCAGAGCAGCAGATTCAGCTGTTATTGGCTCTTTTCTGGGGACCGCACAGCAGCGCCCCCCACCCAACATTGAATTAAAAATGGCTGAATTGGAGTACTGCTGGAGTACTGCATTGTGCTGCTGCTGCTCCGGCTCTGCAGCTTCACAAAAGTTCGCACACCCAGCACTAAGCTCTCGCTGACAACGTCGTTGTCATTATTAGAAGCAACGATGAAACAAATGTAATGATTGTTTCGTTCATCGCATAGGCTATTTAATTTTAGCATAGCAAATAATCAAATTGTGCTTAGACTCAGGGAATTATTTTCACCGGACATTAAGACCGGAGAGATTAAATATGTCGGACTTCAACAGATTTTGCCGGTAAAATACCGGTAATTACCGACTAACGGAAACGCTGGACTATATGCAGCACAGCTTAGGACAGTAGCATGCTGGTGCAATGTGAATTATGAAGCCAAATGGAAAGATATAGAAACCAAAAGAGAGGAATTCAAAGTGCAGGCACTAATAGGAGATAGAGAGCTGTTCAGAAGACAGGAACAAATACTAGACCCAATTACCAAATTCACTATAAACGTATGGAACACAATAGTAAAGAAATACAAGCTGGAAAAAGAATCCAAGATACTGAGATGGATAACACACAACAACTAATTCAAACCAGGGATAGACGACCATGGGTTCAAAAGATGGGAAAGGGGGGGGGGATAACAGCAATATGTACAATGATAGAAGGAGGGGAGATGCAGACTCTACAAAAATTGAAAGAAAGATTCGGACTAGAGAATAGAGACCACTTTAGATATTTACAGATTAGAGATTACTATAACAAAGAAATAAAACAAGACAGAAACAAAGAACAGAATGGGATAATTAAGATAATGGTAAAATCATATGAAGGAAGGAAGGGGAGGGTTATATCAGCACTATATCAGGCAATAATGGACAGTAAGGGAATTACAACCTTGTATATAAAAGAAAAGTGGGAGAAAGAATTAGAAATAGAGATAACAGAGGAGGAATGGTATAACACATGTAAGATACAACAATCCACCACAGGATCAAGGAGTTTGGGTGGAAAAACATAATTCGATTCTTTATAACACCAGAAATACAGGGTAATTAATTACACGCCAACACAAAAGCAATGTTGGAGAAAATGTGGGCAAGAAGTAGCGAACCACACACATATTCTGGGAATGTCAGAAAATAAGAAACTATTGGGAGGAGATAGGAGGGATAATAAATGAAATAGTAGGATATGAAATACCCCAGACAGGTCAAGTACTATACCTAGGGAACTTGACACAGAAAGAAATTCAGGGAGAAGACAAATATCTGATTAAGATACTATTAGTAGCAGCCAAGAAAGTATTGACTAAACTGTGGTACAGGGTAGAAACACAGACGAAGGAAAAATGGATAGAAATAAATAAATAATAGAGGGGATACAGGAAATGGAGAGAATCACATATACTGAGGCTACAAGAGGAGAAATTAGAGTCAAAATGGGAAAAGTGGGAAGAATATAGGAAGAAGAGGAACGACATCACAGAAGAATGAAAAGGATACAAGAAAAGGAATTGAGATGTAAATAAACAATGTAAAGATAGAATTGACCGATGAACCCATGTCACCCCCTGTCTTTTCTTTTTTTTTATTATATTTTTTTCTTTATTGTTTCTGTTTGTTTAATTGTATTGTCTGAGTTGTTTGTAAATCAAAAACGAAAATAAAAATGTAAGTTTAAAAAAAAAAAAAAAAATGTGAGAGAGGTGATGGGGCTAGAGCTAGACCGTGTTGGATTTTAAATATCAGGCTGGCATCTTTTAGTTTCAGCATGTTTTCCCAGCTTAGCAGGGCATGTTTTTGGAGGATGGTACAGTGGTGTGGGTGAAAGGGTTTCTTGTCCAACACCTTCAGGGCCTGTTTATGAACTGAAGTGAGCCGTACTGTATTGTACCCATTCTGCAATCTGTTAATAAAGTTTTCAATCAATCAATCAAGATGTGGATACACTATTTGACAGTTTAGCTGTGTTTTTGTTTACATAAGTAGCATTCTAGTTTTCTTCAGATACTGTATTCCATCTAGTTTTATTGTTTACAGTGATGTGTGCAAATGTTTCTAAGGAAACTGAGGATATAGGGCTACATGCAGGCATGCAGTGGTGGTCAAACACGGTTAAACGCCGTTTAGGCTACGTCACTGAGGCTGAAGTGCGCGCAATGATGTGCACGTGCACACACAAAAATGACTTGTCGCGCCGTATACCCCGGCCGGCACTTATCACCTAGACTTTGCATAATAATAGGATACCGACAACCAAAATACAAGCCCTGTAGGTGGGGGGTTGCTTGATCTCCCGACTGGAAGGATGAGACAAGTTGTGCTTCAGTCTGAAGGAAACTGTCCTTCAGTAAACTAACTCTAAGTTACATTGTTAATTTAGTTTGTATTTACTTTTATAGTTTAAGTTAATTCAATTAAAGAAATTGTAACTACAATTACATTTAAAACATTGTTATGCATAATAATCATCTGTCCTGTGTGCAACCGAGGGAACATGTATGCGCGTGCACGCGTGCGCGCGTGGCGTTTGAAAACTTTATTAACAGATTACAGAATGGGTACAATACAGAACGGCTCAATACACACAATTATGGGTGTAATGATGCATCGATTAATCGAAATGCATCGATTCTAATGTGTTCGATTCGATGCATCGATTTGAATATTATAATCGATTATAATAGAAATTAATCGAAATAAAATTTTATTTTTTTAAATCTTTTTTTTTTACTGTTTTTTTTGTGTGTGTATTGTTTTTATTGACCTATAGTCCAATTCATGCTGAGTGAATCAGTTCCCCCAGCCACATTTGTGCATAAAAAAATTCATTTTTTCACCATGCAGGGCACGAAATTAACTTTTTGACTCACCGGCCAGTGGCGGGTAGATGGGAAAATTCTACCCCGCCAAGCATATTTCTTACCGGCCAAAAAAAATACGCATTTGTGTGTCACATATATAAAAAAAATTCAGTACATTTCAAGTAGATAAGCTATTACGTTGAAGAATAGACACTTAAAGAGGCCAGAGTTAA
Organism: Notolepis coatsorum; assembly: GCF_963971535.1. NCBI lineage: Eukaryota > Metazoa > Chordata > Actinopteri > Aulopiformes > Paralepididae > Notolepis > Notolepis coatsorum. The sequence continues at coordinate 90,538,556 of NC_140174.1, read as the reverse complement.
ATTTGTACTCTCTCTCTCTCTTTGAAGTGACTTCTTGCTATCTGCAAACAGCTCCACTGTCTGTGTGTATACTTAGTAGCCTCCAGATGCAGCCAGGATTCTCCGGCGCTGCAGCTGGACCCTATTGGTATACTGTGCGTTGGTCAAATCACATTCAGCATGCCCTCAGCTCGAATACGCATCGAATCAATGTTATAAGACATTGATATCAGGAGCTATCTGTAGCTACTGCTAGCCGGCTAGATAACATTAAGACAACGCCTCAGTGAAAGATTCACTACAAGGAGTTTTGACGAGTGCAGAAAGCTATTTCCTTGATCCAAATGGACGCCTTACAAGACGCAAATGGGTTTAATCGTCGCAAGACTTTGATGGACCAGCTACAACTGGTTGAAACAAGGTAGTTATAATGTTTTTAATGTCGGGCTGTCGCCTTATCCCCGGGTCATAGTACCAAGCTGGCTATATGGCTCTGGCTAACGTTACCCCGCTAACGTTAGCATTATGCCTACTGTCGTGCATGTAAAAGAGTTTTGGGAACGAGTAAAATGTGTAGGTCCTCTTCTCAGACCTGTGAGGCAAAGCACTGCTGCACACACATCCTGCCGGCTAGCAAGCTATGCGCCCCGGCATGATACGATAGTAGCCCCTTTAGCTGCACTCGGTGCATCAGTGACGATAGCTATGAGCTAACTAACGCTACAAACACAAATACCTTATAACTACTACTATTGTCGTGTCCATAAGTTCCTTGGCAGAATACTTGTGATGACAAAGGTATACAAAGAGGAGAGAACCATTTTAAATCGGGTGATATTATGAGTTTCGGCTACCAAGCTAAGCTAAGCTACGTTAGCTAACTTAGCTAGCTTCTAACGGTGTACACAATATGTACAACGACACAATGATTTTCATTAGTACAAATATGGTAACATGGTTGTGGCTTTTACAAATAGTGGTTAGCTTTAGAGATGGATGGCTATGATCACGGAGCAATAGTGTTGTTAGGTGAAACAGATACATTTTCATTCATTACTCCTCGGCTAGTAGTAGCAAGGCTCTCTGCCTGCCACTAGCTGTGTGTGACTCTCAGACTCTCTGTGTGTGTGTGACTCTCAGGTGCCCTGCACCTGCCGTGACGACATAATTTTGATTACACGTGCACGTTATGAACCATTGATTAAAATATCCATGTGCGTGGTGATTGTGTTGGGCAGACAAAATGTTTGATAAAAACGCTAAAACTGGGTCAATTTCAATTTTTTTTTCTTCTTCATGAAAGTCACCGTTGGCCTAGTCCACATTGTTTATTGAACAAAAATACAACCTGCAAGTTGGCCTTTAAAGTAATGGCTTTGCTTGTCCAAATGACAATACTGACCAAATTGAGATTTATTTTTCTCTTTTATTTTGTTTGCTTTCTAATTAAAAATACAGTTTGAAACCGTCTGTACACAGTAGACTATGTGTGCTAGCAGAGCTAGTCTCCAGTCATGAGTCACGGTGCACATGTGTGGTGGTTTGTCCACCAAAAAAGTGCCAAAAGATAGAAAAGAAACTCCCCTGGAGCCACAGCCAGCAGAGAAGCCGTTTTACTTTCGCTTTCAAACCAGGTGCAGCCTGAGAACTGGAGTGTGAGGGGATGTAACACTAAAGATGGCGGCAACGACAAAGAATTGCTGCAAAATCATACATCTGTTGTTTATATATAAAAAAAAATGTAATTTCTTTTTTTATATTAGATTTTTTTTTTATCGATTTTTTTTATTGTTATCGATATCGTTATCGCGATATCATTTTTGGCCATATCGCCCAGCCCTAATGATATTTATGACACAAATTGATCTCTAAACAATGTTTGTATGTCTCCACAATGGTATGATTCTGGCCTGGTAGGTTAAGCCACCATTCGACGCAGTTTCTATATCTATCCCACCGTGTCTGTGTAAAATCTTGTACATGTTCTTTCTGAACGGACGTGAGATGCATATAACATTGTTTAGAAACCTTTTTGCGAACTTTAGAAGGTGTTTTTTGTCCATTTTCGTCCGTAACGTTACTCTGTGGATGTAATTTGTTGTCACCCGATGGCCGTATCCTCGCAACAAAGAGAGCTGCTATTGGTCGAGCGCAAGATACGTGACCGAACTCGCACCAATTACGTCAAATAAAACTCTGTGGTGACCAAGTATCCGTTCGCGAGGAAAGATCTAGTCCCGACTTTAAAATTATGATTGCGCAAAACGGGCAGGTTTGTCAATGGAGAACTTTTTGTTCCTAAATCTACACTAATATATCTTTCACCCAGCGTGAAAATTGTGTAGTCCGCCGAGGTGGGAATGGGATGAAACGATACAGCCTTCACCTTACATTTAGAAATGAGATCGCATAGGTCTATGAATCGAGATCGCGATTTTCTTTCGATTAATCGTGCATCCTGCATATAACAAGTTACCAGATTGATGTTACCAGATTGTTTCATAACTCTGTATGATAGCATTTACAATATTACTGTATATACCGTATATATACACATGTATATATTTATATTTACTGCATATATATGTATCCATGCATATCTGTTTGAATATACCTGCATATAATCCTTCTATATACCTAATTATACACCTGCATATAATATAATGTATGATAATACATGTATGATAGCATACAATAATACTGTATATATATTTATTCTTACCATATATACGTATATATATATATTTATATATATATTATAGGGATGCACCGAATGGGAAATTCTTGGCCGAAACCGATACCGAAAATAGGAAACAGTTGGCCGAAAACCGAATGCCGAAAGGCCGAAAATGATTAATATAAATATATATATAATGTATTTTTTTTTTTTTTTTACCTACCTGATTATGGCAAAATACATGATTATGGCTAAACTTAACTTAAATAATATTAATAATCACTATTATGGGCCCATAAAACATTTATTCAGCACTTTTGAATGCATACATTAATTCCAGACTGACTGCTGAAAGATTGTACAATTTAAACACATAGCAAACATGACTCAGTTATGCAATAGTGCTGCTCCTTTTTATTTTGTTAAAATCTTTTAGTTACGATTGATGACGACTTCCTGTCCTTGCATTTCCATTTCCGGTTTAACGATACATTTTCAACAACAGATTGCTGCTAATTAAACACTTCATGGAAACGGAGTAATGTTAACGTTATGTTTCAAGTTTCAAGTTTCTTTAATAGTTGTCATACAGAAGTACAGAATACTTTCATACAAAATGCTTCTTACTGTTACGCTCCAGAGACTGTGCTAGACAAGATAGTATCAAATAACATAGTATAGCATGTAATTTAGAAGTAGAAAATGAGGTCACAGTGTTCAGTATAGACATATGTATAGGCCTGCCACGATAACACATTTTGCTGGGCGATTAATTGCCCCCGAAAATATCGCGATAAGCGATATTATTGCGACCGGTTAGAGAATTTTTTTTTGAGAAATTTATTTCCCAAAACCTTTATTTTGAAGCCCACCGCTCCGTCTTTTCCGGTTTTAGACTTTTATTTTGAAGCCCACCGACCGGAGCGGAAGTATTGTTGTTATTATCCTAGCAGCATCTCGTCCGGTTCTGTGTTTTTGAGCTAATGATAAAACAAATGTTGAGATTGTTGGTGAGAAACTAACTTTAGGTTAGTTTTAACGTTAGCTACTAACGTTAGATGCAGCTACTACAGGCAATCAACGATGAGGAGGAAGCGTCAAAGCCGTATAGAATAGAATAGCCCTGTGGTGCGTAGGCACGGGAGCGCAACTCGATTACCTGTTATAATAAATGTATTCATGTTTAACTTGTCCCCGTGTCCAGTCCTTTGACTAGTCCCACCCGTTCATTGTAAACAATGATGCATGTAATTGTATTAACGTTATTCTGTGTTGTAGCTATGCTATACGTTGTATTTCGTCTAATGTTGTTGGCATTGAATGAGCATCAACACTAGATCTTTAATCTTTATTTAGCAGTCCAGTTTCTCCAGGCAGTAGCGAGTAACTACTTGGGTCTAAAAATAGCTAACGTTACACTACAAAGAACGCTATTTGGTTAAAAGGAGCAACACTATTGAGAAATGTAGTTAAGCTATATGTGGCGTTGCTAGTGCCCCACGGAGCTCCCGTGCTGTGCTCTGTAGTAAGGCCAGCGGCCCCCCACACGGAGTGACTGACGAGGGGTACTGGACTGGTTCCGCCTCATTAAAACAAACGCGCAAATAGCAATTAATCGCGCCCGTCAAAATCATTGCATTCATTTTAATTATCGCGGCAATTAATCGATTTATTGCTTATCGCGGCAGGCCTACATATGTACAATGTTCGATGCAGAATAGACGTAACTGAGTTACCATATAATATACAATACTATGCAGTGTACTAATGTACAGTACTATATAGTGCAGAGCAGAAATGGGATGAGGTACAATTTAGGTACAATTTACAGTAAGGTGTACGAGTTGTAGTGCAATCCTTCATCAATAAATATAAAGTGTGGGGAGTGGGTGCTACAGTGTGTTTGTTTAAAGTGAGTGTGTGCTATAAAGTGTGTGGGGTGGGTGCTACAGTGTGTTTGTTTAAAGTGAGTGTGTGCGTGTGGATGTGTGTGCTATGTGCGTTTGATGGTTGTTGTTGTGTAGTGTTCATTGTTCGTTTAGCAGCCTGATGGCCTGGGGATAGAAGCTTCTTCTGAGTCTTTCTGTGCTCGCCTTGAGACTCCGGTATCGCTTGCCTGACCGCAGCAGTTCAAAGAGGCAGTTGTTCGGGTGACTGGAGTCTTTAATGATTCTCTTAGCCTTGCCCCTGCACCGCTTGTTGTAAATGTTCTGGAGTGTGGGGAGCCCCCCTCCAATTGTGCGTTCGGCTGAACGTGTCACTCTTTGTAGTCTGCTTCGGTCTTGTGCAGTGCTATTCCCAAACCAGGAGGTGATGTTGCCAGTCAGGATGCTCTCTATTGTACATGAGTAGAAGTTCTTAAGGATCTTCTGACTGACTTGGAACTTCCTTAGGCGCCTGAGGAAGTAGAGGCGTTGTCGTGCCTTCTTCACAACACTGTCAATGTGTGTGGTCCATGTCAAGTCCTCGGATATGTAGGCTCCGAGGTACTTAAAGCTGTTGACTCTCTCAACCGGTGCCCCGTCGATGCTGAGGGGGCTGTAGTCCTTGACCCCCGACCTCCTGAAGTCCACAATCATCTCCTTTGTTTTGCTGACGTTCAGGGAGAGGCTGTTTTCCTGGCACCATCCCGCCAGGACCTTGACCTCTTCCAGGTAGGCCCTCTCGTCGTTGGCAGAGATCAGGCCCACCACCACTGTGTCGTCAGCAAATTTGATGATTGTATTGCTACTCCGCTGAGCCACACAGTCGTGTGTGTACAGGGAGTAGAGGAGGGGACTCAGAACACAGCCCTGGGGGGCCCCTATGTTGAGGGTGATGGATGAGGAGGTGCAGTTGCCTGCTCTCACCACCTGGGGTCTGCCCGTCAGGAAGTCCAAGACCCACTGGCAGAGGTCATAGTTCAAGCCCAGGTCCCTGAGCTTGGCTATGAGTATGGAGGGGACTATGGTATTGAATGCCGAGCTGTAGTCGATGAATAGCATTCTCACATAGTTCCCCTGCCTCTTGTCCAGGTGTGATGCTGCTGTGTGCAGCACATGGGCTATGGCGTCCTCCGTGGACCTGTTGGGGCGGTATGCAAACGTGTAGTGTAGTATGAACTCGTCATAACGTTAACATTACTCAGTGTCCACTGTTGCTGCCACCGTTGCATCGCAGATGGATGGTACACTGTTAGCTCCGTAGCTAATCCGCTCCTAGACTACTGATAGCAGTACCGTTAACGTCGGAGCTGATCAATACTCCGGTTTTTTCTAATTTAGTTTAGAACCGGGTTTCGGGGGGCATCCCTACTCCCAGGAGGAGTTAGTTATCACAGGCTGTAGAATGCAGGAAGAGCTGCCAAGCTGCTCACGTTACATGTTGCGCATGCTACCGGTATGTCTGTAGTCGCGTTTTGATGACGTCATCACAACAACACGTTATTTGACTTTCGGTCATATATTTTCGGTGCTAAAACCCTTTCGGCCGAAAGCCGAAACAGCCTTTTTAACCATTGCACTCTATAGCGTATTGTATATTGTATATTGTATGGTACAATTCACAGTAAGGTGTATGCGTTGCAGTGCAAGCCATACAATATACAATACGCTATAGAGTGCAATGCACGTTAAAATATAAAGAGGAAATAATTACAGGAATCGAACTTAGGACCATAGGATCACCAGCCAAGCAGCCTTACGAATTGAGCTAGTTTGTCGATGTTAAAAAAGGGGGGATTACTGCTACATAATGCTGCCGCGACGAAGCTCCGCCGCAACAATATTATTAAACAGCGGCTCTGTCATTGAAGTGGGAGAAGTGAGCCGTATTGTATATTAGTACATTGAACAGTGATTAATATTATTAGAGATGACTGATGATATTATTATGAAAGGCGCCGCAAACTCCATCCTAGGGGCTGCCGCGGGGTGTGGCCGCGCGGGTCACGTGCCTGTCGGGGCCAATCAGGCCTACCCCGGAAGTAGGAACAGTTGCGGAACAGTAACAGGCCCCCCCCCCCCCTCCCTGCTCTTTGTTTCAGGTACAGGACTTTTTCCATAATTTAAGCATAACATTGCAAAGGGTGACAGAGTTCTATCTTGTCTTATCGTTTCCAGGACATATGGTGCATCAAAGGCCGGAAGGGAATGAAGAATGGCAAACCTTTCTACTATCCAGCTACTGGATTCATTGAAGAAAGGCTTCGGAATGTCCGAAAGAGGCGGGGTTCTGGGTCCAGACAGCGAATGCCTGAAGCCAACGAGCCACCCAGGGCATACATACCAGGGCCCCGTTCCCCGTACCTGGATAACTGAGTTAGCCGGATAACTTTCGGGTAATTCTGACTTAAGCCGGACTTTCCGATTCCCCGTACCTGGATTTTCCAAATCACCATGACAACAGATCCAAAAGTTTGAGCCTGGTCGAAAGCAGAGTTTAAGTTCAAGTTAGCCTGAACCATCGCCACGCCCCCGCAAAAAAGTGACAGCCCGTTTCCTGAAATTATTCCCACAGTCTACGATCTGCATTATACCATTCTGAATTACGTTTTTGTGCTCCATTCTTCCAGAGGGGGCTTTTGAAATGTAAAATAGACCCAAAATGCTGATACTAAATTCACTTTGTCCTAAATAATGCACGTTATATATACCGTGGCGTTCGCTCGGTGCAATGTACACATTATGACGTGGTTATTTTAATTGTAACTGGGATTAAGATGTCTGATGAGATGCGCTGTTTGACGGATTTGAGAAATTGAATGAGCCGTTGACGTCACATTAATGAATGAGGATAAAGAAATAAAACTTAATTCAAAATAAAGAATATTCTAAACACGGGTCTCTCGTTCATTAATGTATAAACAATGAATTTATCCCATCTGGCACAGTGGCGCAGCGGTAGTGCTCAAGCCTGCCAACCCAGCGACCGGTGTTCGAAACCCCGTGTTTCCAATATAATTTTTTTGAATATAATATTAATGATTATACGCCAAAGTAGCCTGGTTTTAAATTAAAATATTATAAATCTACATGCATTGAGGATGTCATTCTTTATATAGCTCTCAACGTGCACCAAATTGAATTATTCCTATATTGCAAAAAGAAGGAAAAGACTAGGGTTTCGAACCCCGGTCGTCTGCGTGAAAGTCAAAAGAACAACCCGTTAGACCACAGTGGAGATAAGTTAAAGATCGACTATACATCAATCAATGGGTAAGAGAGCCGTATCGTAATTCTGTATAACACTTTAACTAATTATTTTCGCTAGCAAGATCTCATTTGATTATTCAATCCAGCAGGCAAGTTTAAAGAAATATAATCTGATTGATTGAGGTAATGAGGGACTTAAAATTAGCCTATAGATAACGCATTTAACTTGTCGGCGAGGCGATTGAGCCGTATTGCAATCTGTCAATAAAGTTTTAAATCAATGAATCAATCAATGCCGTTAGAGAATCAGGATCTCTGCCATCGATACGTGCTGGCTTTTCACCTGAAGCGGCCGCGCGCACTTAGCCTGGGTCTCAAGTCTGAATCGAGTTAACGAGACTGAATCCACCTTCGAGGAACAGGAAAATCCCGGCTTCAAACATCGGGTTAACTGAATCTGGATAATGACATCTTGATCGACTTAGTTGAACCAGGTACGAGAAACAGGGCCCAGGTAATACCTGGGGTCGGCAAAAAGGGCCATGTTTTCCTGTGTCCCCAGGGGGTAACTATATTCTTCACCAGGGGGAGCTTCACTGCACATGAATCCTCAAGGGGGGCTCCATGGAGCAAAAATGGCTGATTTCTGACTTTACCTCGTTTAATATACCTTGTTGAACCCCTCACCAAAACATGCAACAATGCTGGGCAATAGCACCTCCCTCTGGTCAGCCGGGGCGCCTGACTGGAGGGAAAGGATCTGATTGTAATAATGTGCTAAGTCCTACTGGTGAAAATGGGTTACGAAATCGGAGATCATTTTTAGATAGTTAATTTACAATGTGTTGTATATATGTTTCTATAGAATCGACCCTGCCAGAAGAAAGGGCCCAGCAGCAAAGGGAGTGGCTGAAACATAACCTGGAGCCCTTCACTCAAGTTCAGGAGTACATGAAGGACACCGTCCTCTACAGAGCCAAGTGGATTTGGGGAAATCACTCCAAGGACATAGAAGAGGTCATTACGGAGTACCCTCGCCTCACCAGCCCAGGCATGGCCAAATGCCTGGTGAAATGCTGGTGCGCATGCGCGGTGACACCAATGGCGGAAATACACGGCTCGCTCTGTAAGTACCACTCGCTTTCGAACAATGTTTTAAACTGTTTATTAGCAACTCCGAGCTTCCAGACCCCACTGTAAAGCTGTGTTAAACCCATATTGTACGCTGGGTATCTTTGAAATTCATATCTGATATATTTTTGACCGACCCCCAGCCCCCCGATCACGCTTGGTAGTTCTTTTTTAAACTTGTCGCGGCACACCAGCAAGTGACTGCGGTCACAAAAGCCCCAGGCTTGCAAACCGCAGTCACGAAAGGGGCTACAGTCAACCCAAGATTCACCTGTATTTAACATTCTTTCTTTGCTTATTTTAGGTTGGGACAAATATGGTGGAGTACCTCCAGCAGGCAAGACCCTCTCCCTCCGTTTTGGTGCTGGGAGAACCACACACATGTTGTGCTCAGGCATTCGTGATCTATGCAGGTCGGGCACACCCTGAAAGCACAATGCTCGGGGCAGTTGATACGTGTTTTAAAGCATTTTATGTATTTGACATAAAGTACCCCAGGCAGTGTGTTCATGCATGGGAGTTTCTCCAGCACGTTATATATAATATTGAGGGACCAGAGTCCAAGCATGTAGCATTCTTAAGGACAGCCGTACGTAACGCAAAACGTACAAATGAGGAGGAGGTGGAATAGGTGAAGTAGCAGGAGGGAAGGTGGGGGAAGAGATGGAGGAGGAGGGAGATGGGTAGACGCTAAGTCCCGTATTTCTATATGTATATATTAGTGCTGTCAATCGATTAAAATATTTAACACGATTAATCGCATGATTGTCCATAGTTAACTCGATTAATCACAAATGAATCAAATTTTTCTACCTTAAACAGATCTTTTTCAAGTTCCAAGTTTTAATCAAGTCAAGTCAAGTCAAGTCAAGAGTTTTATTTCTCACGGCATACAAGTATACAATGAAATGCGGGTGGTCTTGCCCGCAACGATGTGCAATACAGTGGTACAACATATAATAGAATCCAATAAAAACAACATTGTGCAATAAACAGGTAACAGGTAACATGGTGTGACATCTCGGTATCTGTACATAAAGAATATTTACAGAGCATATAGGACATGCTAGGTAGCTTTGGTAGTGCAATACGCTGTTACTGTTGTTATACTAATTTAAAGTGGCCTTTCCTTTTGGCCATAAGTGGGTGTGTGCGTCATGAGTGAGTACTCTCTTATCAACATGCGAGTCAACAAATTCTTTCGTTATGCAGTCATTTAACACAAAAGGATGACCCTCATGCATTGCAAATTTGCATCAAATTCAAAACAGAGTGATGCACAAAATAACTTAAAAGAAAGAAAATTCATTAAAACAATGAATAAAGTGTACATGAAATACTAGGGGAAAGAAAATGTTAGGAACTTGTTACATTCACCCACACAAGGGCTGAGTAATTGCACACCCCCCCCTCTCTCTCTCACACACACTCTCCCAGCTCTCTTTCTCTCTTGCCCCTTCCCTTCTCTCTCACCCCCCTCTCTCTCTCTATATCTCACACACACACACACACACACACTTCAGAAACAAACATAGTATCAATGAGAGCATCAATAATACACCTGATAGTCTAGTAAAAGAAAATCTTAAAAGTTAATCGTGAGGTAAAGAAGATAGTGGCGTTAATAGAATTGGGCGATAACGTGTTGTAGTACAGTACTTTTACCTTACCACTAGATGGCACTAACAGTCAATACCACCTCTGCTTGTAAACAGATATTTAGTACTTCCTGTTCATGCTGTATGTTGTGTCTCAGTATGGTGTATGGTAGAGCTGCCGCGGTATTGATGTTTTCCTTACCGCACGAATTTGCAAAATATTTCCTACCGCCGCGGTTATTACCGCACGCACACAAAAAATTAAAAAAAAAAGTTTGAATGCATTTTTTTTTTAGTAGTAGTCTACTCTATATAGCATATAGCCTGCCTCTAGTCTAAATGTCTATCTTTAGAGGATGACTTTGCAGCATGAATATTGTTTGGGATTCGGCAAGCACGCATTAGTTATTGAAAGTGAAACACGGATTCGAAGTTTCCCCTCTGGTCGTGCGCAGTTCACTCGGTGTCGCGGGCAGGGGTGGTTACCCCCCCGACCCTTTCTTATTATTATTACTATAAAGTTACTACTTTATAATAAAGGCATTCGTTTTGTGGCATTAACATTATATAGTTATACGTTCAATAACATCAGCGTATTTACCGGGCCATAGCAAGGCAATCAATACTCTATTCATATCTCAGTTCCTTTCTTTGCTCAGAGCGTGCTGAGTTGTCCCATTCTGCGGTCTGTTAATAAAGTTTTCAATCAGACAAGTGTATAGAACGAAGGGCTTTTATTATAACATTCGTTGCAGACAGTAAAATCATTATGTCTCGTTTAGTACTCCTTAGGAGCGATGGTAGTCCACTCCGGCGGAGAGTTAAAGCTAACGTTATTAGCCGTGTTGTGATGAGCTGACATTCAGGAAGTAAAAACCGAATACACGCTTGCCGATTGGTGGTAACACACTGCATGACGCTACAACGTGTGACGCGTCTCTCTTCTGACCAATCAGTGGTCTGCAATGTTTCACGTGACTTTTCTGGTACCCAATAGGGTCGCTTGGAACCTCGATAGAGGAGTAGGGTATATCTGCAGAGCCGCAAGCCCAACGAGAGGAGGGTAATTTATTATTATTATTATAAAAAACAGTGGTGACGCGGTATTCAGCCTACTCTGCGGTGGCCGTGATGTAACAGCGATACCGCGGTAATGCGGTAATCGCGGCAGCTCTAGTGTATGGTGCAACAAGGAATAAAGCTCTGGAAATATACAACAGGTTATGGGCCCAGAACAACGCTAAGAAACTACACAGAGTTTTGTATGAGATGAACAGTGTTGTGGGATTTCACAATGGATGACAAGCTGTTTATTGACCGGCTGAGCGGACCAGAGAACTGGGCAACATGGAAGTTTCAGATGGAGCACTTGCTAAAAGCTAAAGGACTATGGGGTATGCTAATTGAGACGGATACATTAGCTGCAGATGCTAATGCTCAAGCACGGGCTGAGTTTGATAAACGGAGAGAGAAGGCATTCTCTATGTTAGTGCTGAATGTAAGTACACCCCAGTTGTACCTGATAACAAGCTGCCAGACTCCCAAAGAGGCGTGGACCACGCTGAAAGGCCATTTTGAGAGAGATACTTTGGCAAATAAACTGTTTCTGAAGAAAAAGTATTTTCGATGTGAAATGAAGGAAGGAGATGGTTTAACTGAACATTTAAAACGGATGAAGGAGCTGACTGACCAGCTATCAGCAATAGGAGCTGTAATTGAAGAGGAAGACCAAATTGTAACACTTTTGGGTAGTTTGCCACCATGTTATGCTACAATTGTCACTGCACTAGAAACAAAGATTGACAGTCTGACACTGCAGTTTGTTCAGCAATCATTAACAAATGAAGAGCAAAAGCAAGTGAATGCTAATGTTAACTCAAGTAGTGCTACATCAGATGGTGCATCAGCCATGTCTTCACGATTTCGAGGAAATGTGCAGAATAACTCCAGTGGTGGTCAGTCAACGGGAGTAGAAAGAGCAAGCACATGGAGGTGCTACAAGTGTGGAAAAGAAGGACATATTAAGCATGACTGTCCAAGCTTGAAATACAAAACGAAGAAGAAAACCCACAAGGCCAAAAACATGATGTATTACGATGATGAAGATTCATCTGAAAGTGCCTTTGTCGCCAGAGAGGCAACCCCGACTGACAGACCACAACATGCTGAGTGGTTAATTGATTCTGGAGCATCAAAGCACATGACATGTGATAAAAAAGTTCTTCAAGTATACCAGCAATTCTCAGAAGCACAGTCTGTGAGACTCGGTGACGGCAGGGTGGTTGAAGCCCTTGGAATTGGACATGTCAACATGAAAATGACTTTTAAATCAAGTGATGTAAAAAATTTCACAATGTATGACGTGCTGTATGTTCCAAAGCTATCTGGGAATCTATTCTCAGTGGGAGCTGCTACCAAGAAAGGAAATACAGTGCAGTTCAGGAAGTCTCGCTGCTACATACGTGGAAAAGAACTCTTCATGGAATGGGAAAACAAAGAGCTGACGGGCTCTATCAGCTGGATGTTGAAGGAAGTTCATCTGTCTGTCATAGTGCATCAGTAGCAGCCAGCCTGTGGCACCAGCGCCTTGGTCACACCACCAAGCTGAAGGAACTAAAGTATCTGGTGAATGGAGTGGATTTCTCTGCATAGAAAGAGGTTCCCTTCTGTGAAGGATGTGTGGAAGGCAAGCTGGCTAAAAAGCCATACAAGTCGATTGGAGAAATCCGTTCCAAACGCAAGATGCAGCTGATTCACAGTGATGTCTGTGGTCCCATGCAGACTGAATCTGTAAGTGGAGCAAAATATTTAGTGACTTTCATTGATGATTACTCTAGATGCTGCAAGGTATACTTTCTGAAACAGAAGAATGAGGTGTTACACAAATTCAAGGAATTTGAGAAAACATTCTCAAATGAGTGTGGGCAGAGTGTCATGAGGCTGAGAACAGACAATGGTGGCGAGTAGAGTTGTTCCGATACCGATACCAGTATCGGAAAAGCCGCCGATACTGGCTAAAATGCTGGTATCGGTATCGGCGAGTACCCTCTAATGCTGTGCTCCGATACCATATGACGTAATTTATCAACAACACTGTGGTCTGTTGAGTAAGCATTATAAAACAAACGTGTGCTTAATCGATTAAAGTGTCAATGCCATTTGTCATTTTAACAGCAGATACTTTCTTAAATGTCATCGTCCCGACAGAGCGGTGTTGACGGGGTGCTCATGGGTTCGCTTGGTGGCTGGTGTTATTAGCATTGAACAGCTAACCGAAAGCTAGCTTTAACATTACCTTGGCTAAAGTTGGGGCTATTCATATAATCCAGCAATAATGGCTGCAGACCTGCAAGCAAAGTACAGCAAGTTGGCAAAGGAGTATTCCAAGTTAAATCACAATGTCACCAGTAACGTTACAGTCTTCTTTTTTTTTTTTTTATCCACTTTTTCTCCCTTTTTCTATATTTTCTCCCATCCCAATTTCGTATCATCCAATTCAACCCTCCCCTGTCACGAACGCTGTTTCTTGCCTCCCACAAGCCGGCTGCAATGTGGACTAAGTCATACATAGCACAAGTCCCCTCCGGTACTTGAGGTAACAGCAGTCGCATCTTTTCACCTGCGCAGCTCGATCTCTCAGTGTCGAGGAGTAACGCGTGGGAGGCTCACGCTGCCCCCGACACTTCCTGATTCTACTGCGCAGGCGCACCAACCGACTTGTAGGAGTCGCTTGTTCACAACGTTCGATCCCCACCCTTCAGTTTTCCCTCCCCGTAATACGGCCAATGTGTATTACTGCGGACGACCAGCCAAACTGAAAAACAATGTGGAGAGCTGGATTCGAACACGCGAATCCTAGCGTCTCCACACTGGTGGCGAGTGCCTTTGACCACTACACCACCTAGCCGCCCTTAACGTTACAGTCTTCTATGGTCTTCCCATATACCGGTAGCTCATGCTAGCTAACGGTAACGCCGTCATTGCACAATTGCACGTCGCGTACACAATTAATGACATGTTGCGGACAGCCATATCGGCGACAATGTTTAGCTTTTAGTGCCAAATGATAAGAGTCTGAGGCAGAGTCTCAAAAGAGAATGTTGAATATTTATTGTGCAAAAATCACAACAGATCCTCTGCTACTTCAACGGAGCCTTGTAGACACTAGACAGACTGAGTAGGGTATATCTGCAGAGCCAGTGGGTAGCGAGTGCAGCAACGTATAATGTCCGTGTGGATCATTGGAGTAGGGTATATCTGCAGTGCTGAAGCCCCATACTCATTGATTAATGATACTAATACAAATCTATACAATCACCTGTTGTTGAATAAATACCATTACTTTCTAGTTATTACTAAAAAACAGTATATATAAAACAGTATTTGTTAAAAAAAAAAAAAATTATATTTATAAAAAAATTATATAATATCTTTTTTTTTTTTTTTTTTTTTATGTATGCACTGGTATCGGATAAGTATCGGTATCGGCCGATACCCAAAGCTTAGGTATCGGAATCGGATCGGAAAGGTAAAAATGGTATCGGAACATCTCTAGTGGCGAGTACACATCAAAGGAGTTTCAAGAATATTTGAAAGCTCAAGGCATCCACCATGAAATGACTGTACCTCACTCACCACAGCAAAATGGTGTTGCAGAAAGAAAAAATAGGACATTAGTTGAAGCAGCTAGAAGCATGCTGTCACATGCTAAGTTGCCGAAGATGCACTGGGCAGAGGCTGTAGCCACCGCAGCTTACATACAGAACAGGCTGCCCACATCTGTCCTGAAGCAAGAGACTCCCTATGAGAGATGGTATGGAAAGAAACCTGACATGAGTCACATGAAGGTGTTTGGCTGTGTTGCTTATGCACATATCCCAGATTCAGAGAGAAGGAAACTGGACAAAAAGGCTGTGAAGCTTCGTTTTGTGGGATATGCAAACAATGCCAAGGGTTATCGCCTGTATGATGAAGAGAAAAGGAGAATTCTAATCCGTCGAGATGTCATCTTTGATGAATCAAACTTCAACTGTAAACAGGAAGTAAAGAGCGAGATGACGATTAAAACAGGTGAGAGTGAAACACGAGAAGTGAAGAACGAAATAACCATTAAAACAGAGGAGTGTGAAACACAAGATGATGAGGTCGATAGAACTGTCAGAACAAGCGGCAGAATCAGAAATGCTCCAAGGAGATATGGATATGATGACTTTGCTGATACAGTGACTGTTGATCATCATGCCAATATGTGTCGTGTGACAGAGCCAATCACACTGAAAGAAGCAATGGTGAGTCCTAATGCAAAGGAATGGCAGGAGGCGGCTGATTTGGAATATGAGTCGCTGCTGGAAAATGAGACATGGGACTTAGTGGATTTACCAAGAGAAAGAAAGACAGTAGGATCAAGATGGGTGTTCAAAGTCAAGCATCACAGTGATGGACGAGTGGAGAGATACAAATGCAGACTCGTCGCCAAGGGCTACTCACAGTTGTATGGTGCTGACTATGATGAAACATTTTCACCTGTGGTACGATTCAGCTCTATTCGTACACTACTGTCCTTTGCTATTCAAAACAATCTACAGGTGCACCAGATGGACGTCGTAACTGCATTCCTTAATGGACACCTGGAAGAGGAAATCTACATGGAGCAACCAGAGGGCTACATCAAACCAGGGGAGGAACACCTGGTATGCAAACTGAAAAAATCGATCTATGGACTGAAGCAGTCTCCTCGCTGCTGGAGCAAGGCTTTCACACAGTTCATGATGGAAATTGGATTCAAACAGAGCACATCAGACCCCTGTGTGTTTGTGAGATCAAGACAACAGCTTGAAATACTCTCAGTTTACGTTGATGATCTCATTCTGATAACAGAGTCGACTGAGAGCATGAACGAGCTGAAAATGGCTCTCAAGGAGCGCTACAAGATGAAAGACATGGGTGAGCTCTCCTATATCCTGGGCGTCTCAGTGATCCGAAATAAGAACAGTGTATTTCTTCATCAAAAGCAGTACATTGAAACCATTCTTCAGAAATATGGAATGGATAATGCGAATCCTGTAGCAACTCCTGCTGATGGCAATGTCAAATTGAGGAAAAGTGATGGTGTCAGTAAGCCAGTGCACCAACATACCTATCAGTCAATGGTAGGAAGTCTGCTGTATGCTGCAATGGCCACACGACCAGACATAGCTTTGATTGGATTCTCAGATGCTGACTGGGCTGGTGATTAGGGGTGGGACAATACATCGATCCAGATCGATATATCGATCTATTATCAATAATCAAATAGGATCGACGCAACGTAAAAAGATCGATTCATATTGCGATACTCTTATTTTGAAAATCCCCGCGAGTCATATCCGCCGGCGCCCAGTATTGTGAAACTCCGTGTAGACATTACAGCAGTGTTTGCGTCTGCTGTAAAGCACTACAGAGCGTCTATTTTGCGAGCCGATATAAGTCTGTGCAGTTTTTTCCCCGCAACGGGTCAAATGCATATAACAGGCGTTGCATCGTCGCCATTCCTTTATGCCAACGTCGCGTTAAATATCTAAATGAACGCCGCGTTGGCTGCTTAAAAGCTAAGCAGCTAACCGTGAGAGAGAACAGGAGAGTGAAGAGGGGACTTGGAAGGAGGAGGGGTGGGGGCTGTGGGGGACTGTGTGTGTGTGTGTGTGTGTGTGTGTGTGTGTGTGTGTGTGTGTGTGTGTGTGTGTGTGTGTGTGTCTGTGTGTGTCTGTGTGTGTCTGTGTGTGTGTTAAAGCTCAATATATAAAAACAAAAGTGAACAGGAGGTCTATTTGTATTAAATGTCTGGAAGAGCTCAAAAATAAATACATCAATTGATATTTCCGTAGCCTTTTTTTAGTTGATCTAAATGTGACTGATTGTGTTAAATGGGCACATAATATCGCCTCATATCGATCGCAGGCACCTGAATTGAATCGTATCGTATCGTATCGTGGCAGACTTTGTGATATCGGCAAATATCGTATCGTTGTCCAAAGAATCGATATCGTATCGTATCGTGATGAAACTGATGATTCCCACCCCTACTGGTGATCAGGATGGCCGCCGCTCAACAACAGGCAACATCTTTCTACTGTGTGGAGGAGCGGTGAGCTGGCTTAGCAAGAAACAGGCAACAGTTGCACTTTCAACAGCAGAAGCTGAATACATCGCACTCAGTCAAGCTGCTCAAGAAGGTGTCTGGCTGAGACGACTACTGAGCGATCTCGGAGTGGAGGCTACGTCCACAGTGATCCTGGAAGACAACCAAGGAGCCATCGCAATCGCGAAGAATCCCGTGAACCAATCCAGGACAAAACACATAGACATTCGCTACCACTACATCCGTGAATGTGTGCAGAATGGGCAAATAAAACTGCAATATTGTCCAACAAATGACATGAAAGCAGACATCTTTACCAAGCCACTGACTAAACAGAAGTTTGAGTACCTTAGGGGAGAGATTGGACTTTTTCCTATTTAAATAGTGTGGTTATTTGTGCTTGACAGGTGAACGCCGAACGCTGCCTGGTCAAAGCAAGTCTGAAAAAATTTGAAAAAGAGTTCCAGTAAAAGCATTGTAAAAAGTATTTTTTCTTGAAGAAAAAGTATTTTTTGTTGTTGTTTAAAGATATTTTTTCTTGACGTTTCTTTTTTTTTATGAAGGAGAGCATGGCTCTGTAATATTATTTAAAGGCACTTAATGCCATTGTAAAATTAAGTGGGAGTGTTGTAATATTATTTAAAGGGACTTGAATGCCATTGTAAAATTAAGTGGGTGTGTTGTAATACAGTACTTTTACCTTACCACTAGATGGCACTAACAGTCAATACCACCTCTGCTTGTAAACAGATATTTAGTACTTCCTGTTCATGCTGTATGTTGTGTCTCAGTATGGTGTATGGTGCAACAAGGAATAAAGCTCTGGAAATATACAACAAATACCGCGTTAACGTTGACAGCCTTAGTATATATGTGTTTTGATCTATCAATATCTGGGGGAGTGTTCCAACAGGGCAGTAAAGCAGTACAAAACCATATACCGATATGTATTATTTATTATTTAAACAGGAAATCAGTTTGACATGAAAGCACTTTTTGATGTCCACACACCGTGACATGTATATGCAACAAGTGTAATAAATGTTGAAGTTAAATGTATTCTACGCCTTGGTCTGTTCTTTTCATTGATTTCAGCACATTTAGACTGTTATACCTTTCAATCAAGCATCTGTGCCAACCTAATGTAGTGTACTAACTATAGCAGTTGTGTTAATAGGCCCTTTTCACAGCAGCCATCTTGACACAGCAGGGTAAACCTACATCCTGTGAACCAGACTGACACATGTGTAACTAATCATGTTGCTGTGTCCATCTGTTGGTCAATCGTTGTCAATCTGGCTCACAAGATGGCTGCTGTGAATAGGGTCTATTTGACCCTTTTGATGTAACCCAAGATTCAGTCAAAGCAACTATTTTGACCCTTAAAATGGGTCGTTTGTATAACCCAATACGGGGTCAAATCAACTAGGAGGTTGGGTTATTTTGACCCTTAAAATGGGTCGTTTGTATAACCCAATATGGGGTCAAATCAACTTAGAAGTTGGGTTATTTTGACCCTTAAAATGGGTCGTTGGTATAACCCAATATGGGGTCAAATCAACTTGGAAATTGGGTTATTTTGACCCTTAAAATGGGTCGTTGGTATAACCCAATATGGGGTCAAGTCAACTTGGAAGTTGGGTTATTTTGACCCATAAAATGAGTCGTTGGTATAACCCAATATGGGGTCAAATCAACTTGGAAGTTGGGTTATTTTGACCCGTAAAATGGGTCGTTGGTATAACCCAATATGGGGTCAAATCAACTTGGAGGTTGGGTTATTTTGACCCTTAAAATGAGTCGTTGGTATAACCCAATATGGGGTCAAATCAACTTGGAGGTTGGGTTATTTTGACCCTTAAAATTGGTCGTTAGTATTAGTTTATTTGACCCAAGTTATGGGTCAAATGAAATAACCAATAATATTGGGTCAAATTAACCCACACACTGGTCGGGCCCTTGGAGAAATCTGTTTTTAGTGTGTGGGATCAGTCTGGAAGCTTAAGTTGTCATACTCATACAGTAAACTCCACACAGAAAAAGGCCTTTAGGCACTTGTCACGTCTCTGAGAGATTAGCCCCCTAGGCCAAAGAGATCGTCTTTCTGATGTTTTGGTTCAGGACTCGCTGTGTGAACATGCAGAGAGCTAGGCTAGTAGGCTTGCAGTCTTCCTTTCAGACAGAAAGATTCAAATCAATTAGTCTTATTATTAAGCCTAGGGCCCGCTAGAGTATAAGTCATAAACATGCCTCTATCCCACATAAATATCCCCAGTACTGTAGTCTGACATGCAACAGTGTTGTACTACTGGAGATGTTTGTACCGCAACAGCGTTGGATTTTTTCGTGAGACAGTATTCACAGGGCTTACAGTGACTGAACTCATTGGCTGTGTCAAGAGGGCTGGACTTTAGAATGTTAAAAAGTGCTTAGAATGTCACTTCTATTGACGTTTAAGACTTAAATAGGTCTCATTCCACACATAATAATAAGTCCTGATTAAACACGTCAGAGATCTTTGTCCTGCGTTTACCGTGACTTCAAAAAGATGTCATGTTCGATGAGCGATGGGTGAAACTTGCCAAAACAAGTCTGTGTGTTGTTATTATTACAGGCAAGTATGGTAACGAGATTATGCTCATGCATCCGTGGTGAGTCTTTCATCTGGATGTCACCACAGCACACGAAGGTATGCGTGTGTGTGTGTGTAATATTTACTGTAGATGTACTGTATCAGAGAGGAAAGTATTATCGTGTAAATTATGTCTGACATTTGTTCATCTGGTGTTAAAGGAACATGTTGACATTATGTGAAATGCTCTTACCGTCTTCTCCAGACTGAGTCACACAAGAAGATGGATACCAATCTCCTCTCTGTGCGTTCAGTAGAATGCCATCCAGCTGCAAGGTAGCTTAGCTTAGCACAAAACGAATGGAAGCGAATACGGACCAGCTAGTCTAGCTGTTGGTCAAAAAGTGAGGCTAGTGGTCCGTATCCGCTTCCATTAATTTGTGCTCAGCTAGGCTACAATAGCTTGCAGCCAGAGAGCTTTCTGCTGGACGCACAGAGAGGAGATTGGTATCTAATTTCTTGTCCGACTCTGGAGAAGACGGTAAGCATGTTTCCCACAATGTGTTCCTTTAAAAAGGGGGGGAAATTATGGAAAATGGGTCGTCTTTGTACTGAAATGTTATTTAGGCTTCTGGTAAAAAATAAAAAGTACATTGTACTCCTTGCCATTTGGCCAGGGTTCAGAAGTCTTCGGGTTAAGAAGCTGTTCAGAATTATTTCCCTTTGTGATGTCAAGGAATCTTTAATGAATCAATTAGCAGTGCTTTTAGGAGCCAGGAACACTGCCTATCTAATGTCCTGCCCAGTTTGTAAAAGTAGTTTTACTCTTGGGTGTGGGATAGCCAGGCAGGGAAGGGAATAATTATTTAAATGTTTTGTGTGCGTTACACCCACCAATAAAAAGGGAAAGCAGTGCTGGAAAACAAATAATAAAAATGTGATTAGACTTAAAAAAGAACATGTTAAAACAGATGTTAACATGTTAAAACCTTTAAGAAATGATGTAGCAAGGGCGGCTGGGTGGCGTAGCGGAGATTGCGCTCGTCACCAATGCAAGAGACTCTGGTATCGAATCCCAGTCTCAGCATTGCCTTCGACTTGGGCCTGCCGTCGTACTGGCTCATTTGGCAGAGTCAGCGGGTGGAAAGTCATTGGGTGGGGATTGGACGTTGTGGACAGCGACTCCTACAGGTCGGTTGGGTGACGCCTGCACAGCAGAGACAGGAAGTATCGGGGCAGCGTGAGCCTCCCACGCGTTACTCCTCGGTCCTCGCCACTGAGAGTCTGCGCTGTCTGGTGAAAAGATGCGACAGGCTGCCTCCTCGTGTACCGGAGGGGACACGTGATTAGGGATGGGTACCTTTCACATTTGAACCGATACGGTACCGGTACCTGTGAATCGATACCGGTACCCAACGGTACCTTTTTTCTGTACTTTAGTCTCAAGAAATTTAATTTAAAAAAAAAATCCAAACTTCAAATAACTACTGTAACTGAGGGGTACAATTCCCTGACTGTATTGATAAGTATGGTATCATTAAACCACTACCGTCTTATGTACTTTAATTACTGGCCATACAGTACATGATATATAAATATGATGAACACTTCCCACAATGAATCGGTTCCACACAAAGTTGTAATTAAGTATTTATTGCAGCAAAAGGTACATAATATACTTCTCTATTTTACTTTGGATGCGCTTATAAGGCAAAGGAATGTGCGTAGGCAAATCAATAATGAATGTCCATTCTCTGGTTACGCAGGAGGTAATTATACAACCTGAATCTTAGGGAATTATATCTATGGTACACTAGTAATATATAGCTGGAGATACTGGAAGGGTCCCCCCGGTTGTAAGCCAGCAGGGGTAGAGGATCTGTCGGTAGTAGAGCCTGGGTCAACGATGATAAGGAGACTCCGAGTACGGGAGACGGTGCAATAAGATCTTGATCCACAGACGAATACAGCTGTTCTCCATAGCCTGTAGATCCACAGGGAAGAAAGCTAGCCTGCCTCAGGCTCTCTGAGGCGCAGACTCGACGTGGCTCCTCACAGGGTAAATCCAACACACGTGTAGGCGTCGGCGATTCTCCGCTCCATTAATCACAGGACCAAAAGCAAATATAATCCAGCCGCAAAGGGCTATGTAGTCGTCGGGTAGATTAATCCAGTGTACATGTCCACACGGTTCTCGTCTAGGGCTCCTCGGGTGAAAGCGCCATGAAAGCAGCCCAGCCTGGATAAGCTCTCTAGCTGATACGAGGAAGCGTTGGTGATGCTGGTCACTGTAGAACTTTAGCCGCACGATACACTATACACAAATAGACTATTACTGACTTAATAGAAATATGTCGCACTCGACGGTATAGCGCCAAACTCTGACAATTCAGTTATTAATTCGCACGCGGTCTCAATGCTCTTATTTGGGGCCAAACAGGCCATACTTCACCGCACGGAGTATCGTGGGTGAGGCTTCAACTTATTGGGTAACATACTTCTGTATTCACCTGCGCCATATTTATATGCACGGCGAACAATCTAGTGCCAACCTCATTTCTGTCTCGTATTCTTGGGCAAGGCCGGGCATGTACAGACATGTCTTGACGGTGGCTTTGAACCTGACTCTGGAGGCATGGCCTTGGCGCCTGTGGACCGCTGTCCAATAGGAGAATGAAATATTATGGTCTGTACTAGGCTAAAGGGATATTCCGTGTATATGTACAAGGAATATACAAGGGATATCAAACGATATACAAATATTATGCAATATATATCAATCAATAAATATATATATTCGGTTTAATCTGATCCTTTGTAACAACTACAATTTCGACAGTTTTCGGCTTGCCATTGCTCCGACTGATTTGTTGTTGAATCAAGTCAAATCCTAGGTAAGCATATATTGTGCGTGTGAACGTTGACATAAAAAAAAAAAAAAGTTAAAAGTAAAAAAAAAAAAGTAATTTATTTAAAAAGAAATTGGTATCTCACTTGAATCGATACTCGGTAGTACCGACGTGTTTCGGTTCGGTACCTCAATAGTACCGAATTCGGTACCCATCCCTACACGTGATGCAAGGCTTCTATCCTCACTACAACCGACCAGTGGGGGGTATAGTCTAGCAACGTTCAAGACAGGGGAGGGGAGAATTGGCAATACGAAATTGGGATGGGAGAAAAATTGAAAAATGAGGAGAAAAAGTGGGTACAAAAAAATAAAATAAATCATGTAGCAAAATATGTGTCCACAAGATTTATATTGGATTCAGAAGAAAAATTATATTTTAGTATTTTTTTTTTCATGTCCACCATTTTTCTTCTGACTGCTGCAATACTCCCAACTCCTCACCTCATTCCAACCTGATTATGTGAGAGAAAGAATTTATATAGTTTGTTTTTCTCATGGAACTCGGGGGGGGGGGGGGGGGGGGGGGCGGGGGGGGCAAAATCAACTGGATCAAAATTTTGATCATAAAACGGGTATCTCAAATCAAGCAATCCGATTGGTTCGTAGCCGTGGTGGTATAATAGGGAGGTGTAGTCAGTGGTTACGTCATTGCCGTTTTTCGTGTTCCACCCTCTGTCCAACGCAATGCATTTTCGTTTAAAACAAATATTGCATTAACATTGGCATGGTGTACCTTTCTGTGCTTATTCATCCACAATCTATAGCTCAACATGAAAATATTCACAATTAATCATTAAACATTTTTATTTCAACCAAAAATGTTTAAACAATAATGTTAGTGATAGAAGGGAACTCATTTTGTGCAAAAATGGAAAGCTTTTCAATTTCCATGCGGCAGAATTGTTACAATAGCCGATAATCCATTTTCCCAATGATAAATCCCTATACGGGTGGAACAAACAGTGACGTCAGACTACACCTCCCTATAACCATAAACCAAATTCCTTTGCACAATTCAATATCACTCCACTCTGAAAACAAGCCAGCCAGCTACAACAGAGAAGATCCTTGCAAATAAAATGCACCCGTCCAAAGTCAAACACCAGATAAATGTTAATAATCACCCCAATATTTAAGCATGCTTGACTAAATGATTGGCATGCTTTCCAATGCATCTGACAGTGTAAATTAGCTGGATAGCTACCAAAGCATCGTGTTAAACATATCGTTAGAACATATGCAGTTATCGTATGCAATGCTAGCGACCATAATGCCTGCAGGCATAACATTATCTTTCCAAATGCATGCTTTCCATTACGTCTGTGTTACTTGGCAATTATTCTGCTAAATGTTGGAAGAACTACATTGCTTGGCAGAAGAATGATTTTGTTATCAATAAATTATTGAATTCTTTGTTAGTTTGCCATGTGTTTATTTCATGAAACCTTGCCAAGTATTCATATTGCCACACAAAATGTCAGACTGTTTTATAAAAGCAATAGTTCACTTCAGGCCATGGTATATGGTTATTATCTGCCTTAGCTGTGATATAATAACAATATACCCTGGCCTGTCGTGAGCTATTGCTTAAGTATATGACAACCAGTCTTGGCTTGATTAACACAGCAGATGCTATTCATTCGACTGCGAGGTCTTAATAACACTGATGCTAAGCAACACTCCGATCAACCACTATGGCTGCAGGGGGATTTTCTTAGAATGAATCACACTTTGCAAGTCTCTTGCTCACTGCCATTTAGCAGCTTGTGAGTGATGTTGTCTGGCTCCCAGCCCTGCCCTGTAACTGCCTTTCACCAGGGCTGGGTCTGAGGGAAGGGTCATCTGGCTCACAGCTCTGCCCTGTAACTGCCTTTCACCAGGGCTGGGTCTGAGGTAGGGTTGGGCGATATGGAAACAAGCATGAATTCGCAATAGCTGCAACCTTTTTGCAATAGGCCACTCCTATTGCCAGGCCCACTTTTAGCCAACACGCACGTTCACACACACTTGAACTCCATGCTTATTTTCAGCCTCCTAGAGGGGAACATTTTTGGACCGACCAACCGACCTTGAGTGACCTATAGAGCTGCATCACAATATTTAGACAGACCGTTTTAGCTGCCACCAAGCAGCTAGTATAAGTAGCAGCTAGTATAAGTAGCAGCGAGTATAGTAAGTAGCAGCTAGTATAAGTAGAAGCTAGTATAAGTAGCAGCTAGTATAAGTAGAAGCTAGTATAAGTAGCAGCTAGTATAAGTAGAAGCTAGTATAAGTAGCAGAGTATAAGTAGAAGCTAGTATAAGTAGCAGCTAGTATAAGTAGCAGCTAGTATTAAGTAGAAGCTAGTATAAGTAGCAGCTAGTATAAGTAGCAGCAAGTATAAGTAGCAGCTAGTATAAGTAGCAGCTAGTATAAGTAGAAGCTAGTATAAGTAGCAGCTAGTATAAGTAGAAGCTAGTATAAGTAGCAGCTAGTATAAGTAGAAGCTAGTATAAGTAGCAGCGAGTATAAGTAGAAGCTAGTATAAGTAGCAGCTAGTATAAGTAGAAGCTAGTATAAGTAGCAGAGTATAAGTAGAAGCTAGTATAAGTAGCAGCTAGTATAAGTAGCAGCTAGTATTAAGTAGAAGCTAGTATTAAGTAGAAGCTAGTATAAGTAGCAGCTAGTATAAGTAGCAGCAAGTATAAGTAGCAGCTAGTATAAGTAGCAGCTAGTATAAGTAGAAGCTAGTATAAGTAGCAGCTAGTATAAGTAGAAGCTAGTATAAGTAGCAGCTAGTATAAGTAGAAGCTAGTATAAGTAGCAGCGAGTATAAGTAGAAGCTAGTATAAGTAGCAGCTAGTATAAGTAGAAGCTAGTATAAGTAGAAGCTAGTATAAGTAGCAGCTAGTATAAGTAGCAGCGAGTATAAGTAGCAGCGAGTATAAGTAGAAGCTGGTATAAGTAGCAGCTAGTATAAGTAGAAGCTAGTATAAGTAGCAGCGAGTATAAGTAGAAGCTAGTATAAGTAGCAGCTAGTATAAGTAGAAGCTAGTATAAGTAGAAGCTAGTATAAGTAGCAGCTAGTATAAGTAGCATGCCATCTAGTAGAAGTAGAAGCTAGTATAAGTAGCAGCTAGTATAAGTAGAAGCTAATATAAGTAGCAGCTAGTATAAGTAGCAGCGAGTATAAGTAGCAGCGAGTATAAGTAGAAGCTGGTATAAGTAGCAGCTAGTATAAGTAGAAGCTAGTATAAGTAGCAGCTAGTATAAGTAGAAGCTAGTATAAGTAGCAGCGAGTATAAGTAGAAGCTAGTATAAGTAGCAGCTAGTATAAGTAGAAGCTAGTATAAGTAGAAGCTAGTATAAGTAGCAGCTAGTATAAGTAGCATGCCATCTAGTATAAGTAGAAGCTAGTATAAGTAGCAGCTAGTATAAGTAGAAGCTAATATAAGTAGCAGCTAGTATAAGTAGAAGCTAACTACAGATTAGTATAAATCAATCAGTTGGTCTGTCGGTTCATCCATCGGTCGGTCTGTCCCAAAAACAATCTGAAAATGTTGTTTGCCATGACATAACGGTAGCACATGATAAGGGGACATGACATTTTACACCATGATATCACAACGAATATCACACCATTTACCATTTATCAGCCAGAGGGTGGAGCTACAATCAAAGGCCAACATTTCTGAAAAGCCACACCTCGTACACCATAAATCTGATTGGCACGAGACCTCATACACATACAACTATCCTTGGTGAACAACTTTGCCAATAGGACAAAGGACAATGGGCTTTGCACCATTTATCTCCCCTCATCCCCCTAGGCTGTTCCCCCGATTCAAAGAACACTTGCTCCGTGTCATCTAGGGACCAGCGTCTTTCATCTAGGGACCAGCGTCTTTCATTCTGTACCAAGTTGCTAGGCTAGGTATGATCACCACACCCTATCCAAATTTGGAAAGAATGCATGACCAGAAAGTGACCCATTACTCATAAACCCTTTGTCCAATTTGCACCCAACGTGACACATGTTTTGTGTCATTCAGGCACATCATGGTGGCACTATTCACAAAAATAGATTTAAAAAAAAAATACTTTTGTGGAAAGCTTGGGTGCCCAAGTGGCGAACCATGTAACAGGCTGCGTCGCGAAGCGGCCGACCCGGGTTCGATTCCCGGACCTGGCGTCCTTTGCCGAATGCCTTCCCCCCGCTCTGTCTCCCGTTCTTCCTCTCTCTCTCTCTCTACCGGACTGCCCGGTAGTGAAAACATAATAATAAAAAAAAGCTTCACCATCACAGATTATCTCCAATAATACATTTTCTTTTAAATCCCACAATACAATAACAGAGGTAGGAAATTACCTCTAATCTGACATTTCTATTATCTATATTTTATGGTCATTTCTATTACCCTGCCCCCCCCCCCCCTAAGGGGATTAATAAAAGGAACATCTTATCTCATCTTAAAAGAACACGCCAACATTTTGGGAAATTAGCGTATCGTCTTCTCCAGAGAGAGAGACAAGAAGATAGATACCAGTTTCCTCTCTGCGCGTTCAGTAGAAAGCTATCTGGCTGCACGTTAGCCTAGCTTAGCACAATGAATGGAAGTGGACATGACTGGTTAACGTGGAGCCAGATAGCTTTCTACTGAACGCACAGAGAGGAAACTGATATCTATCTTCTCGTCTCTCTCTCTGGAGAAGACAGTAAGCTAATTTCAGAAAATATGTTCCTTTAATAAATGCTGAATCTCCCTATTTGCAAGTCCCTCGCTCGTGGCCCTTTCGGCAGTCATGGCCTCTGTGTTGTGTCGTCAGACTCAGGTCCTCTGACCTGTACAGCTCGGAAACATATCGGCCCCCCAGGAGGCCTGCATCTGTAAGACAGACAGGTACCTGCTGGAAACACGCCCACTGAATACAGAGACAAGAATGCAACGGCAAGCCTCTCCCTGCACTAAATAGCCTGGGCTGGGAAAAAACTGTTCTCACCGTTTTCTAATCACACCCTTTGGTCAAATATACAAGCACTTGTCATCACTAAGGTGATGAGAATGTGTTAAACAATAACAAGAGTAATCCAGAGGTATGCGGAGGGTGTTGGTCGATACGAGATGTGCGCCGGGGAAGATTGTGTACTCTTTTTAATGCGAGGCCGATAATGTGTCATTACTATAATGACCCGTTGACTCAGCCTTTATTTCCAAGTTCCTCCCTCGTCGATGGGAAAAGGCTTTGGCTACATCTAAGCTCCTTCTATGGAGCGTGTAATACGATGCCATTAATTACTGCAGTAAATCACACAATCACTATAGCAAAAGAGATTGTGTAGTCCAGAGGATTACATTCCCCCCGCTCACAAAGAGCTCACTTTGGAAATCGATTTTGCCATTCTGCATCCACTGATAAAGCTGCTGCCTGAGACAGCGCAGCGCTGCTACGTCAGGCTTGGAGATCATTCTTCTGAGAAACATGACACCTACTTTGGAGTTCCACAGGAGAGCTGCCTTGGTCCATTATTATTCTCACTATACATGCTGCCACTCGGAGACATCATTAGAAAGCACAATGTATCCATAGTTACGCAGATGACACACAATTGTACATCTCCGCTGAACCAAATTATCACACAGCTATAAACTCCATTTCCGCCTGTCTCTTAGCAATAAACAAATGGATGACGAACAACTTCCTAAAATTAAATGAGGGCAAAACTGAAATCCTACTAGTCGGTCCTATAACAAAAAGAGAAATGTTACAGAGCAATATGGGGCAACATACTCCTTGGATCAAACCCGAAGTTACAAGTATTGGTGTTATAATAGACTCAGACCTAAGCTTTAAATCACACATCAACAAGGTGACAAAAACATAATTTTTCCACCTTAGAAACATAGCTAAGGTACGGCCGTTTATAAATAAAAAAGATGCTGAAAAACTGATCCATGCCTTTATCTCAAGCCGACTTGACTACTGTAATGCACTGGCCTCCCAAAAAAAAAACACAGAACGACTCCAACTCATTCAAAACTCGGCAGCTAGGCTACTAACTAGAACCAAGAGGAGAGACCACATAAAGTCCTGTATTAGCTAACCTACACTGGCTTCCGGTAACATTTAGAATTGATTTCAAGGTCCTCCTCCTTATATACAAAGCACTAAATGGAACAGGACCAAGCTACATTGCAAATTCTCTAGTCAACTATGTGCCTCCTAGAACATTGCGATCATCTACTACTGGTCTATTGAAGGTTCCAAGCCACAGTCTAAGGAAAATCGGGGATGCAGCCTTTGCAAACTATGCACCAAAGTTATGGAACACACTACCTATGGACATTAGGGAAGCTATATCTCTTAATATTTTCAAAAATAAGCTAAAAACATACCTCTTCACCTGTCACCATAGCCTTCTAATACACTCCGCTGTACTGTAGCACTATTTTACTCTGTCCATTCTATTGCATAATTTTACTATTTATTCTATTCTACTATTCTATTATTGCACTGTATTATTTTACTGTCTATTGCTTTTTATTACAGGTTCAAAACTGTCAGGTTTTTATTGCACTGGGCTACAGTTTTCTGTCTATTGTTTATTACAAGTTCAAAACTGTTGGGTATTGAACTGTGTGTGTATCGAGCAGAAGAGACTGTCATGAGCAGGACTACTGACTGATACGGCTTGCCTTAAAATGTGCATTTGTGGTGTCAGGCAACAGGAGACTGTCATGAGCAGGGGAGACTGTCAGCTTTAATACTGTCTGATATGGCTTGCCTTAAAATGTGCATTGTGGTGTCAGGCAGAAGAGAAGACGGTCATGTTTTGAACTATGGATCAGGGCTGTACGCTAAGCTTTTTCACTAGGGGCACACTTGCCCCTAAATGAGAAATTTAGGGGCAAAGAATATTTTTTAGGGGCAAATTTTTAAATAACTATTTTACCATTATAGTAGGGCTGGGCGATATGGCCTCTAAATGATATCGCGATATTTTGACATTTCCTCTAAAGCACTTAAAAATGCTTGATTGAACCCTTTGATGCATACAGTCACGCCAATATGATGATTATAATAAGTCCCTGCAACATATGTTTGCATTATTAAACCATGAAGATGCTTTAAAAAATAATTTAATGAAAATGTACTAAGAGTAGTCTACTGACACACTAATAAAAAAAATTATTTACATCTAAGACAATTTATATAAAAACTCTTGGGTGCCTTTTACACAGTACTGTGTTTTCTATCCACTTTAGCCAAACACACACACACATATATATATATATATATATATATATATATATATATATATATATATACACACACACTACTGTGAGAAAATAATAATCACACAGACTTAATGATTTTAGAATATTTCAGATAATGTAATTAAATGTTTATATCATCAACTATCCAGTTAGTATTTATATTGTGTGTAACATTTGGCTACTTTAAATCATTGAATGTAGAGAGAGAGAGAGAGAGAGAGAGAGAGAGAGAGACCCCTCCCTTCGGGTTTTGATCGTCTAAGCTGCCGTAGGTGATGACGTCACACTCGAATGTAAACAGGAAGAGATGGAGACACACGGAGATGGGAATTGAATGATATACAGAAACGAATAACCAATAAATATGAAGTTATGTTTAAACTTCTGTTGTCAAGCGTTGTCAATATAACCCACCCCCTTTCCTCACGAATGGAACTAGTCTTGTGGAGTCCGCTTTGACCGTTTTCCAGGGTTAGCAGAGATCGCTAGTTAGCTTAGCATAATCCTAATGGAGACCTTGGTTAGAAGCTACCGTTAGCTCATTGCTCGTGTCTAGGCCTGCCGCGATAAGCAATAAATCGATTAATTGCCGCGATAATTTAAATGAATGCAATGATTTTGACGGACGCGATTAATTGCTATTTGCTATTTGTTTTAATGAGGCGGAACCAGTGCCCCTTGTCAGTCACTGTCCGTGTTGGGAGGCGGGCCGCTGCCGCTGGCTTTACTACAGAGCACAGCACAGGAGCTCCGTGGGGCAACACCACATAGCTTAACTACATTTCTCAATAGTGTTGCTCCTTTTAACCAAGTAGCGTTATTTGTAGTGTAACGTTAGAATAACACAGAATAACGTTAATACAATTACATGCATCATTGTTTACAATGAACGGGTGGGGCTAGTCAAAGGACTGGAGACGGGGACAAGTTAAACATGAATTAATTTATTATAACGGGTCGTTTTCGAGTCGTGCTGCAGTGCCTACGCACCACAGCTATTCTATTATAATACTGCTTTGACGCTTCCTCCTCATCGTTGATTGCCTGTAGTAGCTGCATCTGTAGCTAACGTTAAAACTAAAAAACACAACCGGACGAGTCAAGTTGTCGGCTAGGATAATCGCAACAATACTTCCGGTCCGGTCGGTGGGCTTCAAAATAAAAGTTTAAACACCGGAAAAGACGGAGCGGTGGGCTTCAAAATAAAAGTTTTGGGAAATAAATGTCTCAAAAAAATTCTCTAACCGGTCGCAATAATATCGCTTATCGCGATATTTTCGGGGGCAATTAATCGCCCAGCAAAATGTGTTATCGTGGCAGGCCTACTCGTGTCAATTAAATTGCATGTTATTAAAGGTCCGCGCTGGTCTGTCTAATGAAATTACAACCGCAACATTATATTGCACTGTACAGCCCTGGTTGTAGGCTAATGTTTTACTACAATTTGTATGGATTAATTTAGGAGTGAAATGCGAATGAAGGGTTGAAATCACCACTCGCAAGCTTGCCCCCAGATATTATTTTAAACTCGCACGGACCAAATTAGGGGGCAATTTGCGATCATATCATCGCAGTGTACAGGCCTGTGGATACCGAACAAAGGTTTGGGATGGCTTTGAACTGTTGAAACAGTAATTCAGAACAGTTTTACCATTGTACGACTTTGAACTGTTAAACAGTAATCCAGAACTATTTTATTGCACTGTAAAATATATATATTTTTTAATCTATTCTATTCTACAATTTTATTGCACTGCACTATTGAACTATTTTACTCTGTCTATTTTATCTTGCTCCTTTTATTATTGTCTATTTAAAACTGAATCAAACCATAAACTAGGTGGCCTGTTGGGATGTTAGATCCTAATGTGAAAAACTGTGATTTTATATGTCTGCACTTTATGTGCTCATTTTTCTGTTGTGAAGCACTTTGAGCTGCAGTTTCTGTATGAAAGGTGCTATACAAATAAAGTTTATTATTATTATTACAGTATTAGACTGGATTGTGTTCACTGAGGAAGCGACAGTATTAGACTGGATTGTGTTCACTGATGAAGCTGCTACAGTATTAGACTGGATTGTGTTCACTGATGAAGCTGTTAAGGCTGAGCCCGAACGTTCGAACGTTCGTTCGTTACGCTGACATTCGGACTTTAATTAATGGGTTCGAACGTTCTGTGAAAAAAATAATAAAGGAGGCGCACGGGGTTGAAGCGATGTGAAGAGGCGCGTCCCCCGCCGCGCTCGGCTCAACCAGTATGGTCTGCCGGGCTGTAGCTGGATACTATTGTCTCAACCAGAGCTCTCAACCAATGCAATAGAACAATTTTGATTGACAGGCGATTCTGCCAATTACGTCACACCGCTTGCACCCGCCTCTGCTGTTACCACCAATCGGCAAGCGTTTATTAGCTTTTTACTTCCGGCAATGCCGCCATTGATCTGCTTGCGAGAAGCACAACAGACTTACCGTAGCTAATACGTTAGCTCCCCACCGAGAACGTAGATGAGGATGACCAAACGAGTCATAATGATTTGACTGCAACGAATGTTATAATAAAACAAAGCCTTTCTATACATGTGTCTGATTGAAATCTTTATTAACAGACTGCAGAATGGGTACAACTCAGGGCTCTTATGAGCAACGGAAGCCCAAGGGGACGGCTGGGGCTAAGTGGGAGCACCATGGTTGACCGATGCCCAGGACGGGCGCGCATCCGTGGGGTAAGACGGCCGGTGAGAGCGCGGCGCGGAGCCAATGGCAGTGACATGATGGGAATAGCCAGACTCTGAGGACGAGTGCTTGCTACTTGTTTCAAGTTTCAAGTTTCTTTAATAGTTGTCATACAGAAGTACAGAATACTTTTGTACAAAATGCTTCTTACTGTTGCGCTCCAGAGACTGTGCAAGACAAGATAAGTATGAAATAAAACATAGTAAAATTAGAAGTAAAAAAAAGAGGTCACAGTGTTCAGTTTAGACATATGTACAATGTTCGATGCAGAATAGACGTAGTTACCATACAATATACAATACTGTGCAGTGTACTAATATACAATACTATATAGTGCAAGGCAGAAATGGAGAAATGGGACGACTTGCTATGTTTGGGTAAATAATATGCTGATGTTATTGAACGTGTAACACTAACTATATAACGTTAATGCCACAAAACGAATGCCTTTGTTTATCTAGCCCCTTACGTGACTGCGGTGTGCAAGGGCTATTGTTTATCATAAGTAGTAACTTTGATGCAGTAGCTTGTTTATTTTCTTCTGAGTGCTTTGTTTAATTACATGTTTACATGAACAGCCACCACTGTAAACAACATGTTTTTCACCAATAGACTATGCAATACCGCCCTCTGTAGGATCTATAATAATACAATAAAAAATTATTAAAAAAGAAAAAAAAGAAATTATTAAAACATTTAAAAAAAACGAACATTCGAACGTTCGTTCGATAAACCCTGGCGAACGTTCGAACCCTAAAAACAGGGTTCGGGGACAGCCTTAGAAGCTGCTACAGTATTAGACTGGATTGTGTTCACTGATGAAGCTGCTACAGTATTAGACTGGATTGTGTTCACTGATGAAGCTGTTACAGTATTAGACTGGATTGTGTTCACTGATGAAGCTACAGTATTAGACTGGATTGTGTTCACTGATGAAGCTGCTACAGTATTAGACTGGATTGTGTTCACTGATGAAGCTGTTACAGTATTAGACTGGATTGTGTTCACTGATGAAGCTGTTACAGTATTAGACTGGATTGTGTTCACTGATGAAGCTGTTACAGTTAGAGCTGCCGCGGTACTGATATTTTCCTTACCGCACAAATTTGCGAAATATTTCCTACCGCCGCGGTTATTACCGCACAGTGCGCACAAAAAAAAATTTGAATGCATTTTTTTTTTTTTTAGTAGTCTACTCTTATAGCCTGCCTCTAGTCTAATGGCGCTTTTCCACTGCATAGTACCTACTCGACTCGACCCGCTTTAGGCACCTGGTACTTTGTTCCTTTTCCACTGCAGCCAGGTACTACTCCGTTTGTCTCCGTGTGGGGATGCAGGCGGTGCCGCTCGCTTGTGTACACTGAAAGCTCCGTGGGCATAGCCAATTAGCCATGTCCGAGGGCTTGCAGCAAGCCAGAGTTTAACACAGTTTAAATCAATCAATCAATCAATAACAACATTAACCATACTCTCGTTGCGTCTATTCTGCCAAAGCTAACGTTACCTCTCATTGTGTATTCTACCAAGCAACCCGGGTTTAACGTTACCTCTCGTGTATATCGGCTGACGGTAGTATTAGGCTAATAACAACAACAAACTTAACACATCAGCGATCTTGTTGTGACACTAAACTCTCCGCTCGGTGGTAAATTGGGTTGATGTCGGTTTTGTTTCATCAATAAATAAGGCAGAATACACAGTGAATCCATTCTTTTTTGTTTATTGCACTTGGTTCTGTCGCAAACAAATCCTGAATGAAATGCATCCTTAGCGAGGCAGTAAAGATGGCGGCGTTCTGTTTTTGTTCAGAGCCTCCAAACTGTGACGCGTCTCTCTTCTGACCAGTCAGTGGTCTGCAATGTTTCACATGACTTTTCTGGTACCACTTCTACCCAATAGGGTCGCTTGGAACCGAGTAGGGTATATCTGCAAAGCCGCAAGCCAACTTTATTATTATGATAAAAAACAGCGGTGACGCGGTATTCAGCCTAACTCTGCGGTGAGCGTGATGCAACAGCGATACCGCGGTAATGCGGTTATCGCGGCAGCTCTAGTTACAGTATTAGACTGGATTGTGTTCACTGATGAAGCTGTTACAGTATTAGACTGGATTGTGTTCACTGATGAAGCTACAGTATTAGACTGGATTGTGTTCACTGATGAAGCTGTTACAGTATTAGACTGGATTGTGTTCACTGATGAAGCTGTTACAGTATTAGACTGGATTGTGTTCACTGATGAAGCTACAGTATTAGACTGGATTGTGTTCACTGATGAAGCGCTGCTTCAGTATTAGACTGGATTGTGTTCACTGATGAAGCGCAGACTCCCAACAGGACAAGGACAGTGAAGCACTGGCTCCACTTATCTCTCTCAGCATCATCATCATCATCATCATCATCAGCAGATCGTGTTACTACTTCTCCTCACACTACAGAGGCTCCAGAATCTCAGCAATCAGGCCCGTTCACCACATCCTCTACAAGAGTCATTAGGGCCGTCGGTCTCAACCACTTTAACTCTTTCACTGCCACACTACAGAAGGTTAACCCTTTACTATCACACTACCAACGGTTAACCTGCTGTTGTGTGGCAGGGAAAGGGTTAAACTTCTGTGTATTGTCGCAGTGAAAGGGTTAACCGTTTGGTAGTTCGGCAGTGAAAGTTAAGGTTAAGGGGAAGTGCAGCAACCATCGCTTTGTTCAAGTTCATCACACACACGCACACGTTTCCTAAACATCTTGTTGTAACGACGAGTCTCTCAGCTCATTCAGGATTCTCTCCCGAGTCGGGAGAGAATCCTGAATGAGTCCCGAGGCTTGATACACAACGGACGTGCTTGTCAACTCATCTCTCAGGGAGGAAGAAGAGAGAACTCAACCGTCAAAATCATCCCAAGAAGTAGCAGGCAGCAGCATGAAGACTTTCATTTTTCACACGTCAACAGATTGTGTGGACTAATGTGTGTATGACCTCCTGCAGGACTAGTGTGTGTATGACCTCTGACCTCCTGCAGGACTAGTGTGTGACCTCCTGCAGGACTAGTGTTTGTGTGACCTTTGACCTCCTGCAAAACTAGTGTGTATGACCTCCTGCAGGGCTAGTGTGTTTATGACCTTTGACCTCCTGCAGGACTAGTGTGTATGACCTCCTGCAGGGATAGTGTGTGTATGACCTCTGATCTCCTGCAGGGCTAGTGTGTGACCTCCTGCAGGGCTAGTGTGTAACCTCCTGCAGGGCTAGTGTGTGTATGACATTTGACCTCCTGCAGGACTAATGTGTATGACCTCCTGCAGGGCTAGTGTGTGTATGACCTCTGATCTTCTGCTGCAGGGCTAGTGTGTGTATGACCTTTGACCTCCTGCAGGACTAGTGTGTATGACCTCCTGCAGGGCTAGTGTGTGTATGACCTTTGACCTCCTGCAGGACTAGTGTGTGACCTCCTGCAGGGCTAGTGTGTGTATGACCTCCTGCAGGACTAGTGTGTGTATGACCGTTGACCTCCTGCAGGACTAGTGTGTGTATGACCTTTGACCTCCTGCAGGACTAGTGTGTGTGTGTGTGACCTCCTGCAGGACTAGTGTGTGTATGACCTTTGACCTCCTGCAGGACTAGTGTGTGTGTGTGACCTCCTGCAGGGCTAGTGTGTGTATGACCGCCTGCAGGACTAGTGTGTGTATTAGGTATGGATGTCTTAAATACTTTGAAGCTTCGAAGCTTCGTTCAATGGCATGAGCTTCGAACATAAAAGAAATAATTGAAGTGTAAAAAAAATTATTATTTATTATTTATTATTATTATTATTTTTTGCCTCCAAAATGCATCTCCAAGGGAATATCCCTTGGAGTTGTACACAACGGCGACGCCACACAAAACATTAATAAGGCTATGCCTATGCTGCTATGACTAATGTGTTACCAAGTTGGCTAATTTAATTGTAATCATCTGCTTTTGTAGGTGCATTGTTCAAGGCTCAGCTTCTTCCCCCAGGCCATCAGAGCCTTGAACACTGAACTCTCCACGCACAAGCACACATGAGCACACACACAACACACACACTGTACACGCTCACACTAGCAGCCACTTTAACATGAGCACACACACACTCATGTGGCACACGCTCACACTATGGACACTTTAAGAATAGTATAGCTCGAGATTGTATAATATAGCATTGTATAGCAGTGTACATAAAGACCCAGTGCCTCATCCGTAGCTAACAGTGTACTGCACTACCACAGGACCTAGCATGTCCTACCATGCTCTGTAAATAACTCATGTACAGATACCGATATTCCTACTTTGTTTACTTGTTTATTGCACTATGTCGCTCTACTGGTTGGACTCTATTATTATTATCACTTGTATAATGCACATCGTTGCGGGCGAGACCCCCCACATTTCACTGTATACCTGTATGCCGTGACAAATAAAACTCTTGTATCTCTTGTATCTTGTATCTTGATATAATTATAAATTATAAATTATAAATTAAATATAATATAATTGTTTGCTTGATAGATGAAGGTTGCAACATAATTATGTAATGTCATGCCGTTGGCTGTGAGAGCAGCCCCACTGCACCCAGGCAGTGCAACCGAGTGAAACCTTGTTGGCTGCGTCACAGTCACGAAAGGGGCTACTTAATTAATTAATCCAATCCACTTTATTTATAGAGCACATTTAAAAACAACAAAGTTTACCAAAGTGCTGTACAAGTCCCACAACATAAGATAAATAATTTAAAAAAATATTCGAATACATTTTTTTTTTTTTTTTAAGCTTCGAATTAAAATCGAAGCTCGGCCCCGAAGCTTCGATTGCCAAAAAAAGCTTCAAAGGTCAGCCCTAGTATTAGGGCTGCAACTAACAATTATTTTGGTAGTCAACTAATCTGTCGATTCTTTTTTCGATTAGTCGACTAGGGCCTAACAAAAATAATGGTTTGTTTCCGGTTGCCGACCGACCCTGCCGATTTAGGTGCGACCCAATATATTTTATGAGTTTAAAAATATA
This sequence comes from Notolepis coatsorum, assembly GCF_963971535.1. Lineage (NCBI taxonomy): Eukaryota > Metazoa > Chordata > Actinopteri > Aulopiformes > Paralepididae > Notolepis > Notolepis coatsorum. The sequence goes on along the minus strand of NC_140174.1, from coordinate 90,500,433 downwards.
TATATAAAAAAAAAAGAAAAAAAAGAAAAAAAAAAAGAATAAAGTTTCATAGAAATCTTAGTCAAACCTTTAGTATTATGGATATTAAACATGCTGGCAGAGTACATGCATCCATGTTGTTGTGAACATTTTAATTAAATAAAGAAAGTCGCCATGGGAAAGAATAAAATTAAAAAAAAATTAAAAAAAAATTCCCTACCATGGCCTTAACTGACAACCAACAGGAAACAAACAATATTTTTTTGTATGCCTAATCTAAAAAGAAAAGGATATATAAAAAATATATATTATTTTTTTTTTATACTTTTTTTTTTATATATATATATTTTTTTTGCACTACCTATCTTTGTGAAAGTGGCTTCTCAGCTCTGGTCCAGCTGAAGACAAAGCAGAGGAACAGATTGGACATTGAGCATGACCTCAGATTTGCTTTGTCTACCACCCCAGACTTTGAGACTCTTGTCAGGAGCAAACAACATCCCCAGTTATCCCATTAGTTCCCTGGGATGTTAAGCTAAGAAGTCTGCTAAGAAGGATATATTATTTATTATTATTATTATTTTATTTCATTGTGTTTTTAGCCCTAGTTGCACTTTTGTTGCAACCCCAGTTATCCCATTAGTTCCCCCAAACTTACTGTCGGTCTGTTATGTTAAGCTAAGAAGTCTTCAGCTGGACCAGAGCTGAGAAGCCACTTTCACAAAGATAGGTAGTGCAAAAAAAAAAAATTTTTATTTTTATTTTTATTTATTTTTAATATTATTATTTTTTTTTTTATGACTAATCGACGCAAAAAGTCTGCGTCAATGAGTTTTTATGATCGACGTCGTCGATTATGTCGACTAATCGTTGCAGCCCTAGTGTGTATGACCTTTGATCTCCTGCAGGACTAGTGTGTGTATGACCTCCTGCAGGACTAGTGTGTGACCTCCTGCAGGACTAGTGTGTGTATGACCTTTGACCTCCTGCAGGACTATTGTGTATGACCTCATGCAGGGCTAGTGTGTATATGACCTTTGACCTCCTGCAGGACTAGTGTGTGTATGACCTCCTGCAGGACTAGTGTGTGTATGACCTCCTGCAGGACTAGTGTCCTCCTGCAGGACTAGTTCTATCTATTACTCTATTTCACAATTTTCTTATATACTATGATTACTATGACTACTGTCACCATGTATGCATATGCTCCAGGCCACGTGAGCGGATCGGCGCAGGCGTGAAATCCGCTCTTCGCTCTAGACGGCTTGTTCCGCTCCGCTAATCGCTCATGTTGACCCCGCCCCCAAGTCGCTCTCCGCTCGCTCACCTTGAATCGAGCGCTCCCCGCTCCACATCGCTCTGCATATTTTTTATTTTTTTTTGGAACATGGTGTAAATGAGCTCAAACTACAACAGTCTACACCCCCTGGGCCCCTTAACAATTGTTTGTATTGAGCCGTATTGTAATTGTACCCATTCTGCAATGTTAAATAACGTTGTTTATCCATTCACTAGCTCTACTAAGCGATGATAGCTAGCCTAGCCACAATGCTATGGTCGCTGCCATTAACGTTAGCATGTAAGCTAACGACAACAACAATGGCGTCATATACTTTTTCTAACTTTTTCACCCTTCTCATTGGTTGAAAATGGCCTTCATGTTTGTACATCGCCATCTGTTGCTTTGGCATTGTACTACATGTATATTACATCAGTGTTAAACTAGGGCTGGGCGATATGGCCAAAAACGTTATCGCGATAAAATTATAAAATTATTTTCATATAACTCGATATCGATAATTATCGTCGATATAATGTCTGTCAAGTTTAATTAACTTCTTATGCCTGGCGCCGATGGACGGGCTATTAATAGACTTGTTTTGATGCTGCGAATGTCTCGAGTTGATGTCTTCATCAGTCCGCGCACGTTAGCAGTTAGCCAGAGCAAGCGGTGTATTCCATGACAATGTACTAAATATGACCCTAAAATACTCCGTTCCGCCCCAATACATTGCAACGACGTCCACCGTATACCCCACACTACTATAACCGTGGCCTCAGAATTCACGCCACACACCCACTCGGCACGTAAACTACAGTATAAAATAGCGCCGTGCAAGCTAATTATCCTAGCCAGCCTTGTTTCCAATGCACTAAATATGACCCTAAAATACTCTGTTCCGCCCCAATACATTGCAACGACGTCCACCGTATACACTACTATAACCGTGGCCTCAGAATTCACGCCACACACCCACTCGGCACGTAAACTATAAAATAGCGCCGTGCAAGCTAATTATCCTAGCCAGCCTTGTTTACTACTTGAGTCCTACCTCTCTACCGGGTCTCCTTACGCTGTCTGCCATCTCCTTCACTGATTGGTTGTTAGTGCATGTGCTCATATCCAACCTTGGAAAATCGATATATCGAAACTTTGCGACCACGTTTCATGTTTATTTCGAGGAAATAATTTATCGCAATAGTTATCGTTTTATCGCCCAGTCTAACGCCTGTCCCGTCTCCCTGTGTCCCTGTGAGTGGCTGTCCCGGAGTGATGACCGGAGTGTTGGACGTCCCGTGATGAAGACCGGGAGGATGCGACCCTCTCTGCGCCGCCCCCTGTCTCCCTGTCTCCGGCTGTCTCGGAGTGATGACCGGAGTGTTGAACGTCCCGTGATTAAGACTGGGAGGACGCGACCCTCTTTGCGCCGCCCCTGTGCCTCAAATAGATCCGCTATCAGCTTTATCTTTAATCTTTCAAAATGTTCAGTTGCTATCGCCATCAGCTCTATCTTTAATTTTTCAAAATGTTCAGTTGCTATCGCATGCACTCATCTGTGTTTCACTACACACATGAGTGCATGCTTACCAACTGTTCGCCTGTTTTTACTGCAACACTACTATCACTGACATCTAAGAAGGGAGATCCAGGTTTCTCTCCTCCAAGGTGCATTTTTTCCTATTGCTGGGTTTTAGTGAGTTTTTCCTTACCTTCGCCTGGGAGTGGGAGTGTTGCATTTATTTAAAAAATAAATAAAATTGGACCTTATGGTGTTCTTGTTTTGTTCTTGACTTATTGTGATGTTTCTTCTTGACTTGTTTAAAGAAGACATGTACGGCCCATGGGGACATTAACGTGTGTTGTCGGGCCTTACAAATACATTTAATTTGATTTAGTGTGTGTATGACCTTTGACCTCCTGCAGGACTAGTGTGTGTATGACCTCCTGTAGGACTAGTGTGTGACCTCCTGCAGGACTAGTGTGTGTATGACCTTTGACCTCCTGCAGAACTAGTGTGTATGACCTCCTGCAGGGCTAGTGTGTGCATGACCTTTGACCTCCTGCAGGACTAGTGTGTATGACCTCCTGCGGGACTAGTGTATGACCTCCTGCAGGGCAGTATAGAAGTGTGTATGACCTCTCTCATATATATATATATATATATATATATATTTGGTGATCAACTCCATAAACAATAATAACCATAGAACCAGGGTTGGTATAGGGCTCAGCAGTGCTTCAATTGAAACTTCAAAACGATGGCCAGATGAATGAAAGATCTTTCCAGAGTCAAAAGCTAAATGAGTTGGCCTCTCTCTCTCCATCTCTCTCTCTCTCTCTCTCTCTCTCTCTCTCTCAAAAAAATAAAAGCCACCGTTTTGCTCCATCCAAAATTAGTGGTCTGTGTTTGGTCTCTGGATGGTTTTCAGGCAAGTAACACCACGGCGCATTGAAAGTACACACACACACACACACACACAGGAAACTGATAGAGTGGGTGGCTAAGTGGCGCAGTGGGCAAGGCGCTCGCCACTAACGCAGGAGATGCTGGGTTCGAGCCCAGCTCTCTGCGTTGCTTCCGGCTTGGCTGGTCGTTCATACTAACACAATTGGCAGTGTTAGAGGGTGGGAAAGCCGGTGGGTGGGGATCGGACGTTGTGGACAGAGACTCCTACAGGTCGGTTGGTGCGCCTGTACAGCAGAATCAGGAAGCAACAGGGGCAGCGTGACGGCCCGAACTCACTGCTCACGAACGAACACGGACGGACGGACGGGCGGCTGCCTCTTCACTTCCGCTCCCATGTTAACGGACGATAGTAGGCACACTGGCCGCGAGCGGGAGCGCGCCTCCCGAGTGGCTCGCGAGCGGCAAGCTATTTTTTCGCCTCGATCCTATTTGAGGCGGCGCGCCACGCGCATTGTCACAGAAATACAATTGAATATCTGCATTATTACCACAGATATAGATGTTGTTCAACCAGCTGTGTCTGTATCTGCAAATAAACGCCTTGAATGTTTGTCTGTATGTTTGTTTATACCTATAACTATTACAATGTTGCATAATAATAATAATAATAATAATAATAATAATAATAATAATAATAATAATAATAATAATAATAATAATAATAATAATAATAATAATAATAATAAGCTCTTGCTGCTGCTGGGGCTACACGCTGCTCTTTCAGGAGTACAGTCACACTGATCATCATTCTAAAATGACTGACTTCGCATATAGACTAGGCATTTACAGCTGTCCCAATGTAAATATGCCTTCCTCGGTGCGCTTCCGCACGCTCAAGTCGTAGGTCCAGTGTGCCTGACCAGGCGCGCGATCTCACGAGGGAGCCGCACGTGAAATCCGTTCGTGAGCAGTGAGTTCGGGTCGTGAGCCTCCCACGCGTTACTCCTCGCCGCTGAGAGATCGCGCTGTTCAGGTGAAAAGATGCGACAGCTGCCTCCTCGTGTACCGGAGGGGACACGTGATGCAAGGCTTCGTCCACATTGCAGCCGACCAGTGGGAGGCATGGTCTAACAATGTTCGAGACAGGGGAGGGAAGAATTGGATAATACGAAATTGCGATGGGAGAAAAATAGAAAATGGGGAGAAAAAGTAGATTAAAAAAAAAGGGGAAACCGATAAGAGTCTGTAAATGTGGGAGTAGCGGAGGTGGTGTCGGCTTCGAGGACAACAGTGAATCGCAATGGAAAGGTGCGCGAACACCAGGGGGTCTTAGCTGGAGGAACGTGAGGTTTCACTGGAACCATTCTGGGCAACACATCCAGAATCCTGGGAAAAGCAAAAGCCCCCAGTGATTTCCCAACCTGCCAAACCCAGTATATCTACTAGGTATATTTATCTCTCAACACTTGACGGATTTGTGGTGACCTGAAGGGATAGCCAGGTCTAGACACTTTCTTTTGGGGAGAAAACATTCCTGCAGCGCCGGCCGGCTTGGACTTGAACCACACAGTGGGCTGGGCCGCCACAGAAACATCGTCCCGTGTAAACCACCACCGTGGAAGACGCATTACAACACGCCAGGTTCACCGATACACCGGCTAATGTCACTGTGACAACATAAGCCCGGCGGTTCCACCTGGTCCATGCAGCCTCGTTCACAAATCATTCCGACTACCTGATGTGGAAGATGCAGCAGGCGTGCCCATCTATCTTGGATTTCCAAAGGCATCGTGGCAAAAGTGTAACACGCTGGTAACTCTCCAATAGCTCCACTAGTCTACAAGGAAGGGGTGTATTTTTTAGTAAAATGCCCTATATTGAAGTTGATTTGTTCAAGCTAGATGATGAAAAACTTTAGTTGCTTTTCAGGAGGATACCTTTTTTTGTAGCAGATTTAGATTTGCCAAGCTTGGGAGAGAAGGCAGAATATTGTGTTTAAAACCAAGATGTATATTAATATAACAAAAAATATGATTATAAATGTAATGGAATAGTTTGGGGTCTTATAACCTCTGTGAGGGCTGGGCACTTTGTGTGCATGAAACGAAAATAAGAGGAAATCATCATAACCTCCTGTGGCATTCCATTCTGCATTGTTAAAGCCCTCCATTGAAGTTGATTACTTCTAGCTAGATGATGAACATGATGAACAAAAAACTGTTTTTGTGGCTAATTTAAATTTGCCAAACTTGGGAAGGCAGAATATTTTGTTTAAAAACGACCTGTATAATAATACAATTAAAAATAAATTAAATGTAGTGGAATATTAAAAAGGCAAATAAAAAGGAAACCATCTTCACCTCCTGTGGCATTCCATCGTGCATTGTTATCCTTATTGACATATTTGGGTAGGTAGGCAGCCATATAACTACATCATGCATGCATGCCTAGCATCTATAATAATCAGTGATACTTGTTGAGATTCTCTCATAATTAGAGCAGGGGGCGTCACTAAGGTAATAAAAACAAGATTAATATCTTAATCTAAGAAGAGAAATATACATATGCTATATGATCTTTATTAGAAAAATCTCGTGTATATGCTTTTTTTTATATATTGTATAGCATGTCACATAATTAGCGATATTAGGCTCCCTCAGGAATATTCCCGAGTAGGCTACTGTAGATGGAAAGAAATATGTAGTCAAAAGTCGTATAAGAGCCTACTTACCAAGTTGAGTATTGATTATTGAGGCGGATCGAACCGTGCCTTTACACCTGCGGGTCCTGAACCGCTCTGAGAGCTCCACGTATTTAATGTGTCAAAGACAGACGGAGCGCGTTACTGTCCCAAATACCTCCTTCACCGAAAAACACAAGGGTAGCCTCCAAACTTGAAGAAAAGGCTCTGTAAATCCCACTCGCCCGGCTCCAAAGACTGACAGGAATAGAAGTCGCCTCTGTGTGGATCTAGAACTATCATCCACTGGTCTCGGCTATAGAAAGACGCGAAGCCACCTGTGGACACGCGCACAGTGGGATGAGCTCACAGCGCCACGTGCTGTTATCAAAATAAAAAGGTTGACAGAGACTAGAGGGAGGCGGGGCATGACGCAGGGACAGTGCCAGGGTGATAATTGAGCTATTTATAGAAGCTCGCCCGTCTACTTTCTGTCTCAGTGCGCCACCTGCAGGCGATGCGTCGAATTGCCCACTTCAAGGTTTGTTGAGACGCTGAATATGAATAATAATACTACTACTACTACTACTACTACTACTACTACTACTACTACTACTACTACTACTACTACTACTACTACTACTACTACTAGTGACATACCAGATTTGCAAATACAGTACTGTTTGTGATACAAAAAGAGTCCAGAAAAAAAGTATATACATTTGACGTAGAAACTGTACATTGGAGGAGGTTGGGTAGGTGGGGGGGGGGGGGGGGGGTACTGTACATTGGAGGAGGTTGGGTAGGAGTGGGGGGGGGAGGGGTTGGGTAGGAGGGGGGGGTGGGGGACACTGTACAACTGTACAAGCAACACTGTACATTGGAATATTGACAAGACCATACTTGGTCATTTTTACTGTACATTGGAGGGGGTTGTGTTAGGACATTTACAGGGGCCAGTCTCGAATTGCAGTCTCCCGTAGGTGTTTTTTGAGAGTGTTTTTGAAAGTGGGTAGTGATTCACATTCCTTTACAGCTTTGGGTAGTGCGTTCCACATTGATGTGGCATAATTGCTAAACGTGTTTAGTCCCTTGTTTGAGCCGAATCTGGGTTTAACATGATTTGTGGAGCTCCCTCTGGTGTTGTGATCGTGGTATTCACTGACCTTTGGGAAGTATTTTGACATGTACATGGGTACCTTGGTCGTGTAGTGTATCTTGTAGGCCAGGCCCATTGCAAGTTGCTGTACTCTGTCGTCTACTCTAAGCCATCCTAGGTTGTCAAAGTGGGCAGGGGTGAGGTGGGTTCTAGGAGTAAGGTCAAGCAGTAGTCTGACCAGTTTGTTTTGAGATGTTTGTAATTTTGTTTTTAGCGCCTTTGAGGTGCTTTGGTACCATGAGGTGCAAGCATAGTTGTAGTACCCTTGAATGAGTGCGCCTGCCAGAGTCTTCAGGGTATTCTTGTTTACCAGTGAGGAGATCCGGTACAAGAATCGAGTTCGTTGGTTGACTTTTTTTATTACATTGGATGCCATTTTGTCACAGGAAAGATTTGCCTCTAGGATTGAACCCAGGTAGGTAATATCTTCTTTCCTTGTGACAATATTGTCACCCACTGTAACTGAGAAGCCGTCGGTCTTGCTGAGTTTGTTATTTGAACCGAAGAGAATGGACTCTGTTTTGCCCATGTGTAATGATAGTTTGTTATCAGCGAGCCATATGCAGATTTTGCCTAGTTCCGAGCTGAGGGTTTTTTCAACCTGTAACTTGTTCTTATCAGAGACCAGCAGGGCTAAGTCGTCCGCAAACAGGAACAAGTTGCAGTCACAAGCTGACGACATGTCATTTGCATAAATTAGGAACAGTAGCGGACCTAGTATGCTTCCTTGTGGAACACCACAGCTTACTGTGAGGGGGGGGGATAGGGTACCGTTTACCTCCACCATCTGCTCTCTCCCCTCCAGGTAGGATTGCATCCAGCTCACTGATAGACTATCAAAACCAATTGCTTTTAGCTTGTCAATCAGAATGGTGTGAAATGTAGTTCTCTTTCTTCCAACATGGCTGCCTGTAACCATTGGTAACCACTTTCAAAAGAAAATGCCTAATTGCTGTGTAGTGATAGAGTAGGTAAACATTGTAAAACATAATATTACTGTTCCACTTTTACTTGTTTACAAGATCCAGACAACAAAAGTGGAACAGTGAGAGGTTCTCTAAATACAGAAAAACTAAAATGAACAGCTCTTTGAGACCTGTAAAAAACTAAGAAATGGAGTAACCAATATGATCAAAAAGGCAACACGGAACTATTTTAACGAACATTTTTTAGAAAAATAATCCTCAAAAACTGTGTAAGTCTTTAAAAACACTGGGACACAATAATAGACTCAAGACTAAAACCACAAATCTCAACCTGAAAATAGATAACACGATCATCTCTGACAAATTGAGTGTGGCAAATTGTTTAAACACCTTCTTCACAACTGTTGCTACCACTTTGGTGAACAAACTGCCGATCCACTCTGGCCGATATGGCATACAGCTCATCCAGGCCTTTTATAAGGAACTGGGTGTACGTGAAAATGATTTTAATGGGGAGCTCCCGTAGCTCACCGCATATCTCGGCGCTATTTCTGCGTCGGGGAAAACAGTGCTTGTCACGGATCTGGGGGACACGAGTTCGATTCCCGGACCCGCCGTCATTTCTCAGAATGTCTTCCCCTGCTCTACATCCCATTTCAACCTGTTTCTGTCGGTCATGCTTGACCAGAAAAGCGATAAACGCTAAAAAATAAAGTTTAAAAAAAAGAAAATGATTTTAAATTGACTGAAGTAACTACTGAAGAGGTTATGAAAAAGCTCAGTATTGTTAGGGTTTGAAACCGACCTCAAACGCACGGCACAGACAGGTAGTTCAGAGTTAGCCAAATACTAGGGCGTATTTATTTACAGAGTCAAAAAGGAGTCAAGTAACAATTTCGAAACCACAAAAAAGGAGACTGCCTTCGGCAGAGTATCTGCGGCTCTGCAGATCCTCTTGGTGTTAGAGGTGGGGAATCGGCGTTGACGCCGTAGCGGCTCTGCAGATACTCCCAGCTTCAACTCGAGGTGGAAACGGAGAGAGAGAGAGATCAATAACAGTCCAACAGTACACAGAGGCAGTGCAGTTCCCTCCTCCCTTAGCTGAGTCCAGAACAAACAAAAACGATAATCTTCAGTGTTCTCCACAACACACAATTTAGCTGAGTCCAGTGCAAACAAAAACGATACTCTTCAGTGTCTCTTTTAAACACACAATTTAGCTGAGTCCAGTGCAAACAAAAAATTATAATCTTCAGTGTTCTTCAAACACACAAAACAGATAATCCAAAAAGGGTTTGGTTCCAACTCACCAAAGCGCAAACGCGTAAAGCGGGCAACGAGGCGCAGCTCCAAACGGGGGAACAAGGTATTCACCAGCGGCAATCCAAAGAATGTCCTGGAGGGAAAGTAGACGAGGCACAGCAACAGGGGGAAAGCAGGCAGAAGCAGAAGTATTCAAAGCAGTAGTACTCAAAACGACCCGACATCGAATGACAGAAGGTCCGAGTATATGAAGCCTCTGGAGCGCTGATTAGAACACACATCAGGTGCGTGATGGTAATTGATACTTGACCTAGAAGTGTGCGTTCGGCAACGGGCCAATCCTCACAGTACCCCCCCCCTCCACGGGAGCCACCCGGCGACCCAACCGACCTCGGCTAACACGGATGGGCCCGAAGGAAGCCGGTGATCAGGGGCACCGGAGAGGGGGACAGAGACAGAGGCCCGGAGGGGGAGGCTGGAGACGGGGACCCGGTGAGGGGGGCTGGAGACAGGGACAGGGAACCGACGAGGGGGGCCGGAGACGGAGGCAGGGGCCCGGTGAGGGGGCTGGAGACGGGGACAAAAGGGGAACCCCGGGGCGAAGGACTGGACGGCGCCTGAAGACACTGGGCATGACAGGAGGGGCTCCACCCCCTGATGGTGCCGGAGGACCAGGCGATGTGGGGCTCATGCAGCGCGAGCCAGGGCCGACCCAGGACTACCGGGACAAGAGGGGATCTGGTAATGAAAAACTGGAGTCTCTCAACGTGGTTACCAGCCACGGTGAGGAGGACAGGACAGGTGCGTTGAGTGATGTCAGCCAGGCGGCGATGATCCAGCGCGAAGACCTCCAAGGGCCTCTCGAGGTCCTCAAGTGGAATGTTGGCCCGGGTGGCAAACTCAACGTCCAGGAAACTCCCATCAGCACCAGAGTCAATGAGTGCACCCACCGTCGCCCGCTGGTCCGCCCAGGCTAGGGTGACGCTCGTCAGACGGTTAGGTGGTGCACGGGTGGGGGAACAGGAAAAACGGCTCACCAGGATCTCCCGGGGTCCCGGCGAGCCTGGTCTTCTTGGCCGGGTAGGGCAATTGGAGACACGGTGTCCATCCCGGCCGCAGTAGAGGCAAAGGCCGGACCTGAGCCTGGACTCCCGTTCGGCCGGGCTAAGGCGGGTGCGTCCCAGCTGCATGGGTTCCTCCTCGGTCACAGCCCGGGAGGGAAAAAACCCACCAGTCACGGAGGGGGCAGGACGGTCAGCAGAACGGTCCCGAGGACGGGGGGTCTGGGGAACGTCTGGGGGTCCTAGTCGTGCTCGCTCACGCCTTCTCTCCCGGAGGCGTCCGTTGATGCGGATAGCGAGGCTGATCAGGCCCTCGAGAGAATCGGGCTCCTCTTGGGTCGCGAGCTGGTCCCTTACTGCGTCGTTGAGCCCCCTCAGGAAAGTGAGATGAAGCGCTTGATCGTTCCAACCGCTCTCCGTTGCGGCCAGTCTGAACTCCAGCGCGTAGTCTCTAACACTGCCACTGCCCTGCCGGAAGGTGCCCAACCGAGCTCCTGGGTCCTGGCCACGAGCTGGGTGGTGGAAAACCCTTCGGAGCTCTGCCACGAAGTCTGGGTAGGAGAAACAAAAATCGGCCCTCATAGCCCAGGAAGCAGTGACCCACTGTGCTGCTCGGCCCGTGAGCAGGTTAGTCATGTAGGCTACCCGGGTGCGAGGTCTGCCGTGGGTGGTGATCTGGCTGAGACTCCTGTGACAGGTGGGGTTAAAAGCAGAGTGTTTAATGCTGTACTGAGAACCTGTAGCTGGTGCAGGATAACAGCCTGCTGATTACCCTGGGTAGTCTGCTGGGTGGCCAGAGTGTCAAGGGCATCCAGAATGAGCTGGACCTGGGCCCGGAGGTCCTGTAAAGCAGCCGCAGCCGCACCCAACTGTTGGGTGTGGTCGTTGACCACCTCGATCTGGACCGCCAACGCTGCCCTGACCCTGTCTGTGTCGGCTGAGGTCGTCATGGTCGGGTCGTAATGTTAAGGTTTGAAACCGACCTCAAACGCACGGCACAGACAGGTAGTTCAGAGTTAGCCAAATACTAGGGCGTATTTATTTACAGAGTCAAAAAGGAGTCAAGTAACAATTTCGAAACCACAAAAAAGGAGACTGCCTTCGGCAGAGTATCTGCGGCTCTGCAGATCCTCTTGGTGTTAGAGGTGGGGAATCGGCGTTGACGCAGTAGCGGCTCTGCAGATACTCCCAGCTTCAACTCGAGGTGGAAACGGAGAGAGAGAGAGAAGTATTCAAAGCAGTAGTACTCAAAACGACCCGACATCGAATGACAGAAGGTCCGAGTATATGAAGCCTCTGGAGCGCTGATTAGAACACACATCAGGTGCGTGTTGGTAATTGATACTTGACCTAGAAGTGTGCGTTCGGCAACGGGCCAATCCTCACAAGTATGCTGCAGCCAACAAAAGCCACAGGCCATGACAATATTCCCACCAGATTTCTCAGAGATTCGGCTTCCATCATAGCTCCCATTGTAGCCCATATCGCCAACCTCTCCATCAACCAGGGTCACATCCCGCAAGAACTCAAGCTTGCTAGGGTAACCCCTCTATTTAAAAAAGGAAGCAAACTGGATCCAGGTAACTACCGCCCCGTTTCTATCCTTTGTTCCATATCAAAGGTAATTGAGAGGCTGGTATATGAGCAGATTGACAACTACCTGACTGAACATAGACTACTGTGCCTGTACCAGTTCCAATCAGGTTTCAGAAAATCACACTCCACTGACACCAGTTTACTGTACCTGACCGATTATATAAAACATGCGATGGACAAGGGGAACTACTGCGGGATGGTCATGTTGGACCTGCAAAAGGCATTTGACACGGTCAACCACTCCATCCTACTAGAAAAATTTAGAGTTTCAAGTTTCTTTAATAGTTGTCATACAGAAGTACAGAATACTTTTATACAAAATGCGATAGGCTTTGATAGCAAGTCAGCCAAATGGGTCAAGTCCTACCTGGAGGGAAGAGAACAGGTGGTAGACATCAATGGCATCTTGTCCTCGTCCCTTCCAGTGACATGTGGGGTCCCCCAGGGAAGCATTTTGGGGCCTCAACTGTTTTGAATATATATCAATGATATGAAATCGGCATGCGATTGCAACCTGTTCCTGTTTGCTGACGACTCGGAACTTCTGGTCTCTGACAGGGGTAAGTCTAAAGTGGAAAGTGTCCTGAGCAGTGAAATGAAAAAGTTCTGCTCTTGGCTCAGTGACAATAAATTGTCTCAACATCTGGGAAAAACAGAGGCCATACTCTTTGGGTCAAACTCAATAAAGTAGGAGATGTCCACAAACACGTCGCAAGAGGAAGCCCCACGGACCTGGTCCCGCCGAGAGTCAGGACATGCATGGGGAAAGATGCATTTTTTTATTCTGCTACTGTAATGTGGAATGCCCTGCCAACATTCATAAAACTCCTGAACTCCCCTCTCGGATGTAAATCCGCCCTAAAAACATGGCTCAGCAGCAACTCAAATTGGTCTTAATATGATTTTTATGTCTTTTATCATAACTTGGCTTTTATCTCTCTTTTAGTCCAGGAGCCATACGCCTGATTTATAGGTGAACCTTGTTTTGTCGGTTGCAATTTATTTTTTTGCAGTTTCTTGGAGCTTGGGGGTACCTCTTCAAAATACAAGAGGGTGCTCGGTGATATCCCTTGGGCATTTTAATATATTAACTCCTTCATGCCCGAAAATGCCAAAATCACACAAAAATATAGATTTATGAAATTGCATGCTGCATATAAATTAAATGCATCAAATCACATTCTCTAATGTTTTTTCATACAAGGGGTGATGTGAAATTAATATTAACATTAATATTAACATGTAAAATCTTCAGATATTAACCCCTTCATGCCCAAAAATGCCAAAATCACACAGAAATAGAGATGTATGATATTGCATGCTGACTATAAATTAAATGCATCAAATTACATTATCTTAATGTTTTTTCATACAAGGGGTGATGTGAAATTAATATTAACCCTTTCACGCCAGGCCTGTAAAACAACATTTGTAGCAGTTATAAGCAGCAACACACACACTTAAGTTTGCCTTGTGTTGGTCCATTTATTCATATGGTGAACAAAGAATTTGCAACAGGAAAAGGGGTGCAGCTCTTTCCCCCCACAAAATGTATCTCACTAAATAAAACAAGTGCGCACTCACTGTTGTGAAGGACAAATAAGATAAGATAAGATAAGATATTCCTTTATTGATCCCCTTGGGGAAATTCAGGCATCATAGCAGCATGGGGGGGGGGGGGTACAGGTAGTAAAACAACAACACAGTGTACAGGTAGTAAAAAAACAACACAGGCAGTGTAAACAATTTGGTCAATATGGCAAATATAATTTACTATCTGACTAGCTGAAGAAATATTCACATTATTCACAGTGTCACATAAGGTGCAGTATGCATAAGGTAGTGTTATAATTTACTATCTACTGAGTATACATTATTCACAGTATCACGGTATCCACTGAAATATACATTATTCGCAGTATCACAGTATCCACATAAGGTGCAGTAAGCCTAAGGTAGTGTAGGTTGTCCTCCTTGGGTTCCTATAAGTCCCAGGTCAATGTCTGGTAGCAGTCGCTGTCGCTGCCCCCTGTTGTGGAGCCTGGAGGCTGCTAGTCGCTGCCCACTGTTGTGGAGCCTGATGGCCGCTGGTATAAAGGACTGTCCGAGTGAGTTGAGTGTCGTGGGGGAATGAGTCTGTGGCTGAACGAGCTTCTCATCTTGACTAGCTCGTCGTAGAGGGGGTGGTAGGGGTTCTCCATGATGGCAGCCAGCTTCCTTATCATCCCCCTCTCTGCCATCACCTCAAGTCTAGGTAGCTCGACTCCCACCACGGAGCTAGCCTTCCTCACCAGCTTGTTGAGCTTGTTGGTGTCCCTTGAGTTGATGTAGCCTCCCCAGCATGCCACAGCATAGAAGAGGATGCTGGCCACAACAGACTGGTAAAAAGACTGCAGCAGTCTGTTGCACACATTGAAGGACCTGAGTCTCCTCAGGAAGAACAGCCTGCTCTGTCCCTTCCTGTAGAGGGCCTCTGTGTTATCCGACCAGTCCAGTTTATTGTTCAGGTGTACCCCAAGGAACTTGTATGAGTCCACCATCTCCACATCCACCCCTCGGATGGAGATGGGAATCGGGGGGGGCCTCTTCTTGCCCCTCCGGAAGTCCACCACCAGCTCCTTGGTCTTACTGGTGTTGAGTTGGAGGTGGTTGCTGTCGCTCCACCCCACGAAGCTCTCCACCAGGGCTCTGTACTCCTCCTCATCATCGTCGGTGATGTAGCTTACGATGGAGGCGTCGTCTGAGAACTTCTGCAGGTGACACCCGCTTGAGTTGCGGCAGAAGTCTGAGGTGTAGAGGGTGAAGAGGAAGGGTGACAGCACAGTTCCTTGGGGGGCGCCGGTGTTGCTCACCAGTACGTCAGACTGACTGTCCTTTAGTCTGACGTACTGTGGCCTCTCAGTGAGGTAATCCTTGATCCAGGCCACCAAGCCGTGCTCCAGCTGCATCGCGGAGAGCTTCTCCGCTAGCAGTGACGGCTGGATGGTGTTGAAGGCGCTGGAGAAATCAAAGAACATAATCCTCACTGAGCTGCGCGGCTTCTCCAGGTGCGTGTACGCTCTGTGGAGCATGTAGATGATGGCATCCTCCACCCCGATGTTTACCTGGTATGCAAACTGCAGGGGGTCGAGGGAGTCACGCACCAGGGGTTTGAGGTGTTGCAGGACCAGTCTCTCAAACGTCTTCATGACGTGTGTAGGGATGGGTACCTTTCACATTTGAACCGATACCGGTACCGGTACCTGTGAATCGATACCGGTACCTAACGGTACCTTTTTTCGGTACTTTAGTCTCAAGAAATTTAATTTACCTACCTCAGTCGAAAAAAAAAATCCAAACTTCAAATAACTACAATTTCGACAGTTTTCGGCTTGTCATTGCTCCGACTGCTTTGTTGTTGAATCAAGTCAAATCCTAGGTAAGCATATATTGTGCGTGTGAACGTTGACATGAAAATAAAAAAGTAAAAAAAATAAAATAAAAATAAAAAAAAAAACTCACTTGATTCGATACTCGGTAGTACCGACGTGTTTCGGTTCGGTACCTCAAAAGTACCGAATTCGGTACCCATCCCTAGACGTGTGACGTCAGAGCGACTGGCCTGTAGTCGTTGAGGGTGCTGGGACGTCCCTTCTTGGGCACCGGGACAATGCAGGAGGTCTTCCAGAGCTGGGGCACCCTCTCCAGCCTCAGGGAGAGGTTGAAAAGATGCTGGAGCGGTGCTGCCAGCTGCTCCGCACATACTTTGAGCACCCTGGGATTGGTGTTGTCCGGTCCTCTGGCCTTGTTTATACTAATCCTGGAGAGCTGCCTACTGACCTGACTGCTTGTGATCGTCAGGGTTGGGGGTGGTAGGCAGCCTGTTGAAATCTTGCAGATGCGTTACATACTGTATTAGGGTCTTGAACATCCTACCCTGAAACATGTACAGAACATTGTGCATGGCAAACCATGCACTTTACAGTTGCACTTCTTCAAGGTACACTGGGCCTCACTCTTGCAGCCACACCAGATCATCTTTAGGATGTAGTCTGAGACAAGTTTTACATTTTCTGGTAGGTGGATTGGGATCAGTGCCCTGTTACAGGTGTCCTTCTTCCATCCAAATTCCTCTGGGTTCATTGCAGGTGGCAGATTCTTAATGAGATTTTGCCAGAGGTACGCTTGGAAGTGGGCCCTCTTCACATTTTCAATGAACGCTTCCTTTGTTGGAGGTAGAGCAGCGAGATTTGGTGAAGACATATGTCCTTTCCCATTTTTCTCCCCCCAGACAAGTAGCCTTGTGTGTGTCATGTCTGTGCTCTCTGTTATGCCATAACAGGCTGAGATGAAGGCAGTGGCTTGGTCAAGGACTTGCTGGAATGGTGCATCCACATTGCCAATGGCTGATAGGTCGTAACCAGATTTCAGGGCTTTGATGACAGAGCCTTTTCCCAACCAATAGTACGATGCTACAGTGTCACATCCTGATATGGCATGGGCTGGTAAAAGGTGTTTGACAATTTGTTTATGCTTGGCCAGTGTTGACTTCATGTCCACTATCATTCTCTCCTTGCGGGGGGATTCCATGAGTGCTACATCCAGTCCTGCCTGATGGTGAAGAAGTAGGACAAACACATCTGTATCATCAGAAACCACTGTGATTTGATGGGCTTCTCCAGCACACCTCAGGACTTGTTGGACGATGATGGTGTCAGCTTCTTCCTGCTGATTTTCAAGATCATATCATGTTCTCTCCCACGAGCTAGCACCAGTCCCAACTGTTGTTCACTGAGGAAGGAATGCGACTGTGTAAAGCCAAGTCCACATTGAAGAAGTCGCTTCAGGTGGAAGTCTCGGAGAAGAAAGCCGGTGACGCAGACATCACTGTCATTGATGCATCTGCACTTCTTTGGACTATCCACTGGCACTGTCAATGATTTCATTGGAAATGTTAAGGCACGGCAAACTTTTTTTTTATCCACTTTTTCTCCTTATTTTTCAATTTTTCTCCCATCCCAATTTCGAGTCTCCAATTTTCCCCTGCCCTGTCTTGAACGTTGCTCGACTATGCCCCCCACTGGTCGGTTGTAGGGAGGATAGAAGCCTTGCATCACGTGTCCCCTCCGGTACACGAGGAGGCAGCCTGTCACATCTTTTCACCTGCCAGCGCGGCCTCTCAGTGGCGAGGTGTAACGCATGGGAGGCTCACACTACCCCCGCTACTTCCTGTCTCTGCTGTGCAGGCGTCCCCCAACCGACCTGTAGGAGTCGCTGTCCACAACGTCCAATCCCCACCCATCGACTTCCACCCTCTAACTCTGCCAATTGAGTTAGTATGACGGCTGGCCCAAGCCGGAGGCAATGCTGACACCCGGATTCGAGACCGGAGTCTCTTGCATTGGTGACGATCGCAATCTCCGCTGCGCCACCCAGCCGCTAAGGCACGGCTATCTTCATATCTCTTAAAGAATATCTTTGACAGATATTATGACAGTATCAAGTCTGTCACCAGAGATGTCAGGGATACAATGGTCAACAAAAGGCATCATCTCCTCCTATCAACCAAGCTACCAGCCCAGACAGTTGTCCTGTCATCCATCAAAAACAAGAAACAGCTGAACAAATTACTGTGTGAAGAACTGAGCAAAGACAGGCTATTCCATCTACAGAGCACAAACACACACAAGTTGGTGTTGACAGGTGAGGACCCATGTCCCATCGAGATCGAGATGGAAGAGAGACGGACGAGATATGATCTTGAAAATCAGCAGGAAGAAGCTGACACCATCATCGTCCAACAAGTCCTGAGGTGTGCTGGAGAAGCCCATCAAATCACAGTGGTTTCTGATGATACAGATGTGTTTGTCCTACTTCTTCACCATTACCATCAGGCAGGACTGGATGTAGCACTCATCATGGAATCCCCCCCCGCAAGGAGAGAATGATAGTGGACATGAAGTCAACACTGGCCAAGCATAAACAAATTGTCAAACACCTGTTACCAGCCCATGCCATATCATGACACTGTAGCATCGTACTATGGGTTGGGGAAATCAGCCATTGGCAATGTGGATGCACCATTCCAGCAAGTCCTTGACCAAGCCACTGCCTTCATCTCAGCCTGTTATGGCATAACAGAGAGCACAGACATGACACACACAAGGCTACTTGTCTGGGGGGAGAAAAATGGGAAAGGACATAATATATGTCTTCACCAAATCTCGCTGCTCTACCTCCAACAAAGGAAGCGTTCATTGAAAATGTGAAGAGGGCCCACTTCCAAGCGTACCTCTGGCAAAATCTCATTAAGAATCTGCCACCTGCAATGAACCCAGAGGAATTTGGATGGAAGAAGGACACCTGTAACAGGGCACTGATCCCAATCCACCTACCAGAAAATGTAACACTTGTCCCAGACTACATCCTGAAGATGATCCGGTGTGGCTGCAAGAGAGGCCCTGTGTACCTTGAAGAAGTGCAACTGTAAAGTGCATGGTTTGCCATGCACAATGTTCTGTACATGTTTCAGGGTAGGATGTTCAAGACCCTAATACAGTTGCATCTGTAAGATTTGTCCTTCACACCAGTGAGTGTGCACTTGTTTTATTTAGTTAGATACATTTTGTGGGGGGAAAGAGCTGCACCCCCTTTCTTGTTGCAAATTCTTTGTTCACCATATGAATAAATGGACCAACCCAAGGCAAACTTAAAGGATAACTCCACTATTTTGGGAAATTAGCTTATTTAACATCTTCCCTGGAGTTAGACAAGAAGATGCATACCTTTTTTGTCTCTGTGCGTGCATTTTAGCTTTGGGAATAGATGCTCCGTTAGCATAGCTTAGCTTCATCACTGGAAGTGAGGCAGGACAGTAGCCTTACAGTGCCTTACAGTGTATTGCAAGGTCTGACATTGACCAAACTTGATATGCATGACCTTGGTGGGCTCTAGGTCAACTCCTGAAAAGGGGGTCAATGTCAGACTTTGCAATCAAAAGTTAGGGGGCTAATAACCCTTGCCATAATTTCAGTGCGCCCCTAACTTTTGATTGCAAGGTCTGACATTGACCCCCTTTTCAGGAGTTGACCTAGAGCCCACCAAGGTCATGCATATCAAGTTTGGTCAATGTCAGACCTTGCAATACACTGTAAGGCACTGTAAGGCTACTGTCCTGCCTCACTTCCAGTGATGAAGCTAAGCTATGCTAACGGAGCATCTATTCCCAAAGCTAAAATGCACGCACAGAGACAAAAAAGGTATGCATCTTCTTGTCTAACTCCAGGGAAGATGTTAAATAAGCTAATTTCCCAAAATAGTGGAGTTATCCTTTAAGTGTGTGTGTCGCTGCTTATAACTGCTACAAAAGTTGTTTTACAGGCCTGGCTTGAAAGGGTTAATATTAATTTCACATCACCCCTTGTATGAAAAAACATTAAGAGAATGCAATTTGATGCATTTAATTTATATTCAGCGTGCAATATCATACATCTCTATTTCTGTGTGATTTTGGCATTTTTGGTCATGGAGGGGTTAATATCTGAAAATGTTACATGTTAATATTAATGTTAATATTAATTTCACATCACCCCTTGTATGAAAAAACATTAGAGAATGTAATTTGATGCATTTAATTTATATTCAGCATGCAATTTCATAAATCTAAATTTTTTTGTGATTTTGGCATTTTCGGGCATGAAGGGGTTAATATCTTAAAATGCCCAAGGGATATCACCGAGCACCCTCTTGTATTTTGAAGAGGTACCCCCAAGCTCCAAGAAACTGCAAAAAAATTTATTGCAACCGACAAAACAAGGTTCAACCCCATGGCTCCCGGACTATTTATCATGAGTTGCTTTTTAAGGGTTTACGGATTTTCTTTTAACATTAGTTGACTGAATTTTCAGGTTAGGTGTTATTGTACTTATTTTTAGGGTGTCCTGTCTAGTGTACATGTCCATTGGTGTTTTTTGCCACAATGGACCACAATGGAAACAAGCCTTGGCTTTAGTGTGTTTTATCCATTTTTCACCAGCGCGTTGACACTGTTATTGTTTGTTTTTCAAATGTTTGTCCTACGATTGTGTCAAAATAAAGTATTCAATCAATCAAGCAAAATTATAAAAATGTTGTTATTTCTCACGTATCAACCTTTGTTTTGTATTTAGCAACTGTTGTTTCTAACAACATGGAGGACAAATGGACATTATCAACATTCTGTGAAAGGTCTATTAGTATAAGGGTAAATTCTACAGTATATGAATCTTTATGAATGGTTCTGGAAGAGTATTTGAGAAATATTTATGTCCAGTGACAATACACACAAATACACATTTAGTTGCAGACTTGATTGATTGAAAATTGTATTAACAGATTGCAGAATGGGTACAATACAGTACAGCTCAATACACACAATTGTTAAGGGGATGCAGACCAGAGAAAGACGTTTGTCTTGTTTACATCAGGGTCCCCCATTTGACTCACTGCCATTTGACATATTGGGTTATTGTTATGAAGAATAATCTTAACCATGCAGTGTTGTGTGGCCAAGTTGAGCTTTAATGTTAAGGACCCCCAAATTGATATCTAACAGCTATAACATTATGTCTTAGGGACCCCCACCTGAGAAGATGTTTGTTGTCAGATATGATTTCACCCTGATTATCTAGCTACTCTATGTAGGTGAGGAGATAACAGAGGAGAGTGAAACCTATGATCAGAACAGTCATTCTTATACATTATCTCAATGGGCTAAAATATTAGTGAAAGTGAATTATTCCGCATTTTGCCAGGGACCCCCTGGAACCCCTTCAAGGACCCCTGGACCCCACTTTGAGAACCATCAACTATCATATTGTTCTGCCATTATATGCATTATATTGAAAATCTAGGACTATTAGACAAGATACATTACACTGCATATACATCACACAGTGGCTACAAATCATGTCAAGTTGGAAAAGTTGCCAGTAGAAGAGTTGCTAAGATGTGAACCTTTAAATCCTTTCAAGTCCAGGTGCCGGACTGTGGCTGCCTACTGCTCCTAAATAGTTAGGGTGGGTTAAATGTGGAGGACAAATTTCAGGTATATGTAAAAATGTACTTGACAATAAAGATAAATAAATAAACATCAGAGATGCTTTGCTAAAAGCAGAAACGCCAGGAGCTACTTCAGATATGGTGTTGCAAGTTCCTCCTCCTGAGGGTAGGGATGTCCGATATTATCGGCCGATATCGAACATCCCTACCTGAGGGTGTTCCTTGGTGACAGGGTGGATTGATTGATTGATTGATTGATTGATTGAAAAAACGTTATTAACAGATTGCAGAATGGGTACAATTAGGGCTGCAACGATTAGTCGACATAATCGACGACGTCGATCATAACAACTTGTCGACGCAGATTTTTTGCACAGAGTAGTCATAAAAAAATTTAAAAATTCCAGCTGAAGACCAACCAGAGGAACAGTTTGGACATTGAGCATGAGAGTTGCTTTGTCTACCATCACCCCAGACTTTGAGACTCTTGTCAGGAGCAAACAACATCCCCAGTTATCCCATTAGTTCCCTGGGATGTTAAGCTAAGAAGTCTGCTAAGAAGGATATATTATTTATTATTATTATTTTATTTCATTGTGTTTTTAGCCCTAGTTGCACTTTTGTTGCAACCCCAGTTATCCCATTAGTTCCCCGAAACGTACTGTCGGTCTGTTATGTTAAGCTAAGAAGTCTGCTAAGAGCCCGGAAAAGGAGCCGCGCCCACAGGAAGTAGAGATGGAGGGTGTGACAGAAATAATCGTTAGATTAGTCGACGAATCGAAAAAATAATCGACAGATTAGTCGACTACCAAAATAATCGTTAGTTGTAGCCCTAGGTACAATACAGTACAGCTCAATACTAACAACCGCTAAGAGGATGAAGACCAGAAAAATACTTTTGTCTTGTTTACATAAGGGTCATCCATTCTCAATTCATCAAGACATTTATGACATACAAGACATACAAATATACGGTACAGTGTAAGAAAAAGAGATCATAAAAAAATATATACAGTACATCCAAAGGGGAAGACATTTTGACATTTACTGGGGCCAGTTTCTAATTGCAGCCACCCGTAGGTGCTCAGAGGTGGTCAGAGCATTCGCATTGTTGGAAAACCCTTCTGCATCTGCAGCAGGTATCTCAGGGTCACAAGCGTTTTTGCCCCTTAGCCCAGAGTGGGGCAAAGCAAACTACATTAGCCTTCGCCTGCAGAAGGGTTCCAACTGCGAGCTTTCGCCAAACACAACCACCTTGAGCTGGTCTCAGCTGCCTTGGCTATGTTTCAAACCGATCTCCTGTAAGAAATAGCGCACTGATGTTGCTGGGAAGCCACGGGAGCCGACTTCACTGGGGGAATGAGGCTGTGTGCCATCCTTTGACAAGAGCCTCGTCGATCAAATCCTGGTACTTGGCTTTCTTTTTTATTTATTTTTTTATTTATTTTTTAGCGTTTATCGCTTTTTACTACTGGGCAGTCCAGTAGAGAGAGAGAGAGAGGAAGAACGGGAGACAGAGTGGGGGGAAGACATTCGGCAAATGACGCCGGGTCCGGGAATCGAACCCGGGTCGGCCGTGCCGCGACGCAGCGCGTTACATGGTTCGCCACTTGGGCGCCACATGTACTTGCCTTTATTCAGTTGGTGAGAGGTTGCTAGCCTGTTTTCAAGACAAGTCTCTTCTTCAGGGCCACTTGCATCTCCCAGTCAGAAGCTTGATGCAAAATGGAAATGCCTACGGCTCCTAAATAGTTAGGGTGGGTTAAATGCGGAGCACACATTTCAGGTATATGTAAAGATGTACTTGACAATAAAGATATTCTACTCTATTCTATTCAACAGGGTAAGTGTTGGGCTCAACAGTTATACAATTATTTCTGCCACACATATCCATCGCAGAATTCCCAGTGTCTATTGTGTTGCCCACTGCAAATAACTTGACTTGCTATGTTACTTATATTGATTGGGATGTTCAACACACTGGGCTCTTTATTAGAGTAATGTTCTGAAGTAAACTATTGTTGTTGTTGAAGGTGTTTTTTTCTTTTCTTTAGTTGTCAGCTTTTGGGGTGAAAACCATCTGTGAAAATACCTACTACAGCCACTTTGGCAAAATAAACGAGTCCACCATCTACTGGAAGTGGTGATTACCAGAGGACAGAGCTCTGCAGTCTGACATACTGTAACCCTTCAAGGGCAGACATCGTTGGTTGTTGAAAGATGTGGCAAAACTCAGTCCCAAATACCAGACATCAAACACTTCCACAGCCTCATGTTGCACTTCATACCCAAGTCTGTGGTCTTCATATTCCTCTCAATGATTTCAGAAGTAAAGATTAAATGGACTATATTTAACTTAAAGATCAATGATGTTTTATAAGTCATAAATTACAATAAAATAATGTAATTTCTTCAGCTTCAGATGTATCATTTGTTTTGTTATAAGTTTTGTTTTAGGTCACCTTCTCTGATTACAGCCAACTCTCAGTAGGCCTTCTGTTCACTAGACACTATAGATGCTTGACTGTTAAAGGAAAACTCCAACATTTTGTGAAATTAGCTTATTTGCCATCTACCCTGGAGTTAGACAAGAAGATACATACATTTTTCTTCTCTGTGCATGCAGTAGGAGTAGGATGGGAACTAGGCTAATAGAGGAACCTACTTCCAGTGACTGAAGCTAAGCTAGGCTAACGGTGCGCGTCTTCCTACTCCTACTGCATGCACAGAGAAGAAAAAAGGTATGTATCTTCTTGTCTAACTCCAGGGTAGATGTTAAATAAGCTAATTTCCCAAAATGTTGGAGTTTTCCTTTAAGGACTCAGTGTAGGGGTATTCACTGAACCCCACACGGCTGGGCCAATCAGAAGAGCTACATGACAGTACAGCTCAATACATACAATTGTTAAGGGGATGCAGACCAGAGAAAGACTTTTGTCTTGTTTACATCAGGGTCCCCCATTTTCAATTCATCATAACATATATGACATACATGACATACAGATAGACAGTACTGCTACATCTATACATTTATGACATATCAGATTTGCAAATACAGTACTGTTTGTGATACAAAAAGTGTCCAGAAAAAGAGTGTATATACATTTGACGTAGAAACTGTACATTGGGGGAGGTTGGGTAGGTGGGGTGGGGTTGGGTGGGTGGGTGGGGGCTGTACATTGGAGGTGGGGGGGGGGGGGTTGGGTAGGGGGGGGGGACACTGTACACTGTACATTGGAATACTGACAAAGCCATACTTGGTCATTTACTGTACAACTGGGTTAGGACATTTGTAGGGGCCAGTTTCGAATTGCAGTCTCCCGTAGGTGTTCTTTGAGAGTGTTTTTGAAAGTGGGTATAGTGATTCACATTCCTTTACAGCTTTGGGTAGGGCGTTCCACATTGATGTGGCATAATTGCGAAACGTGTTTAGTCCCTTGTTTGGGCCGAATCTGGGTTTAACATGATTTGTGGAGCTCCCTCTGGTGTTGTGATCGTGGTATTCACTGACCTTTAGGTACCTTGGTCGTGTAGTGTATCTTGTAGACCAGGCCCATTGCAAGTTGCTGTACTCTGTTGTCTACTCTAAGCCATCCTAGGTTGTCAAAGTGGGCAGGGGTGAGGTGGGTTCTAGGAGTCAGGTCAAGCAGTAGTCTGACAAGCTTGTTTTGAGATGTTTGTAATTTGTTTTTTAGTGCCTTTGAGGTGCTTTGGTACCATGAGGTGCAAGCATAGTCGTAGTACCCTTGAATGAGTGCTCCTGCCAGAGTCTTCAGGGTATTCTTGTTTACCAGAGAGGAGATCCGGTACAAGAATCGAGTTCGTTGGTTGACTTTTTTTATTACATTGGATGCCATTTTGTCACAGGAAAGATTAGCCTCTAGGATGGAACCCAGGTAGGTAATTTCATCTTTCCTTGTGACAATATTGTCACCCACTGTAACCGAGAAGCCGTCGTTCTTGCTGAGTTTGTTATTTGAACCAAAGAGAATGGACTCTGTTTTGCCCATGTGTAATGATAGTTTGTTGTCGGCAAGCCATATGCAGATTTTGCCTAGTTCCGAGCTGAGGGCTTTTTCAACCTGTAACTTGTTCTTGTCAGAGACCAGCAGGGCTGAGTCGTCCGCAAACAGGAACAAGTTGCAGTCACAAGCTGACGACATGTCATTTACATAAATTAGGAATAGTAGCGGTCCTAGTATGCTTCCTTGTGGAACACCACAGCTCACTGTTCCGTCAATGAGAGTCTGTTGTACCGAACTCGTACCGAACCGTGACCCCAATACCGAGGTACGTACCGAACCGTGGCTTCTGTGTACCGTTACACCCCTAATCTATTGTGTTTGTATTTGTATGATCCACTATATAAACATAGTAATTATAATATCTACATATACATGGCATTTGATTGGAGGCTAGTCTCACATTGTCCCACAGCAACATTAAAATAGTTTAGATTTGTGTATGTTGTTTATGTAAAAAATTTACTTGAAAGTAACGCAATAGTTACTTTCTGAAGTAACTAGTTACTTTTATAATTTGTGACTGAGTAAGTAATTTAGTTACTTTTTGGAAGAAGTAACTGTAACTAGTTACTTTTTAAAAGTAACTTGCCCAACACTGCTGACTATATAGATTTGCCTTATTGAAGTCGCCAGCTACGATCATGGCTGCGTCTGAAATGCTTGACTTGGTGCTGGTTCAATGAGTCCTGTAGGTCTGCCAGAGCTTTGGCGGTATCTGCTTGAGGTGGGATATATACTGCTGTGATGATTATGGCTGTGAATTTGTGGGGGAGATAGAACGGGCGACATAGAATGGACAGATGTTCAAGCTCCGGCGAATAGGAGCGGGAAACAATCTTTACCTCCTTGGGGATACACCAGCCGTTGTTTGTAAGGAAGCAGACCCCCCCCCACCTATGGACTTTCCCGACTCTTCTGTTCGATCAGCGTGGAAGACCGAGATCATCCATCTTGTTCTCCAGCTATCTAATATTCGCCAACAGAATCGATGGGATCACTGGCCGGTAAGCAGAACTTTTTAGCCTGTTCCTGATTCCACTTCTCCGTCCTCTGTGCCTTCGTTTGAACGCGCCGCCATTCCATTTGTTCTTGTCTCGTCTCATCTCCGGTGGCCAATCTTGGCATAAAATGTTGTTAAACTCCTTTTTCAGTCCGGAGTTTAAGTCCATAAGTGACTGGCGTATGACATCCATGCCAGCGTAGTTTTTTATAAAAAACGGTATTAAAAATAAACACAATAACAAAAAATGCACACTATCTGTGGAGCAAAACAGACAGCGACTGACCTGGGCCATGCCATCTTCTTCTCGTTAGTTCATGCCAACCGTTCACTGCCAACGAGACGAGAGATCTAGTTCTTGATAGTTTTCTTTTTTTTATTAGCGATTTCCATTCATATTTCATCAATCTAGCCTCACGTTACCCACTGGGACTCTGTCTGAGCTCCATTGGGAAAATACCGCCCCCCTATCGTCTCTCCGGATGGTACTGCACCCCTTTGGATTGGATTGAATGAAAAGCATGGAGAAAAAAAAATCCTGCTTCCACATTTTACTTGTCAGACAAGTAACCCGAGATGATCGAAGTCATTGCCGAGCCGCAGAACAGCGGAGAATGTGTGTTTACAGTACCCAGCGTTGGATCAATAAACGTGATCGATATTTGGAATGGCGATCAGGAATTGGAATAATCTTTTTGGAGAACATCTGATCTGAGGTAAGGAATCTATTTGACCAGTCGTGGGATAGTCAGCTTTTTTCAAATGACAACGTTTTTTTGTGTATTCCAGTATATTCCAGTAAAGGCCGATTATCACAGAATCTTCTGAAATGTTCTGGAACTTTCATAAAACGAGCGTTTTTCAAAATGGTATAAAACGGAAATGAACCGATAGAAAAACAATCCGTTGACTGCAAACAAGTCATTGATAAGCGATGGCCATATTATACACAGCCATAATTTAAGATATAGTTTATGCGTTCGCAAATATGAGAGCTCTATCATTGAAGTGGGTGGTGGCACGCAACAGGGTTCCGGGGCACCGGACACGTGGCACGGAAAGTGTTAAATGTCACTCTTGCCACTGTCGGACTCAGGGGGGGGGGGGGTCGCCCCCCCTGGTGCCCCCACGGTTGAAAAACACACGCTAAAGTGCCCTTTTGAGTGGCGAAAAATTTGAGGGTGTGCCCTATTGGTGCTCTTCCCAGACCAGGCTGCAGAAACAAATTAGTGGGGGGGAATAAAATGTTCTCAGGGGGGCACAATGGTTTTTTCAACACGGGTTCCCTTTTATATGTTTCAGCTGGGACAGCGGCGCTGTGGCTTGCTTGGC
Organism: Notolepis coatsorum; assembly: GCF_963971535.1. NCBI lineage: Eukaryota > Metazoa > Chordata > Actinopteri > Aulopiformes > Paralepididae > Notolepis > Notolepis coatsorum. Next base: position 90,472,705 of record NC_140174.1, on the reverse strand, counting down.
GCTGCCCACGGTGCTGAACTAAACAGCAGAGAGGCAATTGAAAAATCTAATTTCTCTCCATCTTAAGAACTTTCACTTATACAAAAACAGACTGAACGGATATATATAACAGACCTGCTGGGGCAGCGGACTGAGAGCAGGGGACACAAACAGGCTGGATAAGATGGTCAAGAAGGCCAGTAGCGTGGTTGGGGTGGAGCTGGACTCTAGCGAGGGTGGCGGAGAGGAGGAACCTTGCTAAGCTCCAGGCCATCACGGAAAACCCCTCCCACCCACTATACACAGACTTGGCTGACAGGAGGAGCATGTTATAGGCTCACACTACCTAAATGCAGCACTGAACGGCACAGGAAGTCCTTCATTCCGACAGCCATCAGACTATACAATGCATCACTGTGCCTCACTGCATCACTGAGCACAGAGTGACAATTACCATCTTCCTGGACTCTTACTTTTTAAACAGCACTGTGCATTATTACACCTACTGTAGACTTCAGTATATTTTTACTGTATTTATTTACTGTATCTTGTATTATATTTTTATTCCATTTCATTTTATTCTATTCTTAGGCCATTTGTTTCGTTATTCTTGTTTGTGACTTGTTCTGTCTAAATGTTTAATGTTGAGTGATTTGCAGTGTCAAATTTCCCTCAGGATAATACATTTCTATTCTATTCTATATCTTTGAAAAGTCTCCATTTATTCAACACTTCTGAATTCACTGACAAACTGAACTGAACTGACAAAAATAAGGTGCATAAAAAAGCAAACAAAATTCCTCCACAGGCTACTCACCACCATAAGTAGAGAGGCAAGCGGTGTTTGGGGACAGAGTGAAATCTTCTTAAAACACTGCCCCTCCACTCATTCCTGAAATTTTTTAAGTCCTTCTCAAATGCCAACTGAATTAAATTGGCCTTAGTTGCGTCGATGAAGCATACTAAGGCGATGTTCTGTAAAGACGTTCTTGAGGGTAGAAAACGAATTCTCACAGAGTGCCGTGCTAGCTTCAGTAGTGTTGTTGTTGTTGACATCAGTGCCCACTAGGGCTGTCCCCGGCAAAAACTAGAGGACGTGCCCATTGGTGCCCTTCCAATGGTCTAAATTTGACCATGTGCCCCCACAGTTGAAAACATTGCGCTAAAGTGCCCCTTTGAGCGGTGAAAATTAGAGGACGTGCCCATTGGTGCCCCTCCAATGGTCTAAACTTGACCATGTGCCCACACAATTGAAAAACGTCACGCTAAAGTGCCCTATTGAGTCGTGAAAACATAGCAAGAAAATTAAATAACATGTCTTAATGACTGCTCTGTTAGTGGATAAAATGTGATGCAGCTTACCAGGGCAGGCTTTCCCAAAGTGGGTGCCATGATGAAGACAGTCTAGGGGTGTTGCAAAATTGTTAAACCCTGCTTATATTCTAAACACATTATATGGCCATTATCAAATTTTTTTTGGGAGTTTTTGCAAGGAACCGATGGGCTAATATCTAGCTAACATTTTGATGTTTCTCGATCTGCACTGTCCCCATTTCCCCCCCCAGTGTATCCTTTAGGTTAGGTTAGAGTAAGTTAGTTTAACTGAGGCACAAAGCATGCTGGGAACTTGAGACACAACTCTGAGCAGCCCCGTCACTACAATATTCCATCCATTTAAGTTTTCAGTTTTAGAGACACATCCCCTCTTGAATGTTCAGATGCCAGAGGGCTTAATGCAGTCTGAGCTGTAACCCTGCATTCTACTACTGTGTGTGAGGTATATACAGCAAGCTTTCTTTGAAGTTGCAAAGATTGAGTTTGTTTTGACCAATTATGCATTACTAAATACTAATGTATGTACACTGCAAGTGCTTTTATTGATGGCAGTATGTTTTAGCCTATAGGCTACTGTGGCTATGTAGCTAGCTAACTAAACAGCTACATTGCTTAGCTGATTATATGCTAACCTGTGTTCTCAATTTAGAAATAAAGTGTACAAATTATTTTAGGATAATTTGCACAAAATATACCCATAGCACTAGTTCAGTGTGAATTGCTTTTTAAAGATAAGAGTGGTAGTAAACTTAAAAGTGGGTTTAGCATTGGCCTATATTCTATGATTACAGAATGCCAAGGAGAGAAAGAAATCAGAATAATATTAAAAAACAGCTGAAAATTACATTCAAAAGCAACAATAGTAAGGGAGGAGATAAGGATACAGGTATGTATTTGTAAATCCTAAATCACTACTAGCTATGTGTACAAGCTTGTCTCACAGAGCCATAGTTTGGATTATAACTGAGAATCTGGTACTAACATGGTCAATAATGCTTATTTGACAGAAAAATGTGTCTTAAACATTTAAATTGACCAACCATAGACCCTTTTTATTCCAAGCAAGGCAAGGTAGTGCTTTATGACATTGTTTTATAATACAATTATAACATTGTAGGCTACAGTATGAATATTATATACAGTACAATATTATTACTATTATAATATATAAATATTATTTGCTCCACCTTAGATAAAGACAGTACAGACAATGAAGATGGAGATATTCAAGAGGGAAATGATGATATCAGGAAGATAGGAGAGATTGTGAAGAAGTGGAGGAAAGAGAAAATGCAGATGATGCTATGGAGAGAAATGAGGATGAAGACGGTCATGGAGATGCTAAAGAAAGCGAGGATGAAAAGGATGATGGGGAGAAATTATTCAAACGACAAATGAATTGAATGCTCTCCTGTTGCCATTAAAATATCCCACTGATCCAGCCAGTATCCAGGTACAATATATTAAGTTTAATGGAGAGAATGGGGAAGATAGAGAGGGGGGGAGGGAGAGATAGAGATAGGAGAGAAGGAGAGGACATGAGGAGAGGAGGAGAGTACAGGAGGAGAGAAGGAGAGAGGAAGAAGCTCAACAGCACTCAAATTAACTTCAACTGTTAAACTGTTTTATGTTGTAAATGGCTTTTAAAGAATAGGTTCACTATTTTTCAACCCAGACCATATTAAAATGCTGTTTCCCAAATATTTATATTCCTCACTGATATCTTTAGCATTGAGAAATGTACCAATGCAGCAATGGTTTAGGGCAGGCCTTCAAACGCCACGATAATCTACTTTTCAAACACCATGACAATGAGGTGAAATAAACATTTTAAAGGTGTATTGTGTTTTTATCATAGAGGTGTGGTTATACTATTAATCTGGATGGTCCGTTATTCTAATGTTAATCTTAATCAAGGATGAAGACTATTTCACCATACATGACACATCATAGCTGGACTTCGTTTCTATCCCTGACAAAACAAATACTTGTGATCTGTATATGTTTAAAATCAATCAGCTTTTTGCTCACTGATTGGGTCCCATGTTGTGCAGTAGGTGCCCTTTTTTTCTTTTCGCCCCTGCCCTTCAAACAGCCTGAGTCCGCCACTGACTCTTGCTATATATTTATTTAACTTGTGAAGCTGTGTCCGAGCCGTTTCCGTGATGTCTGTATGTCTCTTGTTAATGTTCATTTGTAAAAAATTATAATTACCAGAAAAATAAGCTGGACTGAGTTACGAGCGAATATCAAACTATATTTAAGTTAGTGAATCATGTAGGGACATTTCAAAAATAAAATGCAAGACATTTTATGACCTTACATCCAATTTAAAACGACTTAGTTTCTGCGCCAAAAACAAGTTAACTAGTTATAGCCCGCCAATCGTTGGCCGCCAACGAGTATACTCGTTATTATGATAAGTTATTTTATTAACCATTTCCATTCATAATTCATCCTGTTATGGTGTAGGACTGTGTTGCACTCTGTCTGAGACCGCAACTGTGCAATACAACCGACTAACACCTTGCGGCCGCTATTGCACTCCATTAGAAACGATTGATAACTATATATTATCAATCTTGCGTTGATCCGATATTTTTTTCCCCCCAAGATCGCAGCCCGTGTGTGCCGTTGGCTGCGATCAAAGCACGGAGGGCCGATTTCCCCCCGGTCCTCTTTCGGGCATGTATGATTAAACATAATACCGATAATCTAGCGTTGATTTCAGGATGATTCAATAATCAGGTGAGAAATGGCAACGTGTTAAGTGGATTTCACTAAAGGGCTGTTTGACGGAGTTCCCTGGGATTACACAGGATCACTCTACAACTATACTCATATTCACCATGGTATAAAACGGAAATGTGTAGATGAAAAAAATATCAGTTTTTTTGCATGTTGACCAGAAGAAACCCAGACAATCGACGGCGTTATTAGAACCATAGCTATAATATAAAATATAGGTTTAGCTCTACAAACAAGGTGAGCGATTACATGGGGTTAATGGGTGGCATGGCCTATGCACTTCCCGGAAGGGGCGTGGCACTCAAGAGTCCACATCACAGAGGACCCGACACAGATTGTGGTGAAAACGGCAAAACCGCACCTCCATCACCCGAGACAGCTAAGGAAGTTCAGAGTATCGGGGAAGATACTCTACTCCTATTCCGGGGATGTAGAGAGCATTCTAACTGGAAACATCACTGCCTGGTTTGGAAACAGCGCGGCACTGGACAGGAAGGCACTCCAGAGAGTGGTGCGCTCAGCAGAGCGTACTAGGGGTATTGCACTACCACCCCTGCAGGATTTATATAACAAGAGGTGCAAATCCAGAGCCTGCAGAATTATGAAAGACCCCCACCACCCCAACAGCCTGTTCAAGCTGCTACGGTCAGGCAAGCACCTACGGTCACACGCTGCAAGAACAGAGAGACTCCGGCTCAGCTTCTTCCCCCAGGCCATCAGAACTCTCCACTTACAAGTACACCCACTAAAACTATCACTTAAACAAAATAGAAAGTCACTTTAAAGGAAGGAGGTACTAATAGTATAGTTTAGATACATTAAGATTTAAAATTGTATATAGGAACCAGTTTCTCAGGAACTCAGCATGTCTTTTTTTTTACCATGCATATCTTGCGTCTTACCCATTTAATTGTTTCTATGTCTATTTTATTATTGTGTTTTGCACAATCAATGCAGGCATGACCACCCGCATTTCACTGTATGCCCTGGTATGTATGTGACAAATAAACCTCTCGATTCTTAATGCGTTTGGATGTGCGGGAAACCTGGCATGACATGTAGGGTCCAGTCGACCCAGCAAACCTTTCACTTGCCGTTCATCACAGTAATAACACAAACATCATTTTCAAGTTCAACTTCATTTATTAAGTCAATATACAATAGAGTAAAATGGTACAAATATCATTCAAAATAAAAATCAGTTAAAAAAATAAAGGATCCAAATGGATATTTTATTTGCTTTAATAAAAAATTAAAATGTTGCACAAAATAAAAACACTTAAAGCCTCACCCTTGTGGACCCCTGGTCCCGATTCTATGACTTTTTACATACATTTTCAATATGTCAAAAGATAATGATTTTAAACGCAGTTATTGACCTAGGGTACCTACTTTGTGCCTGGTGTCAGTTTCATCTCATTCACTTCCATGTTAAAACGCATTTTTTAATCTGCACAATATTTGAAAGTTTTTGAAATGAACACTTTTTCCACAATGGGATGGACAGCTTTCGTTCTGGGATGCTGTTACCGAATTACAACACACGGCAGCGCAATTGCTCTATCGCCCACTTTGCCAGCTAGTAACCAGCAGGAGGCGGAGACTATGGTGCTATTCTGGCTGCAGAGCTCCACAGACTGCTGTCGTGGGGGGGGGGGGCGGGTGCGAGAGAGAGAGATCAGCCCGCAACACCACCAACTACACTCCTCCTCTCCCCTCTATCGCGTGCCACACAGCTGAAACACGAGCCGCTGATGGGTGGTGCAGCCCGGCACCGGAGCTCCCTTGCATGCGGAAGAGCGCTGGTGATCAGCAGACACCGCACGTGTCTTCAGAATCTACCGGGAGTACAGTGTACCGTGTACGCCCGCGGAGATAAGACATAATCAGTGCTTACTAACGTTAGCGTCTCAGCTATTTCTGACCGAATTAGTCAACCTTTTTTTATAAGGGCAGTTTCGTATTCACAAGGACTTGAGGTTTTTCACACTAATATAGAGTCTAAAACGTCTAAAAACATGAAGAATGCCGTTTTCCGCTTTTTTTTTTCTTATAAAAAAGCACTTACTATCAAACACTAATAAGTGGTTAAAATTCGGAAATATTTGTAATCCGTTACAGATTGTGAGATTAGGCTCTTATGTTGTTTGTGGAAAAAAAGGTTTTAAAAATATTAAAAATTAAAAATTATATGGCTTTGAACTTGAACCATACTTTCATCCCTTAAGCCTCATGAGCTCCACCAGTGCTAGGGATGCACAAGGGTTAATTAAGCCTTTCTAGGACAATTTGCTCACTGGCACTTTGGCGACCCCTAGTGGCTTTCTGGAATCAGAAACTTCACCAGGCTCATGCATGTGCTATAAGTATGAAGTATGTTTCAAGTTTCTTTAATAGTTGTCATACAGAAGTACAGAATACTTTTGTACAAAATGCTTCTTACTGTTGCGCTCCAGAGACTGTGCATGACAAGATAAGTATGAAATAAAAACATAGTAAAAATTAGAAGTAAAAAAAGAGGTCACAGTGTTCAGTTTTGACATATGTACAATGTTCGTAGACGTAGTTACCATACAATATACAATACTGTGCAGTGTACTAATATACAATACAATATAGTGCAAGGCATAAATGGACGAGGTGCAGTTTAGGTACAATTCACAGTAGGTGTACGAGTTGTAGTGCAAATCCTTTATCAATAAATATAAAGTGTAAGTGTGTTTGTGTGATCTAAAGTGTGGAGAGTGGGTGCTGCAGTGTGTTGTTTGTTTGAGTGAGTGTGTGCGTGTGGGTGTGTGTGCTGTGTGCATTTGATGGTTGTTGCATAGTGATTATTGTTCGTTTAGCGATTATTTTCGTTTAGCAGCCTGATGGCCTGGGGATAGAAGCTCCTTCTGAGTCTTTCTGTGCTCGCCATAAGACTCCGGTATCGCTTGCCTGACGGCAGCAGTTCAAAGAGGCAGTTGTTCGGGTGGCTCGAGTCCTTAATAATTCTCTTAGTGGTTTTGGTTTGCATAAAAGTATACAGTCCTCAAACTAAAATGGCCAATTTTGGGGGCGCAGGTTAAGAGGACTCCTCCTGCAGCTCATCATCTGGGGGGAAACACAGAACAACATGTTTTAAAACAAGTTTTTCTTCCTTGACAGAAGTTGAACACTAGTTACCTGGTGAGTTCACTAGACCAAGCCTGGTAAATTGACTGGATAAAAGCTGTTATATAAATGCAAAGTGCTTTACAATGCATGTCTCACATTCACTCGTACATTAACACACAGACAGCGGATGCAACCATGCAAGGTGCCAACCTGTTCATTGGGAGCAATTAGGGTTAAGTGTCTTACTCAAGGATACTTCGACACTGTCAGTAGGAGTCGAACCAGGAACCTTCCGATTACCAGACGACTGCTCTAGCTCCTGAGACACTGGACCTCATTCACCAACATAGTCTTCCTCTTATGACAGCCTCCTTGGAAGGTCGTAAGAGAAAGTCGACGACAATTACCCCCGGATTGACCAACGCGTGGAGAGGTCTTAACTTTCCAAATGATCTCAGCTGCAATCCCCAGAATGAGATAAGTCACTCATTCACAAACTTGAAGCGCACGTTCCGGTTGACTTAATTTGCATACAGACACGCCCCTACAGCTCCTTATAATGCAAGGGCGGTGCGCCAAAAATTTTCGGCATTGCCCCATATTAAACAGTTAATAAGGAAGCGCTTTGAGACTGGATCAAAGTTTGATTAGATTGATACCGTCTTGTTGCGTGCTCCTGGCCACAGCGCGCGCACACGCGTACTGTATAGTCTACGTGCGTAATGAACAGTAGGCTTATATTATTATAATGACTTGTTTTTATTAGATTACAGATACTGCGCTGCCCTATAGCAGTCACTGTTGTTCCACTAAAGTAGTGGTTCCCAAACTGTGGTGCGCCCTCTAGGTGGTGCGTGACATGAAAAGGCTAATGGTAATTTTTTTTTATTTATTTTTTACAATAACATTTTATAAAAATCTTTGATGGATATTAAACATGCTGGCAGAGTACATGCATCCATGTTGTCGTGAACATTTTAATTAAATAAAGAAATTCCCTATCCATAGTCGCCGTGGGAAGAGATAAAATAAAAAATAAAATCTGTGCACGGAGACCAGCAACAATCTTCTCTAACAGAAACCAATTGGGGGGTCAGTCAGCTATAGGTCGGGAGGTGACAGGGGGTGCACGGCCAAAAAAGTTTGGGAACCGCTGCACTAAAGTACAGTACACATCTTAAAAAACACCACAGAGTTGTTGGTTGACATCGACCTGCATTAAATGTAGTAAACTGGCATGAGAAATGTAGGAAATTGGTAAGCGGTGGTAAGCTTGACTGAAACCTCAAACGATTGAGGACGACGAGTCCGGTCCGCTCACAGTACGCCAGACTCTGGTGGCCTTAAGATGTCATGCTAAGATGTGTACTGTACGTACTACTATAGGGCAGCGCATACAGTATCTACTATCTCCTAATGAAACAAGTAATTCGAGTAATATAAGCCTATACTATTCATTCATTACACACGTAGGCTATACAGTGTGCGCTGAACAGGTGGCCAGGAGTGCGCAACAAGATGGTATAAATATGGAATATTAATACAGTCCATTCCACTATAGCTATATCCATGCGATTAGCTTTAGTTCTTATTTATTTATCCACAGTCATTTGCAGTGTTGGTGTAGTGTTTATTTATTTTCCGACATCACGATGCCTCTTGAGGCATGACTAAATGTAATAAAATGTTTTATCATACAAATTGTCATATTTATTATGATTATGATTAATTAATTCCAAGGATGCCTGTAGAGTTGACATGAACGAAATCACCATGATTCCTCCCAAATAAAGCCCTTAAGTACATGGCGCACACCAGTCTGTCAGAGTTACGACTGCTCTTCAGCGCTCCTAAATCCTGCTCCTAGTTAAGACCGAATCCAGGAGAAGGGACTGTTGGTGAATCCCAAAATCGTCCCGAAAATGAGCTAGGACAAAAATTTGTCTGATCTTTGTCTCAAGTCCGTTGGTGAATGAGACCCACTGTTCAATGCCTGGTAGGATCTATTGGTTTGAAGGAGGCTTTTTCAGTTAACCCAGGGGATTAAACTGCTGACCTCATAATCTGCCTTTAAAGTAGGCGTGGCCTTCATGCACCGAGTACAGTTGAAGTTTGGCACTATTTTATAGGCTGTGAAATCTGCATTTCGTGTCTTAAATCCCTCTGACAGTTGGGACATATTTGTCCAAAGTGACACAAGTGTGTTTGTCTGATGATACTATCAGAGGTGGAGCTTCAGATTGTGGTCACAAACTATTTCCCACATTGTGGCAGATGTGTTATCAAGAAGACCTCTGGTGCTGAAGATTAGTACTCTTGACAAGGAAATATCAACCTCCCACTGACCAGTGAAGACAGAAGACCCAGGTGCAGATTATAAAACCAATGACTAGTGAAGACGGAAGACCCAGGCTTAACCCATAGTGCAAGTTCAGTATATCCACCAGTGAAGTAACCAGTATAATCACCAGTATACTATAGTAATCAGTATATTCACCAGTGTAGTAACCAGTATAGTAATCAGTATATTTACCAATATATCCACCAGTATAGACCATCAGGGCTAGGCTTTAGACATGTCAGCTGTGGGAGCACGCCACTAAAGACAGTAAAGATAGTCATATACTGGAGAGCCTTCTTCACTGTCATCATATACTACAGTCTTCTTCACCGTCATCATAATATACTAGTCTTCTTCACGATCATCATCATAATGCATTTCTCTTTCTTTATTCGTACATGGAATTGTTACAGTCCAACAGTGTCTTCAGTACATAGTTCACTTAATATGATCCACTAAATTCCAAGTCCGAAAGGAACAGGAAGAAGAAAACTCTTATTGTACCTGCCCCTACATACATGCAGTACACCGATAAGACTGTTCACAGCGCAATGTTTACCAAACAAAATGTACATACTTATTTTGCAGAAATGAAAACACAATTAAACATAAATAAATACATTTTGTGTATCCATCAGTTAAATTGCATTTACTGATGTTCCTTCATTTATACACACTTCTATAACTAAATCATACTATACTAGACTATATTGGTATACAGTATTATTTTATATATATATATACTGTTATTTTAATATATTATTATTCTATGTTAAGATGCTATACTATACTCCTACTAGCCTATACTATAATGCTATATTATCCTGTTATGCTAAACTGCAATACTATACTAAACTGTGCTATACAGTCTATTTATCTTTTCTTTGTACAACTTTCTGAAGTGAAATTTATTAGAACTCTTTTACATCATTGTGCAAAGAGTTCCATAGTTTGATACCTATAACTGAGGTGCACCTTTGTTTTAAGGTGGTTCGTGCAAATTGGTGCTTACAATTGAATTTCCTTCTGCTGTCATCTGGACAGGGAACAAACAACCTCTGTATGTTTGCTGGCAATACTCTGCATTTTGCTCTAAACAAAACTAATAAAGTCTGTATTTCAGCTAATTGACTATTTATAATGATCTAAGCAAATGTATGCGTTTATTAATAGATTTATAAGCATAACGTTATTAACTAATAACCAATGCATGCGTTTATTAATTGGTTTATAGGATAATGCTGTTATCTAATAACCAATGTATGGGTTTATTAATTGGTTTATGAGCATAATGCAGTTAACTAGTAAAGGGTGTCGAGTCTTTTCTCCTAATGATTGATGAAAGCATCACAAGCCCTACAGTAGAAACATGCTCACCTTGCGAGCGCTGGCCGCCAGGCTGGGAGACTTTGTGGTCCGGGTGGTCGTGGTGCGGGACTTGACAGCTGCTGCGCCGTTGCATGGCGACTTGCGAGAGGCACTCTGAGTCGGGGACTTGGAAGGTTTGAGAGTGGAGCTTCGGAGTTTGTCCAAACCTTTCCGAAGGTAGGTCTTCTTTCTCGGCGTGTTCTCAATGGTAAAGCTAGCCTGAGAGACACAGAAAGACGCACAGAGGGAAACGGAGACCGGAAATGTAACACTTAATTTCACTATGCTCCCATACATCATTTCGGATTAAATTTTTTTCCAATTTCTGTTTTTCTCCCCGTCCCAATTTAGTTGTTGTGCCAATTCCCCCCCCTCCCCTACCTGGTTGTTGTTCGCATGTTCTCCTACGAGTCGGCACAAGGGCATCCCGAGTCGATCGCACGCTTCCTCCGATACGTGCGGCGACAGCCAGTGACGTCTTTTCACTTGGCAGCGAGGACTCTCATTTGGTGAAGTGTAACGCATGGGAGGGCACGCTATCTCCACCAAGTCCTGCCCCCGCTGAGCAAGGGCAGAGACCTGACCTGTAGGCGTCGCTGTCCACCACGCCAGATTCCCAGCCACCAGCTTCCCACCCCCCAATACTGCCAATTGTATTAGTATGAACGACCAGCCAAGCTGGTAGCAACGCAGAGAGCTGGGCTCGAACCCAGCATCTCCTGTGTTGGTGACTAGCGCAATCTCCGCTACGCCACCTGACCGCCCGGAATTAACGTTTGTCCCCGGAAATAACATTAGGCTGGTCAGACTCCCAAATATCTAACGCTAGCTGTTGGCAATGAAAGCAACCAGCACTGTATTTCAAATAGTCAAATAGTTCCCAGTGACTATCGAATATCGATTTTCTGATTTTTGCCCATCCCTACATCCCAGATAGATAGCTATTTCGATCGACTCTAGGGATGTGCATAGCGGTTATTTGATCTGCTGTCATTAACAAGATGAAAACCAGATAGCTGTGTTAAACTGGTTCCAAGTGGTCTGCCGTGCCACAATCTGCCCATTTCACATTCCAATATACAAATCTAACATTACCAGGCAGACGACATCCGTACAAGGCTACACAGTGATCATCCATGAGTTGCTGCTCATTATCACACAACAATGCTTGATAATGCATAATGTTAGCCAACTACAAAAATACAGCGCGCCTGCATGATGACTGGAATTTACTCATCACTACTTTACATTTCACCAGTTTATCGCGTTGCCTACTTCACACCCTGTCATTGATCGCATTGATTAGACTAACCGTAGAGAACGAGGATTGTATTTATTTTTCCTCGGATCAGGCGAGGGAAGGTTGCATGGAATAAAGTTGGTGTATGTGTTTGATGAACATGTTCAGCCTATTTTAATGACCCTGCTGCCTATATTAATGACCCTGCTGCGTTACAAACCTGTCAATTATCTGTGGTTTTGTTTCAGGGACACCTGTAGTATCCGATTGTATTAATCATCAGAATCTGGCGAAAAGAGTTTGATATTTTGAAAGCTAAGACTTTGTTTATTCAAAAAACAAAACCCCCAACCCCAAAATCTATATGTTGACATAAATCCACGTTTATTTAGAATTGTGCTGTTGAGACAGACTTATTTTGATGAAGCATGTCACATGTGTGCGTACGTGCATTTGTCTTTGTGTATGTTTGGGCATGTGTATTTGTGTGTCTCACCGGACTGAGAGGTTTCCGTGTGTTCCTCTTTGGTGTCAGAGGCCTGGGGAAGCTAGCCTTGGTCTGAGATAGAGAGAGAAAGAGAGATACATCCGTCTATTAACTAAACCAACATGTAGGACTAGTAACTAAACCAACATGTAGGACTAGTAACTGAACTAACCTGAGGGGAGGGCCTCAGGAGGGCGGAGGAGGTCTGCCCTTTGGGCCTGAGAGAAAGCTGCTGAGAGAAAGCGGAGCTGGTTTCGGGCATCAGGGAGTGGCCGCGGGAGGCAGGGCCAGCAGTATGCCCAGGCATATAAGACGAACGGTGGCCGGTCAGAGAGTCGGGCATCAGAGACGCTCGGCGGATGGTCTCTGATGGATCACCCAGACGCAGGTCTTCGTCTGTGATGATGAAATCTGGACAAAGGCTGGGCTGGAGGGAGAGAAAGAAAGACGTGTTTAGTGTGGGTGAACTCTGACCCTAGACTCCAGGGGTTAAATGAACCGTCTGTGTGTGACCTCTGACCCTAGATTCCAGGGGGTAGCTGCTCTTCAGGTGAGGCAGGCAGGCCTGGTTCCTGGCCTGTAGTTGAGCGATCCTCACCCAATCGTCACCCAGTAGGTCAGGTTCATTCTCTGTCCCCACACAGAAGGTACCACTACCTGGAACACACAAGTTGTCACTGTTACATACTACATTCTAATGTTATATAATGTTACACAAGGTTAAATAATAAATCAAATTACATTAACGTGAAACATGTTAACTATATTCAAGGGAAAATATCTAAGTCAGTAGCCATTTACTGCTCACTTATACTTCCTTTCATATCTTAGTGTGGAAGTATGGGGTCAACTTTTTTTTTTTAAAAGAGTGTAAATCCGATAGTCTTACTGCAAAAGGGGGCCATTCTGAACATTTTTAAGGCTGGTTACTATGATCACACAAATCCATTGTTTATAAAGTCTCATGTTATGAAATTTAATTATTTGGTTCATTATAAAATTATGCAAATAATGTACAGAGCTAAAGCAAAGTTACTCCCGGACGGGGTGATTTTTTTTTCAATACATATATTTGTATTGAATATTTGTAAATTTACTGTTAAAAAAGCTAAGAAAGGGATTAAAAGGAGGTGTATTTCTATTATTGGGGTTAACTTGTGGAACAATGCCGATATAAAGTTAAGAATGAGTCATTCGCTTTTGGTTTGTAAAGCAATTTTTTAATCGTTTGTTAATTTCTTTTAGAATACCGTTAGAGTCTTAATTCTGTTAAGAATATAGGACAGGGAGTCCCCTATCCTTTCCTCTACTGGGCCTGGCCCAATTGATTCAAGGGACCCGTGTCGATGGGGGCCCGGCTACGGGCGCAGCGGCCTAAGATATGGGGGGCGCCAATGGGCTCAGCTCAGGGGGGTGGGGGTCAGCGTTTAGGCGGTTTGACCCGGGAGAGTGGGATCCCGTGGGTTGTGGGTTGGTTGTGCGTGGGGTGGGGGGCTTGGTGGCATGGGAGGTAGCGGGCTTGGCTCAGTGGGGGGGGGGGGGGGGGGGGTATTGCCCCTCGCCCCTCTACTGGGTCGGGCCCAATCAGATTAAAGATGCCTGTGTCGCTGAGTGCTGGACCCCGTGTGGGACGGACCTGGGATGCGGGGGAGCCCGGTTTCTAGGGGGGGGGGGGGGGAGGGTGGGAGGTTCCTCTTGCGGGGGTCTGGGAAGATGAGCGCAGCAGAGTTCAAGGGGCCTACATCATTGTACTGTTGTGTTATTGATGTTATTGTATATGTTGTGTTGTATGTCTATAAGTGTTCAATAAAAATTTAAGTTTAAAAAAAAAGAATATAGGACAGGCATGCCTCAGTCTGTACCTTTTCAGTCACTGTAAAATCAAATATTGTAAAATGATTGTGCATATTGTATGAGATGACTGAATAAAACGACTACTACTCCTAATACTACAGACATAGTTTCAGTAACTATGAAGAATCACTGTAAGACGGACAGAGTTTCAGTAACTATGAAGAATCACTGTAAGACGGACAGAGTTTCAGTAACTATGAAGAATCACTGTAAGACGGACAGAGTTTCAGTAACTATGAAGAATCACTGTAAGACAGACAGAGTTTCAGTAACTATAATGGATCACTGAAGAATAGACTGATTACTCACTGCGTGGAGGAAGCGGATGGGCAGTGCTTCTCCTGTATCCTGGGAGATTGCCAAGTTGGCCGCTACTGCCGCCAGTGGCCATGTCGGCGGGCGGGTCAAGCGGCTCCATTGAGATGGGGCGTGAGGCGTGTGTGGAGGAGAGGTTTGGCTGAGAGCGGGCCGACGGCAGGCTAGTCTCGTTGAGCCCTGGAGTTTTCTGCAGACAGAGATCACCAGTCATTTAACATCTCACAATCCTGTAGCCTCTGCAGACTTTAGTCACCCAATGTTACATTACCAACAATCATGTAGTCTCTACAAATTATAATCACCTAATGTTACATTACCAACAATCATGTAGCCTCAACAATCATGTAGCCTCTACAGATTATCACCTAATGTGTGTGTCTGTGCTAGTGCAGGTGACAAACCCGGTGTGTGTGCGTGCATATGCCCTCCACCTGTGTCATGGTGATGTTGATAACCTGAGTGGTCCTGCGTCTCTTGATGGAGGAGGGCAGAGGCCTCTTGGCGGAGTCCAGACACAGATCAGCTGCTGTAGAGGTCAGACTCTCCATGTGACGACCGGCCCTGGACCTGGAGGAGGAGCAATAACACCAACTCAATATTATACAGGTACTGACCATAACAATAATACATTATTTTCTAGAACTCAGTGGCTTTACTAAGAGGTAGTGAGACAAACGGCAGACAAATATAACAAACACACAAGGATGGATGGATGGGGTTAAGAGAAGAGACTGGTCATGAGGCAGGGTTGAAAAAAAAAAAATCTCGTCTAATATAATGGAAACACCCAAGTAAATGTAGAATTATACAATACAAATACATAATGGAAAGTATATTGAAAGCAAAAGTATAGAGTACTGTATATTGAATGAGTAAATCAGTATAATTGTATAAAGTATATGGAAATAGTAAATATATAGAAACAAATGATAGAATATATATATTGGAAGAGTAAATAATGAACATGAGTAAATAATGAACATGAGTAAATATAATGAACATGAAGACTGAGGCAAAGGATTTAGAGCCTGACCGGGCGGCTACGTGGCGTAGTGGGCAAGGCGCTCGCCACGAAATGCTGGAGACGCTGGGCTCGTCAGTTCAAGCCCAGCGCTCCACATTTGCTTTCAGTTTAGCTGGTCGTCCGTACTAATACACATTGGCCGTATTAGGGGGTGGGAAACTGATGGGTGGGGATCGGGCGTTGTGGACAGCGACTCCTACAGGTCGGTTGGTGCGCCTGCGCACGAGCCTCCCACGCGTTACTCCTCGCCACTGAGAGATCGAGCTGCGCAGGTGAAAAGATGAGACTGCCGTTACCTCAAGTACCGGAGGGGACTTGTGCTATGTATGACTTAGTCCACATTGCAGCCGGCTTGTGGGAGGCAAGAAACAGCGTTCGTGACAGGGGAGGGTTGAATTGGATGATACGAAATTGGGATGGGAGAAAATATAGAAAATGGGAGAAAAAGTGGATTAAAAAAAAATTATTTAGAGCCTGACCGATACTGGATTTCTGGGGCCAATGTCAATACTGACATTTGAGAGTAAAAATAATACAAGGGTCATGAATGTGCACCGCAAATTTTGACAAGATTAGAATGAAAGCTATCAGAGTTATGGCATTCACGTGAAAGATCTGCCACGGTGGTCAGGGTAAATCCATAATATAATTACAGGTCCCAATTAGGGCTGGGACATTACAGCGTTAATTTCAATGAATTAACTACAGAAAAATATTACGCATTTTATAGCACTTTGTTTATAATACGTTTCCAGGGATACCGTTTATACAGTTGTACAGCGTGCATTGGGTGACGTCAGACAGTTGTAGGCTACATGGGGAAAGTTGACTGCATTGCTTGGCCCGTTGAAGGGAGATTTAGTATATATATAAAAAAAAAATGAAGTTTGCAAAGACTTTGCATATCACCAGAGCATTTCAAGCCTACGGTATCACTGCAATGCTAAGCATGCTGCAGCTAACGTGGATGCTAGAGCTAATGCTGGCTAGGCTAACGTTAGCCCTAGTACGAGCAAGCAGGGTCGCCAACTAGGGCTGCACGATTAATAGTTTTTAAATCGAAACCGGGATTTTGGAATGCTGCAATTAGCAAATAGATTTTTTTTTTACATTTATTTAACCAGGAAGTCCCATTGAGATACAAGATCGGTTTGGGAGAGGGAGGTAAGGGGTTTTAGATTGTCCCGAACAGAC
Source organism: Notolepis coatsorum (assembly GCF_963971535.1). Taxonomy (NCBI): domain Eukaryota; kingdom Metazoa; phylum Chordata; class Actinopteri; order Aulopiformes; family Paralepididae; genus Notolepis; species Notolepis coatsorum. The sequence continues at coordinate 90,455,721 of NC_140174.1, read as the reverse complement.
CCACCACGTAGGCCAATAAACCTGTGGGGCTGCTTAAAAATAATAATTGCAAATTTAATCGCAATATCCGTTAGAAAAATCACAATTCGATTATTTCCCCAAATCGTGCAGCCCCATCGCCAACCCACACTAGACCAGATGATGGGGTTCAGAGCCAACAAAGTAAAAAACACTGGCTCGCTGGATTGCTGTGGACTGTAGACAACCAAAATACAGAAGCTGGAGAACCTCCTTGAACCATGCAGGTAAACAAAAACCTACCAACAACAAGAACAGTTTATTAGGGTTTCAACTTCACAAAGTGCAGAAACCCTATCGTTTGTGTGAATAATTCTCTTCAGCATTGGTTTAGCAAATTCCCGTGAAATGGTAAACATGAACTTTGACCCATTGAAGTTGTGCAAATGACCATGGTTTTTGGACCAATTGGTCAAAAGGGGGCACTATAGGACGGCCGGGTGGCGCAGCGGACTAAGCGTCTGCCACCACCACAGAGACAGTGAGATCGAATCCAGCTGTGGTGCTTCCGGGTTGACCGACTGTCCGTACTAACACAATTGGCAATGTTGGAGGGTGGGTCCTGGTCGTTGTAAACAGCGACTCCTACAGTTCGGTCAGGGCACAGCGAGGGAAAGACCTGGGGGAGGTAGTGTGATCGTTACACTCGCCCAGTGAGAGTCCGCACTGACAGGTGAAAAGAAGCAGTTGATTGGCTACACATGTGTTAGCATGTGATGCGATAGCCTCCACTCTCCCTGACCGACTGTAGGGGGTAGGTGCGCAACGACCAGCAAGGGGATTGGGAATTGGCATAACGACTAACATTGGGATGGGGAGAAAAACGGAAAAAAGCAGGGGGGAAAATAATAAAAAAAAGGGGGGCGCTATAATTAAAGGTCAACTTTAAAAGATCAGAACTCCTACACAGTGAGTCCGATTTACACAACTTGATGCAGACATCCATCTCTATGCCCTCTATGCCAGATTTTCCTCAAGGACCCATAAAGTCTGCCATATTGGATTTTCCGCCATTTTAGATTTAACACATTTATCACCACAGTCCAACAGTACATAATATGATCCACCAAATTCCATGGCCGAAAGGCACAGGAAGAAAAATTCTTATATGCACCTGCCCCTACACAAGGTGGACTTATTGCAATGTCCATAGGCGCCCACTTAACGGAGCAGACGATGCACGTGCTCCAGGACTATTGAACTTGGGGGAGCAAGCTTGTCTCTTTGCTCCCTCACTTTTTGATCATATCATATGATATAAATATCTTATCGAACCATAACTACATAATTTCAATCAAATTAATAATACGCAATGACACTTAATAGCAAGTTTTTAAGTTTCCAAAGATTGTGTGACCCCCCACTTTAATGGTTTGATCCAGTGCCCACGGGCCACGGTTCGTCGGCATGACGTATACGACATGTTGGGGGAGGCGGCTTTTTCGAAAGCCCTTGAAAAATTCAGGCTGGATATTGGATAACATTGTGACTCGTGAGGATTATTCTTCGGCGTTTACATCAAAATGGAGCAAATCATCACGTAAGTCGAACACTGTGACTGTATACTAAATACGCAAACAGATTGAAACTGAATATTTCTCGTATGGTGAGCCTCGGCGCTGCACCGAGTGAATCCAGAGATACAGGATGGTGCGCAGGCGCTGTGATCACCCAACGGCGGAAATAATGCCGCTTTGAGCAGTTTATAAAAAAATATAAAAAATATTTATTAGCAACGCCGAGCTTTCAAACCATCCCGTATCTCTGTGCGAACCCCTCGTGCAACTGTGAGCACCTTTGTAATGTCTCTGTGATACTTGTATAACGAACGGTTCGGCCAGAACCAGTCCTTCATGGTAAATCTAGGTTGGTTTCCCATTGAGGAGCAAGTGACTGTGGATTCACTCGGTGCAGCACAGTCACGAAAGGGGACCCTGATGTAAACAAGACAAACGTCTTTCTCTGGTCTGCATCCCCTTAACAATTGTGTGTATTGAGCCGTACTGTATTGTACCCATTCTGCAATCTGTTAAATAAAGTTTTCATTCATTCAGCCGCCGCGCTCACTGGGGCTATTGATAGCGTCAATTAGTTGTTGTTGTTGTTGGTGCTGCGGATGTGAACGGGGCTGGAGGGGCTTTGGGAGGATGGGAAAGTTATTATTATTATTATTATTATAATAGTAATTGGCTATCATACGTGCCTAGCTAGCGTTAGCTAAAAGAGCCCTCGCAGTGAAGTTATTATTATTATAGCTATCATACTGCAATATAAACTGAGTTTTATAGTGAAAAGAGCAGCTTTATTTTGGTCAAGATTGAAGGCTCTATATTGCAGGAAATTGCACATACAGGTGTTCATTAAATGTAAAAAAATCTGCCGTGGAGGGGGTCGTGCCGGACCCCCTCCAAACCACCCCTTGCAAAAAAAAAAAAGTAAAAAAACTTGCACCCCCACTTTCAACTATAACTAGGCGGCCATGGCAATGTCCACCAAATCAAACAGAATGTGCATTTTGCAAAAATGGAAACACCACAACTAAATTAAACCCATTTTGTGTATCTGTCAAACTACATATTTAGGTTCATTCATTTATACACAAGCATCTATACATTTTTATTATAATATAACTAAATCATACTACACTACTATAAAATATTTTAATATATTATTATTCTATGTTACGCTGCTATATAAACTGTGCTATACTGTCTATTCATCTTCTTTAATTTCTTTTTTTAATCCTCTTTCTCCGATTTCTCTCTGTTCTCTCCCCGTCCCAATTTAGTCGTTGTGCCAATTCCCCCCCTCCCCTACCTGGTTGTTGTGCGCATGTTCTCCGACTGGTCGGTACAAGGGAATCCTGAAGCCAGTGACTTTTTTTCACCTGGCAGCGAGGACTCTCATTGGTGAAGCGTAACGCGTGGGAGGTCACGCTGCCTTCATCAAGTCCTGCCTCCGCTGAGCAAGCGCCCAGACCTGACCTGTAGGCGTCGCTGTCCACAACACCAGATTCCCACCCATGACTTGCCCTCCCCCTAACCCAGCCAAACGGGTTAGTATAGCGATCAGCCCAAGCTATGCTGACTCCGCAAGTCGAGACCGCAGCCTCTAGCATTGGTGACGAGCGCAATCTCTGCTACGCCACCTGACTTCCATAGTTTGATACCTATAACTGAGGTGCACCTTTGTTTAAAGGTGGTTCATGCAAATTGGTGCTTAAAATGTAATAGAAACATTTCCCTACGCCGTCATCTGGACAGGGAATCAAAACTAATAAAGTCTGTATTTCAATACAATAGTTTCAATAGTCTGGATTAAATAAATAATTGGTATGTTCTCTTGAATCTACTTTGTGAACTATTCTTGCTGCCCTCTTCTGTAATTATAAATAATGGCTTTATGTTACTTTCATACGCGTTACTTTCTGACCAACCGACCCCAGACGCGTGAATATTTTAGGCAACCAACTTGTGTTTAGCGTTTCTCTGATTGGCCACTACGCCCATGTGACCGCGCCAGCGCGAGAGAGCTGCAGCGCGGAAATAGGCCGTCTATTGCCATTCTCTAAGACAAACTCTAACCTTAACCAGCTCCTTAACAGCGCCTAAACGTAACCCTTCTAACCTTAACCAACTCCGAAACAATGCCTAACCTTAAACAACTCCGAAACAATGCTTAAAGTTAACATGCCTAAACTTAACCGGCGAAAGAATGCACGTTAAAAAAAAAATTGAAGGGAATCGAACTCGTCACCAACGGACCGCAGGATCCACAGCAAGGCAGCACTACCAGTTGAGCTAGTTGTCTATGTTAAAAAAGGGGGGATTACTGCTACATAATGCTGCCGCGACAGAGCTCCGCGGCAGAGCGGAGCTGCCGCTCCGCTGCTGCCGCCGCGGCTGGACACAAGTTGGGCGTGGCTAGACACAAGTTGGTTGCCTTTAATATTTAGGCACCCCAGACAGTGAAACTCGGCCCCCACCTCTCCTCCTCCCGCACACTCAGCACCGGCTCTCCCCAGGGCTGTGTGCTGAGCCCCTTGCTGTACTCCCTCTACACCCATGACTGCAGTCCAGCCCACCCGGAGAACATTAATTTGCTGACGACACAACGGTGGTTGGACTTATTGCAGGGGGGGGGGGGGATGAGTCTGCATACAGAGATGAGGTCCTGAAACTAACATTGTTGTGTTCGGAGAATAACCTAGCACTGAACACTACAAAAACCAAGGAACTCATCTTTGACTTCAGGAAGAACAGTGCAGACAAATTATAAAGTGTGCGAGTGTGTATTGTTGTACTGCATGGTGTTATTCACCGTCAGTCATAATTCATATTCTCCTTCGTTTCATCACAATTTAAGCAAGCCTAGTAATAGACACAATATTTCTGACACTGGGAATACATTCACTGAGGTACATAGATACCAAGAACATGAATGGACCTTGTAGAAGTGGAGCAATCTTCAATTTACTTAGGGCTCCGGGCTTAGATGCATGTGGTCATAAGTTTGAATTAGGGATGTCCGATATTATCAGCCTACCGATATTAAAATGTGATATCGGAAAATATCGGTTTTCAATTTGATTGATTTGATTTATTGTCAAAAGTATTAATTAAAAGTGTTAATTCCACAACAAGAGATATGTAATGTTAATTACCTGAAATTATTCCATTTTATTCCAGCTAATATCGAGCATCCCTAGTTTGAATAGATATCAGCTTACCTCACTAACCATTCACACTGATCTCAGCCTACCTCACTAACACCAGTCACACTAAACTCAGCCTACCTCACTAAACACCATTTATACTGGCGTTGATCTTGAAAAGAGGTGGAAAAATACTCTCCATGAGAATTGAAAGTTGTTGTAGCCATTGAAATGCAGGAGCACACAGGAGTTAAAAACAAGCTAGCATGTGTTTAGTCTGGCATGTGGATGGTAGCCCTGGTCCCATGATGGAGAAACAACATTGTAGCATGTTGTAATAATGTAAGGAATAGGAATTCTGTATGATGGTAATGTTAGTGTAACTGACCTTTTGACCCGTCTGCTATTCAATGGTGTGAAGTACAGGGAGTCCAGAGACTCTTGACAACTTGTGACAACTTGTGTGTGCCATTTGGTTGCCAGGCGCTCCGAACTATGAACCGACGGTGTGCTGCAGTCCTCTGGGCCTGACGGCCTCCTGCACAGAAGAACAGCATTAGACAAAATTAGTCTACAATCCTTTCAGAAGATATAAATTGCCGTTTGAGAAATTGGTAGCAGCCACCTTTTAGCATTTGTTAGCAATGCTATTTTAAGCCAATGGGGAAGTACACTGTAGTGTTGAGATATTGAGAGTGAGGTGACTTACATTGTGGTGTTGAGTGTGAGGTGACTTACATTGTGGTGTTGGGATATTTAGAGTGAGGCACCTCGTCGAGAGAATCATCCAGGCAGCTCAGCTCCAGACTGTCATCCTGGCTGATCGCGGGCTGTTTGACCCGAGCCAGCTACGTGAGACAGATATTAAGAGTAGTTGTCACAATACCAGCCTAAGTATCACGATACCGGTTCTAAAACGATACCACGTTCTGTCATCTAATATTACATTACCTTTCCTGATATTTTATCTACCTTTTCCTCCCCATTTTTCTCCCATCCCCAATTTCGGAGGCAGCCATCGCATCTTTTCACCTGCACAGCACGATCTCTGTGGCGAGGGGACACGCCGCCCCCGTCGCTTCCTGATTCTGCTGTGCAGGCGCACCAACCGAGCTGTAGGAGTCGCTGTCCACAACGTCCGATACCCACCCACCAGCTTCCCACCCCCTAATACTGCCAATTGTATTAGTATGAACGACCAGCCAAGCTGGTAGTAATGCCGAGAGCTGGGCTCGAACCCAGCATCTCCTGCATTAGTGGCGAGCGCCTTGCCCACTGCGCCACTTAGCTGCCCAACATGAACAATTATTTATACAATTCTTTGTATTAACCTCTTAAGCCCGAGCGATCCGGTACAAGATTTATTTATCAATCAATAAAGATGGTTAATGTTGCATTTCTTTTTCGAATGTAGCCAAGAGTAAAGACCCTAACCCTGTCAAAACAGCAGTCAATGTGTATATTTTCAGCACTAGTCTTCTTTCTCTGCTTCATGTGAAGTTAAATCTACTCTAGAAGTGAAACTTAGCTAGACCGTAGGGCTGGGCGATATATCGAGTATACTCGATGTATCGCGGCTTGTTCTACATGAAATGTAGTAAATTACTATATCGTGAACATAAGAGTATATGTTGTCACGTTGCGGCTGAGATGAGACTTGCTTTAGCGCAGAGCTGTCCTCTCATTTCATTATAGACACATTACCAGCGCGGACCTTAAATGACATGCAATTGTAATTTCATTAGACAGATTTCAAACACAGTACTGTGCAAAAAAAAGGCACCCAAGAGTTTTTATATAAATAGTCTTAGATGTAAATACATTTTTTTTTTAGTGTGTCAGTAGACTACTCTTAGTACATTTTCATTAAATAATTTTTTAAAGCATCTTCATGGTTTAATAATGCAAACATATGTTGCAGGGACTTATTATTGGCGTGACTGTATGCATCAAGCATTTTTAAGTGCTTTAGAGGAAATGTCAAAATATCACGATATATATAGTGTATCGTGATATGGCCAAAAAATATCGCGATATCATTTAGAGGCCATATCACCCAGCCCTACTATGTGTGCTAGCAGAGATAGTCTCCAGTCACGGTGCACATGTGCGGTGGTTTTTCCACCAAAAGATAGAAAAGAAACTAGCAGAGCCAGAACTATTCCAACTCCCCTGGAGCCACAGCCAGCAGAGAAGCCAGTTTACTTTAGCTTTCAAACCAGCTGCAGCCTGAGAACTGGAGTGTGAGGGGCTGTAACACTAAAGATGGCAGCAACTACAAAGAATTGCTGCAAAATAAACATGCATCCGTTTAAAAAGAAAATATATATATACCGTACTTTTCGCACTATAAGCCGCACCCGACTATAAGCCGCAGCAGCTAAATTGAATGATGTGTACATATATAAGCCGCACTGGACTATAAGCTGCATGTGTTTTAATGTTTAATTACCATATGTAAGGAGTGGAGCCTGCGGCTTAATTTGACTCAACACGGGAAACCTCACCCGGCCCAGACACGGAAAGGATTGACAGATTGATTGCTCTCTCGATTCTGTGGGTGGTGGTGCATGGCCGTTCTTATATTGAGCTTTAAGTTCCCACCTCTACAGAGAATGACTCCCATTGGGACACAATACTGTCGGACAAATAACATTAAATCATTTACAAGTTGTATTAAGTTTAGCAAATAAGGGAACAGATAAATAACATTTCAATGCAGTAAAAAAAGAAATATTTCTATTTGTCCACATATAAGCCGCACCGTTATATAAGCCGCAGGGTCGAAAAAAGCCGTGGCTTATAGTACGGTATATATATATATTTTTTTATACTTAGCACTCTATATCGATTATCGATATTGTTATATAACATTATCATATTGTTATCGTGATATGATTTTTGGCCATATCGCCCAGCCCTAGGATGAGCTTAAAACTGTACCACTCAAATATTGACCATACCAACAAACAAATCCAAAATAAGATTTGTGAATGAAACTAAATTTAAGATCATATCTGTGCATAGTATACACTCGGTTCTATAAAGGAGGCCCATTGTACTTTCAGGGTTTCCCATTAATTACCTAGACATTTCTTTTTTAAATATAAAGTTTGCCAATAGGGATGCATCAGTAGTATTGGCAGTGGTAGTAGTCGTAATAGTAATCTACTATATTTTTTTATTTTCTAAAAAAAAATAAACCAGTTCAACACAGGTAACTACTTTTGCTTCATTTTTTGATAGCTCAAATGTATGCTCTAGTCCAGGGGTTCCCAAACTTTTCAGGCCGGGACCCAGAAAATAAGGCGTCAGAGAGCCGCGGCCCAATGCACATAGTCAGGCTTTTTTTTTTTTTTTTTTGCCAGGCGACCGATTTTTTTTAGCCAAATATCACTTCAATCCTATTAAGTTAGTTCAAGTTAGTTATTCATTTATATGTGCTATTTATGAGAGGGCTAACTTGTTGCAAAATAATGATAATAATAATAATAATAGCCTCATTAAAATACTATTGTTGCTTCGGTTGTTTTCAGCGTTTTATGTGCATAATCTGTTATTTAGTTTGAAATGTTCGTTGAAATAAGTAGATTTTTCGTTTGTTTATTTATTAAGTTAATATAACCATAGTCACATTTTAGAATACAATAGAATATAATTTTAGAATACAACTAGAAACACTGTCCTGGCCGCGTGTTGCTTATTAACAGCGGAGGAGTGCAAGAATGTGACAATGTGACCGCGGCAGCGCGAGAGAGCGGCAGTGCGGAAATAGGCTGTCTATTGCCATTCTCTAAGACAAACGCTAACCTTAACCAACTCCGAAACAATGCCTAACCTTAACCTTAACCATGCCTAACATTAACCGGCGAAAGAATACCTGTTAAAAAAAAAAAAAAAAAAAAAAGGGATTCGAACTTGTCACCAACGGACCGCAGGGCTGCCAGGTGAGCTAAGCTTCGAATGAAAATCATTGCGGATTACGGCTACATAACGCCGCAAGCTCTGCCGCTCCGCGGCTGCCGCGGGCCGTGTCGCAGCCAATCAGGGAAAACGCGGAAGCACTCGGCAGCACTCCTCCGCTGTTAATAAGCAATAAGCGTCCTGGCCTGCTTCTAAGTTCAGTAACTTGGAAAAAAATAAGATTTTTTTTTTTTTTTTTTGGAAATCACCTCGCGGCCCACCTTTGGGTCGGGACCCCGACTTTGGGAACCACTGCTCTAGTCCAGTGGTTCCCAATCCTCCTCGAGACACCCCAGCCGTTCCATGCATTTGTTAAATTCCACCACCAGCACACCTTGATTCAACTAAAGGGCTAGTTAAGTTGAATGAGGTGTGCTGGTGGTGGAACCTGTTAATCTGTAGACCGTTTGCCTAAAGGTACATGCCTAAGTAAATGGAAGATTGCTCCACTTCTGCAATGTCAATTTGCATATTCTTGGTATCTAGGAACATCTAGGGACCTGGGGTATGTATTTCCAGTGTCAGAAATATTGTGTCTAAATTGTAATGAATAAATGATGATTAATTATGATTTATGATTTTGATGATTATCAAAAATTGATACGGGTAGGAGAAAATGCTCACTGAGCTCATTCACCACCTTATTGAGATCATGTGTACAAAGAATCTAAGCAAATGAACCACGGGAAGATGATTAAACAGAAAGATTTGTAGATACAGTAATTAATGATAATTGACTTTAATTATAAATTCATATTTGACCTTGAACTTGACCTTATGACCAAATCATACATCTATGGATAGGGAAAATGCTCCCCTTTCCAATTGCAGGGTTGAATCTGGATTTAGTCATTTCTTGCGGTTTTTACGATAATTAGCATTTTCAGATAAATTTGTATTTCCAATAAAACATCGGTAAGAATGAAAATATACACTTTGACTACTGTTTTTGATAGGGTTATGGTCTTTACTCTTGGCTACAATTTTTTTTTACAATTTTTTTTTTTTTTAAACATTGACCTCTTAACATCCAAGGGCCGACATGTGGACGATTCTTTGCCGACCTCTAGTGGCTCGGGTGTGCATTTCTTTTAATACTATATAGATAGAATTAAAGCCCTATTGTTGCCTGTCGATTGCCCTTTCAGGTGACAAAATCCGTTCAGCGGTTCTCGAGTTACATCAAGATATGTGAGGCGTGCCCCAAAGTACACATTACCACCCCGACTCCCGGGGCTCTAACTCCGTCAATCATTTGGTGATCTCGAAAATCTTTGCACAGGGTTGTAGCCAATGAGTGTGGCTTTCCAATGAGACCCCATGATATGATAATTGGGGATCCAATACAGTCTATTGATCGATTTATGATAAAGAAAAGCAGGGTCCCCCTATAGGGGGAGGCTTAACAGGTTAACAAATACATTGAATGGCTGGGGTGCTTCGAGGAGGATTGGGAAGCACTAGTCAGCCTCTTTATTTTGCTCTCAAAGTACCAGATTGATTAATTTAACTTTAACTTCATTTAACCTAGAGGGTCGGAGGTTCACCCCCCATAGTCTCTGAAAATCATGTGGGAAAAACCGACTTTCCATAAGTTATAACTACCCCACCCCCCAAAATGTATCCAGTATACGGTCCAGCCAGACAGACCAACCTGTGCCTGTAGACTGGCTACTTTGGCCAGGAGGGTGTTCTCGTTGGTGTGGGCCTTCTCCAGATCTAGCTGCAGCAGTGTGTTCTCCGTGGTGACAGCCTTGATCTCATGCTGCTTCACCTCTAGGGAGCGCTGTAGCTCAGTGACCTGATCCTGGCTGTCCTGGAAGACCCGCTTCTTGGTGTTGTAGTGTTGGTATGCCTTCTCCATCTATCAGTGTGACAGAAAAACAGGACTGAGCTCAAATGACTTTCACTTAAATGAAAGTTGTGGGCAATTTCCAGAACAGAAAAATGCAATTTTTACAGAAATCTCCAAAAGTCAAAGTTTTGACATACCAAATCAGAATAGATTTTCTATGGTGTTCCTCAAGGTCTACGTGTCTTAACACTTTACCACTGGTGAACATGGTAAAACGTGGTTAAATGCCAGCACCCACTTCAATGATAGTGTTATCTCCGTCTTAAATTATGGCTATGTGTCTAATCTGCCCGTCGCTTATCAATGACTTGTTTGCAGTCAACATTGTCTAAACTGATTTTTATTTTTTAATCTGTTGAATAGCATTTTGAAAAGCCCTCGTTTTTCAGGAAAATATATAGATTCCGTGATAAACTGCATTTATTGGAATATTCTGGCATACACAAACGTTGTAATTTTTTGGCCTATTTATGAATAGTTTTCAAATTAACTTATGCACGCTATAGAAGCGTGCATAAGCGCTCTGAAAAGTATATTCTCTCATTTCCTGATCAGCGAGCACACATATGAGACACGTTGATATATCTGTAAAAAAAAAAAGCTCTGATTACCCCAAGACTGGTAAAATAGATTCCTTACCTCAGATCAAAAGATTATTCCAATTCCTGATCGCCATTCCAAATATCGATCGCGTTTATTGATTCAGCGTTGGGTGCTGGAAATACATAATCCACGCTGTTCTGAGGGCCGGCAATCAACTTTGGTCTCTTCAGTTGGCTTGACGGAAAAGTTAAGAGGAAACTGCCCCCCCCCCCCCCCTTCAGTCTAAACGAATGGGGTGCAGTTACACAGGGAGAGACGATAGGGGGCGGCATCTTCCCAATTGAGCTCAGAGAGACTCTGCAACACTAGCACGAGGCTCGATTGATGAATCGCCAATAAATAAAAAAAGACAAACAAACTCTATATAGCGTTTCCGGCACTCAACTGGCGGCATGAACTAACGACAAAACGCGTCACTGGCATCCAAAGTGTTAATGTGGTATTTGAGGGACTTTTGACCATGTTTATCAATGATCAAGTAGTCAAAAATGGTAAAATCGCACCAAATCTGTGTAAAAATTGTATCAACCCAAAAATTGCTGCAACAACTTATGAGACATAATTGAGCATGGGAAGTGAACTTCAATCATAATGTTCTACGCCCTTATACACTCAAACATTGAATGGCCACCTAACAAAATACAATGTTTAATACAGATTTATGACTAGAAAAACATTAGTGGTGATCTGCATCTCAAGTTAATCAGCAAGTTCCCAGACGATGTCACCACTTCTTTGTGGCATCTACTGTTGACCTACCTCGCCGTAAAAATGGGTCAATGTGGTTCTCAGAGGGTTAAAATATGTGCATGACAGAGAGAGAGATAGGTCTGCATGATGGAGACCTGGAAGCCTAAACCGGTCAGAAGGCAGGTTTATTAAAATAAATTAGAAATAAATAAACACTGTGCCTTAGTTTGTTTCAGTTTAATTACATTTCTAAATAGAGGAAGTGTGTAGTGTTCAGTATAAATAGTGCGTGTTCACACCAACCTTGGTCTTGTAGTGTTCTGCAGCCTCCGTTTGAACCACGAGCTGTTCCTGGAAGCCTCTGGTCAGCTTATCCGTTTCCTCCAGGTGTCCTTCCTTCCCGCTCCTCAGACAGGCCAGCTCCTGTTGCAGCGCTACCTCCAGCCTTCGAAAGGTGCCTTTCTGCCTCTCCAGGACCTGCAGCTTTTTCTTCAGAACCTGGATCTCCTCCTTCAACCTCTTCACCTCCTCCATCTCTTGCTGCAGTGCCTCCCTCTGCTGAAGACTCTCCTGGTGGTTCTTGGCCAGAAGGTAATCTTTTTCCTCTTGGAGACAGATGACTTGTTGGTCTTTCTGGGCAGACAGGGAGGAGACTGTAGAAATCTTCTCGGTCACCTGGAGGAGGAGGTTCTCGCTCTCCCTCAGGGACTCCTTTAGCCTCGTCACGTCCTCGTCTGAGGAGACTATTTGTTGTTGCAGAAGCTCTTTCTGCCGATTGATGTCCTGCTGATAATGAGCAAGCAGGTTCTCTTTGGTCTTGACCTCTTCTTGAGCAGTCCTCAGGCATGAGAGGGTGTTCTCCAGTTGGCTCCTCAGATCCTCCATCTCACACTCTAGTTCATTCTTTGTGGAGAAAATTATATTCTGAGGTTAATGACAGTAAAAGTTGACTGAGTACATAGTATCTAGGATTATATTGTTTATAGATTGAGTACATAGTATATAGGTAGCAGTGTTTCCCCTAGGATTTCTTTCAGGGGGGGGGGGGGGGGGGGGGGGGATAGTATCAGTGCATTTCTCTACACAGAGCTGAAATTAAACGATGCACATAAATAAATATTAACAATATTTATTTACAACACATAAATTAACTTATTTACAATTATACATACAGTAGTAACGGGCATATGAACCATTTACAATACAGGGAGGCACATTCAACACACTATTTACAACCAGTGTCAGAGCGAGCGCACTCAAGTTGTTCGGAAATTCTGAGGGCTCAAAGTGCACACTGGACGCTCTGACCAAAGAGTCAGTTTATCAGAGCGGAGCAGATTTTCAGAGTGAATTTATTAACTCACCTTAACTAGGGCCCTATGAAATCTGTTTATATTCTTTCCTTTGGATTTAAAAAAATACAAAATGTTTTTAACTAACTTTAATAACAGTACATCTGCAAACAGTGCCAGTGTAGTTCAATGTTCAGTGCCAGTTCAGTTATGAGTTTTTTTTTCAATTCAGTTCAACTGCCTAAATAACAATTGCAATAACTAAATAAATAAATACAAAATAATTTGTTTAAAAGAAATCAGAAATAACTGTAAAATGTAATTTATTTCAAGGAGATGTCCTTTAAAGGTTCATGCTTCTCCCCATCTCTGGCTGACATCACCATTGTGATACATGGTAAGGCCTTTGTGTTTTCCTCAGTGAGGGATTCTCTTTCGGTCAGCAGCGTTTTCTTCTTTTCTTATCCACTTTTTCTCCTCCCGTTTTTCTGTGTTTTTCTCCCATCCCAATTTAGTAGTTATTCGAATTCCCCCCTCCCCTACCTGGTTGTTGCTCACGTGTGCCCCCCACTGGTCGGTCTAGGGAGCCCTGAAGTCTATCACATGCTAGCCTGAGGAAAAGTATACAAAAGATGAATCTATGCAATAAACCTGTCTCCCGAAACCAAATTTCCAGTACTGCAAAAAGATACTCTCATTCAACCCGGTCGAATGCTTTTTCAGCATCGAGGGAGATTATGATTTCAGGTGAATCAGTCTGGCTTTTAGAGTATATCAAATCAAAGAGTGTACGAGTGTTAAAGAAGATGTGTCTGCCCTTAATAAAACCTGTTTGCCCCTCAGATATTATTCCCAGGAGCAACCCCTCCAAGCGAGAGGCCAATAGTTTTGCCAGCACCTTTACATCGACGTCGAGGAGAGACCAGGGTCTAAATCAGGGAGGGGCAAGTGGCGCCTCACCGACACTCTATTCGGCCCAAGGTCAATATTAAAAATATATATATTAAAATAAAAATAGGTTGGCAGTCGACTACGGCTCCTTTCGATCGATTAGTCGACTAATAGGGGTCAGTCCTAGTGTGGACATATTCAACGCTGTTGAAAGTGCCGTGCAGCAATATGGGGGGTTTGATAAACTGTCCGCTGTTGTTACCGATGGAGCACCCACAATGAAAGGAAAACACAGGATTCGCCGGGCTTCTAAGGCAGAGTGGCGTTGAGTGTCCAATGCGGCACTGCATTATACATCAAGTAAGCGTGCGCGCCACACAAATTAACCGTTATTTCATCTGATGCAGATCGCATGCACAAACATTGAAGTTGACATTCCTTCTATTGTGCGCCAACAGGAGAGACCACAAGTGTCTCATTAAAGACAGAACCATTATTGACCCACTGTGGGGGAGGGGGTGAATGTCATGCCAGTTTGATAAAGGGTCAATGGGAGGCATGTAGAATTGCACAAAAAGGAATTCATTACGAGTATTGCACTTGGCTACTCGTTTATAGTAGGTGCTACGTGATTTCATGAAGTTGAAATAAGGTCAAATTCCACCTGCAAGACCAGTCGCTGTTTAAAAAGTTCGGGAGAAGGGTTTGAAGAATAGTTATGGTCTATTTGAACTATCTTAGATGTGAGCTCTTGGAGCTTAGCTTTGTGTACTTTGTTCGAGTGAGCCGAGTAAGATGGTTTGCCCTCTAAGAAACGCCTTCAATGTTTCCCATAGTAAGGAAAAGGAGGTGGAATCATTCTGATTTGTAACAAGAAAATCATCAATAGATTTTGAAATAAATGCACAGAACTTTTTATCAGATAGGAGGGGATTCAATCTCCAGAGCCGGGGGGGTTCCGTTTTGAGAGGAAAATCTAATATCTAGGGTCAAAGGGGCGTGATCTGAGATGACGATACTTAAAAATCATCAATTCTAGAATAAGAGTGGTGTACTTGGGAGAAGGAAAATTCTTTGGCTGTAGGGTTGCGGGTAGGGTACAATCACAGTTTAATTTATCCTTTTACATCGCATTACATTCCTTTTAAAACAATCAAATAACCACCGTAAGAGATATGGCCTCATACGGGTCCATTAAACCTTGTTGCGTATTCCTTCTCTCACACTGAACTGTCAACAAAAGAAAGTGACAGCGATAAAAACACTGTTGCCTCGCAACACAGCGACATGGATTTACATAAATTAAAGTCACATACACACAGGCTTCCATCAATTCAAATAACAAAACGTTCTGGATATTCCTAAACACAAATATTACGCAGGTAATTACTCAAAATAAACCATTCTTGGGGTTATTCACACATAGTATCTAGGTAGTGTTCTATTGATTTATGAGTGAGTACATAGTATTCTAATATTTTATGAGTACATAGTATCTAGTATTCTAATGTTTTATGAGTACATAGTATATAGGTAGTATTCTAATGTTTTATGAGTACAAAGTATCTAGGTAGTTTTCCTAATGTTTTATGGAGTTGGGGTGTACAGGTTGTGTTCTTTCCAACCTGCATAATGGCGCCCATATTCTCTCCTTGGTCTTCAGTCCCGACTCTACTCAGCTCATCCTCCAGAGAGGAGATCTTACTCTGGAGGATCTCCGTCTGTCCAGCCAGAAGGTCCTGACAAGAGAAAATCAGTAAAAAGAAAAGACAAACTATTGACCAAAATACGATAAGACTGTAACTAGGGATGTCTGATATTATCGGCCGACCGATATTATCGGCCGATATCAGCAGTAAAATGTGATATCGGAAAATATCGGTATCGGTTTAAAAACAAAAAAAAACAATAACAATATTTGTTATATATATATCCAGTGAAATTATTAGTTACCTGAAATTATTCAGTTTTTTGGACGGGGAAACCCTGCATATATCGGTATCGGTTGATATCGGTTGATATCGGTATCGGAAATTAAGAGTTGGACAATATCGGAATATCGGTATCGGTAAAAAAGCCAATATCGAGCATCCCTAACTGTAACTGATCCAATATGTTGGGACTGTTTTTACCCATCGCAATAATAAATCACCCTAGAAATGGCTTAGGAGTTTGCTCCGACCTTGTATTTTGGTGTCAATAGGCTTTGCTCCGACCTCATCTTTGAGTGTTAGCAGGCTCTGCTCTGACCTTATGCACTGTGGCCTGGTTGAGTTGTGACTCTACTCTCACCTTATGCACTGTGGCCTGGTTGAGTTGTGACTCTACTCAACTTGTGTGATGTGACCTGGTTGAATTGTGACTCTCTAGAAGGCTCTACTCTCACCTTGTGATGTGGCCTGGTTCGAGACTCTAGAAGGCTCTACTCTCACCTTGTGTGATGTGACCTGGTTGAGTTGTGACTCTACTCTCACCTTGTGTGATGTGGCCTGGTTCGAGACTCTAGAAGGCTCTACTCTCACCTTGTGTGATGTGACCTGGTTGAGTTGCGACTCAAGAAGACTGCTCCTGCTGCTCCACTCCTCCCTGGCAGACGCCTGCGCCTCCCACAGCCGCCCGAGCTCAGCCTCCGCATGGATGAGTTGACTGCACAACTCCCTCATCTGACACACACCAGAAACAGTTAAAGGGCATCAAATTCTTTTTTTCTGTGATAATTTTACAATACTGAATAAAAGAAGCATCCACACACTCAAATGTATGAGTTTTTTTTTCTTTTTTATACAAGCGTTCCTCAAGAGACTCCTTCTAAGCATGAACAGCTGTATAGAAGACCGACACTTGGTTATTTATCAAAATTCTGTTAATTATTGGTACATTTTCAGTTAGTTAATTATTGAATTTCAGTTAGTTGATTATTGAATTTCAGTTAGTTATTCATCAAATTTCAGTTAGTTATTGAATATCAGTTGGTTATTTGTTGAATAGGTGTATTGCAGGTGTGCAAATACATTTTTCATTCCAACACATTTGGGTGCAAGAGCTCAAACATTGTATGGCCTCATGAAGTCAGAGCCCCATTCATTGTCTATGGAGGAGCATCAGATTTTACATCCCAGTGAAATCACAGATTGCCGGGTTCCCTCTCTGATTTCTAGCTTTAGAAGAGTGGCGTGTTCACAAATACTGACTGAACTGTCCTGAGACACAGGAAGAACATACTGTAATAAATGTAGTGCGTGTTAGTGATTGTTTACGTTGGCAGAGAGAGTTCCATTTTCCTCTGTCAACTGGTCAACTTTCCGCTCCATTTGAGAGTTGGAGGTCTTCAACTGCTGGTGCTGGTTGATGACCTCATGGAGACGGCTTTGCAATCTAGGAGACAAACAGTTAACGGAACGTAGGCCAAATGCGTCCACATTTTTATAGGATTCTATCACATTTTCATAACAATAGCACCCTGCGCCGTTTTCATTGAGGTTTCTTACAAATTAACGATGCTCTATGTTGTCCTTTATATGCCGATTATCATTAGAATCTTAAATTGTACCATATGTCCCCCTTTAGACAACATATGTAACGCTACAAGCGCACTTTTGTTAAGATAATTAGTTGGCCATTCTCGGTCGCTATACCGAGGTCGCAGTATCGTTTAACGCTGTTCAGATCACGTCGGAGAATATAGACACATCCCAGTGACCTGCGACCTGTGCTAACACTCGTGGGAAATGCAGTGTTGTAGTTCTCAACATTTCCAGCCTTTAATTTTAAACCAATGCTGTCATCTACTGACAACAAAAAAGTGTTGTCTAATAGTCACCTTGAGAGCTACTTCCGTATACAGCGACGACCCAAACCCATTCTAGAGATTCCCACTTTTTGCTGGGAGTGGGGCGTGGTCGTATTTGGTCCCAGAAAATAAGAGTGGCCGCGATTGGTCACCGTGACGTTATACCAGATTCACCAAACACAGACAAAGACGGTTACATCTACAGGTACACTGCATGCCTGTCCATCTCTTGCCGTATCTTTCCGCATTCCTTTTGTTTGTCTGTTCTGTCACCATCTCAGTCTTACATACATTCTTACATTACTTTACTAGATTTCAATGTAGGAGTTCATCAAACCTGCTCTCAGGACTGGATTACACTACATCTTCCTCAAACCTACAATTATAAACTCAGAAAGACTGCTTTTAGATTTTGTGCTGCCGACTCATGGAATAAACTACAGAGCACTTGAAATATCGACTCCCTGGTGACACTGGGACATTTATATAAATATATTTTTCTTTTAAACGATTTTACATCTTAATGTGTTTTAATGTAATAGTTTTAACCAATGCTAATATTTGTGTCTTATCATCCAATTTATCTTTGTTATTTTATATTGCTTTCTGCCTATTGTAATCTCGATCGAGGGTCCGCCCTCAGAGGATCTAAATCAGTGGTGTCAAACTTTAATACAGTGGGCCGAAATTAAAACTGGGACAAAGTCGCAGGCCAGACTAAATATTGAAGAATTGAACATGTGTTCCCTTAACTCCAGATTTATAATGAGTATGAGTTAAATATAGGTTTTTCATATGGAAACAAACTTAAGTGTTTATTATTATAAACACAAGTAACATTTTAAATAAAGATATCAGTGGCATTAGTCTATTTTTTATTTAAATTTAAACCAAATTAAATGATTATGCCCTCTCCATCTGTAGCCTTAAGTTAATTTTCAATAGAAACCTTTTTAACAGGCAACAAGAAAAATGTATAAAAAGATTATAGGCCATGGCTTAGCGTAGCAAGAAAAAAAACACATCACACTAGAGCATTCTGGGATTTGTAGCATTAACGGCGCAAGAGTTGATTTTTCTTCTGCATTTGATATCATCTCGCGGGCCAAATATAATTACACCGCAGGCCTTGCGTTTGATACCTGATCTAAATAAAGGATGAACGATTGAAACATTGTAATAAATAAAACATACAAAATACCATGTGATACCCATGTAAATATTTATGTGCACTGTTTTTTCTTTTTGTTTTTATTGTGATGCTAGTCTCTTTATTTTTTATTATTTATTTTTTGTAAGTGCTGTCTGTCTAAAAACTGTTAATAAAAAATTTAAGTTTAAAAAAAAAAAAAAAAAAAAAAATACTTCCTTACGCCTGGTTCTTGTCCAGCAACTCCTGCAGCTCTTGCCCCGCGCCCTGCTCCTTCTCACACTGGTCCCGAGTCAGCTTCTCCAATCGATAGCTCAGCTCTCTGATCTGGGAATCTGTTCAAACACAGGAACAAATAGTATGACCTCCTGCCTCCCAATGGCACTCTTTGTACATCTGCAAAAAGAATCACATCATTAGCATGTCTTGTACAGTGAGCCTTCCTGGGCCCTGTTCCTCGTACCTGGCTAACTGAGTTAGCCGGATAATTTTCAGGATAGCTCGACTTAAGCCAGACCTTTCCCCGATGTCGGATTGTCTAAATCACACCCTCGCAAAGAAATGCCAGTTCGCTTCCTGAAATAATTCTCAGTCTAGATCCCATTATACCATTCTGAATTATATTTTTGTGCTTAGTTTTTCTAGAGGGGGCTTTTGAAATGTAAAATAATATACCTAAAATGCTGATAATAAATCATATTCACCCTATAGATTTACTTTGTCCTAAATAATGCACATCATAGTTATACGGATGCGTCGCGACACACACACTATGTGGTTATTTTAATACCGGAGTATTGCAAATGTGAATCCCAAGGGGATATTTTTAATTAAAGGTCCCATGCATTATAAATGTCATTTTTCAGTCTCTAGCATTGTATTATAGTAATAGGAGTTCGTATCAATGTGTTTTAGGGTCTAAATACCATATTGGCGAATTTCTCCGTTTCAGCCCAGCCCCTCTGTGCCTCTAGTAAATCGGGTCATTTTGATTTGAAGTCCCTGAGCACGTCACTGGGCGCTGTGGATAGACAGTGATGCGATTGGCTCTGTGGTTGGAGCTAATGCCCGCCCCATTCTACCTAGACTGACTGTACACAGCGAAACCATTTCCTCATACTCGAGAGGGAGAGAGAGGGAGAGAAAGGAAGAGAGAGGGAGAGAGAGCACTTGGGGGGGGGGGGGGGGGGGGGGACCTGCAGCGAGCCACACACGCAAACGGGAGATTGAAAGAAAGAAAAAAAGAAAAACATTTCCTCATACTCGAGAGGGAGAGAAAGGGAGAGAGATAGAGCACTTGGGGGGGGGGGGGGACCTGCAGCGAGCCACACACGCAAACGGGAGATTGAAAAGAAAAACATTTCCTCATACTCGAGAGGGAGAGAAAGGGAGAGAGATAGAGAGCACTTGGGGGGGGGGGGGGGACCTGCAGCGAGCCACACACGCAAACGGGAGATTGAAAGAAAGAAATAAAAACATTTCCTCATACTCGAGAGGGAGAGAGATAGAGAGCACTTGGGGGGGGGGGGGGGACCTGCAGCGAGCCACACGCAAACGGGAGATAAAAAAAAAAAAAAAAAACAAGTCTCTCTCTCTCTCCCTCTCCCTTCCCCCCCCCCCCCTCCCTCTCTCTCTCTCTTCCCCCCCTCCCTCCCTCCCTCTACCAGTGCAGACTGTGTGGCACTGTCACTCAAAGTGCTTATGGGCGGAGCCAGGCCATAACAGCCTGATTTCTAGAGGCTGAAAAATGATGGGTTTGAGTACTTGATTAGAAATATAAAACAATGAATTTTTTTGAAAAAAAACTTACAAATGTCTTCAATAGACCAACAGGAATTGTGTAAAGTTGCCCAAATAGTGCTAGGAATAGCAATGCATAGCCCCTTTAATGAAACCCATCGGGCGTTTGGCTCAGATTAGTTTCATATTCTTCACTGTTGATGTATTTGCTTAAAGGAGTGCCCGGATTGTGTTTCATTCAAGAATAAATTGAAGCGTCTTTATGCGTGGACTGTGGATTATGAATTACTCTGAATCTGTGGATTGTTGAATTGTATCACCGTCACTCACGTTATTGTGATATTGTAACTGGGATTAAAATGTCTGATGATGCGCTGTTTGAGCCTTTGACATTTTGATGAATGAATGAATGAGAAAATGCATTAACACTTTCAGTGCCACTCACGAGATTTCTCGGGTTTTTTTATAGGTGGTTGCATGCCACTCACGAGATTTCTCGGAATTATTATTATTATATATTTTTTTGCGATCTGAAAAATGATTGCATCACCCGAGCCTACCCGAGTATAGCCGAGGGGCGCCGGCGATCACTGTGGAAAAAAGCGCCCCCTGTCGTCTCCCAGATGACATAAGTGATTTTGGAATGGACTCAATGAAAATGAACATGGGGAAAAAAATCCGGTACTCCACATTTTCCAGTTCACTGATCCAGCCGGGGTTACTAGAGTTCATTCTGGAGCCTCAGATCCCCGCGGATCATGGAGTTCTACTGTATCGCGTTGGATCCATACACGTATCGATTTTTTTGAATGGTGATCAGGAATTGGAATATACCAGTTGGATGTCAGGTAAGGACTCTATGTTATCAGTGGTAGGATAATCAGAGTAAGTTTGATGAAGTTATAAGCTGTTTTGTGAAATGTCTTCTTTCGGTTTCACTGTAAAAGTCCGTGAGGAAATCAACGGAGCGATTATCAGTGCGCGGCCGTAATGTGCGTGCGTGCACGTATAATATTGATCATCTAGCGTTTATTTGAAAACGATTCATAAAAAGGCCGACGAATATCAACGTTGTGGAATATTCCACTAAAAGACGATTTTCATAGAATGCTCCAGAATGAGCTGTTTTTTATATCAAAACGGGGGCTTTTCTAACTGCTCTGAAACGGCAACGACGCGATAAAAAAACAATCTGCCTTCACAGCACTGACTGGAAAATAGTCTTTGATAATGCGATGGGCAGATTAGACACATAGCCATAATTTAAAACATAGATTAGGCGATATTAACGTCAACATTGGCGCCGATGGTGGCATTCAAGCGGTAAAACGGAAAACCAGGCGTGGCGCTGAAAGTGTTAAGCACCGTTATCTGATGATTCACATGAGGCGTCACTTGTATAAACCATATGGAAGATGTCCGAAACAGATTAAAACCTGATTAATAGTGAAACTGTATAGCCTCCGACACGTTATTTCGGGGGTCACGCCTATATGATACCCAAGACGAGCGCACACAGTACAGATATCAAGTACAAGTATCTATTAATTCATATCAATTAGATACTCTTTGGGCTCGTTTGTATCTACTTATTCTGAAAGAGTTGAACTATTATTTTTGCTAGCAAGATCTCATTAGATTATTCATTCCATTAAGCCTACTGCCAGCAGGCACATTTAAATAAATATAATCTGATTGATTGGGGTAATGAGGGACTCAACATTAGCCTATAGATTATGCATTTAACTTGTCGGCGAGGCTATTGAGCCGTACTGTATTGTACCCATTCTGCAATCTGTTAATAAAGTTATCAATCAATCAATGCAGTTAGAAAATCAGGATTTCAGTGATCGACACCTGCTGTCTTTTCAGGTGCCGTGCGCACTTATCCTGAGCATCAAGTCTGGTTCGAATTAACGAAAATGAATCAGTGTTCGAGGAACAGGGAAAGCCTGGATTCAAACATCGGGTTAATTGAATCTGGATAATGGGATTTTTGATGGATTTAGTTGAACCAGGTACGGGGAATAGAAAATAAATAAAATGTTCTTACTTGCTTGGGTAAATAAAGGTTATAGAAATGTTTTTCTTTTAAAAACAGATACAGATATTTTCCGATATCACATTTTAATGCCAATATCGGTAGGCCGATAATATCGGACATCCCTATTATTTACCCTTCTATGTGAGAAGAGTCCATTGTTTCTTTCTATGAGAAGAGTCAGTTATTTACCTTTCTGTTCCGGAAGAGTCTGTTATTTACCTTTGTGTTCCAGAAGAGTCAGTGAGCTGTTCAACTCTTTCTCCATGCTATCATGGGCCTCTGCGTCTTGGATCATCTGCCTCTTCATCCTCCTCATCCGGAAATGAGGAGTGTTCATAACATCCTGAAGAGGAGAGCTGCGCAGGAGAGGTCAAAGGTCAGTCACTGTCATGGTCTGATCATCCTGGCCCATCCCATCGCATATAGTCTACGGTCTGATGTATATGGTAATAAATGTATGGAGAGTAGGGATGTCCCGATCCGATCACGTGATCGGAGATCGGGCCGAGTGTGATTTTCAGAAGTTCGGAATCGGGATTTCTTAACAAATTTGTAAAACTAGACTAAATAGTTTATAGTCTTGAATTATTCTGCACTAAGCCAATTTTATTTAATTATTTTAAGACTGAATGTGAAGCGCGTCAAATGCCCCCGATGCATGTGTTGTGCTGGATTATGTCGTGGACCAGATGACGATCAAACAATTGGAATATCCTTTTTGGAATAAGCCCGATCTAAGGTAAGGAACATCTGTGACGTCAATTCCAGCTTGATCCTGCAATGTTTTCATTTCGATCCAGCTGATCAGCTTGTGTAGTGTTCACAACGAAAGCCGTTACTGGCAATCAAAGCATTAGAAACGACGCCCCCCCCCCCCCCCTTCATGCATTCATGATGAAACATAATACCCATTATATACATAGTAGCGTGTCCAACGCCAATGCTTTTAGTAGAATTCACGACGCGCCCTTTATCTCAGCCTCCCAGGAATTAGCCCGGATCATTCCAAAACGATACTTATATTCACCACGGGATAACGCGTGAACGTAATCATAAAAAAATTTATTATTTTTTGCATCTTGGACAGAAGATAGTTACTGTTAGGCCTGCCACGATAACACATTTTGCTGGGCGATTAATTGCCCCCGAAAATATCGCGATAAGCGATATTATTGCGATCGGTTAGAGAATTTTTTTTGAGAAATTTATTTCCCAAAACTTTTATTTTGAAGCCCACCGCTCCGTCTTTTCCGGTGTTTGACTTTTATTTTGAAGCCCACCGACCGGACCGGAAGTATTGTTGTTATTATCCTAAGCAGAAACTATGAGCCGACAACATGTCTCGTGCGGTTCGCATGATAAAACAAATTGTTGGTGAACAACTACCTTTCGGTTAGTTTTAACGTTAGCTACTAACGTTAGATGCAGCTACTACAGGCAATCAACGATGAGGAGGAAGCGTCAAAGCAGTAATAGAATAGCTGTGGTGCGTAAGCACTGCAACACGACTCGAAACTACCGGAGTGTTATAATAAATTAATTCATGTTTAACTTGTCCCCGTGTCCAGTCCTTTGACTAGCCCCACCCGTTCATTGTAAACAATGATGCATGTAATTGTATTAACGTTATTCTGTGTTGTACTTGTAGCTATGCTATACGTTGTATTTCGTTTGTTAGATATTTAGCTAATGTTGTTAGCATGGAATGAGAATCAAAGCTCTATCTTTCATCTTTATTTAGCAGTCCAGTTTCTCCGGGCAGTAGCGAGTAACTACTTGGGTCTAAAAATAGCTAACGTTACACTACAAA
This sequence comes from Notolepis coatsorum, assembly GCF_963971535.1. NCBI lineage: Eukaryota > Metazoa > Chordata > Actinopteri > Aulopiformes > Paralepididae > Notolepis > Notolepis coatsorum. Next base: position 90,431,221 of record NC_140174.1, on the reverse strand, counting down.
TAATGCTACTTGGTTAAAAGGAGCAACACTATTGAGAAATGTCTATGTGGCGTTGCCCCACGGAGCTCCCGTGCTGTACTCTAGTAACGTCAGCGGCCCGCCTCCCAACACGGACAGTGACTGAAGGGGCACTGGTTCCGCCTCATTAAAACAAACGCGCAAATAGCAATTAATCGCGCCCGTCAAAATCATTGCATTCATTTTAATTATCGCAGCAATTAATCGATTTATTGCTTATCGCGGCAGGCCTAGTTACTGTCAAACGACCATAGTATGCATCCATAGCTATAATATAGAATATAGATATAGGTCTACAAACAAGGTGACGCACTCCTATCTTTTAAAGCGTGGCCTAGCTACCGTCTATTGTACTACATGTATGGAGTGACACGTATAGTCTACTGTCTAGTACTAAATGTATGGAGTGTGATACGTATATAATACGATCTATTGTTTGAAGTTGGAGGGCAGTTATCCTTTCTATTCATTTCACAATCCTCTTCCCAGTGTCTCAGATTCATGTCATCACAGTAAAAGTAACTAATTAAAACAGTTAACCAAACACACGTCAGTTCAAGTGGTTTCCCGACAGTGTCCCTTAGGTGGCGTGTAGTGTGTGGCGTTACCTGACGGAGGGGGTGGTGTGTAGTGTGTGGCGTTACCTGACGGAGGGGGTGGTGTGTAGTGTGTGGCGTTACCTGACGGAGGGGGTGGTGTGTAGTGTGTGGCGTTACCTGACAAGAGGGGGTGGTGTGTAGTATGTGGCATTATCCGACGGAGGGGGTGGTGTGTAGTGTGTGGCGTTACCCGACGGAGGGGGTGGTGTGACGGAGGGGGTGGTGTGTAGTGTGTGGCATTACCTGACGGAGGGGGTGGTGTGTAGTGTGTGGCGTTACCTGACAGAGGGGGTGGTGTGTAGTATGTGGCATTATCCGACGGAGGGGGTGGTGTGTAGTGTGTGGCGTTACCTGACGGAGGAGGAGGCCACTGTGTGCAGATCCACAAACTGGACACTTCTGGAGCGGTGGAAGACCGGAGACGCCAGATCGGAGCCAGAGGGGCTTAACGTGGAGCACATCGACAGAATGGAAGGAGAAGCTGAGAGACAAAGGAATACACGCTGTAATAGGATTCTCTACAGGGGGATACACTTTAGTCCAGTAGTTGGTCATTAAGGTCTTATCAACTAAGACCTTAATGACCAACTACTGGACTAATTCACTAAGACCGTAAGGACCAATTACTGGACTAATCAACTAAGACCTTAACGATCCAATTAGGTCCAGTAGGAGAGTGATGTGGGACTTACATTCATTCCTCAGGTAGCTCTCCAGGTCACCATTCAGGGAAACACAACCATCCCTCTCCAACACAAAGCGGCTGGCAAGGGTCGCAAGCTCCTTCTGAAAATATGTTTAAAATATCAGCCATGACATCACATCAAACAAAACATGTACTAGAGTTAGACCAACGTGTACTAAGCCAGGAAACCCCCCTCACCTCCACTTTAAGGAGGAAGGTTGTGAAATGGTAACTTCTCATGAGGTCATGATACAACAGCAACAGAATCACCTGGAGGGGGAACAAAAACCAAAACCTCCATGTCAGAAATATACCCATATTCATCCATTATCATCTATGTGTGGGAGATGAAATAATTATGATACTGTGATACATTTTGTTATATAAATTAATGATAAAAATTAGGGCTGTCAGTTTATTGCGTTAATTCGATTAATTACACAGCAAATTATCACGTTATGAAAATGAACTCTCATTTATTTAAAAAAAAGTAATTTTTTTTTTAAAATTAATCTCATTCATTCCATAAGAATGTAGAATATGGTCCATTTGCATGTTCTTGGTATCTGATTCTAGGGACATCTATGGATCTCAGGGAATGTATTCCCAGTGTCAGAAATACTGTGTCCGTTACTAGGCTTGAGTCAATTGTAATGAACCAAATGAGAATATCAATTCAATTTTCTTTTTATACATCTTTGACTGAATAACACCATGCACAAATTGACTAGACCTGAAAAATCTAAGCAAATGAATAAAGGGAAGATGATTAAACGGAAGGTTTTGTAGATACAGTACCGAATTGTGCCATCCGGACACATGCCATTTGAAATACGATTATAGAATATCAGGCCTAAAATGGTTATGTGATTAATTACAAATCCTGTAATACATTTTTTTAATCGCCTGACAGCACCAATACAAATGCAATATTATGATACTGTGATGCTACATTTTGTTAAGTTGTCAAGTTTTGAATTAATGATGACACTTCCCATCATCCTGCAGTCAAATAATTGGATTTTCGAACGTGCCTTCCATCATTATTGAAAAGAAATCCTCAACATGTATATCCCCCCCCCCCCCTCACATCCCTATATCCTGACACACTGAGAGAAGGGTTTGAAGTAACGGTTACTTTCTTAAAATAGATATTCATATTTTGGAACATTTCCAGATGGTCCAGAGGATGAACAAAGCAGACGCCTACCTTGCATATTTCTATTGTATCGCCTCTGCTGACCTGTTCCCATGACAATGCCGCTGCGTTACCGGGACTGAACCTGCAGTCCTCTTAACATGCAACAGGAAGACAACAATTTAGACAATACAGAGGAATTAAGAAATCCCTTTCCAGTATATGAATCTCATTTTGAAGAAGAAAGAATACTCTTAGTTCTTAAAAGCCAAAACCTCATTCACTTAGTTATCCAACAATGGCCTGAGCTGGGGAGAAATAGGAAAACTCACTTTGCAAGAAGTCAGCAATGAACTCAAACCGGTCTTGAATGGGCTGGTCGGTGGAGGAAGGCGGGGCTTCTTCTTTCCTGTGGAAAACCAGGATTAGATCACGTTGACAGTGGATTTCTGACGCACAAATATTGATCACATCTACACTCTAAACACAATGCTAATTAATCACTTACTCTGAAATCAAATATGTGAAAATTATAAAAAAATGTTGCACAAGATAAGTGAAAGCTACGGTAGAAAGAGATGCCGAGGTGAAATATGTTTTCTGTGCATGTGCGTTCAGTTATTTTGTACAGACAAATGTTTTATTGAATTTACTATATAGTGATATATATCGTTATTGAGATACGAAATGCCCCATGTCAAGATAGAAGATTATCCAATAGCAGGGCTGTGCGATATGGACAGTCTTTATTATCCCCAAGGGGCAATTTGGTTTGCAACAGTATTAGTACACAGCACAACCAGTACACATGGCAAATATACAATAAAGACATAAATACATTAAAAAATTCAATAGATCACCATAAAACTAATCAGCTGTAGAATAAGAACAGAGTATTTGTTGTGACTATACAGTAGCAGCTAAGCCTAAGGTTATTTTGAAATTGTATTTAAAAATCCAACAACTGACTGAACAAATAATCACAAATACCCGTTTGATTGTCCCTCCTATGGGAGGTATACCTCCGTCCTGAAGGCAAGAGTCGAAACTCTGCATAGAGAGGGTCAGCTAGAATGGCCTCTGCCTTCGGAGTGGCTATGGGAGCATGATACAGTGTGTGGATAATATTCTTCTTTAATGAGTCAATTTTGTATCCTGCATTTGTGGAAGGGTCTTGGATGTGCATCAATCAAATCACCCAGAGGTACCTTAGCTGTAACCTTCAACCCGTATCTTAACCTTATCAGTCCCTTATCTGAACCCTAACCTTACAAGTCAGTTATATTATCCCTAAGCTTACCAGTCACTTATCTTAACCCTAACATTGCCAGTCACAGGCAAGGTCCTATTTAGGCCATGTGATAACACTTACATCTAAAGGCAAATCTTTCCTGTGACAAAATGGCAACCAATGTAATAAAAAAAAGTCAACCAACGAACAAGATTCTTGTACCGGATCTCCTCTGGTAAACAAGAATACCCTGAAGACTCTGGCAGGAGCACTCATTCAAGGGTACTACGACTATGCTTGCACCTCATGGTACCAAAGCACCTAAAAAGGCACTAAAAACAAGGCTACAAACATCACAAAACATACTGCTTGACCTTAGTCCTAAAACCCACCTCACCCCTGCCCACTTTGACATCCTAGGATGGCTTAGAGTAGACGACAGAGTACAGCAGCTTGCAATGGGCCTCGTCTACAAGATGCACTACACTACTATAAGATACCCATGTACAAGGTCAGCGAATTCCACGACCACACCAGAGGGAGTTCCACAAATCATGTTCAACCCAGATTCGGCACAAACCGGGACTAAACACGTTTAGCAATTATGCCACAACAATGTGGAACACCCTACCCACAGCTGTAAAATAATGTGAATCACTACCCACCTTCAAAACCGCACTCAAAGAGCACCTACAGGAGGCTGCTATTCGAAACTGGCCTGTGTAAATGTCCAAACAAATGCCCGACACACCCAACCCCCTCCTAATGTACAGTTTCCTCCCTCTGTATATAGTTTCTGTTAGGATCTCTGTTAAACAATACTGTATATCTTGTATGTCATGATATATATCTGTATATTGTGTATGTCATAAATGACATTATGAATTGAAAATGGGGGACCCTGATGTAAACAAGACGAAAGTCTTTCTCCGGTCTGTATCCCTTAACAAGTGTGTATTGAGCTGTACTGTATTACCCATTCTGCAATCTGTTAATACATTTTTCAATCAATCAATCTCTGCACTGCTCTCCAAGAGGAGCAATGTTTAAAATGTAGTTTAACCAGCGGTCAGGTGGCGTAGCGGAGATTGCGTTCGTCAACAAACGCCGGAGACGCTGGATTCACCTGATCGAATCCAGCTCACAGCTCCGGCGTTGTCACCAGCTTGGCTGGCCATTCACACTAATACAATTGGCTGTATTAGAGGGTGGGAAAGCTGGCGGGGTGGGTCCGGGTCATTGTAAACAGCGAATCCTACAGTTCGGTCGGGGCGCCTGCTCAGCGCGGATAGGATCTAAGGGGGTAGTGTGATCCTTCCACACGTTACACCCGCTCAGTGAGAGTCCGCGCTGCCAGGTGAAAAGAAGCGGTTGATTGGCTAGACGTGTGTCGGAGGAAGCACGTGATAGCCTCCACTCTCCCAGACCGACTGTGGGGGGTAAGTGCGCAGCGACCAGGAAGGGGATTGGGAATTGGCATAACTACTAACATTGGGATGGGAGAAAATCAAAGGAAAAAGGAGGTGGGAAAGATTAAAAAAAAAAAAAAAAAAAAAAAAAAAGTAGTTTAACCAGTTACAAATATCACATTGACTCACAGTATATAAACCACCTTCAGCAACAACATGCCATCTTTCAAGTCGCTGATTCCCTGATCTGGCTCGTCCGGTTGCGTGCTGTTTATCTGTTGATTCAGTTAAAAGTTAAGTTAGTTCAACATTATGGATGTTGAAAATAAACCAAGTTGATGTCACCATGTCCGGGGCAGAACACACTTACCCAGGTCAGCAAAGCCTTCACTGCTCGGTTACCAGTCATTTTTTCTGGGGGTCTGCAACCTAAAACTGTCCACAAAAAATGCCTTTAAGAAAACATATTCAAAACCTCTCGGTGTGCATCTAGCTTCCAACATCACAGTACATAAATTCAACCCACTGAAATAAACTATGATTATTGAGTGAGTGCCGAGTATGTCCCAACTTTTATACAACATATTGCCAGAATGTCTGTATAGCATTATAGTCAACTTATTCAGGGTATCTGAATATCTCCCGGTAGGCCTGCAAAAAATGGCAAATACAAAAACATCTTATATATTTAAAATTACAAATTGACTACCCTATTATTTTAGTTTTTATTTATTTAACACGTTTAAAATACTGTAAGTGCCAAAGCAGAAGCAAGAGACCCAAATGGGCCTATGAGAGAAAATACATTAAACAAAAAACAAGCTTTCGTTTCTATGACCTCAAGATTCCCTCAATTCTGTCAGAAAAGAGTTTAGTCAATATTTGTATCCGTTCTTGATTATATAGAGATGTAATTTTATCGTCGTCATGCTTCAGCTTTCACGCTGAAACCCTTGGACTCAGTGTACCACTCTGCACTTAGATTTATTACTGGATAGGTACGAATCTACACACCATTGTATCCTCTCTACAGTAAGGTTGGTCGGCCATCCCTGGCACCTCAGCGTGACTATCATTGGCTCTTGTACATTTTATAGGCGTTGACTGGCAAACAGCCACCATATAGTATAGCTGCCGCCTTGTTGGACAGGAATGCTCCAGCCCATCAAACACAATCTAGTAATAACTGGATCACATTTAAAGTTCCACGGACTAGTACAGGACAACATTCTCTTATGAAGCCCCAAAGTCCAGTAATTAATTACATTCAGTCAAAGTTAAAGTGGGAAGTTCTTGCTTCCCTTATGGAATTTAAATGTTTGATTTAATTTATCTATGATTCATGTTGTAACCGTTTGTAACGGAATGCACTGCACATTGTTTTGTTGTTTTATTTGGTTGTACACAGTTCTGTAAATGAGGTGGCCTCACCTCAGAGCTCACCTGAGTGTTCAGTTTCTCATTTTCTTTTGATTGAAACCTTTATTTATAGAGGGAAGGGACAGCAATACTAACAAAAATAAGTATCTACGTTCAATCAGGAACTTGACTACATTCAATTAAGAAAATGTTCCTTTGAATTTGAAAGAGAATTTGCCATAGGACTTGTGGTAATCTGGCGGGTGGAGATGGGATGGATGACTGCGTTGTTCTGCCTGTGACTTTATGTAAGGGATAATGTATAGCTACGAGGTCATTGTCGCAAAATAATTGACCGACACGGAGTTTAAAATACCGAGCCGCTTCGGCGAGGTGTTTTAAACGTCAGTGAAGGTCAATTATTTTGCGACAATGACACGAGTATAGCTATACATTATCCCGCTTATTACATGGCAAACTTACTAACAATATACCCAATTCATTTTACATCGACTCGCAACACTGGTTCTGGCTGCGTTCTGGCTCCGCTCGTCGCTCCGCCCCCTGTCATCGCCGGCAGCAGAACACCGGCAGTGTCTAATTGCACTGAAACAGTGTGTGTCAGTGGGCTTGATTGCGAACAGCTGCGCACAGCGGTCATTATTGAAAAATAATGACCGCTGTCGGGGGGCTATTGACCAATCACAAGCAAGCATTTCGGCGAATGTGAAAACGCCATGTAATAACTGGAAATAATTATTGAAGGGATGGGAATGAACTCTGGGATACCTAGTAGCCCCTTTCGTGACTGTGGTGCAGACAACAAGGTTTGGCCGAGTGACTCCACAGTCCCTTGCTCCCCCATAGACGACACCACCCTGTTTTAACTCTGAACAACTGGTCCGACGCGAAACGTTCGTTATATAGAACTATGAAGTATCGCAGATAAATGTCAAGGTACTCACAGTTGCACGAGGGTATTGGACAGAGAAACGCAATGGTTTGAAAACTCGGCGTTGCTAATAAACATTTTAAATATTTTTCTATAAACGTGTAAACAGCGAAGAACGTATGGCTGCTCTCGCCCCGAACGCCGCAATGAGGAGCATCTGCAGAGCCGCACTGCCTGCGTCGGTGACATAGCATATTTTAATTAATTTGTTATTCTTATTTATTGTGCCTATATGTAACGTTTTGAATTTGGCTGAATAACGAGTCTTACGAGTTGAAATAAAGGTTTGAAATCAAATACAATAATTACACTAGCTAATGTAACGTTGCCGTGAGGTAAAACGTTTACTTACCGACAAGTTCAGCGAATAAGCCAGTCGATGTGTCAGTCTGAACGGTGTATTTATCTCGTTTTAGTAGCAGTTCGTTGAACGTTACCGAGGGTCCAGGTGTGTAGACTAGAGCGAGATTCAAAATTCCGAGACCACCAACCAATCCGCGTCAGGAAGAAGGACTTCCGCTTCCTCCTCTTCCGCATTTTATGGGTTGTGGAGTAGGGCGTACCCAGGGCTCTGGGCGTACCCAGAGGGCGTACCCTGGGCGTACCTGCAGTTGTGGGGCGTCTATACTTTCCGTAGCCGTGGGCGGGTTGTTTCTCGTAACACTTCCGGTATTCTGAAATCACGGATTGATTGATTGATTGAAAAGTTTATTAACAGATTGCAGAATGGGTACAGTTACAGTACAGCTCAATACATACAATTGTTAAGGGGATGCAGACCAGAGAAAGACTTTCGTCTTGTTTACATCAGGGTCCCCCATTTTCAATTCATCATATGACACAAACGACATACAGACATCTATACATTTATGACATACCAGATTTGCAAATACAGTCATTTGTGATACAAAAAGTGTCCAGAAAACAAGTGTATATACATTTGACATAGAAACTGTACATTGGAGGAGGTTGGGTAGGTGGGGTGGGTGGGGCTGTACATTGGAAGTGTGGGGGGGGGGTTGGGTAGGGGCCGGGGGGGACACACACTGTACACTGTACATTGGAATACCGACAAAGCCATACTTGGTCTTTACTGTACAACTGGGTTAGGACATTTGTAGGGGCCAGTTTCAAATTGCAGGATCCCCCATTTTCATTCATAATGACATTTATGACATACAGTCACAACATACAGATATACAGTACTGTTACATCCAGACATTTATGACATACAAGATATACAAATATACAGTACTGTTTAAGAGACAGTTTCTAAGGGGCGGCTACGTGGCGTAGTGGGCAAGGCGCTCGCCACGAATGCTGTTCGAGCCCAGCGCTCCACATTGCTTTCAGTTTAGCTGGTCGTTCATACTAATACACATTGGCCGTATTAGGGGGTGGGAAACTGATGGGTGGGGATCGGGCGTTGTGGACAGCGACTCCTACAGGTCGGTTGGTGCGCCTGCGCAGTAGAATCAGGAAGTGTCGGGGGCAGCGTGAGCCTCCCACGCGTTACTCCTCGCCACTGAGTGATCGAGCTGCGCAGGTGAAAAGATGTGACTGCTGTTACCTCAAGTAACGGAGGGGACTTGTGCTATGTATGACTTAGTCCACATTGCAGCCGGCTTGTGGGAGGCAAGAAACAGCGTTCGTGACAGGGGAGGGTTGAATTGGATGATATGAAATTGGGATGGGAGAAAATATATAAAATGGGAGAAAAAGTGGATAAAAAAAAAATAGACAGTTTCTAAAAGAGAATACATTTGAGGGGGAAGAAACTGTACATTGGAGGGGGTTGGGGGGTTCGGACATTTACCAGGGCCAGTTTCGAATTGCAGCCTCCCGTAGGTGCTCTTTGAGAGCGGTTTTGAAGGTGATCATCTTATATCTCAGTTTCTTTGCTCTGACCACTTAGAACTCTATACAACCTTCAAAATCAAGAGCTTGGTAACCCTTGGGCACTTTAGATCTACGATTTTAAACCATTATTTTTCTGTATAACCATGGTCTCAGACCTGCATGCAGAACCACATTGACACCAATTCACTCAGTTCATAAACAGGCCCTGAAGGTGTTGGACAAGAAACCCTTTCGCCACCACCACTGTACCATCCTCAGAAAACATGCTCTGCTATAAGCTGGGAAAACATGCTGAAACTCAGAGATGCCAGCCTGATATATAAAATCAAACACGGTCTGGCCCCACCACCTCTCTCACAGTTCTTAACAGAAAGGGAGGGAGAGCGGGGGGAAGAAAATGACTCAATGTGGATGAGAATCTGGCAATCTGCGTATGGGGTGTAGGTGCTGAAAAACTGACTATAGCTCGGCAGAGAAAGGGATACTATTGGATCATGTATCCAGCACCCTCACAGCCATAGCTACAACCACTTACGTCAAGGCTCTCATCCACATTCATTGCCCCCCCCTCTTCCATGAGCTCAATGTAATTGATTGATTGAAAACGTTATTAACAGATTGCAGAATGGGTACAATACAGTACAGCGGCTCAATACAAACAATTGTTAAGGGGATGCAGACCAGAAAAAATACTTGTTACGCGGAAGTGCAGTGGTCTATCGAGCTGCACAGTCACTCCGCCCTGGTATTTTTTTTATTATAAATAAATCTTTATTTCTAACTGTCAACATCCACAGACAGTATAAACAGAACACATCAAACATAGAAAAACACAACAAAGCTGAAACAAATGTAATGTAAAATACAAATATTAAATAGAAATAAAGATGCAAGTATGAGTTCACTTAAAAATGTGCTTTGCATTTTTGTTTTGTAAGGTGTAAATTGTTGACACATTAAGATGTACATCAATATTAATACATAATTGTCAATTAACCCTCTTATCCTTAAATGTACTTGACATCCTTTATTGGGGTCATTTTGAGTTTAAACCTCCAGAAAATTATCATAATCAAAATTGTTACCCAAATGTATGGTTTAGGTGCTTTGTTTCTTTGTTGCCTACCTAAATAACCAATAAAACATTACCCCCACCCAGGCCATTATGCATCCAGAATACCTATTATGTGACTATCGAAAAATATATAAATCACCATAAAATCTCACTGATTGACACAATTTAAAGAAAGATCGTTTTGCTGTTGTTAAATTATATATTATTTAAGTTATAAGTACAAGTATATCCTTCTCAATTGATGGTGTTATGAAGAGCTTGAATGCTGACTTTATGTCTTGTACATGGCTGACAGCATATCTGGTGCGGCCTGGAACCATTTTTATGACATTAGCAGCACTAAGCTGTTGTTCAAGTGGGGAGCGGGACCATTTCTGGAAAGTAACATGTCTGCTGCTTGTGGTTGAGAGACAACATGAGCATCTGCACTAAGGGCCTCTATCAGAGGATGTCTCATAACATAACCAGTATGTCACTTTCACCGTCAAAGAGCAGTGACAAAACTTCACTGGCAGAAATATTTTTATCAAGGTAATTTTCAATTTAGAGAGAACATGAAGATAAAGTACACAGAGTGTCAAGGGAAATGGTTTAGAAGGCTGCTATGCAAGCGTTTATATGTTTGCTCCTCCCCTATGTTGCGTAAACTACCAATGTCTTTGCGGGAACCATATATCCCCATGTTGCTGGTTATATGCACCCACCCCCCTTCCCATTTCACAGTAAATATCAGTTCTCGTATAGTCTCCCCTCCCCATGTGAACTATAAGTGGTTTTTGCACTGCAGGTATGGTATGTTAGATTAGGACCCTAAAGCAGAGGGATGTTTTTTTTCTCCAATATTATAAATTACTCAGTCACCTCAATATCATCCTAAATAATCAAAACAAATGTGTGTAAAATGTTGATGTTTTTATACTGTATGTTTTATACAGTTAAAACAGCCTTGGGTCAAATTGACCCTAAGGAACACCGATGCATACAAAGTGTGTTCAGGACATTGAAAACATAATTATGTTAATTTTATGTTTACCCATTTGTCCTCATTAAATTAGGAAAAGTAAAAAAAAAAAATACATTGAATGGGGAAACAGGAGAGTTCAATTAATAAATAAATTAACTGGCTGTGTAAGATGTCAATGTGTATATAATTTAAGATAACATTTCCCTGGTAGGGGTGATCATTTGAGCAGAAACGGAATGCTGTGAAGATTACGGTGCCCACGTTTCTTTTTGGTAACTCATCCTGTTTCTGAAATGAACATTAATCTGGCTAGCAGACAATATAAACATGGTTCAGATTAATCAAAACCATGAAGAGCTTCTATGTTAATAAATAAAATAAAAAAGCATAGGAGCAGAAATGGCTAACGTCCTAAAAGCCTATAAAACTATAAAAGTAGGCGAATTTCACGTGACAGAGGCTACGTTCACACTGAAGGATCCGATTTATTTGCTCATATGTGACTCAGATGAGATTTTTTCCAACAGTGTGAACAGCACAAATCACATGGAATCTGATCTTTTCAGTTCTGATTTGGGCCACTTTCATATGTGGTCCTAAATCAGATACAGGTGACCAACTTTAACGTCACTCTAAATTGACATTTGTCACAATTTCTTTTACGTCCATCTTTATTGTTAATTCACGCATGTGGGTCAGTTCAGGAGTGTGGCCAGTTCACACTGGAATCCGATAACAGCCGAACAAGTGAACTAAGTAGCCACTAGCCATAGTAAAGTATCAAAAGCACACATTCTAAAACATAGACTAAGTGTCAGCTGGTGGTCCGCTCACTGTGCTGGTTTTGAATACCTTAATGTTTTGTGGACATAACCTTTTCCTTCAAAGTAACTCATTAGACGCTAATGTATCAGAATAAACGGATGTAGGTGCAAGTTCCCTAAAATGGGAAAAAAATGTACTGTTCAAACTATCATCTTTTACTTTGACAGCACAAACAAACACAAAAGAACAACACTCTGGGTTCCCTTTTATTCTTAAAATTGTATGTACAAGTGCGACTGATTTTCTTTTTTAATGTACATTCAATATAGAAAGTTTATATACGTCATATTACATTGAACATTTCACAATTGCACTAGTCTTTCACATAGATTGATAATCAAGAGTCAGTATCATTCCTTACGTCATAGCAGAAGCTCATTTCTCTTGGTAAAAGGTTATTGTTCACCCTATAAATATTCTAGTGCTTTTTGCATTCTGGGGGGGGGGGGGGGGGGGGGGGAATTACATAGGATAAAAGGCAAAAAGGAGAGCCTTCGAACGGAGAGAGCAGAGCGGAGAATGAATGGAGATCAGTACACAACAGTGGGGCACAGAGACAGGACTGAAGGAGACCACATCTGTGTCACCTTTAGAACGACCGGCTTCAGTCAAGTGTTCAAGCTTTTGATCGTTTGTGGGAAAAACTGGGCCAGAACAATAATACAAAACAATCACCCCCCCCCCCTCGCGACACCATTTCCATACAATAACTCAACAACATTTATTTTTTTTAAACTAGGAATTGAAATGTTGTTCAGCGCGAGTAGACGCATAGGTCCCCGTGCATGGGTTGAGTGTCACCACGTTTAAAAGTCTCGTTTAGGAGATGATAGCAGTCATTTTGTGATGCAGACAGCTGGGCAGACTGGAGTCAGGCCTCTGGGATGAGTTAAGGGCGGTCGTGGTAAAGAGAGGAAGAGAGACGGGTTGACATTTACATTGAATGATCCTCAGTGTTCCAACGTCTTTGACCCACACACACACAACAAAAACTAAAGAAAAAAACAAAACAAAAAAACACAATCAAGAGTAAAAAATATATTCATACAAAAGTAAACAATTTGTCTCATTGGAAGGAACAAGAAAGAAGCGCAAAACAAAATAAACGTGGTCATTGTTTAAAACAATAAAAAAAAAAGTGTTAACGAAGACTTGAGTGCTGTTTGGAGAGGGAGGGGGCGGATGAGAGATGTTTCAGAAGTTTAAATTTTTTTTGGTGATAGTCAGTGACGGCCCGCTCTCCTTCATCTCCCTCTCTCTCCCCCTCTCTCTCTCCCTGTCTGTCCCCTCGTCTGGGAACTGACCAGTCCCTCTGTGCCGCGCCCTGGGAGGCTGCAGCGGGGGCAGTCTGGGTGCCTGAGCATGACTGTCTTGTGTGTGTGTTGTGTGTCCCTCAACCCAGGTCTCCGATGTCGGGGGCGGGACGTTGGGCATGACTGTGGCACCGGATCCTGCTGTAAGGTAGCCTGCTACTCCTGGACCTGGAGGAAGCAGAAGGTCGCAGCGCATGAGACGAGACTTACAGGCGGAGTCGTGACGCGGCTGGATGTGAGACTTACAGGCGGCCGTGGCTAGAGGACATCCGTATCTCCATGAAATGCATTCCAACGTCCATCTATGGTCACACAACATCTTTTTCATATGTGTTTTAGGTTAAGGTGGGACATGTCTCCAGTGAGGTTAAGGTAAGGGTTAGGTTTATAAACAGTGAGGTTGAGGTTAAGGTAAGGGTTAGGTTTGTAAACAGTGAGGCTGAGGTGAGGGTTAAGGTAAGGTTTAGGTTTAGGTTTATAAATAGCAAGGTTGAGGTGAGGGTTGAGGTCAGAGCAAGACAGAGAGAAGGGCTGTCACCTGACATAAATAGCAAGGTTGAGGTGAGGGTTAAGGTAAGGGTTAGGTGTATAAACAGTGAGACTGAGGTCAGGGTTAAGGTAAGGGTTAGGTTTATAAACAGCTTTTAACACTTTGAATGCCAGCCACCTTCACACGTGTTAGCAGCCCACCCCCTGAATGCCCACCACGATAATTAGCGTGACATTTTTTATTAGCGATCTGAATTCATATTTCATCAACCGAGTCTACCTTTGGGAAACCAGCCCCACCAGGAGCTCAGATGTGAAAAAAGCGCCCCCTATCGTCTCCCAGATGGTAATGCACCCTTTTGGAATTGACTCAATGAAAATGGATGAGAAAAATAAATTCCGGAATCCACATTTTACTTCTCACGCATGTAACCGGAGATGATCCCAGTCATTGTGGAGCCTCCGAACAGCGTGTAATATGTGTTTTACAGTATACGCGTTGGATCAATAAAAGGATAGATTTTTGGAATGGCAATCAGGAATTGGAATAATCTTTTTGGATACCATCTGATCTCAGGTAAGGAATCTATTTGACCAGTCTTCGGATAATCAGACCTGTTTTCACGGAGATATAAGCTTTTCCCCTATGTGTCATATGGCTGTTTGGCTGTGCGAGCGCTCAGGAAATATATCAGATCAGATATCAGATCGGGTCCCCAGCGTGCATACGTACACATATACTATCGATAATCTAGCGTTTATTTGAAAACGATTCATAAATAGGCCGAAAAATTTACGTTTTTTGTGTATTCTAGAACATTCCGTTTATTATGGAATATTTTTATTTTCCTTGAAAACGAGGGCTTTTCAAGATGCTATAAAACGGAAATGAACCGATAAAAAAACAATCCGCTTCGACAATGTTGACTGGAAAATGAGTCATTGATAAGCGACGGGCAGATTAGACACATAGCCATAATTTAAAACATAGATTAGGCAATATCAACGCTAACATTGAAGTGGATGGTGGGCATTCAAGCACTAAATCGTGCGCCCCCGTCTGTAGGACCCGAAACGGGCCATCGTAGGGGGGTTGAAAGGACCCGCGGTGGGCATCGTGCCGTATGAACACGTATTCCGTCGCCTGGAGGCCGGCTGGAACACGAGTCTGTGGCAAACCATGCTGCGAGGTGGGGACCGGCACAAATGCCCTAGCGTTCTCCAAGTTTGAAACGCGCTGCTGGGTCGCAGACCAGGGGTCTGTGGTGTCAGGTAAAAACTCCCCGGGGACCCGCAGCGGTTGGCCATAGACCAGCTCAGCCGACGATGACTGGAGATCATCCTTGGGGGCGGTCCTGAGACCCAACATGACCCACGGGAGCCTGTCGACCCAACTACCATCGCTAAGGGTAGCTCGGAGAGAAGCCTTCATGGACCGGTGAAACCGCTCACACAAACCGTTAGCCTGCGGGTGATAAGCGGTAGTGCGGTGCAGTCTCACGCCTAAGTTTCTGGCAATCTCGGACCAAAGCTCAGAGGTGAACTGAGGTCCACTGTCCGACGAAAGGTCAGACGGAGCACCGAACCGGGCCACCCACGTATATATAAACGCCCGAGCCACATCAGTGGACGTTGTGGATGACAGCGGAACGGCCTCTGGCCACCGAGTGGTTCTGTCCACCATCGTGAGGAGGTATGTGAAACCATGCGATGGGGGAAATGGACCCACCAGGTCCACATTCACATGGTCAAACCTCCTTTCGGGCACGGAGAACTGGGCCAAAGGAGCTTTAATGTGGCGGTGTACCTTAGCGCGCTGGCACATCACACAGGTCTTAACCCACCCGCTCACATCCTTTTTCAGCCCGTGCCAAATGAACTTGGCTGCCACCTGCTTTTGAGACGCCCTGTTACCGGGGTGAGAGAGACCATGTATGATGTCAAAAACATGACGTCTCCAACTGCTGGGCACCACGGGTCGCGGCCGCCCCGTGGAAACGTCGCACAGGAGTGTGCCGTTAGCCTCATTAAATGCCACATCCTCCAGCCTGAGTGCTGTGATGGCCGTCCTGTAGGCCTGAACGTCCAGGTCGGAAACCTGGTCTGAGGCCATGCGTGCATAGTCTAAACCAACAGGGACGGCTCTGATCAAGGCCCGAGAGAGACAGTCTGCCACTAGATTGTCCCTGCCTGCGACATGCTGAATATCCGTGGTAAACTCTGAGATATATGACAGGTGCCTCTGCTGACGGGCAGACCATGGCTCACTTACTTTAGCCATAGCAAAAGTGAGTGGCTTGTGGTCTACAAATGCCGTGAACGAACGAGCCTCCAGCAGGGAACGGAAATGCCGCACGGCCAGATAGAGGGCGAGGAGCTCCCTATCAAAAGTGCTATATTTGCACTCATTAGGACGAAGCTGTCGGCTAAAAAACGCCAGTGGCTGCCAAGCCCCACTCACCCACTGCTCGTATACCGCTCCAACAGCATAGTCTGAAGCATCAGTGGTGATGGCAACAGGGGCGTTGGGAAGTGGGTGTGCCAGCCTGGTTGCATTGGCCAGGGCGGTTTTAGTATCGACAAACGCCTTGCGTCTCTCGTCCGTCCAGTCCACCACATGTTTGCCGATTTTACCCCTGAGAGCCTCGTAAAGAGGTCGAATTAGCTGAGCAGCCCGGGGGACAAACCGATGGTAAAAATTTACCATGCCAAGGAACTCTTGCAGAGCCTTGATGGTGGGTGGCAGTGGAAAATTTGCTATGGCGTCAACCTTAGATGGGAGGGGAACTGCCCCATCTTTGGTGACGTGGTGCCCGAGGAAATCGATCCTAGACAGCCCAAACTGACATTTAGCTGGGTTAATTATGAGCCCATGCTGACTGAGTCGGTGGAAAAGGGTCCTGAGATGGGACAAGTGCTCTGCCTTGGTGGTACTGGCGACTAAGATGTCATCTAGGTAGACAAACAAAAAAGGCAGGTCCCGTAACACAGAGTCCATCAAGCGCTGGAATGTCTGTGCTGCGTTTTTAAGCCCAAATGGCATGCGCAAGAACTCAAACAAACCAAAGGGAGTAATCACCGCCGTCTTAGGGATGTCCGCTGGGTGGACCGGCACCTGGTGGTAACCTCGAACTAAATCTATTTTTGAAAATATGAGCTTCCGGGCCAGGTGGGTGGAAAAATCCTGAATATGTGGAACCGGGTATCGGTCCGGTGTGGTTACCTCGTTAAGGCGGCGGTAATCGCCACACGGGCGCCACCCGCCGGCAGCCTTGGGGACAATGTGAAGGGGTGAGGCCCATGGGCTGTCAGAACGACGGATAATACCCAGGTTCTCCATGTTGGAAAACTCTGCCTTGGCCACGGCCAGCTTGGCAGGATCTAGGCGCCGAGCCCGGGAGTAGACTGGCGCACCTGCCGTAGCGATGTGATGCTCCACACCGTGCTTACTGGTGGAGGACGAGAAAGTGGGCTGGGTAAGGACAGGGAACTCAGCTAGCAGCTGGTGAAACTCATCTGTAACAGACAACATGTTAGACAAACCCACAGGAGGCGCTGCCCCGACAGTACATTCAAATGAACAAAAGGTGGTGGCGTCGATCAATCGATTGTTCCTGACATCCACCAACAATCCATAGGCACACAGAAAATCAGCACCCAGCAGGGGCACAGACACATCAGCAGTAATGAAGTTCCAGCTAAACCGCCGGTCACCAAAACACAACTCCACTAGCCTACTGCCATACGTGCGGATCGTAGTACCATTGGCAGCTTCCATAGGGAGCCCATGCCCGTCGGCCAGGGTGTCCACCCTTGACGCAGGCAGCACGCTTCTCTGTGCCCCTGTGTCGCACATGAAACGCCTGCCTGAGATGTTGTCCCGAATAAACAGTAGCCTGCCGGGCCGGCCCCACCAACGCTCATGGCCACTGTTGAGCGCCGGCCCGGGCGTTTCCCGGCCCCTTGTAAGTACATGGGGGACGGCATTGGTTAGCCCTGGCTCCATACTTTGTGTGAAAGAAACACCAGCCAGTGTCTCTCCCTCGCTGGCGAGGGGCTGCCACCGCAGCAGCGACGGTATAATCCCCATGGTGAGAGGTAGAGGGTTGGTCATGATAGAACACGGCCGTACAGTGTTGCTGCTGGCTGGCCAAAAAGAACTTATCCGCCTCCGCGGCTAACATACGGCAGTCATTTATTGTTGTGTTGGCCAAGGCAGCCCTTACCTGAGCCGGTAACTGGCGCAAGAACAGCTGTCGGAAGAGAAAATGGTTGGGCTCATGTTCTCCCATCAACGCCAACATCCTATCCATAAGCTCGGACGGTTTACTGTCGCCCAGACCTTGCAATGAAAACAGCCGGTTAGCTCGTTCCACCTCAGACAGTTCAAAACACTTCAACAAGTGTGCCTTCAGCGTGCCATATTTATCGTGCGCCGGAGGGTTTGTGAGTAGACTCACCACTCTGGCTGCCGTGTTAGTCCCCAGCACAGCGACAACGTGATAGTACTTAGTGTCATCCTCCGTTATTTTCTTTATTGCAAACTGCGCCTCCGCCTGCACAAACCATGCAGTAGCTTGCGTTTCCCAGAACTCTGGCAATTTCAGCGCAACTGCTGCTTCCATAAACTTCTGCGCGACTGCCTGTTCCATTGTTCAATCGTTCTCGAAAGCGTCCAAGAACGTCAGGTTCACCAATGTAGGAGACGGGAAATCACGACCAAAGAGAGTGAAGTTTCTTTGACCACACATCAGTGTGCATCATTTAATAGCATAGCCATGGATACCACAACAAACAAAGTCAAGCGTTAATATGGCCGCTCTAGATACCCCGGATGCCCCGTGTCCTTAAAGTGACAGTGTAGGTGGATTATGTCCCGTCCAGGTAAGTGCCCATGTAAGTGCCCACTACAATGTCATGAATGAATATGAGTATTGAGTGTTGAATATGAGTATTGTAAAAATCGCCCACCACCCCCACAGGACAAGAAGATGAGCATAAGAGCTGGACCAGACTGCACCCCGTGTAACAGTAAAACACACCATGACCAACGAGACTGTGGTGCACAAGCACCTTTGAGGAAAGTCCCAAGTCTTGGATGGACAATAAATACCCTACGTCAAAACAAACAAACAAACCCACACAAGAACAAATGCGGAGGTGGTGTGATTCTGGCGTGATCAGAAGCAGGGGCCTCGAGTACCAGACGCACCAGGTGCTTAGCGACACGAGCCATGCTAAGTAACAGCAGCTCAGCAAAGGCCGGTGATTAAAAAATAAAATGTGGTTCAAAAAGTCTGCAATACAGCTCGGTTCCCAGCAGGGGGAGCAAGAGCCAGAAGCACCAGAGAATGGGCAGTCAGCACAGCAGCAGCAGCAGTGCAGTCAGTGAGGAGAGGACTCACACGGACAGACTCAGCTGCCTGTGAAAGCCATTGGCTTCCAGCCTGTAGTACTTTCCCTCCACCATCAAAAAAATTACACTAACACAGCGTCTGCTACAAATACTGGACACAGATCAAATAATGATGTGGATCTTTAACACAGAACTGATTCTGGAGGCCAAGTACCAGAATCCTCTTCAGCAGGTTCATGGCGATGGGGTTCTCTGCCGTCCACAGGCCCACCAGATGTCGACTCAGCTGTCTGTCACATTGGATAGAGAAAATGTCCATCACTTTTAACCACGTGGACATTATTTGTGGATAAGAGTGTATTGTGTGTGTGTGTGTGTGTGTGTGTGTGTGTGTGTGTGTGTGTGTGTGTGCGTAGCTCTGACCTGTTGGTAAGCATCCTCTGGTCAGCACTGGTGGTGAACATGGATGTGTGCAGGTGTCTGGGTAAAGCCCCCTCACTGAGAGCCAGATCCTGCATCTTAGTGGCTATTTCTTTATCTCCCTCCTAAAACACACACGCGCGCACACACACAGACAGACACACACGCACACACAGACGTTATTTATCGGTATCCCAGGGACAATCCAATCATCATCGCATCATAAATTATCAATATCACAGAGGGATATAAAGACGACCATTCTTACCTCGATGATGGCTTTCATTACTAGGCCTGCTCCTTTTACAATAGCCATGGAGGGATGCTGGATATATTAGGGACAAAACAGTCAATTACACACCGGCATCTACTGAGACAAACGGGTCAAATTCTTTTCACTTTGTTGGTCCGAGGGAAGCAACAGTTCTGATTGGAAGATCAAGAAAAGAGGGTGGGGTTTGAGGTCAATATTGTCATGATACTAGCAGTTTATATACATGATGGTGTTCGACCTATATATTGTTTTGTAAATATCTATTTAGTCCAATAATGTTTATTTTTTGTAAAAAACTAAAAAGGTACAATTATTAGGTACAATTCAAAAGGCAATAATGTATCCTTGTAATTTATTATTATTATTTATGGGCATACATTTCTTTTTACATTTAAAAGGAATTGAATATTGGCACAAAATATCAACTATCAGTAATTTCCAACAATATCGATATCACATCAGTGTACCAGTAACACTTCATTCATAAGTTCTCTATCTATATTTTATCATATTATTATTATTATCTATCTAACTTGTACTAATCAACCGTGTACTACCTGGAAAACGTCTCTATATATCTAATGTAGGGATGTCCGATATTATCGGCCTACCGATATTGGCATAAAAATGTGATATCGGAATTTTTTTAAATATCTTTTACATTTATTTAACCTTTATTTACCCAGGCAAGCAAGTAAGAACAAATTATGATTTTATTTATTGTCAAAAGTATGCATAATGTGTTAATTCCATGACAAGATATATGTAATGTTAATTACCTGAAATTATTCCGTTTTTTTGGGGGGGGGGAACCCTGCATATATCGGTATCGGTTGATATCGGTATCGGAAATTAAGAGTTGGACAATATCGGTATATCGGTAAAAAAGCCAATATCGAACATCCCTAATCTAATGTGTACTCATCAACCGTGTACTACCTGGAAAACGTCTCTATATATCTAATGTGTACTCATCAACCGTGTACTACCTGGAAAATGTCTCCATCTATCTAACTTGTACTCAACAACTGTGTACTACTGTACCTGGAAGAGTTTGAAGAGGGTGCGTCCATTGGAAGCCACCATCTCCAGCAGCATGTCAAACTGCTGGCCCTCCGTGGTTTCGCTGTAGGGGGCGCACAGGGCAAAGGTCAGGAAGTCTAGCAAGGAGCTGATGACCAGAGCCCCCGTTCCGTGGTCCTGGAGAGGTAAGAGGTGGGGATGATAACGAGAGATACAGAGAAAGAGAGAGATGGAGGATGGGAGGGAGACAGAGTTGGTGAGACTAAATGATGGACTAACAGATCGCTAAAGCACAAACTAAAACAAGCTTTAAAAGACAACTGAAACAACATCAACAGCCCTACGCCTGTAAACACATTATGTACATTTAGACATACACACCTATTAGTTACTTATATTTTCATTTAATAAAACATTTTGTGATAGGAATATCAATAGCCTATACAAATAGCTGGTAAGAGTTTATTTGTATGTATATTCAGCACATATGACTGTAGTATACAGTATGTATGTATGTTTATGGTTTCTCACTGCTTGCGCCCCTGTGCCTCAAATAGATTCGCTGTCAGCTCTATCTTCAATCTTTCAAAATGTTCAGTTGCTATCGCTATCAGCTCTATCTTTAATCTTTCAAAATGTTCAGTTGCTATTGCATGCACTCATCTGTGTTTCACTACACACTTGAGTGCATGCTTACCAACTGTTAGTCTGCAACACTACTATCACCGACATCTAAGAAGGGAGATCCCCCCTTGAATGGCCCTTCTAAGGTTTCTCTCCTCCACACTGCCTGTGGAGCATTTTTCCCTATTGTTAGATTTTAGTGAGTTTTTCCTTACCTTCGCGTGGGGTATGTCTGGGAGTGCTTGCATTCTTTCATTTATTTGCATTTATTTAAAATTTGTTGGACCTTATGGTGTTCTTGTTCTGTTCTTGACTTATTGTT
The DNA here is from genome assembly GCF_963971535.1 of Notolepis coatsorum. Classification (NCBI taxonomy): domain Eukaryota; kingdom Metazoa; phylum Chordata; class Actinopteri; order Aulopiformes; family Paralepididae; genus Notolepis; species Notolepis coatsorum. Next base: position 90,409,285 of record NC_140174.1, on the reverse strand, counting down.
ATGTTTTCTTCTTGACTTGTTTAAAGAAGACATGTACGGCCCATGGGGACATTAACGTGTGTTGTCGGGCCTTATAAATAAATTTGATTTGATTTTGATTTGTTCATTTAGTGCATATAAATATATATTGTATTATTTAATATATATTGTACTATGTATGATTACATAAGATTAAGAATATGGTATGTATAGTAATATGTTTGAGAGAAAGGATATTGTCACTTTCTGATTATAATACCTCTTGGTTGTTTTGTCTGTAAATGTAAATCTCTATTGTCATGTTTATATGTTATGTGTGGACTGCAGGAAGAGTAGCTGATGTTCTGCATCAGCTAATGGGGATCCTAATAAAATCTAAAATCATGAAGCAACTTTTCTGCTGTTTTAGAGTTGCATTAGTTCCCTTTCAGTCAGTTCACTCTCATGCTACTGGCTGAAGAGAACTTCAATCACACTTGAACAGGCCCCGATTGGTCTAAACCAGGGAGGGCGCCGCCCCACTGGCATACAAATGCCAGACCAAACAGCTCATTCTTTCTGCTCTTCATAGAACTATTACACCCGTTTTGCTTGCTAACAAAAACTGAGTCGTTAGCTACTAGTTAGCATGGCTAATCAGGACGATAGTTTTGACACAGTGGAGGCTCCTAATCACTGTAAAGGGCATGAGTGTCTGAATGCTTGCAGATATACTATCACAGATAAGGACCCACACGATTCCTGTTTGGTTTGTCTGGGACTTATTCACACAAAAGCAACTCTGTTGGAAAAGCTAGTGTGTGCGCTCTGTCGCTGCCTCCGTAAGTCCACTCAATGTATAATTATTCAATGTATAATTCAAAGAAGTATGCAGATAGACCTTAAGAAATTAAATTGTGAGTTATATCGCAAGGACAATATCTTCTAAAATAATCGCAATATGATATTTTGTCCACATCGTTCAGCTTTAATCTGACATGACAGAAACACGTACCACATTACTGATGAATTTTTCAAGAAGGTTCTCCAGGAACTTTTTGGAAGAGAGCAGAGAGGCTTTGTTCAGCTGCTCCTGCCTCAGGTCATAGTCATCATGCATGGGCTGCAGGGGAAATAACAAGAACATTTCTTAAAACAACAAGACAATGTTAATGTCTCTTAACACTTTGAGCGCCACTCACGGCTAATCTCGGGTTTACGATCGTGACGTTGAAAGCCACGGCTTTTCTCTGATTTTTTTTTTTTTTATCGATCTAAAATCATATTGCATCACGCGAGCCTACCGTTGGAGATCCAGGGGCCACCGGCGATCAGATGTGAAAAAAGCGCCCCCTATCGTCTCCCAGATGGTAAATCACCATTTTGGAATGGACTCAATGAAAATGGATGGGGAAAAAAAATATTCCAGTCCACATTTTACTTCTCGCCCATGCAGTTATGGGTTATACTGTACACACGTTGGATCAATATACTTATCGATTTTTTTCGAATGGTGATCAGGAATTGGAATATACCATTTGGATACCATCTGATGTCAGGTAAGGAATCTATGTTATCAGTGTTAGGATAATCAGACTCGTTTTCATGGAGATATAAGCGTTTCCACTATATGTGATATGGCTGTTTCACTGTAAAAGCCATGAGGAAATAATAGCGTGCGTGCGCACACATATACTATCGACCATCTAGCGTTTATTTGAAAACGATTCATAAATAGACCGACAAATGATAACGTTCTGGAATATTCCAGTAAAAGGCGATTATCATGGAATGTGTTGTTTTTTCTTCGAAACAGAGTGGTTTTCAAAATGCTATAAAAAGGAAATTAAGCGATAAAAACACAATCTGCTTTGCCAATGTTGACTGGAAAATGATTCTTTGATAAGCGATGGGCAGATTAGACACATAGCATAATTTAAAACATAGATTAGGCGATATTAACGTGGCATCAACGGGGTAAAAAGGAAAACACGGCCCGGCACTGAAATTGTTAAGGCAACAAATTAAATAACAAGACAATATGTTAAAGGTCCACTATCTTATAAATGGCCTTTTCCAGTGGTTTGCATTGTTTTCTAGCAATGTGGGGTTGTACCAACACTGACTAGATGTGAAATTCTCATTTAGTCCCATTCCTCCAGTTCAGCTGATACAAGATCCTCCCCCACTAAACCAAGCCATTCTGAATTTAAGTCAATCTGTGACGTGCTTAACTGTGATTGGAGGAGTTAGCGTAACGTTGAGGGAGAGAGACAGACAGACGAGAGCACAGAGCGTGCAGCGGCTCGAGTCACGAGTGTGTGTGAAAAAGCAGGGGCAGAGAGCAGAGAGGAGAGATCGCTCCGAGACTCGCACCGTATGAGCCTCTCTCTATCCGTCTCTCCCTCTCTCTCTCTCCCTTTTACAGTGCAAGTTTCGCTCTCTCTCTCCCTCTCTATCTCTCTCCCTCTCTCTATATCTCTCTCCCTCTCTATCTCTCTCTCTCTCTCCCTCTCTCTCTCCCCCAAAGGCATACTGGGACTCCGAAGGTGCAGTACCGGCCAGATCCTGCTAGTAGGCAGTATCGAGAGTGCAGTAAACCCTGTTCCAGACCGGGTGCTACGTTTAAACCGCTCCGGACGGACTTTTCTAGTAATGGGAATTTGGGAAACCACCGGGAATACCACAGACCACAGGCAAGGACAATCTGACGTCAATTTCAGCTTGATTGTGCAAGGTTATCATACCCATCCCCCTGATCGGCGTGTGTTGTGGTAATAACGAATGCCGTTACTGGCAATCAAATAATCAGAAACGACCCCCCCCCCCCCCCCCCCCCCCCCCCTTCATGCATTCATTATGAAACATTATACCTATGATATAGATTTGATTTGAAAATAGTAGCGTGTCTAGGGACGAAACGCCAATGGTTTTAGTAGAATTCACCTTGCGCCCTGTAGCCGGCCTCCCAGGAATTAGCCCGGATCATTCCGAAATTATACTTATATTCACCAGGGGATAACGTGTGAACGTATTCATGAAAAAATGTATTCTTTTTTGCATCTTGAATGGAAGATAGTTACTGTCAAATGACCATGGTATTGTATCCATAGCTATAATATAAAATATAGATTTAGCTCTACAAACAACGCACAGTGAAACTATGTAATGGAAAGCTGGCCCAGCTATAGCTAGATGGGGAAATCGAATGGCCGTGAATGTGTTAAGGTAACAAATGAAATAACAAGATAATGTTAATGTCTCTTAACACTATAGGGACCAGCCACGAGTTAACTCGTGTTTCGGTGCCATGCGTTGTGGACCAGAGCCACGAGTTAACTCGTGGCAAGTTGTTATTGTTTTATTCCATATTAATAACGCTATTAACGTCCGCGATCGACTTGCAGGACCTACCCACATATTTGATTTTCGAAACATGCAATACCGGCCAGATCCGCTTAGGGGCGCCATCGCTCCACTGCAGTATCATTGAGGGCGATTGAAAAAAAATGTTTTAACTGTCTGTGGGCGTTTCATATGAGCCTCGGTTCCAAACGAACACCCTCCATCTTTGATCCTGTTACCGAACGCAGATTTCAGCCTGGAATAATGGGATTTATGATCAACAAATGGACATATCGATCTACCAGATTCCGATGACTACTGACGAAATGCTGCCGGCGATCAGATGGGCTGACGGTAGGATACTATTCCCCCAAATTACAGCTGGATTGGACATTGTTTTAAAACGCAACGTGATCAATCAGTGAAAATGGCTGATTGAACGCACACTGTATTGCTAATCAATAATAGTAATCGGCGTCGCCCGCCGCCCCCATTTCATCCATATATGCTCTGTAATAGTCCGGATGCTATTCAGTTTGTTTTATTTAATTCGTATATATACAGCAGAAATGGCGTTTGATATAACGTGACTAGCCTTTAGCCTATTATCTAGCTCCCCAGAAAAAAGACTAGGCGAAAACTGCGATAAACCTTATATTCACAGCGCTATAAAATGACAACCAACCGATGGATTTTTATTTTCTTTAAGCCATTATGAAGGCACGGTTTATGCACTCAAGTGACAATGAGAATGGACAGATAGCAATACTATAAAGTATATATATAGCTGTTAGAAAGTACATCGGTTTGTTGACAACGCTCGGTCCTCTGGCCTATAAATCGGCGCGACACGCTGGTCGTCAATGTGTTAAGGCAACAAATTAAATAACAAGACAATGTTAATGTCTTAAAACAACTAACAAAATAACAAGACAATGTAAATGTCTCTTAAGGCAACAAATGAAATAAGACAATGTTAATGTCTCTTAAGATAAATTAAATAACGGGCGGTCAGGTGGCGTAGCGGAGATTGTGCTCGTCACCAATGCAAGAGACTGCGGTCTCGACTCCCGGAGAGTCAGCATTGCCTTGGCTTGGGCTGATCGCTATACTAACTTGTTTGGCTGAGTTAGGGGGAGGGAAGCCGTGGGTGGGTCCTGGGCGTTGTGGACAGCGACCCCTACAGTTCGGTCGGGGCGCCTGCACAGCGAGGGTAGGATCTGGAGAGAGGTAGTGCGACCTTCCACACATTACACTCTCCCAGTGAGAATCTGCGCTGCCAGGCTGGCTGCCGGCTGGCTGCACATGCGTCGGAGGAAAGCATGTGACAGTCTCCGACCTCTCGGACCAACAGTAGGGGGGGGGGGGGGGTGCGCAACAACCAGGAAGGGGGTTGGGAATTGGCATAACGACTAACAGTGGGAGAGTCAGCATTGCCTTGGCTTGGGCTGATCGCTATACTAACTTGTTTGGCTGAGTTAGGGGGAGGGAAGCCGTGGGTGGGTCCTGGGCGTTGTGGACAGCGACCCCTACAGTTCGGTCGGGGCGCCTGCACAGCGAGGGTAGGATCTGGAGAGAGGTAGTGCGACCTTCCACACATTACACTCTCCCAGTGAGAATCTGCGCTGCCAGGCTGGCTGCCGGCTGGCTGCACATGCGTCGGAGGAAAGCATGTGACAGTCTCCGACCTCTCGGACCAACAGTAGGGGGGGGGGGGGGGGTGCGCAACAACCAGGAAGGGGGTTGGGAATTGGCATAACGACTAACAGTGGGATGGGAGAACAAATCGGAAAAAGGAGGGGGGAAAAGATAATACAAAAATAAATAAAAAATTAAATAACAAGACAATGTTAATGTCTTAAAGCAACTAACAAAATAACAAGACAATGTTAATGTCTTAAAACAACTAACAAACTAACAAGACAATGTCAATGTCTCTTAACACTTTGAGGACCGGCCCGGCGCCGTCTAATATGGTGCTGGAGGACCACGGTTTGTCAACAAACCGATGTGACTTTGTACAGCTATATCTATACTTTATAGTATTGCTATCTGTCCATTCTCATTGTCACTTGAGTGCATAAACCGTGCCTTCATAATGGCTTAAAGAAGAAGAAAAAAATCCATCGGTTGGTTGTCATTTTATAGCGCAGTGAATATAAGGTATATCGCACTTTTCGTCTCATATATTTTCTGGGAAGTTAGAGATGAGGCTAAAGGCTACTAACGTTATATCGAACGGCATTTCTGTTGTATATATTCGAATGAAATAAAACAAAATGCTTATCATCCGGACTATTCCAGAGCATCTATGGATGAAATGGGGGCGGCGGGGGACGCCGATTAGTATTATTGATTAGCAATAGAGTGTCCGTGCAAGTAGCCACATTCACTGATCGATTGCTTGCGTTTTACAACAAGCTCCAATCCAGCTATAATTTTGGTTAATAATGTCTTACCGTCAGCCCATGTGATAGCCGGCAGCATTTCACCCTTATCGATCGGCATCTGGTAGATCGATATGTCCATTGGCCGATCATAAATCCCATTATTCCAGGCTGAAATCTGCAAATCGAAACGTGAACAACGGTGCGGGCCCTTCGTTTTGGATCAGGCTAATATGAAACGCCCATAGACAGTAAAATAATCTTTTTTCCCATTCACCCTCAATGATACTGCAGTGGAGCGATGGTGCCCCTAAGAGGATCTGGCCGGTATTGCATGTTGCCGAAATCACAGATGCGGGTAGATCTGCAGAGTCGATGGGGGATGTTGATACGGTGATTAATATGGAATAAAACAATAACAAGGTCCTCAACGCATGGCACCGAAACCAGAGTTAACTCGTGGTTGGGCGGCAAAGTGTTAAGACAACTAATTAACTAGCGCAAATTCGCAATAGCTGCAACCTTTTTGCAATAGGTCACTCCCATTGCCAATTGGCATGAACACACACACTTGACCTCCATGCGAAATGTCAGCCTCCTAGGGCGAAACCTGTGGCCGCTAGAGAGTGGAGATATTTTTCTGGACCGACCGACCGACCAACCAACCGACCGACAGGCCAACAGAGTTACTTATAGAGCTGCTGGTTGCAGCGAATACAATTAAATAAAAACATCTACCTGCCCCTGCTGTTGGATGGTTGATATTGAGCAGACTGAGACTTACACACATAAGGGCACAGAGCATGTCTATAGCAGCGTGGGTCACACCATTGTGGTTCCTTTTTAAAGCTTTGACTGTCTTCACTCCCAGCTTCTCCCTGAACCTGGAATGCACACAAACACAAACACATGCGCACACACACATAGGCTTACTGACTAACAGTAATATATATATATATATATATTAGGGATGCTCGATATTGGCTTTTTTACCGATACCGATATACTGTACCGATATTGTCCAACTCTTAGGCCCTGTCCACACGAGAGTTTGGATTTAATATGACCGAAGTTTGAAAAAATAAAACTCCGTCCACACGGTGAACACAGGTGGACAACCGTGTATAACTGCGTACTCACGGCAGAGCTGAGAACCCAGCAACCGATACATTTAGTACAATGTAATACAATGCCAAAGCAGTAGGCGGCGATGTTGTTCAGACATGAAGGCCATTTCAACCAATCAGAAAAGACTGAACGCTCACTAAACTTCCTGTTGGGTCGCGATCTGCCATTCATTTACTGAAGAAGAAGAAGTAAACTTCCTGTTTAGAAGCACAGCTGGACCCTATTGATCATTTTGCCAACGGAACATATATTTTCAGCAAAGAAAGAAACTGCAATAAACAAACGGATACATTCACTGTGTTCTGCCTCTCATTTAGTTGATGAAACAAAACCATCAGCAACACAATTTACCACCAAGAGCGGATAGTTTAGTCTCACAAAAGACCGCCGGTGTTGTTAGCTACATGCTAATGTGAATGGCTATATCCATGTATAGTATATAGCTTAAATGCTAACGTATTGTGGTAACGTTACCGATATGAAATGGATGTAAACGTTATTTAACAGATTGCAGAATGGGTACAATACAATACGGCTCAATACAAACAATTGTTAAGGGGATGCAGTCTGGACTGGGTTCCTTATAACAATAACTTGACAACACATGAGTTTAGTTTAGCTGCAGCTACATGTTTACTCTCAGCGTCAGGTCAGGAATGCGACAAGACATCAGTCGATCACAACACTCTTCAACACAGACGATACGTTTCGAACAAAAGTTTGTTACAATCATTTTCATATAACGCTACTTGGGACTGCTGTAAACACTGGTGTAGTTGGCTCTGCTATAATCTCTCTACCCCGCGGTCTGCCGTGATCATGGGAAATAATTGCGACAGCTCTGCTGTAAACACTGGGAATAACCTCGGTTGCTATGCCCACACGCAACTGCAAAACCGCACAACTTCACCCTGGCCACCGGTTTCAAAGACCGCGGTTGCAGTGTAGCAAATCCCCAGTTGTGTGTGGCCGAACAGCGCAACTGCGCACATACAATCACGGTTACATTAAAACCAGCGTTCGTGTGGACGGGGCCTTAATTTCCGATACCGATATCAACCGATACCGATATATGCAGGGTTTCCCCCCGCAAAAAACGGAATAATTTCAGGTAATTAATATTACATATCTCTTGTTGTGGAATTAACACAACTTTATGCATACTTTTGACAATAAATAAAATCTGAATTTGTTCTTACTTGCTTGCCTGGGTAAATAAAGGTTATAGAAATGAAAACAGATACAGATATTTTCCGATATCACATTTGAATGCTAATATCGGCCGATAATATCGGTAGGCCGATAATATCGGACATTCAGTGTTATGTTCCCAATATAAATTTGTATTTGAATTAGACATATATATATATTAGAGCTGGGCCGTTAACGGCGTTAACGTGCTGCGTTAACGCTATACTAGTATCGCGCGATAATATAATTAACGCATTAATCAATTTTTTTTTTTTTTTTTTTTTTTTACATTTTTCTTTTTTTTTTTCCTTTATTTACCCAGGGTAGGTTCTCTGAGCACAGATGCTCTTTTTCAGGAACGCCCTGCTTCACATTCACACAGTTCCATTCACACCTGGGAGCTGCCCAGTACAACCACAGTTGACACCATTGGCCACTGAGCAACTTGATTGATTGATTGATTGATTGATTGAAAACTTTATTAACAGATTGCAGAATGGGTACAATACAGTACAGCTCAATACACACAATTGTTAAGGGGATGCAGACCAGAGAAAGACTTTCGTCTTGTTTACATCAGGGTCCCCCATTTTCAATTCATCAGGACATATATGACATACATGACATACAGATAGTCAGTACTGCTACATCTATACATTTATGACATACCAGATTTGCAAATACAGTACTGTTTGTGATACAGAAGGAGTCAGGAAAAGGGAGTATATACATTTGACGTAGAAACTGTACATTGGAGGAGGTTGGGTGGGGGGGGGTTGGGTACACTGGGATATTGACAACCATACTGGGTAATCTACATTGGAGGTGGTTGGGGGGGGGGGGGCACACTGTATATACAAGCAAAACTGTACATTGAGGGGGGGGGGGGGGGGGAGACACTGTACAAACAAACAAAATTGTACATTGGACTATTGACAAAACCATACTAGGTAAATGACTGTACATTGGAGGGGGTTGGGTTAGGATATTTACAGGGGCCAGTGTTGAATTGCAGTCTCCCGTAGGTGTCCCTTGAGAGAGGTTTTGAAAGTGGGTAGTGATCCACATTCCTTTACAGCTTTGGGTAGGGCGTTCCACATTGATGTGGCATAATTGCGAAACGTGTTTAGTCCCTTATTTGAGCCGAACTCCACTGGAGCAGTTGATTCAAGCCATGTCACATAGTTCAAGTTTGAAATGATTCTTTCTGTTTTGCTCCTGAGAGTGCTAGATACTGTACTGTACTGGTAATATTATTTATTTGTGTTAACTTCTGAATAAAACAATTTATTAAACACAAGTACATCTTATTGAACATTATTTTGATATTTCATTACCAATTATCATAGCAAAACAGCTTTTTCAAACAGTCTGTAATGCATTTTGTAAACGGGAGATTGGCTCATGGTGTAATGGGCCACCTGGCCTGAGAAACATAAGGAGGAAAGAAAAAGTAAGGACTTACTTCTGGTCATTATTTTGGTAGAACACACATATTTTGAATGCCTTCGTCAGGTTTTTTTTTTTTTTTTGAGCCATTTTAATCTAGATTAATCTAGATTAAATCCAGGATTGCAGATAGATTAATCTAGATTAAAAAAAATAATCTATGCCCACCTCTAATATATATATATTAAGGCTGTCAAAGTTAACGCGATATTAACGCGTTAACTCCCGATTCTATTAATGCCACTAATTTTTTTAACTCAAGATTAACTCATTATTTTTTTTATATTTTTTTACTAGACTTCACTCAGGTGTATTATTGATGCTCTCATTGATACTATGTTTGTTTCTGAAGTGTGTGTGTGTGTGTTAAGGCTGAGCCCGAACCCTGTTTTTAGGGTTCGAACGTTCGCCAGGGTTTATCGAACGAACGTTCGAACGTTCGTTTTTTGTAAATTTTTTAATAAAAACTTTTTTTTATTACTTTTTTTTTTTATATATATATATATATTTTTTTTTATTATAGATCCTACGGAGGGCGGCATTGCATAATCTATTGGTGAAAAAACATGTTGTTTACAGTGGTGGCTGTTCATGTAAACATGTAATTAAACAAAGCACTCAGAAGAAAATAAACAAGCTACTGAGTACTGCATAAAGTTCCTACTTATGATAAACAATAGCCCTTGCACACCGCAGTCACGTAAGGGGCTAGATAAACAAAGGCATTCGTTTTGTGGCATTAACGTTATATAGTTAGTGTTACACGTTCAATAACAGGTATTCACTCTTGGTCGACGGGAAGGAGAGAGGCGCGCGCCTCGGCTCCTTCCACCGTCTACCTCTGAACGGGGGACGGCAGAGAGACAGAGAGACACCGGCGCGGGGGTCCCGCCGGGCTCCCAACACGCCTGCTGCCTCGGCCAGAGTTGTTTTCAACGCAACCACCTCCCGCCATGAAGCTCGCGCTCCGTGGCCGAAAAAGGCTGGTATTCATTCATGATCCTTCCGCAGGTTCACCTATGGAAAGTTGTTACGACTTTTACTTCCTCTGCGGGGAGCTAACGCTACGTTAATGCTTCTCTCAAGCAGATCAATGGCGGCATTGCCGGAAGTAAAAAAAATAATAAACGCTTGCCGATTGGTGGTAACAGCAGAGGCGGGTGCAAGCGGTGTGACGTAATTGGCAGAATCGCCTGTCATTCAATCAAAATTGTTCTATTGCATTGGTTGAGACTAGAGCTCTGGTTGAGTATCCAGCAACAGCCCGGCAGAGACCATACTGGTTGAGCCGAGCGACTCGGGGGACGCGCCGCTTCACATCGCCTCACCGTCGTTGCGCCTGCTTTATTTTTTTCACCGAACGTTCGAACCCATTAATTAAAGTCCGAATGTCAGCTTAACGAACGAACGTTCGAACGTTCGAACGTTCGGGCTCAGCCTTAGTGTGTGTGTGTGTGTGTGTGTGTGTGTGTGTGTGTGTGTGTGTGTGTGTGTGTGTGTGTGTGTGTGTGTGTGTGTGTGTGTGTGTGTGTGTGTGTGTGTGTGTGTGTGAGATATAGAGAGAGAGGGGGGTGAGAGAGATGGGGAAGGGGCAAGAGAGAAAGAGAGCTGGGAGAGCGTGTGTGTGAGGGAGAGAGGGGGGTGTGTGATTAATCAGCCCTTGTGTGGGTGAATGTAACAAGTTCCTAACGTTTTCTTTCCCCTATTATTTCATGCACACTTTATTTATTGTTTTAAATTATTATTTTCTTTTAAGTTATTTTGTGCATCACTCTGTTTTGAATTTGATGCAAATTTGCAATGCATGAGGGTCATCCTTTTGTGTTAAATGGCTGCATAAAGCAAGCATTTGTTGACTCGCATGTTGATAAGAGTATTAAAACTTGGAACTTGAAAAAGATCTGTTTAAGGTAAAAAAAATTAAAAAAATAAAAATGAGATTAATTTGCGATTAATCGCGAGTTAACTATGGACAATCATGCGATTAATCGAGTTAAATATTTTAATCGTTTGACAGCACTAATTGTAACTGAGGGGTACAATTCCCTGACTGTATTAATAATAATAATAATAATAACTTTATTTGTATAGCACTTTTCATACAGAGGTTGCAGTTCAAAGTGCTTCACAACAGCAAAAAATACAGGCATAAGCGAGCATAAAAAGATAGACAGGTAGAATCATAGTGTTTCACATTAGGATCTAGCATCCCAATAGGCTCTCCGCTTACAGTTTTCAGTAACACAAATAGTAAAAATAGTTTAAAATTATTCAGTTTAAAAATAGTCAAAAAATTATAAAATAGAACGGACATAAAAAATACAGGCATGAGCGAGCATAGCAAGATATGGCAAATCACAGTGTTTCACATTAGGATCTAGCATCCTAATAGGCTCTCTATTCAGTAATACTCCTGTAATTCATGAACAAATAATCACAGTGTTTCACATTTGGATCTAGCAAATAATAAGAATAAAATGATTCAGTTTAAAAATAGTCATAAATAATCAGTGTTTCACATTTGGATCTAGCAAATAATAAGAATAGTTTAAAATGATTCAGTTTAAAAATAGTCATCGGTAAGAAGTAAAAAGTGCAATAACCGACACATGAATTTGATAGGCAGTGTAAAAGAGTAGGCAGGGTAAGAATAAATACAAGTTGTGTCAGGATATCCCTGATGTTTCCTCTTGCCACTAGGTGGTAGCAGATATCTATCAGTGAAATGCCTGAGCAAAGAGATAGGTTTTAAGCTGTCTTTTAAAGGTGTCTAGCGAGTTGGCTTCCCTGATGTTTTGGGGTAGTTTGTTCCATAGTTTTGGGGCATAGTTGATAAAGGCTGCATTACCGATCCTCTTTTGACTGCTTCTGGGAGCCTCTAGTAGTCCAGCAGCTGATGATCGCAGTGTTCTTGCTGGTGTGTAATTTATTAGAGTGTTGGCGATGTAGCTAGGTCCCTGTCCATTTAGAGCTTTGTATGTAAGGAGAAGGACCTTAAAGTCAATTCTAAATGTTACAGGAAGCCAGTGTAAAGCGGCTAGGACTGGACTAATGTGCTCTCTCCTTTTGGTTCTAGTTAGCAGTCGGGCTGCAGAGTTTTGGATTAGCTGAAGCCTCTCTGTGGTTTTCTTAGGGAGACCTGTGAAAAGTGCATTACAGTAGTCTAACCGGCTAGATATGAATGCATGAATTAGCTTCTCAGCATCGTTCTGATTAATAAATGGTCGTACTTTTGCTATATTTCTGAGATGGAAGAACGATGTTTTCGTCACTTTGCTAATATGAGAATTGAAGTTCAGTTCTGAATCTATGATAACCCCAAGACTAGTGACCTCAGATTTGATCCAAGGGGTTAGTCCCCCCAGGTTCTTTATTAATGTTTCTTTTTTAGTTTTGGAGCCGATAATTAGAATTTCAGTTTTGTTCTCGTTTAGTTTCAGGAAGTTCTTACTCATCCATTTATTTATTGCCAGTAAGCAGTCTGTAATGGAGCTAATCGCTGTATCATTTGGTTCAGCAGATATGTACAGTTGTGTATCATCCGCATAGCTATGGAAATCTACATTATGTTCTCTGATGATATCACCCAGCGGTAACATGTAAAGGGAGAAGAGTAAAGGACCTAAGCAACTCCCTTGTGCAACTCCATAGTTGTTGTCGTATATATCAGACATGTGATCTCCTAGTTTAACATAGAATTTCCTCCCTCTGATGTATGTTTTAAACCAGCCCAGCACATGGTCTGAGAAACCGACATGGTTTTCAAGACGATCGATTAGAATATCGTGATCGATTGTATCAAATGCTGCACTGAGATCTAACAGGATAAGGATGGAGATCTTATTCTCGTCAGAGTTTAGTCTGAGGTCACTGATTATTTTGGTGAGGGCAGTTTCAGTGCTATGATATTTTCTGAATCCTGACTGAAATTCTTCTAAGATGTTGTTTTCTTCAAGAAAGGAATTTATTTGAACTGAAACTATCTTTTCAAGTACTTTACTAATGAATGGTAGGTTGGATATTGGACGATAATTTGCCATTTCATTACTATCCAAGTTATGTTTTTTTAGTAATGGCTTTACAACTGCTGTTTTAAAGGCATCCGGGAAAATACCAGTCCTAAGGGAAGTGTTTATGATATCTAGCACGGGGCTTGAAACACTATTAAATACCCGTTTGAAGAAAGCTGTAGGTATAGGGTCAATGTCTGAGGTGGAGGAGTTACATTCTGAGACAGTTTTGCAGAGTACATCTAATGTGATGCATGTGAAACTTCTCGTGGTTACATTGCACGGTTTGCCGCAATCAACTTTATTTCCATCATGAGTAATGCTGGCCCTGATCAAGGTTATTTTGTTGTTAAAGAATAGTGCAAGTTCTTCACACTTAACCGTTGATGACTGAGGAGGTGTAGGGGCAGTGTTGAGTAGTACATTAATAGTGGAAAAGAGGATTCTGGAGTTTCCAGCATTTTCTGTAATGATTTTAGAGAAGTAATCTTTCCTTGCTAAGCGGATGGTTTTATTATAAGCAGTTAAAGCATCTTTGTATATATCACAGCATATGGTGGTTTTTGTTTTTCTCCATTTTCGCTCCGCTGCACGACATTTCCTTTTTTCTTTGTTGACCGTATTATAGTTTAACCAGGGCGAGGCTCTAGTTTTCTTCTTTTTCGTTTTTAATGGGGCGACAGAATTTAATATAGATGACATTGCATCATTGAGATTTTCTACCATTTCATTTAGAGAGCTGTCATGATTGTGTGGTTCATGTAGTCTGATAAGATCAATGAACTTTGATTCAGCTTTGTGGTTTAGGAGCCTCTTTTTAACTATGATTTCTTTTTTTGTTTTAGTAAGGGTTATTTGAGTATCAAAAAATATACAGTGATGGTCGGAGAGAGGTAATTCAGTTATTGAGATATTTGTTATGCTTAGCCCAGTTGTTGTTATAACTAAGTCTAGTGTATTCCCAAGCCGGTGAGTTGCATTTGTTATATGCTGTATTAGGTCAAAGCTATCCAGTAGATTTTTTAGTTCCATAGTTTTGGAGTCTGTTTTCTTATTAAAATGGATGTTCAGGTCTCCATTTAGGATCACCTTATCATATCCGGTAACACATAGTGAGATCAGTTCAGAGAGCTCCTGTATAAATATTGGTGAGTGTCTAGGCGGGCGGTATATTGTGACAATAATAGTTGATTCTGTTTTTAGTTCAATGGCAAGATATTCCATTGACATGAACTCGCCTAGTTCTGTGATTCTAAACAAGAGTTTTGAGGAGAAGATTGCTGCAACTCCTCCGCCCCTTTTATTTTTTTCTGGGTATTTGAAAAAAGTTATAGTCTGATTGATAAGTATGGTATCATTAAACCACTACCGCTTTATGTACTTTAACTACTGGCCACACAGTACATGATATAGATATGATGAACACTTTCCCACCATGAAACCAAGTCCACACAAATGTATAAATCGAATATTTAATATATAGCAAAGGGTATATACAACGTTCACTTAATGACATTTATGATTTGAATGCACTTGTAAGGCAAATGAGTATTCGTAGGCAAATCAACATTGAATGTCCAATCTCTGGTTACGCAGGAAGCAAGTATACAACCTGGTTCTTTAGGGAACTATAGCGATGGTACTTAAATGATTATAGCTGGATACACTAAAGGGGGTCCCGCTGGTTGTAAGTCAGTAGGGGGGGGGGGGGGGGGTTAGGAGAGCCGCTGGCGATATCCCATCTGGCCAACGATTTCTTGGGAGAATTCAGAGTGCTGAACACGGTGCCCACAGAACCTTGGTCCACAGATGAATACAGCTGGGCCCTCTTGTAGACGGTAGCTGCCGGTCCACAACGAAGAGACGTGAGGCGACCTCACTCGGGTTAGAGCGCCGTCTCACCTGGACTCCTCTCGGGGGTAGTTCCAACACTTACCAGTGTTGGCTGTTATCCATGGTATAATCAAAGCACCCAAAGCAAGTAGATAATCCAAGCCGTGTAGGGCTCGCCGTCGTCCGGGTAAGGTAATCCAATGTGCAGGTCCACTCGTCCTGGCCCAGAACTCCTCGGATGAAAGCACCACACGTGGTCTGCCCAGCCTGGTTAAGACTCTAGATAACGCGAGGAAACGATGGGGGTACTGCTCACTTTATAACTCTAACCGAACGATGCACCATACATAATAGACTATTATTAACTTAATAGAAATACGTCCCACTCGACGGTATAGTGCCAAACTATGACAATTCAACTATTAATCCACACGATGTCTCAATGCCATTCTGAGGCCAAGTTGACCATACTGCACCACACGTGTATCGTGGGTGAGGCTTAACGTCTTGCCACTAGGTTGGAGGGTAAAGAACTAAGGGCTAAGGGACTAAAAGAAAGTTCTACTTTACTTGCGCCATATATATATGCGCTGTGAACAAATAGTACCATTCGTATTTCGCCAGACGTATTCCTACGCGGAACCGGGGCTAGTAACGACATGTTCGTCGGCACGATTGAACTTGAACCAAGGGGCTTGGCTGCTGGCGCCAAGTTCTTGTCCAATGAGAGAATGAAACTATTATGGGCTGTTAGTAGACTAAAGGGATATTCAGTGTATATGTACAAGGAATATACAAGGGATATCAAACGATATACAAATACTATTAAATATATATCCATAAATAAATATATATATTCGGTTTAATCTGATCCTTCACAACAGCCGCCCCCTAATTAGTCCCACCTAATTAGCTAAGCAGAGACAGATTAACCGCACTGTCTACCACTCAAGGTCCGCTGTAAGGGTCAGTCAACTCACAAAGTCATGGGGTCATGGTCGTCATCGATAGTGTCTGGGAGTCTGGGCAGTTCTATTAGCCTCGCCACGGGTCGTGTGTAAGTTCGCCCTTGGACGAGCACCTCAGCTGCTCGGACCTTGCCATCGGCACCGGTGATCACTTTGCTTACGCGGCCAGCCGGCCACATAGCTCTGGGTAGTGACTGGTCGATAATCATGACGACTGTTCCTTCTGTCAAATTGTCTCTCTCTTTTACCCACTTCTGGCGGGTCTGTAGAGACGGTAGGTAGTGGAGTAGAAAGCTGTTCCAAAACTTGTCAGCTAGTACTTGACTGTACCTCCACATTCTTCGGCCGTTCGCTTCTTCAGGCCTGTACATTGTCTGGGGTAGCGCGGGGTCCAGCCGCCCCATCAAGAGTGTGTTGGGGGTGACTGGGTCGACATCTGCTATATCACTGGAGACGTAGCCGAGGGGCTTGGAGTTCAATACTCCCTCGATCTCCGTGAGGACTGTCATTAGGACTTCTTCCGCTACAGTCTGGGCCCCAAGCACGGCGTACAGGGCTGTCTTTATAGAACGTACTTCTCGTTCCCAGGTTCCACCGAAGTGGGGTGCGTTCGGGGGATTAAACTGGAAGTCAATCTGGGATGGAGCGAGGTGGGTTTTAAGTTCTGGGCCCATAGCTTGGAAGCTCTCTCTCAGCTCTCTTTCTCCGCCTTTGAAGTTTGTCCCGTGATCAGACAACAATGTAGACGGTTTTCCTTTCCGTGATGTGAATCTTCGGAAGGCCATAAGGAATGAGTCTGTGCTCATGGTTGGAAGGAGTTCGATATGTATCGCTCTGGTGGTCATGCATTTGAATACAATACCCCACCGCTTCTCGGTTCCTCTTCCTTTCTTTATATACAACGGGCCAAAACAGTCCATGCCTGTGGAGTGGAATGGCTTGTCGCCGAGTCGGAGGCGACAGGGAGGTAGGTCAGCCATCCGGGGTATGCTGGGCTGCGCGCGCCACTTTCGGCAGTCTAGACAGGTTCGCTGGAAGCGTCGCACTGCTTCTCTCCCTTGAAGTATCCAATAGCGACGTCTGATCTCCGCGAAGACTCTCTCTGCTCCTGCGTGGTGTACATCCTCGTCGTATTTCTTTATGATCAGCTCTGTGACCTTGTGTCGGCTGTTCAAGACTATCGGGTACTTAACGTCATCCGGTAGGTCGGGGGCTCTCCGCAGACGACCACCCACTCTGATGAGATTATGGGCGTCACTCTCGGGTGCCAGGTGGAGCAGTCTGCTGTCTGATGGGACGGGCTTTCCTCCCTGTAGACAGTCTAGCTCGTCGGGGAACGAGTCTCTCTGGGCTCGTTGTAGTAGAAGAAGTTCTGCTTCTTCGTAGTCAGCTGCTGAAATGTCGGCAGTGGGCTGAATCTCTGGGTGGTGCCACAGAAATGTCTTTAGCTGCGCACTCTGTAGGGTAATGCAATCATCTATGTTGGGGTCTGTGGAGGCGACTGTGCTCAGTCCACAGAACATAGGTTTCTTGTTCTCAGCCTCCTCTTTACTCGCTTCCCGTGGGGTGGGCGTAGGCCACTCTCCTTCCGGGAGCTTGAGGAACTCTGGTCCGTCACTGTAGATGTTGTGACGGGTGAGGTCATCTAGGGACATTCCCCGGGTGATGACGTCAGCTGGGTTGTGTTTGGTGTCCACATACCGCCAGCTCGCTGCTTCTGTTAACTCTTGAATCTCGGTGACTCTGACTCCCACGAAGACTTTGTATCTGCATGAATCAGACTTGATCCATGTGAGTACTGTCGTGGAATCTGACCACAAGATTGTTCTGTGCACCGGAATGGTGAGTTCACGTTGGATTAACGTGGCTAGATGCGCTCCTGCTAGGGCTGCGCAGAGCTCTAGACGCGGGATAGATTGTTGCTTTCGTGGGGCTATTCTTGAGCGAGCCAGGATGAAAGCAGTGTGTATCTCTCCTCCCTTCTCTTGGGCACGCAAGTAGGCCACCGATCCATAGGCTACTTCGGAGGCGTCACTGAAGACGTGTAGATCCATCTTGCATGTCTCTGGCCTCACTGTGGGTGGGAAGTAGCTGCGGCGTATATTGACGCCTGGGAGTGAGCGGAGTTCCGTCTCCCACTCTCTCCATGTGGAGGCAAGGGGTGCGGGTATTGGGTCGTCCCAGCCCTGGTCCTTGTCCCATAGTGCTCGTACAATCATCTTTGCCCTGGTGGTGTAAGGTAGAATACATCCCAACGGGTCATATTGTCTGGCGAGTGTTCTGTACACACTCCGTCTGGTGGTCGGTATCGCCGTCGACCTTCCCTGCTCCGTGGTCAGGGGTTTGTGTCTATAGTGGAGCGAGTCTGTTTTGAAGCGCCAGACTAATCCTAGTGTCATTTCTTGGGCTTCTCCTGGGATGGTCGCCATCCAGGTCTCGCTGCTGGCAGCCTTGTCCGCGGGGGAGAGGCTGCGCAATACGTGCGGGTCGCTGCTGGCCCACTGCCTGAGATCAAAGCCGCCTTTGATCAGGGAGGCGCGTAGCTTGAGTAGGAGAACCTCGGCTTCTTCTTGAGTCGAAACGCTTTGTAAACAGTTGTCCACGTAGAAACTGTTCTTCACACTGTGTCGGACCTCTTCATCTGCTGCTGGGTCCTCTGCGACGTGTTTCTGTAGTGCAAATGTAGCACAGCACGGGCTGCATGTGGTTCCGAAGGGGAGGACTTCCCATTGGTAGATGGCTGGGTGCTCATCTCCGATCCTCTCTCTCCATAGGAACCGCAGCAGGGGCTTGTCCTCCTCCACTAGTCTCACCTGCAGGAACATCCCTTTGATATCCCCGCTGATAGCCACCTTGTCCTGGCGGAAGCGTAGTAGCACGCCTAGTAGAGAGGGGCCGAGTGTGGGGCCGGGCAAGAGCTCTTTATTCAGATTTTGGGATCCGATCTGGTAGCTGCAGTTAAACACAATGCGATCCTTGCCGTTGTGGTGGACCTTGTGGTGCGGCACGTACCATGATTCGGTCGTCTGATCGGCCTCTTCAATGTCAATCTTTGTCACGTGTCCCGCTGTGATTAGCTTCTCAATCTCAGCGCGGTACACACTCTCTTGAGCGGGGTCTTTGGCTAGGCGCCGCTCTGTGTTCAATAGATACCGCTCCGTAGCGTCTTTCTTTGCGTGAAAGGTGGGCATTCCCTCTCGCCTCAGGAGTGGAGTTGCGTATCTCATCACTCCGCCGACTGTGACTCTCTTTGTCCCTTGCTCGAGGAGGTTTATGGCGTAAATGTCTTCTTTAGAACGAATGTCTTTCTTTTCGTTCTTAAAGGGCATTGTCTCTAGTGTCCATAGCCTCTCGACATGCTGCAGGAGAGTGGTGTCTTCTTCTGTCACTCTGGAGTGGAGGCAGCTAGTGGCTGCTGTTCGGTTGAGAGATTTAGCGAGGGGGCCTTGTAGTGTCCATCCTAGGCGGGTCTCGACTGCTGCAGGACAGCCTCTGGGTCCTGTATGGACCCGGTCTATCGGGACTATGAGGTCTGCATGGTCGGAGCCTATCAGCAGGGTCGGGGTGGCGCCGTCTATGAGCGGGATAGGTAGTTGACGCAGGTGCACATATTTATCCATCAGCTTGGCGATGGGGTAGGTGTACTGTGATAGTCCTATTTCTTGGCTGGTGAAAGCATTTGTAATCCTATACCGTCGCTCTGGCTGCCCGCTTGCTGCGATAGTGAAGGAGACATTCTCGCCTTTTATCGTCTTTAAATCTCTTCTTATTGTCCGAATCGTCATTTGGTTCTCGCTCCCCCGCAGTCCCAGCTGGGCCGCAGCGGACGCGAGCAGAAGGGTCTTCTCTGACCCGTCATCAAGGACGGCGTAAGTGTCCATGACTTTATCTTGGTAGCTCAATGTTACACGGACTACCTTTAAGAGCACTTGGGCGCCGCTGCTGCTGGCGGGGTCAATGTACATGACACTTGCCTTGGTGCTGCTCGATGGTGCAGGTGCAGGCTTTCTTCTGTTACTGTCGTGTAGGACATCTAGGTGGGCTCCGTCACACCGACTGCACCTCTTCTTTAGGCGGCACTCGGCTGCCATGTGACTGCGCGCACATCGGTAACAGCGCCTGTTGGACTTTATCCATTGACTCACTTCTTCTGCATTCATCTTGGTGAACAGGTCACATTGTGACAGCCAGTGTTCCTTCTCGCAGTACGGGCACACCATCTTCCACTTCTCTTTTCTCGAGGGGGTACTGTGGTTCTTACTGCTCGGTACTGATTCTGATTGGTGCATGACAGTCACCGATCTTCTTCCATCGCTTATTCTCCTAGGTCCCTCTCTGGAGCTTGGTGTGCTCCGCACGAACGTATCCAGTCGTAAGCTGCTGACTTCTCTCGCCAGGAAGTCGGCTAGATCGAGGAGGGATGGTTCGGGACCGTTAGGATCACGGTGGTCTCTCTGCCGCCTGAAGCGCTCTTGTCTGGCGGGTGGCAGCTTCTCTAAAATCCTCTCGACGTTAGAGTTGGCGTATAGCTCGTGCATACCCTTTTCTCGTTGCGCTCCCAGCATCCCTACCAGGGACTGCACTTTTATAGACAGGTCGTCTAATGAGCGATTGTCTGTTGCTGGGGGTAGGCGGTCAATATGCCTTATCTCTTGGATTACGTAATCCCATATACGTCCATATCTCTGGTCCAGCGCTGCTAGAGCCGCGGTGTATGGGGTCGTAGAGGTGGCATAGGCTAGCGCTATATTGTGCGCTCGGGGTACTTTCAGGTGCTTCAGTAATATTGCATACTTGTGGCGTTCATCAGCGACATCCACCATCATTGTCTCTAAGCACATCCGGAGCTCCGTGTACTGTGCTCGATTCTCATAGGTGAAGTCTGGAAACGTCGGTGTACCAATGTATGACGCCGTGGATGGCTGATACATCGGCGAGCGTGGGGGGAGAGGCCTCCTAGGCGAGTCTCCTCTTGCGCCTCTCTGTGGGCTAGTACCGGCAGGGTACCATGGCCCGCTGGTCCAGGTGCTATTCCTCGGGGCTGGTCGTGCGTCATGCTCACCCGTGAATAGAGTCGGGGGTCTGTAGCGCAGCGCCGCGGGGGTATAGCCTGGGCTGTACTGGACCTCCTGGTCCGGTGGAGTACTGTGCTGTCGTCGGGCTTGGTTCTCCTCCTCTCCCTCTTCTTCTTCTATCAGGTCCTCTAGATCCTGTAGTCGTTTATTTAGCTTCTCCGCAGTGTATGCCGCTCCTTCCTTGTAGCTGGGTCTCGCTTGGACCGGTCGGGGAAGGGGGTCTGCGGGGGGTATAGGCTTGGTCTGTTGGTCAAGTTCAGGGTCGCTTGCTCGGTTAGGAGACGCTGCCCTTGACTGTTGTCTCGACGAGTTCCTTGAACCCCTGGCGGAGGGAGAGGGTGTTGCCTTGAGGATCAGCTGCTCCATTAGCTGCGCTTGTAACTTGTCGCGCTCGGCTTGTAGTCTGTCGCGCTCGCCCTGTAGTCTGTCGCGCTCGGTTTCGCGCTGGATGAGAGCGAGGTCGCGCTCTGTTTCTCTTTGGGCACCGGCAGCGGCACGCTGGGTGTCTGCTCGGTCTCTTGCCATATTCTCTTCCGTCTGAAGGCATCTCATCTCCAGGCGTATGCGCTCTTCTTCGCTCCGTTGCTGTGTCTGGAGTCGATCGCGTTCACCCTGAAGTCGATCGCGTTCACCCTGGAGTCGATCGCGTTCGGTAGAGGCTGTCAGGCTGACGAGGAACGCCTGTGATAGCATCCTCTCCGCTTCGCTGGGGGAAGACGGTTGTAGAGGTGAGCCGCTCCTGGCTGTACTCGTTGGGGAGTCCTGGAGCTCTATCTCCTCGGCGCTCTCCTCATCTTGTTCCGTGCAGAGTTCTCTCTCTGTAGGGTTGTCTTCCTCCCGGGGCTGGTCGGGGACTACTTCTTCGGTATTGGCGGGGGGTAAAGGCATGTCAGCTCCCTCCTGGTCCCCACCGTGAGCTTGGTCAGTTACATTAGAACCCACTAGGGCCTCTGTGGTCGGGGTAACCTGGTCGTTAAGGTCAGACATAATTTTACTTTCTACTTTTACCGCGTTTACCGTTTGTCGAAGGCTAGGTAGTTGACTGACAGCGTAATCCTCTAAGTACTGAGGTGTCTGTCGTCTGCGCCGCGGGCGTTCTACGTTAGGAGGACCGTTTCGTGGAGTGTTCATCATAGGCCATTTCAATATTAATAACACTATATTAATGTTACACTAGTTACCCTCCGGCTCGAAGGACCAATTGTAACTGAGGGGTACAATTCCCTGACTGTATTGATAAGTATGGTATCATTAAACCACTACCGCTTTATGTACTTTAACTACTGGCCACACAGTACATGATATAGATATGATGAACACTTTCCCACCATGAAACCAAGTCCACACAAATGTATAAATCGAATATTTAATATATAGCAAAGGGTATATACAACGTTCACTTAATGACATTTATGATTTGAATGCACTTGTAAGGCAAATGAGTATTCGTAGGCAAATCAACATTGAATGTCCAATCTCTGGTTACGCAGGAAGCAAGTATACAACCTGGTTCTTTAGGGAACTATAGCGATGGTACTTAAATGATTATAGCTGGATACACTAAAGGGGGTCCCGCTGGTTGTAAGTCAGTAGGGGGGGGGGGGGGGGTTAGGAGAGCCGCTGGCGATATCCCATCTGGCCAACGATTTCTTGGGAGAATTCAGAGTGCTGAACACGGTGCCCACAGAACCTTGGTCCACAGATGAATACAGCTGGGCCCTCTTGTAGACGGTAGCTGCCGGTCCACAACGAAGAGACGTGAGGCGACCTCACTCGGGTTAGAGCGCCGTCTCACCTGGACTCCTCTCGGGGGTAGTTCCAACACTTACCAGTGTTGGCTGTTATCCATGGTATAATCAAAGCACCCAAAGCAAGCAGATAATCCAAGCCGTGTAGGGCTCGCCGTCGTCCGGGTAAGGTAATCCAATGTGCAGGTCCACTCGTCCTGGCCCAGAACTCCTCGGA
Organism: Notolepis coatsorum; assembly: GCF_963971535.1. Taxonomy (NCBI): domain Eukaryota; kingdom Metazoa; phylum Chordata; class Actinopteri; order Aulopiformes; family Paralepididae; genus Notolepis; species Notolepis coatsorum. The sequence goes on along the minus strand of NC_140174.1, from coordinate 90,385,976 downwards.
TGAAAGCACCACACGTGGTCTGCCCAGCCTGGTTAAGACTCTAGATAACGCGAGGAAACGATGGGGGTACTGCTCACTTTATAACTCTAACCGAACGATGCACCATACATAATAGACTATTATTAACTTAATAGAAATACGTCCCACTCGACGGTATAGTGCCAAACTATGACAATTCAACTATTAATCCACACGATGTCTCAATGCCATTCTGAGGCCAAGTTGACCATACTGCACCACACGTGTATCGTGGGTGAGGCTTAACGTCTTGCCACTAGGTTGGAGGGTAAAGAACTAAGGGCTAAGGGACTAAAAGAAAGTTCTACTTTACTTGCGCCATATATATATGCGCTGTGAACAAATAGTACCATTCGTATTTCGCCAGACGTATTCCTACGCGGAACCGGGGCTAGTAACGACATGTTCGTCGGCACGATTGAACTTGAACCAAGGGGCTTGGCTGCTGGCGCCAAGTTCTTGTCCAATGAGAGAATGAAACTATTATGGGCTGTTAGTAGACTAAAGGGATATTCAGTGTATATGTACAAGGAATATACAAGGGATATCAAACGATATACAAATACTATTAAATATATATCCATAAATAAATATATATATTCGGTTTAATCTGATCCTTCACAACACTAATATATACATATATATATATATATATATATATATATATATATATATATATATATATATATATATATATATATATATATATATATATATATATATATATGTATGTCTTAATTCAAATAAAAATTTATATTGGGAACATAACACTGAAAACCCAAACAAAGAAATGGGTCTAATATTTGTATGAAATCTGCAATATACAATTATCTTTTTTAAAGGTCTGGGGGGGCTGGTTTCCCAAAACATTCACAGTCAAACATTTTGGGAAATCCCAAATCCTGGCCGATTCCCTACTGTAACTCCACAAAGAAGATAAATACGGTTTCTCTCATACATCTCAGTCACCCTACAGGAATAGACAGCAAGTGCCCTGGATATATGAGAGAGATGCACAGAACAGAAGGGGTGGATTGGAGTGAGAGACGCTGAGAGTGAGTGCAAAGAATGAGAGAGAGAGAGCGATATATAGATACATATAAATACAAATATATAGAGACACACACACACAGAGAAAGAGAGCGCAACAACACAAATGGGGGCTGACAGGCTTTAATGAACAGAAGCTATGATGTCCTTCAGATCTTGCCGTCTGAAAGCCTTCGATGAAAGGCGAGGAAAATTAGAGATGAGAGGACCAAACAACACTGACTCATGCAGGAAGAGGAGGAGGATTAGGACGATGTGGAGGATGATTAGGAAGGTTAAGAGACAGAGACAGACGACAGGAGGGCAGACTGAGATGTATGGATTCATATTTACGTTCCATCTGTGAGTCCGGACCCTTGACCAGACCTTGGAATGACAGAGTACGCCTGTTGTTACCCAGCAGCTCAAAAATACATTGACACAAATACAGCCAGGAACAGAATTGTGGGGGTTGGAGGTCACTGCCTACTGGGGACTCACTTGGGCAGCTGGGTGAAGGCCTGAAAGCCCGCCTTGGATGCCACCAACCGTCGGATGGCCTGGAACTGGCTCTCCAGCTCGGTGTTGGGCCCGGGCAGGTCTGCATCCTGGGATAGCAGGGCCAGGATGGCGTTGTTGATCAGCTTCTCTTTGTTCTCCGAGAACAGACCCTGGAGAGGAGTGGAGGGGGAGGTAAGGTGGAGGGCACTGTGAGATCTGCTGAAGTAACGCTAGATGAGACACACTCGCACACAGATCTGCCTCTACGTCTGTACGTCACGTCCTGAGAGACAAAATCCGGACCATATCTGGACATGCGCAACCAAATGAGTTCAAATGAGTTCAAAAGAAACTTGTGTATTCTGTTTACGGTTTGCGTTTTGAGCGTGTACGCTTGCCGTAGGCGATGATGTCACGCTCGAAAATGTAATCAGGAAGAGTGTTAACACGGTGGCAGAGACTGGATGCTAGTGTAGCCACTGTAGCACTTATTTTTCAGCAAGTGAACGTGCAATAAACAAAACGGATACATTCACTGTGTGTTCTGCCTCTCATTTGTTGATGAAACAAAACTAACATCAACACAATTGAACACCAAAAGCGGAGTTTAGTCTCATCTGCGCCGATTTTGTTAGCTTACATGCTAACGTGAATGGAATATGCCAGTATAACAGTATAGCATTGTGGCTAGCAGCTAACGTTAGCTCACGTTAGTTAGCCAGCCAGCACCAAACTGATGATATCGGGAGCCATCAGTAGCTAGATAACATTACAGACACCACTGGTCTATAGAAATAAATGCATTCGAACAAGAAAGTATAGTAGACATAGCAATGGCAAACGCTAAGCTAACGGCTAACACTAGTTAGCTTAGCCTGTTCAGCAGCTAACATTATCCCATCGCTCGTAGCAATTATATTGCATGTCATTGATCTACTGGTCGACCATGGCCGACTGGTTGGGCACCACTGGTCTAATAGAAATAAATGCATTCAAACAAGAAACCAATGTATAGACATAGCAATGGCAAACAAAATTGCCAGGCCTAATGCGAGCCAGGGAAGTGCTGTGCTTTGTAACGTGGCTTCATGTTTTTATCCACTGAGCTGTGAGGCTCCACATGCTTGTTGTTGAGGTCTGAACTCGCAAATTGCCCATAAATATCGTTTTTGTGGGTATTGTCCAGTTGTTGCTGTGTGGTTTTATCTGCCCAAAATTCAAGCAAGCATGAAAGCATTACAGTAACGACGTTGTGTGTGTCACGCCCCCCGCTCCCACTGGCCCGCACCCGAGACCACCTATTTCATCAGTCCAGGTTCAGCGCCCCCGGGGACGAATCAGCTGGGGGCAGGGACGGGGGGGAGCGTTCTCACTCAGACGGACACACCCCTTTTGGGTGCGAAGCGGCGCTGATTCGACCCCGAATGGTGAGTGAGAAAGGGCCCTAAGACAGCCCTAGTAAGCACCGCTCACGTTGACTTACGTCTTGTGTTACAGCGTGCAGCACGCCGCTATAGGAGATGTTGGCGTTGAATCTAAACACTGCATCTGCAAAGATTCCATCTGAATAAAAAAGAGGGGGAGACAGGATGAGAGGGAGAGGGTTGATCAGAACCAGAATCAGAAAGGTCTTTATTGCCAAGTAGTTTTCACATACAAGGAATTTGATTTGGTTGTTTTTTGTGCAACATTGACGAACAGCCAATTATGGTAGGAGAAAAAAAAAAGAAAAAAAAAGGTGGAATAAAATAAAATGGATATAAACTAAATTAACATAGAAGCACAATAGAATAGAATTGTACAATAAAAAATTATAGGAATAGGCCAGGGCTGTACAACTGTGCACGATTAAATATTTACAGGATGGAATATTTAGCAGGGCTGTGCAATTGAGCAGTAATGTGCAAAAAGTATGAACATTGAGGTATGAACAAGTATGAAGAGTTGTGATTGTATATACAAATATATAGTCCAGTGGGGTGTGTTAATGTAACACAGTGGGGGGTGTCAGTGGGGGGCTGATGAGGCTCACTGCAGAGGGGTAGAAGCTGTTATTGTGGCGTGAGGAACACTGAACCTAAATGAACCAGTTGAAGATACGGCCATATTCCACTCAAGTCGCAGCAATGAGCACAGGATGCGCTTAACGGGCTCCTGGAAGGGGGAAAAACAGCACTATGAGTCAGTCCAAAATAAATAAACAGCATTTTCCCCTCCATGAGACAGGAGGAGGTGCCGAGAGGGAGACAGAGTAGGGATGACATGGAGGAGACATCTGGTGGGATTCAACCCCACAACAGCACACACCTACTCTTATTAGTCCTACCACTGGCTAGTATGGTTTATTACCATAGCTTTGTATAATACTGTACATACATTAGCTTAATTACTCCACACATGTTACACTGTATACCGCTATGCACTTTGCACTCTGGTTGGATGCCTCATTTAGTTGTGCCCTGTACTTGTGCAATGACAAGAAATTGAATCTAATCTATGTGGTTCCACAGGCGGGTGGTCCTCCTGACTGAAAATACGTAAATAAAGCACTAATTGACCGTAGGAACAAGGTGTGTGTTGTGTTACATGTACGTTATGTTATAACCCATAAGTAATGTATTGACGTCGAACCCTAACCCTAACTTTATATCTTAACCATAACCGTAAATGTTAAAAACAAAGCATAATCACAGTAAAGCGCTTTACAATTTGTATTGTTTGTACCAGGGTGGGTGGTTTAAGGCGCTCCCATAGTCCAGCAGACTGTACACAGAGCAGACCCCGCGGAGGTCCGCGTGGACTCTTTGACGGCCCGAACTCACTGCTCACGAACGAATTTCACGTGCGGCTCCCTCGTGAGATCGCGCGCCTGGTCAGGCACACTGGACCTACGACTTGAGCGTGCGGAAGCGCACCGAGGAAGGCATATTTACATTGGGACAGCTGTAAATGCCTAGTCTATATGCGAAGTCAGTCATTTTAGAATGATGATCAGTGTGACTGTACTCCTGAAAGAGCAGCGTGTAGCCCCAGCAGCAGCAAGAGCTTATTATTATTATTATTATTATTATTATTATTATTATTATTATTATTATTATTATTATTATTATTATGCAACATTGTAATAGTTATAGGTATAAACAAACATACAGACAAACATTCAAGGCGTTTATTTGCAGATACAGACACAGCTGGTTGAACAACATCTATATCTGTGGTAATAATGCAGATATTCAATTGTATTTCTGTGACAATGCGCGTGGCGCGCCGCCTCAAATAGGATCGAGGCGAAAAAATAGCTTGCCGCTCGCGAGCCACTCGGGAGGCGCGCTCCCGCTCGCGGCCAGTGTGCCTACTATCGTCCGTTAACATGGGAGCGGAAGTGAAGAGGCAGCCGCCCGTCCGTCCGTCCGTGTTCGTTCGTGAGCAGTGAGTTCGGGCCGTCAGCCTTCATAGTCGAGCGGACCTCCGCGGACCAATTTCCTACATGTCACGCGGCAGTTTACACAATTGTCCCCACGCTGTTCAACTTCTGTCATGTCGTCGTCATCCGATGTCAAAATAAAGAGTGTTATCTCCGTTTCCAATATTTCGATAATAAAACGGGCAGTTTTACGCACTTGAATAACAGGTATATAGGCAGCGAGATGCAATGTACCGTATAGGCTTGAGGTGGACAGCGCGTGGTGCTGAAAAGACACGCATTGCATGAAATAAAAGCACCAGTTTTATTTCAAAATATTGGAAACGGAGATAACATTCTATGTTATCTCCGTTTCCAATATTTCGAAATAAAACTGGCAATTTTACACACTTCATTTAGAAAAGCCATTCAAACATCTCTCTTGGCACAGAGTGAGTGTTCAGAGTAAAATGCAGATCGGCGTCACATTAAATGCAGTTCGATGTCAACCAAAACGCCGAGCAGCGTTTTGTGTGACACCAAGTCAGCGGCGCGGATGTCCGCGCGTCAGAAAATAGGAGCTTCCCACCTGTGGGTCTGCTGTCCGCTGAGATCAAAGCTCAAGAGTCCGCGCGGACCTCCGCGGAGTCTGCTCTGTGTACAGTCTGCTGGACTATGGGAGCGCCTTTAGTCTAGCGGTGAAAGCACTTGTTGGTTAGACTCCCAGTCGCAGTGTTTCTTTTGGACTTTACCCGATACAAAATGTAAATATATTACTTATACAAGTTATATTACTTATGCCTATAACATAACTTACATTATGTACCTTTTTTTCCTGTGGTCGATTAGTACTTTATTTATGTTTTCTGGCGAGACCGTGTTATTCTTGGGGGTCATCCCAACACAGGCCCCATCTTCAAAGTCACAGTCCTTCAGTGTGTATTGGTGTAAAAACCAAGTGTGCTCTGACCATGTGGCGCGGTGAGATCTTCTGCACCACAAACTCGGCCAGCGACGTGATGCTCTCGTCCGAGCTGTACTTCCCCAGGCGGTCCGTTGCGAAGTCCTCGAACGTCAGCACATCCTTTCTGAGCCGCAGCCTGATGCCGATGAAGTTCCTGGCGTGCTCGATGGCACTGCGGATGATGTCATCGCGTTGCTCTGATGCAAAGAGATGCTGAGAGAGAGAGAGAGAGAGAGAGAGAGAGAGAGAGAGAGAGAGAGAGAGAGAGAGAGAGAGAGAGAGAGAGAGAGAGAGAGGGAGGGGGGAGGGAGAGAGAGAGGTACAGGGACAGAGAGAGGGGGACAGGGAGGGAGATGAGAGAAAGAGCATGGGCGGCGGGTGTATAAGGCTGGGGCAGGCTGTGCCTTCCCAGACCAGTCGACACATTATTTTTATTTATTAAAAAAAAAAATAAAAAATTTAGCCTTTATTTTTTCCCCTGTGTACCTGTGTGTGGGGGGGGGGCTGGGGTCCGTCAATGGATAGGTGTGGTGACACTTAACATTCCAGACGGCCTGAATACACTGAAGACTGGCAGGAGCCCCCACCCACCCCCACTTCAAAACATGGTTAAAAAAGAACTTGTCAACAACATCCCTGCAGAACTCTAACACCATATGCTTGCCTGTACCTAATATGTAGAATTATTGTTTGTTTGTACATTGTCTGTACATGTCTGATGTAAATATTTAGCATTTATATATAAATAATATTGGGCATACTGCAGAATTAGGCAGCCTGTCTGTGTGTGTGTGTGGGGGGGGGGGTCGCCCCGACGGAGGTGTGAAATGTATATAATATATATGCGCAGGCTGCTGGCTAGTGTGTGTCTTGTGCTGCAGCCGGCTCGCTGGCCGAGGTGTCAACGACGAAGGTGTCAATCTGTGGCAGCGTTTAACATTCCAGGTATACAGGCAGTAACCAATCACGCATAGGCTCAGGTTAAATAATGTGGCCAATCACATCATTCACATGATCATCCTGAATCTGATCCCGGCAGAGTAAAGCAAACATCTGTGTTCTGAATTTCAGCCCGCCGATCGCTTTGTAGAGAAGCGAGGAGGCATAACTAGCGATCACCTGAGGCTGTATGTTGTTTTATCTTGGCAAACAAGTGCTTGCTCTAAGAGGACATGATGAGAGTCCGAGTTCATCAAATCGTGGAAACTTTTTAGAGCTACTGTATGTACATTGTTTTCAAAGCATGATGAGATCTAAATTACGAAAAACTTTCACTTCATTGCAACTTGTGATTCAATTCTCACCAAGACGAAACGTCGCATTTATCTGCATTAAGGTAAGACAATGGTTCATATATTATTGGATGCCTTCATTTGAACACTTAATTTGCACTATATATAAATGAGTGGGGCTCGCTGTAGTATAGCCTAGTAGTGTGTGTGTATATGAAATCAGAACCTGGATAGTTTGCGTGAAACCAAAAATAAAAGGTCAAATCTTTCTCGCGCTACACGCGAGGGGGCGTTCCCAATACAGCCGACCTAGATCATAAGTCCATCAGCCGCCTATGAGAAAGAGGGAGAGAGAGGGGGGAGGGAGAGAGAGAGGGACATGGACAGAGAGAGGGGGACAGGGACAGAGAGAGGGAGAGGAGAGAAAGAGGGAGAGAGAGGGAAAGAGGGAGGGGGAGAGAGGAAGGGAAAGAAGGGGGGGGGGAGAAAGATGGAAAGAGAGAGAGAGGGAGAGAGAAAGAGAGAGGGAGGGAGAGAGAAAGAGGAAGGGAGAGAGAAATAGAGAGAGGGGGAGGGAGAGAGATAGTCAGTTAAGCAGACAAGACGCCGCTTCCTGTGAAAAGCCATAAACTAAACCATCAACATTATGCTAACGGCCTCTGCTGCAAATACTGTGACGAATGTAAATAAACAACTGTTATCAGGACAGGTGCTGCAAAATGAAAGAGACTGTATATAATGCACACACACAGTACCACGTACCAGCCTGCTGAAGCCACCATAGAGGATGCAGAAGCCCCCCTGGTAGTCGGAGACCTCGGCGAAGCCCTCTACGCAGCGGTAGTCGTAGGAACATACCACCCGGTTGGACTGGGGCTCGATCTGGTCAATGCCCCCCGGCGTCACCTCTAAACTGATAGACTTCCGCGCGTCGCTCCAGTGGTGCTTGTAACAGTTGTAGCGCTGTGAGGGGGGGGACACCCGACAGACAAGTAAAAAAATCTCTCTCTCTCTCTCCTTGATGAAATCCCAGCTGTACATGCTAAACTGGCCATAGGTGTAGGCAGGGGCGGACCTTCCTACAGGCGATATAGGCGGTCGCCTAGAGCGCCACCCAGAGGGGGGCGCCAAAAAAAAAAAAAAAAATTCTCTGTGCAGTTTTGGCGCCCCCCTCTATATCTGCAACCATTATTTTTACATCGGTCGGTCTGAGCCTCAGCTTTAGGTGTTCACAGTCAGAACATGCTAGAGCGCTGTGCATTGATGGGTATCGGTCAAGTGTTTATAGAATTGAGCGTTGAGGAAAGAAAGACTAACGTTAGAGAACTATGAAGAGGCAAAGTGCGGCGCAGTGGTGAATCTCGCCTAGGGCGCCAAATGTGCTAGGTCCGCCCCTGGGTGTAGGCTGTACATACTTTCCATAGTACCCTGCCAGTAATCTTCCCTTCTGAGAAGTCCGTTCTGAATCTCTGTGGAATATAGAAAAAATTAAATTCATATAATCACGTCAACCTACGTGTTAAACTTAATCACCCCAGTGAAGTGTTTTCCAGGAGGGAGGAGGCTGGGGAGGGTAAGATACACAGAAATTAACAGTAGGACGAAAGGCCCAATCGGTGATCCAAATGTAAACAAATGGGTGGTATTTAGCTCCATAGCCATGAAGTGCTTTGAGAAGCTAGTGAAGGGCTACATCTGTTCCTCCCTCCCCAACACCCTGCAATTTACATATCGCTCCAACAGGTCCACGGAGGATGCCATAGCCCATGTGCTGCACACAGCAGCATCACACCTGGACAAAAGGCAGGGGAACTATGTGAGAATGCTATTCATCGACTACAGCTCAGCATTCAATGCCATAGTCCCCTCCAAATTCGTAGCAAAGCTCAGGGACCTGGGCTTAACCTATGACCTCTGCCAGTGGGTCTTAGACTTCCTGACAGGAAGACCCCAGGTGGTGAGAGCAGGCAACTGCACCTCCTCATCCATCACTCTCAACACAGGGCTGTGTTCTGAGCCCCCTCCTCTACTCGCTGTACACACACGACTGTGTGGCACAGCGGAACAACACAATCATCAAATTTGCTGACGACACAGTCGTGGTGGGCCTGATCTCTGCAAACGATGAGAGGGCCTACCTGGAAGAGGTAGAGGACCTGGCGCGATGGTGTCAGGAGAACAGCCTCTCCCTGAACGTCAGTAAACCGAAAGAGATGATTGTGGACTTTAGGAGGTCGGGGCCAGGGACTACAGCCCCCTAAGCATCGACGGGGTACCGGTCGAGAGAGTGAGCCGTTTTAAGTACCTCGGAGTCCACATAACCGAGGACTTGACTTGGACCACACACATTGACAGTGTAGTGAAGAAGGCACGACAACGCCTCTACTTCCTTAGGCGCCTAGGGAAGTTCAAAATGAGTCCGAATATCCTCAAGAACTTCTACTCGTGCACAATAGAGAGCATCCTGACTGGTAACGTCACCTCCTGGTTTGGGAATAGCACCACACAAGACCGCAGCAGACTACAGAGAGTGGCCCTGTTCAGCCGAGCGCACAATTGGAGGTGGGCTTCCCACTCTCCAGGACGTTTATAACAAGCGTTGCAGGGCCAAGGCTAAAAGAATAATCAAAGACTCTAGTCACCCATACAACTGCCTCTTTGAACTGCTGCGGTCAGGCAAGCGCTACCGGAGCCTCATGGCCAGTACAGAGAGACTCAGAAGGAGCTTCTATCCCCAGGCCATCAGGATGCTCAATGACAATGACACTATGTAACAACCCATCATCTACATACACTGCACACACATCCACATGCACACACTCGCTTTAAACAAACACTCACCTTACCACTCACTTTAGACACTTTAACACACTTTATATTTATCTATTATTAAAGAGATTTGCACCACTTTATTTGCACCACTTTACCTACTTTTTACTTCTTAATTTTTTACTTACTTTCTCTTTACTGTATGTAGCACACTCTCAGGGGCTCATTAGAAACAAGCATTTCATTATAAAGTATCCTGTATTTTGTTCTGACAAATAAAAACAAACTTGAACTTGAACTTGATGGCGGTAATGGTTGTAAACATGGAACAGACCTATATTCTGATTTACAATGGGTTAAGAAATGTCCAAATAGCTTGTTTTCCATCTACAGATCAAACTCGGATCAAAGTATGTAGGGTTAGGTCTAGTAAATATACCATACTTTGAAAACTAAATCCCAGATTGGGCCTTTAATGTGTTATTGTATCACTTTGGGGAATCATATTTGTACTGGGCCACCACAAAACGAATGTGTGTAGGAGAAACACTGCAACAATTCAATGTATTCGTCACTAAACGAGAAAAGACACCGTTGGCTCATCCTCGTTTAGAGGAAGCTCCTACAGGAATCTCCAGCCTCAACATATTCTTAGAACTCTTAACTCGATGAGTTGATTTTATCACACGGACAACTTGTGGTTGATAAAGTAAATGTATACTTAGGATAAAACACAAGATACTTGTGCATGAAACGTTTGGATGGGCTTCTCTGGTGGAAAGGCATAATGGTCATTGGTATTTGTTTATTTAAAGCCCTCATTGGTAAACTTCCGCCATACATCACAGCAATGTTGGAATGGAATTCTGGAACCTATTCTACATGTTCAAATTACTGGTTGGTTCTTAGGGTTCCTTCAGTTTGCTCTGAACTAGTAAAACTGCTTTTTCCTCTGATGCTTCAAACACCTGGAATGTCCTCCAACTGACTCTGAAGCTGAAGATTCTTCCTTCTTTTTCTGCGTTTAAAAGTAGGATCTCAGACCACTGTGTGTCGACTTGTAACCGTCTTAGCTGATCTTCTATTGTTTATTATTATTTATTGTGCCTATATGAATGAAATTGCTGATAAACTATGTCATGTTTTGTAAGCTTGTTGCCACTGTAAATGAGGGTAACCTCAATGTCTTGAGAGTTGAAATAAAGGTTTGTAATTAAATTCAATTAAATATGGTCATCCCACTATGAATTCCTGGCGATGTGATCACATTAATAGTGCAGAATGAGAAATGAGACCACCGACACGTCACCATGGGAAGTCAGATCGACTCCATGAACCATTCTTGCCGGGAGGCTATTTGTTTATTTATCAGTGTGTCTGTTTCCGACCCAAGGAAGAGATACCCTGCGTTGGCATTCCATGGGTCTGACGTGTCTGGCTTCTCTGGTGGTAGTGCATGTTGTGCAAGACCCTAATCTGCACCGTTGTTAATTTTTCTTAATGAATTATATTGTTTACACCATTTATCTTTTCTCATAGTTTTATATTCAGATAAAACTTTATTGCTTATATTTATGTCTTTCTACTATTACCCTGCCCATACCTGTACCTCCCCTCCCCAATGCTGCTATGACAACCGAATTTCCATAAAGGCATACAATATCTTATCTCATCTTATCTTATTTTATGAAACTGCTACATCAAAAGAACCTATGATCTGCAAGCACTGCAATGATAAGCTGTGCACGGGCCGCACATTGTGTCATTTGTCTGATGCAATTTCTTGTCGTCGACACAGCAAAATCTTAAACCGGGAACTGCCATTTGGGTGTGTACCATGAAAACTCACACAGAGCTCAAAACCCAACAGTAAACAAGATAGCATTGACCCAAGGTTGGAACAGGGTGGAAATAAATCCCAACCTGGCCATCACATAAGAGCAAAATGGCCACCGCTTTTATCCAAAATGACTTACAGGTTCTGTACGACAAGTCAGCAGGAAGGGTACAACTCTTTCAGCTGAGTAACAATGTTACATAATGGGCAGTTTCCAGCAATTATATTCAGGTTTCTCCATGAGCTTATCCCTGCTACTGTAAACGGGGTATGGTGTTTACATCATGCCAATTTATAATTGGAATACTTATATTAACATGCATGTATAATTTGTATAATTATTATTATTATTATTATTATTATTATTATTATTATTATTATTATTATTATTATTATTATTATTATTATTATTATTATTATTATTATTATTATTATTATTATTATTATTATTATTATTATTATTATTATTATTATATTTATTACAAACACATGAAATTGAATATTACATTTATTAAAAAACAACAAACAAAAAACAGTTAAAACAAATAATATCAACCCAACATGTCCGAAAAGGAGTAGGAAGACGTATTTAATCCTTTAACCCCTTCTCCACTTAGTGACTGCGAACAATCATCTCTCTTAAGTCACAATACATATGAACTCACCTGTTGAATATGAAATGTGAATCAGTCACTGGGTGCACGTTCAAAGACAATAGCGCTCACACCCTGTTAACTCATTCAGCGCCATTCACGAGAAAAGTCGGGTTAACTCGCCATGCGTTGAGCGCCAATCATGAGAAAAGTCGGGTTTTAATCGCTATTTCTTTTATTCGCTATATCAATTCATTTTTCATCCATCCAGCCTGATGTTATCATTGGGAATGGGTCTGAGCTCGCAAAGGGCAAATACCGCCACCTACGCCTTCCAGACGGTATTGCACATCATTGAAATCCATCCCCCTTGGGCTGTGCAGCGATCTAACAAGTCCGGTCCAGGTTTTCCTTCTCGGGCAAGACTAACGTTATAACACATGGATTTGGGACACTCGGAGCAGCGTGGATTATGCATTTTGGACAAATAACGTTGGATCAATAAACACAATCAATATTTAGAATGGCGATCAGGAATTGGATTAATCTTTTTGCAGTACATCAGAGACCAGGTAAGGACTCTATGTTACCAATCTTGGGTTGATCAGATGTTTCTTTCGCCACCATCGGAGCGTGTGTGTGTGGGTGTGTGTGTGTTTCTGCCGTTGGCTGCGGCCAAGGCACTGAGAAGCGATTTTTCAGCCCTGCTTCTGTATCGTGCATAATGACACATATAATACCGATAATCTAGCGTTATTTTCAGAACGATTCATAAATCAAGCGACAAATGGCACGATTTCTAAGGAAATGCATTGAAGCGCAGTTTGCTCGAGTTTCTTGAGATTAGACAGAACGCTCTGGAAATATACTCATATTCATCACGGTATAAAACGGAAATGTATGTATGAAAAAAGTATCTGTTTTGTGCATGTTGACTGGAAGAAACTCACTGACAATCGATGGGTGTATTAGATCCATAGCTATAATATTTCATATAGTTTTAGCACTCGCAAGTTTGGCTTTCTCCCCATTGAACAAAGCGATGGCGTTCTACCCAGAAGGTAAACAGCAACCCCTAGGCGTTGAATGCGTTAATGATCGTGTCCATTATGTAGAGACTACTGCTCAGCGAGCTATAGGTTTTCATTATGTAGAGACTACTGCTCATCGAGCTATAGGTTTTATAATTACCTTTGGAGAGAGTCAACACGCACACTTACATCCAGGGCCGCCTGGGAGAAATGCGAGGCCCTGTGCGAGATTTAACGCGAGGCCCCCCCCCCCCCCCCCCCCAAGGTAAAAAAAATATATATATATATATTTTTTTTTTTTTTTTTTTTTTTATACAGTCAACATATTCTTAAATAATAGCGCTGCCCGAGGCGGGGCATGATACAGTCAACATATAGCAAAAGAGAGAGCGAGAGAGAGCTCCCGTTCTACAGTCAATATACAGTGTACAGAGAGAGAGAGAGAGAGAGACACATTGGAAAGAAATTGAAATGCTATTTGGCCCTAAACAGAGAGTACACAGTGGCAGAATACCTGAGCACTGTGACTGAAGATCCTTGAGCACAGCCTAGCCATCGAGAAAGGCCGCCATAGGCAGACTGTGTGTGTTAGAAAGAGAGAGAGAGAGAGAGAGAGAACATGTGTGTTTGTCATGTGTGTGTGTGTGTTAGAGAGAGACTATAGCATGTATGAGAGATTCAAAAGGACAAAGATCAACACTTAAATCCAACAAGAAGAGGGTCAACAGAGAAACCAAAGCAGCAAGGAGCCAATGGCCGACATCAGCTAAATAGGCTAGCCAGGTACTGTGACACCAGGCCACGTGACACACAGCTTTGGCCAACGGCCCAACGCTACCCAAGCTACACAAACGACCATTCACACACAGCACATGTCGTATCTCCAAATGTTGTGAAGTAGCATATGTTTTGCCTGGAAAAAAACATCGTTATTAACAAAACATTCGGGAGGGGAAGGAAGGAAGAGTGGGGTAATGTCATCATGACATTTTCATTAATCCAAGTTACCTGCACGATGAACGCAGGGCGAAAGGCCGCGGTCTCCACGTTGACGAAAGGCCTCTCGCTGGCGGGACAAAAAGAAGCTATGGCCAGAGCCTTGTCATGGTGCAGGCCCGACTACATCTTCTGTCAAAGGGCCTGCTATTCTCAAGGCTAACTGATAGCATCAAACGAACGTTCCCAGCTGACGCTAAACAGCTAACTGGCTAACAGTTAGCTCACACAGTTAGCTACTAGTAGTATTAGCTAGACAAGCTAGTCGACCAGTTTGGCTCCAGAGATAGAAAGAGAGATAGGGTCAGGTGACTCAGATCCACGGCGGGTATATAATCATAAGTTGACTCACCATAACGCAGTATCAACGTCGTGGAAGGAGACTTTCTTGGCCCCACGGTGTAATTTCGGCGTATTGCTGCCTAACAGATTTATCTGCTCACAAGTTCTCTTCTCCTTCTTTTGAAAAGACATCCACTCGCCTCGCCAGGTTAGCTAACGCTAGTTAGCATTTAGCTAAGCTAGCTACTAGCCGACATGGCTATACCATGAAAGGCTCCGGCCATTTGTCCCGCTAGCGAGAGGCCTTTCGTCAACGTTCCTTGAATCCTTGGTGACCGACCGACTGATAATGACCGATCTCTTTCTTCGTCTTGGCTATTGGGCATAACTAAGCATAGTCAAAAGCTGCACGCGCGAAAATGTCAAACGCAGCTGACTCACGCTGCCGGCGTACAGTTCTACACATGATGTAAGTAAAACCACTCCCTTCGTTGAAACCAATGCTGCTGCAGAACCCCAGAGGCTGAGCTCCAATAGTGAGTATGTCTGCAGCTGCAGGACTGCAGACCCAGGAACAAGTCAGACACATTCTACAAACGTGTCTAATGTGAAATATATAAGCATATAAGCAAAACTAGATTTTAGGTCTGTGATGAAAAAGGGCCTCGCGGGAAGGGGGGCCTCGCAAAAAAAAAAAAAAAAAAAAATAATAATAATAAAAAAATTTAATAATTTTTTTTTTTTTTTTTTTTTTTTTTTTTTTTTTTTTGCGAGGCCCCCCTTCCCGCGAGGCCCTGTGCGACCGCACTGCTCGCACACCCCCTGAGGCGGCCCTGCTTACATCCATACAATTCAAATGTATTTATTCAATGTGTCCATGACATGTATTGGCTTGTTGTATATTTGTTGGTACTAAATTGTCCAGTTCTTGGTGTTGTGTACATTCTTAGTGTTGTGTACATGTCTTAGTATTGTGTACAGTTTTCAGTGTTGCGTACAGTTCTCAGTGTTGTTTACAGTTGCTTAGTGTTGCGTACAGGTGTTAGTATTGTGTACAGGTCTTAGTGTTGTGTACAGGTCTTAGTGTTGTGTACAGTTGCTTAGTGTTGTGTACAGTTCTCCGTATTGTGTACAGGTGTTAGTATTGTGTACAGGTCTTAGTATTGTGTACAGGTGTTAGTGTTGTTCCTCACCAGTGCTTCTGTAAGCAGCTCTGTCCGGTGTTCCGTGGAGAACTTGAGCGTTTCGGACTTCTTGCCGCCCTTGCGGAATGTGAGGTTGAACTCCGTGCCTTGGCCCTTCCCTACCGGGGCGATGCCACAGATGTCTCCATAAGGCCACTAGCATCACAAGAGGGAACAATGAGAAAGTGGGGAAAAAATCACGACTACATTCACATAAAACCAAAGTCCATTTTAATAAACATGCCTATTGTGTGTCTATTATCACATACTGTTATATCTTGTACTGTCCAGTGATGTACCACTGTCCTTGTACCATGCACGTTGGTATGTACTGTGAAACTTTACAAGTTGCTGGTATGTGTCCGCACCACTATCACCATGACACATTCCAGTACGTTTACTGTACTTAGCAAATACCATTTATCTGTAGCTTTATTACACATATTCACTGTGTCAAGTACCCTTTCTCTGTAGCTTTATTAGACACATATTAAGTGTATATTGAAATTCTTTATTGGGAAAACCACTTGATACAGTATCTAGTTTTTCGAGAGGGTCCCACTAACTGTGTCGAGTACCATTTATCTGTAGCTTTATTAGACACGTATTGACTGTGTCGAGTACCATTTCTGGGTAGCTTTATTAGACACATATTGACTGTGTAGAATACCATTTCTGGGTAGCTTTATTAGACGCATATTGACTGTGTAGAATACCATTTCTCAGTAGCTATACAAGACACATATCAACTGTGTCGAGTACCATTTGTGGGTAGCTTGTTGCATACTGACCTGGTTCGTCACCTCTAGCGTTGTGGGGTTGTATGTGGTGATGCCGTGGGTGCCCACTGAGAAGACTCTCTTGTACCTGGAACCAAGACATGACAGCGGTCAGGGAAAACACTTGGGAGTGGATTATCCCATCGTTGTTACAACAGAATAATTACTTTTGTCAACTTCTTGCACCAGTTCATTATGTATTTTATGTATTATTGGACATGTGCACTGTATTCATTATCATCGTTTACTAGGCTGAACCCTGTAAACTTAGCCTTTATAAATGGTGAAACACAGGACAGCTTTTACTTCTTTCCAGCATATTTCTAACAGTCCAGCTAAAACCTTTACAATCTGAAAAATCAGAAAAAACTACTTTGTAGGCCGATTATGAAGCTTTAGATCAATTAAGCATCGAGGAAAAACCTCTTCGATTAATCGGACACATTCCTGCCGCGACCCCATTATGAGCCACTTAAGAAGAGACAATAATAAAAAAGGAAATTGAAGCAGCTCAACGACACAAGCGGTGATTCACGTAATAACATTAGCCTGGTCGTTCATTTTAAGGCACTGAAGATTGGGGGAACAAAGAACACCCTCAGAGTAAACAGTGGTGGTGGTATTCCAAATATGTGGAGGTTAGTGTTGAGCTGGTGGACTCAATTATCTCTAGCTAACACAAGGATGTACCGGTATACCAATGTGGGGCCTGTACCACACACTCAATCTAACAAAACTAGAACCCAAGATCAAGAGCCAGATGTGAAAGATATCTGCATTTTTGTCACATAGAAGAATGTAAGAGACCTCACTCATGGAGAAGAAATGGACTAGGTTATATCTCAATATATTGTTGTCCGATGACCCTAAATCACATTTTTTAAGTCTCCAGCATGTAGGCCTTGCACGGAATGTTTGTGTAGTTATCTTCCAGCATGGCTGCCTGTAACCATTGGTAACACAATCAAAAGAAAAGTAGGTGAAAAAAAGTAGGTACAAGATCCAGTAATAAAAGACACCAAAGTATTATGTTTTTGTTGATATCATTCTCATATATGAACACATAGCAACCGCTGTTTTGCACATAGCAACTGTTGTCTCTTCCCTTACCCTGTACAAAACAATGCTTGCTATGTTACAGGTAGCCATGCTGGAAGACAAGAGAACTACACAAACAAGGCCTCTGTTGTTCAGCATATGGCCAAAAGCAAAGGATCAGATCTGTACTCTGTACCAGCAGAAATCCTACTTAGAACTTAGAAGGTGACTTAGAAGCCCTAATAGTTGATTAGTCGGTCAGTTTGGTCTTAGTCCATTAGTACGTTTGTATGCATTTTTTCCATGCTAAAGGAGTTATTTCCTGAAAAGATTATGAGGACATCTCTGGTAAGAAGTAGGTTTAAAAGAGGTCCTTCTGCATTATTGCATGTGGATTTCCTTTTTTCTTTTTTTTGTCCACATGTGGGCCCTCTTGAGGACGATTTTCCACCGGCACTTTGCGACCTCTAGTGGCTCGGGTGTGCATATTTTTTAATACAATATATATATATATCGAATTAAAGCCCTATTTGTTGCCTGTCGATAGCCGTTTCAAGTGACAATCTGTTCAGTGGTTCTCGAGTTACATGCCGATATGTGAGGCGTGTGCCGAAGTACACGGTATTGCGCAAATACCACTCCCGACTCTCAATCATTTGGCGATCTCGAAAATGATTGGAAAGGGTTGTAGCCAATGAGTGTGGCTCTCTAATGATACCCCACGTGAGGATGTACGAATCAGGGATCTAGGTGAAAAGTCATGATCGAAAACAAGAGAAAAACCGCAGAATTAATTGAACTCTATGAGGAAAAGGAAACCAGGAACGCTACACATTTTACCAAAATTGCTCCTAAATCCTAATCACTCATTTCTGAACTGATTTTTATGAAATTTGGACATCAGGCTATGGACCCAGGATGTCTTTTCAGCCATACCAATTTTTGGTTCAGACCTATGTTACTCTATTTCATATTTAGCACTAAAAGTGAGTTTTCTTTATTGCATCAGAAACTTCAGAATGTCATCTTTCAAAAGAGACCAGGCCCATGCATGTGCTATAAGTATAAAGCATAGTATTTTGGTTTGCAGGTCCTCAAAAACTAAAACGGACAATTTTGGGGGCTGTTAAGAGGTTAAATGTGTCTATGAAATCAACTAATCGATTAGTCGACAAATTCTATGACTATTATTAGAATTTCTTTAGTCGAGGAGGAAAGCCCTAGGAGGTAGGGACTCAGAAATCCGTTATCAGCTGTGAAAACGTGGCATCAGAGCATCAGTACCAACATCATTCCCTATCAATCCATGATCCCAAAATAGCTCTGGTGCTGAATATAGCTCATCCCATATATAAAGCTCCATTACACTGGACAGACGGCAGAGGCGGAAGGAGAGCAGCCAGTGAATATGCCCCCATCCACTTAGGCCCTTCACATTCTGAGTGGAGCACACGCATACCCCCGTCCTCCTGGGCCCTTCACATAATGAGCAAAGCACAGACACATACCCCCATCCTCCTGGGCCCTTCACATTCTGAGTGGAGCACAGACACATACCCCCATCCTCCTGGGCCCTTCACATTCTGAGTGGAGCACAGACACATACCCCCATCCTCCTGGGCCCTTCACATTCTGAGTGGAGCACAGACACATACCCCCATCCTCCTGGGCCCTTCACATTCTGAGTGGAGCACAGACACATACCCCCATCCTCCTGGGCCCTTCACATTCTGAGTGGAGCACAGACACATACCCCCATCCTCCTGGGCCCTTCACATTCTGAGTGGAGCACAGACACATACCCCCATCCTCCTGGGCCCTTCACATTCTGAGTGGAGCACAGACACATACCCCCATCCTCCTGGGCCCTTCACATTCTGAGTGGAGCACAGACACATACCCCCATCCTCCTGGGCCCTTCACATTCTGAGTGGAGCACAGACACATACCCCCATCCTCCTGGGCCCTTCACATTCTGAGTGGAGCACACACACATACCCCCATCCTCCTGGGCCCTTCACATTCTGAGTGGAGCACACACACATACCCCCATCCTCCTGGGCCCTTCACATTCTGAGTGGAGCACACACACATACCCCCATCCTCCTGGGCCCTTCACATACTGAGTGGAGCACAGACACATACCCCCATCCTCCTATAGGCCCTTCACATACTGAGTGGAGCACAGACACATACCCCCATCCTCCTATAGGCCCTTCACATACTGAGTGGAGCACAGACACATACCCCCATCCTCCTATAGGCCCTTCACATACTGAGTGGAGCACAGACACATACCCCCATCCTCCTATAGGCCCTTCACATACTGAGTGGAGCACAGACACATACCCCCATCCTCCTGGGCCCTTCACATTCTGAGTGGAGCACACACACATACCCCCATCCTCCTATAGGCCCTTCACATACTGAGTGGAGCACAGACACATACCCCCATCCTCCTGGGCCCTTCACATTCTGAGTGGAGCACAGACACATACCCCGATCCTCCTAGTCCCTTCACATACTATACTGAGCAAAGCACACACATACCCCCATCCTCCTAGTCCCTTCACATACTGAACAGTGAACACATACACGCTTTTAATTACACCTACAATAACAGCCATGTATGTGTACAGCAAGCTAGCTACCTTTCAGTCACTTTCACCAGAGAATGGCTGAGATAAGGCGCAAACCCAGGGAAGCGTGCTAAGAAATGACTATTGCCTGCCACTGCCACACTCAGAGCAACCATCAGTGAGCAACACCGCATTCATAAAAGGTAAATCGAGTGTGTTGTGCATGCATGCGTGTTTACTTACAAATCAAAAGTGTGCCAGTCAGATGAGCGAGCCAGGCAGCCAGTAAACCCCACCCTGCCTCAGAGAGGCTGAAGACTTTCCGCTAGACTGCATCTCTGATCCCTGTTCCACACATCAGACAGGCTCACTGCTGCTACCAGACAAAGAGAGGCCGAGGCCAGACAATAACAGTGCTGGTCACACAAAGGGAGAAACACATGGAGCCCAAGCTAAACCCTTACCTACTCCGCTGCATCTTCAGCCTATAAAGGCAGAGGGGAAATTCACACTGCATTCAAAGCTGGGATCTACATACTGTATGTTCATAAAAAGTTGGACTTTCTTATTGGACAACTCATATTACATGTTTGTTTTGTTCCAATATTACAAACAAAATATTTAAACAAACCTTTTACAACCTCAAAATTCATGCAGACATTTAGCTCGATATGTTCAGTATTTCTAGCAAAGCCTTCAGTCAGACAATATTTCAGCGATGGTGGAGGCAACCATGCAAGGTGCCAACCTGCTCACCAGGAGCAATTAGGGGTTAAGTTAACTTCGACACAGCCAAAGTTGCCCAGGGAGGAGCGGGAATCGAACCAGGAACCTTCCGATAACCAGACGACCGCTCTACCTCCTGAACCACTGACACCCCTGAGCGAAGCATGCGTGAGTGAATGGGTAAAATGTGAGCAACAAATTGTAAAGCGCTTTGGATAAAAGCGCTAAATAAATGCACCATATACCATTTACTGATCAACTCTAAGGGAAGTGTGCAAGACTGCACCCTCATAAAGGTTGGACCGTGTGACAGTGAGAAGCACAGACCATCACTGGAAAGAAGACCACACATGCACGGACATCCTGCGAGACCAATTCTCGAGTGCTATAACTTCTGCTGTGAGTCAGCGCACTACGCAGAAACGAGTGAAGCGGCGTTGATTTGAGCCAGCGCGGGGGACAGAAATCATTCCGACACAACAGGAAATGAGGAAGGATGCACTGTTGTTCTGGCATCTTGAGCCGACACAATCCAAGCACTGAGGTGGGATTTCAAGGCTTTTCCTGGTTACAAACTGAACATCTACTTGTGTGACGTGTTAAAGAGAGAATAGCAGAGGCTACGTCTGCCTATTACACCATCAGAAAGACCACATACACAGACAATGCCACCCCCCACCTCAAGGTTTCCGTTAACCGAATTAATTCGTTAATTTACTGGAAGAATCTGTTGAATTCTGACATATTTAAATCTCTCTGGTGAAAATAATTCCAGAGTGGGCCAAACTAGCCAAGGTAGCCTGTTTGATCTCCTCTCCAGGGTGCCAGCAGAGAGAGGGTTCTCACTATATTCCTTTCATCCCAGAACTGTGGCTCAGCGCTGTCCGTGGAGCTGTCCGTGGTGCTGAACTCGCGAGACAGCACCCCCAAAATTGCCTTTTTCCGACGATATTGAGATTGTTATATTTTGCTTCCTAAACATGTCTTCTATGAAACTAGTGACAATAAAATGTCAATAACACACATTTAGTTGTTTATTTGACTTCATTTTGCCTGATTGCATCCATAAATGTGCACATATTTAATGGGGAAGTGCCTCATTTGCATATATAAACATACATTTCAGAAAACTTGCAATATATTTTTTCTTAGTTTGTATGTACATAACAAACTGGGAAAGTTTCATAGTGATATCTATTCAAGTATTTTTCCCCCTATTAGGGGGTGCTGTCTCACCTGTCTAAGAACATTCACTCAATTGTTTTTAAGCTAGATAAATACAGATACATTTTCAGCACAATTTCTGACCATTTGTCCAGGACATTGCAATATTACTGGACACGTGGACCAGCAAGAAAACCCTGATCCCCCCTGAAACCCTATTGTTGTTAAAGCTGGTCTATACAATTGTACCCAAAAACACTTTGTTATATTTGTTGAAATGCTATTATCATTCCGACAGCCCACTGAAATATAACAGAATCAAAAAGGAAACACACAAATCCATTGTTCTATTCTCCTCTGATCCTAAAATAACCGCTACCAATAATTTAGTTCGGACCGAATGCAATGATTGGCCTGCCTGTCTAACTATGTCCTACGTCACTGGTGCCTGCGTGCTGCCAGCCAGTCTGGGCAGTGGAAGGCTAGCACTATAGCTAATGCTGCAGCTAGTAGCTAATTGGAACTACCCGTCTAACATTAGATTACAAGTAGATTTTTTTTTTTTTTTTTTTTTTTACTTATGGCAGAAAACTTTCAAGCCCCACTTCCACCTTCAGAAGCTTCCACTGCGAAAGAAGCTAAAAGAAATACCTTTTTGAAAAGCCACAACAGAAAAGCTGCTGGATTAAGACAGGGCTAAGACCAAAGTGAACATCGGCACAGCTTTTCAGAGATGGCATCAACTGATTTTAAATTTTCCTTTAATGTATAACGCTGCTTCACTCAGAGGGAGGGCTGAAGGGAGACGGCGGGTTTATGAGCTGTGGATTTTCAAATTGGGACTCACTCACTCCACAATCGCATAGACCAGCTTTAAGGGGAGAAGGACAAACAAACAGGTGGGTGCTGCTTACTTTCCCCTCCAGGAGTGTTTGGTGGTGTAGAAACAGGCCAAGTCGTTGTTCTCTTTGACCACGTTCATCTTCTCACAGGACCTGCAACACAAGAGGAGCAGCGCAGGTCATATTATCGTCATGAATGAATCAAACTAAAAGAAAATAACAAACTTATGTTATTTCCTCATATTCAGTAAGTATCAAAGAGTAGGTGAATAAGTTCTTTGAGTGTAGACGTCAAGCACAGAATTGAAGATGTGAATTAAATTATACCGCATAGAAAAAAGAAAAAAATCTGATCCGAGGTTAGTATTTCATATACTGCTTCATCCACGTGGCCAATGTGGGGCGTGAGGTCCATTGAGGTTAAAGGTATAGTTCAGATTTTTTTGACTTTCTATTGGTTTGTGACTAACTAGCCGCAGCTAGTGTGAGGAACAGCGTAATTGTGCTGAGAAAGAACTCTACTGATCGACATCATCATTGGTAAGTAATAAACACCACCTCACTCGACCAAATCCGTGCCTCGGTTCTCGAGTTACATGAGGATATGTCAGGCAAGCATCTGTTTACGCTCCGTGCGTCAGATGACCACCCCGGACTCCCGACGCTCCAGAACTGCCAATCATCTGCTGATGGCGAAAATGATTGGTCAGCGTTGTAGCCAATAAGTGTACCTTTCCAATGATACCCCAGGTGGGGGTGTGCGAATAAGGGATCTAGGTGAAAGTTGACAAGCGAAAACCAGAAGTGAAAAACACTTCAGAATGAACGGCCGTGGATGAGGAAATGGATTTTCAAGAGCTTCTTTTTTCTTTTACACGGTTTACCCGGATCCCTCTCAAAGACTCATTTCTGAACAGATTTTTATCAAATTTTGACCTGTACTACATAAAACTTCAGGCTATGGAGCCGCGGTATTTTCCAGCTTATACCTCTATCCTGGAATATTGGAATATGAAATCTTGCAACCACTACAGAAAAATGTGAATACACGGGCGGCTGAGTGGCGCAGTGGGCAAGGCTCTCGCCACTAACGCAGGAGATGCAGTGTTAGGGGTGGGAAAGCCGGTGGGTGGGGATTGGATGTTGTGGACAGCGACTCCTTTTTTTTTTTATTTTTTATTTTTTTTATTGCAAAACAAAAATTATTAAAAGTCAGTACTCAACACACAATGCATAATGAAACCAACAATCAAGGTGGCTAAAATGACATGCAAGTACAGAAACAGAAAACAAAAAAAAGTCTATAATAATATTTTACCGTATACAGTGTATAATGTATATCCAACGAAATTACCAATTATACAAATGCCTTATACAGGATATACCCCTAATACCTATTTTCTAAAACCCTACACACATATGCTCCAGCTCGAACCCCCCCCTCCCGGACCCCTCCTTGGATAGTACCTCCATTATCCCTCACTCCTAACCAGACACTACCATTATAAGCTAGCTTTTATTCTCTCCACCACTTCTAACCACATTGACATTTTGGATTCGTTGAGACCCAGAATTCTTGCTGTAGATATTTCTTGATAAATCACATCGAGATATGTAAGAAACCAAACCTTCCGGCACATTTTTTTCCGGTTGAAACCAGCGTGATGCGATCAGTTTTTTAGCTACTGTGATACCCGATAAAACCAATCTCTTTAGCTGTGGATTTACTGCAAACTCAAAAACATCATTCAATAGTAATACAGAGGGGTGTACTGGTATATTCCAAGATACGAGTTTTGATAATTGATGGGTCACATCTTTCCAGAATGCCTTAACTGGTGGGCAGTCCCAATACATGTGCATAAATGTCCCTTCGTCTCCATTTGTACATTGGGAGCATTTTGAGTCTTGTTTAAGGCCCATTCTGTTCAGTCTTATAGGAGTCAAGTATGTCCTGTGAATATAGTTAAGATTGATTTGTTGATGGTCCGGGTTCCTTGATGTAAGACGGACATTTGCCCATGCTTCTTGCCAATCAAAGTCACTTTCCAGGTCTGGTATATCCCTCCTCCAGACAGAGTCTAGTTGGAGGGTTTCATACGAGGACGTTAGTAATTGATAATAAAAACCTGATACAAAACCTCTCGATGTTTCTCTTTCATAGAAGAATTTGTGGTATCTGTGGTGTTCAACTGGTATGTCTAATGGAACACTGTGAGACCTCAAACATAGGAGTAACTGTATGTAAAAAAGCCATGTGGACTCGGTGAGGTTAAACTTTGTGCATATTTCTCCATAACTACAAAAACCCTGGTTATTAAAAATATCCCCTAATGAGTGTATGCCTTGCTCTTCCCATATAGGGAATCTTATAGGACGTTTTTCAATTAAGAGTGCATTGTTATTGAATAAGGGAGTGTGATTATGCCATTCTTGTGGGTTAGGATATTTTTTTTGTGTTTCACGCCATATCCGGATTGCATGGGTAATTATGGGGCCAAATTTCCGCTCACAGTGCTTGATTGGTAATTTAGTGTGTGCTATGTCCTTCAGTCTATGTGGGGCTACTATGTTTTCTTCCAATTTTCTCCAGGATACCAATGCCTGGGGATCAAACCATATTGTCAATGGTCTTAATGTGTATGCCTTAAAATATTGGAAAAAATCTGGAACTGCCATGCCACCGTCTGCTTTATTTCTCTGTGCGGTGGATCTTTTTATGCAAGGTGGTTTGTTATTCCAAATAAATTTGTATGTGGAGGAGTGTAATCTTTTCCATTAACCCTCTGGAGGGGGTAACGGTAGCATTGAACTGATGAAGTTGATTCTAGGTAGTACATCCATCTTAACTATTGATACCCTTGCCTGTACTGAGTTTTTAAGTTTTGCCCACCTGTCCAGGTCGTCTTTGATTTTGTTCTGTATTTTTGTGTAATTGTGCTTCACCGTTTGTCTTATGGTGGGAAATATTTCCACACCCAAGCATCTAAAATGTTTTACCATGGGTATCTCACCTGGGAGGGTTGTATCTTTTTTTGCCTGGGTGTTAAGTGGAAGGAAAGCTGACTTCGGCCAATTTATTTTAAATCCCGATAAATCACCAAAGTTCTCTATCAACTTGAGTAGATGAGGCAATGTGGTGTTGGGGCTTTGCATGAACAATATTACGTTGTCCGCATATAAACTAATTTTATGTTGTGTGCCCTTGATTACGATTGGTTCTATGGATTGGGATTGTCTTATATATTGTGCTAAAGGCTCTAATGATAGATCGAATAGTCCGGGACTAAGAGGGCAACCCTGTCTGGCTGAGCGTGATACCGGAAAGATTTTGGAGATGAATGTACCTGTTGTAATCATGGCCGATCGGTCTTTGTATAATACTTTAATCATATCAATGAATCCTTTTCCTAACCCCATCCTTTCTAATACTGCCCATAGATACGACCATTCCAGCCTGTCAAAGGCTTTCATAGCATCCAGGGACAGCATCGCCTTAGGTATGGTGTCTTCTTTGTCTGCATCTAGTACGTGCAGTATTCGTCTTATGTTATCAGTGATCAGGCGACCTCTTATGAAGCCAGTTTGGTCCGGATGAACTAAAGACGTCATATGCTTTTGTAATCTGATGGCTAATACCTTAGAGTACAGTTTGACATCGGTTCCGAGGAGGCTTAAGGGTCTGTAACTACCGCACTCGGTGGGGTCTTTGTCTTTTTTGAGAAGGACTGAAATGAGTGCAATATTGTCGTGTTTATGGAAGCTCCCCTCCTTGACTGAGTATAAGATCATATTTAGTAATAAGGGTCCAATTATGTCCCAACAAGAAAGGTACATTTCTGATGGGATACCGTCTCTTCCAGGAGCCTTACCATTTTTCATTTCGGATATGGCCTTCTTGAGTTCCTCTAGTGTGATCGGTGCTTCTAACTGTTTAGCGTCATCCTCCGAAAGTTTAGGGAGAATAATTTGATTAAGATATGTGTCCATTTTGTTTTGATCAAAGGTCGTTTCTGATTTATATAAGTCGGAGTAGAATTCTTTGAATGTATCGTTTATTATTTTGGGGTCCGTTTCAAGTACTTGTTGTTTTCTAATGGCAGTTATATCTGCAAATTTTGCATTAATTCTTAATCGCATGGCTAATAGGTGACTAGGTTTAGAACCTTGGGAGTACTGCTGTTGTCTTGTGCTGCGTATTTGCATTTCCGATTGTTGTCTGTATATGGCATTGATCTCTGTTTTTAGTACGTTAACTTGATTTTCTAGTCTAGTTGAGTTGTTGTATTTTAAAGAATTAAATAACGTTGAGTAAAGCGTTTCCAGTTCAGACAGTTTTGTGCATTGATTCTTGCGCATTATGGAGGAAAATCTATCAGTGAAATCCTTGATCATACCCTTTACCGACATCCATATTATTCTGGGGTCTTGCACCAAGTTTGCATTCTCCCGTAGGAATACTGTGAGAGCTTCTTTGAGTTGTGTAATGAATTCCTTGTTATTAAGCAGCATCGAATTAAAACGCCATCTTGGGGCCCGGGAAGATAGTATACCAAATGTTGCTTTTAGGAGTAAATAACAGTGATCTGATCTGAGTGCATTGGGTATCATTTCCACTTCATATTTATCAAATAGTCTCGGGGATGCAAAGACATAATCAATTCTGGATAATGTGTTATGTCTCGGCAATCGACAAGAGTACTTTCGGGTCGTGGGATTAAGTGAACGCCATAAATCATTTACACCTGTAATCTTTGACCAATCCTTTAATGCTTTAGATGCATTTTTTTGTTCGCTGGAAAAGGCGAGGTAAGATTTGTCCATCCTTGGATTCCAAATGGCATTAAAATCCGCACCTATTATAAATGAGTAATCGGGATGGTTTAACATTTCATCGGTTAGTGTAGTGAAGAAACCCTCTTCGTACAAATTTGGGGCATATACCGCTGCCAACGCTATTTTCCTGTTATTGTGTACAATCCTAGCTATAGTTATACGCCCCTCCGCATCTGACCATACCCCCTTTAATTCGATATTTAACTTACGTCTGACGACTATGGCTACACCTCGAGTTCTCGTACCAAAAGAAGAGTGACTAATATTATGGTATGTGTTATCCGCTAACGTATCTATGTCTTCCTCTAAAATGTGCGTTTCGCTTAGTAGAGCCACGTCCACATGTTCTTTTTTCATCAGTGTGAGCACGCTTTTGCGTTTGTGTTGTTTGTTTATCCCACCAGTGTTCCATATCATTATATTCAAACTAGCCATAATCTATGCATGTTTTTGTGTAGTTTTTGGTAATGCTTCTGGAGTGCGAAGCTACAATAGATGTACATCCAATTATTGAGGTCCCGTTGAGAGCCGAGCTTAAAAAACATATATATATACAAATAAAAATCCCCTATTTTCCCCTCACCCAGAGAGTCGTACAGGCCTGTGTTCCAAAAACACATCCTCCGCGTATGACTCCCTCCCTTAGGCCACCGGATTGCCCAAACTGAGCTTTGGACAGCGACTCCTACAGGTCGGTTGGTGCGCCTGTAACAGCAGAATCAGGAAGTATCGGGGGCAGCGTGAGCCTCCCGTTACTCCTCGCCAGATTGCGCTGTTCAGGTGAAAAGATGTGACAGCTGCCTCCTCGTGTACACGTGATGCAAGGCTTGGTCCTCACTGCAGCCGACCAGTGGGAGGCATAGTCTAGCAACGTTCGACACAGGGGAGGGGAGAATTGAAGGGAGAATTGGCGAGGCAAAATTGGGATGGGAGAAAAATAGAAAATAAGGAGAAAAGTGGATAAAAAAATGTATTTTGAATACACAAGTTTAACTTCAACTCAAGTTCAGACCTCTGTTACTGTATTTCATTAGCACTAAAAGTGATTTTCCTTTTTTGCATTAGTAACTTCAGAATGTTATCTTTCAAAAGAGACCAGGCTCATGCATGTGCTATACAAGTATAAAGCTATGCTTTGCAAAAAAAGTATGCAGTCCTCACGTTCAAGTTAAGAAATTGCCACTTCTCTGCCCGCCTGTTAACACATCCTGTGCCAAAAACGTCGTACAACGTGTTTCAAGTTCATGCAAATTCTGCCAATCCATGGCGTACGACGTTATTGAGATAATATTTAATTTTTTCGCCATGTTATTCATATTTCCCTCACGGAGCCTGGTCTGATGCAGTGTGAGCCGGCACAACTCTGCAACGCTTCAATACTGCCCCCTGGTGGATGATCGGCGAGTTGCCAAACCGGAAATGGACGAGTCGATCTCGGTGCGTCTTCTAAATGCGTCCGGCCACTCGCATATTGTTGCGGGACTGTAGACACACGTCCGTGTGTAGCGATCGCTGCCATAACGCGATAATCGATACGATTTGGCCGTGTATTATGATTATACAAACCGGAAATGGATTTAGGCGATCACCGTCAAATAAGTGGGATCTTTTTCCTCCAGTCTCATCGTCGAACGGTAAGAGGACGCTGACGTTACTTTCAGCCTGTTTGTTTATTATTATGCATGCAAACTGCTCTGATCAATATATATTAGGCATAAAAAAAAAAATTGTTTCCTGTTGGTTGTCAGTTAAGGCATGGGTAGGTAGGGAATTTATTTTATTTAATTTTTTTATTTTATTCTTTCCCACGGCGACTATGGATAGGGAATTTCTTTATTTAATTAAAATGTTCACAACATGGATGCATGTACTCTGCCAGCATGTTTAATATCCATAATACTAAAGGTTTGACTAAGATTTCTATGAAACTTTATTAAAAAAAAATAAAAAAAAAAATAAAAGATTATATATTTTTTTTTTAAACTCAGAAAATATATTGGGTCGCATCTAAATCGGCAGGGTCGGTCGGCAACCGGAAACAAACAATATTTTTGTTATGCCTTATCACCCATACTACATAAAGCATTTAACGACGATCACGGAATTATAAACGACCCCCCCCCCCTCCGTTCTTCCGCGCATGATCAGGCATAACGTTTAGGATCATGTACAGTTGAAATTTTTAATATAGCGTGGATCGGCAACAAACGGCATTTGATAATCTATATATGCGTTTATGCCTATATCTCACGTTCTAGGAATTACTGCAGAAAACGATAAAAACACATTTATATTCTAGACGGTATTTTCGTATGAATGTATGAATGAAAAAGTAAAACGTTCCTACATCCTGAACGATAGATAATCGATGTTGAATGGGCCATAGTAATGTCAATTTAGCAATACAATTTAAAAAGTTATAGCCCTGCAAAGAAGGTGAACATCTCCATAGACTTACAGTGCTGGCAGAGAATGGTATAAGATGCTCAAATTGCGTGGCAGGGAATGTGTTAAGAGGCTATGGTTAGGATTAAGGTCCACGTGAATCAGGCTGTAGTAGAGGATGTAGACTACAACACTGAGGCAAGTATACAAATAAATAATAATGATAATAACAATTTACACTGTGACCTTCCATTTTCTTTTACATTCCAAAATGAAGCCACACACACTGTCACACAGCCCCACAACATTCTACAGCACAAAGGGAGATCCCTCTAATGGCACTCCCTCAGCAAGGTGAGTCCTACTGCAGCCTCAGCCCAGACAGGAGACATCCTCAGTAACACTGAATGATACCAGGGGATTATCTCATTACCATGTGACAAGGGAGAGATGGGGGGGCTCCACTACTTCCTGGCTTCCTGATGGATTCTCCATAGCTATGGCTTTTCAACTACAAGGCCTTGAACCGACCAAAGCCACAGGGCATTATGATTATGTGCCCATGCCCTCCATATATTATGCAATTGACATAATCATCTCTCCTTCGACATCATCTGCTCTCTGCAGACACATTGTTTAAAGGCAAAGTGGGCAAGAGAGGCATACTTGCAGGCAAGGCCATAGCTGTCAACATTGGGATTTGAAAAATAATTGATATTTCGCCCCGCCCCCTTCCCCCCGGCCCCACCCCCTCCCAATGTAGTCTCCTCGCCCTCGTATGTATATTATATATTGTCTGCACTGCGCAGTCGTGGAATCGCGAGGCCATAGATTTAGAATAGATAGAAAGGGCACATTGTGGTGTATCATAATTAATTTGTTGAATACAATAGTATTTTTATAACGTTGACACAAATTAAAGAATATTTAAACTAAGTTCTCTTTTACCTCTTATTTAATTAATTCATTAATTTAATTGTAGGCACTGTTTATATTGTACATACTGTGTGTTGTATATTGTGTCCTGTTACTTTTGTGTTTATTGTCTCTTTCTATATACACCGTGGGAAGGGGGGCACGTAATTGAATTTGATACTGGCACATGGGTCTAATACAGCAATGGATTATGGGTAAATGCAACGTTAAAGCAGTGCCAATGTAAGACTGACTTTACATTAAACAAATGACAATAATATAGTATAAAGTAGGGTATTATTTGGACTAAAGAATGGTGATGTCTCACCCTACTCGCATGTTGAGGGAGAGCACCATACATTATACACTGAGAAACCACGGCCGAGAGTGAGCTCTCTGGGAACAACCCCACATTGCCGGTATCCCTTCTCTGCCTTTTGTAGGTAGGTAGTTGTACAATGTAATAAATTTTGTGCTAAACCACTCCTTTATCCGGTCGCTGTTCTTCTTCTTCTTCGGGTCGCAACCGTCTTCCGGTCTGACTTCCTGTGCTAACGTTCTAATCTACACTGCTGCCACCTGTCGTCACGGAGAGGAATTGCAGCCATTTTGTAAACAATTTTTAAATTTTAAAAAAACTGGAGAAATATGGGAAAATATTTTACCGGGATGACGGCGGGAAGGAAGGTTGAAATACAGTACAATCCCGGGAAAAACGGGATGGTTGACAGGTATGGGCAAGGCATCACAGAAATACGGCCCGCTCAGCGTAATAGGCAGGACATGGACGGTCTTGAGAACACCACAACAGAGCGCCCTTTGAACAGGTCAACGGAGACTACTAGTGCAAAAAGAATATGGCCTATTGATCTTCTTGAAGCAAGTAGAAGACTGTTAGCCCGTCATGTGTGGAAGATTAATTAACTAGGATCTAATAACTACCACAGAATTCGCATAGGACATGGCACATTCTCAGTTTATGACTAAAGTACAATATAGCCTGCCAACGCCTACACACATAGTTTAGCTATAGTATATCAACTATTTTGCTTGAAGTTTGCATTGCTGCAATACTCATGATGTGGGCTGCTGATATACCATACCCTAAATCTAAGTTTCACTCTGCCCTGACGTAGACCACCAACTAGGAACCTAGTAGCTGACTCCCACCTAAAAGGACAATATACTTACCTTAGGCATACCGCACCTTATGTGAATACTGTATATTTCATCAGATCATATATTTAGCATTTAGCTTTTTAGCATTTTGTAGATTATATATTAGATTCGATTTAGATTGTTGGATTATTAGATTATATATTGCATATATTTAGCATTTCATTTTTTTAGATTATATATTAGATAGATTAGATTTAGATTATATATTGTAACTATATTTATTGTAGGGCAAATACAACTGAGAGGGCATACATACCCTCATCTTGCACCTTGTTGCCCATATGCGCATGTCCAGAGTTAATTATATTGTATAGTTTACAGTGCCTTTTTATTATATTTTTACTTATCCACTCTACTATAATCCTGTGACCTGTATGTCTTCTACTACCTGTACCTCCCCCATGCTGCTATGATGCCTGAATTTCCCAAAGGGGATCCAATAAAGGAATATCTTATCTTATCAAAGAGACCACATGCCACCAGGTAAACTGGTCTCTTCTTTGTCCCGTTTCTGTTACAGTTTGAACCCACCAGGGGCACCTTGAATACAAACTGAACATTCAACCTACTACACCGAGTATGCCATGTCTTTTTACTCAGTTCAAAAGGAGCAAAAGTGAAAATGTTCATTAGGAGAAGAAGAGTAGGGAGCAGTGGGAGCCAGGGAGAGGGCAGCTGCCTCCCCTCTCCATAGAGTGGTAGTAAGCTCTCTATCTCTGCTGCTGTCACAAGGGGAACCTGTGTCAGCACTCTGCACAGATCCTGGAAATAACTGACTCCAGGTTTCCTTCCTCTCTCAATGTCGGTTTGCAAATGAGGCAGGGAGCAGCAAAACAAATCCAAATTATGAAATCCACTGTTCATCAAGGAGGATGCTTGTCTGGCAATTACAGCAGTTTCCGTGGCAAAGTGAGTGATACCCAAGTCCCAAAGGCTGTCAAAAAAAAGGTTTGATGTCATTAATCCACCAGTGCACTATGTCTGTGCTGGAGAAGGAATTCCTACATTCCTTAGCAAGCCTTTTCATCATCTGTTTTTTTTTCTTCTTTTATCTGCAGGTCGGGTCGGTTAGTGGTTAGTGGACAAAAATCTACCATCTAGCTAGCAGGCCACAGTTTTCGCCCTAGGATGCTGTAATTTGGCAGGGGGGTCAAGTGAGTGTGTGTGAAGGTAGGTGCATTCTTAGGTTCTTCACGAAAGTATAATACATTTATCTAATCCAAAGCAGAAGGTTGGACGAAATTAACAATAGGGAGATGTTAGAAGTGGTCATGGGACCCATGCTCTTCAAAGGGCACCAGTGCAGTTTAATTCAGTTACTGGGATGGGTGTATAAAAAGACCAAGGCAGATTCCAGGACCTGGTCATGTGATGATAGCCCTTCCCTGCAATTTCGCTGCTACATGCAGATCAATAGTAGCACGCAGAGCTTGAGAACGAACTGGATCATGTAGTGGAGAGACCAGCGGACCCAGATAAATGTAACACGGCCTCAATAACGGCAAACACTAACTTAGGCCACATGAGGACCTCCCACAGAAAAGTACACAGTAGTGAAACCTTTTTTGTGAGCAGTTCCAAAAAGCAAGACTTTAAAAGTCTCATTGTGTCTTTATCAACCACTGCTAAGGAAGGATCTCAAATAAAGCTCCATGTGGGACCCAGCAGGTGGTAATATGAACTGTGAAAAGTGAGTGTAGAACAAAGTATAGACCGAGTGCTGCTGCTGACTTTGCAGAGCATCGCCTGCCTGTCACTGTGTAACCTCTGTGGCAATAACAGATCAACGACTAGTCAGCTGTTGCATAGATATACTGAGTATGGTGTATGGTCCCTTCATCCCACCCGTCACCCCTTCCTGTCAACCAACAGTGCGGGCTCTTCTTGAAAGCATGTATTTATCTCGCTACTTGCAGCAATGACCCCAGCCTTAATAAGAATATCATATTAAGTCTTGAAAATAAATAATATCAAAAAAGCCATGTGCGATTAAAAAAAAACATTCAAACTATTTGGAACAGCTTGCCATCTCTGTGGATCTGCACTTTCATCAGATAAATGCCTCCACCAGCAGTCACTATGTTGTCCCACTGTTGGACTCTGTGTGCTCGGAATTCCCAAAGGTCAGTGAATACCACGATCACAACACCAGAGGGAGCTCCACAAATCATGTTAAACCCAGATTCGGCTCAAATAAGGGACTAAACACGTTTCGCAATTATGCCACATCAATGTGGAACGCCCTACCCAAAGCTGTAAAGGAATGTGGATCACTACCCACTTTCAAAACCTCTCTCAAGGGACACCTACGGGAGACTGCAATTCAACACTGGCCCCTGTAAATATCCTAACCCAACCCCCTCCAATGTACAGTCATTTACCTAGTATGGTTTTGTCAATAGTCCAATGTACAATTTTGTTTGTTTGTACAGTGTCTCCCCCCCCCCCCCCCTCAATGTACAGTTTTGCTTGTATATACAGTGTGCCCCCCCCCCCCCCAACCACCTCCAATGTAGATTACCCAGTATGGTTGTCAATATCCCAGTGTACCCAACCCCCCCCCACCCAACCTCCTCCAATGTACAGTTTCTACGTCAAATGTATATACTCCCTTTTCCTGACTCCTTCTGTATCACAAACAGTACTGTATTTGCAAATCTGGTATGTCATAAATGTATAGATGTAGCAGTACTGACTATCTGTATGTCATGTATGTCATATATGTCCAGATGAATTGAAAATGGGGGACCCTGATGTAAACAAGACGAAAGTCTTTCTCTGGTCTGCATCCCCTTAACAATTGTGTGTATTGAGCTGTACTGTATTGTACCCATTCTGCAATCTGTTAATAAAGTTTTCAATCAATCAATCAATCAATCAATCAATCAATCAATGCTGGCTAGCTGTCATGTAGCTCCTCTGTACCAACAGTGCAGCTAGCCAGCTCTGCCTCTGTCCACCAGGCCTGTTGTTGTGGCGAACTCAACGGAACGACAAGACCAGTCAGATGTGGACACTACATTCTACCTGAGCCAGGAAAGGCCTTTTAGAGACCCTTTCGTTGTCTTTGTTTTTTTACTGCATACTGCAGAAAGGGCCATGGAAAGCTGACGTTATGCTAGCTGGTGGCTAACGTTAGCTAGCTAAATTAGCCAGGTTCTCCAAAGCCAACGGGATTCAATCAAGTAAGCGCAAACATGGAGGAGAAATGACTTGAGGCGAGAGAGTGTCAATCGCAGAAGTATTTACCTGTATATTCGCGACCGAATTCAATTTGTGTGTGTGTCCCTCAGCCCCCCACCCTCCTGTGAGTGTGGCTGGCGTGTCTCTGTTTCCCCCCAATCCGATGCTGTCCTACTACTACTACTACTACTACTACTACTACTACTACTACTACTACTATTACTACTACTACTACTACTACTACTACTACTACTACTACTATTACTAATAATAATAATAATGGTAACAACAATAATGTCGTTATTTGTATAGCACCTTTCATACAATAATTGCAGTCCAACATGCTTCACAGCAGTGATGTAGACATAAAATAGACAGGCATACAATTTGCATAAGATTGAAGATGAAACTAAATGGTAAATGATGCATTTATATAGCAGCTTTTATCCAAAGCCCTTTACAATTTGTTCCTCACATTTGACCCATTCACTCACACATTCACAGACGGTGGAGGCAACCATGCAATGTGCCAACCCGCTCATCGGGAGCAGTTAGCGGTTAAGTGCCTTGCTCAAGGACACTTTGACACGCTGCCCGGGAGGAGTGGGAATCGAACCGGGAACCTCCAGATTACCAGACGACTGCTCTACCTGATGAGCCACTGTTGCCCAACTGTACCGTTCGGGGTTCTGTCTTAGGAACCCAACTGTCATTCTGGAGTTATTTCCCCTGGTGGTTGGTATCTGCACTCACTGTTGGTCACGCCCCATTCCTGATGTGTCACTCCCTGTTCTGTCACCACTGGTCGCTGTCACTTTGCTGTCAATTACCTTGTCACTAATTGACGCATTGGAATGTTGGTGTTTTTCTTCTTCTTCTTTTTTTAATCCTCTTTTTCTCTGTTTTTCTCCCCGTCCCAATTTAGTCGTTGTGCCAATTCCCCCCCTCCCCTACCTGTTTGTTGTGCGCATGTTCTCCAACTGGTCGGTACAAGGGAAACCTGAAGTCCTCTGCACGCTTCCTCCGATACGCGCAGCGACAGCCAGTGCCTCTTTTTTCACCTGGCAGCGAGGACTCTCATTGGTGTAACGCGTGGGAGGTCACGCTGCTTTCATCAAGTCCTGCCTCCGCTGAGCAAGCGCCCAGACCTGACCATAACGCCAGATCCCCACCTGTGACTTCCCTTCCCCTAACCCAGCCAAACGGGTTAGTATAGCGATCAGCCCAAGCTAGAGGCAATGCTGACTCCGGGAGTCGAGACCGCAGCCTCTTGCATTGGTGACGAGCGCAATCTCCGCTACGCCACCTGACCGCCCTTGGAATGTTGGTGTTTGACTATATATTCACTTGTTGTCCTCTCTATCCCTGTCGAGGCTTCAGACCGTGTTTCGTGTGGAAGGAGCTGGAGATACTGCTGACCTTCTCGCTCTTGATTATTCTCATGTATCTACCTTGCTCTCAAGTTGACGCCCGGCATCTTTCTCTGGATTCCCTGTGCTCTGTGTTCTTACATTAAAAAGGCACCACTAAGAAAGAGCAATCATTCTCCGACTCGTATTATTTCCTCCTCTACTGGACTCACAATTGCTTACCTGCACTGCAACCGTAACACCCAACTAGGCATATATCATATCCTTTCATACCCCTTGTCAGAGTTTGATTTACGGTTAGTCTTAGCTTTGACATGATAAGCATGTGGAGTGCAACTTATACAGACAACTGACTGCAGCCTATTCACTCACATGCAACAGTGTCCATGATGCCATATGTGACTAATGAAATAGCACAGTGTAAAGTTTTAGAAGTCCTGGCAATTGCCATTTCTAATTGAAAAACATTCCTTATGAAAACGTTTCATAGAGCTGTTGTTCAGAGTGATTTATAAGGGGCAGAGCTTCATGTCCAGACTTGCACTGGTCCAGACATGGAGGCCCAAGGCCTGAAATGTACAGCGAACATCTGAACCTTACTTTATAATAACACTCAGTTATAAGACCTTTATAAGGTATTTGTAGATAATGAACTAATCATGAACAAACCATTTATATACATTCGTAAATTATTATTAAATCATTTATAACTATATTTGTATAACATTTACAAATTAGTTCTACATTATTTATAACTCATTATCAACATTGTTTGTACTTGATTTGTTCATCATTAAATAATGTTGTTTAATGTGTAGTAACACATTTGTAGATGCTTTGAAAAAACGACTATACTGTACCTCCATTTATTTGTTCATGTTCAACAAATGATTTGTAAAACAATCTTAAAAGATCTATAAAAAAATGTGCAGATGTTATTGTGTGCCCTAATCTAAAGTGCAGACTATTCACCATTAACAAATGTCTAATAGTTTGTTTATTTGTGGACTTTTATGAATACACACAAAGCAATTACCAAACTTGTCTTTTCATGTTTAACTAATTATTTGTTAAGACATTCATAAAACATCTATAAATCATTTGCAGACGCTATTGTGTGCCCTAATCTAAAGTGAAGACTATTCATCATTAACAAATGTTTAATACAGTTGACTTTTTCATCACCTGTTACAAATGTTGTTGACAGCTGTTGGATCCACCCTTCTTTGTGACATCAAACAGTGACAGAATTAGGACTATAGATAAATGCAATTTTATTAACATATAAAATACATGTGCACACATAACATAATATGTTATGTGTGCACATGTATTTTATATGTTAATAAAATTGCTTGTCCTTCAATAGGACCAAGTCGCCCTCCTGGATATTGGGCCGCTCATCCTGCCATTTGCTCCGGCTTTGAAGGGTAGGAAGATACTCATGCCTCCACCTATTCCAGAAGACATTAGCCAGGTGTTGTACCTGTCTCCACTGCTGGCGGTGGAGATCTCTGTTGTCGAAGGTTCCCGGAGGAGGAAGAGGAGTACACATCTTCTGTGTCAGAAGTGATGCAGGTGTCAAGAGGAATGGAGACTCTGGATCTGACGTGATAGGAGCGAGTGGCCTGGCATTGATAATTGCCATAACCTCTGCCATTAAGGTGGACAAAACCTCATGGGTGAGGCGTGAGGGACTGGTTTGCAGAAACATGGAGTCCAGAATGCGCCTAGCGACTCCAATCATCCGTTCCCAAACTCCTCCCATGTGGGAGGCGTGAGGAGGGTTAAAGATCCATGTACATCCTTCTTCGCCCAGGTACCTTCTGACACTGGGTTCTTCAGGGTTGGTGAGGAGCATGTCCAACTCCTTGCAAGCACCTGTAAAATTGGTTCCGCAGTCAGAACGGATCTGTTTTGCAGGACCTCTCAGAGCGAAGAACCGGCGCAAAGTTTTGATAAAACTTGATGTGTCCATCATCTCAATGAGTTCTATGTGCACGGCACGTGTGCTCATGCAGGTAAAGAGCACAGCCCACCTTTTGTTGTTGGCTTGCCCTCCACGCGTACGTCTTGTGGTGACAGTCCAAGGACCGAACACGTCTAGTCCCACATAGGTAAAGGGTGGTTCCATGCTCAAACGATCGGGTGGTAGATCTGCCATTTTCTGTTCAACAGCTCGCCCCCGAAGTTTATGACAAGTCACACATGAGTGGAGGGTGCTCGTGATGCACATCTTGGCTCCAACAATCCAGAATCCTGCCTTCCGAACAGCGCCTTCCGTGAAGACGTGCCCCTGATGTCTGACCTTTTCATGGAAGTGCCTCACAAGCAGGGTTGCGATGTGACTGCGACCTGGAATAATGAGAGGGAACTTCTCTCTTGTCTCGAGGACTGCATGTTTGAGTCTACCTCCTATTCGCAGAAGGCCATCTTCATCGACACAGGGGTTAAGCTTTCTCAGAGGACTCTCTCTTGGAATGTCTTTTCTGGCAGCCAGGCAGTTGAACTCTTCACCGTAGGTCTCTCTCTGCACGCACCCGATGATGAAAGTCTCCACTTCTGAAAGTTCTTTCGCTGTGTGGGGTTGTGTACATACATGCCAACCACGACAGGTCTTGTCTTTATTTACAGTTTTCTGGGACTGGATGATATGATTCAGAAATGCTATGGCTTGCACCAAGGACTTCCAAGAGGAAAAGCGCTCAAATCGATGGGACCCCAGGGTAGATAGAGCCAGAGAGATTGTGGTGACATGAGAACGTACCTCTGGATCCAAGTTGGGTTCAATGAGGTTGTAGAGCTCTTCTTCTATGGTAGGCTGTCCTTCAGGTATGGATAGGAAGAGAGGTCCCGTAAGCCAGTTAGTGCTAGGAAGCTGGGCTGCAGGTACAGATCGCGTAGCATGATCTGCTGGGTTCTGAGTGGTATTGACGTAGTGCCACTGCTCTGGATTGCTGAACCTTCTGATACGTTGTACCCTGTTGCATACAAACAGGTGGAACCGTCTGGTCTGGTTGTGTATGTATCCAAGAACAACTCTGCTATCTGTGTAGAAGTGCAGCGCATCTATGGTGATGTCAAACTCACTCTGTGCTAGACACGCCACTTCCACAGCCAACACAGCAGCT
The DNA here is from genome assembly GCF_963971535.1 of Notolepis coatsorum. NCBI lineage: Eukaryota > Metazoa > Chordata > Actinopteri > Aulopiformes > Paralepididae > Notolepis > Notolepis coatsorum. The sequence goes on along the minus strand of NC_140174.1, from coordinate 90,346,010 downwards.
CCTAACTCCAGTCTTGGAATAGTATGCGCTGCTGGGGGTGCTAACTGGGCTTTTCCCAAGACAAATCCCACGTGGCACTTTCCTCCGCTGTCAGTGACCTTGAGATACGCCACTGCTGCGATAGCCTTCACAGAGGCATCTGAGAAGATGTGGAGTTATTTTCATTGTGCAGTGGAGAGAGTGATGGGAGTGTAGGGTCTAGATATCTCAAACTCTTTCAGGTGTTGTAAAGAGTCTTTCCACATCCTCCACTCAGCCTCCCTTTCTCCTGGGAGAGGACTGTCCCAGTCAAATGCTTCACAGCTCATGAGATCTCGCAGAAGTAACTTCCCTTCTATGGTGACTGGCGCAATAAGTCCAAGAGGATCGAACAGACTGTTCACTGTAGCTAGAACACCTCTACGTGTGAAGGGTTTCTCTGTAAGTGTCACTCTGAATGTAAAGACATCATGTTTGAGATCCCAGCTGAGCCCTAAGCTGCGTTGTATGAAGGTGGAACTGTCATCGAAATCCAGGTTTTGAAGACCTTTGGCGTGGTCTTCTGAGAGAAAGGCTTCCAGAACATCAGAACAGTTTGACGCTATCTTATGGAGCCTTAAGTTGATAACAGCGAGCATCTCTTGTGTCTTTTTCAGCAGGTCTATGGCCTCAGTTGCTGAAGGCATTGACAAAAGGCCATCATCAACATAGAAGTTGCGTTCTATGAAATTACTGGCGTCCTTGCCAAACTCTTCTCCATGTTGCGCTGCACGCCGGAGGCCGCATATGGCTACTGCTGCAGACGGACTGTTGCCGAATACATGTACTTTCATTGGTGCGGAAGCTGGTCACATCTGCTGGTCTGTGGGCTGAACCCAAGCAGACATCTCCTATAATGACTCATCCAAGGTCCAGTCGCTGGGCGTAAGGGGCATTATGAGGACCATTTTGTTGCTCTCTGACCTTGTGCACCCATAGGATATCACGTCCCAATAGAAGGAGAATTTTGGCGTCTGGGTCCAATTGAGGTATTTTGTGAGCGATGGACTTCAGATGAGTGTGGTACTGTGCAACATCTGAAGTTGGAATCTCTGACCGATCATCTGGAATGTGATTGCACTCGATGAGTGTAGGAAGCATCACACTTGCTGTTCCATCCAATGACTCAGCCATGAATCCAGTAGCTCTTCTCCCAGATGTCTCGGAGACTCCTGCACATGTGCGTAGTGTGTATGGTGATTCAGACCCGGTAATCTGGAAGAGATCAAATAAATCTGACTTGGCCAGTGACCTATTACTTTGGTCATCTAGAACTACATAGATCTTTATAGCCTTTTCTGGATTCGCCTTTGGGTAGACCTTCACCAAGCAGATCTTTGAGCAGGACCTAGAGTTCTTGCCTTGACCGCAGACTTCTGTACATTTCGAGGTGACAGCTGCTTGGGGGTCTTCTCTTTTGCCCTCCCCGCCATGCTTTAAGGAGGGGTCCCTCGTGTTCCATGGAGGAGGTCCGGGGTGCAGAGCTGTATTATGACCCTCACTTCCACATTCACTGCATTTCAGTGCCACTTTACAGTTCTTTGCGAAGTGGGTAGTAGATGAACAACACCTGAAGCAGATATTGTTTTCTTTCAGAAAGGTCTTGCGATCCTCGAGTGATTCACTTCGAAAGCCCCTGCACCTTTTCAGAGGATGCGGTTTCTTGTGAATGGGACAGTCTGGAAATATCATCCAGCTTGGCACTTGAACTCTCTGACTGAGATGCTGAGTGATGTGATGACACTTCTGTTTTGTAAGTGGAAATGTGACCTTTGTGACCTGCATACCCTGGTCTCTTTTCTGGATGTTCGGGCTTGAATGGACCTGTTAAGGACTTGTACGGGCTGCTTGATTGACTTGTAGGAGCTGTTGAGAGAACAAAGCTAGGGTCATTTTGTCTGCGTGCTTCATTACAGATGAAGTCTGTAAAGAAAGCAAAAGGAGGGAAGGAGACGTGGTGCTGCTCCTTGTACAGAGAGCCCTGACCCAGCCACTTTTCTTGGAGCCCAAATGGCAGCTTCTCTACAATCGGGTTGACACCCCTGGCAGTGTCCAGATATGAGAGCCCAGGCAGATAACCTTCAGATTTGGCAGCCTGTAGCTCTCAGCAGATCTCCCAGTTCCCTGAGTTTTACAGGATCCTTGGGATTGATTTTGGGGAAGTTCTCCACTTTCTCAAAGAGAGCTCTCTCTATCACTTCGGGAGAGCCGTAACACTCTTCTAAGCGTTCCCAAGCCATGACCTGCTGTAGGGTTGGTGGCGTGTACAGCACGGATCCTCATGACATGAACCGAAGACTGCCTCCCTAACCACTTTGTTAGGAGGTCGAGTTCCTCACTGGCAGTTAAGTTCAGACCTACAGTTGCATTACGAAAAGAGGACTTCCACGCCCAGTAATTTTCAGGGTGGTCTGTGAACTTAGTGAGGCCAGAGTTCACAAGCTCACGCCGTACCAGATATCTTGCAATGTCACCCATACCTGTTATGTCCTCAGCAGGCCTCTGAAATGTGTTTCTGTTGGACGAGAAACCAGGTGACTGAGCGGGGTAGCTATGATGAACTCTTGGCGTAGGCTTTTCAGGCTGCTGTGCCATGGGGTCATCGCTGTCCCTTGTGGGTTGTTGATGGAGTACTGGCATTGACCATTGAGTTTGCTGCACTACATGTACGTCGTTGTTCCCGCCGTAAGGGGCTCTACCATCAGAAATATGTCCCTGCATGCTCGGAGGGTTAAAGCTGTGCTCTCTTTCTGGTTGAACATCAGCATTGATGAGGGGCAATAGAGATGGTGTGTACGGTTCAAGGACTGGCGGCTTCTCAACACTGAGGTGCGACTGAGAGTGATGTTCCACGTAGTCACGTGTACGCTGTCTGGCAACATCCACTACATCATTAAGATCCCTTTTGCTGCTTTGTGTTGAACTTGTTTCTATAGCTTCATCAAGAACTTGAGCCTCAGCTAGGGCTGCTGCTAGTTCCTTTTCATGTTGAAGTTCTGATAACATAGCTGCTATGCGAGCCTCCTCAATTTTGTGATTAGCTGCTATATGTGCTTCCTTCAGCTTTAGCTCTGATTCTTGCTGAGCAAAGGAAGCACGGACACGTGCAGCTTCTACCTTGGCACGTGCAGTGGTGGCAGCCATGCTGTTTGAAGAGGATTTAGACCTACGGGATGTGATGGAGAGTTTTGACAGCGTTTCTCGCACGAGGTCCTGTCTTGGCTCACCATCAGTAGCTGTCGATTTTTCCATTTCAGTTTCCCTGTTAAGTGACATCATGTAGAGATGGCCAACCGTAGGGGAACGTAGGTGTGGGGTCCTCAGAAGGAAGAGGAGAGCTTGCAGAGTACCTTTGTTCTCCTTGTTGCTCTAGTGCCCGCCGTGAAGATGCTTTTTTACTATTCCGCCCTCAGTGTGTGTCTGTACACAAATCAACGGGTAGTGAACAAGAGTAAAGGAGATGCAGAGGCTGGAGCAAAGTTGAATGTCTTTACTGTTGTCTGTTCTCCATTACAAATTTGTAAAACTGAAATACACAAAAAAGAATATGTATTACACAATTGTTGTCAATGACATTGCATTACAGTATGCAATACAAGTACAATAAGTACAAAGCTCACTCAACTAAAATATGAAACCGAAAGTCCTTTGAGCTGAATGAGATTAGCATAGTATTAGCAATACAGGTAGGCTAACCAGGAGCTAACACAAATATATCCAAAAACGGAGCAAACATGTTAGCTGAGCATTCACAGTTGACTCACACATCTATAAATGAAATACGATATGATGCTTGCACAATACAAACTTACAAGCAATAATTTCCAAGGCACAAACAGAGCTGGAAAATAGGAGCTGCAGCTGAGCAGACCTCATAGCAAAACACCGTCTGGATAATGAAAATAGCTGGCCTGGCAGCGTCACATGACTGAATCAGCCAATAGCGTCAAAGCTAGAACGAGGTAAATAAAATGAGTGCACTACTCAAAAACATCCACAAGAGGGAAAACACAATGACCAAAACTAGTTTGAACAGAACATGACAACCGGCATCTAACTATACCCGCTCTACTTCAACTGGATCCGAGCGGTTCTCCTGCCCCCTGGGGAATATGACTCTGAGACTTTGAGCTCCAAGCCTTGACTTTTAGCCTTTATCTTATTTTCATACCAGCGCTCATATTCCTATGCTTTTTTTTTGTTCTTGACACTTTACATTTTTTTTATTTTTTACCCATCACCCATACAAAAAACAAGAGACAAAAACACAAACAAAAGGGTGATTACCAGCTAAGAGAACCCGACGTCAGCACAACAGCTTTTTCCGGTGAGTATGAAAGTCCTAAATACTGCATGACATACCTTCTCATTTGCAGTGAATTACAACTATCCCATATCACTTGAGTGTTTATTTTTCTTGTTTATGTGCACGTTATTGTGGAACCCGCCATTGTTTTATTGAGTTGAAAAGTGCCGGAGGTCGCGCTGGGCAATAAGTTAACGTTTTTTGGGGTAAGTTATATAGCGTGTTAGATCCGTGATTGTCGGCGTGAACACTATAGCTTTGCCTAGTGTGTGTAACAATTACAGGACATAACTTTATTTTCATACACAAAGATCCTATATCACTTGAAATAGTTGTGTTCATATTAACAGTGTGTTTAGATGCTCATGAGTCGATAATCTCGTGCATCCGACCCTTGTAACTCACACGACATGCTAGCCTAGTAGCTTCCGGTGTCAACAAAAGACGACCCTGTTACACTTCCGGGTTTACGGAGAATCAGACAATAACAGGCGGCGTAGTGGCGCCACAAGGAACGGCCATTTTTTTATTGTAGTTTTGATTCCACTTCCGGTTTCACGATAAATAACGATAACAGCACTATAACTTGCTTATTGTGTGAGGGTTCGGTGTGGTAATAGAAGAGGAGACCCCAAATGCAAGAACACGAGCGGAGAGAGAAGAGACTGAGATGACGGGATGAAGTGAACAGGCTTTTACTATACAGTTGCGACAAAGATACACATTGCAAACGGTAGCAAAACAAAAGCGAACTGTACAACCCAAAAATAAACTCAGCAGTGCTGGAAAAATATGGACTAAGAGGAACGGACTCACGGGGAAACACTGGTGACAAGGTGAGTACGTGACCGAACACAACTGTGGTAACAACGACGAAACAATGCAAAACAAATCAATACAATACAATGGCGTGACAATGACTCTGAGAAACGGGCAGGTCTAAATAGTGCCCGTGAACTAATTACTAATGAGTGCCAGCTGGTATAAGGCCAGGCATGGCCAAGACAGGTGAACACAGAATTAGTAAAGAAAACTCACATCATAAATAAAAGCATGTGTAAAGGGAATATCTTAAAGGAAAACATATGTAAAAGAACAACCCTTAAAGGAAACATATGAAAAGATGTTAACACTATTAAAAACATGTGTAAAGGGATGAGCCTTAAAGGAAACACATGTAAAGTAATCAACACTTACAAAAACATATGTAAAGGGATGAACCTTAAGGGAAACATATGAAAAGATAAGCCTTTTAAACACAAGCTAAACAACACAACACAACATGAACAGAGGAAACACAGCATTAAAGATAAATATCATCCAGCAGACCTAGGACTAAAGGCCTGAGAAGGTCCAATATCTGGAACTGCTGCATTTTGCCACCAGAGGGCGGCAGAAAACCACTGTTCATATTGTTCGGACAGGATCCCTGGCCGGGACCATGACAGTACCCGCCCCCCAAAGGGTCGGCTTCCAGATGACCGGAAAGACCGTCCGGGAAGCTTGTATCCTTTCGGCAAGCAACAAGCCCTTCCGCGTTGCTCTGACTGGCCGAGCGCGCGCATGCGCATGAGCCGCGACAAGCCACTCAGCCAGGCAGGAATACTAAACTCCGCTTAACGCAATTTATACAAATGGAAGTATTGATTTCGCCGTAACGAATCATTAAAAAAATATACCGTTAACTGGAATATGTTGTTTCTTTACACATATGTTGGATTATGTAATTGGATTGTCAATTAATTTAATATAACAGTCCGGTTCTGTGTTTGTTTGTGTCTGTAGATTGTTGGTGAACAACTAACTTTAGGTTAGCTTAACTAGTCCGTGTCCAGTCCTTTCGATTAGCCCCACCGTTCATTGTAAACAATGATGCATGTAGTTACTGTGTGTTGTTGTAGCCACCGGTTAATTCGCGATTTTTTATTGGTTTGTCATGACAAACCAATTACATAATCCAACATATGTGTAAAGAAACAACATATTCCAGTTAACGGTATATTTAGTTAATGATTCGTTACGGCGAAATCAATACTTCCATTTGTATAAATTGCGTTAAGCGGAGCTTAGTATTCCTGCCTGGCTGAGGAGCTTGGGCCAGGGCGGCCGGAGACGGGGACAAAGGCCCGACGACGGGGGCCGGAAACGTGGACAGAGGCCCGGTGAGGGGGACTGGACACGGGGACAGAGGGCCGATCAGGAGGCCTGGAGCAAAGGGGCGTGGGCAACAGACCCGGAGCAGGACCCTGGATGAGGGATCCTCCAGGCGCAGGACTCGGGGCCGGACCAGAAGGGCCAGAGCGGAGGCGCGAAGACGACAACCCTGGAGCAGGACCCCGGACGGGGGTCTCTGCGGATGAAGACCATGGGGAAGACCACGGCGAAGACCACGTCGTAGGGCTGGACCAGACGAAGAGCCGGGACCAGACGAGGAGCCGGAACGAGTCGGGGAGCCGGGACCAGACGAGGAGCCGGGACCAGACGAGGAGCCGGGACCAGACAAGGAGCCGGAACCAGTCGAGGATCCGGAACCAGTCGAGGAGCCGGGACCAGACGAGGAGCCGGGACCAGTCGAGGAGCCGGGACCAGACGAGGAGCCGGGACCAGACGACGAGCCGGGACCAGACGACGAGCCGGGACCAGTCGAGGAGGCCGGGCTGGGCGTAGAAGCCGGACCGGGCGTAGTGGCTGGGTCAGGCGTGGGAGCCGGACCGGGCGTGGAGGCCGGACCAGGCTTAGCACCTGGGGCGAAACTAACAGGGGCTAGGCTGGCAGTAGAGGCTGGGGTAGCTGAAGAAGCCCTGCTAACTGTAAGGGTTTTACTAGCCCTTCTAGACTTGCTAGCAGTAGCAGGGGGAGCTAAGCCAGTACTAAAGGCCGGAACCACACTGAGTCTCCTAACTAAGGAAGCCATAGGTTTAGCTGTAGGGCATGTAGGACTAGCAGTGGCTGTACTAGCAAGGGACGCTAAGGAAGTAGCTGACACGGCTATATTGGCTACAGGGGCTACAGGATCTGTGCTAGCAGGGAGAGCTGAGGTGCTAGCTGTAGGTGCTATGTTAGCAGGAAGAGCTAAGGTGCTAGCTGAAGAGGCTAAACTAGCAGACAGGGCTGGACTAGTTGTGAAAGCCTGGCTAGCTGAAGAGGCTAAACTAGCAGACAGGGCTGGACTAGCTGTGAAAGCCTGGCTAGCTGAAGAGGCTAAACTAGCAGACAGGGCTGGACTAGCTGAGAAAGCCTGGCTAGCTGAAGAGGCTAAACTAGCAGACAGGGCTGGACTAGTTATGAAAGCCTGGCTAGCTGAAGAGGCTAAACTAGCAGACAGGGCTGGACTAGTTGTGAAAGCCTGGCTAGCTGAAGAAGCTAAACTAGCAGACAGGGCTGGACTAGTTGTGAAAGCCTGGCTAGCCGAAGGAGCTTTGCTAGCCTCTCTAGACTTACTAGCTGTAGCCGAAGGAGCTAAGCTAGAGATACAGACCGAGCCCACAGTGAGTCTCCTAACAGAATAAACCATTGACTTGGTTGTGGGGGCAGAGGTTCTGCTAGCTGCGTTAGCTACGGTAGCTAGGCTAGCGGCTATGCTAGATAGGGTGACTGTTACATTCAAGCCTAAAATATGGCTTGTATAGGCCTTGAATGTAAAGTGGTGGACACAGGACACTGGACAAGAGTTTATCAAAAATAACAATATTTATTTGAACAGCTATCTAAGTGGACCAAAAAGAGTGGGAGCTGGGTGTTCCAGACTCCAAAATTCAATAACAAAAACGAATGCACATGGGCAAAAGAGAACAAACAGCAAAAATAGACAGGTAAGCAGTGAGAGCAGGTGAGACTCTGGTGAGCTGATGTAACCTATAGATTATGCTTGCGTTGTGTTCTTGTGTGGTGTCAGTAAACAGGCAGGAGGCAGCACTGCATCTCAGGCTCTTTAATGGCCCTGTTAAACCAGATACAAAACAGGGTTAATGTCTTGTCTTGTTTTATCTTGGCCACAAGATGGCGCCCTCAGTTCACAGGCTCTTCAAGCACACAGTATAGACTCCATTTTGAATCACATTGAATTAACACATGGAATAAAACAGTACAATAAACCAATACAAAATAAACAATATGGGTCACTCATTCACCGGTTAAAACAGATACATTAAAATAATACAAAACCACTAATAAGATTTACTCATTTACCTGTTAAACCAGATACAAAACAGGGTTAATGTCTTGTCTTGTTTTATCTTGGCCACAGGATGGCGCCCTCAGTTCACAGGCTACAATGGGAAAATATATCACAGTGTCAGGTTGAGGCATACACAACATGTGTCACACACAAAATATCGTCACCACTTCTAAATAGCTTCACAAAAAGTGCACAACTGCTCATCTTTAACATAGATACTTATTATATACAACTGGGTCATTGCCCGGCAACTTATCTACACATTTAAACCATCATAACGTTCCCCTAGACCAAAGATATGTTCAGAGATGATGAGCGACAATCCTACCTCTTCAAGCACACAGTATAGACTAGCGTGAAGAGGGACGCGCAAGGGGAAATACGTCACTTCAGCAGGAAGTGACGATTTCAAAATAAAAGACTTTGGGAATAAAAATAACAATAAACAAATTAAAATACAACGTGAGGGAAGGATTATTCGTGGAATACATAACAGTATATTACACATATATACCTGCTACACGTTCAGCATCCACACCAAAACAAAGGTAGGAGATTCCAACAAAACAATGAAAAAGGGTGTTTTGGTGAAATTCACAAGGGGAACATATTAACCTGTTACATTCACCCCCCCCCCCCCCCCCCCCCCCGAATTTCACCAAAATCATCCAGCACCAAAGCTGTACTTCAATACCAAGGACGCGCATAAGACAACGCTCAATTCTGCCCCTCTGGATCAGTCAACACAAAGATCTAATCCCTGAGTTCAGTTGAAAAAAAACGATCCGTAAAACAGATTAAAAGGCGTTACAGGTTGATCAGACCCCCAACCCTTCAAGAACATAGAGGTGCAGTCTACACCCCATTACACCCGATCCCCAGGCACTCATATGCGACAGCGTCCTATCGGTCCCATTTATAAATATGTGTATGAAGTGACTTTAAAGCTTTATGCTACACCATGCCTTGCGAGGCAGCAACAGACCCCATTTAACAGGTTTCTGAACCATATTCTCTATGAGCCTATGGACCGGCTTGACCACCCTCCCCGCCCTTGTGACTACCCCACCCGCAATCGGAACTTGGACAGAATCATGCTCGGGCAACCCTGAGAGTGGTCTGTCATGTCGGCAGCTAAAGGTTTGAGATAGGTCGGGCTGAGGGCTGTCACGTCTGTGTTCAGAGGTCTGTGGCATGTCCGAGTCGACAACAGGAATAGTCTGTGTCTCTTCAGAGTCAAGTGGACAACTGGCCAGAGTGGAGGCTGTGTCAGTCAGTGCGTCATTAACGTGATCAGAGGGAGGCGAGTCAATGACATCTGCCACTGTGCTTCCATCCTCATTTTGGTCTGAGTCAGACAGGACCCACAATGATGTCCGCTCCCTAGAAGACTCGTCGTCCAAGCCACTGAGATCACCAGCATCGGATGAGATGTCTGAATACTGATCCTCCAGTAGATCACGAACAGGGAGGAAACTGACATCCAACAGCAGGTTCCTGTGGACGACCTTCTGCCGGCCTGAGACATCACTGATTTTGTAGATATGAATATTGGGGTTTTTCTCGACAACAGTGTACACCACAGGCTCCCACTTATCAGCCAGCTTCCTCTTGCCCCGTTCTCCCTTGTTGGCCAGCAGCACACGATCCCCAACTTGTAGACTGACGCCCTTGACCTTCTTATTGTACTGACCAGCCTGGTGCGCTTGCTCTTTGGCGGTGTGCTGTTGAGCGATCCTGGCAGCCTCAGACAGGTACGTCTGGAGGGTCTTAGAGTAGCTGCTAAAATCCACCACAACGGTATCATGCAGGGCAGACCTGAATACAACGTCCACCGGAAGCCTCGGCACACGCCCAAACATCAGGTGGAACGGCGCATAGCCAGTGGTCTCATGGACGGTCGCGTTGTAGGCAAAGGTCAGCGTCTGGATCTGTTGAGGCCATTCTTGCTTGGCTCTGAGAGGGAGTGCTCGCAACATATTCCCCAGGGTGCGATTGAACCGCTCTGTGCCCCTGTTGCCCATGGGGTGATAGGCGGTGGTATGAGACTTGGCCACACCAGACACCTGCAGCAGCTCGGACACCAGTTCACTCTCAAAGTTGGCACCCTGGTCTGAGTGAATGCGCTCAGGGCCCCCGTAGATACAGAAAACACAGTCCCACAGCGTTCTGGCAATCTGTTTGGCCGTCTGGTTTCTGCATGCGAAAGCATGTGCCATTTTCGTGAAGTGATCAGTTCAAGTTTCAAGTTCAAGTTTCTTTAATAGTTGTCATACAGAAGTACAGAATACTTTTATACAAAATGCTTCTTACTGTTGCGCTCCAGAGACTGTGCAAGACAAGATAAGTATGAAATAAAATAACATAGTAAAATTAGAAGTAAAAAAAATGAGGTCACAGTGTTCAGTTTAGACATATGTACAATGTTCGATGCAGAATAGACGTAGTTACCATACAATATACAATACTGTGCAGTGTACTAATATACAATACTATATAGTGCAAGGCAGAAATGGAGAAATGGGACGAGGTGCAATTTAGGTACAATTCACAGTAGGTGTACGAGTTGTAGTGCAAATCCTTTATCAATAAATATAAAGTGTAAGTGTGTTTGTGTGATCTAAAGTGTGGAGAGTGGGTGCTGCAGTGTGTTGTTTGTTTGAGTGAGTGTGTGCGTGTGGGTGTGTGTGCTGTGTGCATTTGATGGTTGTTGCATAGTGATTATTGTTCGTTTAGCAGCCTGATGGCCTGGGGATAGAAGCTTCTTCTGAGTCTTTCTGTGCTCGCCTTAAGACTCCGGTATCGCTTGCCTGACCGCAGCAGTTCAAAGAGGCAGTTGTTCGGGTGGCTCGAGTCCTTAATAATTCTCTTAGCCTTCCCCTTGCACCGCTTGTTGTAAATGTTCTGGAGGGTGGGAAGCCCCCCTCCAATTGTGCGTTCGGCTGAACGTGTCACTCTTTGTAGTCTGCTACGGTCTTGTGCAGTGCTATTCCCAAACCAGGAGGTGATGTTGCCGGTCAGGATGCTCTCTATTGTACATGAGTAGAAGTTCCTAAGGATCTTCTGACTGACTTGGAACTTCCTTAGGCGCCTGAGGAAGTAGAGGCGTTGTCGTGCCTTCTTCACAACACTGTCAATGTGTGTGGTCCATGTCAAGTCCTCGGATATGTGGGCTCCGAGGTACTTGAAACTGTTCACTCTCTCAACCGGTGCCCCGTCGATGCTGAGGGGGCTGTAGTCCTTGACCCCCGACCTCCTGAAGTCCACAATCATCTCTTTTGTTTTGCTGACGTTCAGGGAGAGGCAGTTCTCCTGACACCACTGTGACAGGTTCTCTACCTCTTCCAGGTAGGCCCTTTCGTCGTTGACAGAGATCAGGCCCACCACTACTGTGTCATCAGCAAATTTGATGATGGTGTTGTTGTTCCGCTGTGCTACGCAGTCATGTGTGTACAGGGAGTAGAGGAGGGGGCTCAGAACACAGCCCTGGGGGGCCCCTATGTTGAGCGTGATGGATGAGGAGGTGCAGTTGCCGGCTCTTACCACCTGGTGTCTGCCCGTCAGGAAGTCCAAGACCCACTGGCAGAGGTCATAGTTCAAGCCCAGGTCCCTGAGCTTGGCTATGAGTTTGGAGGGGACTATGGTATTGAATGCTGAGCTGTAGTCGATGAACAGCATTCTCACATAGTTCCCCTGCCTCTTGTCCAGGTGTGATGCTGCTGTGTGCAGCACATGGGCTATGGCGTCCTCCGTGGACCTGTTGGGGCGATATGCAAATTGCAGAGGGTCCAGGTTGATGGGGAGGGAGGAACAGATGTAGCCCTTCACTAGCTTCTCAAAGCACTTCATGGCTATGGAGGTGAGGGCTACAGGGCGGTAGTCGTTGAGGCAAGCGGGCGTAGATTTTTTGGGTACAGGGATGATGGTGGACTTCTTCAGACAGGTGGGGATGACAGCCTGTTCCAAGGACAGGTTGAAGATGTCAGTGAATACCGGGGCCAGTTGGTCGGCACAGACTTTTAGGACGCGGCCGGGGATGCCGTCCGGTCCTGCTGCCTTCCTGATATTCACTTTTTTAAAGATCCATCTCACCTCATGCTCTGTTACCCTGAACACTGAGTCTCCATCAGCAGACCCCCCCCCCCCCCCCATTGCCGTGGTTTGTAGGCTGGTGTTGTTATTCACAGCCTCAAACCTCGCATAGAAGGAATTGAGATCATTTGCTAAGGAGATGTCACTGTTCAGTTTGAGGGGGGTGCCTTTGTAGTCTGTCATTGTTCTGAGGCCCTGCCACATGCCTCTAGAGTCAGCCTGTTCAAACTGAAGTTCAACTTTATCCCTGTAACGCCGTTTTGCCTCTATTACTGCTCTCCTGACGTTGTATCTTGCCATCTTGTGTTCTTCCATGTTGCCTGTCACCAGCCCGGTGTTGTATGCTGATGTGCGCACTTTCAGAGCCTCACGGACAGATTTGTCTACCCAGGGCTTTTGATTTGGGTAGATTTTAATTTTGGTGGAGGGGATTGTTTCTTCTACCAGAGTACAGACATAGTCAATCACCGTTTCGGTGTATTCGTTAATATTGGCTGTGTTATCACGGAATACACTCCAGTCTGTGCATCCAAGTGCAGCTTGGAGTGACTCCTCTGACGTCACGGCCCAACGCTTAACCTCTCGCGAGACCACCGGCGTTCGCTTGAGACTTTGTTTGTACTTTGGCAAAAGGAAGATGGCGGTGTGATCGCTTTTACCGAATGGACTAAGAGCCTGTGACTTGTACCCATTCTTAAATTGCGAGTATACATGGTCTAATATGTTCTCGCCTCTGGTGGGACAGGTCACATGCTGATAGAAATTCGGCAACACCTTTTTAAGACGCGCGCTGTTGAAATCACCCAGAACCAAAATGGCAGCGTCAACATTAGCTGTCTGGAGTTTGTTTACCTCGTCGTGAAGTTTTGAAAGTGCGACCCCAGTGTTCGCGTGTGGTGGAATGTACACTCCGATGAGGATGATGGACGTTAACTCTCTTGGGAGGAAGAAGGGTCGACATTTTATCGTGATAAACTCCAGGTCTGGGGAGCAGTGGTTAGACAGTTCCTTTGTGTTGCCTAAATCGCACCACTCCTTGTTTATCATGAAGGCAATGCCGCCTCCTTTCTTCTTTAGTGACTCTTCTGCCGTCCGGTCCTTGCGGAGAACGAAGAAGTGGTCTGCCGGTTCTATTGCGTGATTCGGGACATCTGGACTCAGCCAAGTGTCTGGTCAGCCAGTTATCACAAGCACGTCAACAGAGTTCTTGTTCTTGCCTTCCGCTGACCAGAAGTCGATGCAGACGAGCTCCATGGGAGCTGAGGTCTTTATGCTCTCCAACGGGGCTCGTGCTGCAGGCTCTGGAGTCTTAGCAAGCACACACCTCTCACAGCTGTGAATTGTATTTATTGGGAGATATAAATGTTGATTGGCTCTCAGATAATTGTTATCTGAGTACCAAGCTTAAATCCATTACAAACACCTGTGGATTATTTCAAATTATGTCTCTACCTACAAGGATATCTGTTAATTGTCATGGAATCACCACTTCCAAATGTATAGACCATATCTATACTAATAATCCTGAAATGTGTTCCATACCTGTGTCTATCCCAGTTGGCTTCAGTGATCATAATATTATTGCTGTTTCCAGGAGAACCAAACTACCAAAGGGCAGGGCTAAAATTGTACTTACAAGATCCTATAAGAAATTTAGTGAGGAGGCTTTTCTTGATGATCTTGGTTCAGTTCAGTGGAAGGATGTGAGGTCTGTAGATGATGCTGAGGTAGCTCTAAATATATTTATGGATTATTTAATGACAATTGTGAACAAACATGCCCCTTTAAAAAAGTTCACTGTCAAAGCGAAATGTGCTCCTTGGATTGATAACTCTTTAAAGGACTTAATGTTGCAAAGAGATGAGGCCAAGAAGATTTCGTTTTTATCAGGTCTAATTGAAGATAGAAATCATTACTGTAAATTAAGAAACCAGGTTACTAAAATTAACAGATTAAGTAAGAGAACCTATTATAAGCAGAAAATCTCAGAAAGCAGTAGGGACAGTAAAAAACTCTGGAATGTACTGAATGAAATCATGGGTAAAAAATCTGCCCTGGCTTCATTTGTGGAATCAGAAGGTGGTACCTGTATTTATCTGACTAAGCCTCTTCACATTGCTGATTATTTTAATGACTATTTTGTAAACAAGGTGTCCAAGCTTAGGCAGGGAATGGATAATACTGTCAATAACAACTCTGATGTGTTGATAAAAGAACACATTATGAAGGATAAAAACTGTGTCTTTGAATTCCAACAGGTGGATATTGTGACTGTGGATAGGCTATTGTCTCTAAATCCACTGGTAATGACCACCTGGATAGCAAATTGTTGAGAATAGCTGTGTCTCATATCTCTGCACCAATCTGTCACATTTTAATAGGTGTTTAATCAGTGGCATGTGTCCTTTGTTATGGAAGGAGGGAAAGATCATTCCACTTCCTAAAGATGCTAAATTACCTTTTGGAGGTCCCAACAGTAGGCCTATTAGCATTTTACCCGTTCTCAGTAAATTACTGGAAAAAATCGTGTCTGAGCAAGTCCAGGCCTACTTTTCAGCTAATGACATAACATAACAACTGTACACCAACATGCATACAGGGCAGGTCATTCGACCAGTACTGCTTTGACACAAATGTCTGATAGTTGGCTTTCAGCTATCGATAGTTCAATGCTGGTGGGTGCTGTTAGACTTCAGTGCCGCATTTGATGTGATTGATCACAATCTTTTAATACAAAAACTAATTTGCTATGGTTTTAATAACTCAGCAATTTTATTTTTTAGGAGTTATTTGTCCTCGAGGTCTCAGAGGGTATATTTTAATGGTGCTTTGTCAGGCAGAAGAGGGTTAGAATGCGGTGTCCCACAGGGGAGTTGCCTCTTATTTTCTATTTTTACTAATGATATGCCTTTTTCTATTCATCAGGCTAGTCTGACTTTATATGCTGATGATTCAACCCTTTATTATGCTGCAGCTACAAACTCTGAGCTCAATCAGGTTTTGGCTGGTGAATTGGACATTTTATATGACTGGATAAAAACAAATAAGCTGGTGCTTAACATATCAAAAACTGTTTGTATGCTTTTTGGGACCAATCAAAGATTGGCACGTAAACCTACATTGGTTCTACAAATTGCAGGTCAACCTATACATCAGGTTGAAAAAACTAAGCTTCTAGGCCTTTGGCTTGATAGTACTTTATCATGGTCTGATCACATAAACAAAACTGTTTTTAAAATGGGTAGAGCTATTGCTACTGCCAGGAAATGTGCACCATTCCTTCCATTTGCACTGTTTAATCAGATTGTTTGTGCTTTGGTTTTGTGCCACTTGGATTACTGTTCTGTAGTGTGGGCTTCTGCTTCAAAGCAGTCGCTAAATAGGTTACAAGTGGTACAAAATAAGGCAGCAAGACTCGTTCTTGGTTGTTCATATAGGACTAGTGTTGTTCAAATGCATGAACGTCTTAGTTGGAGGAGTGTTGAGAAAAGACTTTCTGCCAACCTTTTAATTTGTTTTCATAAAGTGATCACAACCCACAGTCCTAAATATATCACGGATAAAATAATTTACGCCTCAAATGTGCACATGCATTTTACCAGAGGGGCAAGTAGAGGGCAGATTATTCTACCCCATACAAACACTAACAGTATGCAAAGAACAGTTTTATATAGGGCTATCAGGGCATGGAATTATCTTCCAAGTGACATACGTGACATAAGAGGTGTAGCAAGCTTAAAAAAAAAATTAAAATCTTACATGTAGCCAATATTGACAATGCTGAGATATGCAATATGTTACCGTTGATGTACATATTTAGATATAATATGTTTGTGTGTTAATGTTGTTGTGGTTCCTCGGTTGGTACGTCTTGCTATGTTGTGTTTCCTTATTTGGTATGTCTTGCTATGTTTTAATTGTATTATGTTTTAATTGCAATGTATATGTTGTAATGTTGTCTTGGACCCCAGGAAGACTAGTTGACGTCTCGGCGTCAGCTAATGGGGATCCTTTGCTAATAAACAAATAAACAGCACCGAACGTACTCCTTCACATCCCTCTCCATGTTAGGCCAGAAGAAACGTTGCCTTGCCAAATGGAGGGTTCTGGCCCGACCTTGGTGTCCTGCCAAATCATGCACTCCCTCCAACGCCTTGTCTATCAGACTTGCCGGCAGCACCAACTGAAGCCTCTTTATCTTGCTTACTGGGTCTCTTGTCTCCCTGTACAAGACACTGTCTCGGACCTTGAGCTTCTCCCAATGTTTCAGCACAGCCAGTGATCTTGCATCTATACCACTTATCTCCCGCCTGGAAGGACGTCGCTTGCGGACAACGAATGGCAGCACACCGGCGATGGCAGAATCTTGAAGCTGGTGATCCTCCAGCTCACGTAAGGTGAGTGAAGGTAAGGTATCAGCAGGTTGCAGCTGCTGTACCTGGTGAACGAGGCAAGTAGCCCTGTTCTCTGCAGTTTCCGTCCAGTCACTGTGATGCAGCAGGGCAGCCCTTACTTCAGAGGAGCCGCAGGAACCCGCCATGTCCGGTGCAGACTCAGATCCCTGGACCACCTGAACATGCTGGATGCTAAGCCTGAAAGCATCCTGCACTCGGCCAGCTTCTTCACCTTCTGCTTCATGCATCAAGCTACTGTATGGCTCCTGAATGAGATGCCTGCTGATGGAAGAAGTGAAGGGGTCACGGCTGAGTGCGTCTGCAACAACATTCCTTGGACCTGGGATGTATTTCAAGTTGAAGTTGTAGGCCGACAACGTGTCCACCCATCGCTGTTCATAGGCGTCAAGCTTGGGCTTTGTCAGTATGTGGGTTGTTGTCAGTCCACACCGTGAAGCCGTGCCCTTTCAGCCAGTGACTGAACTTCTCCGTGACGCTCCACTTCAAGGCCAAGAATTCAAGACGATAGGCGGGATATCTCTGCTGCGACTTGCTGAGGGCTTTGCTGGCAAAGGCAATGGGGCGTGCCTTATCCTCTCCAGCGGGTAGCTGTGACAAGACTGCCCCTAGTCCATCCAGAGATGCATCGACAGACAAGATGAAGGGCCTCGAAAAGTCTGGATGAGCCAGCACATCTCTTGTGAAGTGGGAGACACTGCAGCCTGCACTCTGCTCTGCTTTGTAGGGCGTAGTGCCTCATCACCACACCTGTGTCAATTAGAAGAACGACCATTTTAATTACATGGAAAATAACAGAAAGAAAACAGAAGTGTGTGTCAATTAAACCACCAATTAGTGACAGCACACTACAACCACAATGTGAATATGCACCACAGACAGTAAGTATCCCTCCACCATGTGAAAGTAATACGTAACACCCCCACACCGAAAATGTATGTTCTTCTCCCAACTATAGCCCAAAGAAACCATCACCAAGAGAATGAACATAAATAAATAAGGGGATACTTACCAACCTTACCTATAAAAAATGCAACCACACACACTAACATGTGCACCTGTACTGTATTGAGTGTGAGGCCCGGTCAAGAGTCACACTCAACTGTACATCAAAAAAAAACTGTGACCCATGAATCTGGAATTACCGTGGTGAGTCATTACCACAAAGTGATAATGGGTCGGCCCCTGTCGAACACAACCTATAACTCTGTCGAATGCTCCCTACTGAGGAACATTTGACACCGTTGTTTAGTACAAACAACAACCCTGTCCTAATACCCGCTCAAGCGAGACCTCTCCAAAACGTATCCAGCTGGGCCTGGATGGAGTGGAGCTGGTGGAAACACCCAACCTGGTTCCCCCACCACCTGTTCCACTGAGGCGCAAGGCCTAAAAGCCAAACCACCCACGAACCGATCACCACAAAACAAAAACTTTATTCTAACAGGCCGCTCCACCGATACCGACCTGTCAAAAAGAGGCATTAAACCGGAACCAATATGAGAGACAGGCTCAATGCACTCAGGATAGCCAACAGGAACACAAGACACTCCCAATATTCCTGGCACCACCACAGAGCCCATCCCCCTCCCTCCTGGCACCGGCCCAGGAGCAGACATTAAACCATGATCTCCCAGAGCAGGATGTACCGCCACCGGCACGTCACCACCGTCTCTGGAACACAGTAACATCTCATCAGTCATAAAAGCATTTGGATCACCACTCAAAATGGCGTCACAAACATCAACAACGTCATGTTGTAAAATGGTGGCACACACATCTACAACGGCATGTCCTAAAATGGTGGCACACACATCAGTGTCGTCACGGACAAAAATGGTGTCAGAAAAATGCTTACTGTCACGAGCCAAAATGGTGGCACACACAGCAACATTGTCACAATACAAAATGGCGGCACACATATCAACCTCATCACGATCAAAATGGCTGCCACTCATTAGATTAGGTTGTTGTTGTTGTTGTACAGGACACAGGTAACTAGGTTGACTAGCATACCTAGCATACCCAGTGCCTGGCAGAGAGTCAGTGTGGTCACGTGAATCAATATCAGAATTATCAACTGACACACTGGGTCATCACTGCTGACAAGTGAGACATCATGAACATTAGATATAGGAAGGCTGGCAGCCTAATTCTGGCCTTGTAGCCTCTTCAACCAGAATGGTGCCACATGAAATATCAGAAACGGTGCCACATAAAGTAGCAACATTCCTCACAGGATCCTTCTCACTCTCATCCTCCTCATTCTCCTCCTCCAATTCGTCTGTGGCCTCAGCCACCGTAAAGGCTGGGAAGCCCTTGAGATACTGCTTCGCCAGACCATCCCCTGCCACTCGAGTATCTGGCACGCATGTCACCTCCGGTTTCACTAGTACTTTCCATCCAGCCAAGTCATTGCCCAAGAGCAACGTTACCCCCTGCATAGGGAGTTTGCCAGCCACCACTCCGATCACCACCGGTCCTGACACTAGGACACAATCAAGAAAGACATTATGCAGTGGCACATTCATCGTGTGCATTCCAAAAGCTTCAATAACAACCCCTGCATCCAACTCTGAGTGGTGCGTAAAGGGCAGGACACTACTTTGAACAAAAGATTGGGATGCGCCAGTATCACGGAGAATTGTCACCGGCACTTTAGGACCTCCCTCTGTCAATGAAACAAACCCTTTACTCCTGAAAGGTGTGTAAAGGTCATCCACTCCTTTGCCATCTAGTGGAGACAGAACAACAGGGTTACGTACAGGTGTATTTATCAACATCACTGGTCTGGGTGGGTTAGGCGGGCGCTTTTCTGGGTGCAAACGATAACAATTTCCCATCACATGTCCTGCACTCCCACAATCTGGCACTCCCGGGTATCATCGCTTCCCCATGCCCCATTAAACGTACCACTACCCCCAGCACCGGAGACCGTAGGCCTAGTAGTAACCCATCTCGGCCTCCCCTCACCATCACGCACAGGATCATGCTTTCTCTCAAAAGATGTCCTATGGGTCAGAACATACTCATCAGCCAGGACCGCCGCTACCGAACAGGTCCTTCTCATTCAAGTACATAGCAATATCCTCAGAGACGCCATATACCTTGAATTCCTCTAATAAGATTAGGTCCCTAATCTCCTCCACTGTGGTGACCTTTTCCGCTGCACACCACCGGTCAAAAAGCAACCGCTTTTCCCTCACAAACTCCACAAAAGACTGAAAGATTTGCTTCCTTAAATTGCGAAATCTTTGGCGGTAAGCCTCAGGGACTAATTCATAGGCTTTAAGGATAGCCTGCTTTACTAAATTATAATCCTTATTATCAGGATACATTGATGCATACACAAC
Source organism: Notolepis coatsorum (assembly GCF_963971535.1). NCBI lineage: Eukaryota > Metazoa > Chordata > Actinopteri > Aulopiformes > Paralepididae > Notolepis > Notolepis coatsorum. The sequence goes on along the minus strand of NC_140174.1, from coordinate 90,325,652 downwards.
CTGTGCCTTACCGCGCAAAGCACTCTGCATGAGGATAGTCCATTTATCTGCTGGCTAGCCGCAACTGCCAGCTATGTCCTGAAACAATAAAAAAAAACGATCAACATCCCTTTCCAAAAAAAACGGAACCATACTTTTCTGCCTAGCCATGTCAAAACCCGGCTCCCTTGGTACATTTCCAGCACCAGCATTACCCCCATTGTTACGCATCGCCATCTCATGGTCACGTGCTGCCTGGGCGCGTACCTCACGTTCCACATCAATAGCTTCCTGGGCCTCACATTCAGCTGCTCTGCCCTCACGCTCTGCCCTGGCTGCAGCTGCTCTCCTCATCTCACTAGCTTCAATAGCCTCCCGTTCTACTGCTTTGTCCTCACGGTCTGCCTTGGCAATAGCTGCAATCTCACGCGCTTTCATAAGCTCCTCATCTCGCCCACGCGGTAGCTCAAAGCCCTCTCTCTCCTCATCCAGAGTTTTATCTGCAGCCACACCAAAAACCTCCCGCTTATTCAGTTCCTCAATTAATTGACTTAGCAAGCTCTCCTTTTTCTGGCCTGCATCGAGGTCTATTGAAAACCTAGCAGCTACCTGCATTAACTCATCCTTTGAATTTTGTTTTACCTTAGCCATTGTTGGCTCTGCAACAAAATCATCAATGTCCAACGTCATTCTTACTATCCACAGTAAATAACAAGGAGATACAACAATTAACTGTGCACCACTCAAACGGTGTAGCACAAAAGGGATATAGTTCAATATCCTAAACACAGGCAACTCACCCACCGTTCCTACGACCTGGGGTCCAAACTCCAATTTTCCCTGTATCCACAAAAAAGGTTAGCACGTAATTAAATCAGTGATTTAAGACACACGGCATAACTATAGCACGCAATTAAACTCACACGCAGTAGTTTAAAACACACAGCATTTCATGTCAGCACGCAATTAAATCACACTGTATTTAAGACACACGGCATAACATACTGGATCAAAAGTCAAGCTCAATAATGCATACAGATCCTATACTAGAGAATTACAGCAGACACTGCTACTGGACACTAGCTACAGGCCTCTGCTGAGATGAACCACCCACAAGACTAACCCTGTGGAGTCATACATATATAGAGACATTTATCCCAAAATACTGGAACAAACGCTCTTCAGTAACACAAACAAAGTGAGGCAAAACGTCTTGTGTTACACTCAAGCAACATTCAACAAACAAATTCAACAAACAAATTCAAACAGGTGCTCCTTACAATTTGATATGACTCACAAATAGCTTCTAAAACCTACACTGCAGTCAATGAAGGACTGCTAGGCCCACCACATGTCTAATCTAACAAAAAGACTTACATCAGGTCCTAACACACTAATTATATTCTCCGGCCCCCTAACCTACCTATACTGAAAGTTAATGCACTGTAGACCTAGCTTTCTTCAACCACACCTGCTACCAGCCAAAGATCATATCGACCATAAACCCCGTCAAGTATATAGTATAGTACAAGACAAGTATATGGTACTAATCCCTTCAATGACTGCCCCAGGGTTAGGTGGTACACAGGAAGCTAAACACAGCCAGAAAACAAAGAAATTACCTACTTGTGGTGTCCACTAAACTAAATATCTAAACAGCATATAAGTAGTCAAATCAAATTATTAATTAAGAGCATACTCACCTGTTTGAAGACCGGCTAGAGCCCCCATGTTACATTCAAGCCTAAAATATGGCTTGTGTAGGCCTTGAATGTAAAGTGGTGGACACAGGACAGTGGACAAGAGTTTATCAAAAATAACAATATTTATTTGAACAGCTATCTAAGTGGACCAAAAAGAGTGGGAGCTGGGTGTTCCAGACTCCTAAGTTCAATAACAAAAACTAATGCACATGGGCAAAAGAGAACAAACAGCAAAAATAAACAGGTAAGCAGTGAGAGCATGTGAGACTCTGGTGAGCTGAAATCTCTTGTGAAGTGGGAGACACTGCAGCCTGGACTCTGCTCCGCTTTGTAGGGCGTGGTGCCTCATCACCACACCTGTGTCAATTAGAAGAACGGCCATTTTAATTACATGGAAAATAACAGAAAGAAAACAGAAGTGTGTGTCAATTAAACCACCAATTAGTGACAGCACACTACCACAATGTGAATATGCACCACAGACAGTAAGTATCCCTCCACCATGTGAAAGTAATACGTAACAGTGACCATATTTTGATTTCCAAAAAAGAAGACATTTGAAATTTGAATTTGAAATTTATTGGAAGGATAAACCCCTTGAGATATGCTATCTCGTTTTCGAGGGGGTCCTTAACACTTTAATCGCCGGAAACACCGAAACTCGTCATTGCCCGCCATGCTCATTCTGCCGAAGACGCCGTAACACGTCTTTGATATCAATATTTCAAAAATCTGTGATCGAAATCATATTTCTCCTCCGGGGACCTGAGATATACTGCTGAGCTCCACTCAACTCTCTAACGGTTCAAGAGCGCCATCTGGTGGCCGATCGGCAGATCGCCCAACAGGAAGTGACGCGCCAAACAGGAAGTGCTCACCCATATTTCGTCCGGGCACTCGCGATCGTTAGCAGGACTCCATCTCGACACACTGGATAATCAATCGCTCGCCCTAACTCAATAAACAACGTTATTTGGAAGTATATAGTATTATACAACCTGGAAATGGTTCATCTAGATCAACATCCCATAATAGAAAACTGTCTACTCCAAGCTGATCGCCCAATGGCCCGAGGAGACTGGGGTAAGTTTCAGCGTTTATTATTACCGTGTTCGATATAAACTGCTCTGATGATCATATCACCCACACTAGATGAATCATCTAACGTTGCCCACGGAATTATAAACGACCCCCCGCCCATCCGGTCAACATCAGATGATAAGTAGTAACTTCTAGAACCACCTCCAGTTGACATTTTTTATCTGGCACCGATCGCTATCAAACTGTATTTCATCATCAATATAATGCATTTGGGGCTATAAATCAAGTTCTGGAGAAAGCTGCAGAAAACGATAAAAACATACTTATACTTTAGACCGTATTTTAGTATGAATATGTGAATGAAAAAGTATAACGTTGCTACACCCTGAACAATTATAGATATAGGACATTGAATGGGCCATAATAATGTCAATTTAGCAATACAATTTAAAAAGTTATAGCCCTGTAAAGAAGGGGAACTTCTCCATAGACAAATAGAGATGGCGAGGGATGGTAAATTATGAATTTAACCATGGCGATCAAAGTGTTAACATAGGATACAAAACATACAATACAATACAATACAATACATAACAAAACAAAAAACAGGACAACAAATGCACTTATACACTGACAGACGCTCTCCCAAGCTCACCCCCACAGTCCACACTGAATCCTCCCAAGAGGATCACCAATATATATATATGTTCCCTTATAAAACATGTACAAAATTATAATTTGATCTGTAAACGACATGTAAGCCCTAACACAGTAAATCAATAACAGGTGCAAGTAGTCTGTAGATGAGTGAACAAAGATATCTTGATATCTTGAATAACCGGTATAAGTAAGAGATCTGAGTGAACTAGGCAGTTTGTTCCAATCAGCTGGTGCTTTATATTTAAAGGCAAGTCGACCGATGGTTCGAGGTATACTAAAGAAAAGAAGATCCGTATGTCTTAAATTATAAGTTGAACTATATGGTGTTAAGAACTGCTTTAGATAGGGGGGATAATTAAAGTAAATACATTTGTAAACAAAAAGCAACCAATGAAAATGTCTTCTGAATTGGGGAGAAAGCCAGTTTAACGACTCAAACGTAAGACAGTGATGGGTTCTATAAGGACACCTCAATATAAATCTGCAAACACTATTATAAGTAACATTTAATGGACAGAGATTTGTTAGTGTGGTGTTTTGATAGACTATGTCTGCGTAATCCATTATTGGAAGTACCAGCTGTATAATGATTATTTTCCTAACCTGAAGAGAAAAACAGTTAATAGAACGATACAATATTCTCAGGCTACAATTTGTTTTCTTCATCACAGCATCAATATGTGACTTGAAGGTGAGTTGAGAATCAAGCCAAAGACCCAGGTACTTCATCGACATTATCAAGAGGAGCATCATCTAAAAACTTAATCGACAACTGATTTGATATTTGCAACAGATTTTATCTAGTACCAAAAAGCATACTATAGGACTTCTTCTTATTTAATAAAAGTTTGTTAGTAGCTAACCATTTCTGGACAGCATCAAAATAAGTCTGTAAAGAGTACTGAATTAGTTGAATATCAGACTTAGAGGAATAAATCACTGTATCGTCAGCGTACAATTGAGTAAGACAGTCAGATGGTATCAGGGTGAGATCATTAACAAATATAGAAAATAATAATGGTCCTAAAGATGAACCTTGAGGAACACCTTTATCCATAATAAAAAAATCAGACTGTTTACCCTGATATGATACACACTGGCGTCTATGGTGGAGATATGAATTGAACCAAAATAAATAATTATTAGAGACACCAATAGCACACAGTTTGTCAAGAAGAAGATAATGATCAACCAAATCAAAAGCCTTTGTGAGATCTATAAATATTGTACCAGTAACCATGTTATTGTCCATTGCTGAGTGAACATCATTGGTCAACTTCAGAAGGGCTGTAGTTGTGGAATAGTTTGGCCTGAAACCAGATTGGCATGGTGATAAAATATGAGATTCATTAACATAATGGGATAATTGATAAAAAATTAGTTTTTCAAATACTTTTGCTATACTATTAATAATTGAAATTGGTCTATAATTATTGAGATCAGAAGGATCACCACCTTTATGCAATGGAATGACTTTTGCACATTTCCAGCTTAAAGGAGTTTCATTAGTTGTTATAGATAAATTAAATAAATCAGACAAAGGATATGATTGTTACGATTCTAGTTCCTGACTACGGTCGGGAACCACCCACCTTCTCTGTCATCTGTCACCTGACTGCTGTCACTTGTTTTTCCCTGTCATTTAGTGCTGTCACTTAGGGGTTGGCTTCTGATTGGCTGTCACGGGGGTGTGTGTGGAATGTTGGTATTTGGTGGCTATTTAACATTCCTTTCCTCTGCTTGTCATTCGTCAGGTCTTCACTATAGGCGTTCGGAGATAACGCGGCTGGTTCCAGTTCTGGACCACCACTAAGCTCCATTATCTATTCTCTCGTTCCTTTGCCTTTGGCATAGTATCCTAGTATTACTCTTTGTGTTCTTTACTATTAAAGTCAAACCTGTTCAAGAGTATACCTTCTCCGTCTCTGTGATTGCCTACAACAATTGGAACTCACCTACCTCCATCCTGACAGAAGACCTGACCATCAGAGTTCCATGGAGGCAATCATGGAGATGCTCCGGGCACAGAAGAGTGCACAGGAGCGCATGGAGGAACACCAACATCTGGTCAGCGCCGAGTTGGTTCGGCTGGGCGGGATTGTCAGCTCGTCGCAGGAGACGGCGCAGTCGGCGCTACTCACGGCCCAGCAGGCACAAGTCGAGGTGGCTGGGGTAAGGACGACGGTGGGAGAGACGGCGGCAGGAGAGGCGGCGTTCAACACCACGTTCAACACTGAGGAGAGTCGGGGAGCTCTTGGGCACCAGGATCGGACCCAGGAGCCACGGCTACCCGCACCAGGCCGCTACGCGGAGGGATGCAGGGAGTTCATCACCCAGTGCTCACTTGTGTTCCAGCTGCAGCCACGCTCATTTCCCTCTTCCAGAGCACAAGTCGCATATATTATCACCCTCCTCACCGGTCAAGCACTCTCCTAGGCTACGGCCGAATTGGAGAGCGGTTCGTCTATCTGCAACTGTGTGGACGACTTCACCGGGGAGTTGAGAAGGGTATTCGACACTTCCCGAGTACTCTCGATCTTCGAGGCCGGTGGGCGGCTTCTCGCCTGCCGGCAGGGCCTCCACACGGTCTCAGATTACGCCATCGAATTTCGGATCGTGGCTCGGGAGGCAGCTTGGCCGGAAATTCCTTGTGTGGTCCTGTTCCTCAAGGGACTCTCCGCACGGATGAGGGACGAGTTCGCCGTGCGTGAGATCCCTGAGCAGCTGGAAACGCTCATCAACACCGCCATACGGATGAACAACCGACATCGGGAGAGAGAGAGGGAGCGTGAAGATACTACCCAGGTACGTGTCCTTTCTCCTCCCGTTGTTGATACTTTCCCGCATTACACGAGTGGGCCACTGGGTGATGAAACCATGCAGCTTGGGGCGCTGTCGCTCTCAGACGACGAGCGGCGGCGCTTCATCGAGGAGCGACGCTGCTTCCGGTGCGGCCGCACCGGTCATTGTTTCGGCAGCTGTCGGGAACAGGCTGGCTCAACTCTGCACCAGTCGGGAAGAGGAGGTGCTCCGCCGGGCCTCGAGAGGGCGCCAGCAGGTGGGCTCACCCCAGCACTACCATCAGACACACGTACATTTCTGGAGGTGGCGGTTAACTGTGGGGGTAACGTTAGGGGAACGAAGGCTCTCATTGACTCAGGGGCGGCGGGCAATTTCATTCAGTTGGGGTTGGTGAGAGAATGGGGAATCCCGGTAGAAGAGTTGGGGGTTCCTATTCCGGTCTACGCCCTGGACGGTCAGCCCCTGGGCAGTGGGAGCGTCACTCAACGCACTGTTCCTATACACATCCGGGTGGCGGTTGGGGGGTGGGAGTGGGTTCAATTATTTGTCATTGTCTCCCCCTATTCTGTAATGGTGTTGGGTCATCCCTGGTTGTCTTCATGTATACGTAATATTAATTGGAGCACGGGCAAGCTCTCAACGGAGGTCGACGTGAAGTCGGTCGTCGGCGAGAGTTTGTCCACTCCCTTGTCTCCCTCCCCCTCTTCTCTTTTTTCTCCTTCTTCTCTCTGCAGGATGGTGGGGAGAGTCGCAGATTCTGTTCCACCCTCTAATCCCGATTTGATAGGGGTTCCTGAGATCTATTGGGACCTGGCGGACGTTTTTAGCAAGACGCGTGCTAAAGCACTACCGCCTCATAGATCATACGACTGTCCCATTAATCTCCTACCCGGTACCTCCCCGCCTCGCGGGCAAATGTTCTCTCTCTGACGCCCCGAGACCTTGGCCATGAACACCTACATTGAGGAGGCATTGCTTGCGGGGCACATACGTCCTTCCACATCCCCGGCCGGCGCTGGTTTCTTCTTTGTTGATAAAAAAGATGGGGATCAGCGTCCGTGCATTGATTATAGGGGATTGAATGACGTTTCCATCAAGAACCGATATCCTTTACCTCTCATGGACATGGCCTTTGAGTGCTTACAGGGGGTGCAGGTCTTTTCTAAACTTGACTTACGTAATGCATACAATCTGGTCAGGATTAGAGAAGGAGACGAGTGGAAGACTGCATTTAATACGCCTACTGGTCACTATGAGTATTTGGTCATGCCCTTTGGTTTGGCTAATGCTCCGGCAGTCTTCCAAGCCCTGGTTAACAACGTGCTGCAAGACTTGATTGGGGTGTCTGTGTTTGTTTACCTAGATGATATCCTAATTTTTTCTCGCGATATGGTGCAACACCAACTGCATGTTCGTGAGGTGCTAGACTGTCTCCTCAAGCATCAACTATTCGTTAAGGCCGAGAAGTGTGTGTTTCACACTGATACCGTTTCCTTCCTGGGCTTTGTGTTGACGAAGGGTGATCTACGCATGGATTCGGCCAAGGTGAGTGCAGTCTTGGACTGGCCACGGCCTTCGTCGCTCAAGGGGTTACAATGGTTTTTGGGCTTTGCAAATTTTTACAGGCGCTTTATTCGCAACTTTAGCGCCTTAGCCAATCCGTTAACAGCTCTCACTAAGGCCTCTCTCCCTGGCTTTGAATGGTCGCCTAGGGCAGAGTCGGCCTTCTGCGATCTCAAACGTCGGTTTACATCCGCTCTTGTATTGATCCACCACGATGCGGAGGTTCCGTTCATTGTGGAGGTGGATGCCTCTGACATCGCGGTGGGGGGGGGGGGGGTGCTCTCTGAGGTGCTTAAAGGATGGGAAAGTGCACCTGTGTGCTTTTTTTTCTCGCCGTCTGTCACCAGCCAAGCGCAACTACGACGTGGGTAATCGGGAGTTGTTGGCTATCAAATTGGCACTGGAGGAATGGAGACATTGGTTGGAGGGGGCGGCACATCCTTTCATTGTTTGGACCGATCATAAGAACTTGGCTTACATCCAAGGGGCTAAACGCCTTAACGCTCGCCAGGCCAGGTGGGCGTTATTCTTCACACGATTTCGATTTACCATCTCCTATAGGCCCGGGTCCAAGAATATCAAACCCGACACGTTATCGTGCCAGTTTGATCTTCCTGGTCGGGAGGAGCAGCCCCATCCCATTATTCCACCGGCCTTGATTTTGGCACCCGTGTCTTGGGGCATAGATAAGGTGGTAAGGTCAGCGCTGACACGGGAGCCCGATCCTAGCGGGGGCCCTCCGGGGCGGTCGTATGTGCCCAAGGCGGCACGCTCACATTTGCTGCAGTGGGCACATGCCTCATCCCTCACCAGCCACCCTGGGGCCACCAGGACCCTGGAATTTATCCGTAGGAGGTTCTGGTGGCCAACAGTGGAGGGGGATACGCGTTCCTTTGTGGTGGCCTGCCCGATGTGCGCGCGCAGTAAGACCTCTCGCCGTGCACCAGCAGGTCTCCTCCGGCCGCTTCCTATTCCTAAACGGCCCTGGTCGCACATATCCCTGGACTTTATTTCTGGCCTCCCCCTTTCGGACGGGTTCACCGCCATTTTGGTGGTGGTGGACCGGTTCTCTAAGGCGGCTCACTTTTTTCCTCTCCCCAAGCTTCCATCGGCCCGAGACTGCTGATCTGGTGATACAGCATGTCTTTCGGGTCCACGGGCTTCCGGTGGATATCGTGTCGGACCGGGGTCCTCAGTTCGCTTCCAGGTTCTGGAAGGCGTTTGGCGCCTCCGTCAGCTTTTCGTCTGGGTTTCATCCGCAGTCGAACGGGCAGACGGAGCACGTCAACCAGGACCTGGAGGGGGTCTTGAGATGTTACGTTGCCGGTTGCCCGGCAACGGGGAGTAGGAGGTTGGCATGGGCTGAGTACGCGCATAATACCCTCCTCTCCTCCTCTACCGGTATGTCTCCCTTTCAGTGTCAGTATGGTTTTCAACCTCCTCTGTTTCCCGAGCAGGAGCAGGAGGCGGAGGTGCCCTCGGCCCAGGCACACGTGGCTCGCTGCCGCAGGACGTGGAAGTGGGTCCGGGCGGCGCTGCAGAAGGTTTCGGTTAGTACCCAGCGGCAGGCTAACCGCAAGCGTCGTCCGGCTCCGGTTTACCATCCTGGGCAGCGTGTTTGGCTTTCCACCCGGGATCTCCCTCTCCGGGTGGAATCCAGGAAGCTGGCTCCTCGCTTTATAGGGCCCTTTAAAGTGGTACGTCGGGTGAATCCTGTGGCTATGAGGGTTCATCCGACGTTTCATGTGTCCCTGTTGAAGCCGTTCCTCTCATCGCCCTTGGCCCCGCCACTGCCTACGGTTCCTCCGCCTCGGTTTGTTGGTGGTCAGCCCATTTACGCGGTGCGGAGGATACTGGGTTGTAGGCGGAGGGGTAGGGGGTTTCAGTTCTTGGTGGATTGGGAGGGATACGGGATAGAAGAGCGTTCTTGGGTGCCTCAAAGGGATATTTTAGATCCCAGCCTGATCGTTGATTTCCAGCGGCTGAATCCCGAGGCCCCCAGGTGAACGTCTGGTGCCGTTCGTCGGGGGAGGGTACTGTTACGATTCTGGTTCCTGACTACGGTCGGGAACCACCTACCTTCTCTGTCATCTGTCACCTAACTGCTGTCACTTGTTTTTCCCTGTCATTTAGTGCTGTCACTTAGGGGTTGGCTTCTGATTGGCTGTCACGGGGGTGTGTGTGGAATGTTGGTATTTGGTGGCTATTTAACATTCCTTTCCTCTGCTTGTCATTCGTCAGGTCTTAACTATAGGCGTTCGGAGATAACGCGGCCGGTTCCAGTTCTGGACCACCACTAAGCTCCATTATCTATTCTCTCGTTCCTTTGCCTTTGGCATAGTATCCTAGTATTACTCTTTGTGTTCTTTACTATTAAAGTCGAACCTGTTCAAGAGTATACCTTCTCCGTCTGTGATTGCCTACAACAATTGGAACTCACCTACCTCCATCCTGACATATGATAATACTTGAGATGCAAGTTTGATGAATTTGATCTCCATACCATCTGAACCACAGCTAGTACCCAATCTTAATTCATCAATGACCTTCTGAACATCTAGCGGATGGATACTTCCAAAGGAAAAAGAGCTGTTGCATCTGGTGTTATTAAGAGGCACATCGGAATATGAGGGGTCATTAAATTTGAGTCTGCAGACAGAATTAAAGTGGTGATTAAAGGCAAGTGCAATTGAGGAGAGATCATTGACAACTTCATTATTAATTCTAATATGAGTGGGATTTATAGATGACTTCTTATAATAATAATAATAATAATACTGTTGATTCTCTTCCAAAACTGTTTTGGATTGCTAAAATCATTGCTTAAACAATCTTTGAAATAGTTGGATTTAGCATTTCTTGTTTTAGTTGTACATAAGTTCCGTATTTGTTTATATGCAATGAAGTCGGCAGAATCCTTTGTCAGACGTTGCTTTTCCCAAGCCTTATCTCTTTGTTTATACAGATTTATAAGTTCACTATTAATCCAGGGCAAGTGTCTACCCTTGACTTTGAGCGTCTTCCAGGGAGCATGATGGTCAATAACATTAGTAAGCTCAGTGTAGAAGAAATTCCATGCATCTTCAACAAATGGAATTAATTTAAACCTGTCCCAATTTATAGATGTTATATCTTGAATAAAGTGCTCAATATTCAAATTCCTACAATGTCTTATCCTGATAAATTTTGGTGGTAGACGTGGTAACTATCTTCCAAATGCAGAAGATGATAGAATGGTCGCTGAAACTATCAGGTAACACACCAGAGTTTGAAATTCTGTCCGGGTGTGAGACGAGAATGCAATCTAGCAGGGACTTGGATCTAGTATCAACTCTAGTAGGCTCACTAATGAGTTGAGTTAAATTGACACTGCCAAATAGGTTTCGAGCATTACTAGATGATCGATCTAGCCAGTTGATGTTAAAGTCCCCCAAGATAATAATTTCATTTGGACGATCTAAAGAGTTAATGGTGGATAATATATAATTTGTAGATTCAGAGGGGGAATCAGGAGGTCTATAAATATTTCCTATGGTCAACTGTTTATTTTCATGAAAAAATGTTTTAATAAAAAGACACTCAAAATGTATAGGGTTTACCCTTGGCCTGAGGAGCTCAGATGTCAGGTTTGATTTGACATATGTAGCCACTCCTCCACCTCTAGTACCCCTATCAGCTCTGTACAGAACATAGTTGTCAAGTTCAACCTCATTGTCAGAGATTGCACTATGCAACCACGTCTCAGACACAGTAATTACACTGGGATTATTGTAGACAAGCCAAGCTCTAAGTAGATACATTTTGGGGTACAGACTCCTTATATTCAGATGGATAACATTTAAACCTTTAGAAGTATTCATCATACCAGAGTTGTATTAAAAGAAAAAAAAAGAAAAAGAAAAAGAAAAGAAAAACAACAGGATATATAATCTTGTGCAAGGAGGAACAATGGATAATGGGCAGGGAGCAGGAGAGCGACATACATTCAAGTACACACACACAACAGATAACATAAATACATGACAACACAAAACTAAATCCCAGCATGTCCCAGCAGTACCTGGCATGTCTATGGGAATTCACTATAAACTCAAAGCTCTGTCTGTATTCTAGAGAAAGAAAAAGAAAAGAAAAGTTTGTAGCCTGAAATTTAAAGGCGGCACCGAAGGCTTTAAATCTTTAATTCTGATAAATCTCTACTATGAATTATTCACGGTATTAACGTGACGTACGCACGTAGACGCTACCGGAAGTGAGGCATTTCTTCTACGACATTCAGAATGTAAACACAACAGCATGTAACATTAATGAAGCCATGTAGTAGGCTCACGCTAACATTGAGCACATATTTCCAAATCATAAACATGGCACAAAAAAAACAAAATGCATAATGCAGAGGCATCACTTCATATGAAGGAACAAAGGAGAATTAAGACGAAGAGAGGGCACAGACAATTAATTAATACGCCGGCTCGAACCATAAGAAGAGTTACCGAGCACTAACTCAGTCATAAACATCATCATTCGTACCGCATATCTTCTGGAGAGTTCGGTAAAGATATCAAGGCATTTTCAGCAAGCTTGGGACAGTTAAATCTTTCTTCTTTGCCATCAATGGTGACACATAATGTACATGGATAGCGAACAAAGTACTTGATCTTACGTTCGCGGAGCTTGCGTTTGATGGTGGCGAAGCTCTTGTGACGCCTCGCCAAGTCTGCGCTGAGGTCTGGGTTGAAGTAGACACGAGACCTGTTGAATTCCACTCTCTTACTCTCTCTGGCAAATCGAAGGATTTTCACCTTGTCCTGGAAGTAGAGCAACTTTATGATGATGGGCCTAGGAGTGCCACGCTCGTTCCGACGATTTGTCGGTGAGCGATGGGCTCTTTCGATGATTGGCGCGGTGGGGAAGTTATCCGGACCCAGGAGCGATGGAATTATTTTGGACATGAACCCAATCACATCGGTGCCTTCGGCAGACTCAGGGATTCCGACGACACGAAGATTCAGTTGACGACTCCGATTCTCCAGGTCATCAGTCTTCTCACGTAGGTAAGCGTTGTGTTCCTCTAGAACTTTCACCCGAGCAAGTAGATTATCGACATTACTCTCGTTTTTGCCGACTCTCTCCTCAATTAACTCGACTTGACCTCCCAACATCTCCAGGGAGTTCTGAATACTAGTCAAGCCAGCCTGAACTGTATCCACTTTTGAATCAATGTCTCAGCGTTTGAAGCGTTTCAGTCTTGCTCTTCTCGATGGCGTCCATCAAACTTTGCAGTGTAATAGTTGATATTTTCACGAACAAACAAGAAAAAAAAACACCGCAATGCAACTGAAATGGTTAAACTGCTCAAACTAATTAAAGTGGATCAAAATAGTAGTATTATCGGCTACAAACTGCGACAAACAGACGAGCAATTGAGACACGACCTCTCACACTGCGGCCATCTTCAATGTACTTGAGTGTTGGAATTGAAATACTTGAAATACTCGAGATACTTAATGATACTTTGCACAATCGAAGCAGGCATGGCCACCTTCATTTCACTATGTCTTGTGTATGTACTGTACTGTATGTGATGAATAAACCTCTTGAATCTTGAATCTCTACTCAAAGTTTACTCAGATGCCTTTATTGTTTTAACCTCTTAACATGCACCCAGAAAAGCGGCAATATGCTATTGCAATTATGCTTAGCACACGCATAAGCCTGGTCTCTTTTGAAAGATAACATTCTGAAGTTACTAATGCAAAAAAGGAAAATCACTTTTAGTGCTAATGAAATAGAGTAGCATATATGTTTGAACTTGAGTTGAACGTGAACTTGTGTACTCACATTTTTCTGCAGTGGTTGCAATATCCCAAATGTAACCACATAACATGCGCCCAGAAAAGTGGCAATTTTTTTACTTGAACTTGAGGACTGCATACTTTTTTTGCAAAGCTTATCTTTATACTTTATGCTTATAGCACATGCATAACTCCAAGCCAAGTGAACTCCAAGCCCACGTGACTGAACTCAAACTGGAAAGAAACAGACTAAGAAATGACGTAAACTCCATGATCAAAACAGCAAAAAAAAATTCATCAATGACAAAACCGAGGAAAACAAAAACAAACCACGTGAACTTTGGAAATTACTCAATAACCAACTAGGCTGCAGTAAAAAACTTAAAACCAGATTCTCAAACATAAACATAAAGGACAACACGCTCATCACAGACAAGCTGGATGTAGCCAATTACTTAAATAGTTTCTTCACAAACATAGCCACAACACTGGTAAACAAACTACCCTCCCACTCAGGGCATTATGGGGTAGAACACATAGTAGCATACTACAAGAATCTAAGACGACTTCAAACTTCAAAATGACAACATCCCCTCCAAATTCCTCAGAGACTCAGCAGCCGCCATCACCCCAGTCATCACACACATAATAAACCTCTCCATAAAACAGGGACACGTCCCCAAGGACTTCAAAATTGCGAGAGTAACACCCCTGCACAAAAAAGGCAGTAAATTAGACCCAGGCAACTACCGCCCTGTTTCTATCCTTACCTCCATCTCGAAAGTCATGGAAAAAATTGTATACGAACAGGTCGAAAAATATCTTGCGGAAAAAATCTAATCTACGAATTCCAATCTGGCTTCAGAACATCCCACTCCACTGACACATGCCTTCTCTATTTAAACGACCACATCAAACAAGAGGTGGACGTGGGCAAATACTGCGGCATGGTCATGCTGGACCTACAAAAGGCCTTCGACACTGTCAATCACACCATTCTGATTGACAAGCTAAAAGCAATTGGTTTTGATAGTCTATCAGTGAGCTGGATGCAATCCTACCTAGAGGGGAGAGAGCAGATGGTGGAGGTAAACGGTACCCTATCCCCCCCCCCCTCACAGTAAGCTGTGGTGTTCCACAAGGAAGCATACTAGGTCCGCTACTGTTCCTAATTTATGCAAATGACATGTCGTCAGTTTGTGACTGCAACTTGTTCCTGTTTGCGGACGACTCAGCCCTGCTGGTCTCTGACAAGAACAAGTTACAGGTTGAAAAAACCCTCAGCTCGGAACTAGGCAAAATCTGCATATGGCCCGCTGATAACAAACTATCATTACACATGGGCAAAACAGAGTCCATTCTCTTCGGTTGAAATAACAAACTCAGCAAGACCGACGGCTTCTCAGTTACAGTGGGTGACAATATTGTCACAAGGAAAGAAGATATTACCTACCTGGGTTCAATCCTAGAGGCAAATCTTTCCTGTGACAAAATGGCATCCAATGTAATAAAAAAAAGTCAACCAACGAACTCGATTCTTGTACCGGATCTCCTCACTGGTAAACAAGAATACCCTGAAGACTCTGCCAGGAGCACTCATTCAAGGGTACTACGACTATGCTTGCACCTCATGGTACCAAAGCACCTCAAAGGCGCTAAAAACAAAATTACAAACATCTCAAAACAAACTGGTCAGACTACTGCTTGACCTTACTCCTAGAACCCACCTCACCCCTGCCCACTTTGACAACCTAGGATGGCTTAGAGTAGACAACAGAGTACAGCACTGACAGAGTACTCCACTGACACATGCCTTCTCTATTTGAATGACCACATCAAACAAGAGGTGGACGCAGGCAAATACTGCGGCATGGTCATGCTGGACCTACAAAAGGCCTTTGACACGGTCAATCACTCCATTCTGATTGACAAGCTAAAAGCAATTGGTTTTGATAGTCTATCAGTGAGCTGGATGCAATCCTACCTTGAGGGGAGGGAACAGATGGTGGAGGTAAACGGTACCCTATCCCCCCCCCTCACAGTGAGCTGTGGTGTTCCACAAGGAAGCATACTAGGACCGCTACTGTTCCTAATTTATGCAAATGACATGTCGTCAGCTTGTGACTGCAACTTGTTCCTGTTTGCGGACGACTCAGCCCTGCTGGTCTCTGACAAGAACAAGTTACAGGTTGAAAAAACCCTCAGCTCGGAACTAGGCAGAATCTGCATATGGCTCGCTGATAACAAACTATCATTACCATTCTCTTCGGTTCAAATAACAAACTCAGCAAGACCGACGGCTTCTCAGTTACAGTGGGTGACAATATTGTCACAAGGAAAGATGAAATTACCTACCTGGGTTCCATCCTAGAGGCTAATCTCTCCTGTGACAAAATGGCATCCAATGTACAGTAATAAAAAAAGTCAACCAACGAACTCGATTCTTGTACCGGATCTCCTCTCTGGTAAACAAGAATACCCTGAAGACTCTGGCAGGAGCACTCATTCAGGGGTACTACGACTATGCTTGCACCTCATGGTACCAAAGCACCTCAAAGGCGCTAAAAACAAAATTACAAACATCTCAAAACAAACTGGTCAGACTACTGCTTGACCTTACTCCTAGAACCCACCTCACCCCTGCCCACTTTGACAACCTAGGATGGCTTAGAGTAGACGACAGAGTACAGCAACTTGCAATGGGCCTGGTCTACAAGATACACTACACGACCAAGGTACCCATGTACATGTCAAAATACTTCCCAAAGGTCAGTGAATACCACGATCACAACACCAGAGGGAGCTCCACAAATCATGTTAAACCCAGATTCGGCTCAAATAAGGGACTAAACACGTTTCGCAATTATGCCACATCAATGTGGAACGCCCTACCCAAAGCTGTAAAGGAATGTGGATCACTACCCACTTTCAAAACCTCTCTCAAGGGACACCTACGGGAGACTGCAATTCAACACTGGCCCCTGTAAATATCCTAACCCAACCCCCTCCAATGTACAGTCATTTACCTAGTATGGTTTTGTCAATAGTCCAATGTACAATTTTGGTTGTTTGTACAGTGTCTCCCCCCCCCCCCTCAATGTACAGTTTTACTTGTTTATACAGTGTGCCCCCCCCCCCCCCAACCACCTCCAATGTAAATTACCCAGTATGGTTGTCAATATCCCAATGTACCCAACCCCCCCCCCACCCAACCTCCTCCAATGTACAGTTTCTACGTCAAATGTATATACTCCCTTTTCTTGACTCCTTCTGTATCACAAACAGTACTGTATTTGCAAATCTGGTATGTCATAAATGTATAGATGTAGCAGTACTGACTATCTGTATGTCATGTATGTCATATATGTCCTGATGAATTGAAAATGGGGGACCCTGATGTGTGTATTGAGCTGTACTGTATTGTACCCATTCTGCAATCTGTTAATAAAGCTTTCAATCAATCAATCAATCAATCAATCAATCAATCAATCAATCAAGCAACTTGCAATGGGCCTGGTCTACAAGATACACTACACGACCAAGGTACCCATGTACATGTCAAAATACTTCCCAAAGGTCAGTGAATATCACGATCACAACACCAGAGGGAGCTCCACAAATCATGTTAAACCCAGATTCGGCTCAAACAAGGGACTAAACACGTTTCGCAATTATGCCACATCAATGTGGAACGCACTACCCAAAGCTGTAAAGGAATGTGAATCACTACCCACTTTCAAAAACACTCTCAAAAAACACCTACGGGAGACTGCAATTCGAAACTGGCCCATGTAAATGTCCTAACAACCCCCTCCAATGTACAGTAAAAATGACCAAGTATGTACAGTTTCTACGTCAAATGTATATACTTCTTTTCTGGACTCTTTTCGTATCACAAACAGTACTGTATTTGCAAATCTGGTATGTCATAAATGTATAGATGTAGCAGTACTGTCTATCTGTATGTCATATATGTTACGATTAATTGAAAATGGGGGACCCTGATGTAAACAAGACGAAAGTCTTTCTCTGGTCTGCATCCCCTTAACAATTGTATGTATTGAGCTGTACTGTACTGTACCCATTCTGCAATCTGTTAATAAAGTTTTCAATCAATCAATCAAGCAAGCCTGGTCTCTTTTGAAAGATAACATTCTGAAGTTTCGTACACAATAAATAAATATCACTTTTAGTGCTAATGAGTAATGTTGTGGAGGGCCAGATTAAACCGAATATATATATTTATTTATATATATATATTTAATTGTATTTGTATATTCTCTAATATTCCTTGATATCCCTTGTATATTCCTTGTACAATATGCATTGAATATCCATTCTAGCCTACTGAACATCCCATAATAGTCTCCATTCTACTATTGGTCGAGACCTTGGTGCCAGGCTGCCATACCCCTCAGACCCAGTTCAAACGTACCGCTCCACATGTACGAACAAGTCCTAGTTCCGCGTAGGAATCTGACTACCGCACCACTAATGGGACTATTTGTTCATAGTGCGTATATATACTGCGCTACTAAAGTAGGACTTTCTTTTCAGTCCAGTTTCTTACCCTCCAATAGAGTCACAGACGTAAAGCCTCCCCGCGACGCCACGTGTGGGAGTAAGGCCAAGTTCGCCTACCATCAGTATTGAGACATCGTGTATATTAATATTTGAATAGTCATATTTGGCACTATATCGTCGAGTTGGACGTAGTCTATTAAGCTAATAATAGTCTGTTAATATATAGTGCTTCGTGCGGTGAGAATACTACCGTAGTCAGTACCCCATCGTTTCGGGCAGAGAACTGGCTGCTTACCCAGGGTGGTTGACCCCACGTGAAGCTGCACCCGAGGAGCCCCAGAGCCGACGAGCGAGTGGACCTGTATACCGGATTATTCTACCGACGACAGCCCGCCTTCCCAGGCACGGATTATGCTTTGTATACTTTGATTATTCCATGGATAAAGACCCCCGACACTGCCGTGTGTTGGAACCCCCCCCCCTGGAGAGGACGCAAGGTGAGGAGACGCTCTGCAAGACGAGGTCGCTTCACGTCTCTCCCCCGTGGACCGGAGAGAGCCGGCCCACAAAGAGTCCACCTGCTTTCATCTGTGGTCCAAGGATCGCCGGCGCATTGAACGGCACTACAGTGGGTTCACCTGGGATACCCTTGGCCGGATGAGGCAGCCGGATTCTACCCCCCCCCCCCTCCTACTCCTGTCGGCTTACAAGCGACCGGATTAACCCCCCCCTAGTGTGTCCAGTATATAATCATTAAAGTATCATTGCTGCTATTCCTTAAACTATTCCAGGTCGTATATGTACCACCTGCGCCTTCAGAGATTGGACATTCTCTATTGATATACCGACGAATACTCTTGCCATAAAAGTGCATACTATTTCCATTCATAAATGTGATTGATTTGATTAAGTGCTTGCTCTACACACCATCGCTGTGTAGAAATAAAGACCTATTTCTAATTCGTACATTTGTGTTGGATCCGTTTCATCTACGTGACAGTGTTCATCATAATATATTTATGCCGTGTACTGGGTGGCCGAATATTAAGTACAAAGGTAGTGGTAGTAAGTATCATATCTAGTAATACAGTCAGGGAATTGTACCCCTCAGTTACAATTGGTCCTTCGAGCCGGAGGGTAATTAGTGTAATATTAATATAGTGTTATTAATATTGAAATGGCCTATGATGAACACTCCACGAAACGATCCTCCTAACCAACGCCCGCAGCGCGAACGACGGCTCCCTCAGTACTTAGAGGCCTACGCTGTCAGTCAACAACCTAGTCTTCTACTAACAGTAAATGCGGTAAAACTAGAAAGTAAAAGTATGTCTAACCCCAACGCCCAGACTACCCCGACCATAGAGGCCCCTACGGGCTCTAATGTAACTGACCAAGTTCACGGTGGGGACCAGTGGGAACCAGACATGACTTCACACCCCGCCAGTACTGAAGAAGTAGTCCCCGATGAGTCCCGGGAGGAATACAACGCTACCGAGAGAGAACTCGGCACGGAAGAAGACGGGGAGAGCACCGTGGAGATAGAGCTCCAAGGCTCCGCAAGGAGTACCCCGAGGGAAGGCTCCCCTATACAACCGCCTTCTCCCAGCGAGGCAGAGAGGACCCTACAGCAGGCCTTCCTCATCAGCCTGAACGCCGCTGCTGAACGCGACCGACTGCAGATCCAGCAGCGAAGCGAACACGAGCAGATACGTCTAGAAATAAGACGCATTCAGATGGAAGAGAATGTGGCCCGAGAACGAGCCGGTGCTCAACGGGACGCAGCGCGCGACAGACAGCAGTCGCAACTAATAGAACAGCTGATCAAACGGACAACACCCTCTCCCTCCGCCAGAGGCTCCAGGAACTCGTCTAGACACACCTCCAGGGCGGCATCCCCTAGCCGAGTAAACAACCCTGAACTTGACCAACAGACGAGGTCTATACCCCCCACAGACCACCTCCCCCCACCGGTCCAAGCGAGACCTAGCAACCGGGAAGGAGCAGCATATCCTGTGGAGAGGCTAAACCAGAGACTACAAGCACTGGATGACCTAACTGAAGACGAAGAGGAAGAGGAGGAGAACCACGCCCGACGACAGCACAGTACTCTACCGGACCAGGAGGTCCGGTACAGCCCAGGCTATACTCCCGCGGAGCTGCGCTACAGACCCCCGACTCTATACACGGGTGAGCACGACGCACGACCCGCACCGAGGAACAGCACCTGGACAAGCGGGCCATGGTACACTGCCGGTACCAGCCCATACCAAGGAGCAGGAGGAGACTCGCCTAGGAGGCCTCTCCCCCAACGCTCGCTGATGTATCCACAGTCAGTGTCATACATTGGCACGCCTATGGTACCCGACTTCACCCAAGAGAACCGGGCCCAGTATACAGAACTCCGCATGTGTCTGGAGACCATGTTGGTGGATGTATTGGATGAACGCCACAAATACGCCATCCTACTGAAGCACTTAAAGGTACCCCGCGCACATAATATAGCGCTCGCCTACGTGACTTCCACCACCCCATACACAGCAGCGCTGGTAGCATTGGACCAGAGGTATGGGCGCATATGGGATTACGTGATCCAGGAGATCCGACACATCGACCGCTTACCCCCAGCAATAGACAATCGAGCACTGGACGACCTGTCCATCAGAGTGCAGTCCCTGGTAGGGATGTTGGGAGCGCAAAGAGAGAAGGGGAGGCATGAACTTTACGCCAACTCAAATGTGGAAAGGATTCTGGAGAAGCTGCCGCCTGCTCGTCAGGAGCGCTTTAGGCGGCAGAGGGACCACAGAGACCCGAATGGCCCCGAACCGAACCTCCTCGATCTAGCAGACTTCCTGGCGAGAGAAGTCAGCAGCCTACGGCTAGATACATTCGGACGGAGCACCCCTGGCTCCAGAGAAGGAACCAGACGACTAAATGATGGAAGAAGATCGGTGACTGTGATGCACCAATCGGAGTCAGTACCGAGCAGCAGGAGCCACAGTACCCCCTCCAGAACGGAGAAGTGGAAGATAGTGTGCCCCTACTGTGAGAAAGAACACTGGCTAGCGCAATGTGACTCCTTCCCCAAGCTGAACGCGGAGGAAGCAGGTCAATGGATAAAGTCCAACAAGCGCTGTTTTCGCTGTGCGCGCTCACACATGGCAGCCGAATGCCGCTTAAAGAAAAGGTGCACCAAGTGCGATGGAGCCCATCTGGACATACTTCACGACAGTAACAGACGGCGCCCTTCACCCGCACCATCCAGCCGCAAAGCGAGCGTCATGTACATCGATCCCGCCAGCAGCAGTGGAGCCCGAGTACTCCTAAAAGTAGTGCGTGTGACACTAAGCTACCAGAATAAAGTCCTGGACACTTACGCCGTCCTCGATGACGGGTCAGAGAAGACCCTGCTGCTCGCCTCCGCTGCGGCCCAGCTAGGGCTGCGGGGAAGCGAAACCCAAATGACAATTCGGACAATAAGACGAGATTTGAAGACGATAAAGGGCGAGAATGTCTCATTCTCTATCGCAGCAAGCGGCCAGCCTGAGCGACGGTACCAGATTACAGACGCTTTCACCAGCCAAGAAATAGGACTGTCGCGGTACACATACCCCGTCGCCAAGCTGATGGAGAAATATGTACATCTGCGCAAGTTACCGATCCCGCTCATAGACAATGCTATGCCGACCCTGTTGATAGGCTCCGACCATGCAGACCTCATTGTCCCGATAGACCGGGTTCATACCGGACCCCGAGGCTGTCCTGCAGCAGTCGAGACCCGTTTGGGATGGACTCTCCAAGGCCCGCTCGCCAAATCTCTCAACCGAAGTACAGCCACTAGATGTCTCCACTCCCGAGTCACAGAGGGAGAAACCGCACTCCTGCAACACGTAGAGCGGCTATGGACCTTGGAACAAATGCCCTTTAAGAACGGAAAGAAAGACATTCGCTCTAAAGATGACATTTACGCCATTCACCTCCTCGAGACAGGGACCAAGAGAGTCCCGGTCAACGGCGTGTTGAGATACGCCACGCCACTCCTGCGGCGAGAAGGAATGCCTACTTTCCACGCCAAGACAGACGCCACAGAACGGTACCTGCTGAACACGGAGCGGCGCTTAGCCAAGAACCCCGCCCAAGAGAGTGTATACCGCGCTGAGATTGAGAAGCTCATCACAGCGGGACACGTCACAAAGATGGACATTAAAGAGGCTGACCAGACCACTGAATCGTGGTACGTGCCCCACCACAAGGTCCATCACAACGGTAAAGACCGCATAGTATTTAACTGCAGCTACCAGATCGGATCCCAAAATCTGAATAAAGAGTTACTGCCCGGTCCCACACTCGGCCCCTCCCTACTCGGCGTTCTACTCCGCTTCCGCCAGGAAAAGGTGGCCATCAGCGGGGACATTAAAGGAATGTTCCTGCAGGTGAGATTAGTAGAGGCGGACAAGCCCCTGTTACGGTTCCTATGGAGAGAGAAGCCAGGAGATGAGCACCCAGCCATCTACCAATGGGAAGTCCTCCCCTTCGGAACGACGTGCAGCCCCTGCTGTGCTACATTTGCACTACAGAAACATGTAGCAGAGGACCCAGCAGCGGACGAAGAGGTCCGACACAGCGTAAAGAACAGCTTCTACGTAGACAACTGTCTACAAAGCCTTTCAACCCAAGAAGAAGCCGAGGCTCTCCTGATTAAACTCTGCGCCTCATTGATCAAAGGCGGCTTTGATCTCAGGCAGTGGGCCAGCAGCGATCCGCAAGTACTGCGCAGCCTCTCCTCCGAGGACAAGGCAGCCAGCAGCGAGACCTGGATGGCTACAATCCCGGGAGAAGCCCAGGAGATGACCCTGGGATTGGTGTGGCGATTCAAAACAGATTCGCTTCACTACAGACACAAGCCCCTGACTACGGAGCAGGGAAGGCCGGCGGCGGCGCCGACCACCAGACGGAGTGTGTACACAACACTCGCCCGACAATATGACCCGCTAGGATGTATTCTACCGTACACCACCAGGGCAAAAATGATTGTACGAGCATTGTGGGACAAGGACCAGGGCTGGGACGACCCCATTCCCGCACACCTTGCATCCACCTGGAGAGAGTGGGAGATGGAGCTCCACTCACTCCCAGGCGTTAATATGCGCCGAAGCTACTTCCCACCCACGGTGAGGCCAGAGACATGTAAAATGGACTTACACGTCTTCAGTGACGCCTCAGAGGTCGCATACGGATCAGTAGCCTACTTACGGGCCCAAGAGAAGGGGGGAGAGATCTACACAGCATTTGTCCTCGCCCGCTCGAGAATAGCCCCACGCAAGCAACAATCTATCCCACGTCTAGAGCTCTGCGCAGCCCTAGCCGGAGCGCACCTAGCCACGCTCATCCAACGTGAGCTCACCATACCGGTGTCTAGAACAATCCTGTGGTCAGATTCCACGACGGTACTCGCCTGGATCAAATCGGACTCATGCAAGTACAAAGTCTTCGTGGGAGTCAGAGTCACCGAGATTCAAGACTTAACCGAAGAGTTAACCGGAGAAACAGAGTGGCGCTACGTTGATACAAAACAGAACCCAGCTGACGTCATCACCCGGGGGATGCCCCTGGATGACCTCACCCGTCGCAATGTCTACAGTGACGGCCCCGCATTCCTAAGACTCCCGGAAGGACAGTGGCCCATGCCTATCCCGAGGGAAGCAAGTCCAGAGGAGGTGGAAAATAAGAAGTCTGTGTTCTGTGGATTGAGCACCGTAGCCTCCACCGACCCTAACATAGACGATTGCACGTCCATAGAGAGTGCACAACAAAGAACATTCCTGCGGTACCACCCGGAGTGCAAGTCCCCCGCTGATATGTCAGCAGCTAACTACGAGGAAGCAGAATTGCTTCTACTGCAGCGAGCCCAGAGAGACTCGTTCCCCGATGAATTGGCCTGTCTACAGGGAGGAAAGCCCGTCCCATCCGACAGCAGATTAATTCATCTGGCCCCCGAGAGCGACGCTCATACCCTCATCAGAGTGGGTGGTCGCCTACGCAGAGCCCCCAATCTACCGGATGACATTAAACACTACCTACCGTCTCTACAGACCCGCCAGAAGTGGGTAAAGGAGAGAGACAATTTGGCAGAAGGAACAGTCGTCATGATTATTGATCAATCACTGCCCAGAGCTATGTGGCCGGCCGGCCGCGTAAGCAAAGTGATCACCGGTGCCGACGGCAAGGTCCGAGCAGCTGAAGTGCTCGTCCAGGGTCGCACTTACACCCGTCCCGTGGCGAGGCTCATAGAACTGCCTCGACTCCCAGACACAATCGATGATGACCATGACCCTACAACCCTATAACTTTGTGAAGTTGACTGACCCCTACAGCAAACCCTTATGTGTAAATAGACAACGCGATTAATCTGTCTCTGTTTAACTGATTAGGTCTGGGACCAATCAGGGGGTGGCTGTTGTGAAGGGCCAGATTAAACCGAATATATATATTTATTTATATATATATATTTAATTGTATTTGTATATTCTCTAATATTCCTTGATATCCCTTGTATATTCCTTGTACAATATGCATTGAATATCCATTCTAGCCTACTGAACATCCCATAATAGTCTCCATTCTACTATTGGTCGAGACCTTGGTGCCAGGCTGCCATACCCCTCAGACCCAGTTCAAACGTACCGCTCCACATGTACGAACAAGTCCTAGTTCCGCGTAGGAATCTGACTACCGCACCACTAATGGGACTATTTGTTCATAGTGCGTATATATACTGCGCTACTAAAGTAGGACTTTCTTTTCAGTCCAGTTTCTTACCCTCCAATAGAGTCACAGACGTAAAGCCTCCCCGCGACGCCACGTGTGGGAGTAAGGCCAAGTTCGCCTACCATCGGTATTGAGACATCGTGTATATTAATATTTGAATAGTCATATTTGGCACTATATCGTCGAGTTGGACGTAGTCTATTAAGCTAATAATAGTCTGTTAATATATAGTGCTTCGTGCGGTGAGAATACTACCGTAGTCAGTACCCCATCGTTTCGGGCAGAGAACTGGCTGCTTACCCAGGGTGGTTGACCCCACGTGAAGCTGCACCCGAGGAGCCCCAGAGCCGACGAGCGAGTGGACCTGTATACCGGATTATTCTACCGACGACAGCCCGCCTTCCCAGGCACGGATTATGCTTTGTATACTTTGATTATTCCATGGATAAAGACCCCCGACACTGCCGTGTGTTGGAACCCCCCCCCCTGGAGAGGACGCAAGGTGAGGAGACGCTCTGCAAGACGAGGTCGCTTCACGTCTCTCCCCCGTGGACCGGAGAGAGCCGGCCCACAAAGAGTCCACCTGCTTTCATCTGTGGTCCAAGGATCGCCGGCGCATTGAACGGCACTACAGTGGGTTCACCTGGGATACCCTTGGCCGGATGAGGCAGCCGGATTCTACCCCCCCCCCCCTCCTACTCCTGTCGGCTTACAAGCGACCGGATTAACCCCCCCCTAGTGTGTCCAGTATATAATCATTAAAGTATCATTGCTGCTATTCCTTAAACTATTCCAGGTCGTATATGTACCACCTGCGCCTTCAGAGATTGGACATTCTCTATTGATATACCGACGAATACTCTTGCCATAAAAGTGCATACTATTTCCATTCATAAATGTGATTGATTTGATTAAGTGCTTGCTCTACACACCATCGCTGTGTAGAAATAAAGACCTATTTCTAATTCGTACATTTGTGTTGGATCCGTTTCATCTACGTGACAGTGTTCATCATAATATATTTATGCCGTGTACTGGGTGGCCGAATATTAAGTACAAAGGTAGTGGTAGTAAGTATCATATCTAGTAATACAGTCAGGGAATTGTACCCCTCAGTTACAAGTAA
The DNA here is from genome assembly GCF_963971535.1 of Notolepis coatsorum. NCBI lineage: Eukaryota > Metazoa > Chordata > Actinopteri > Aulopiformes > Paralepididae > Notolepis > Notolepis coatsorum. The sequence continues at coordinate 90,299,691 of NC_140174.1, read as the reverse complement.
CATAGGGCTGAACATGAGTTGAACTTGTGTATATATTTGAATAAGCTGGAAAACAACGCAAATCCGTAGCCTGAAGTCTTACGTGTGTTGTCGGGCCTTACAAATACATTTGATTTTGATTTGATTATCAATAAGGTGATATCTGGAACACACAAACACACTATTTTTTAAATCACATGCCATGAAACTCTGGGACCTGGCTGGATTTAAGACTGCACAAATCATGTTTAAAGCACGAAACAATTCACTCCCGGGTAACATCCAAAAATTCTGTTATAGAGGGCGATTACAATTTAGAGGAGAGTCTAACTTCAAGAAACAGGCTGTTGATTCAACAATGTATGTATATTTCAGTTTGTGGAGTGAATATGAGTTGCATAAGATAATAGAGTGTGAAGGTATACTGAATACTGTCTATCTGTATGTCATGTATGTCATATATGTTATGATGAATAGAAAATGATGGACCCTAATGTAAACAAGACGAAAGTCTTTCTCTGGTCTGCATCCCCTTAACAATTGTGTGTATTGAGCCGTATACTGTATTGTACCCATTCTGCAATCTGTTAATAAAGTTTTCAATCAATCAATCAATCAATCAATCAAGGGGGTAGGAATACATACGTTTACTTAATCCTACTCCTGCTTGTTTGTTTTTTAATCTGTTTATTACTTGTTTTTTATTATTATTTATTTTCAATTTATGTTCGAAATAAATAAACGCATTCATTCAAGATATTGTGTGAGCAAAAGTATAGTTAATTTACTCATACAGTATGTACACTGGCCTCGCGCGGATCTCACAGCTGTGCCCGCACAGTGCAATACTCCAATTCAGCCATTGGGTGGGTGGCGCTGCTGAGCGGCCCTCACAGCGCGGTCGTCAGAGCGCGGCCCTGAGAGCGCCGCTCTGCAGCTGCATGCTTCTCCGGGAGTCCGGGGTGATAATCTGCCGCGCAGCGTAAAAAGTTGCACGCCTGACATATCGGCATGTAACTCGAGAACCGAGGCACGGATTTTGGCGATTCTGATGGCATTCGAACGGCAATGAATGGCGCTTTAATTCTGTCATTTACATGTTCTGCGAAAAATGCAGTTCCGAGCCTTCAGATGCTCGCAAATGGCAGTGAAAATGAAACTGAAACTGAAAAACAATGAAACCCGGACATTTCCATGAATTTATAAACCCCCCCCCCGGCAGTGGTGCAGTCGTAATATGGGCGAAGGCCAAACGCCACGCGCATACATGTTCCCTCGGTTGCGCACAGAACAGATGATACAAATTGTCTCATCCTTCCAGTCGGGAGATTAAGCAACCCCCCACCTACAGGGCTTGTATTTGGTTGTCGGTATCCTATTATTATGCAAAGTCTAGGTGATAAGTGCCGGCAGCCGGGGTATACGGCGCGACGAGTCATTTTTGTGTCGTCGCGCCGGCACTTTTCACCTAGACTTTGCATAATAATAGGATGCACGCACTTCTGCCTCAGTGACGAAGCCCAAACGTCGTTTGACCGCGTATGCCCAGCACTGCACCCCTGCCCCCCGGACGCCCCGGACAGGGCGTGAAAAGAGGACATGTCCGGGCAAAAGAGGACGTTTGGTCACCCTATGCTAGTAGCCTGGACTGTCTTAACAGAGCGGGGGTTAGCAGTACTAGCTATGGAAGCTAGGCTAACGTCTGTGCTAACAGTCTGGACTGTCTTAACAGACCGGGGGTTAGCAGTACTAGCTGAGGAAGCTAGGCTAACGGCTATGCTAGTAGCCTGGACTGTCTTAACAGAGCGGGGGTTAGCAGTACTAGCTCTGGAAGCTAGGCTAACGGCTGGGCTAACAGCCTGGGCCGTATTAACAGCGAGAGGACTAGCTATACCTGCGGAGGCAGGCGTGCTGGCAACCGGAGCTTCACCGGGGGCAAAGGACAAGAGCTCCCGAATCGGCCACCGGATCACACGGCCGTGCGCCTCCAGCTGGAGTGCCTGCTCCGCGCTGCGCTCCCCGACAGAGGTGAGCAGCGTGTACATAGTCCATCTCTCCTCTGAGGACGAAGAGAAAAAATCCCCCTTGAAGAACCTCTCCATTGAGAGGAGAGCGTTGCTCGCTCTTGCTGTCTTCGTGACTGCTGGGATCAGAACTGGTCGCGCCATTCTGTGAGGGTTCGGTGTGGTAATAGAAGAGGAGACCCCAAATGCAAGAACACAAGCGGAGAGAGAAAAGACTGAGACGACGGGATGAAGTGAACAGGCTTTTACTATACAGTTGCGACAGATACACGTTGCAAACGGTAGCAAAACAAAAGCGAACTGTACAACCCGAAAACAAACTCAGCAGTGCTGGAAAAATATGGACTAAGAGGAACGGATTCACGGGTACGGGTTTCAAGTACTTTTCATGACTGCAAATATCAAACCACCAGTGGGAACACAATGACTATCAAAATGTAAAAAGGTGTACATTTACAGTGTTGTCATTTAGCTGACATTTTATCCGAAGCGACTTACAAGTTTTATACAACAAGTTCTGTGCGACAGGTCATCAGGAAGGGCACAACTATATCAGCTGAGTAACAATGTTCATCAAAGTGTTGAGTGCTACAGTGTAGGTTAGGTTATTATGACAAGTGCATGACAGTAAGGTTAGTTAGGGTTAGATTTAACTTTATCAGTTGGAAGCAGGATAATCATTTACACAATGACTATAAAAATGCACAGATCTATTAGAATCAATGCCACTTAAGAGTAGACAAGAAAATGAATGGTTGTTTTTCATGCAAAAATAACTGGCTGCCTAGATTTTTTGTTTCTTCTCTATGCTAATATCGTGACACAGAGACGTGTGAGGAAACCCAAAACATCTCCCCACTGATGGTAATGCAAATGAGAGACTCAAAGAGAATAGGTATGTATGAAAACTTGCTCACCCTGAGGTAAGGTCAACTTCAATTTGACATCACAGATTATAAAGATAAAGAGACATTTTTGTCTGATTCCATGCAAAGATGGGATCCAAACGATATAAAATGCATGATGCTATTACACAATGAATTGAATTAATCCTAAATGATTTTCCTCTTTAGCTAAATAAATAAACGCATTCATTCAAGATATTGTGTGAGCAAAAGTATAGTTAATTTACTCATACAGTATGTACACTGGCCTCGCGCGGATCTCACAGCTGTGCCCGCACAGTGCAATACTCCAATTCAGCCATTGGGTGGGTGGCGCTGCTGAGCGGCCCTCACAGCGCGGTCGTCAGAGCGCGGCCCTGAGAGCGCCGCTCTGCAGCTGCATGCTTCTCCGGGAGTCCGGGGTGATAATCTGCCGCGCAGCGTAAAAAGTTGCACGCCTGACATATCGGCATGTAACTCGAGAACCGAGGCACGGATTTTGGCGATTCTGATGGCATTCGAACGGCAACGAATGGCGCTTTAATTCTGTCATTTACATGTTCTGCGAAAAATGCAGTTCCGAGCCTTCAGATGCTCGCAAATGGCAGTGAAAATGAAACTGAAACTGAAAAACAATGAAACCCGGACATTTCCATGAATTTATAAACCCCCCCCCCGGCAGTGGTGCAGTCGTAATATGGGCGAAGGCCAAACGCCACGCGCATACATGTTCCCTCGGTTGCGCACAGAACAGATGATACAAATTGTCTCATCCTTCCAGTCGGGAGATTAAGCAACCCCCCACCTACAGGGCTTGTATTTGGTTGTCGGTATCCTATTATTATGCAAAGTCTAGGTGATAAGTGCCGGCAGCCGGGGTATACGGCGCGACGAGTCATTTTTGTGTCGTCGCGCCGGCACTTTTCACCTAGACTTTGCATAATAATAGGATGCACGCACTTCTGCCTCAGTGACGAAGCCCAAACGTCGTTTGACCGCGTATGCCCAGCACTGCACCCCTGCCCCCCGGACGCCCCGGACAGGGCGTGAAAAGAGGACATGTCCGGGCAAAAGAGGACGTTTGGTCACCCTATGCTAGTAGCCTGGACTGTCTTAACAGAGCGGGGGTTAGCAGTACTAGCTATGGAAGCTAGGCTAACGTCTGTGCTAACAGTCTGGACTGTCTTAACAGACCGGGGGTTAGCAGTACTAGCTGAGGAAGCTAGGCTAACGGCTATGCTAGTAGCCTGGACTGTCTTAACAGAGCGGGGGTTAGCAGTACTAGCTCTGGAAGCTAGGCTAACGGCTGGGCTAACAGCCTGGGCCGTATTAACAGCGAGAGGACTAGCTATACCTGCGGAGGCAGGCGTGCTGGCAACCGGAGCTTCACCGGGGGCAAAGGACAAGAGCTCCCGAATCGGCCACCGGATCACACGGCCGTGCGCCTCCAGCTGGAGTGCCTGCTCCGCGCTGCGCTCCCCGACAGAGGTGAGCAGCGTGTACATAGTCCATCTCTCCTCTGAGGACGAAGAGAAAAAATCCCCCTTGAAGAACCTCTCCATTGAGAGGAGAGCGTTGCTCGCTCTTGCTGTCTTCGTGACTGCTGGGATCAGAACTGGTCGCGCCATTCTGTGAGGGTTCGGTGTGGTAATAGAAGAGGAGACCCCAAATGCAAGAACACAAGCGGAGAGAGAAAAGACTGAGACGACGGGATGAAGTGAACAGGCTTTTACTATACAGTTGCGACAGATACACGTTGCAAACGGTAGCAAAACAAAAGCGAACTGTACAACCCGAAAACAAACTCAGCAGTGCTGGAAAAATATGGACTAAGAGGAACGGATTCACGGGTACGGGTTTCAAGTACTTTTCATGACTGCAAATATCAAACCACCAGTGGGAACACAATGACTATCAAAATGTAAAAAGGTGTACATTTACAGTGTTGTCATTTAGCTGACATTTTATCCGAAGCGACTTACAAGTTTTATACAACAAGTTCTGTGCGACAGGTCATCAGGAAGGGCACAACTATATCAGCTGAGTAACAATGTTCATCAAAGTGTTGAGTGCTACAGTGTAGGTTAGGTTATTATGACAAGTGCATGACAGTAAGGTTAGTTAGGGTTAGATTTAACTTTATCAGTTGGAAGCAGGATAATCATTTACACAATGACTATAAAAATGCACAGATCTATTAGAATCAATGCCACTTAAGAGTAGACAAGAAAATGAATGGTTGTTTTTCATGCAAAAATAACTGGCTGCCTAGATTTTTTGTTTCTTCTCTATGCTAATATCGTGACACAGAGACGTGTGAGGAAACCCAAAACATCTCCCCACTGATGGTAATGCAAATGAGAGACTCAAAGAGAATAGGTATGTATGAAAACTTGCTCACCCTGAGGTAAGGTCAACTTCAATTTGACATCACAGATTATAAAGATAAAGAGACATTTTTGTCTGATTCCATGCAAAGATGGGATCCAAACGATATAAAATGCATGATGCTATTACACAATGAATTGAATTAATCCTAAATGATTTTCCTCTTTAGCAGAAAGGTGTTGAATTATATATATGAGGAGTTTTCTATGGCAGTTTTTATCATCCTCAGATCATATTGGTGAGAGGATGCGACGAGTGAGAAGGAGTGACTCGTGAACGGCCTGAACCACGAACGACAACGGGAGCACGGCAGAGAGGAACAAAACCCAGAGACCTGGACGACCCACAACAGCAGAGGACGACGAAGTAGACTGACCAAGGAGAAACTGATGGAGAGGAGATCCACCTTCGACGGCCTGAGAGAGGGAGACACCTACGAGTTCAGAGTTATCACCGTCAACGAGATTGGGCCTGCTGCGCCACTCCAGCAGTCTACGACAGACCAAAGCCAACACTGTGTATCTCTACCATCCGTGTGGGAGAGAGCGTCCTACTGACTGGCCACTACACCGGCAATCCCTCACCCTCCTTCAAGTGGTACCGCGATGACGAGGAGTGGAAGACCAAGCCCGAGCACAATGGCAGACATGTGGTGGTGGTGGAGAACACAGGCTCCAAGAAAAGAGTCTGCAAAGCCACTATAGTTGACCGCCCCACTACTCCCAATAACCCTGTGACCCTTGACGAGGTACACAGGGAGTGGATGGCAACCTCCTGTAGGCCCCCTCTGAATGATGGAGGAGTGAATGTTTCCCGACACATCGTCAAGAGGAGACATCAGAAACCTATGGACCAAGAGGCATCCGAAACACACACATTGTCCACATTGTTATGTATTTATTATTATTATTTTTACTGTCTTACTGTTTGGCCCTGCCACACAACAGACTCACAGAAACATCGACTGAATGTACGATACGTTCAACACACAGCAGGTCACCACAAAAGGACACATCCCTGGCAGAGAACAGATTGTCAACAGCGACGCATCAACTGTCAGATTCACAAACAAGAACTGTTTCACAAAGTTCATATGTATCTGGAAAATTATGAACTAAGAATATGACAAAATACAATCAGTAAGATTGCACTAACCAATTTTATAATAACAAGCAAAAATGGATTGCTAAAGGAAGGAATGATCAGAGTCACATTGCATCACATGTGAACAACCTTAAATTGCCAAATTATATTGTTAAACAGGACAGAACCAGTTGGTTTGTTCCAAGACACCAAGTTTGTTTGACCATTGATAGTATGCACCACAGCAATATACTAGAACAATGCATAACGGTTATCATAATCATCTTTTATATCAGTTTCTTTATATAAACCACTAGGTTAACGGTTTTTAAATTTTTTTATACATTAGCCACTAGGTTAATGCCTATTTGTAAATCCTGTTCCTGATAATTATGCACACGATTTTGTGTTTTTACCCTGTGCACTCTGACCACACAGAGAACAGTGTTCACATGTGTTTAATTGGTTGAGTATTAATATGTCTATATGTGTGCGACCATTGATATTATCATGAAGACACATAGCTAACACTTAAATGTCTGATTCACAATGTGAATGACTGGAGATAAGTGCCAAGCCAAGATATGCGCTAATGATTATGTTGTTTGTTTGATATTAGAGTTGAGGACCACTCATTGATATAGATATTTGAGGGGTTAAATCAGATTATTATTAATAAAAGAAAAAGGTGATATTCCCACATCTCTGATATCAAAGTAACACAAAGACCTTAATCCAGTCAAGCAAGTCATGAATCACGTATGTAAATATTTCTATTTAAGCTGTTATTTGAACCACCAGATTAAGGATTTGAATTGATTTTCATTCATTAATCCGGTAAACCAATAGATTACATTGGCCAATTTTCATTATTTTATTTATTTTCTATTCATTCATTATCTGATAACCGATGGATTACGGCGATCTCATTCTTTTACCATGTCTATTAACTTTTCATTATTTTACTTGTTCCAAATAATCCTGGTATATTATATATTGATCTCACCCACATTATAAAGAGAAGGGACTAACTGTGGAATAATATATTGAGCCCCCAACTTTCATGTAAAGACACCCGCCTCCCTTCCTTTGTTCCCTATCCTGTCCCCCCCCCCCCACCCATTTGACCTATCAAATGGCCCCCCGCTCCCCCTTCACACTATATAATCCCCCTCCTCACAAAGATTCAGCCTTCTCTACCTGAGCGATTTTAGCTGATCACCTGGGCGAAAGCCTCAGCCATTTTCTCTAAACTACCATGTGTATATTTCTATCTGTCTGGCTAATAAACCTTATTAACTGGATCTCGGTTGACTGAGTACGTTCTTCAGGATATCCACAATATCCCACACCACCCTCTGACCTGCCTCGTTATTGTGGTCCTGCAGCTAACCAGGTCTCCATAGTGGGGGTAGCTCCTGTAGCTAGTCCTGCCCCGACAGCAGTGGAGGCTGCTGACCAAATTTTTAGGTGAAGCACAAATTATTATATTATATTATATATTAAATAATATTTTTAAAACATCCCCCACTGTGTGTCAGTGGTCAGTGGACACAGATGAAAACATATTAACATTAGGTGACAGCGGACCTGACCAGATGAAAACATATTAGGTGACAGCACACCTGACCAGATGAAATCATATTAGGTGACAGCGCACCTGATCAGATCAAAACATTTTAGGTGACAGCGCACCTGACCAGATCAAAACATATTAGGTGAAGGTGACAAGGAAGCCACAGACTCATACCCCCCCGACACTCAACTAACCGCCTCTGACAGTCCTTCATACCAGTGGCCATCAGGCTCCACAACAGTGGGCAGCGACTGCTGCCAGACATCAACCTAGAACTAATAGGAACCCAAGTAGGACAATAACACTACCTTATGCATACTGCACCTTATGTGGATACTGTGATACTGTGATACTGTGAATAATGAATAATGTATATTTCAGTTAGTTAGATAGTAAATTATATTGACCTATTTGTTTACACTGCTTGTGTTGTTTTCACTACCTGTACCCCCCCCCTTCCCCCATGCTGCTATGATGCCTGAATTTCCCCAAGGGGATCAATAAAGGAATATCTTATCTTATCTTAAAAGGAAAGATGAAATTACCTACCTGGGTTCCATCCTATAGAGGCAAATCTTTCCTGTGACAAAATGGGATCCAATGTAATAAAACTAAGTCAACCAACGAACTAGATTCCTGTACCGGATCTCCTCTCTGGTAAACAAGAATACCTTGAAGACTCTAACAGGAGCACTCATTCAAGGGTACTACGACTATGCTTGCACCTCATGGTACCAAAGCACCTCAAAGGCACTAAAAACAAGATTACAAACATCACAAAACAAACTGGTCAGACTACTGCTTGACCTTACTCCTAAAACCCACCTCACCCCTGTCCACTTTGACAACCTAGGATGGCTTAGAGTAGACGACAGAGTACAGCAACTTGCAATGGGCCTGGTCTACAAGATACACTACACCACTAAGATACCCATGTGCATGTCGAAATACTTCCCAAAGGTCAGTGAATACCACGACCACAACACCAGAGGGAGTTCCACAAATCATGTTCAACCCAGATAAAATAATAATAAAAAAAAAAAAAAAAAAACGTTTTTTTTAATAAAAGAAAATAGTCATAACTTAGAAATTAGATTGCATAGGTCTATGAATCGATATCGCGATTCTGTTTCGATTAATTGCCCAGCCCTACAGTGTGTACAGTAAGTTAGCTTGGTGATTATCATTGTGATGTAGGCTAAGCTGCCTAGCTACTGTTAGCATACAAGCACAGCCTACTTACTTTTTCATCCACAACGTTTTTTCTGATCCAGATGCATAAATCCACTTCTTCATGTTGCTCAGTTGCTGGTTTATACTTCGGTCCTAATGTTGGCGCAAAGTTTAATTTAGCCTGACTTGTTATAGCTGTACAGCTTACTAACTACTAAACAACAACTTTCTCGAAACTGGCCACCGTAAATGACCAAAACCCCCACCACCTCCTAATAGACAGTCTCCTCCCCACCGCATGTATATATTCCCTCCCCGCCGTATGTATATTCCCCTCCCACCCACCCACCCCCTCCAAATGTACAGTCCCCTCCCCATCATATGTATATACTCTGTCAGGATCTAGGGGTAACAGTACTGTATATTTGAATACCGCCTATGTCACAAATGTATCAGTACTAAATACCTATATGTCCCTATGCCATAAATGTCATGTATGTTATGTATGTCATAAATGTCTATATGAATTGAAAATGGGGGACCCTGATGGAAACAAGACAAACGTCTTTCTCAGGTCTGCATCCCCTTAACAATTGTATGTATTGAGCCGTACTGTATTGTACCCATTCTGCAATCTGTTAAATAAAGTTTTCATTCATTCATTCATTCATTCATTCATTCATTCATTCATTCATTCATAGTCTCAACTTTCACATAGTCAAAATGGGTCCAGCTGCATGTGAGGAGGATAGGTTTAGCTCGGGCCAATCTCAAGTTTCTCAAGTTTCTTTATTAGTTGTCATACAGAAGTACAGAATACTTTTATACAAAATGCTTATGTTACATTTTGTATAAAAGTATTCTGTACTTCTGTATGACAACTAATAAAGAAACTTGAGAAACTTGAGATTGGCCCGAGCTAAACCTATCCTCCTCACATGCAGCTGGACCCATTTTGACTTTGCAATGCAGAAATCTCTGATTGGATTTACAAGGCTGCCAATCATATTCAACCTCCGTGTATTGGATGTCAAGGGCTGTCAATCAATCAATCCTCCATTCAATGGCAAGAGTTTAACTGCACAGACCGTTCTTAGATGAAGTTAATAGCCTATTTTGATTTGCTGTTATTTATTATTTATTTAACAATGGGTCACACCTGTGAAGTTTTCTTCACGAATAATTACTGCAGGCAATACTGCAGTGCAGGCCTGCTCAGAGCTGTCAATTTTGGCCATTTTTGAAGAAAAAAAAATTCACTGGCATTTTTTTTACAGAGGAAAACATTTATAATAAAAAAAAATAACAATAATTAAAAAAAAAATATATATATATATCGTTTTTTTTTTTATTATTTTTTTTATATATAGGTATATGTAAATTAATAATAATTATGAATTATGAGTGAATTTGTGTTTCACGTGTTGTCATAGAGAAACCTCCACTGCCCGACAGCTAGCCTAGCCTCTACAGCTAGACCTAGCAAGGCTCGGAGGGCGAGCGGGGCTAGTACCGCTAACAAGGCCTCCACAGCTGATCCGGCCGTCGCTGCTTGCCTGGTTCCGGTCGGTGTAGCCCCGGCTGTCACCGCTTCCCCTCCGGCTTCCACGCCCAGCCCAGCCGCTACGCCTGGTTCGGCTGCTACGTCAGGTCCTGTGCCCTCATCTCCGGATCCTACGCCATGCCTCGTCGCAGAGACCGGTCCGGTCTCCACACCCTGCTCAGCCCTCCTCTCCGGGTCTCTGCACCCATCGCCACCCCCCTCGTCGGGCCTCTGTTCCCAGCTCCAGCCCTCCCCTCCGGGCCTCTGCACCTGTTTTCAGCCCCCCTGGCTGCTATGCCCCTCCTGGGTTCTCTTCTCGGGCTCCCCGGCCCCAGTTCTCCAGGTCCTCGCCCTCACCTCAGTTCGGGGTCTCTACCTCCTGCCCATAGCTGTCAATCATCCCGTTTTTCCCGGGATTGTCACGTAATTCAGGAGGGGTTTAGCGCGAAATGTATTACATTCTACGATGGACTTGAGAGAAGATTGTGTGGTTCCACCAGCTAAGAAAGCCAAGAAGAGCTGCAAATATCTCGCCAAGTGGGAGACGTTCCCGTACCTCACGAAAAGCAACGTTTCAACACTCTATGCTTTTTGTAAATTATGCCGCGCTGATTTCAATGTCGCACACGGAGGAAAAAGCGACGTCAGTCATCATGACCAATCGGCGAGGCATAGAGGCTATGAAACATTTTCACAAATACACTCCTTCTCAGAAGGTGTTGAGAAATGCGAGGTCTGCAACCTATACCTACAACAGGTCCCTGGCCGATGCAAGAGACCCCCACAGGGAATGAAGTGGTATCCCCCATCAATTCCAGAGTGATAAAACAGTCTAATTAGATTAGATTAAAATGTATTGTCATTATACAGTACAACGAAGACATTTGGCATCCAACCAGAGTGCAAATGTAACAGTAAAGTGCAATAGTAATATACAATACTAATCATATGTATGTACAGTACAGATCACTTTAAACAAAATGTCACTTTAAAGGAAGGAGGTATTGTATAGTTTAGATACATTAAGAGTTACAATTGTATTGTAGTGTACATAGAAACCAGTTTTTCAGGAACTTGGCATGTCTTTTTTTATCATGCATATCTTGTGTTACCTATTCTTTTTTCTATGCCTATTTTTATTGTATTTTGCACAATCAATCCACATTTCACTGTATGTATGTGACAAATAAACCTCTTGATTCTTCTTGAGTTGTAGTATTAATATGTACAGTGATGAAGGTATAAAGACACTATGGTGTATTATGGTAGCCTACAGTGATGAAGGTATAAAGACACTATGGTAATACATTGATTGATAACTTTAACAGATTGCAGAATGGGTACAATACAGTATGGCGCAATACACAATTGTTAAGGGGATGCAGACCAGAGAAGGACTTCTTCCCCCATTTTCAATTCATCATAACATTTATGTATGCATTGTAAGATTTCAATAAATATGAACATGTTAATGCTATACTACTACATAACGTGAATTTATACTGAATTTGTCTTACACTTCCATTAATTTAATGCAGGGTGTTCACAGCATTTCACTTTCAACCAGGTATCTGTTTAATTTAATTTAACGAGGGGGAGGAGACTACATTGGGAGGGGGCGGGGCCGGGGGGGGGGGGGGGGGGGGGGGGCGGGGCGAAATGTCCCGTTTTTTCAAATGCCAATGTTGACAGCTATGCTACTGCCTCGCCCATTCCCGGACATTATCGAGCATCTGGAAGCCGCCCGTTCGGGGGGGGGGGGGGGGGTACTTTAACGACCCCAGGCCCTAGTGGGCCTGGGATAAGGAAGCATTGGACATTCTCTACCTCCTTTCGGTGGTCTCATGCCGCCCTCTAGTGGGCACCATCATTTTTGCCTGTTCTGATAAATGTAATTAATGTAATTAATAGTTTGAGTAATGTAATGTTATGTGTGTTGTCGTTGTTGACGTTCCCTTCCCTGGTGTGATGTTTCCCCTGTCTGGTTGTATTTTGTAATTATGCTTATGTGTCTAGTTGGTTAAATGTTTGTGTTTTAGACTGGCCTGGCCAGCTGTTGCCAATAATAATTAGTCTGGTATTTAAGTGTGTGTCTTCCTCTCCTCGTTGTGGCGTCATACCTCCAGTTTCCCCTGTTCCTGTCCACGTCGTTGTTTCACATTGTTTCATACTAAGTAAGTGTTAGTGTTTTGATGTTGCCTGTTTGTTTTACGCGCTCAAGTTTGTTGTTCTCTAGTGCCGGCATGGCTGCGGCGTTTATGTTTTTTGTTTGTTCTCTAGTTTGTTGTTTATTGTGCCAGCACGGCTGCGCCGTTTATGTTCTATTTCGTGTAGTGTTAAGGGGAACTAAAGTAAAGTCATTATCTACACGAATCCTGCCGTCTCTGCCTCTCTCATCATCTTTGTACGCAATATTGGGTTCTCTCTCCCACTCGTAACAGTAACAGTAACCAGCTGTATTAATAGTCTCCCGAGGAGCTAATTACCAACCACTCACAGGTGCGTAAAGTAGAAAAGCGGCACGCCCCCTCGTTGGGCAGCATGCAGTCCTTTCCAGCCCTCACAATAATGTGTGCATTTTGTGTCAGGTGCATCTATTATAGATCAGTTATGCATTTCTCTTCCAAATTTAACCCGACAAGTATTTGCATATTAAATGCAGTCAATTGCACTATGCTTAGAAACGGCATGCATGGAATGTTTAGGTTTGAGTTGTTACCATGATTACAATCTGAGAAGGTGACAGTTGATTAAACTGCACCTCAAGTGAGAAATATTGTTCCTTTACTGATTTAGAAAATAGCACACAAAAAGGTAGGCTAACTTACATTTGATACATACTGTATGCTGTATGGTTTGTAAAGTAAATGTTACTCAAACTGCAGTACACTTTACTCAAACTGAGTACAATTTAACTCAGTTAGAGTAAAATGTACTCAGTTTGAGTAAAATTTATTCTGCAAAATTTACTGTGTAGTTTACTTTAGATAGAGGTAAGTTCTACTAAAGTAAAATATCCCTTTAAGTCCTTGGATGTTATGTAAACAGGGATACACGAGGAGTTAAAGGAACACGCCAGTGTTCATGCAAATCATGCAGTGATTTCATCACCTCAAAAGCCAAAACAAAAACGAACTGGTGTCGTGGAGTCACACAGCTGTCTAGGGTATGGGCGGCTAACGTTAGTTAGCCTGATTTATTGATTGATTGATTGATTGATTGATTGATTGATTGATTGATTGATTGATTGATTGAAACTTGTATTAACAGATTACAGAATGGGTACAATACAGTACAGCTCAATACACACAATTGTTAAGGGGATGCAGACCAGAGAAAGACTTTTATTTATTTCGTCTTGTTTAAATGAATTGAAAATGGGGGACCCTGATGTAAACAAGACAAACGTCTTTCTCTGGTCTGCATCCCCTTAACAATTGTGTGTATTGAGCCGTACTGTATTGTACCCATTCTGCAATCTGTTAAATAAAGTTTTCATTCATTCATTCATTCATTCACATCAGGGTCACCTAGCGGTGTCTAACGTCAGTTAGCTTGGCAGCTCGCGTCAATTCAATTGAAGGTCCGAGCTGGTCTGTGTCTAATGAAATGCGGTTTGATAACCATTTTTTAACCTCCCCTTCTCCTCCCCTCAGCACCTCATCTTCTCTCAATCTCCTCTCCTCCCCTTCTCCTCTCCCTAACACCTCTTCCCCTCATCTCATCTCCTAATCTCTCCCCATCACATCCCCTTCTCTCTTTCTCCCAGCACCTCCTCTCCTCTCCTTCCACAGCACCTCCTCTCCCTGTCATTTATCCTCCTCTCTCTCTGTTCCTCCTGTTTACTATACAGGCCATCCCATTCCTCCCCATGGCACAGACCTGTTACCAAGGCAACCACACAGCACGATGGGAAGCAGCAGCTACACTACTCACACCGGGTTGGCCGACCGTCCATACTAACACAATTGGCAGTGTTAGCGGGTGAGAAACCCGGCGAGGGTGGGTCCTGGTCGTTGTAAACAGCGACTCCTACAGTTCTGTCGGGGCGCCTGCACAGCAAGGGAAGGATCTGGGAAAGGTAGTGTGACCTTCCACACGTTACACTCTCCCAGTGAGTTCGCGCTGCCAGGTGAAAAGAATCGTTGGGCTGGGTACACATGTGTCGGAGGAAGCATGTGATAGTCTCTGTCCTCCCGGACCGACGGTAGGGTGTAGAGTGCGCAACGACCAGGAAGGGGATTGGGAATTGGCATAACGACTAACATTGGGGATGGGAGAAAATCGGAGAAAAAGAAGGAGGAAAATTGTCACAAAAAAAAAAAAAAAAACACTGCCATTGGAAAGAGGAGCCTTTTCCCTATCTATCCATGATGTATGATTTGACCATACTGTAATAAGGTCAAGGTCAAGTTCAAGGTAAAATATGAATTTATAATTAAAATGGATTATAATTTATTACTGTATCTACAAATCCTTCTGTTTAATCATCTTCCCTTTATTCCTTTGCTTAGATTTGATTTGTACACTTGATCTCAAGAAGGTGCTGAATGAGCTCATGGAGCATAATCAAAAGAACCTCAATGTTTTCCAATTCTACACTGCCATAATCCAAAGCATCCTCACCTCATCCATCACAGTCTGGTACGGTTCCACTGACAAACACACCAAACACAAACTCCAACGCATCACCAAGACAGCCTCCAAAATAATTGGCTGCCCCCTCCCCTCTCTGGACTCCATCTACACCTCACGCACAGTCACCCGCTCTGGTAAAACAGTCAACGATCCCTCCCACCAGCACACCACTTATTCCAGCGCATGCCCTCAGGTCGCTACAGGTCAATTTCAACCACACACACGCTTCACAAACAGCTTTTTCCCCACAGCAGTCCGAACACTAAACACCCTTGCACAGACGGGCAAGCATCCAAACTGAAATTAACATGAACTGAACTGAGCCGATGTCTGTGTTTTGGTGAGATAATCATTTCTTTGGTTTTGGATACATTTAAATCCAGAAAACAGCCATCACACCAGTCTACAAAGTCTTGTATTATGGGTCCATGTGATTTATCTGACTGACTGAGAAGAACAAATTTTACAATATGGTGATTTATATATTTGCTAAGACAGTAGTTTGTGTATAAAACAAAAAGAAGAGAAGAAAGAACACAGCCTTGCGGTGAGCCAGTGGAGATTATAATTGATTTGGAACTTTTTCCATTTATACTGACTGTCTTGAGTTCTATTGGTAAGAAAACTTGGTTGGTGATCCAAGTGAAAGTAATTTATAAGTGTTCCTACAAGTATGTGAGGCTGCATTGTATTGAAGGCTGACAAAAAGTAAGAAAGTTAAAGTGAAATTAATATTAACATTAATATTAACATGTACAATTTTTAGATATTAACCCCTTCATTCCCGGAAATGCCCAAATCACACAAAAATGTAGATTTATGATATTGCATGCTGAATAAAAATTAAATGCATCAAATTACATTCTCTAATGTTTTTACATATAAGGGATGATGTGAAATTATGTAACATTTTCAGATATTAACCCCTTCATGCCTGAAAAAGCCAAATCCAGTATTCTAGAATGTTCGGTGTATGATGTCATGGCAGCTCTGCTTTGTGGACTCGTCACATAACCCACATGATGTCATGGCAGCTCTGCTTTGTGGACTTGTCACATGACCCACATGATGTCATGGCAGCTCTACTTTGTGGACTCGTCACATGACCCACATGATGTCATGGCAGCTCTGCTTTGTGGACTCGTCACATGACCCACATGATGTCATGGCAGCTCTACTTTGTCAACTCGTCACATGACCCAAATGATGTCATGGCAGCTCTTATACTTTGTCGACTCGTCACTAGGGCTGTCGCGGTATGAAATCTTCTCACCGCGGTTTTGTGTATGGGCACTTTATAAAACATTCTCAACATTCTGAAATGTGATAAAAGTAGGGATGTGAATGTGTACACGAAGTTTGAATCATAAATGTTTAGAAAAAATCCTAATGCAAAACACGTATTATTATTGATAATAATTTTTTTTAAACATTCATAACAAACTGTAGCCTAACCTACAATCGTTGTCATAAATGTGGAAATAAATACTTACCTACTAAATACCAAGCGTCTTTCAAATCATCACGTTAGTTAATAATTTTAACCAGCCAACGGGTGCGCGCATAAATTCACTCTGGGGGTGGGGGGGGGGAGAGGAGAGGAACGCTAGCTCAAATGACCCTGCTTCATGGGTTTTCAAAATATATTCAGATGTGTTCTTAATTATATCTTTTATTTCATCATCCAAACAGCCAAATATGCCTATTTATTGAATATTTGTATACTGCTATGCTGGCGTTAGGCATTAGACTTTCAGCAGTCGTATAGAATTACAGTGTTCCCATGTGTAAACGGTTAAAGATGGAAATAACACAGATAGACAAATAAGCAGTTTATTTTTTAGCTTTTTTCCCTGCCCTTTTTTGAGGGCACTCCATCCACCCCCACTCTTCGGAGGACAACATTATTATTTATTATACGTTTTAACTATTTAGTCAGTTAGTTTAACAGTTTATTACCTTAAAGGAAAACTCCAACATTTTGGGAAATTAGCTTATTTAAAACCTCTTAAGCTGCAACGTCCCTCATATGGGACGTTTTTCGGACTTTTTGCAACTGGCACTTTGGCGACCCCTAGTGGCTCGGGTGTGCATATTTTGTAATACAATATATATATATATATATCAAATTGAAGGCTTATTTGTTGCCTGTCGATAGCGACAAAATCAGACAAAATCCATTCAGCGGTTCTCGAGTTACATGCCGGTATTTGAGGCTTGTGCAAAGTACACGGTATTGCGCAAAATACCACTCGCGACTCATGCTGCAGTAGTTCCGTCAATCTAGATCCGATCTCGAAAATGATTGTGGATCGTTGTAGCCAATGAGTGTGGCTTCCAATGATACCCCATGTGGGGATGTGTGAATCAGGGATCTAGGTGAACAACTAAATTCTTTAACAGGAAGCCAAATGAATTGAAGTCTATGAGAAAACTGAGTTATAGATTGTATAGCTTTACGCTCTGCTCTATTGGAACTATCCCTTTATCCATTCTAACAATGAAAAACATTCTCCACATGTACAAACCTATTTACCTCCGCCTGGCCACACCCACATCCGCTCCTATATAAGCGGGTCGTGGCCACACAATCAGCTCCTTCCCTACTTTCACCACCGAAAGTGTCTGTATACACCAATTTAGTTTAGTGCCAAAAGTAGTTTGTTGGAAAGGAGCTACGTTGACATTGTTTTTTCTCTCGCTAATTTTCGAAAAAACAAAGAGATAATGTCTTCACCGTCGGAGGGTCTAGACGACTACAACGCTACCCTCCACCAGTGCTTCACTGTCGCGGCGTCCTCCGTGCGTCGTGGGGCATTCCTGGCTCCACGGTTGTGGCAGACAGGTGCGCTTGAGCGGCGCCCGGAGGAGAGTGTGCTTCGCCGAGGGGCCGTTGAGCTTCCATCTCCTGTGAGGTGGCGGAGTTCCGGCCCTGGTTCCCCCGCCAGAGGGCAGTTGGCCGACAGGCGGACAGTTCCTCTGGTGGCCGAGGATTTGCGTCGGAGACTCTTCGCCTCGGCTCGTTCTCGTTGTAGGACGGCGAACAGCGGGGGTGAGCGGCCTAGTGGCAGTATTGTGCTGGAGCCGAGCGAGAGTTCCCTTGCCTCTTCTCCATATCCGATGGAGACTGAGGATTTCATGGAGGGGGCGGGAGCTCTCTTGTTGGAAGGCCCGGCGGAGACACTCTCCCCTTCAGGGACTGGCAGAGAGTGCTACGTCTCCCTGGGGACCCTCGTACTCTGGGGCTGGGTTAAGATCTCCACCCCGGAGACGAGATGCCCAGCTATCTGCCGCGTCGGACGACGGCTCCCGGTGCAGCCTCCCATACGCGAGGGACGCGAGTGACATGGAAGAAGGTATGCAAGGGGAGTTGCTTGCCTTGTTCCTCAAGCTCATGGCGGCCGCCGCAGCCGCCAATGGCGTGGCGTTGCCGCAGCCACTGCTGGCACCTGTTACCGATGACATGATAGGTCATCTCTGACAACGCCGTCCTGTGAGGAAGGCGGGCGTTGTCTGCCCATTCTTCCCAGCAATGGAGGCCTACGTGGCGCAGGGACAGGTAATATCCTGCATCGTCGGCCTTACCCCCTCCTATGTGCCAGTCACGCGGGTGGTGGGTTTGGTCCAGGGGCTGAAGGACGGGGTGCCTTGACTTGATAGCCTGATGGCATCTATCCTTTGCCCTGAGATGGTGTGGGAGCCGTTACAAAAGCCATTTCCCCAGGGGAAATCGGCTAGGCAGTTGGCTTCATGGAGTGACCAGGTGTACATCGCCTCAACACAGAGCCTGGCTGCAACCTCCAACATTGCGCAGCTGGCGCGCTACATGTCGGGGCTGATGGCGGGCGGGGCGGTACTGGACGACCGTCAACGGTACCTCCACGCCCAGGCGGCTGGAGCCATCCTGCATCTGATTCAGCTGCAGGCGATAGCTGCCGGGAAGGAGTGCGCCCTGGCCATTCTCATCCAGCGCCACCTTTGGCTGGAGCAGGCGGGGGTTCCGGACCGGAGGATTCCACTGCTTGAGGCCCCCCTCTCCGATGCTGGATTCTTCGGGTCAGCTATGCAGCAGATGACGGCAGCCTGCAGAGAGATGGAGGAGGAGAACTCCGTGCTCCAATCCCATTTTCCCCGACCCGATGCCACCGGTGACGTGAGGAGGCAACGCCGGCAGAGGTCTGCGGCCGTCGCCACCGTCACCACCGCCGCTGCCGGGCCTTCTAGGAAGAAGGCCAGGAGTGGAGGAAGTGCCGCTACCGCTGCAGCCAGGAGCCCTGCGCCCGGAGGGAACGGTAGGGATCGACGTGACCAGGCGGCTCCTCAGCACCGCCCCTCCGGGCAGGCTTCCCGTGGGGGCAAACGGCGTTCTGCACGCGGCAGGCGACGCTAGTGACTCCCCTGTTTGCCCCTGTCCCCTCCCCCCCCAAATATGATTTTTTTGTTATTAAATAAAGGGTCCCTCCTGGTGAGGGACTGTTTTTTGTTACAAAACGTGTGTTGATTCACTATATATTTGGGGATACGGTGTAAACCCTCAGCTACTGCTGGGGTTGTGCTCTTGCTTAGGTAGTGCAGTTTTCTCTGAAAATTGTTTGGTCGCTATTATGTATGACTTAGCAAGGCCTATAGCTAGCACTTGGTCGAGGACTTATGTCTTCTCTCGTCATTAAAGACGGCGTTCCTCTTGTAGTAGTGAGTGAACTTTTGCCTTTTTTATTGTGTAATGAGGGTTGTGTGTATCGTGTTTTTACGTTTGAGTAAACGTGGCATTGTGTCCACAACTGAGTTGGGTGTTAGCCTACAGAAGTTTACATATATAGCTCTTGTACCAAGGCCTTGGCCACTCTCTTTGGTCTGTGTTTTTTCTTTACTTTAGGGTAAAGGTGTAAAAATTCAGGTGGCAAGTTCGCACATGAGCCTGAAGCCGTGTATAAAGTCCGTTTTTTGCACAAACAAGGTTATCTGGCGTGCAGAATGTGAGGCTATTGCCCTAACGGGTATATGCGCTTTCATGTAGCATGCTACAACTGGTGTCATGGCGCTGCTTTGTTGTTGCATCGTATCAGGGGTGAGGGGTCTAAGGGGTGGACTGATAAACCCCTCCCCCCTTTACTGATTGGCCAGGAGGTTGGACCTCCTGCCTGTCAGTCTCCCTGTCGGCTGAGGGGGGGGGGGGTTCCCTGGTTCCACTCCATATTAGGATGGGTGGGTCACAGGATTTCCCCCCGGCCATGGAATACGTCACTGGGCACGTTTTTTCCTATTGGCCATGAGACATCCGTGAGTTTTCAGGCTCTGTGCTGCAGACCGCTGTCATTGTCAGAGTTGGATGATGCGATGCATTCGAAAACTGTTTGTTTTCTGCTCTGCTCTATATTAAAGTGTGTATTGGGCCGTTGGTCACTTGGCCCAATTATTACATGTATCTTTTTCAATTGTTACTCACGTAGAGCTCTCTGGGGGAACTTCTGTCTTCCCCTCTTATGTAAAGAGCAGAATTGACAGGGTTTTACCCACAGACGTGTCATTGATTGATTGATTGAAAACTTTATTAACAGATTGCAGAATAGGTACAATACAGTACAGCTCAATACACACAATTGTTAAGGGGATGCAGACCAGAGAAAGACTTTCGTCTTGTTTACATCAGGGTCCCCCATTTTCAATTCATCAGGACATATATGACATACATGACATACAGATAGACAGTACTGCTACATCTATACATTTATGACATACCAGATTTGCAAATACAGTACTGTTTGTGATACAAAAAGAGTCCAGAAAAGAGAGTATATACATTTGACGTAAAAACTGTACATTGGAGGAGGTTGGGTGGGGTTGTGTGGGGGGGGGTTGGGTAGGGAGGGGTTGGGGGGCGAAACACTGTACGACTGTACAAGCAAAACTGTACATTGGGATATTGACAACCATACTGGGTAATTTACATTGGAGGGGGTTGGGGGGGGGAAACACTGTACAAACAAGCAAAACTGTACATTGGAATATTGACAAAACCATACTAGGTAAATTACTGTACATTGGATGGGGTTAGGTTAGGACATTTACAGGGGCCAGTTTCGAATTGCAGTCTCCCGTAGGTGTTCCTTGAGAGTGGTTTTGAAAGTGGGTAGTGATTCACATTCCTTTACAGCTTTGGGTAGGGCGTTCCACATTGATGTGGCATAATTGCAAAACATGTTTAGTCCCTTGTTTGAGCCGAATCTGGGTTTAACATGATTTGTGGAGCTCCCTCTGGTGTTGTGATTGTGGTATTCACTGACCTTTGGGAAATATTTTGACATGTACATGGGTACCTTGGTCGTGTAGTGTATCTTGTAGACCAGGCCCATTGCAAGTTGCTGTACTCTGTCGTCTACTCTAAGCCATCCAAGGTTGTCAAAGTGGGCAGGGGTGAGGTGGGTTCTAGGAGTAAGGTCAAGCAGTAGTCTGACCAGTTTGTTTTGAGATGTTTGTAATTTTGTTTTTAGCGCCTTTGAGGTGCTTTGGTACCATGAGGTGCAAGCATAGTCGTAGTACCCTTGAATGAGTGCTCCTGCCAGAGTCTTCAGGGTATTCTTGTTTACCAGAGAGGAGATCCGGTACAAGAATCGAGTTCGTTGGTTGACTTTTTTTATTACATTGGATGCCATTTTGTCACAGGAGATATTAGCCTCTAGGATGGAACCCAGGTAGGTAATTTCATATTTCCTTGTGACAATATTGTCACCCACTGTAACTGAGAAGCCGTCGGTCTTGCTGAGTTTGTTATTTGAACCGAAGAGAATGGACTCTGTTTTGCCCATGTGTAATGATAGTTTGTTATCAGCGAGCCATATGCAGATTTTGCCTAGTTCCGAGCTGAGGGTTTTTTCAACCTGTAACTTGTTCTTGTCAGAGACCAGCAGGGCTGAGTCGTCCGCAAACAGGAACAAGTTGCAGTCACAAGCTGACGACATGTAATTTGCATAAATTATGAGACCCATGTCTGTGTCTTATAGGCCGGCTTCCTGCTGCTCATCCCAGACAGCATGGAGGAAACGTTGTCTGGTGTTTCTTATTAGATTTCGCCATCGATATGTTTCGGGTTCTTCGCGTGCATATAGCGCTGGCCCTGGGTGCTCAATTCATAGAAACAGCGTTTTCTATGCGGGCGGCTGGGAAGGATATTTTTATCTCTACCAAGCGCCAGTGTACTAGGTTAGACTCGACGGCTCGCGTGCATCTCCGGGGGGAGATGACGGAGTAGATCAAAACATTGGCGGAGGGGTCTCACGCCCATGAGGTGGGCCACCGGGAGCAGTGCGTTCGCGTACTGACCGTCTTGGTGGCGCCCTCTGTGATGTTTTTGATCGACAGGCGTACCTACCCCCCTCTTAGGACTGGGGATGGCGGCGTGACTAGGACACGGAACTGGTTCTGGTCGCGCCGGACCAGGTCAGTTTAACCCGTTGAGGTCTTGGTACCCCGAAGGATTTTGTGCTTTTTTTTTCCGGGGGGAAAATGCCGGGTCGGGCCGGGCATCGCGGGGATTGATGTCGTGGATGTGTGTGTCATATGTATGCCACTACGAGTTGCCCTTAACAGTGACGTGCTTGGTCCATACTGTGTTGTACCTTGCGCTGTGTTAGGGGGCCTGGTCCTTCTCCATTTGTTTCACTGCTAGGCGGGGATGGGAGGGGGCTGTCAACTCCTCTAGGCATCCCTGTGTAGGTCCCGGTCCGCCAGGCCCAGGTCCGAACTCGTTCTCGTCAACCTGTTGGCCTGGGTTAACCCTTTGAAAACGGAAAGACTTGTACTGCTTGTATAGCCTGTGTATATGCGTAGTTATGTTTCTGAGTTTTCTTTGTGGGTTAAGGGAACAACCGCCTCCTGTTAAACTAAACATAGGGGGGTGGTTGGTTCTCCGGTGTGTTGGTAGCAGAGTCGACTCTCTGGTTGAGGCCGGGCTTGACCCCGTCTGCCCGAGAGTATGCCCCCGCATCTTTCATGACTTCTGCCAATTGTGGCAGCGTCTTCTTTGAACCTTGACCCAGCTGGATTTGGGGGTCGGGTTTGTGGAGGTTATGACATGGTGCACAGCATACCGAACACCCCTTCCGCCGGGATACTGTTCTTGCAGTAGACCCTTTAGGCGCCTGTCTAGTCCGCAGTGCTCCAGGCACAGGTTGAGTTCTGCTCTTGGGGCCTGTTGCCTGGATTGAGGGATCAACCTCCTGGCCCTGCAGTGTTGTGGGGGGGTAGCCTCCTGAGGAGAGTGCTTCAGAGCGGCATGCCAAGGGGGGAAGGGCCTGCTCTTGATTTGGGCCCTGTCCGATATGCTGGCGATGTGGGGGGGGGTGTCACCAGTGACCGTCTGGTGGGGTCTCGATGCCGCGGCCTTGTTGGCCTCACCAGGCACCTTTTTTCAGGGGGTCTTAGTCCTCAGGTTGTCCGAGGGCTGGGACCTCCTCCGCGCTCCGCTGCTGCAGCCTTGCCACAGGGTTGGGTTCTTGACCTTTGACCCCCGTGATGTTGGGGGCTGTGATGTTTTTTTTTTGCTTCCGGTCAGTTCCCTGGTGGCATGTGGGATGCGCGCCCGAGTGGTCGCGGGTCCTTCTGAACGAAGGTAAGTCCCACGGTCTGCTCACCCTGTGCGTTTGAGGTGCTAAACCCAATGGAGATGTTTTGCCTTGGTCCTCAGGACAAGTAAATTATAATAATAATAGATCAAATGTCTATAGCGCCTTTCATATACGCCAAGGTAAGTATTAATAAGGTACGTTTTTTTTTGTTTTTTTTTACTTTTTCTCCTCCTGTTTTTCTGTATTTTTACTTCCATCCCAATTTAGTCGTTATGCCAATTCCCCCCTCCCCTTCCTGGTCGTTGCTCGCATGTGCCCCCCACTGGTCGGTCTAGGGAGTCCTGAAGTCTATCAGATGCTTCCTCTGAGACATAGGAGACAGCCAGCAGCCTCTTTCACCTGACAGCACGGACTCTCATTGGTGAGGTGTAACGCGTGGGAGGTCACACTACCTCACCATCTCCCTCCCTCGCTGTCCAGGCGCCCTGACCGACCTGTAGGAGTCGCTGTTTACAATGACCAGATTACCACCCACCGACTTCCCTCCCGCTTGTGTCAGTAGGACGGCCGGCCACGCCGGAGGCAACGCTGACAGCCGGATTCGATACCAGTGTTTCTGCGGTGGTAGACAGACGCTTAGACCGCTGCGCCAACTGGCCGCTCCAGACCCACTTCTTTTGTGCCTCCGGCCTCGCGACAAGTGTCTTTGTTGTTCCAAAAATCACTTTGGGGAGAGGATCATCATCCCTCTTCTTTGTCTCTCCAGACGTCAATGGAGATGTTTTTGCCTCTGTCCTCAGGACAAGTCTCTTTGTTGTTCCAAAAATAACTTTGGGGAGAGGATCTTCATCCCTCTTCTTTGTCTCTCCAGACGTCAATGGAGATGTTTTTGCATCCGCCCTCAGGACAAGTGTCTTGGCTTCATCCCACTTCTTTGTCTTTCCAGACGTCAATGGAGATGTTTTTGCCTCCGTCCTCAGGACAAGTATCTTGGCTTCATCCAACTTCTTTGTCTTTCCAGACCTCAATGGAGATGTTTGTGCCTCCGTTCTCAGGACAAGTGTATTTGTTGTTCCAACAACCACCAGTTTGCGGATAACATCTTCATCCCTCTCCTTGGGGATCAATCGAGTTGTTGTTTTTGACACCGTCCTCAGGATTGTCGGAACATCACGACAAAAATACCTCTCCACCATCTTCAGAGTCCACACTGTAAAAAAGAAAAAAAAGAAATTGACAGTAAATGCACTGTATTATTTTACAGATTACCTTTGTTTTTCTACTAAATACCATAGAAATACAGTAAATTACCTTTTTATCAAAATATTAACCATTAAATAAAGGTTGTACACAAAGTTTGAATCATAAACGTTTAGAAAAAATCCCTATCCAAAAAACGTATTATTATTATTAATAATAAAAAAATTTACACAAAAGAAAAAACATCCAACAAACTGTAGCCTAACCTATATACAATCGTTGTCATAAATGTGGAAATAAATACTTACCTACTAAATACCGTCTTTCAAATAAATCATGCACGTTAAAAGTTATTTCTGTGTTCTCTCTTCAAAGTCCAGTCAAGTTATGAGAGTCAGTTCCCTGGGCTGCCTCTGCATTTTTTCGTATTGTTCTAGAATGTTCGGTATGATGTCATGGCAGCTCTGCTTTGGACTCATCACATGACCCACATGATGTCATCACCACGGGATGCGTTGTTCCGCACTTTTATTTATTTATTATTTATTATTTTATTATTCATTATTACATTCTCAACAACCCTCAACATTCTGAAATGTAATAAAAGTAGGGATGTGGACGTGTACACGAAGTTTGAATCACAAACGTTTAGAAAAAATCCCTATGCAAAAAACGTATTATTATTATTGATAATACATTTTTCTACACACAAAAAAAACCATTCATAACAAACTGTAGCCTAACCTACAATCGTAATCATAAATGTGGAAATAAATACTTACCGACTAAATACTAAGCGTCTTTCAAATAAATCACGTTAGTTAATAATGTTAACCCATGCATACATTCACTCTGGCTCATTAAAACACTAACCAAACATATTATTTATATTATTCAAATGGTACTCAAACATGTTCCGTTGTGATGTCACAGTATGATCATAATAGGACATTCTAGAACATTTGTGATGTCACAGTATGATGTCATAATCAAACATTCTAGAACATTTGTGATGTCACAGTATGATGGCATGTTGTGATGTCACAGTATGATGTCATAATCAGTGTTGGGACTAACGCGTTACAAAGTAACGCGTTACAGAAACGAAGTTACTTTTTGCCGCAACTAGTACTCTAACGCATTACTTTTGAAATTCAGTAACGCTACTTACGTTACTGAATGGTTCGTCACTGCGTTATTTGCGTTATATACGGCGTAGATTGATAGCGAGCGGTAGTGATTATTATTATTATTATTATCCTCATCCCCACCCGCGTAGAATGATACGAGGCGAGTCTGGCCACTGGCCAATCAGAAGTGCGCAAGAAATGCGGCTACGGAAAGAAATAGACCCTCTCTATTGTAAACAAAACAAACGCTCGCTATGAATCTACATACAAAGAATGCAGTAACAAACTAACAAACCATTTAGCAACTACTTGGAGAGATAATTAATATACAACATGGAAACGAGATAAAGAACATGTTTGAGGCGCTGCTGGAGTCAACTGGACTAACGTAACGTTACTACATCTCAACCACCGCAGACTTTGGTGAGTGAAACTCAAGTTGATCAACGGATTTTGACTGTACGAAATCTGCCAGGGAATCTCATATAATACTAACCAAACAATATAAATATAGTCCTTTCATGCACAATTGATATCCTAACTATTCTAACGTTGCAATGCTTTGATTGATATCTTAAACAACGTTGCAACTTGCAAGATGGTGAATGAATGAATGAATGAAAACTTTATTTAACAGATTGCAGAATTGGTACAATACAGTACGGCTCAATACATACAATTGTTAAGGGGATGCAGACCAGAGAAAGACGTTTGTCTTGTTTCCATCAGGGTCCCCCATTTTCAATTCATATAGACATTTATGACATACACAACATACATGACATTTATGGCATAGGGACATATAGGTATTTAGTACTGATACTGTACATTTGTGACATAAACGGTATTCAAATATACAGTACTGTTACCGCTAGCTTTGGGTAGGGCGTTCCACATTGTTGTGGCATAATTGCGCAACGTGTTTAGTCCCTTGTTTGAGCCGAATCTGGGTTTTACATGATTTGTTGAGCTTCCTCTGGTGTAGTGGTTGTGGTATTCACTGACCTTTGGGAAGTATTTTGACATGTACATGGGTACCCCGGTCGTATAGTGTATCTTGTAGACCAGGCCCATTGCAAGTTGCTGTACTCTGTCGTCTACTCTAAGCCATCCTAGGTTGTCAAAGTGGGCAGGGGTGAGGTGGGTTCTGGGGTTCAGGTCAAGTAGTAGTCTGACCAGTTTGTTTTGTGATGTTTGTAATTTTGTTTTAAGCGCCTTTTGAGGTGCTTTGGTACCATGAGGTGCAAGCATAGTCGTAGTACCCTTGAATTATAATGGTTATAATGAAACGCTCCGGCGACATCAAGGCTGTTCCTTCAACCGGCGCACTTCTTATTATATGACTCGGGACAACATTTGTTTGTGTCAGATTTGTGTTTGTATCTAGACCACATTGCTTAGCAGAGTTCGGTGATGTGAATGGAAACTGTCAAGTTGATCAACCGATTTTGAGTACTATAGGGCATGGGACTCGGGAGCAATCTTTTTTTTTAATCTTTTTTTTAAATAACTAAATAGTTACTTTTCACAGTAACTCATTACTTTTGGGTGTAAGTAACTAGTACAGTAACGAAGTTACTTTGAAATGAAGTAACTAGTAAAGTAACTGAGTTACTATTTTTCAGTAACTAGCACAACACTGGTCATAATAGAACAATTCTAGAACATTTGTGTATCTAGTCAACAATTCTCTCAGAAGATATCATTGCGCATTTTGGAACAGGACTGAATTAAGATATAAACTGTTAAACAACATAGATTGAAACCTGCATTTCTCAAGCAACATGCCTTAACCGTTTAGCCATGGAAAGGTGAGTGTCCACTAGGGCTGAGCCCAAACGTTCAAACCTTCAAACCTTCGTTCGTTACATTGGCATTCGAATTCTAAATCAACATTCGGAGAAGTAGACGTAATGATTTATATGTGGGGGGGGGGACGCTCGCTCAAATTAACCTGCTTCATTGAATTATTTGCTGCTGTAATGGGCTTTCATATTTTTCAAAAACAAAACGTAATTACTTTCCACTTTTATATTCAGACAAATAAACAGTTTATTGCCTTAACACAATATAAATAATAGTAATTAGAATGTGAGGGCTGGTCCAGTACTGCACGCTTCTCAGTGCCAATTACCATCACGCACCTGAGAGGAGTGCTGAGAGGAGCACTCTTATACTGGGTTTGCTGATCATTTCTGTGTTGGGTCGTTTTGTCACCACGTACTCTACTGCTGTTCCCTCTTGTGTTCCTCCAGTGCGCCCTTGGAGGTTGTTGCTGTGTTCTCTCTCTGTCTCCGTGGACCCATGCCACATTTTCCCACTTCGACCTTGCTTCTGGTGAGTCTTTTGGAAGACTATTTTTCTATGAATTGATATCCTCGTTTTTGCCCTGGACTCACTGCCTTTGTCTGTTTTTTGTATGTTTCCTCAAGCACTGAAGATTTGTTGATTGTGTTGTTACTGGACTCTGTCTGTGTGTTTCCTCAAACACTGAAGAATTGTTGAGTTTTGTTACTGGACTTATTTTCTACGTTTTGGAACTAATGACATTCTCCTTTTCTATTTCCCCCGAGAGTGGGATAGCATAAAGCTGCAGAGCCGCAGAGTCAACTCTGCTAAGGGCAGTGCTGCAGAGCGGCAGAGTCAACTCTGCTTAGGGCAGTGCTGCAGAGCTGCAGAGCCCAACTTGGCTAAAGGACATTCCCCTCAAGAGGATTAACATTGTGGTTGCACATTTCTGTTTTGTGAAAATAAATACGCCCTTCGGTTTTGGCTAACTCTGAACTACCTGTCTGTGTCGTGCTGTTGGGGTTGTTTACAAACCATAACATAGAACATCTAAATAATAATAATAATAATAATAATAACTTTATTTGTATAGCACTTTTCATACAGAGGTTGCAGTTCAAAGTGCTTCACAACAGTAAAAAATACAGGCATAAGCGAGCATAAAAAGATAGACAGGTAGAATCACAGTGTTTCACATTAGGATCTAGCATCCCAATAGGCTCTCCGCTTACAGTTTTCAGTAACACAAATAGTAAAAATAGTTTAAAATGATTCAGTTAAAAAATAGTCAAAAGATTATAAAATAGAACGGACATAAAAAATACAGGCATGAGCGAGCATAGCAAGGTATGGCAAATCACAGTGTATCACATTAGGATCTAGCATCCTAATAGGCTCTCTATTCAGTAATACAAATAATCACAGTGTTTCACATTTGGATCTAGCAAATAATAAAAATAGTTTAAAATGATTCAGTTTAAAAATAGTCATCAGTAAGAAGTAAAAAGTGCAATAACCGACACATGAATTTGATAGGCAGTGTATAAGAGTATACGCAGGGTAAGAATAGTGCAGGTAAATACAAGTTGTGTCAGGATATCCCTGATGTTTCCTCTTGCCACTAGGTGGTAGCAGATATCTATCAGTGAAATGCCTGAGCAAAGAGATTTTTTTTTTAAGCTGTCTTTTAAAGATGTCTAGCGAGTTGGCTTCCCTGATGTTTTGGGGTAGTTTGTTCCATAGTTTTGGGGCATAGTTGATAAAGGCTGCATTACCGATCCTCTTTTGACTGCTTCTGGGAGCCTCTAGTAGTCCAGCAGCTGATGATCGCAGTGTTCTTGCTGGTGTGTAATTTATTAGAGTGTTGGCGATGTAGCTAGGTCCCTGTCCATTTAGAGCTTTGTATGTAAGGAGAAGGACCTTAAAGCCTAACAAATAACAATAATTTAGTATTAACAATTGTGATCAGGTGCAGCGCAGCCTCTGACGGAGAAGGTGCAGACATTATTTTGTGACCAAATTGAAGCTCAAATCCCCAATGTTCAAATCACTCACTGCATTCTCCACCAAGAGGCTCTATGTGCGAAAGCTATGCCTCCAGTCCTGAATTGACCGAATTGACAGATCAGGCCGTACAGATGGTGGTCAACTGTATAAAAAATCGCCGCCTCTAGAATCGCATTTTCTCCATTCTCCAAGATGCAGAGGACCATGACTTTCCATGCAGAAGCTCACAGAGAGAGAGAGAGAGAGAGATTCGACTGGACCGCACATTGAAACCGCAGGTTTGGAAAAGTCTCCCTGGATGCATTCAACTTCAAGATATCTGCAGCACTCAAGTAAACGACTATCGCTGATGGGTTTGCAATTGCACCGCTTCTCCCTTCTCCCACCAACTCGTCTCAGTGGAGCAGGACTTGAGCTTGGCCCTCTCTTAGTTCAATACCACCAATGAAACGAATCTGTGCACATCGCCAGACACAGGTGTCCCACTAACCCTGGTAGCCTGACACTTGTTATGTGACTGTCCTGTATGTATTTATGTATTGGGAGGTGGGAGGGGGGCGTTTGATGTTCCATGTTGATGTCCCAGTGCTTAAATAACATGCTGTACCGCAAACGATTACCACCGGATGTCCGATATTATCGGCCTACCGATATTATCGGCCGATATTGGCATTTTTTTACATTTCTATAACCTTTATTTACCCATACAAGCAAGTAAGAACAAATTCTGATTTTATTTATTGTCAAAAGTATGCATAATGTTGTGTTAATTCCACAACAAGAGATATAATGTTAATTACCTGAAATTATTCCATTTTTTGGCGGGGGAAACCCTGCATATATCGGTATCGGTTGATATCGGTATCGGAAATTAAGAGTTGGACAATATCGGTATATCGGTATCGGTAAAAAAGCCAATATCGAGCATCCCTACCACCAACCATAGTTGTGTGGCATTAAAGTATCTTGTATCTTGTATGTTATTCACTGGTACAGATGCAAAATAAAATCATAATTTATATTCTCCTTTTTTTTATTACAATCTACTCAAGCCTATAACAGACGCAATATTTCAGACACTGGGCATACATACCCCCAAGTCCCTATCCAAGAACATGCAAATTGACCTTGTAGAACTGGAGCAATCTTCCATTTACTTAGGCATGTACCTTTAGGTAAAATTTCTGAAAATAGGGCTATGCTTAAGACTGTCGCCCTAGTGTCTGAGAAACTGTATACTAATTAACTATATATTAACTAGTCAAGGCTGTACAGAGAATATGTATTTAACAGAGAAATAGCTTGTTGTAAACAAACCACATACAGTAATTCACATTCACTTCATTGAAAACATTTTTACATTTTACATTTAGTAATTGAGCTGATCCAAGGTGACTTACAAGTTCAGTACAACAAGTCAGCATGAAGGGTATACTCTGACGGCTAAGGGTCAGTAACATTGTTCATCAAACAGTGTCGAACTTGAGTGCTACAGTCTTGAGTGCATAATAGTATATAGACTATTAGCATAGGTACAGTTTAAGTTTAAGTTTATTTGGATCCCCATTAGCCACAGCAGTGCTGGGGCTATTCTTCCTGGGGTCCATAACACATAAAATACAGTTACAGACTTATACACTCACAACATTTACATGTCATACAGACAATTAAACAACAATAAAAACCCTTATACACTCATAACATTTACATGTCATACAGACAATTAAAACAACAATAAAAACCCTTATACACTCACAACATTTACATGTCATACAGACAATTAAAACAACAATAAAAACCCTAATCAAATTCATAATACAATATAAAAATATATAGTCCTTATGAATGAATTCATAATACAATACAATAATACCTACTCATAATTAATTCATAATACAATACAGCATAATATACTATTTAGCTTTTACATACATTATCTATGTTCATATCAGCCAATTATACAATATTTTTATAATATATCCCTATCAGACACATGCCTTTTCATCCATATATACCTATCTCTTTATCAGACACATACATTTTCATTTACGTACACACTATTAGGGAATGTCAATTTCTTTGGTTGAAAATGTTGTTTTACCACGATTTTGAAACGACATTTACTATTCTCCTGCTTAACATGTCTGGGAAGAGAGTTCCATTCCTGCATACCACGGAACATGACAGTTCGCTTCATTGCATTCGACCTCACTTTTGGAAGTGTAAAACCTTGTGCAGAAGCATGTCTGGTGGAATGGTTGTGTCTGTCAAGACTTATTGATAAATTGTTATATACAATTGAGGGGATCTTTGTAACAAGAATATTCCTAGTGAATACAAGGAGTGAGCAGAGTAATTTATGTTTGACAAGTAACCAAGTTAAACAACTGTGCATCGCTGCAACATTAGTTCTGTACTCACAGCGAAGCGCTATACGTGCTGCTTTGTTTTGTACCATTTGTAATTTTTTCAGTTTATTCGTCGTTACATTCGACCATACTGCAGGACAATAGTCAAGATTTGACAAAACCAGAGCTTGAATGACCTGTTTGATAGAATTTAGTGGTAACAAATGAGCACATCTTTTAACAACAGAAATCCCTCTTCCTATTTTCACTACTATATTGTTTATATGGTGTGACCATGACAATTTACTGTCTAATGTTACCCCTAGGAGTTTAGTCTCCTGGACTTGATTAATTACCACATCACTTATCAAAAGTTTCAAGACTGGGTTCGTTCTTAGAGTATGGTTTGAACCGAAAATGATGCTACTTGTCTTTGATATGTTTAGAACTAGTTTGTTATTCTTTATCCATTCCATCACTGATTGCAACTCTGCCTTTAGGACCGCATTTAATTCATTGGCTGTTGAGGCTGATGTGTAAATCGTTGAATCATCCGCATACATAGAAATATAGGACTTATTTAGGACAAGAGGCATGTCATTTGTAAATATGGTGTAGAGCAAAGGCCCAAGGCAACTTCCTTGGGGTACTCCACACCTTACCGTTTTAACTTCTGAGTAACTCCCATTAAAAAAACTATTTGTTTCCGGTTTGCTAAATAAGTTTGCATCCAAGATAGTGCAGATGAGGAGAAACCGTAACATTCAAGTTTTTTAAGTAAGAATTTGTGATCTATGATGTC
Source organism: Notolepis coatsorum (assembly GCF_963971535.1). NCBI lineage: Eukaryota > Metazoa > Chordata > Actinopteri > Aulopiformes > Paralepididae > Notolepis > Notolepis coatsorum. Next base: position 90,266,564 of record NC_140174.1, on the reverse strand, counting down.
GAATGCTGCAGTAAAATCAAGCAAGACAGCTCCAACCATTTTCTTTTTATCTATCTCTTTCAGCCAATCATCCGTCATTTGGGTTAATGCAGTCGCTGTTGAATGTCCTTCACGATATGCATGTTGAAAATCAGTGGTCAATGTGTTAAAAGAAAAGTAGCTTTTAATCTGTTCACTTACTATTCTTTCCATCAGTTTACTTAAAACTGGCAGTAAACTTATGGGACGACTATTAGATCCTGAGAATGGCAATTTCAAATTTTTTGGCAGTGGTATTACTTTGGCAGTTTTCCACTGTTGCGGATACAAACATTCACTAAAGGATTGATTTATAATATGACAGATAGCAGGGGCAATTAAATCAGGGACCAATTTCAGAAGTTTCCCGTCAAGACCGTCAACACCTGGTGGTTTGTTTTTAGTAATAATAGTAGTAATATAGGCATGTATAGATTCCTTAGTAGCAGAGTTTTTTCCCCTTCATTTCTTCATCTATTTGTTTCCTTCTTAATTTCAGCTATTGATTGAATAAGTGTATTTTTAGTCGACAACGGAAAATTGGGCGACTTTATATAGTCTATATGAAGAGCACGGTTACAGTAATACATCTGAGGGTTGAGGAGGATTGAGAGGCTTGAGCCTTTAGGTCATGGGTTTTCGATGCTCAGCCTGGGGCCTGTTTGAAGTGATCTGCCATTGTTGTCCTCTGTAGCTTCTTGGTCAAAGTCATCCTCAGAGTCACATGCTAAATGGTAAATGGTGCATTTATATAGTGCATTTATCCAAAGCACTAAAAATGTTTGTTCCTTACATTCACTCACACATTCACACACCGACGGCGGAGGCAACCATTCAAGGTGCCGACCTGCTCGGGAGCAATTGGGTTAAGTGTCTGGCTCAAGGAGGAGCGGGAATCGAACCGGCAACCTTCCGATCACCAGACAACTGCGCTGACGGATCTATGTCTTCTAGCTCTCATTATTAGAATTAGAACCTTAAATTAACTATAGCCCACTTTTAGACCAATCAATTAATTTGATTTCATATTTTTATATTGTGCATCTCTGGACATTTAACGTTGTTTGGGTGATACTAAATATGTAATAATGTTTTGTATGTTTAGATGTGGGCTAAATCTAGCCTTGACAAATTATTTTAGCACAATATAGTAGTCTTCTAGTGCTTACTGGGTATTAGTTAGCTCATGTTGGTGTACATTACATTTACATTTAGCCATTTAGCTGACGCTTTTATCCAAAGCGACTTACAAGTTCTGTACGACAAGACAGCAAGAAGGGTACAACTCAGCTGAGTAACAATGTTCATCAAAGTGTTGCGTGTTACAGTGTAGGTTAATTTATTAGGACAAGTGCATGACAGTAAGGTTAGTCAGGGTTAGATTTTTATTTATTTTTTATTTTTTTAATCATTTCAGATAATGGTTGAGTGAGTCTTTAGTCGACGGCGAAAGATTGGACGGGATTCGGCTGTCCTAACTGGGATGGGTAGTTCATTCCACCATTGTGGGGCAAGGACTGAGAATAGGCGGCTTCTCTTTGATGACCCTCCGGGAGTTTGGATAGGAGTAGGTCTGAGGCGGCCAGAAGATGCAGAGCGTAGGGGTCTTGAGGGTGTGTAGTTAGAGACCATTGACCGGAGGTAGGCGGGAGCGGTTCCCTTTGCCGTACGGTATGCTAGGTCGAGGGCCTTGAAGCGGATACGTGCAGCAATGGGGAGCCAGTGCAGGTCCCTAAGAAGTGGGGTGACATGGGCCGACTTCGGTAGGTTTGAGATCAGGCGGGCCGCTGCGTTTTGAATGAGTTGAAGAGGCTTGGTGGCAGTGGCCGGGAGGCCAGCTAGCAGTGCGTTGCAGTAGTCGAGGCGGGAGATGACTGTTGATTGGACGAGGAGTTGGGTGGCTTCTTTTGTCAGGAAGGGGCGTATCCTTCTGACGTTGCTCAGGAGGAATCTGCAGGTTCTGGTTGTCGCTGCGATGTGAGCAGAGAAGTTCAACTGGTCGTCGAGGACAACACCAAGGTTCTTGGCGGTCGGGGACGCGGTCACAGCTGCATTCTCGACTGTGATGGAGAGGTCGGTCAGGGGGGAGGATTTGGCCGGCAGGTGGAGCAATTCTGTTTTGCTTAGGTTCAGTTTGAGGTGGTTGGTCGTCATCCAGGCGGAGATGTCGGACAGACAGGCCGAGATCCGCTCAGAGACATGGATATCTGAGGGAGGGAAGGAGGTGTATATCTGCACACTCTATACTTGCACACAAGATGGCGACAAAGTTGAAAACAGTGAAGGGCTGCAGTAGCTAGGAAGGTCCTGGTAATGTGCAGCATTGATTGATTGATTGATTGAAAACTTTATTACCATATTGCAGACACACAATTGTTAAGGGGATGCAGACCAGAGAAAGACTTTCGTCTTCGTCTTCACATCAGGGTCTCCCATTTTCAATTCATCATAACATTTATGACATACACAACATACTGATATACAGTACTGTTACATCCAGACATTTATGACATACAAGATATACAAATATACAGTACTGTTTAAGAGACAGAGTTTCTAAAAGAGAATATAAATTTGAGGGGGAAGAAACTGTACATTGGAGGGGGTTGAGTGGGGGGGGGTTGGACATTTACCGGGGCCAGTTTAGCTAGCCAGCCATGTATCAATCTTGAATGTAATGAATGATGGCTCATTAATTTAACTACTGTAGTTAGCAAACCAAGTTACATACCGTTATTTATGCAGCTTCAAATGTACGAAGTTGGAAGTTGTTGCGTCTCCACCTGTGATTTTCTGCAATTCGTTTTTTGTTGACCACCACATAGTTTTTATAAGCAAATGAAGCAATATTTGGTATAATTTCCCACTGGATCCATTGTTCTTAACGTTCGTAACGTTACTTCTTCTCTGGCGCAAATTGATTGGATGCTGTCAGATTGTTTCAAACAAAGTGATAGGATCTTTGAGCCAAGACACAAATTACATTTGACTAAAACGTTATTTTCTTTGTGCTCGACAAAAGAGAAATTGTGAAAATATCCATGTGTAAAAACGCGACTAGTGGGGGCCGCCATGACAGTCAAGACCACTGGCGGACTCAGGGGGGGGGGGCAGCGGGGCGGTGCCCCCACGGTTGAAAAATTAGAGGGTGTGTCCTATTGGTGCTCTTCCAATGGTCTAAACTTTGAAAAACATCACGCAAAAGTGCCCTTTTGAGTGCTTTTGTGCCCCACGGTTAAATAATGTCATGCAAAAGTACCCTTTTGAGTGGAAATAATTAGAGGATGTGCCCTATTGGTGCCCCTCTAATGGTTAAACGTGACCATGTGCCCCCACCCACAGTTGAAAACATTGCGCTAAAGTGCCCTTTTGAGTGGCAAAAACTAGAGGACGTGCCCATTGGTGCCCTTCCAATGGTCTAAACTTGACCATGTGCCCCCACAGTTGAAAACATCGCGCTAAAGTGCCCTTTTGAATGACAAAAGCGAGAGGACGTGCCCTATTGGTGCCCCTCCAATGGTTAAACTTGACCATGTGCACCCACAGTTGAAAATATTGGGCTAAAATGCCCTTTTGAATGTCGAAAATGAGAGGACATGCCTATTGGTGCCCTTCCAATGGTTTAAACTTGACCATGTGCCCCCACAGTTGAGAAACATCACGCAAAAGTGCCCTTTTGACTGAAAAAACTAGAGGATGTGCCCCTCCAATGGTCTAAACTTGACCATGTGCCCCCACAGTTGAAAACATTGCGCTAAACCTAAAGTGCCCTTTATAGCAAAAGCGAGAGGACGTGCCCATTGGTGCCCTTCCAATGGTCTAAACTTGACCATGTGCCCCCACAGTTGAAAACATTGCGCTAAAGTGCCCTTTTGAATGACAAAAGCGAGAGGACGTGCCCTATTGGTGCCCCTCCAATGGTTAAACTTGACCATGTGCCCCCACAGTTGAAAATATTGGACTAAAATGCCCTTTTGAGTGTCGAAAATGAGAGGACATGCCTATTGGTGTCCTTCCAATGGTTTAAACTTGACCATGTGCCCCCACAGTTGAGAAACATCACGCAAAAGTGCCATTTTGAGTGAAAAAACTAGAGGATGTGCCCCTCCAATGGTCTAAACTTGACCATGTGCCCCCACAGTTGAAAACATTGCGCTAAACCTAAAGTGCCCTTTATAGCAAAAGCGAGAGGACGTGCCCATTGGTGCCCTTCCAATGGTTAAACTTGACTATGTGCCCCCAGAGCTGAAAACATCACGCTAAAATGGCATTTTGAGTGGCGAAAATTAGAGGACGTGCCCATTGGTGCCCTTCCAATGGTCTGTAATAAAGTGTACAAATTATTTTAGGATTATTTGCACAAAATATACCCATAGCACTTTAAAGTTCAGTGTGAATTGCTTTTTAAAGCAAATTTAAGAGTGGTAGTAAACCCCAAAATTGGCCATTTTAGTTTTCGAGGACTGCATACTTTTTTTGCAAACCAAAATACTATACTTTATACTTATACCACATGCACGAGCCTGGTCTCTTTTGAAAGATGACATTCTGGAGTTTCTGATAAAATAAGGACAACTCACCTTTAGTGCTAATGAAATAGAGTAACATAGGTCTGAACTTGAGTTGTAGAAAAACGTGTTACTCACGTTTTTCTGTAGTAGTCCAGAAGTAGTTTTCCCCAGAATGGCTGGGGGCTTAAAAAACACCCGAGATCCATAGCCTGAAGTCTTATGTAGATCATAAAGATCCGTTCAGAAATGAGTGATTAGGAGTGATTTTGATAAACTGTGTACAAAAGAAAAGCGTAATTTTCTCATAGACTTCAACTAATTCTGCGGTTTTTCTCTTCCTGTTTTCACTCGTGACTTTTCACCTAGATCCCTGATTCTACATCCCCAGGTGGCGTCTATTCTTTTACCAACGGATTTCCAGTTCCGCGTTCACGCTCTGCGATCTGATTGGCCACTGACGTACGCTATAGTTCTGCCCCCCGGTAAGTTCCCTACGCCAGTTACGCCCAATGTTCAAAACGGTGGCACGGTAAGCCATCAGGAAGGCAGTAATGGCAGGTTTCCATGGTACAGACTTTATGATAGCCATCTGCACAGTCTCTTTCAGGACACGATTGAAACGCTCTATGGCGCCATTTGCAGCAGGGTAGTACACAGAGACTCTGTGGTGTACAACATCCCGTTCAGCTAGGAAAGCAGCAAAGGCAGCTGAAGTAAACTGTTTTCCATTGTCTGTCACAATGGATTCCGGGTTTCCTTGTTTACTGAAGACGGAGGAGAGGAAGGATGTAACATCCTTTGTAGTGATATTTGTAGTGAAAGCGACCTCTAGCCACTTGCTGTAGTAGTCAATCAGAGTGATGGCATATCGACAGTCCCATGTAGCTGTTTCAAAAGGACCGACAATGTCCATTGCAAGCTTTTGCCATGGCCTGTCCGGGAATGTAACTGGTTGTAGTGGAGCAGGGCGTGGCTTTGCAGTATTGTCATTGGACTGGCATGGCTGACATGACTGAATTGTAGAGTGGACCAGGTCATCCATCTTTGGCCACCAGTAGTACTCTCTCAGGCGTTGCTTTGTTCGCACCACTCCTTGGTGTGTCTCATGTGCAAGAGCCACCAGAGTAGCACGCAGTGCGATTGGCACAACCAGACGTACTGCCCGAAGCACCAGTGAGTTTTCCACTGACAGTTCATGACGTATGGGGAAGTATGGGGCAACTTCTGGACTCAACATTTTCACCTTTTGTGGCCAGACACGTGCAATCTGTTTACGGAGTGCAGAAATCTCCGGGCAAGAGGCAGCAGCAGCCTCAAAGTCAGTAATGGGCAGAGGAGCAAGAGCATCAGTGATGTAGGCAACCATTTCGGGCTCCGCATCCAGGGCAGGGTCATCTGTCGGAGCTGGGGCATTCAAAACAGCTTCGATGTGCTCTTTGTCAGGCGCAATACCTTCAGCTGACACCACTTGGCCCAGGAAGTGTAGACTTGACTGATTATAGCAGCACTTTTCCTCATTCAGGAGTAGACCTGCCTCTTGCAGGCGGTGTAGAACTTGCTTCAGTCGAACATCATGTACTGTGCTGTTGGCTCCATAGATTTTTTTTTTGATCACATTTTTTTTTTATTAATTACACGAAACAAAAAACATAACTTCACAGGAGAATAACAAACAATAATAATACAGAATAATAAATTATAAAGACAAACGAAAAAGAACAGCGTCCAACCTATCAAATACAGATGGCAATTTCAATAACAAAAATGTCTTCAAACATGCCAACCTTTCCCCACCTTTACAAGTGGAGTGACTTAAAAGATTGTTTATGAGAGTGTTGCCGCAGATTTATTGTAGATAGCCTAGGTCCCTTACACATGTTCAAGACTGCCAAACTCGCAGAAGGTAAAGTGTAAGAAGAAAGAAATTCTTCCTCCAAGTTGGTTAACAGGTCAATCAGTCTGCCAATATTAGTCCCTTGGGGAGATGGCATGTGAATTGACATATAGCGCAGAATAGCTAAATACCTACCCCCCCTAAAATCCCCCCAGTCAAAGTTAAGAAGGACAAGACAAAAACCAAGACAGACAAGACATTTCCTCCTCCCCCTCCCCAGAGACCGCCGGACCCCCCCGATCAAGCGCCCCAACCCCGCTCAGCCGCACACAGCAGTCTTTACCTTCTCAGCTGCTGCGAACCACAGGTAAATTCCAGCCTGCCCCACCCCGATCACCCGGGCCGTGGATATCTCAAGATAAATCACATCCAATAGAGTTAGGGACCAGTTAATCATTGTAAGCTTCTCAGGCTCCTTCCATCTCATTGCTATTAGCTTCTTCGCTGCTGTGACGCCCGCTAGGACAACCCTTTTCAGTTGTACGGACGCGGGTAGTGTCGTTATATCGTTCAGGAGTAGCGTAACAGCTGTGAATGGGATAGTTAAGCCACACAGATCTGAAAGTTTGTCCGTTATTGACCTCCAGAAGCGGGCCACTGGTGGGCAATCCCAATACATATGCATATAAGTGCCAGTGGCCTTTTGAGAGCACAACGTGCACCGAGAGTCGGTTATCAGTCCCATAGCAAATAGCTTCCTAGGTGTAAGATAGGTCCTATGAATATAATTAAAATTAATTTGCTGGTGATTGGGGTTGCGGGAAGATAATGCCACATTTGCCCAAACATCATCCCAGTCAAACTCGGGGTCCAACTCCGGGATATCCACACGCCAGATTGTATCCAATGATAAATTTTTATACGTGGATCGCCTTGGCCAGCTCATTAAGAGGTAGGCAGGCTGATTTGTTCCAGTTAATCTTAAAGCCTGACAATTTACCAAAGTCGTCGATTATCCTCAATAATTTTGTGGCCGACCGGGATGGGTCGTCCATGAAAATCAGCAGGTCATCCGCATAGAGAGCAATTTTGTGTGGAGTATTATTGACCATTATGGGGACGATGTCCTCCGATTGCCTAATAAATTGGGCCAAAGGTTCGAGGGAGAGCGCGAACAGTCCTGGGCTCAGAGGGCAACCCTGTCTAGAAGATCTGGAGACTGGAAAGAGTGTGGAACAGTTTTTGCCTGTCAGTATCATTGCAGACGGCGAGGCATACAGGACTTTAATCATATGAATAAAACTCTTCCCAAGACCCATGACCTCAAGTACCTTCCACAGGTATGACCACTCAAGTCTGTCAAACGCCTTCATGGCATCCAAAGACAGAACTGTGGATGGAGTTGTATTGTCTTTACTGTTATCGATTACATGCAACAGCCTCCTAAGATTATCTGCAGCCAGACGCCCCGGGATAAAACCAGTTTGATCGCAGTGTACCAATACAGACATAAATCTCTGCAGGCGACGGGCCAGCACCTTGGCAAACACTTTTAAATCGGCCCCGAGAAGACTCAAGGGTCTATAGCTACCACAATCATTGGGATCTTTGTCCTTCTTGAGAAGTAAAGAAATCAACGCCATATTGACATCTCTTGAGAACTCCCCTTGTTCGATAGCGTAATTGATCATGTCGAGCATCAATGGACCCAGTTGGTCCCAGAAAGCTAAATACACTTCGGGTGGAATACCATCCCAGCCTGGTGCCTTACCCCTCTGCATTTCAACAATCGTCTCCCTCAATTCCACGAGAGTAATCGGTCTCCCCAGTTCCTTGGCCTCTTCCTCAGAAATGTGGGGTATCTCAAGCCCGCCAATGAACGATTCAAATTTAGAGCTGTTGGCTCCATAGATGATAATATCATCCAGATAATTCTGCACCCCTGGCAGGCCTTTGAGGATGGTAGCCATCATCTTTTGGAATGCAGATGGTGCAGAGGAGAGGCCATAGGGCACACGGCAGTAGCGGAAGAGTCCTTCATGGGTAATGAAAGCAGTCAGGTCCCTACTTTCCTCATGTAGGGGCACCTGGTGGTAGGCACTAGCCAGATCAATGGTTGAAAACACTGTGGCCCCACGCAGAGTGGACAGCAGCTCATCTATGTGTGGAATTGGATAGCAGTCTGTAATGACAGCCTTGTTTGGCTCTCGGAGATCCACACACATACGAATGCCTCTTCTCTTCTTTCGTGTGACAACGATAGGAGACACCCAGGGGGAAGCATCAATCCTCTCGATCACACCAGCAGCCAGCTGTCTGTTTATCTCTTCTGTGACTGCATCTCTCACAGATAGGGGCAAACGGCGCAGTTTTTGTCGAACCGGGGGAACAGAGGCAGAGACTTTGACCCGGTGCACAAACTTTTTAGCACAGCCAATTAGTGGGGGAGAGGTAGAGAGGTGCAGCACAGGGGCAGTTGGAGCAGAGGCAAAAGGAGGAGGAACCACAGCACCCCCTACAATGTGAATGTTCAGTGCAATCATCAAATCCAGGCCCAGCAATGGGGTCCCCTTCTCCACCACAAAGAAGGTTGCTGCAGCAGTGACATCATCTCTAGTCACCAATGCTGAAAGACATCCCAGCACAGGTATGGGTGACTTGGTGTATGTGATTAGTTGAATAGAAGGTGGTGTTAGGTGTGACTCACCAAAATGTTCTTCAAACACACTTCTGGGCAGTATGGACACTGGGGATGCAGAGTCAACAACCAGGTCCATGGCATAGACTGGTGAGCCTGAAGGCTGGATCTTGACATTGCATTTTATTTTATCAGATTTACCGGCAGCCTCTTGAATGCACAGGACAGTAAATTCAGGAATCTCCACTTCTCTTACTTGATGTGTAGGAGCAGAGCGACACACTCTGGCAAAATGTCCCTTCTTGTTGTAAGTTTAGTAGCCTTAGCAGCAGGACATGAGGGAGCATTTGCTAGGTGACTGTCAGATCCACATCTGAAACATGTATGGGAGGACTTCCCAGTTGCAGCAGTAGGTGCAGGTGTGAATGGTTTATGCTGAGGCCGTGATCGAAATTGTTTCTTTTGCACTGCATGTACTTGAAAGCTAGGTTTATCTCCAACCATGCATTTAGCTTGTTCAGCTGCAGACTCAATCTGTGTAGCAAGTGTGATAGCCTTGTCTAGAGTGAGATTAGCTCCAGTAGTAGCTTCTCCCTAATATGCGCATTTGTAACATATTGGATAAGCTGATCACGCAGCATCTCATCAATCTTATCACCAAAGTCACATGAAGATGCAAGCTCTCTGAGAGCAACCACATATTGGGCAACAGTCTCATGTGGGCTTTGTACCCTTTTTCTGAATGTGTGACGTTCCACTACCACATTAGTCATTGGTGTGAAGTGTGCACTTAATGCAGTAACAGCAGCATCATAGGTATCACCTGTGTTTGGCAATGAGTGAAAAGTCCTCTGTCCTTCTGTTCCAAGGCAGTGAAGAAGAACAGCTCTTTTCCTTGCAGTAGGCCAAGTATTCCCTGTTGTATTTATGACCAGTAGGTAGTTGTCAAACATTAGCATCCATGTCTTGAAAGGAATTGTAGGCTTCCCAGGGCATTGCAAAAACGGAGCAGGATAAGGCACATTTACAGCCATCTTCACAAATAAATTGTCAAAAATAGTCTTCTGTAATCAAACTGTAGCAGGTGGGTTATCTCGTCGCCAATTTGTAGAGGTGGATGGCAATGAATAAGACACTGGAGAGAGTGGATCCATTTCAATTGACTATTCATTGTTTAGTTCCTGCATAGCATCACACATCATGCGTCTCTACTTTCCGTAGCTCCATTTCTGCAGACCCCTCTCTGATTGGTTGAGCCCATTTATGCAGACCCCTCTCTGATTGGCCGAGCGCGCGCATGCGCATGAGCCGCGACAAGCTCCTCTAGCCAGGAATCGAAACTCTGTTAAGCTCCAGAGAGAGGCTGAAAACCCACAGTTCTTGCCCGACGGATGGGAGCCGAATCCCGGATCTGAGTTTTCTGATGAATACCCCCAAAACATGGAGGTCGCGAATGCAATTTATACGCATGGAAGTATTGATTACGCCATAACGAATCATTAAAAAAATATACCGTTGAATGAATGAATGAATGAAAACTTTATTTAACAGATTGCAGAATGGGTACAATACAGTACGGCTCAATACATACAATTGTTAAGGGGATGCAGACCTGAGAAAGACGTTTGTCTTGTTTCCATCAGGGTCCCCCATTTTCAATTCATATAGACATATATGACATACATGACATACAGATAGTCAGTACTGCTACATCTATACATTTATGACATACCAGATTTGCAAATACAGTACTGTTTGTGATACAGAAGGAGTCAAGAAAAGGGAGTATATACATTTGACGTAGAAACTGTACATTGGAGGTTGGGTGGGGGGGGTTGGGTACATTGGGATCTTGACAACCATACTGGGTAATTTACATTGGAGGTGGTTGGGGGGGGGGGGGGGGGCGGGGGGCATACTGTATAAACAAGTAACACTGTACATTGAGGGGGGGGGGGGAGGAGACACTGTACAAACAAACACAATTGTACATTGAACTATTGACAAAACCATACTAGGTAAATGACTGTACATTGGAGGGGGTTGGAATGATTGGGTTAGGATATTTACAGGGGCCAGTGTTGAATTGCAGTCTCCCGTAGGTGTCCCTTGAGAGAGGTTTTGAAAGTGGGTAGTGATCCACATTCCTTTACAGCTTTGGGTAGGGCGTTCCACATTGATGTGGCATAATTGCGAAACGTGTTTAGTCCCTTATTTGAGCCGAATCTGGGTTTGACATGATTTGTGGAGCTCCCTCTGGTGTTGTGATCGTGGTATTCACTGACCTTTGGGAAGTATTTTGACATGTACATGGGTACCTTGGTCGTGTAGTGTATCTTGTAGACCAGGCCCATTGCAAGTTGTTGTACTCTGTCGTCTACTCTAAGCCATCCTAGGTTGTCGAAGTGGGCAGGGGTGAGGTGGGTTCTAGGAGTAAGGTCAAGCAGTAGTCTGACCAGTTTGTTTTGAGATGTTTGTAATTTTGTTTTTAGCGCCTTTGAGGTGCTTTGGTACCATGAGGTGCAAGCATAGTCGTAGTACCCCTGAATGAGTGCTCCTGCCAGAGTCTTCAGGGTGTTCTTGTTTACCAGAGAGGAGATCCGGTACAAGAATCGAGTTCGTTGGTTGACTTTTTTTATTACATTGGATGCCATTTTGTCACAGGAGAGATTAGCCTCTAGGATGGACCCCAGGTAGGTAATTTCATCTTTCCTTGTGACAATATTGTCACCCACTGTAACTGAGAAGCCGTCGGTCTTGCTGAGTTTGTTATTTGAACCGAAGAGAATGGACTCTGTTTTGCCCATGTGTAATGATAGTTTGTTATCAGCGAGCCATATGCAGATTCTGCCTAGTTCCGAGCTGAGGGTTTTTTCAACCTGTAACTTGTTCTTGTCAGAGACCAGCAGGGCTGAGTCGTCCGCAAACAGGAACAAGTTGCAGTCACAAGCTGACGACATGTCATTTGCATAAATTAGGAACAGTAGCGGTCCTAGTATGCTTCCTTGTGGAACACCACAGCTCACTGTGAGGGGGGGGGATAGGGTACCGTTTACCTCCACCATCTGTTCCCTCCCCTCAAGGTAGGATTGCATCCAGCTCACTGATAGACTATCAAAACCAATTGCTTTTAGCTTGTCAATCAGAATGGAGTGATTGACCGTGTCAAAGGCCTTTTGTAGGTCCAGCATGACCATGCCGCAGTATTTGCCTGCGTCCACCTCTTGTTTGATGTGGTCATTCAAATAGAGAAGGCATGTGTCAGTGGAGTGGGATGTTCTGAAGCCAGATTGGAATTCGTAGATTAGATTTTTTTCCGCTAGGTACTTTTCGACCTGTTCGTAGACTATTTTTTCCATGACTTTCGAGATGGAGGTGAGAATAGAAACAGGGCGGTAGTTGCCTGGGTCTAATTTGCTGCCCTTTTTGTGCAGAGGGGTCACCCTCGCAATTTTGAAGTCCTTGGGGACGTGTCCCTGTTTTATGGAGAGGTTTATTATGTGTGTGATGATTGGTGTGATGGCGGCTGCTGAGTCTCTGAGGAATTTGGAGGGGTTAACTGGAATATGTTGTGTGTGCCTTTACACATATGTTGGATTATGTAATTAGTTTGTCATTAAAAACCAATAATAATCGCTTGCATCGCCGGCTTCGCTGACCAGAGCTCTCTCAGATTCAAAGTTTTAATTGCAGCCTGGAACATACATGTTTCGGAACCAATGTGTAACTAGACAGTTACAATATAACATTTATATTAATTAACCCAGTTAATGCCTTAAGAGAAAGAGTCTGTGGTCAATGTCAATTCGGATTGCTACGGAAATGTTGTGTCTTACTTACTAATAATAACTAATTCCTTGATCAATAGAATTCTCTGTGATACTTTCTGAATATGATTTGGGAACATCAAATGGGCAGGGTTATAATAGAAGAAAGACAGTGTAAACAATATAATTAACTCTGAATATAATAATGAGGAAAAAGAAACAGGATACACAACAAGGTGCATGAGTTGAGGTTATATGTAGAACATGGTACAGTTACAGTAAGTGGGGAGAGCGTCATGGTACAGTTACAGTAAGTGGGGAGTGTAAACACTAAACAGTGATTCAAACCCCCTCAATGTACAGTTTCTGACAGCTGGGCTGTGTTGAACTTGTCACATGAAATAACATTATGTGAATAAACCGCGAAATAACATAATGTTATGTTATATAACGTTACTGTAACTGAGGGGTTACAAAACCCTGACTGTATTAAAGATTGTGATATATTAAACCACTACTAGTTATGTACTTTAATTACTGGCCAAACAGTACATCAAATATTGATGGTGAACACCCACACAAGAACACGGCATTGACACAGAAATTCTATTGGAGGGTTATTTATTATTATTAGGCAACGTTAGGTTACAGATTGAGAATTAGGGTCGCGCTTATATGGCGAAGAATATACGTAAAGTCAGTCAAGAGCATAAGTCAATGAGAATAGTAGGAATACTATGATGGGTCTAAGCTGACGCCACCTGTTGTATAGCAATTATATAGGGCAACGCCGGTACCAACTGGAGACACTGGGTTCCCTCCGGGGTGTAGAGAGGAATGTTCGGGTACCCAGTCTGAGTCAACGAGGAATAAAGAGGCTCCAAGTACAGGAGCCGGTGCTTGTACTCCCTTGATCAGCAGACAAAAGCAATAGTTGTAATCCAATATGCTCGACAGCATTGATGACAACCAGCCAGCCCCTTCCACGAGGCGGGCCCGAATGGTAATCCTCACGAGGTTAAATCCCAAACGACAGTGGAATCAACGGTGCTCTTCTCCGGTGGTCACGGTCCCAAAGCAATATAATCCAACCAGAAATGGTTCTGCAATCGCCGGTGCCAATTCTCCTGTGTACATGTCCAACGGTTCTCGCCTAGGACTCCTCGGGTGTGGGCACGTATTTAGGCCGCACAGCCTGGATAAGTGCACTAGCTAAAGACACGACGAACCGATGGGTAATGCTACATACGGAAGAACTGTGGCCGCACGATATACAATTAATGATCGACTATTACTTCACATTAGATTAAGTCGAACTCAACGTTACTGCGTTAAACTCTGACACTTTAACATTCTATTCGCACGCGGTTCTCAATGCTCTATTTAGATGCAAGGTTGCTCACTTCACTGCACATTGACTCGTGGTGAAGGTATTACTAGTAATGAACGAATTGCTGCTGTTTACACCTGCGCCGTATTTATACCTAAGTGAATATCTAGTCCCAACCTCAGTTCTTGTCTCGTATTACTACGCAGACTCTGGGCATGTACTGACATGCCCGGAGTTGCCTTTGAACTTGCCGTTGGGGGCTTGGTCGTTGGCGCCTGGGGCCGCTGTCCAATAGGAGAGCGAATATTACTCTGGTCTGTACGCAGGTAAAGGGATATTCCGTGTATATATATAAATAATATACAAGGTATATCAAACGATACATATATATATTCAGTTTAATCTGGCCCTTCACAACAGCCGCCTCCTAATTAGTCCGCACCTAATTAGTTAAAAGGAAGACAGATTAATAGTCCTGTCAACTACTCAATGTCTGTTGTGGGGAGTAGGGCAATCTACAAAGTCAGTGGGTTATGATCGTCATCAAGGGAGTCAGGGAGCCTTGGCAATTCTATCAGCCTCGCCACGGGTCGGGTGTAGGTCCGTCCCTGGACAAGAACTTCTGCCGCTCTGACCTTTCCGTCGGCACCAGTGATCACTTTGCTTACGTGGCCGGCCGGCCACATAGCTCGGGGTTGTCACTGGTCTATGATCATAACGACTGTGCCCACTTGTAGGTTGTCTCTATCTTTTACCCATTTCTGGCGGGTTTGGAGAGACGGTAGGTAGTGGAGGAGGAAACTGTTCCAAAACTTGTCAGCCAATACTTGACTGTACCTCCACATTCTTCGGCCGTTCGCTTCTTCGGGTCTGTACACCGTCTGTGGGACCGCGGGGTCCAGCCGCCCCATCAAGAGAGTGTTGGGGGTGACTGGGTCGACATCTGCTACATCACTTGAGACGTAACCGAGGGGCTTTGAGTTCAATACTCCCTCGATCTCTGTGAGGACTGTCGTGAGGACTTCTTCAGCCACGGTCTGGGCCCCAAGCATGGCGTACAGAGCTGTCTTTATGGAACGTACTTCTCTTTCCCAGGTTCCCCCGAAGTGAGGGGCGTTCGGGGGGTTAAACTGGAAGTCGATCTGAGAAGGAGCGAGGTGGGTCTTAAGTTCTGGGCCCATGGCTTGGAAGCTCTCTCTCAGCTCTCTTTCTCCGCCTTTGAAGTTTGTCCCGTGATCAGACAACAACATAGACGGTTTTCCTTTTCGCGCTGTGAATCTCCGGAAGGCCATGAGGAATGAGTCCGTACTCATGGTCGGAAGGAGTTCTATGTGTATTGCTCGGGTGGTCATACACTTGAATACAATGCCCCACCTCTTCTCCGTCCCTCTTCCTTTCTTCACGTAGAGCGGGCCGAAGCAGTCCACGCCGGTGGAGTGAAAGGGCTTATCGCTGAGTCGGAGGCGACAGGGAGGCAGGTCTGCCATCATGGGTATACTGGGCTGTGCTCGCCACTTGCAACAGTCTAGACAGGTCCGCTGGAAGCGTCGCACTGCTTCTCTTCCTTGCAGTATCCAATAGCGACGTCGGATCTCAGCGAAGACTCTCTTTGCCCCAGCGTGGTGCACATCCTCGTCGTATTTCTTTATGATGAGCTTGGTGACTTTGTGTCGGCTGTTGAGGACTATAGGAAACTTGACGTCATCCGTTAAGTCCGGGGCCCGTCTCAGACGACCACCCACCCTGATGAGGCCATGGGTGTCGCGCTCGGGGGCCATGTGGAGCAGTCTGCTGTCTGACGGGACTGGCTTTGTTCCCTGCAGGCAGTCTAGCTCGTCGGGGAACGAGTCTCTTTGGGCTCGCTGTAGCAGAAGGAGTTCTGCCTCTTTGTAGTTAGCTGCATTAATGTCGGTAGTGGGGGGAACCTCAGGGTGGTGCCACAGGAATGTCTTTAACTGCGCACTCTCAAAGGTGGGGCAGTCATCTATGTTAGGGTCAGTGGGGACTGGTGTGTGCGTCAACCCACAGAACATAGATTTCTTGACCTCTGCCTCCTCTTGACTAGCCTCCCGAGGGGTGGGGTTAGGCCACTCTTCTTCCGGGAGCTTGAGGAACTCAGGACCGTCACTGTAGATATTGTGACATGTGAGGTCATCTAGGGACATCCCCCGTGTGATGACATCTGCTGGGTTCTGTTTCGTGTCCACGTACCTCCAGCACGCTAATCTCTGTCAAGTCTTGGATCTCTGTGATTCTGACTCCCACGAAGACCTTGTATCTACACGAATCGGATTGGATCCATGTGAGTACGGTCATGGAATCTGACCACAAGATTGTTCTTTGCACCGGGATGGTGAGTTCACGTTGGATTAACGTGGCGAGTTGCGCGCCTACCAGAGCTGCGCAGAGCTCTAGACGCGGGATCGATTGTTGCGGGGGGCTATCCTTGAGCGGGCCAGGATGAAGGCTGTGTGTATTTCTCCTCCCTCCTCTCGGGCCCGTAAGTAAGCCACCGAGCCGTAGGCCACTTCTGAGGCGTCGCTGAAGACGTGCAGGTCCATCTGGCACGTCTCCAGCCGCACTGTGGGTGGGAAGTAGCTTCGGCGTATGTTCACATTTTGGAGCGAGTTGAGTTCTCTCTCCCACTCTCTCCAGGTGGAAGCGAGGTGGTCGGGTATGGGGTCGTCCCAGCCCTGTTCCTTGTCCCACAGCTCTCGTACAATCATTTTCGCCCGGGTGGTGTAAGGTAGGATACACCCCAGCGGGTCGTATTGCCTTGCGAGTGTTCTGTATACGCTCCGTCTGGTGGTCGGTAGAGGGGTCGACCTTCCCTGCTCTATGGTCAGGGGTGTGTATCTGTAATGGAGCGAGTCTGTTTTGAAGCGCCAGACTAGGCCTAATGTCATTTCTTGTGCTTCACCTGGGATGGTCGCCATCCAGGTCTCGCTGCTTGCTGCCTTTGTCTCTGGGGAGAGGCTGCGAAGTACTTGAGGGTCACTGCTGGCCCACTGCCGGAGATCAAAGCCGCCTTTGATCAGTGAGGCGCGGAGCTTGAGTATGAGGGCTTCGGCTTCTTCTGGCGTCGAGACGCTTTGCAGACAGTTGTCCACGTAGAAACTCCTCTCTACACTTTGTCTGACCTCCTCGTCAGCTTCAGGGTCTTCTGTCACATGTTTTTGCAGTGCGAACGTAGCACAGCATGGGCTGCATGTGGTTCCGAAGGGGAGGACCTCCCATTGGTAGATGGATGGTTGCTCATCCCCGATCCTCTCTCTCCATAGGAACCGCAGCAAGGGCTTGTCCTCTTCCACTAGTCGCACCTGCAGGAACATCCCTTTGATGTCGCCACTGATGGCCACCTTGTCTTGGCGGAAACGTAGTAGCACGCCGAGTAGAGAGGGGCCGAGTGTTGGGCCGGGCAAGAGTTCTTTATTCAGATTCTGTAGTCCGATCTGGTAGCTGCAGTTGAATACAATGCGATCCTTGCCGTTGTGGTGGACCTTGTGGTGGGGCACGTACCATGATTCGATCGTCTGGTCGGCCTCTTGAATGTCAATTTTCTTTATGTGTCCTGCTGTGATCAGCTTGTCAATCTCAGCGCGGTACACAGTGGCTTGAGTGGGGTCTTTGGCTAGACGCCGCTCGGTGTTCAGTAGATATCGCTCTGTCGCTTCTTTTGAGGCGTGGAGGGTGGGCATACCCTCTCGCCTCAAGAGTGGAGTTGCGTATCTCATCACTCCATTGACCCCGACTCTCTTTGTCCTCTGCTCGAGGAGGGTTATGGCATAAGTGTCTTCCTTTGAGCGAACGAGTTTATTTTCATTCTTAAAGGGCATCGCGTCTAATGTCCATAGCCTCTCTACGTGCTGTAAGAGGGTGGTGTCTTCATCATTTATCCTTGAGTGGAGGTAGCGAGTGGCTGTTGGTCGGTTGGAAGACCCGGAGAGGGGGCCTTGTAGTGTCCAACCTAGGCGGGTCTCGACCGCTGCTGGACAGCCTCTGGGCCCGATGTGGACCCGGTTCGTTGGGACGATGAGGTGTGCGTGGTCGGATCCTATGAGCAGGGTCGGGGTGGCGCCGTCGATGAGCGGTATAGGTAGTTGACGTAGGTGCACGTATTTTTCTATCAGCTTTGGGATGGGGTAGGTGTACTGTGACAGGCCTATGTCTTGGCTGGTGAAGGCGTTAGTAATTCTATACTGCTTCTCGGGCTGCCCGACCGCTGCTATCGTGAAGGAGACATTTTCACCCTTTATGGTCTTCAGGTCTCTTCTAATGGTACGGATTGTCATTGTTTCTTCGCTCCCCCGCAGACCCAGCCGGGCTGCGGCGGATGCGAGGAGGAGAGTCTTTTCTGACCCATCGTCTAGGACGGCGTAAGTGTCCATGACCTTGTCCTCGTAGCTTAATATCACTCGGACCACCTTCAAGAGCACTCGGGAGCTCCCATTCTTCGCAGGGTCTATGTACATGACGTTCACTCTCGAGCTGCTTGGGGGTACGGGTTTCTTCTTGTTGCTGTCGTGTAGGACCTCCAAGTGGGCGCCGTCGCACTTGCTGCATTTCTTCTTTAAACGGCACTCAGCTGCCATATGGCTGCGCGCGCAGCGGAAGCAGCGGCGGTTGGCTTTGATCCACTGACTCACCTCGTCAGCGGTCATCTTCTTGAAAGTGTCACATTGAGACAGCCAATGTTCCTTTTCACAGTACTGGCATACAATCTTCCACTTCCCCTTCGTCGGGGGGGGTGCTGTGGTTCTTGTGCTGCGGCACTGACTCGGCCTGGTGCATAACGGTCACTGACCGGCGGTTATCGTTAGATCTCCGAGGTCCATCTCTTAGGCTAGATCCACTCCACACGAACGTCTCCAGTCGTAGGCTGCTGACTTCCCTTGCGAGGAAGGCGGCCAGGTCTAGGAGGGATGGCTCGGGACCGTCGGGATCACGGTGGTCTCTCTGCCGCCGAAAGCGCTCTTGGCGGGCTGGAGGGAGCTTCTCCAGTATTCGCTCCACATTAGAGTTTGCATATAGTTCATATCTCCCTTTCTCCTTTTGGGACCCCAGCATCCCTACTAGGGATTGTACCTTGATAGAGAGGTCATCCAATGCTCTATTGTCTTTGGCTGGGGGGAGGCGGTCGATATCTCTTATTTCTTGTATCACGTAGTCCCATATGCGTCCATAACGCTGGTCGAGGGCCACTAGAGCCGCGGAGTATGGGGTACTTGAGTTGGAATATGCCAGCGCTATGTTATGCGCTCTGGGCACCTTGAGATGCTTGAGGAGGATGGCATATTTGTACGACGCGTCGGGGACGTCGGACATCATAGTCTCCAAGCACATGCGTAATTCCGTGTACTGTGCTCTGTCCTCGCGCGTAAAGTCTGGGAACGTCGGTGTGCCAAGGTACGATGCCATGGATGGCTGGCACATTGGTGAGCGTAGGGGAAGAGGCCTCCTGGGCGAGTCTCCCCATACGTGTTGTCGTGGGTTGGTACTTGGTGGGTACCAGAGGCCGGGTACCCAGGTGCTGTTCCTCGGTGCTGACTGTACGTCAAACTCACCCGTGAGTTGAGTCTGGGGTTTGTAGTGCAGTGACTCGGGGATGAAGTCGGGGCTGTACTGGGCCTCCTGGTCCAGAGTACGTTGCTGCTGGTGGGCTTGACATTCCTCCTCTTCCTCTTCCTCTTCTAGGTCCTGGAGTCTTCTAGTCAGTCTCTCGGCGACGTAGGCCGGTTCTTCCCGGTGGCTGGGTCTCGTATGGACCGGTCGGGGAGGGGGGTCGGAGACGTAGACAGGATCCTCCTGTTGGCCGGGTCCCGGGTCGCTTTGTCGGGTAGGGGAAGGTGCCCTAGACCCTTGTTGTGATGATCTCCGGGAGCTCCGTGCGGAGAGAGGGGGTGTCGCCCTGGCAATCAATTGTTCTATCATCTGCGCCTGCAGCCGGTCGCGCTCTGCTTCGCGCTGGGCATTGGCGGCTTCGCGCTGTGCATTGGCGCGGTCTCTTTCAATGTTCTCTTCCGTCTGAAGGCGTCTCTCCTCCAGTCTTATGCGGTCGTCTTCACTCCTTTGTTGCGCCTGGAAGCACTCTCGTTCGGTTGCAGAGTGTTCGCGTTCACTAAGGGCTTGCGCTTGGAGTTGCGCGTGAAGGCGCTCTCGTTCCGCCGCAGAGTGTTCACGCTCGCTTGCTTGTTGCGCCTGGAGGCGCTCTCGTTGTTCGCGCTCGCTCGTCTGTTGAGCCTGAAGGCGCTCTCGTTCCATGGCAGAGTGTTCGCGCTCACTTAATTGTTGCGCCCGGAGGCGCTCTCGTTCCACGGCAGAGTGTTCGCGCTCACTAAGGGCTTGCGCTTGGAGTTGCGCGTGGAGGCGCTCTCTTTCCGTGGCGGAGTGTTCGCGCTCACTAAGCGTCTTTGCTTGAAGTCGATCGCGTTCGGTGGAGGCTGTCAGGGTGGCGATCAAGGCTTGCGCCAGTATCTGGTCCGCCTCGCTGGGGGATGACACTGACGGAGGTGATCGGCTTCTGACAGAGCTCGTTGGAGATCTGTTCTCCTGGCGCGCCCCGAGGTCCATCTCCTGGGCGCGCTTCTCTTCTCTTGGTTGTGTGTCGGGTTCTGTCCCTGGAGCGCTTTCTTTATCCTGGAGCGCTCCGGGGGCTATCCCGGTGACGCTGTCTGGAGGTATAGTCATGTCATGTCCCACCTGGTCCCCCCCGTGAGCTGAGTCAGTTTCGTTAGAACCCACTGGGGTCTCTACTGGCAGGGTCGCCAAGTCGATAGGATTTGACATGCTTTGACTCTCCGCTTTATCCGTATTTAACGTCTGTTTAGATAAGCTAGGTGGTAGAACGACAGCGAATTCCTCCAGATAGGGAGGTGGCTGACGTTTGCGCTGCGGGCGTTCTAGCTTGGGAGAGCCGCTTTGGGAGTGTTCACCGCTGGCCATGGTTAATATTAATATTATATTAAATATTACACTGATACCCTCCGGCTCGAAGGACCAATTGTAACTGAGGGGTTACAAAACCCTGACTGTATTAAAGATTGTGATATATTAAACCACTACTAGTTATGTACTTTAATTACTGGCCAAACAGTACATCAAATATTGATGGTGAACACCCACACAAGAACACGGCATTGACAGAAATTCTATTGGAGGGTTATTTATTATTATTAGGCAACGTTAGGTTACAGATTGAGAATTAGGGTCGCGCTTATATGGCGAAGAATATACGTAAAGTCAGTCAAGAGCATAAGTCAATGAGAATAGTAGGAATACTATGATGGGTCTAAGCTGACGCCACCTGTTGTATAGCAATTATATAGGGCAACGCCGGTACCAACTGGAGACACTGGGTTCC
Organism: Notolepis coatsorum; assembly: GCF_963971535.1. Lineage (NCBI taxonomy): Eukaryota > Metazoa > Chordata > Actinopteri > Aulopiformes > Paralepididae > Notolepis > Notolepis coatsorum. The sequence continues at coordinate 90,245,106 of NC_140174.1, read as the reverse complement.
CTCCGGGGTGTAAAGCCGGGAGGGGTAGAGGAATGTTCGGGTACCCAGTCTGAGTCAACGAGGAATAAAGAGGCTCCAAGTACAGGAGCCGGTGCTTGTACTCCCTTGATCAGCAGACAAAAGCAATAGTTGTAATCCAATATGCTCGACAGCATTGACGACAACCAGCCAGCCCCTTCCACGAGGCGGGCCCGAATGGTAATCCTCACGAGGTTAAATCCCAAACGACAGTGGAATCAACGGTGCTCTTCTCCGGTGGTCACGGTCCCAAAGCAATATAATCCAACCAGAAATGGTTCTGCAATCGCCGGTGCCAATTCTCCTGTGTACATGTCCAACGGTTCTCGCCTAGGACTCCTCGGGTGTGGGCACGTATTTAGGCCGCACAGCCTGGATAAGTGCACTAGCTAAAGACACGACGAACCGATGGGTAATGCTACATACGGAAGAACTGTGGCCGCACGATATACAATTAATGATCGACTATTACTTCACATTAGATTAAGTCGAACTCAACGTTACTGCGTTAAACTCTGACACTTTAACATTCTATTCGCACGCGGTTCTCAATGCTCTATTTAGATGCAAGGTTGCTCACTTCACTGCACGTTGACTCGTGGTGAAGGTATTACTAGTAATGAACGAATTGCTGCTGTTTACACCTGCGCCGTATTTATACCTAAGTGAATATCTAGTACCAACCTCAGTTCTTGTCTCGTATTACTACGCAGACTCTGGGCATGTACTGACATGCCCGGAGTTGCCTTTGAACTTGCCGTTGGGGGCTTGGTCGTTGGCGCCTGGGGCCGCTGTCCAATAGGAGAGCGAATATTACTCTGGTCTGTACGCAGGTAAAGGGATATTCCGTGTATATATATAAATAATATACAAGGTATATCAAACGATACATATATATATTCAGTTTAATGAAATGTGAAATGTGCATAACGTTATGAATAAACCGCGAAGTCACGCGAAATAACGTTATACGCGGATCTGGTAGTACATTTCTTTTTATCTTCTTGATATGATAACATTACATCCGCCTTTTACCGCGTGACGCGCTAAACCAATCAGAGAGCGGCTTCGCTCAACCAATCAGAGAGGGGCTTCGCTCAACCAATCAGAGAGGGGTCTGCAGAAATGGAGCTACGGAAAGTAGAGACGCACACATCATGGCATGCAAGCCTCACTTCCTGTATTCATGCTTCTTCTACATACCTGTCTAGGCAGGTCACCTCCGGTGACACCAAGTGGTGCAAATAAGTAACTGCATGCTTTAGACACTGTGTAACAGTAGGACACAACAAATAGCATTAACCATACATTGTCAAGGTTAACAGAATAAAGTCTATATCAACTTATTTCCATCAAGGACCTTGGTGTAGGCTAATAACAGAACAGACTGACAGGTGGCGACAAATCACGTGATTTCAAAAACATACATGCAGAACATGAAAGAACAGACAATCATCAACAAACACAACAACCGCATTGGCCATGGGAGTCTTATGCATGGCTATACTCCTATGTCATTCTTTAACTGTATGTGAAATGCCACATACCTGTTCTGTATGTGCATACATTGAATAACTAATAGCATATGTAGCCTCTAGGTCTACACCAGTGGTCACCAACCTTTTTAAGCCCAAGATCACTTAATTTTTTTTGGTGAAGGCAAGATCTACCTATTGAAGCGTTGAGAGAAAAAGACAGCCAAGATTGTACTTTAAACTAAATGATTTGTATTTGCCTGTATTCTAATTACATGCAATGTAACTCTTGACTTGACTTGACTTGACTATGCTTTGGTCCAACATTAAAACGTCAAAGCAGAACTGTATTATGTACTTTCTCAGTCAGTGCTAAGTGCAGTCATCTTATGCAGTATCACTTTTCACATCAAAACAAAAGTAGAACTGTAATGTGGACTTTATCATATTATTAACATTGACAAACATATTTATAATTAGCATTTTATAAAGTAGAACTGTAATTGTTGAGATCAGAGGCTCTGTATAGCCAGAAGCCAGGAAGAGAATTGTGCAGAGTTCCTTTCTGCCTGTATTAGACTATGGCGATGTAATCTATATGCATGCTCCTTCCTCCCTGCTTAAAAAGCTGGATTCTGCGTACCATACTGCCATACGTTTTGTAACGGGTGCAGGCTCTCGCACCCACCACTGCACTTTGTATCAGTCATTAGGATGGTCCTCTCTGTACCAAAGAAGACAATCACACATGTTGATTTTTATCCTTAAGTCATTGCTAGGTAAGCTGCCCTTATATATCTCCAGACTTCTGTCCTTTTATACTTGCTTTTTTAATACCAGACGAGCAGCAAATGGGATGCTGTTAAATGTTCCTTTGATGCAGTCAGAGCTTGGTAAAGCTGCATTCTCCCACTATGCTCCCTTTTTATGGAATAAGCTGCAAGTGAAACTTTATCTACAGGCACTTCCTACTGTGAATGCTTTTAAAGGTATGCTACGATTAGCCCTTTATGAAACATGTAACTGTTTTACCTGATGCTATTGTTGATGTGATTATGCTCCTTGCCACTGCACAAATGATCCTCTGTATTTATATTTGAATTGTATGTTTTTTGTTTAATGCCCTGTTTTATGTTGAAACTTGTTGTGTGCTGTGTTGGTCAGGACTCCCTGGAAGACGAGATCTTGTATCTCAATGGGACATTCCTGGATAAATAAAGGATAAATAAATAAAAAATAAAAATAAATAAAAATAAAAATAGGATTGTTAGTAACTGTTTAACTGTGCAATATGACTGTTTACACTGGTAACTGTTTACCTGCATATGTGATTGTCTCCACCAGTGATGGTCTAGTTGTATATATATCTGCTCCCACCAGAAGGCGCTCTAGGCGGAGCCACCCAGGTACCCTACCTTATGGCAACTATAAAAGGAAAGGTATCCACCCCTTTCATTCTCTCCCCCAATGTCTCTCAGAGAGAGAACAGTTGTACTACTGCTGCTTACATGTGAATAAAAGAAGCCACGCCAGTTCAGGCAAAAGATAGAAATCATGCCTCTTGACCACATTATTGTCGCCCTAAGTTGAGTTCTGTTAACAGGTTATGGGCCCAGATAACGCCGGGGCGAAATAGTGGAGGTACTGTAGCAAGCTTAGCTGAAGTTATAGGCTAGGATAGCGCCGGGAGCACCGCGTGGCTAGTCGCTAGGCCAACCAGAGTAAAAGCTAAGCATACCATTAACGAAGAGGATGGAAAACAAGAGAAGAGACAAGTGGCCGACATTCAATGGAAAAGCTGAGAACTACGAGCTCTGGGAAGAGCGCATGCTGTGCTGCATGCACAGGGCGGGGCTGAAGGAGATGATCCTGGGGACCCCCACCGGAGAACTGGCAGCGGAAGAGCAAGCCCTGGACGACCAGCGGAATGCTGGCGCGTACTGTGAGTTAGCGCCGATGCTTGACGACACCAGCCTGGGGCTGATATTCCGCGACACTAAAGACAGAGGCCGAGAAAGCCTGGCGGTACTGAGAGAGCATTTTATCGGGCGAGGAAGACCCAGAGTCGTGGCCCTCTACACAGCACTAACGGGCCTGAGGATACGTCAACAGAGCGGAGCAAATCACGACGCCATTGAGGAGTGCCGGAGAAGCACAGAGCGATGGGCTAATGATGGCGATGATAATAAGAGGACTACCGGAGCTGTACAAACCGTTCACACTCCTGATAACACACGGTTCAACGGACATTATGTTGGGACAGTTCAAGGCTAAGTTAAAGAACTTCGATGCCTCAGAAGACACCCACCCAGCCATCGCGGAGGAGGGGGAGAGGGTGCTAAAGGCTAGAGTAACGCCAAGAGAGAGAACCAGGACCACGACGGACCTGGCGTGTTGGCGATGCGGAGATAAAGGCCATTGGCGAAGCGAATGCACAAAGACTGTCTGGTGTAGCTTCTGCAAATCCACAAGGCGCACAGACAGAGTGTGCATGAAGAAACACAACCAGAGCGCGCGATACGCACATGGACAAGATGGCGGCTACGGACAAGATGACGGCCATGAACGAGACAGAGGCCACGGACAAAATGGCGACTACAGGCGAGATGAAAGCCACGGACAAAATGGCGACTACAGGCAAGACGAAAGCTACGGACGGAATGGCGACTATGGACAAGATAACGGCTGTGGACAGGATGACGACAGCGGACACGGCGGCGGCAACTATCGACGTGAGATGAATCGAGATGACGCCCGGAGAATCGATGGCGGCGACGATCGACGTGAGGCAAGTCGAGACGACGCCCGGAGGATAACGGGACAAGAAGACTGCGCTTTTGGAGCGTGCCATGTCATCAACGACAGGAGTCGGTTCAAGAACTTTGACGACACTTTCCACTCGGAGAGGCACTGCATGGAGCTGGCGGACGGTAGACGCATCTACGGATTGGCACAAGAGAGGGGAGACGCACAGGTATGCCTCACAGACAGCAGGGGGCGCCGGCGTACGGTGACGCTAAAGAACGCTCTATATGTACCATCGTTCCCACAAGGACTATTCTCTGTAATAGCTGCTACTGCAAGCGGCGCCAAGGTATTCTTCGATAAAGGTAAAAATGTCCTTGTAGAACCTGACGGTACGCGATTTAACATAGAGGTGTACAAGAGAATGTATTATCTACAAACAGAGTGTAATGACAACGACAAGTGTAATAATAATGATATGTGTAATGTGACTGTCAGTCACGATATTCAGACATGGCATGAGATTATGGGTCATTGTAATTACGAGGATTTACTGAAACTGCAAGCAGTGACAGAAGGCATGCACATTGAAGGTGAAAAGCGTAGACCTGACAAAGAATGTGTAGTGTGCATAAAGGGGAAGTTCACTCAATCGAGAAACAGAAATCCCACAGAAAAAGTAAAGGTACCACTTGCACTAGTTAACACAGATCTAGCCGGTCCAGTAAGCAACGAGTCCATAAGAGGCTTTAGATATGTACAGTCTTTTACAGATGTGTGTACAGGGGCAGTGTTTGTTTACTTTCTCAAAGCAAAGAGTGACACACTCCAGGCCACGGAGAAATTCCTGGCAGACGTAGCCCCTTATGGTAACGTAAGATGCTTGAGGTCCGACAACGGAACCGAGTTCACAAATAGAGAGTTCCAATCACTGTTGAGAAGGAACAAGATAAGACACGAGACGTCATGTCATGTCCATATCCCATGCACCAGAGCGGGGTGGTAGAGAGGGAATGGCACGCCCTTTTCGAAATGGCTAGGTGTAAGCTAATAGCTGGTAACCTACCTAAGAGCCTATGGCATTATGCGGTGCAAGAAGCCGCTTACACCAGAAACAGGTGCTTTAATAAGCACACGGGCACCACCCCGTATACAGCACTGACAGGAAAGAAGTGTAATCTAGCTAGAATGCACCAATTTGGATCAGTGTGTTATGCTTACCAGCAGGACAGAGGAAAGCTTGAGTCCAGATGTGAAAAAGGACTCTTTGTGGGGCACGACAAAGGAAGCCCCGCTTTCCTAGTCTATTATCCCGGTAAAGGGAAAGTGCAGAAACACAGGCTAGTCAAATTTGTCACAAAGACAACATGTGATAACGAGACACAGACAGAGGAGCCAGAGCTGGACTCCAGAGTAAGGTGTGAAGAAACAGAGACACCTCAGCCTAGTGTACTTAGCACGGTCGTGCAGACAGACAGTCAGCAACCCCCAGAAGACGATGACGAGGAGCACCCGAGGGTGACGTCACGTGCCCCAAGCAATGGGAGGTATCCCTCACGGGAACACAAACCCCCAAAGTATCTGACAGACTGCCCGGAGAGAAAGTGACGAGGATGACAGTACATTTACCAGCATTGATTACTGCTACAGAGTAGTAAGTGGAGTACCTCAGACCTTTAAAGAGGCCATAGTGTCCCCTGAATCAAGTAAATGGGAGAGAGCAATGGATGAGGAGATGAGGTCCCTAGAGGACAACCACACCTTTACTCTAACCAAGTTACCAGAGGGCAGACAGACAGTGGGAGGGAAATGGGTGTACTCAATCAAGGAGGGTATTGAAGGCCACGACAAGTACAAAGCCAGGTTCGTAGCTAAATGTTTAAATACTGAAGAAGGGTACTCCATGTTTAAATACAGAAGGAGGGTGGCTACATGCTTAAATGCAGAAGGAGGATACTCCATGTTTAAATACAGAAGGAGTAGATTCCAGGTTTAAATACCGGAGTGGATTCCATGTTTAAATACAGAAGTGGATTCCATGTTTAAATACAGAGGTGGATGATTTAATTATGTGGAAAAGATCCTGAAATGTTTTGACATGCAAGAATGTAGAACAAGGGAAACACCATGTGATCAAAAACTAGACTACCAAGAGGATGCTCAGAAATTGACAGATGTAAAAATTTACAGAGAAGCTGTAGGTAGCCTCATTTATTTGACAACATGTACTCGCCCTGACCTATGTTTTGTAGTGAGTAAATTGTCACAGCATTTTGCTGACCCCACAGAGGAGCACTGGATTACAGCAAAACATGTTTTTTGTTATCTCAAAGGTACAGCAGATAAACAGCTTTGTTTCAGAAAGAGCAGCGAGGGCTTAGGGCTTAAAGCCTACAGTGATGCAGACTGGGTGGCAGACACCACAGACAGAAGAAGTACCACAGGGTATTGTGTGAGTTTCGTGGAAAACAAAGAAGCAGCCCACAGTGGCACTATCAACTTGTGAAGCCGAATACATGGCTCTAGCTATGACAATACAGGAATGTATTTATCTAGAACAACTGCTCGAAAAAATGGATACCTATGTATATAAGAAAACTGTTGTTTATGAAGACAACCAGGGAACCATTGCAATTGCTAGAAACCCTGTGTGCCGACAGAGGTGTAAACATGTGGATATAAAATATCATTTCATCATATCTGTCATCAGAGAAGAAAGAATGACACTGATTTATTGTCCAACAGACGACATGGTTGCAGACGCTATGACGAAGCCTGTTTCCAAACTGAAATTGAGAAGATTTGCAGAGGTCATGTTTGGTGTGTAAATATTGACTGTTATGTAGTATTGACTGCTATATCCTTTTTGATGCTCTGAACTGTATTATTTTCTTTGTAAATTGTTTTTGAAGGAGTTGTACAGTATACTAGACAACCATAAGTGGGAGTGTTAAAGTTAGATGTTATGTATCATTGCAATTAACTGTCTAACTGTGTCTAACTATTTCCACAAAAGGGCACTATAGGCGGAGCTGCTAATGAGGTATAAAAGGAGATGTCGACTCCCCCTCTGTCTCTTCCACCGTCGCTCTCATAATAATGTACTGCTGTGTACCAATGTGAAATAAACCACGCTGTTTAATGGCTAAAGAGAGAAACCATGTCTCATGAACATATTATTGTCGCCCCATAGCTGACTCTGTCAACAGGTACAATACAGTACGGCTCAATACACACAATTGTTAAGGGGATGCAGACCAGAGAAAGACATTTGTCTTGTTTACATCAGGGTCCCCCATTTTCAATTCATAGCGACATTTATGATATACACAACATACATGACATTTATGGCATAGGGACATACATGACATACAGGTATTTAGTACTGTTACGTAACATTTGTGACATATATGATATGCAAATATACAGTACTGTTACCCATAGATCCTGACAGAGTATATAGATATGATGGGGAGGGGACTGTACATTAGGAGGGGGTGGGTGGGTGGGAGAGAAATATACATATGGTTACAATTACATAGCCTACTGAAAGCTTTGCTCCACTAGTCTGTCAAACAATTTGTTTTTGTGTGACTGGTACACACATTTACCTGCCAGAGTGGCAGGTAGCCATCTGAAATCTAGTCGCCAAATGGAAGTTTTACCTGGGTGGCAGGTGTTCATTTTCAGCCCTGCTTATGATGTAGCCTATACAGCACACCAGATAAATGTACTAAAATGTACCTCTGCTTCTGCTTGGCTGAATAGCAGTAATCCTCCATCTTCCAGCACGAGGGTGGGTGGACGTAGGACGTGTAAAAGTGTGTGTCCTTCCTTGAAACGAAGGAAGGATTCAAGGATGAGTCATGTTGAGGACCAACACAGGATGATTCAAATGAATTCATTAATTGTACTGCCCATGAAATTGGCATTCATAGTCCTCTAGACTCTAGAGTATAGTCTAGACTAGGCCTACAGATGAAACCCATGAATACAGAGGTGCTTCACACTACTGACCGACTCAGCTGGGAGCGTTGTTTCTTGACTCAGCTGAGAGCGTTGTTTCTTGTTGTGATCGTGTCATCATATAAAAAATTGTCAAGCTACAATATTATAAAATCCTGTCAGGAATTGTGCCTCAAAGCATGAATGAACCGGCATTTCTAAGCACTTTAAACTTACCGCACTTTAGCGCACATAAAGTCATAGGCGGAAACACGGAAACAGCTGTTTACCGCGGAGTTGGGCGTGCAGAACTGGCGTGGGGAACGTACCGGGGGGGCAGAACTAGCGTATGTCAGTGACCAATGAGATCGCAGAGCGCGAACGTGGAACTGGAAATCCGTTGGTAAAAGAATAGACGCAATGGAATCAGTTTAGATGACATTTTGGTTTACAATCTTTTTCCTTACTAGCTCCAATTACAGCTAACCCTGTTCCCCCCCCCCCCCCCCCCCTCTGTGATGGATAGAGCTTTTCTCTTTTGTCCCCTCTTGGAATTAGAACGTTCAGAGATTTATATATAGAAAATATTTTTGCATCATTTGAACAACTGTCTGACAAGTTCTCTTTTTCGAGGTCACATTTCTTTAGATACTTGCAAGTCTGCAGTTTTGTACGTAATGTCAACCCACAGTTCCCCAAACTTCCAGAAGCCACTCCTATTGACACTTTACTAAAACCTACACTGGTCAAAAAGGGTATTATATCTGTCCTGTATGGCTTGATTTCCTCACTGCGTCCTACCTCATTAGAAAAGATCAGGAGGAGATGGGAGAAGGACCTGGGTGAGGACATCACAGAAGACCTGTGGGAGGATATTCTACACCGGGTCCACTCCTCTTCAATTTGTGCCAGGCACGGACTGATCCAATGTCAAATTGTTCACCGTTCACACTTTACTAAAGTCAGGCTATAGCCAAGATCTATGGCAACATTGATCCCACCTGTGACAGATGCCACCGTGCCCTTACTACACATAGTCACATGTTTTGGTCCTGCCCTTCCCTACATAATTTTTGGTCTGAAATATTTGAAACTATCTCAAATATTATTGAGATCCCAATCAGCCCGACTGCCATAACTGCTTGCTTTGGTGTCTCTATCTCCCCTACTACCCTGTCTCTGCCACGATATAAAGCTGACCTGGTGGCATTTGTTACTCTCCTGGCTAGACGTCTAATTTTACTGCATTGGAAGTCACCCACTCCTCCATCTCACTCTATGTGGCTCAGGGATATTTTGCACTTCCTTAAGATGGAGAAAATAAGGTGTGTCATAAGGGGTTCTACAGATAGATTTGATAAAACATGGGGTTGTTTCTTTACTTATGTTGGGGACCTCAAAACTTACTCTAGAGAGGCCTTTAACCTAGAACTGGGGAGCTTGGACTGGTCAGATGAGCTCAGTGGTACACAGGTTGAAGACCTGGCTTGGATTCAAAACCAAATTCACAGCAATACTCAACAACATGGCACCGATAAGAACCACCAGGGTTAAAAATCGCGCTGAGGCATGGATGCACACTGAAATACTGGCCGCTATGAAAACCAGAGACAAAAAATGCTCTGAACTTCATAAAAGTCAGACAAAGCTTTCCAAAAGCTCAAACAGTGAACTCCAAGCCCACGTGGTTGAACTAAAAATCCAAAGAAACAGACTAAGAAATGACGTAAACACCATGATCAGAACCGCAAAAAGAAATTTCATCAACGACAAAACTGAGGAAAACAAAAACAAACCCCGCGAACTTTGGAAATTACTCAATAATCAACTAGGCTGCAGTAAAAAACTTAAAACCAGATTCTCAAACATAAACATAAAGACGGACAACACGCTCATCACAGACAAGCTGGATGTAGCCAATTACTTAAACATCTTCTTCACAAACATAGCCACAACACTGGTAAACAAACTACCCTCCCACTCAGGGCATTATGGGGTAGAACACATAGTAGCATACTACAAAAACCTAGGGGTCCACAAAGACGACTTCAAACTTGAAATGGTAACAACCGATGAGGTACTCAAAAAATTGAGCGCCCTCCAACCTAACAAGGCCACTGGCCATGACAACATCCCCTCCAAATTCCTCAGAGACGCAGCAGCCGCCATCACCCCAGTCATCACACACATAATAAACCTCTCTATAAGACAGGGGCACATCCCCAAGGACTTCAAAATTGCGAGAGTGACCCCTCTACACAAAAAGGGCAGCAAATTAGACCCAGGCAACTACCGCCCTGTTTCTATTCTTACCTCCATCTCGAAAGTCATGGAGAAAATAGTCTACGAACAGGTCGAAAAGTACCTGGCGGAAAAAAACCTAATCTACGAATTCCAATCTGGCTTCAGAACGTCCCACTCCACTGACACATGCCTCCTCTATTTGAACGACCACATCAAACAAGAGGTGGACGCTGGCAAATACTGCGGCATGGTCATGCTGGACCTACAAAAGGCCTTCGACACTGCCAATCACTCCATTCTAATGGACAAGCTAAAAGCAATTGGTTTTGATAGCCTATCAGTGAGCTGGATGCAATCCTACCTGGAGGGGAGAGAACAGATGGTAGAGGTAAACGGTACTCTATCCCCCCCCCTCACAGTGAGCTGTGGTGTTCCACAAGGAAGCATACTAGGACCGCTACTCTTCCTAATTTATGCAAATGACATGTCGTCAGCCTGTGACTGCAACTTGTTCCTGTTTGCGGACGACTCAGCCCTGCTGGTCTCTGACAAGAACAAATTGCAGGTTGAAAAAACCCTCAGCACGGAACTAGGCAAAATCTGCATATGGCTCGCTGATAACAAACTATCATTACACATGGGCAAAACAGAGTCCATTCTCTTCGGTTCAAATAACAAACTCAGCAAAACCGACGGCTTCTCAGTTACAGTGGGTGACAATATTGTCACAAGGAAAGACGAAATTACCTACCTGGGTTCCATCCTAGAGGCAAATCTTTCCTGTGACAAAATGGCATCCAATGTAATAAAAAAAGTCAACCAACGAACTAGATTCTTGTACCGGATCTCCTCTCTGGTAAACAAGAATACCCTGAAGACTCTGGCAGGAGCACTCATTCAAGGGTACTATGACTATGCGTGCACCTCATGGTACCAAAGCACCTCAAAGGCGCTTAAAACAAAATTACAAACATCACAAAACAAACTGGTCAGACTACTACTTGACCTGAACCCCAGAACCCACCTCACCCCTGCCCACTTTGCCAACCTAGGATGGCTTAGAGTAGACGACAGAGTACAGCAACTTGCAATGGGCCTGGTCTACAAGATACACTATACGACCGGGGTGCCCATGTACATGTCAAAATACTTCCCAAAGGTCAGTGAATACCACAACCACTACACCAGAGGAAGCTCAACAAATCATGTTAAACCCAGATTCGGCTCAAACAAGGGACTAAACACGTTTCGCAATTATGCCACAACAATGTGGAACGCCCTACCCAAAGCTGTAAAGGAATGTGAATCCCTGCCCACATTCAAAACCGCCCTTAAAGAGCACCTACGGGAGGCTGCAATTCGAAACTGGCCACCGTAAATGCCCAAAACCCCCACCACCTCCTAATAGACAGTCTCCTCCCCACCGCATGTATATATTCCCTCCCCGCCGTATGTATATTTCCCTCCCACCCACCCACCCCCTCCTAATGTACAGTCCCCTCCCCATCATATGTATATACTCTGTCAGGATCTAGGGGTAACAGTACTGTATATTTGAATACCGCCTATGTCACAAATGTATCAGTACTAAATACCTATATGTCCCTATGCCATAAATGTCATGTATGTTGTGTATGTCATAAATGTCTATATGAATTGAAAATGGGGGACCCTGATGGAAACAAGACAAACGTCTTTCTCAGGTCTGCATCCCCTTAACAATTGTATGTATTGAGCCGTACTGTATTGTACCCATTCTGCAATCTGTTAAATAAAGTTTTCATTCATTCATTCATTCAACAAGGTTCAATCGACCCCCCATAAATAATGCTCACTTCTAGCCTAGCACTGTCCAGTCGATTGACCTATCTACATGTGCAAGTGTAACCTGATGTACCTTCTCACTTAAAAAAAATTATAATAAAAATGTGTTCCATTCCTCTATTTCTGCTGTACAGTCCTTGTCCTGAGTGTACATATCTGTTTAATTGACTGTATGTCCGAAACAATATCTATATTTATTTTGTGGTGTACTCGCTGTAGTCTATATATTCAACAGATCTATACTTTGACTACTGTGGTATCATTGACTTGATAAAACGGTTAATTTCAACAAATAAGACTGTAACCTTGGGTGACTGCTGAAATACCATGCAGATAACAGGTTGAAACAACATACAACAGGAAACTGTGAGCCAAATAAGACTACAGATCGCTTACTGGACGTCGTAAAACCCCCACCACTAGCAGCAATGGCTCATCTGTGTAAACAGTGCCACATTCCGGGGTCTGAGTGTGGCCCTGAGTGTCAGAATATCCTTGTCAACTTAAGAAAGGGTATTATATTGGAAGGTCATTTGTTAGTTTGGGAGGAGCAGATCACCATAGGTGATTCTCTCTTCAATATATATTACATATCTGGTATAGACAATTGAACATGGTGTTAAACAGGTATTCTCTAGTTATAAGCTCAGTACTTTACAGGGTTTAAAGCATACTGTGAATATTGGACAAAGGCTATTCTCAAAACATAATTGAATATAGGTGTGATCTTTCTGTCTATCTCTCTGAGAAAATACATGTAGAGTTCTGGGGTATTAACTGTTTCAACTGTTTATCATGTAGTCCATACAATTACATAATAGAGACAGGCATTCTAAGTAACTGCAAGCAGGCTGTTGGTTCATCACTGTAACTGCCAATGTCTGTTATGATAGTTGAATTCAAATATAGACTGCTTAGTATTGAACTGTAGCATTACATATAGACAGGTTTTGTGTTATCTCCTATTGAGTAGGTCTGGTATTGAACCATAGGTAAAGAATACATTGTGTTAATGCTGGATATCTATAATTCATTACATGAACCATGTATCTTAGAAATGTTTAATTATTCAACTGCCCCTCTGCCACGGAGACAGAAGGAGACAAGGTCACCTGAGGTGCAGACAACACGACCATATTTGGAAAGGCAGGCCCAGGAGGGAGACAAATGTCTTGGATGTAACTCTGATTGGCTGAAAATCCCTGTATGCCTAACCTGCTTTTCCACCTTGGGCCTCAGACAATAAAATATGAGTTGAATTCAAGCTCGGTTGTTTTGACTACAAACTTTATTCTCCCTCTGGCTAGTGGAGTCAAAAGGGGGGAAACCATTCTATCCTTCTTCTCTCCAATTCAGCAAACTGTGTACACTGTAAACAAACCTAGGATGTTTACATAATATACGACACTACCTATACGTAGCCTTGTGTAATATGTATATTATTTACATTTAACAAACCTATATTTTGTCTATTTATACATAGCTTTGTGCAATAGGTATATTGTTTATATTCAACAGACCTATATTTTGACTAATTATACATAGCTTTGTGCAATATGTATATTGTCTACATTTAACAGACCTATATTTTGACTACTTATATGTAGATATGTGCAATACGTCTGGCATATATGTGTACAGTTTGACCTTGTGCTCATCTCATATTACAACGAAAAACGTCAATAAACAAAGTAAAAAAAAGAATAGACGCCCCCAGGTGGGGTATCATTGGAAAGCCACACTCATTGGCTACAACCCTGTCCAATCATTTTCGAGATCGCCAAATGATTGACGGAACTAGAGCCCCATGAGCCGGGAGTAGTATTTGCGCAATACCGTGTACTTCGCGCAAGCCTCACATATCGGCATGTAACTCGAGAACCGCTGAACGGATCTTGTCACCTGAAAGGGCTATCGACAGGCAACTAATGGGGCTTTAATTCTCTCTATATATATATATATATTGTATTAAAGAATATGCACAACCGAGCCACTAGAGGTCGCCAAAGTGCAGGTGGGCAAATCGTCCTCAAGAGGGCCCACATGTGGGCCCCCACCTGATAAGAAGTGGGTTTAGCATTGGCCTATATTTTATGATTACAGAATGCCAAGGAGAGAAAAAAATCGGAATAATATCAAAAAGCAGCTGAAAAATGCTCTTTGAAAAATTGGGTCTAAAAGCAACAATAGTAATGGAGGAGATAAGGATACAGTTATGTATTTGTAAGTCCTCACTACTAGATACATGTACAAGCTTGTCTCACAGAGCCATAGTTTGGATTATAAAGGGGACTTCCGGTTCCGTTCCACAGTGCATGGCTGGCTGATTTTATGGAGCTTGGCAACCAAACCACATTAACCCTGATTACGTTTTATTTTTTATACCATTTGATTTTCTTGAAGTTAGAATTATGTCTAAACAGACGCAGAGCAAGTTGGGAACCCTGAACAACGTGGATAAGGAACTCATCAGGTCGATATTCCGTGAGGAAACAGACGCTATCTTGTCTAAGCTAGCTGGCAGGGTAGATGCACTACAGGAGACGGTGACTGCCATAGACGCACGATTAGCCATGGCGGAGGGAGGTATGTCCGCGGTCGTGGAGGTAGCTGAGACCAACGTCGCGGGAATATTATACTTGGAGGACAAACTACGTGATTGTGAGATGAAGTCGGCGGACCTGGAGGACCGTAGTAGAAGATGTAATGTTAGAATATACAGGTTGCCGGATGAAACGGAGGACGAACCGATAAAATACCTCGAGGAGATGATACCAAAATGGTTCCCGAAACTGGCTCACCCGAGATCGAAAGAGCGCATAGGATCTTCAGACCCGCTACCCAGTTGAAGGGCGAACGTGCAAACCCTTGCCATTCATATTCTGCTGCCTTAGATTCCAGACGAGACAGCATATATTGAGAGAGGCCAGACTGAAACCTCCGGTGGTGAACGGCCGTACCTTGAGATTCGCCGCTGACTTTAGCGACTACACAGCTAAACGTCGTAGAGCATTCGCCGGCGCCATGGATCTAGCACGAGAGAGGGCGGTGGAGGTGTATCTGCTATTCCCAGCAACGCTGAAGGTGAAGACGGGACGGGGAGAGGTATCGTGCAACCGACTATTCAAGTCACCATCTGAGGCGGAGGACTTCATTTGAAAAAGCAACACAGTCACTCCGACTGAGAGGAACAGACCGGCCACGGTGGAGCATACACCGAGCAACGGGCAATGAGGGGCTGGTGCGGGTACCTGAGGCTGGCTTCACGCGTGGCCTGCTAACATGCTGGCTATCCAAGCTAACAGCCCTGTAGGAGTGGAGCTGGTTCCACACGTGGGCGGCTAGCATACAAGCTAACCAAGCTAACGACTCCACTGCACGTGAGCTATTAGCACACCAGCTAGCTATCCGGGCCGCGTGAATATTAAAGGCAACCAACTTGTGTTCGGCTTCTATGAAATGCGCTGAACTAGAAAGCGTAACGTTATTATGTTTCGCGTTTTTAACAACCAACTACCAGATTCACTCGTACCAGATTCACTCGTGTATAAACAAAGCCCATACAGTTATGAAATGCGCTGAACTAGAAAGCGTAACGTTATTATGTTTCGCGTTTTTAACAACCATTTTTTTGTTTATTTATATTTTTTTGTTTATTTGAAAACTATTCATAAATAGGCTGAAAAATTACAACGTTCTAGAATATTACAGTACAGGGCGATTATCATGGAATCTCTTCTTTTCTCCGTGAAAACGAGGGCTTTTCAAAATGCTATAAAATGGAAATGAACCGATAAAAAAACAATCCGCTTCGACAATGTTGACTGGAAATGGGTCATTGATAATGCGACGGGCAGATTAGACACATAGCCATAATTTAAAACATAGATTAGGCGATATTAATGCTAACATTGCAGTGGATGGTGGGCATTCAAGCACTAAATGTGCGCCCCCTGCTGGGCACTGAAAGTGTTAAGAACCTACAGGGCGAGATAACCACCAACCCCAACAAAATCAACGATACATTTCGCTCGTTTTATTCCAACCTGTACGAGTCGGAAGTGGTCTTTGATCACGCCAAGCTGGAGGACTATCTTAGTCAAATTAACCTACCACAAATATCAGAGGAGGATGCTAAACGGTTAGCTGAACCTATCACACTAGATGAGCTCAGGGAACTCTATACTGCGTTTTGGGATATACTTGGTCCCTTATTACTTTCAATGATTTTACACTCAGTCGAGGAGGGCAATTTTTCCAGGGATGTCAATATGGCACTTATATCTGTTCTACTCAAGAAAGATAAGCACCCCACCGAATGTGGCAGCTATAGACCCTTATGTCTCCTCGGAGCCGATCTCAAGCTATATGCTAAGGTACTGGCCATCCGACTTCAAAAGCATATGACATTTCTGGTTAACCCCAATCAGACCGGCTTTATAAGAGGCCGACTGGTCACGGATAATATCAGACGGTTACTACACGTGATTGATACCAGTAAGGATGTTACAACCCCTACGGCTGTCATGTCCTTAGACGCGATGAAGGCCTTTGACAGATTGGAGTGGTCGTATTTATGGGCAGTACTGGGAAGGATGGAATTGGGCGAGGGTTTATTTTTTTTTAAACTTAAATTTTTATTTTCATTTTTTCAACAACATACATAGACAACATTCATAGACAATACACAGTACATAAATTAAAACAAATAGACAAAAAATTAGTAAAGAAAAAGTGTGACATGGGTCCTTCGGTCCCTTCTACATTTGCATTATTTATTTACATTTTTATTCATTTCCTTGTATCCTTTTCAAACCTCAGTGATGTCGTTACTTCCCCTCCTGTATTCTTCCCATTTTCCCCATTTCCATTCAAACTTTTCTTCTTGCAGCCTCAGCAGATGTGTGATTCTCTCCATTTCCTGTATCCCCTCTACCAACTCTATCCATTGATCCTTTGTCGGCACTTCTACCCTGTACCACAGTTTAGTTAAAGCTTTCTTGGCTGCCACTATCAATATCTTAATCAAATATTTGTCTTCCCCTTGGATTCCTTCCTGTGACAGATTCCCCAGATACAACACTTGGCCTCCCTGGGGTATTTGGTATCCTATTATTTCATTTATTATCCCTCCTATCTCTTCCCAGTAGTGCCTTATCTTCTGACATCCCCAGAATATGTGTGTATGGTTCGCCCCTTCCTGTCCACACTCCCTCCAACATGTTTTCTTTGCTGGTGTGTAATTGCCCTGTATTTCTGGTGTTATAAAGTTTCTAATTATATTTTTCCACCCAAACTCCCTCCATATCCTTGATCCTGTGGTTGTTTGTTGTGTCTTACATGTGTCATACCATTCCTCCTCTGTTATCTCTATTTCCAAGTCTCTTTCCCACTTTTCTTTCACATACAATGTTGTATTTCCCTTACTGTCCATTATTGCCTGATATAGTGCTGATATCACCCTCCCCTTCCGTCCTTCGTATGACTTTACCATTATCTTAATTACCCCATTCTGTTCTTTGTCTCTATCTTGCTTTATTTCTTTGTTATAGTAGTCCCTAATCTGTAAATATCTAAAGTGGTCCCTATTCTCTAGTCCGTATCTTTCTTTAAATTTTTGTAGAGTCTGCATCTCCCCTCCTTCCGTCATCGTGCACATTGCTGTTATACCCCCCCGTTCCCACCTCTTGAACCCATGATCTTCTATCCCTGGTCTGAATTTGTTGTCGTGTGCTATCCATCTCAGTATCTTAGATTCTTTTTCTAGCTTGTATTTCTTTACTATTGTGTTCCATATGTTTATAGTGAATCTGGTAATTGGATCTAGTAGTTGTTCCTGTCTTCTGAACAGCTCCCTATCTCCTATCAGTGCCTGCACTTTGAATCCCTCTCTTTTGGTTTCTATATCTTTCCATTTGGCCTCATAGTTCACATTGCACCAGCATGCTACTGTTCTAAGCTGTGCTGCATAGTAATAGCTTTCTAAACTGGGTACTGCCATCCCTCCTTTCTCCTTTGGTAATTGTAGAGTCACATATCTGATCCTTGGCCTTTTCCCCCCCCCCAAATGAATCTTGATATCTGTCTATCCCATTCCCTAAATTGTTTTTGTGGTATTAATATAGGTAGGGATTGAAATAGGTATAGTAACCTTGGTAATATGTTCGTCTTAATGATTTCGATCCTTGAACTGAAATCTAGGGGCATCACTGTCCATCTTTCTAGATCTCTCTTGATTTTCTGATTTATCTGTGTATAGTTTGCATCCTATAGCCCCTCCCCCCCTCTTGTGATGTTCACCCCTAGGTACTTGATCCTGTCCATGTCCCATTTGATTTTGTATTTTTCTTTGATCTCTATCGTTGGTGTGTAGTTCAGTGCTAATGTCTGTGTCTTTGTCACATTAAGTCTATACCCTGAGTAATATCCATATTCTGTCAGCAGATCCATCAGTGTCGGGAAGCTTGTGTCTGGTTGTCTCATATATACTATCACGTCATCTGCGAATAATCCCAATTTATGTTCCGTCCCCCTTATCTCCACCCCTTTGATGTCTTTGGTCTGTCTAATTAGTTGGGCCAGTGGTTCGATGAATACATCGAAGAGCGTCGGCGAAAGACAACAACCTGTCTGGTAGCTCTCTCTAGTTTAATCCGGTCCGTCAGACTACCATTCACCTTAATCCTAGCCGTCGGTTCTTGATATGGGCGAGGGTTTCATTCAGATAATCAAAGTCCTCTACACAGATCCCTCTGCCATGATCTTGACAGGGAAGCTTTGCTCACCACTATTCGCTGTATCGTGCTCTTCTAGACAGGGTTGTCCTCTTAGCCCAGGACTCTTTGCTCTTTCACTCGAACCTCTGGCTCAGTACATAAGACAATCCCGGGTTATATCCCCTGTATCAATTAAGGGCACACATCACCATATCAGCTTATACGCGGATGATGTACTCCTATTTATGCAGAACCCAGCCATCTTCTCCAAGTAATAGATGACTTTGGCAGTCTATCTGGATTTAAGATCAACTGGCCAAAATCAGCTTTCCTTCCACTCAACGAGACTGCAGGGGCAACCATCCTTCCAGCAAACATACTCATGGTAGAGCACTTTAAATGCCTTGGGATTTAAATATTCCCAACTGGTAACCAGACAGTAAAGTATAACTACTCCAGCTTGAGTGACAGGATTACGAAGGATTTTGACAGGTGGTCCAAATTAAACAACTCACTACAGGCCCGTGCCTCAATAATTAAGATGAATGTTTTACCCAGAATTAATTTTATCAGCTCCATGCTACCGTTGTCTCCCCCTGTTGGTTACTGGCAAAAACTGCACTCTGCTGCATATAAATTCGTCTGGAATAACAAACGCCCACGCTTAAAGAGAGGAGTAAACTAGACAGGGGTTTGGCATTTCCAGACTTCAAGTATTATTTTCAAGCTTACTCTCTGAGACCTCTTATCACTTGGTTTGACGCTCAAGCGGCTGTGTCCTGGCGCCCATTGGAGGAGGAGATGGTGTCCCCACATAGACTTCAAGATGTCGTGTATACCAACATTTCAATTAAGCAATGCAAATTACGATTTGGCCCTCTGATCACACATGTGATCCAGATTTGGCGTGACACCCAGAAAGCATGCACTAACCGCCATAAATGGCACATGCATTCCCCACTATTCAATAACAATTTGCTCCTTATTGGACAACAACCCATTAGATATCCTAGATGGGAAGGGAAAGGCATACATACATTGGGGGATATCTTCAATGACTCGGGTATCCGGTCTTTTCAGGACCTATCCAACGGATTTGATCTCCCCAGAAGCTCCTTTTTCTTTTATTTACAAATGAGGGCAGCTCTGAAGGCTCATGGAGTCCCATGGGACACTGCACTAGAGCGACACCGGTTTCACAGATTATTTTATGACAGGGAGACATCGAGAGGCTTCGTCTCTGACTTTTATCGGCACTTACTTACGTCCTCATATAAAGACCTACCTGTTACGTTCTGGACACCGACCTCGGTCGGTGACCACCCACATTCCTGGCATATGTCACTGGGCTTGTCACCTGTCATTTCCCTGTCAATTAGTGCTGTCACTTAGGGGTGGTTCCTGATTGGCTGTCACGGGGGGGTGTGTGGAATGTTGGTATTTGGTGTCTATGTAACATACATCTCTTCTGCTTGTCCATTGTCAGGTCTTCACTAATTGCGTTCGGGGATAACGCGGACGGTTCTACTCTGGACCTCCAATAAGCTCCCATTTACCTTATTTTCCACTTGTGCTATTAGCACTTGTTCTCTCTTAGAATTTACTCTGTGTTCTTACTATTAAAGTCGAACCTGTTCAAGAGTAAACACTCTCTGTCTCTGTGATTGCCTTCACCCATTGGAATTCACCTACCTGCATTCTGACAGAAGACCTGACCATCAGAATTCCATGGAGGCCATCATGGAGATGCTCCGGACGCAGGGAGCAGCCCAGACACGGATGGAGGAACATCAGCAGCTGGTCAGCGCCGAGTTAATCCGACTCAATGGGGTCGTCGGATCATCCCAAGCGGTGGCGCAGTCGGCGTTGGCCACAGCCCGACAAGCCCAAGAAGGAGTGGCTGGTGTTCAGTCGGCGGCGGGAGAAGCAGCGCTCCACGCAGAGGAGAGTCGGGGGGTGTTCGGGGTCCAGGAGCGGTCCCGCGAACCACATCTGCAGGCGCCCGCTCGCTATGACGGATCACCGGATGGTTGTCGGGAATTCATCACCCAGTGTCTACTCGTTTTCCGGCTGCAACCACGATCATTTCCATCGGAGACAGCGCAGGTAGCGTATATTATCACACTGCTCACCGGTCAAGCTCTCTCCTGGGCTACGGCGGAATTAGAGGCAGGGGCGATAATCTGCGACAGTCTGGACGCCTTTACCCGGGAATTGAGAAGAGTATTCGATACTTCCCGGGTACTCTCGATCTTCGAGGCTGGTGGTCGTCTTCTCGACTGCCGGCAGGGCCTCCGCACGGTCGCAGCTTATGCTATCAATTTTCGGATCTTGGCTCGGGAGACAGCTTGGGCGGAGAACGTCTGCGTGGTTCTGTTCGTCAGGGGACTCTCAGCGCGGATGCGAGATGCGCTCTCCGCGCGTGAGATCCCCGAGCAGCTGGAAGTGCTGATCAACACCACCATCAAGATGGACAATCGGCACCGGGAGAGGGAGAAGGAGCATGTCAACAACACCCAGTCCCAGGTATGTTTTCCTTCTTCTCCTGGTGTTGATAATTCCATGCATTACACGAGTGGGCCACTGGGTGATGAATCCATGCAGCTTGGAGCGCTGTCGTTCTCGGACGACGAGAGGCAGCGCTTCATCAAAGAGCGATGCTGCTTCCGGTGCGGCCGCACCGGTCACCGCTTCGGCAGCTGTCGGGTCCAGGCTGTATCGGCTCAGCGCCAATCGGGGATGGAAGGTGCGCCGTCGGGCTTCGAAAAGGCGCCAGCAGGTGGGCTCATTCCTGCCAAAACCACGGATTCTCGTACATTTTTTGAGGTGGCGATCAACTGTGGGGGTGACATTAGGGGAACTAAGGCTCTCATTGACTCAGGGGCGGCGGGCAATTTTATTCACGTGGGATTGGTGAAGGAGTGGGGAACCCCAGTGGAGGATTTAGGGGTTCCCTTACCAGTTTATGCCCTGGACGGTCGGCCTCTGGGCAGTGGGAGCGTCACCCAGCGCACAGTTCCCTTACACATCCGGGTGGAGGGTGGGGAGTGGGAATGGGTTACTTTTTTTGTCATCTTTTCCCCCTATTCTGTCATGGTGTTGGGTCATCCCTGGTTGTCGTCATGTGTTCGTGTCATTAATTGGAGCACGGGCGAACTCTCAACGGCGGCCGACGTCAAGTCGATCGTCAGCGGGAGTTTGCCCAAACCCTTGTCCCCCCCCCCCTCTTCTCTTTTGTCTCCTCCCTCTTTCTCCAGGATGGTGGGGAGCGTGGCAGATTCTGATCTACCCTCTAATCCCGATTTAATAGGGGTGCCTGAGATCTATTGGGACCTGGCGGACGTTTTTAGCAAGACGCGTGCTAAAGCACTTCCGCCTCATAGATCATACGACTGTCCCATTAATCTTCTACCCGGTACCTCCCCGCCTCGCGGGCGAATGTTCTCTCTCTCACGCCCCGAAACCTTGGCCATGAACACCTACATAGAGGAGGCATTGCTTGCGGGGCACATACGCCCTTCCACTTCCCCTGCCGGCGCTGGCTTCTTCTTTGTTGATAAGAAGGATGGGGATCAGCGCCCATGCATTGATTATAGGGGATTGAATGACGTTCCCATCAAGAACCGATATCCTTTACCCCTCATGGACACGGCCTTTGAGTGCTTACAGGGGGCACAGGTCTTTTCTAAACTTGACTTACGTAATGCATACAACCTGGTCAGGATTAGAGAGGGAGACGAGTGGAAGACTGCATTTAACACACCCAATGGGCACTATGAGTATTTGGTCATGCCCTTTGGTTTGGCTAATGCTCCGGCAGTCTTCCAAGCCCTGGTTAACGACGTGCTGCGAGACTTGATTGGGGTGTCGGTGTTTGTCTACTTAGATGATATCCTGATTTTTTCTCGCGATATGGTGCAACACCAAATGCACGTTCGGGAGGTGCTAGACCGTCTCCTCAAGCATCAACTATTCGTTAAGGCTGAGAAGTGTGTGTTTCACACAGACACCGTGTCCTTCCTGGGCTTTGTGTTGACGAAGGGCGATCTGCGCATGGATCCAGCCAAGGTGAGTGCAGTTTTGGACTGGCCACGGCCTTCGTCGCTCAAGGGGTTACAACGTTTTTTGGGCTTTGCAAATTTTTACAGGCGCTTTATTCGCAATTTTAGCGCCTTAGCCAATCCCTTAACAGCTCTCACTAAGGCCTCTCTCCCTGGCTTTGAATGGTCGCCTAGGGCTGAGTCGGCCTTCTGCGATCTTAAACGTCGTTTTACATCTGCTCCTGTATTGATCCGCCATGACGCGGAGGTTCCATTCATTGTGGAGGTGGATGCCTCTGACGTCGCGGTGGGGGGGGTGCTCTCTCAGAGATGCTTAAAGGATGGGAAAGTGCACCCGTGTGCTTTTTTTTCTCGCCGTCTGTCACCAGCCGAGCGTAATTACGACGTGGGTAATCGGGAGTTATTGGCGATCAAATTGGCACTGGAGGAGTGGAGACATTGGTTAGAGGGGGCGGCACATCCTTTCATTATTTGGACTGATCATAAGAACT
This sequence comes from Notolepis coatsorum, assembly GCF_963971535.1. NCBI lineage: Eukaryota > Metazoa > Chordata > Actinopteri > Aulopiformes > Paralepididae > Notolepis > Notolepis coatsorum. The sequence continues at coordinate 90,221,587 of NC_140174.1, read as the reverse complement.
TGGCTTACATCCAAGGGGCTAAACGCCTTAACGCTCGCCAGGCCAGGTGGACGTTGTTCTTCACACGATTTCGATATACCATCTCCTATAGACCCGGCTCCAAGAATATCAAACCTGACGCGTTGTCGCGCCAGTTTGATCTTCCTGGTCGGGAGGAGCAGCCCCATCCCATTATTCCACCGGCCTTGATTTTGGCACCCGTGTCTTGGGGCATAGAGAAGGTGGTAAGGTCGGCGCTAACGCGGGAGCCCGATCCTGGTGGGGGTCCTCCGGGATGGTCGTATGTTCCCAAGGTGGCGCGCTCACGCTTGCTACAGTGGGCACATGCGTCATCCCTCACCAGCCACCCAGGGGCAACCAGGACCCTGGAATTTATCCGTAGGAGGTTCTGGTGGCCGACAGTGGAGGGGGATACGCGTTCCTTTGTGGCGGCCTGTCCGGTGTGCGCACGTAGTAAGACCTCTCGACGGGCACCGGCGGGTCTCCTCCGACCACTTCCTATTCCTAAACGACCCTGGTCACACATATCTCTGGACTTTATTTCTGGTCTTCCCCTTTCGGACGGATTCACCACCATCTTGGTGGTGGTGGATCGGTTCTCTAAGGCGGCTCACTTTGTCCCTCTCCCCAAGCTTCCTTCGGCCCGGGAGACTGCTGATTTAATTATACAGCATGTCTTTCGGGTCCACGGGCTGCCAGTAGATATCGTGTCGGACCGGGGTCCTCAGTTCGCCTCCAGGTTCTGGAAGGCGTTTGCCGCCGGCCTCGGCGCCTCTGTCAGTCTGTCGTCTGGGTTCCATCCACAGTCGAACGGGCAGACGGAGAGGGTCAACCAGGATTTGGAGGGGGTCTTGAGATGTTACGTTGCCGGTAGTCCGGCAACGTGGAGTAGGAGGTTGGCTTGGGCTGAGTACGCGCATAATACCCTTCTCTCCTCTTCTACCGGTATGTCTCCCTTTCAGTGCCAGTATGGTTTTCAACCTCCTCTGTTTCCCGAGCAGGAGCAGGAGGCGGAGGTGCCCTCGGCCCAGGCACATGTGGCTCGCTGTCGCAGGACGTGGAAACAGGTTCGGAAGGCGCTACAGAAGGTTTCGGTTAGTACCCAACGGCAGGCTAACCGTAAGCGTCGTCCGGCTCCAGTTTACCGTCCAGGGCAGCGGGTTTGGCTTTCCACCCGGGATCTCCCTCTCCGGGTGGAATCCAAGAAGCTGGCTCCTCGCTTTATAGGACCATTTAAAGTGATTCATCGGGTTAATCCAGTGGCTTACAAGCTACGACTTCCGAGCTCTATGAGGGTTCATCCGACGTTTCATGTGTCCCTGTTGAAGCCATTCCTCTCATCGCCCTTGGCCCCGCCACTGCCTGTGGTTCCTCCGCCCCGGTTTATTGGCGGTCAACCCATTTACACGGTGCGGAGGATACTGGGTTGTAGGCGGAGGGGTAGGGGGTTTCAGTTCTTGGTGGATTGGGAGGGGTACGGGATAGAAGAGCATTCTTGGGTGCCTCAAAGGGATATTTTAGATCCCAGCCTGATCGTTGATTTCCGGCGGCTGAATCCCGAGGCTCCTAGGTGAACGTCTGGTGCCGTTCGTCGGGGGAGGGTACTGTTACGTTCTGGACACCGACCTCGGTCGGTGACCACCCACATTCCTGGCATATGTCACTGGGCTTGTCACCTGTCATTTCCCTGTCAATTAGTGCTGTCACTTAGGGGTGGTTCCTGATTGGCTGTCACGGGGGTGTGTGTGGAATGTTGGTATTTGGTGTCTATGTAACATACATCTCTTCTGCTTGTCCATTGTCAGGTCTTCACTAATTGCGTTCGGGGATAACGCGGATGGTTCTACTCTGGACCTCCAATAAGCTCCCATTTACCTTATTTTCCACTTGTGCTATTAGCACTTGTTCTCTCTTAGAATTTACTCTGTGTTCTTACTATTAAAGTCGAACCTGTTCAAGAGTAAACACTCTCTGTCTCTGTGATTGCCTTCACCCATTGGAATTCACCTACCTGCATTCTGACACCTACCCTTAGATACGAGCAAATATTCATGTATGTTGGTGGTAATGGTGTTTTTTGTATTTTTGTTTTATTTATTATTTTTAATTTAATGCTGATCCTATGTATGATTTCTGACCCCCTTCTGATCTGGGTTTGGTGATCGTGGGCTCTGGTTGGGGGGGGCCGCGGTTTGGGGTCTCTGCGGGTCGAGGCACTAAAGAGGCGTGGTGCTTTGGCTCGCGGGGGGCCGGGCTGTGGGTCCTCCGGGATTGTGGCTCGCGGTTGCCGGGCCTGGAGGTGGAGGGGGCTCGGTAAGCACTTTTTATAGCATATATTTTATTTTATTATACTTTTACTTTGTGACAACTTTATTGTCTAATCATTGTTGTGTTAGTTTATGTTCTTGGATGTCTTTTATGTATTATTGTTATTATTGTGTTGTGAGTTGTGTTGTTTCGTGTTTGAAAATTGAAAATAAAAAAATATTTGGTAAAAAAAAAAATATGGTGCTAACATGGTCAATAATGCTTATTTTGGACAGACAATTGGGTCTTAAACATTTAAATTGACCAACCATAGACCCTTTTTATTCCAATCAAGGCAAGAGGGCTAGTGGTGGTAGTGCTATATGACATATTATTTTATAATACAATTATAACATTGTAGGCTACAGTACGAATATTATATACAGTACAATTATATTACTATTATAAAACAAATATTATTTGCTCCACCTTAGATAAAGACAGTACAGACAATGAAGATGGAGATAGTCAAGAGGGAAATAATGCTATCAGGAAGAGAGATGGTGAAGAAGTGGATGAAAGAGAAAATGCAGATGATTCTATGGAGAGAAATTATGAAGAAGTGGAGGAAAGAGAATGCAGATGATTCTATGGAGAGAAATTATGAAGAAGTTGAGGAAAGAGAATGCAGATGATGCTATGGAGAGAAATGATGATGAAGACGGTCATGGAGATGCTAAAGAAAGCGAGGATGAAAATGATGATAGGGAGAGAAATGATTCAAACGACACAACAACAAATAACTTGAATGCTCTCCTGTTGCCATTCAAATATCCCACTGATCCAGCCAGTATCCAGGTACAATATATTAACTTTAATGGAAAGAATGGGGAAGATAGAGAGGGGGGAGGGAGAGATACAGTAGAAGAGAGAATGAGAGGACAGGATGAGAGAAGGAGAGGAGAGGACATGATGAGAGAAGGAGAGGACCAGAGGAGAGAAGGGGAGTACAGGAGGAGAGATGGGGAGTATAGGAGGACAGAAGGAGAGGGCAGGAGGGGAGAATAAGAGTTAGGAGAGAGAAAGGAAGAAGCTCAACGGCACTCAAATTTACTTTAACTGTTAAACTGTTTTCTATCCTGTAAAATATTTGTAAATAACTTTTAAAGAACAGGTTCACTATTTTTCAACCCAGACTATATTAAAATGATGATAATCTACTTTTCAAACACCATGATAAATCTAAGTTTCAAACACTATGATAAATCCACTTTTCAAACACCATGATAATTTACTTTTCAAACACCATGATAAATCTACTTTTCAAACACCATGACAATGAGGTGAAATAAACATTTGAAAGGTGTATTGTTCCCTGTGTGTTTTTATCATAGAGGTGTGGTTATACTATTAATCTGGATTGTCTATGTTATTCTAATGTTAATCTTAATCAAGGATGAAGACTATTTCACCATACATGACGCATCATATCTTTTTGCTCACTGATGCGGTCCCATGTTGCGCAGTAGGTGCCCTTTTTTTCTTTTCGCACCTGCCCTTCAAACAGCCTGAGTCCGCCACTGGTCAAGACTATAGTAAACAAAACACGCCCACATGTGAGGTGACCAATAGGGCTGCAGTTATACCCTACTCGAGGTGACACACAGACAGGAGTCAGGAGGACTGCGCTGCATCGCTACCGCTTGCTACCAATCTCCATAAAAATAATGCTGTACGAACCATTCAGTATTTAATATGACATAATTTTTTATCTTTGGGCATGGGGGAAGGTATCAAGTCTTCTCAAGTCAAAAGGCTCAAGTCCAAGTGAAGTCACGAGTCATTGGTGTTAAAGTCAAAGTCAAGTTGCAAGTCTTTTTTTTGTGGTCAAGTCTAGTCCAAAGTCATCAAATTCGTGCCGTCCAAGTCATGTGACTCGAGTCCACACCTCTGCTAATTACCAAGCACTCACAGGTGCGTGAAGTAGAAAAGCAGCACGCCCCCTCGTTGGGCAGCATGCAGTCCTTTCCAGCCCTCACAGTACCCCCCCTCCACGGGAGCCACCTGGCGACCAGCCAGGCCCGCAGGGGTGGGAAGAAAAAAATATTCAGAGAGCGGGGCAGGGGACATGATGGAGCAAACACCCAAAATGGAGGCCATGCTAGCTGGGGAAGCTACACTTAAAGTGGGGCTAGCAGAGGGATAGGGTAGCTGCCAGTGCATAACTAGCAACAGGGCCTATGCTAGCTGTAACACTACATTAACATAGAGGCTGCGCTAGCTGCCGGAGATAAGCTAGCAGACAGGCTAGACTAGCAGGAGAACACATGGGGTTAGCTGCAGAGGCGCCCTCATACACTGTCTGTGCCGGCTGGAGTCGTCGACAGGGCCAGGTCGTAGCTGTTATGGATTGTAATGCGACCCCAATTGCACGACACAGACAGGTATTCAGAGTTTTGCCAAAACAAGGGCGTATTTATTAAACAACAGATGGGTGAATTACAGTCCAGGAATCATGAACAAAAGATGCAGCACTGTTCCTTTAAGGAAAAAATGTATGTGAAGAAAAACAAGTCCTCTCAGGGCAAAAACAAAACAACCCGAAGGCGATGAAAACGGAATCAATGTCACTGTTCGGTGTACAGTCAGTTAAGAACTCACCAGGGGGGCAACTGCCGAACGGGCAATTCAAAAACACGGATCCAAGGAAAGAGAGCGAGCGTACATGGAAAACATCCATGGGACGGCGGGGAGCGATGCAACCTCACACTGGAGACACAGGAGTATACGGCAGTCTGTGGTAGAATGTAGATGGCACAACGTCTCCCAGTGAGAACATAGGTAATCGTCATAGGGAGCGAAGACGAAGTCTCACCAGGAGCGCGGCGGTAGATGGTAGCAGATGGCACGATGTCTCCCAGTGAGAACTTAGAAAATCCTCCCGTGGAGTCATAGGGAACGAAGACGAAGTCTCACCAGGAGCGCGGCGGTAGATGGTAACATACAGAGACAACCTGGCCTGGAGTGGAGGGTAACCTGTAACGACCCCAGGCCCTAATGGGCCTGGGATAAGGAAGGAAGCATTGGACATTCTCTACCTCCTTTCGGTGGTCTCATGCCGCCCTCTAGTGGGCACCATCAGATGGTGCAGGCGGCCATTTTGCCTGTTCTGATGAATGTAATTAATGTAATTAATAGTTTGAGTGATGTAATGTTATGTGTGTTGTCGTTGTTGACGTTCCCTTCCCTGGTGTGATGTTTCCCCTGTCTGGTTGTGTTTTGTAATTATGCTTATTGTAAGGATTCGTTGTTGGTGGTGTGGACCCAAGCGCAATAACAGGAATGAGAGAGAGAGAGAGGCAGGACACAACGGGGTGTAGTTGGAAATAGGCTTTACTTGTTCTTCACAAGGCTTTCAACTACAACAACAAAATAATAAGTACCACAGCAATAGCTGGCAGATAAGGATAACAACGGATGTGACAAGAAAGATTTACGGACCGACAGGGGAGTGACAGGCAGGCCCGGACTGGCCATCGGGAGCACCGGGAGTTTTCCCGGTGGCCTGGCCTGCACAGATAAAAAAAAAATTATATAAAGAAAAAATTAAAAAAAATTAAAATTATTATTATTATTATTATTTTTTTTTTTGCCAGGCGATTGTTTCTAGTTGTGGCGGCGGCGCGGCGCGATAGTTAGATAACCTAGATGGGTGGGGAACAACCAGGATTTCACTGTCTGCCACAGAGTTGGAGAACTATCTGACTCTCTCTCTCACGGGCCGGCGGATCACACACACACAATGGAGCCGTGCTGCCGCATGTGATTGGTGGAGGCGGGACCAGGCGATACAACTGATTGACAGCGGAGGCGGTGAATGGAATGGCAGACGGCACTCAGATGCAGAATAACAGCCAGGCAATGAGCCAGGTAGTGAGGGACTCGGGAGAGATACAGTAGAGCGAAAGTCAATTAACGTTGATGTCAAGATGGACAGTGGAAGAAAGAGAAAGGGTGGAGGAGAGAGGGATAAAATAGAAATAGAAAAATATGTTGTGCTCTTGCTTTTTTCTTTTTGAAGGTGGAGAGAGTAGCATTGCTAGTGCCACAACAGTTTTATTTGAGGTCCATAACAGTACATTGTACTAAGCAATTGTTGGCTCATTAGTTTGTGATTCACATGCACTAAAATTCACCAGAATGCAGGAAATTAAGTCTTTGTAACAAAAAATGTCCTGGTGGGGGACCCCCAGACCCCCCGCTTAAAAAGTGGCCTGACTGGGGCTATATTTCGCGCTATATCTCCCGGTATGAATTATTTCCCCAGTCCGGCCCTGGTGACAGGAACAGACAGAATATATAGGAAGACTAATTACTAACAAGACACACCTGGACAGAAAAACAATGACAACAATGTATAACATGACAGTAAGGAACAACAATGATACATACAAATACAACACTAAACCAGACCGGGAAACAGAGTGGGCAACACACACAGGAATACATTTAACACAGTGAACATTGAGGTAAACACTAGGGACATCAGGAGATTAAACATATGAATACCGATTAACAGAGGGAGTAACGTAATAAATCCACTAGGGGGAGCTGCAGGGCAGGTCTTCTGAGGTGGAGGGATCGTGTGGCCAGCCTGGGAAAACAGGGGAGGAATCGAACCAGGCTGGGAGCCCAGATCCTGACAGGACCCCCCCCTTGAAGGACGGCTTCCAGACGTAATGGAAGCAGCCACGGGGAAGGCGGGGGGCCGGGACCCAGGGAAGTTGTGGGAGCACACAGGGAGAGTCTCGGAGAAACGGGGAACAGGATCAGGCTGGGGCAAGGGGGGGGGCTGGAGACGGAGACAGGGGCCCGGTGAGGGGGGCCGGAGACAGGAACAGAGGCCCGGAGAGGGGACCAGAGCGGGGGAATGACGGCAACAGCCCAGGATCCGGGGCTAGGACCAGAGACCCCGGCTCAGCCGGCAGAAGAGTCGAGCGCCCTGCAGCGTGTCGCCACCGAGGTCGACCCGACGTGGAAGCAGACCCGGGGGGCGCGGCAGAACCAGGACGCTCCTCCTGGGTCTCGGCGTGGTAGGCCACACAGGGACCCTTCCCCCGAGACGGTTCGGTGTAGTCCTCCCAAGGACGCGCCCCCTGGGTTGCCTCCGCATAATAGTCCTCCCACCAGGGCGGCGAAGGGGACCTGTCGAGACGGGAGCCCCGTCGCCTCCTGGGGCTGCGGCGTTGAGAGTTGCGCCTCGTCCTGGGGGCTCCTCGGAGGGCACGACCCTTCAGCGGACATGGCGACGCCTGGTCTCTGGAGAACGCTCCCTGGAGCTCCATGTCCGCGGAGGAGGCGGTCGTGCTAGCAGTGAGGCCGGTGGAAGAGGTTGTGCCAGGTCTCCCTCGTCCTGCTTGCTGGGTCCAATTCTGGTCGGTCCGTTCTGTAAGGATTCGTTGTTGGTGGTGTGGACCCAAGCGCAATAACAGGAACGAGAGAGAGAGAGAGGCAGGACACAACGGGGTGTAGTTGGAAATAGGCTTTACTTGTTCTTCACAAGCCTTTCAACTACAATAACAAAATAAGTACCACAGCAAAAGCTGGCAGATAAGGATAATGATGTGACAAGAAAGATTTACGGACCGACAGAGGAGTGACAGGAACAGACAGAATATATAGGAAGACTAATTACTAACAAGACACACCTGGACAGAAAAACAATGACAACAATGTATAACATGACAGTAAGGAACAACAATGATACATACAAATACAACACTAAACCAGACCGGGAAACAGAGTGGGCAACACACACAGGAATACATTTAACACAGTGCACATTGAGGTAAACACTAGGGACATCAGGAGATTAAACATATGAATACCGATTAACAGAGGGAGTAACGTAATAAGTCCACTAGGGGGAGCTGCAGGGCAGGTCTTCTGAGGTGGAGGGACGTGTGGCCAGCCTGGGAAAACAGGGGAGGAATCGAACCAGGCTGGGAGCCCGGATCCTGACACTTATGTGTCTTGTTGGTTAAATGTTTGTGTTTTAGACTGGCCTGGCCAGCTGGTGCCAATCATAATTAGTCTGGTATTTAAGTGTGTGTCTTCCTCTCCTGGTTGTGGCGTCATACCTCCAGTTTCCCCTGTTCCTGTCCACGTCGTTGTTTCACATTGTTTCATACTAAGTAAGTGTTAGTGTTTTGATGTTGCCTGTTTGTTTTATGCGTTCTCAAGTTCGTTGTTCTCTAGTGCCAGCACAGCTGCGCCGTTTATGTTCTTTTTGTTTGTTCTCTAGTTCGTTGTTTATTGTGCCAGCAGTCAATTGCACTATGCTTAGAAATGGCATGCATGGAATGTTTAGGTTTGAGTTGTTACCATGATTACAATCTGAGAAGGTGACAGTTGATTAAACTGCACCTCAAGTGAGAAATATTGTTCCTTTACTGACATTTCGAAAATAGCACACAAAAAGGTAGGCTAACTTAAATGTTACTCAAACTGCAGTACAATTTACTCAAACTGAATACAATTTTACTCAGTTTGAGTCAAATGTACTCAGTTTGAGTCAAATTTACTCTGCGAAATGTACTGTGTAGTTTACTTTAGATAGAGGTAAGTTCTACTAAAGTAAAATATCCCTTTAAGTCCTTGGATGTTATGTAAACAGGGATATGCTTCTTCTTCTTTCGTGTAACGTCAGAGGTCCAACTCCGTATCTTGTAGCCATGCCCTTAACTCTGGTCCCACATCAAAGAGGCTGGCTTCCGAGGGTGGTTTGTATAGGGGGCAGATGGTCAGGATGTGGTCAACAGTCTGCTCAGGGTCTCCACACTCACATGCAGCGCTGTCTGCCAGGCTCCACTTCTTTAATGATGCTTTAAAGCGACCGACCCCAGATCTTAAACGGTTCGGCAGAACCCATTGCCGGCGTGGAAGATCGTCTCCTGTGGCGCCATCTCCTGGATCCCAGATGTAGTGGTGGATACGGGTTGGCCCAGCACTCTCCCATTCTCTCTTCCAGGCTGCCGCCAGCCATCCATTTCTGGATAGGTCCTCAGTGGTGGAACGGAGCATCTCTTGTGCCACCTTGTTGTAGGGGTGGCGGGACTTGAGTATGCTCATAGGTGCTGTTGTTGTTGTTGTGGTGTTGTGTAGGGTGTGCCAGTCATGCTTCACTGCTTTCCTTGCTAGGGCGAGAGTGGCAGCCTCTCGTCGTAGGCCAGCTGGTGCGATTCCTGCAAGGACTGGCAGCAGGAAGACGGGTGTAGCCTTCAGGCATCCAGTGATGATTCGGAGTAGCCGCATCAACTTTTTTAACGTGTGGGCTTCTGCTCCAGACTGGGGCACAGTACTCTGCTGCCGAGAAGACCAGGGCTTGGGTGGATATCCAAAGGGTCTTGGCAGTCGGATCAGCGCAACCCTTGATGTTGTCTTTGCCCTGACATCTTCGAGGTGTTGTTTGAAGGACAGTGTCCGATCCAGACGCACGCCAAGGTATTTAGGGACTTGCTGGGACTCCAGACGCTTGTGGTCAGCATATACCTCCAGTTCCCTCTTGGCGTCTCTGTTGCAGAGATGGTATGCTGCTGTAACGGTCTTGCTGGTGCTGAGCTGTAGGCACCACTTTTGTAGATAGGCTACTAGGATGTCCATGTCTTGGTTAAGACCGTCCTCCAGTGCCTTCCATGTGGGTCTTCTCAGCATGATGGCAAGATCGTCCACGTAGCCGTACTTTCTGGATGCTGTGACTGGGAGATCATAGATGTAAATATTAAACAGCATTGGAGAAAGGACTGACCCCTGTGGGACACCGTTCCTCAGTCTTCTGAGCCTGCTGCACTGGCCTTCGCTGGTGTGTAGGACAAAACTGCGGTTAGACAGCATCTCCATGATAAACTTCATCATATGCCGATCAGGTAGCATCCTCATCAGCTTCAGGTGGAGTCCACGATGCCAGACAGTATCGTACGCGGCAGTCAGGTCCAGGTACACTACCCCCGCTTTCTCATTAGCCTGGAAGCTGTCCTCGATGTCTTGAGACAGTAGTGTTACCTGGTCCACTGTTGATCTACCACGTCGGAAACCGGCCTGTTCCTGTGGGAGCTGTGTGTCAATTACTGGCTCAATGCGGCTATGGATCATTCTTTCCAATATCTTAAATGGAACACAGAGCAGCAAGATGGGTCGATATGCCTTGGGGTCTTCCGCAGGTTTGTTTGGCTTTGGCAGGGCAATTACAGAAGCACAACGCCAGGTCTTGGGGATCTTGCACCTCTGATAGCATGCAGAGAAGAATGCACAGAGCCAGTCAGATGTTGTTGTGCTCTGGTGGGTGATAAACTCCGGGTGGATGTTGTCACAGCCTGGAGATTTGCTCGTCTTGAGCTTACTCATGGCCTCATCGAGTTCATCTTCTGTGAACTCTCCTGAGAGGTTGGAATCTGCACTGGCCACCTTGGAGAGGGAAGACACCTCCTGTGTTATCAGGTGGGTAACATCTTTGTCTGCGTCTGGGTAACGACCGTTCTTCAGGAGCTCGGAGGCGATGGCATCTGCAGTGACTGGGCAGCTTGGGGGCTTCGTACATCTGCCTGTAAGCTGGTTGATCCTTTGCCATGCCTTCCGACTAGAATGGATAGAGTCAATTGATTCAACTACTTCAGTCCATCTGTCTCTACACGTGGTGTCCAGTCTCTGGAGCAGTGCTGCTGCAGTCGCATCCACCTCTTCCCTGGAGCCAGCGCTCTGGTGGTCGCACAGGAGGCGTTTGGCCGGTGTTCATGCAAATCATGCAGTGATTTCATCACCTCAAAAGCCAAAACAAAAACGAACTGGTGTCGTGGTGTCACACAGCTGTCTAGGGTACGGGCGGCTAACGTTAGTTAGCCTGATTGATTGATTGATTGATTGATTGATTGATTGATTGATTGAAAATTGTATTAACAGATTGCAGAATGGGTACAATACAGTACAGCTCAATACACACAATTGTTATGGGGATGCAGACCAGAGAAAGACTTTTATTTCGTCTTGTTTACATGAATTGAAAATGGGGGACCCTGATGTAAACAAGACAAACGTCTTTCTCTGGTCTGCATCCCCTTAACAATTGTGTGTATTGAGCCGTACTGTATATTGTACCCATTCTGCAATCTGTTAAATAAAGTTTTCATTCATTCATTCATTCACATCAGGGTCGCCTAGTGGCGGCTAAGATCACTTAGCTTGGCAGCTCGCATCAATTCAATTGAAGGTCCGAGCTGGTCTGTGTCTAATGAAATGCGGTTTGATAACCAATTTTTAACCTCCCCTTCTCCTCCCCTCAGCACCTCATCTTCTCTCAATCTCCTCTCCTCCTCTTCTCCTCTCCCTAACACCTCTTTCCCTCATCTCATCTCCTAATCTCTCCCCATCACATCCCCTTCTCTCTTTCTCCCAGCACCTCCTCTCCTCTCCTTCCCCAGCACCTCCTCTCCCCGTCATTTCTCCTCCTCTCTCTCTGTTCCTCCTGTTTACTATACAGGCCATCCCATTCCTCCCCATGGCACAGACCTGTTACCAAGGCAACCACACAGCACGATAGGAAACAGCAGCTACACTACTCACACCGGGTTGGCCGACCGTCCATACTAACACAATTGGCAGTGTTAGCGGGTGGGTCCTGGTCGTTGTAAACAGCGACTCCTACAGTTCGGTCGGGGCGCCTGCACAGCAAGGGAAGGATCTGGGAAAGGTAGTGTGACCTTCCACACGTTACACTCTCTCAGTGAGAGTCCGCGCTGCCAGGTGAAAAGAAGCGGTGGGCTGGGTACACATGTGTCGGAGGAAGCATGTGATAATCTCCGCCCTCCCGGACCGACGGTAGGGGGTAGAGTGCGCAACGACCAGGAAGGGGATTGGGAATTGGGAATTGGGAATTGGCATAACGACTAGCATTGGGGATGGGAGAAAATCGGAGAAAAAGAAGGAGGAAAATGATAATTAAAAAATAAATTAAAAAAACACTGCCATTGGAAATAGGAGCCTTTTCCCTATCCATAGATGTATGATTTGGCCATAATAAGGTCAAGGTCAAGTTCAAGGTAAAATATGAATTTATAATTAAAATGGATTATGATTTATTACTGGATCTACAAATCCTTCTGTTTAATCATCTTCCCTTTATTCCTTTGCTTAGATTTGATTTGTACACTCAAGAAGGTGCTGAATGAGCTCATGGAGCATAATCAAAAGAACCTCAATGTTTTCCAATTCTACACTGCCATAATCCAAAGCATCCTCACCTCATCCATCACAGTCTGGTACGGTTCCACTGACAAACACAACAAACACAAACTCCAACGCATCACCAAGACAGCCTCCAAAATAATTGGCTGCCCCCTCCCCTCTCTGTACTCCATCTACACCTCACGCACAGTCACCCGCTCTGGTAAAATAGTCAACGATCCCTCCCACCAGGCCTGGACTGGCCATCTGGGCCGACGCATATTTGGGCCGTTATGATTTGATACAAAATTATATTATTTATTAAAAAAAAAAGATATATATATATTTTTTAAACTTTTTTTTCATTTTCTTTTGTCAACGACCGGCCCACTACTAGGCTGGGACAGCGGCCCATTGGTACTGACTGACACTGGGCTGGCCCAATCACATATCTTACTAAGCATCCCCCGCCAGTCGTGCACGTACATGACTGAGAGGGGGGCTGGTACATGACTGAGATGGGGCTGTGGTACATGACTGAGATGGGGCTGTGGTACATGACTGAGAGGGGGCTGGTACATGACTGAGAGGGGGCTGTGGTACATGACTGAGAGGGGGCTGGTACATGACTGAGAGGGGGCTGTGGTACATGACTGAGATGGGGCTGTGGTACATGACTGAGAGGGGGCTGGTACATGACTGAGAGGGGGCTGGTACATGACTGAGATGGGGCTGGTATACAGGACTGAGAGGGAGGCTGGTATACATGACTGACAGGGGGCTGGCTGGTACATGACTGAGAGGGGGCTGGCTGGTACATGATTGAGAGGGGGCTGGTACATGACTGAGAGGGGGCTGGTACCATGTATTGGCATCATTGTAGGTCAAACCATTAAAAAGTTAATTTCCACAGCAGCCATTTTGGATTTTGGTCTCTCACAAATTTCCCCCGCCTTTTAAAAAAATACACCCCGGCTACATTTGTTTATTAACCCTCCTAGATGACAAATCCATTGAGAAACGAAGTGCCACAGATGACCCAACTACTAAGTCCATATCTGTCCGAAAAATGCCAGGTTGGTCCGGGTGTCACAGGGTTAAGCACTATGGAGACCCTGGTTGGGTACGTTTTTTTACTCAGCACTGTCGTAATGGCTTACGGCCATGCCAACCTGTACACGCTCGATCTCGTCAGATCTCGGCCGCTACACAGGTTGGTCCTGGTTAGTACTTGGTTGGGAGACCGCCTGGGAATACCAAGTACGGTGTGCTTAGGGGCGGGTTCTCCATTCTTTTTTGCTCCTCTCTCGCGCATGGCGAAGAGGGGCCTGTTGGGGTGGTCTTTGACCTCCTCTGGTGACCCTGTGCTTCCCGTATCGCCAGGCCCGGTCCGAAGTAATGTTTCGTCGACCCGTAGGCCTGGGTTAACCCTTTTTTGAAAACTGAAACACTTGTACTGCGGTATAGCCGGTGTATACCCGCAGGTGTGTTTTGGAGTTTTTTCTTGAGGGGTTATAGGAACAACCACCGCATTGGGTAACACCAAGGTGGTTGATTCCCTGGTGTGTTGGAGCAGTGTCAACTCCCGGGTTCACCGGTTGAGGGTGCCCCTGCACGTTCATGACGTCTGCCAATCGTGTCAGCCTTCTCTGCCTCAACCCCTCTGGGTGGGGGTTTTTAAATGGAGGCTTGGTCATGCAACAACGCCAGCATACGCCCCTTCCGCCGGTGCGGCTGTGTTCAGCTGTCCCCTCTGGCGCCTGTCTCGTCCGCAGTCTCCAGGCTAGGGTTAACAGCCTGTTGCCTGGTTTTTCCCCGGTGCGTTGCCTGCTTCCGTTGGTTAACCTTTTTTGTGTGCTTACGGCCATGCTGACTGCCTGTTCTGCAGGGTCAGTGTGCCAGGCGGTGTACTATTGGGGGGACAGGGCCCGCTCGGCTGAGGGGCCTTTGTCCGAATATGCTGGCGATGTGGGGGGCGGGGTCACTAAGTGCCCACCTGGTGGGGTCTTGATGCTGGCATCATGGACTTCTCCGGGCCCCCGTTCCAGGGGGTCCAGTCCCTTTGGTGGGTCTGGGTCTTCCTTCGCGCTCCGCTGCTACGGCCTTGCCACGGGGTTGGGTTTGCCCTTGACCCCGTGATTCTGGGGGCAGTAACGAGGTTGTTCCCTCCGTTCGTTCCCGGGTGGCATGCGGGTTGTGCGTGTGTGTAGTCGTGGGGTCAAGCCACGGTCTGCTCACCCTGTGCGTTGAGTTGCTTGAGTGCCTCTTCGCACGGTCGGGTCCGTCGCCCTCCCGTGAAGCCCCCAATAGGGGGGGTGCCCTCCATTAGGGTGGGTCGGGGGGGCTCGGCCCTCCCTGTTCTGATGGTTGTGGGGGGCTTTCAGCGGGGTGTATTTGTCGGCCGATGGCTCTCGCTCGGCCTCCCTTGTGCAGAGAGTGACGCCGAGCGAGAGCTAATACGATACAGAACGTTAGGTTATGACTATAACCAAGTTCTGTTAGTATAGCGACGCTCGGCGTCCGACGCCGCTGCAGCCCTTGATCTCGCCTTGTGGTGAAAGCTTGGGAAGGAGGCGAGTGGGTGGCCCCACCCCTGCTTATATGGGTAAGCTGATAGGGGTGTGGTCAGACAAATATTGGGATTAAAGGTACATTGTGGTCTTTATTCAGTGCGTGTGCACGTGTGCGAGGACAGTGCAGAGATTGACGCCGAGCGTCGCTATACTAACAGAACTTGGTTATAGTCATAACCTAACGGTATAAGTACTACCCGTGATTACTAAGGAGCGCCAGCTGGTTTAAGACCAGGCATGAACAAGACTGATGAACACATAGTAATTGTAAAGAGATAAACCTTACTGGAAACATATATGTAAAGAGAATAAACCTTACTGGAAACATATATGTAGAGACATTAAACTTTACTGGAAACATATGTAAAGAGATTAACCCTTAAAGGAAACATATGTAAAGAGATTAACCCTTACTGGAAACATATGTAAAAAGATGAACCCTTAATGGAAACATATGTAAATATTAAGGCTGTCAAATATATCGCGTTAATATCGCGTTAACTCCCGATTCTATTAATGCCACTAATTTTTTTAACTCAAGATTAACTAAAATTTTTTTTTTTTTTTTTTTTTTACTAGGCTTCACTCAGGTGTATTATTGATGCTCTCATTGATACTATGTTTGTTTCTGAAGTGTGTGTGTGTGTGTGTGTGTGTGTGTGTGTGTGTGTGTGTGTGTGTGTGTGTGAGTGAGATATAGAGAGAGAGGGGGGTGAGAGAGATGAGGAAGGGGCAAAAGAGAAAAAGAGCTGGGAGAGTGTGTGTGTGAGGGAGAGAGGGGGGGGTGTGATTAATCAGCCCTTGTGTGTGTGAATGTAACAAGTTCCTAACGTTTTCTTTCCCCTATTATTTCATGCACACTTTATTCATTGTTTTAAATTATTATTTTCTTTTAAGTTATTTTGTGCATCACTCTGTTTTGAATTTGATGCAAATTTGCAATGCATGAGGGTCATCCTTTTGTGTTAAATGGCTGCACAAAGCAAGCATTTGTTGACTCGCATGTTGATAAGAGTATTAAAACTTGGAACTTGAAAAAGATCTGTTTAAGGTAAAATTAAATTAAAAATAAAAATGCGATTAATTTGCGATTAATCACGAGTTAACTATGGACAATCATGCGATTAATCGAGTTAAATATTTTAATCGTTTGACAGCACTAGTAAATATATTAAACCTTACTGGAAACATATGTAAAGAGATTAAACCTTAATGGAAACATATGTAAAGAGATTACACCTTACTGGAAACATGTGTAAAGAGATTAAACCTTACTGGAAACATATGTAAAGAGATTAACCCTTATTGGAAACATATGTAAAGAGATTAAACCTTTAAACACAACCCAGACCGGGGAAAGACAAAGACAACATGAACAGAGGCAGCATAGCATTAATAATAACCAGCAAACCTAGGCCTAAATGCCCGAGACGGTTCAGTATCTGGAGTTGCTGCATTTGGCCACCAGAGGGCGGCAGAAAACCACTGTTCACATTGTTCAGGAAGGAACCCCGGCTGGGACCATGACACATTGCTGATGCACCAACATGGAAGTGATATCGTTTAGTTTTTGCATAATAGACATCATGTTGTTCTGTTCACTGCTGTTGTTCCTGGAAACAGATTGTATGTCTCTATACAAAGACAATGGAGGCCCTGTAGCCTTTGGGACCGTGCTCTGTCTCTGTGTGGGCGCTGGGTACTCTGTGGCATTTGAGATCATAGTCTGGGTCTGTGTGAGTGCTGAGGGCTTCTGGAGGTATTTGGCTCCATCAGGTTGCCTTTGCTTTGGCCTTGTGGCTCCAACATATGCAGGTTGTCCTCTTCCATCCTTGTGTGGTATAAATGCCTCTGCATTAATGTTGAGGCCCTTTTCAAAGTAGGATTCCATTCCATCCAAATTTACGAGAAGCAACACTCCACACCCCTGACCCAGAGGTTCTCAGAACATTCAGCCTTGCTGCCGATGCGGCTATGTCTGATTCAAGCTGAAGTTGTTCCTTTTGTTTTTTTATTTGAGCTTCCTGGTCTTGTAGAGCATGCCTTACTTGAGCTTCCTGGTCTTCAAGAGCATGTTTTTGTTCAAGCAACTTTAGCCGAGCCATTAAGGCGGCCATGTCGGCCTCGGCTCTGAGACGTGTAGATGCATTTGAGGAAACCTTTGATCTAATAGATCTTGAACCATAATTATTGCTACTATGGTTTGATATGCTGTCCCCTGGTTGAACATCCTCCTGAGCATAATGAATACTGTTTGACTGAGGCCCAGTCACTTCCACATTTCCCACACTCCCATGTTCTCCATTTTCCTCCTCTGCAGCCTCATGCTGCTGCATTTCAGTAGGCCTGTTATGAGCCTCTAACTGAGGTTTGTTTCCTCTGGTTACTGAAACCCAGGCATTAACATCTTCAATGAATCCATCTTTATGTTTATTGACCTTTGAGAACCAGTCATTTTGTTGTTCTTGTTCATCGTGTGGAATAAGAGGCATCAAATAGTTATGTAGTTCATTAGAATTGTCACACTTGCATAAAAACGTCAAGTTGTGCTTTAACCAGTGCAACATTTTGCTAATTTTTCATGAGCTCTTTGACAGAGGTTATCAGATGTTTTATTTCCTCCACTTTCCCTTTGCGTTTCTTTTGGAGTGATTCGACTTTATTTGCCAGAGCTTTTGCAGTGAGAGTTATATTTCTCTTTTCCTTGTCCTGTTTTCCAACATTTGAACCAACTTTTATTCCACTAATTTTGAATGCACAAGAAAGTTATCACCATGAGAATCCAATTCCAATATTCAATGCATTCACAAAGCCTGCCACATATATCAGCCACAGCAAACACGCAAAGAGAGCAGTGCAGTGCAGCGCACGTTAATTGTTTGTTGTCACACACATGATACAAGCTTGGCCTGACGGGCCGCACACACACATCCACAGCGTGTTCAGCATAATAACCCAGTGAGCAAAACACGTCTTTTCAACCAAGCGTCTTTGCATAGCTCTCGTATAACCCAGCCAAATCGTGTTTTTTTGTAGACGTATTTTAAACTATGCACTAAACTTATTATTTCAATGCATTAACATCTCCAAATATGAAAAATATGCACCACAGACGTCCTGCAAATGCGCATACAAATATCTGAGCATGATATTTCCGAAGATTTAAGGTGATGTCTATCCATCGCTCGCATTTAGCCCAGGATAATCTTGTCTAAGCTTAGACGTATTTTAAACTATGCACTAAATTTATTATTTCAATGCATTAACCTCTCCAAATATGAAAAATATGCACCACAGACGTCCTGCAAACGCGCCTACAGATATCTGAGCACGATATTTCCGAAGATTTAAGGTGACGTCTATCCATCGCTCGCATTTAGCCCAGGATAATCTTGTCTAAGCTTAGACGTATTTTAAACTATGCACTAAGTATATTATTTCAATGCATTCACATCAGAAAATATTAACAATATGCACAGATGTGACCCAGATGTCCTGAGGGGCGTGAGTTTAGGGAGGCGAGTGAACGGGGAAGCTGGTGAGTCTGCTGTGCAGCTGGTTTGCCATTTGATCAGCAGGTGGCGCTGATAGTGCTGGGAAACCTGACTGATCACAATCCTGCATGATTAAATAACATGTCTGAACGTTCTTCTGACTCTGTGTGTGTGTGTGTGTGTGTGTGTGTGTGTGTGTGTGTGTGTGTGTGTGTGTGTGTGTGTGTGTGTGTGTGTGTGTGTGTGTGTGTGTGTGTGTGTGTGTGTGTGTGTGTCTATCCATAGCTCTCATTTAGCCCAGGAGAATCTTGTCTAAGCTTAGACGTCTACCAAACTTTCACTTTTCACCCCATTTTAGACATTGTTTAAACGTCTAAGCTTAGATGTTCAAAACACGTCTAAGCTTAGACGTTCAAAACACGTCTAAGCTTAGACGTCTACCAAACTTTCACTTTTCACCCAACTTTAGACTGATTTTAGACGTCTATGTCATGACGTTGAAACAACGTCTAAGCTTAGACGTTTAAAACACGTCTAGAATAGACGTCTACCAAACTTTCACTTTTCACCCCATTCTAGACTGATTTTAGACGTCTATGTCACGACGTTGAAACAACGTCTAAGCTTAGACGTTCAAAACACGTCTAAGCTTAGACGTTCAAAACACGTCTAGAATAGACGTCTACCAAACTTTCACTTTTCACCCCATTCTAGACTGATTTTAGCCTAGCCTTGATTGACATTTTTTATTAACAGATTGCATAATGGGTACAGTACAGCTCAATACACACAATTGTTAACCCTTTCACTGCCACACTACCAAACGGTTAACCCTTTCACTGCGACAATACACAGTATGTTAACCCTTTCACTGCATATATGTAGTATCCTCAAGAATATGTGCATAATCTTGTGCAATTTTTGCAATTGTACATATCTAATTTAAATTATTAGAAGCATTATGGTAAACTTTATATTACCAGCTATACGTTAATATAATTAACCAAGTTCACATTGTGAGATAATAATATAATATAATAATGCAGGACCTGCTCAGAGGTCTTTAATTGGCATTGGCAATTATCCTCAACACACACACACACACCAGAACACACACGCATGCATTGTCTGTAGGATCGCTGATGCGATTCGTCTCTGCGATTAACCCATCCCGTCGTCCTTCCCCCCCAAGGGCAGCCGGGAGCAGACAGGCGTCAACGTGAGCCGCGCCAGGGGACCAATCCAAGTGCTCCTGTCCGTCTTCGTCAAGGACGCCACAGCGTTAGCGATCTGTTGTTGTGCATGTTTTTCCATTGGGTTTATCTTATCGGGGGGGAAACCCTTGCGAGCACGGGGAGAACATGCAAACTCCACACAGAAAGGCCTGGGAGATACCCCACCTGGGTACCTGGCATCATGGAAACCTGGTCCCCAAGCGGGAATCGAACCCTGGACCTTCTTGCTGTGAGGCGACAGTGTTAACCACTACACCACCGTGCCGCTTGGAGAGTTCAGTGTTCTGATGGCCTGGGGGATACAGTAATACACAAGACCCTCTTCTTGGACCTAGTAAGGTTTCGTCGATAATCCAATGTACAGTTACCCCCCCCCCCCCCCCCCCCCGCCCCACCCAACCACCTCCAATGTACAGTCCAATTGTTAAGGGGATGCAGACCAGAGAGACTTTCGTCTTGTTTACATCAGGGTCCCCTGTTTGATATGTTTATAAAACCAGTCAGGATAAGCTAATACCTGATTAAGCTACCAATGGTATCGTTTAATGTGAAATTGTATATTGTGCATTTAGAATAAACGTTTTAGTTGGTTAATTCAGCTACAAGCAGATGGGAGATGGGCCATTGGGGCCTATTCAATCTAAGCTGAAATGTTCTTCAAATATATAGTTATTGAGATATTTGTAGTATGTAAATGATGTATTTAGTCCAAGTGAACTGCTGATATGGACAAATGAGTGATTACTCTGCACATTTTGTGCAGGCTGTTTTTTTTTTTTTAAATACAAAGAGAATTGTGCTGAGTCGCCATCATTCAACTGTCCTCGGTGTCACCGTTCCTTCACCACTCGCTAATCTTCATACGGTATGTAAATGCCATTGATGATTTGTGCTCAGAAAAAGAAGCGCACTCTCAAGACTAGACTCTGCAGCTAGCTGTGGGTCAGTGGCGTCGCGTGGGTAAAATAACAGGGGAAGCCAAAAAAAATTTATAAAAAAAAAACTATTCAATATTTTTATTAATATTTTTTTTTATTTTTTTATTTTTTTTAAGTCAAGCAGTCACCATGTACACTACAGTATGGCTCGGCGGCCAGTCAAACTTTATTTTTATTTATTTAACAGATTGCAGAATGGGTACAATACAGTACGGCTCAATACACACAATTCTATAAGGGGATGCAGACCAGAGAAAGACGTTTTTCTTGTTTACATCAGGGTCACTCTTCCAGGTCCAAGATATTTTCAATGTTTTGATTTAAATTGTATAATTCCCATTTTAAAATGTTTTACCATGATATGTCTGGTATCTATTTTTTCAGCACAGTCTCACCTATATGACTGACAAGTTAGTTTTCATATTGTATAATACTGTATATACTGTATACTGCATAATCTACAACCCAAAACACAAAATCGGATTGAGAAAATGTGTTCTTTTTAGTATGAACCAATGCAAACATGAAATCAGGGATATAAAACAGTGGACATGCACCTTCAGGTAGTATATTTACATAAACAAAAGAGGAAAGAACAGAATTCAATTTACAAAGCATTATTTTCTCCATACACAGGTAATAAGCACAGACGAAATTTTGATTCTCAACTGGAAATTATCACCATTTACAAAAAGTCAGTAACAGTAAGTTTTTTACAAAAAAAAGTAAAAAAAAAAAAAAGTTTTACGGTAAAAAAGTAAAAAATAAGTAAAGTGGGATATTCAATATACATATATACAAATGTTCTAGAATGTGCTATTATGACATCATACTGTGACATCACAAATGTTCTAGAATGGTCTATTATGACATCATACTGTGAGTGCAGTCATACCTGGGCAGGCAGACCCAGGGGGGGTGTAGTCAGGCAGACCCAGGGGTGTAGTCAGGCAGACCCAGGGGTGTAGTCAGGCAGACCCAGGGGTGTAGTCAGGCAGACCCAGGGGTGTAGTCAGGCAGACCCAGGGGGGGTGGAGTCAGGCAGACCCAGGGGTGGAGTCAGGCAGACCCAGGGGTGGAGTCAGGCAGACCCAGGGGTGGAGTCAGGCAGACCCAGGGGTGTAGTCAGGCAGACCCAGGGGTGGAGTCAGGCAGACCCAGGGGTGTAGTCAGGCAGACCCAGGGGGGGTGGAGTCAGGCAGACCCAGGGGTGGAGTCAGGCAGACCCAGGGGTGGAGTCAGGCAGACCCAGGGGTGTAGTCAGGCAGACCCAGGGGTGGAGTCAGGCAGACCCAGGGGTGTAGTCAGGCAGACCCAGGGGGGGTGGAGTCAGGCAGACCCAGGGGTGTAGTCAGGCAGACCCAGGGGTGGAGTCAGGCAGACCCAGGGGTGGAGTCAGGCAGACCCAGGGGTGTAGTCAGGCAGACCCAGGGGTGTAGTCAGGCAGACCCAGGGGTGGAGTCAGGCAGACCCAGGGGTGGAGTCAGGCAGACCCAGTCAATTTTGATTCTCAACTGGAAATTATCACCATTTACAAAAAGTCAGTAACAGTAAGTTTTTTACAAAAAAAAGTAAAAAAAAAAAAGTTTTACGGTAAAAAAGTAAAAAATAAGTAAAGTGGGATATTCAATATACATATATACAAATGTTCTAGAATGTGCTATTATGACATCATACTGTGACATCACAAATGTTCTAGAATGGTCTATTATGACATCATACTGTGAGTGCAGTCATACCTGGGCAGGCAGACCCAGGGGGGGTGTAGTCAGGCAGACCCAGGGGTGTAGTCAGGCAGACCCAGGGGTGTAGTCAGGCAGACCCAGGGGTGGAGTCAGGCAGACCCAGGGGTGTAGTCAGTCAGACCCAGGGGTGTAGTCAGGCAGACCCAGGGGTGGAGTCAGGCAGACCCAGGGGTGTAGTCAGGCAGACCCAGGGGTGGAGTCAGGCAGACCCAGGGGTGGAGTCAGGCAGACCCAGGGGTGTAGTCAGGCAGACCCAGGGGTGGAGTCAGGCAGACCCCGGGGTGTAGTCAGGCAGACCCAGGGGGGGTGGAGTCAGGCAGACCCAGGGGTGTAGTCAGGCAGACTCAGGGGTGGAGTCAGGCAGACCCAGGGGTGTAGTCAGGCAGACCCAGGGGTGTAGTCAGGCAGACCCAGGGGGGGTGGAGTCAGGCAGACCCAGGGGTGGAGTCAGGCAGACCCAGGGGTGTAGTCAGGCAGACCCAGGGGGGGTGGAGTCAGGCAGACCCAGGGGTGTAGTCAGGCAGACCCAGGGGTGGAGTCAGGCAGACCCAGGGGGGGTGGAGTCAGGCAGACCCAGGGGTGTAGTCAGGCAGACCCAGGGGTGGAGTCAGGCAGACCCAGGGGTGTAGTCAGGCAGACCCAGGGGTGTAGTCAGGCAGACCCAGGGGTGGAGTCAGGCAGACCCAGGGGTGGAGTCAGGCAGACCCAGTCAATTTTGATTCTCAACTGGAAATTATCACCATTTACAAAAAGTCAGTAACAGTAAGTTTTTTACAAAAAAAAGTAAAAAAAAAAAAGTTTTACGGTAAAAAGGTAAAAAATAAGTAAAGTGGGATATTCAATATACATATATACAAATGTTCTAGAATGTGCTATTATGACATCATACTGTGACATCACAAATGTTCTAGAATGGTCTATTATGACATCATACTGTGAGTGCAGTCATACCTGGGCAGGCAGACCCAGGGGGGGTGTAGTCAGGCAGACCCAGGGGTGTAGTCAGGCAGACCCAGGGGTGTAGTCAGGCAGACCCAGGGGTGGAGTCAGGCAGACCCAGGGGTGTAGTCAGTCAGACCCAGGGGTGGAGTCAGGCAGACCCAGGGGTGGAGTCAGGCAGACCCAGGGGTGTAGTCAGGCAGACCCAGGGGTGGAGTCAGGCAGACCCAGGGGTGGAGTCAGGCAGACCCAGGGGTGTAGTCAGGCAGACCCAGGGGTGGAGTCAGGCAGACCCAGGGGTGTAGTCAGGCAGACCCAGGGGGGGTGGAGTCAGGCAGACCCAGGGGTGTAGTCAGGCAGACCCAGGGGTGTAGTCAGGCAGACCCAGGGGTGTAGTCAGGCAGACCCAGGGGTGTAGTCAGGCAGACCCAGGGGTGTAGTCAGGCAGACCCAGGGGTGTAGTCAGGGAGACCCAGGGGTGTAGTCAGGCAGACCCAGGGGGGGTGGAGTCAGGCAGACCCAGGGGTGGAGTCAGGCAGACCCAGGGGTGTAGTCAGGCAGACCCAGGGGGGGTGGAGTCAGGCAGACCCAGGGGTGTAGTCAGGCAGACCCAGGGGTGGAGTCAGGCAGACCCAGGGGTGGAGTCAGGCAGACCCAGGGGTGTAGTCAGGCAGACCCAGGGGTGTAGTCAGGCAGACCCAGGGGTGGAGTCAGGCAGACCCAGGGGGGGTGGAGTCAGGCAGACCCAGGGGTGTAGTCAGGCAGACCCAGGGGTGGAGTCAGGCAGACCCAGGGGTGTAGTCAGGCAGACCCAGGGGGGGTGGAGTCAGGCAGACCCAGGGGTGGAGTCAGGCAGACCCAGGGGTGTAGTCAGGCAGACCCAGGGGTGTAGTCAGGCAGACCCAGGGGGGGTGGAGTCAGGCAGACCCAGGGGTGTAGTCAGGCAGACCCAGGGGTGTAGTCAGGCAGACCCAGGGGGGGTGGAGTCAGGCAGACCCAGGGGTGTAGTCAGGCAGACCCAGGGGTGGAGTCAGGCAGACCCAGGGGTGGAGTCAGGCAGACCCAGGGGTGTAGTCAGGCAGACCCAGGGGTGTAGTCAGGCAGACCCAGGGGTGGAGTCAGGCAGACCCAGGGGGGTGGAGTCAGGCAGACCCAGGGGTGTAGTCAGGCAGACCCAGGGGTGGAGTCAGGCAGACCCAGGGGTGTAGTCAGGCAGACCCAGGGGTGGAGTCAGGCAGACCCAGGGGTGTAGTCAGGCAGACCCAGGGGGGGTGGAGTCAGGCAGACCCAGGGGTGTAGTCAGGCAGACCCAGGGGTGTAGTCAGGCAGACCCACGGGTGGAGTCAGGCAGACCCAGGGGTGTAGTCAGGCAGACCCAGGGGGGGTGGAGTCAGGCAGACCCAGGGGTGTAGTCAGGCAGACCCAGGGGTGGAGTCAGGCAGACCTCTGTGTGTGTGTGTGTGTGTGTGTGTGTGTGTGTGTGTGTGTGTGGGTGTGTGTGTGTGTGTGTGTGCTCAACTGTGCCAAACTTCGAAACAGTTTCTGTCTATAATGAGACAGAGGGCGACATCACAGCGCTTGCATTTCCATGCTGTGACGTTCCTCTTTCCCGCCTTGGTGCACTGCACACAGGTCTTACGACCAGCGGTGGCTCTCATGCTAATGTCCGCGTCCGCTGCGGGAGGGTTGATGGCAACAGGGATGTGCTCTGCCTTCCTGTCCAGAGGAACTCCTGTGCTGTCCACTCCACACAGCTCCTCCATCAACCTCTCCAGGAACGCCTTGTGTGAGCGAGGCTTTTCCTGCTTCGCCCTACACAAGTCGCAGTGGAGGATGTAGGAGTTGGTGGTTGCCATGTCAACAAAATGCTGAAACATTGTGCGATACCACCGGGCAGTTCTCCGGTGGACGGTGTAGTACTGCAGCAGCTGATCGGACAAGTCAACTCTGCCCATGTGCTGATTGTACTCAATCACAGGGGTGGGGGCCGGAATCCAGCCAAACGACCAGGTCCCATTGGCCGCCTTGATCCTCCGCTTGACCGACTGACCAGGAGGTGTGATCGCTGGGTGGATGGTGGAGCACACGCGCACCTAGATAGAATAGAATATAAATGAATCATCCCGAGGGAAATTTGACACTACAAATCGCTCACAGTAGACATTTAGACATACCTCCTTTTTGTCCATCCACTTTATGAAGACGAGGGCGTCTTCTCTCAGCCAACGAATCGTGCCTCTCACAGCCTTGGGTGGCAGGTCGTTCGCTCTGTGCTGGGGACACCCTATCCTGATCTCCCTGTAGGTGCCACAGGCTCCCAGCTTCATGGCCAGCAAGTCCAAAAACAACCTGGGACTGGTGTAGAAATTATCTACGTAGATATGGTACCCAGTCCCAAGCCATGCTGGCTCCATGAGGTCCATGACAGCATCATAAGCGATACCGTGTGCGCTGGTTCGGACGTGTGCCTTCCCAATGTACACGGTAAAGCTTATGGTGTAGCCGGTTGAGGAGTCGGCCAGAACAAATAGCTTTATCCCCCTTTTGGTCGGCTTGTCCTTCATGTACTGGGTCATGCCCGATTTCGCCTTCGTGGCCACCATCCTCTCGTCGACTGCCAGGTTCCTTCTAGGGTGGTAGTGAACCTTGCAGGACTCGAGGATGGTATGCATGAGAGGCTTTATACGGGCCAGCTTGTCATGCTGTTTTGTTCCCCTCCTGGCGTCGTTCCTGGCATCCTCCTCCGGGTCACTCAGGTGGAGATTCCACAAGATGGACCTGAAGTCAAAGTCAAAAGGCAAAGTCATATAAATCATATAAAAAAAGATCTAAACACAAAGTAACATGGGACACTATAAACATAAATACATGATGTACAGGACTATATATTATACCTGAATCTGTCCCGGACCATTACCATCGCAGGCAACGGCACAGAACAAGAATGTTTCCGTCTCCAGTAGTCCTGGATGGATGCCATTTCCACGAGGGAGGTGTACAGAAGAACACCGATGAACCTGTACATCTCCTCAGGGTGAATATCGACCCACTTGGTCTTCTGCCCCAGTGCCTGTATATTGTATTGTAACTCAGTTAGTAATTTTTTAGAGGAAAAAGCATTTCATATAAAAGTATTGTGTATTTTTGTATGGCAACTAATAAAGAAACTTGAAACTTGCCTGTCTCCTTGCCGCGTTCTTGTTCGTGTTGATACACAGGGTCTTCACAGCATCCATGGTGAAATAGAGCGTGAAGAGGTCCTTTGGTGTGTACCTAGCGTGCAAATCTAGCTGGGGTCCTGGGGGTCTGCGTGGCATGAACCGGAGGGGCTGAGGGGCTGGATCAGCATCCCTGTCGGTCTTCCAGGGCTGGAGGTCAGTCTGGACTAGAGCTGCCCGCCTGCGTCGAGAAGCTGAAGCAGCCGCCCGCCTGCGTCTTACTATAACGGAAGCAAGCACGGCTGGGGCAGCACGCCTGCGTCTCACTGCAGCCGGCACGGGCATGGGAGGAAGAGGAGCAGCCTCTGCCTCTTCGTCAGATATCTCACTGTAGGTGTAGACATTTGAAGTACATTATTTTCAACATTCAAAAAGGAATCTTCACACACAGTAAGGGTAGTGACGTTTTGAACAGTTGATTGTACATATAAAAAACTGCACATCTATCACACTACATACAAAGTCTGCGTAATAATAAAAACGCAATAATCTCACCTGTCCGGAGCCGGCATGAGAGGAAGAGGAGCAGGAGGAGCAGCAGCAGCACCACCACGCCTGCGTCTAACTGCAGCCGGCACAGGCATGGGAGGAAGAGGAGCAGGAAGAGGAGCAGGAGGAGCAGCAGCACCACCACGCCTGCGTCTAACTGCAGCCGGCACGGGCATGGGAGGAAGAGGAGCAGGAAGAGGAGCAGGAGGAGCAGCAGCAGCACCACCACGCCTGTGTCTAACTGCAGCAGGAGCCTCTTTGTTCGCTACCTCACTGTAGGTGTAGACATTTGAAGTACATTATTTGTACAATTCAAAAAGGAATCTTCACACACAGTAACAACACACACACACACTGATTGTATATACACTGTATACAGGCAGGCTGCTCATCATATCACACTACAACACACACACACACTGTATATACACTGTATACAGGCAGGCTGCTCATCATATCACACTACAACACACACACACACTGTATATACACTGTATACAGGCAGGCTGCTCATCATATCACACTACAACACACACACACTGTATACAGGCAGGCTGCTCATCATATCACACTACAACACACACACACACACTGTATATACACTGTATACAGGCAGGCTGCTCATCATATCACACTACAACACACACACACTGTATATACACTGTATACAGGCAGGCTGCTCATCATATCACACTACAACACACACACACTGTATATACACTGTATACAGGCAGGCTGCTCATCATATCACACTACAACACACACACTGTATATACACTGTATACAGGCAGGCTGCTCATCATATCACACTACAACACACACACACACACACACACACACTGTATATACACTGTATACAGGCAGGCTGCTCATCATATCACACTACAACACACACACACTGTATATACACTGTATACAGGCAGGCTGCTCATCATATCACACTACAACACACACACACACACTGTATATACTGTATATACTGTATATACAAAGCAATACATACCTCTGGCTGTTGTTCAACTTCACGTCTGACCAATCAATGTCTCCTGAATCCGATGCCTCGGATGAAGTAGTGTCATCACCCAAGAGTTGATCCATTACATCCTCTGAGACATAGTCCTTTTCCCAGATACTTCGACCACAGACACGCGGACCAGCCATATTGGGAATGGGATGGTCAAAAATACTACAAAAATACTACAAAAAACTAACTAACTAACTCCTAAACGCTGCTGCTAACTAACTCTCTAACTAGACTACAAAAATACTATAAAAAACTCAAATGCTGTTGCTCAAATGCTCTGAAAAAAGACGCGCGTGTGTCCTGTAGAAAATTTTCTGGCGGACGAGTTTCCGGGTGCTCTTCTTCTTCAAATAGCTCTCCTTTGTGGCAGTGAACTTCCGCCTCCCTCTGCACTACCGCCCACTGTTTTCCGTTTGAGTATAGCACAAAGAATGGCAGAGATATTGATAAAAATCTAACGGCTGGATAGATTTTTACGCGTGCGTAAAAATCTATTTACAAAGTGTATTTACCATCGAATTGAAATTATCCTTATTCAGTCATTTATTGGGTTATCAAGACAAACTCAAAAGTAGCGTGAAGGCTGAAGTCTCCCCTACATTATAGCGTCAAAAAAAACGGAAAAGGACTACAATTCCCATACATACGTTGGCAAACAGATGACGTCACATCCTGGACGGTACCGCGTCATAAGATCTGGTAGACTGCTGGAGCATTGGTTCATTTTTGGTCCGATTTTTCCTTGAACGATTTTGCGCGCCGCATGGGAGCAAATTCGAAACACATATTCGGTTGCAGAAAGGTGTCCCACGGTCTCCTCTATGGCCGTGAATATTTTCACGCGGATCGGAATCACGGCGCGCCTGTGGGACACTTTTCCGTTTCGGCGAGTTTATTCCATGCTTGCGGCTTTCCTTTTCTAAGCATTTTCGGGGCTACATGTGAATGAGTAAAAGTTGCGGGACGCCCAGAGGTTTCCACGATAGAAAGCTCGCGTGGATCCCATAATAGGCTCACTTAATCAGTGTTGGGACTAACGCGTTACAGTAACGAAGTTACTTTTTGCCGTAAATAGTACTCTAACGCATTACTTTTTAAATTCAGTAACGCTGTTACCGTTACTAAATGGTTTGTTAGTTCGTTACTGCGTTCTTTGTATGTAGATTCATAGCGAGCGTCCTTATTTCGCCTGCGTTTGTTTCGGTTACTGTAGAGAGCGTCTATTTCTTTCCGTAGCCTCATTTCTGGTTTGCGCATTTCTGATTGGCCACTGACTGACGTTCTCTGACGTTCTCTGACCAGACAGCGTCAGTCAGTGGCCACTGGCCAATCAGAAATGCGCAAACCAGAAATGAGGCTACGGAAAGAAATAGACGCTCTCTATAGTAAACAACAAGAGGACGCTCGCTATGAATCTACATAATAAGAACGCAGTAATAACGAACTAACACACCATTTAGCAACTACTTGGAGAGATAATTAATATACAACATGGAAACGAGATAAAGAACATGTTTGAAGGGCTGCTGGAGTCAACTGGACTAACGTTACATCTCGACCACCACAGACTGGTGAGTGCAATGTGTTCACTGAAACTCAAGATCAACGGATTTTGACTGTACGAAATCTGCCAGGGAATCTCATAATACTAATCAAACAATATAAATATAGTCCTTTCATGCACAATTGATATCCTAACTATTCTAACGTTGCAATGCTTTGATTGATATCTTAAACAACGTTGCAAGATGGTTATGAATGAATGAATGAATGAATGAATGAATGAATGAATGAATGAATGAATGAATGAATGAATGAATGAATGAAAACTTTATTTAACAGATTGCAGAATGGGTACAATACAGTATGGCTCAATACATACAATTGTTAAGGGGATGCAGACCTGAGAAAGACGTTTGTCTTGTTTCCATCAGGGTCCCCCATTTTCAATTCATATAGACATTTATGACATACACAACATACATGACATTTATGGCATAGGGACATATAGGTATTTAGTACTGATACATTTGTGACATAAGCGGTATTCAAATATACAGTACTGTTACCCCTAGATCCTGACAGAGTATATACATATGATGGGGAGGGGACTGTACATTAGGAGGGGGTGGGTGGGTGGGAGAGAAATATACATACGGCGGGGAGGGAATATATAATGAAACGCTCTAGACCACATTGCTTAGCAGAGTTCGGTGATGTGAATGGAAACTGTCAAGTTGATCAACCGATTTTGAGTATATGGGGCATGGGACTTGAGCAATTTTTTTTTTATTTTTTTTTTTAAATAACTAAATAGTTACTTTTCACAGTAACTCATTACTTTTGGGTGTAAGTAACTAGTACAGTAACGAAGTTACTTTGAAATGAAGTAACTAGTAAAGTAACTGAGTTACTATTTTTCAGTAACTAGCACAACACTGCACTTAATACAGCGTTTTTAAAATCACGCGACATTTTCAGGGTCGCAAGCCGACCTTTTCCCCTCGTTTTCGATGATGGAAGTGATTGAGGAAAAGCTTCGGCACGGCGAGAGGTACCCGTGGATTTAATCTCGCGAGGATCGGGGCAATATTCGGCCCGTGGGAGCAGTCACGGGTTAATACAATGTTCAGAGTGCAGAGGGGAGGTGTGCAGAGGGGAATCCACACTCATGATTCTTCTCACAGCCCCGTTTTAAACTTTTAGGGTGTGGCAGTCAGCTCGAATCTGATTGGCTAGGATCGGTTTTGGACTCTAGATACATGAATCACATGGTTGAGGCTGGAGAAAGAGACCTACCCCCTGCCTCCTCTCCTCTATAGCTGCAGTGAGCACAGTGAGTCTGACAGTGTGTTAGAGGGAGTGAGAAGGAGAAGAGGGAGACATTTAAAAAATAAAAATAAAAATATAACACAGATGCACAGATGAAAAAGAATGTAAACTATATTAAAAAAAAATTATATATATATATATATATTTTTTTTTTCATATTTCATATTTGATATTAATTCATATTTTAATAGGGAGGCCTGGCTTCCGTTGGCTTCCATAAGGATTCGCCACTGCTGTGGGTAACTAAACTTACCAAGCCCTAGACATCCCAATGTGACTTGGCATGTAAGGACACGAGTCAAGATGAGCTAGGCAGGGAATTAGCACAAAGATACTTAAGTGAACTGCATGTTTTACAATATGCTTCATAGTGAGGTCCAAAACCTTCAGTCTGATGTACATCCTATGCTCTTTACCTCAACAGGACAGAGAAAAGACAAATTTCCAATGTCCAAACTGCCCCACCAAATAGACAGTCCCCTCCCCACTGTATATTCTCTCCCACCCACCCCCTCCTAATATACAGTCTTCTCCCCACCGTATGTATATATTCTCTCCCCACCGTGTGTATATTTCTCTCCCACCCACCCACCCCCTCCTAATGTACAGTCTCATCCCCATCATATGTAAATACACTCTGTCAAGATCTATGGGTAACAGTACTGTATATTTGCATATCATATATGTCACAAATGTAACAGTACTGTATGTCATGACATTAATTTCAGATATCCACATTGATGGGGGATAGGAGTGTCCGGGACTGCACCAATAAAATGATGGACAGGTATTATTATATTATACTATGATTCTACTGTCACCATGTATGCATATGCTCACTACATGTATGTATTGCTCCATCTCCGGTACAGTACGGTACATGGGTGTAAAAAGTACCCAGAAATTATACTTAAGTGAAAGTATGGGTACTGTCTCAAAATCTGACTAAAGTAAAAGTCACAGTATCTGGCTAAAAACACACTTGAGTAAAAGTAAAAAAAATTCCTACTTTTAAATGTACTAAAAAGTAAAAGTAATTTTTTCTTTTTTGGAAAGGGATAGACCAGGGGTCTCAAACTCATTCCATCATCGGCCAAGTTTTCATTTTAACTATACATTGCCAGGTGAGTTAGTTGAAGAGGTGAGCCAATTAGTGAAATCATCAGCTGGTGTTTAGGCAAGGCTGGAATGAAACCAAGCATACACTCTGCCCACAATGGAACGTGTTCTGTGACAGATAGACCATGCTGAAATGAAAGAACAGAGGACACTTTTTTTGCATTAAAATTATTTAATGCACTTCTTTATTGAAGGTAAACTAACGTTCACATCACAGCATGAATAATATCACAATATTAAAGACAGAATACTGTAGTATCCTGAATAATATGACAATATTAAAAACAGAATGGTGTGGGGCGGTTAGGTGGCGTAGCGGAGATTGCGTTCATCACCAACCCCGGAACTGTGAGCTGGATTCGCCTGTTCGAATGTGAGCTGGATTCGCCTGTTCGAATCCAGCTCACAGCTCCGGGGTTGTCACCAGCTTGGCTGGCCGTTCACACTAATACAATTGGCAGTCAGGGCCGCCTCAGGGGGTGTGCGAGCAGTGCGGTCGCACAGGGCCTCGCGGGAAGGGGGGCCTCGCACAAAAAAAAATAAAAAAAATAAAATATTTTTTATTTATTGTTTTTTTTTATTTTTATTTTTTTATTTTTTTTGCGAGGCCCCCCTTCCCACGAGGCCCTTTTTCATCACAGACCTAAAATCTAGTTTTGCTTATATGCTTATATATTTCACATTAGACACGTTTGTAGAATGTGTCTGACTTGTTCCTGGCTCTGCGGCTCTACAGATACACTATTGGCTCTGCAGATACACTATTGGAGGCAGCTCTGAGGCTCTGCAGCAGAATTGGTTTCAATGAGGGGAGGGGTTACAGGTAAGGTAGAGTCTGACTATTTCGCGCGTGCAGCATTGGAGGTTATGCCAGCCAAGATGAAGAGGACATCGTTCGGCAGATGGACTGAAGATGAAAGTTGTTGCATGTTAGACAGTTCAGTCAGGCTAGCCATCCCGGCTAAAGACAGGGACAGCTAGTTAGCTTTAGCTACGTTATAATATTGAGTGCTAACGTGTGGTTCAGTCGGGATATAGCCATGATGATGTCGGCTAGTAGCTAGCTTAGCTAAAGGCTAACTAGCGTTAGCTAACCTAGAGACAGCACGTGCAGCATTGTTATGCCAAGATGAAGAGGACGGTCGTTTGGCAGATGAACTTCGTCAACTCCACGCAGTTGTCTCCATCCTCTTGGACGTTTGGTGAGTTTTTAATGCACTCTATTCTATTCCCGCCGTGGATATCTCTCTCTCTCTCTCTCTCGGGAGCCAAATGGGCCGACTAGCTATTGTAGTACTAGTAGCTAAAGGTGTGTGGCCTGGTGTCAGCACCTGGTGCGAGGGAGGTGAGCTTGGTGTTTCATTATGAGAATATCTCCATGCTCAAGTCGGCTATAGTCCGCGAGGGACTTGTTGCCGGCACCGCTATGGTAAACACCACTCTGTAGTGGGACGTGTATTGCCTTCTTTTTCCCTTCTCTCTTCGTATGAGAAGAGGAAAACACAGCGGCTGTCTGAAGTGTTGGCCTGTATTGCTTTTCTCACGATGTACAGTTTTTCAGTGGTAGCCGCATAGCTTGCTTCTGCGTTAGCTAGTGATTAGCGATAGCCGGGTTGAGCTAACTGTTAGCCAGTTAGCTGTTTAGCTACGACGTTAGCTGCTCGTTTTCGCTCGCCTGGGAACGTTAGCTTGATGCTATCAGTTAGCCTAGAGTTAGCTGTTAGCTTGTGCTACGACCATTGACATTAGCCGTGAGAATAGCGGGCCCTGGCACTCTCTGACTACGACATCATCTTTGACAGAAGATGTAGTCGGGCCTGCACCATGACAAGGCTCCGGCCATAGCTTCTTTTTGTCCCGCCAGCGAGAGGCCTTTCGTCAACGTGGAGACCTGTGTTGCGGCCTTTCGCCCTGCGTTCCTTGGTGGTAAGATGTCATGACATTACCCCACTCTTCCTTCCTTCCCCTCCCGAATGTTTTGTTAATAACAATGTTTTTTTCCAGGCAAAACATATGTTACTTCACAACATTTGGAGATACGACATGTGCTGTGTGTGAATTGTCTTGGTCGTTTGTGTAGCTTGGGTAGCGTTGGCCAAAGCTGCGTGTGGCCTGGTGTCAGTACCTGGCTAGCCTATTTAGCTGATGTCGGCCATTGGCTCCTTGCTGCTTTGTTTTCTCTGGTATAGACCCTCTTCTCTTTGGATTTAAGTGTTGATCTTTGTCCTTTTGGATCTATGTATATTCATGTTGCCTTTGTGAAGTTATCTTTTCCTTCTGTTTTGTTCTTCCATTAAAAGTTGAATATCCTTTAGGGGCTCATCTTTGCTTATCTCTCTCATACATGCTCTCTCTCTAACACACACACACACACAACACACAGACATGCTCTCTCTCTCTAACACACAAACACACATGCTCTCTCTCTCTCTCTCTCTCTCTCTCTCTCTCTCTCTCTCTCTCTCTCTCTCTCTCTCTCTCTCTCTCTGCCTATGGCGGCCTTTCTCGATGGCTAGGCTGTGCTCGCTGAGTCTGTACCTAGTCAAGGATCTTCAGTCACAGTGCTCAGGTATTCTGCCACTGTGTACTCTCTGTTTAGGGCCAAATAGCATTTCAATTTCTTTCCAATGTGTCTCTCTCTCTCTCTCTCTCTCTCTCTCTCTCTCTCTCTCTCTCTCTCTCTCTCTCTGTACACTGTATATTGACTGTAGAACGGGAGCTCTCTCTCGCTCTCTCTCTTGCTATATGTTGACTGTATCATGCCCAGCCTTGGGCAGCGCTATTATTTAAGAATATGTTGACTGTATGAAGAAAAAAAAACGTTTAAATCTCGCACAGGGCCTCGCATTTCTCCCAGGCGGCCCTGTTGGCAGTATTAGAGGGTGGGAGAAGGTGAAAAGAAGCGGTTGATTGGCTGGACGTGTGTCGGAGGAAGCACGTGATAGCCTCCACTCTCCCAGATGATCTGACTGTGGGGGGTAAGTGCGCAGCGACCAGGTAGGGGATTGGGAATTGGCATAACGACTAACATTGGGATGGGAGAAAATCGGAGGAAAATGGAGGGGGAAAAAGATTAAAAAAAAAAAAAACAGAATGGTGTATCCTGAATAATATCCCAATATTAGCCACAGCATACTGGATTATCCTGAATAATATCACAATATTAAAGACGGAATACTGGAGTACCCTGAATAATATCACAATATTAACCACAGAATACTAGAGTATACCCTGAATAATATCACAATATTAAAGACAGAATACTGGAGTATACCCTGAATAATATCACAATATTAACCACAGCATAATGCAGATTTTGTACTCCAAGTGAATGTCGTTTAAGACACTGACCAAAACATTGAAAGTATGGTAGCCCTTCAGTCTTCTGCAGCAGAATGCCTTTCAAAGCTTTCAGTGTTGATCCAGTGAGTGGTTAGCACAATGAAACTTCTTCGTCTGGCTGTCCAGCAATCTGTTGTTGTCGCGATCCATTCAACTTCACTCATAGCAGCAGTGACTTTCTCGTTCATGGTTTGAGCAGCTTTGCTGATCTTCGAGTGGACAGTGGGCCTCGTAATGACGTTAGTGCTTGGTCGCAAACCATTTATCAGGTTTTTGAATGATGGCAACTCAACAACACTATAAGGTTGGAGTCCTTGAACTACCGTACTATTCGCACTATAAGCCGCACGGCACGTGTCAGGTAGACTATTGATTGACAGTCGAGTCTGCCAATTACGTCACAGCCAAGTTATTATACACAGTGGGCCAGTGACTTTGGTGTAGGGGTGTAACAATGCATCGATCCTAAGGGGAAAATTCAACTGCATCGATTTGAAAATGTTAGAATCAATCGATTATCGCAATTTTTATGTGTACACGTTATGTCGTGTCACGTTATGATTAACAAAGCAAGGCATTCGTTTTGTTGCATTACCGTTATATTACTATTGCTATCGATAAATCTAGGTGTTCTAAAATCTATTGCTATTGGTAAGACTAGTATAATAAGTTAGTGTCTCGGTCCGCTCGCATATCGCAATCAGAGCCCTGATAGCAATGGCGGAGTTTCAGGACGTAAACAAGCAAAATGAGATCCGATTGGTCATTTGCTTTATTTCCCATGAAACCAGTCACGCCACTCTACTGTGATTGGACCGTTGGCTTGAGTGCAATGTGGGACTTGTAGTTTTTTAACAATTCTCAGCGGAGAAATAAAGAAAAAAGGACGACTGAGGCTGTAATTTGCACACCGTGCGCATAATTGATTTTCCAGGTTCGCACACACATTTTTAGGGGCATATGCGAGCAATATGGTCGCACTGTAGAGCCCTGATAAGCCGCACTGGACTATAAGCCGCATGTGTTTTAATGTTTAATTACCATATGTAAGGAGTGGAGCCTGCGGCTTAATTTGACTCAACACGGGAAACCTCACCCGGCCCGGACACGGAAAGGATTGACAGATTGATTGCTCTTTCTCGATTCTGTGAGTGGTGGTGCATGGCCGTTCTTATATTGAGCTTTAAGTTCCCACTTCTACAGAGAATGACTCCCATTGGGACACAATACTGTCGGACAAATAACATTAACTCATTTACAAGTTGTATTAATTTTAGCAAATAAGGGAACAAATAAATAACATTTCAATGCAGTAAAAAAAGCAATATTTCGATTTTCGGGTTTTGTCCACATATAAGCCGCACCGTTATATAAGCCACAGGGTCGAAAAATGGGGGGAAAAGCCGTGGCTTATAGTCCGAAAAGTACGGTATGTATTTTTTATGTAGATAGGGCCATGGATGCTCGTCTTGTCCATCCACGCCGTCGCCGACCGTTTCGTCCTCTTCATCACTCATTGTGGCTATCTTCTATGTCTTGTCTATTCTTCTGATAGCAGGTGTTTAATCAAAGATCCCCGTTTTCTAGTCTTGCACAAGGACCAATCAGCATGGGTATGGGCGGGTTCATTTTCCATTGATGGGGATTTGATTGGCTGTTTACCTGCGGTTGCAGGATTAATAACGTTAACGTTAGTTTGGCCAGATAAACAATTCAAATATACTAATTAAAATGGTTGGACCTGCGAGATTTGTACTTTGTAGGTCTGCATTTTAAATGTAAGGAGTAAAAAGTGTGTTTTTCTTCTCTGAAATGTAATAGAGTAAAAGTACAAAGTATACAAACCTAATAATACTCGAGTAAAGTACAAATCCCCCAAAACAGTACTTAAGTATTGTAATGAAGTACAATTACTCAAGTACTTTACACCCCTGAGTACGGATACGCGTACCGTTACACCCCTAATGTTTACCACTTGTATCTATTGCTATGTCCGCCCATCACAATCACGTGAGCTGTCTTAACGCCTGTCCCGTCTCCCTGTCTCCCTGTGAGTGGCTGTCCAGGAGTGTTGGACGTCCCGTGCTGAAGACCGGGAGGATGCGACCCTGTCCTCTCTGCGCCTCTCCGGCTGTCTCGAAGTGCCGAAGACCGGGAGGATGCGACCCTCTTTGCGCCGCTCTTACCTCAAATAGATCCGCTATCAGCTCTATCTTTAATCTTTCAAAATGTTCAGTTGCTATGTATGTGTGTGTTGGGCCGGCCTTTAGTATTTTAAAATAAAGAAAATTATAAAAACGGCAAACTTTTGACTATTCCATGTTATTGATGTGTTAATGTTTAAACAATGCATTTTCAACGCTCATGCTTTAATGTAAAGTTTGGTAGACGTCTATGTGATGACGTTGAAACAATGTCTAAGCTTAGATGTTCAAAACACGTCTAAGCTTAGACGTTCGAAACACATCTAGAATAGACGTCTACCAAACTTTCACTTTTCACCCCATTCTAGACTGATTTTAGACGTCTATGTCATGACGTTGAAACAACGTCTAAGCTTAGACGTTAAAAACACGTCTAAGCTTAGACGTTCAAAACACGTCTAGAATAGACGTCTACCAAACGTTCACTTTTCACCCCATTCTAGACTGATTTTAGACGTCTGTCATGACGTTGAAACAACGTCTAAGCTTAGACGTTAAAAACACGTCTAAGCTTAGACGTTCAAAACACGTCTAAAATAGACGTCTACCAAACTTTCACTTTTCACCCCATTCTAGACTGATTTTAGACGTCTATGTCATGACGTTGAAACAACGTCTAAACATAGACGTTCAAAACACGTCTGTCGTGGCTTCCTTCCATTGTCAATCAATCAATCAATCAGTCTTTCCATCAAGCCACTAGACGCTTTAAACAGACAGTTCTAACTCGTTTCTTTCCTTAGATTACTCACAGTTCAAAGTGTTGCTTGGCCTCCGATGGTTTCAATGATGTTGCGATGTGTTTGCTCAAAATAAAGTACCAAACATTTGCACATGCAACAAAGAAAATAGGCCTTTACAATATTCAAAAGAAAATATGCAAAACTCAAAGTAAATAACAAACAACTTAGGTATTCTTTCTTTCTTGGTAATGCTTATATAACTTTATAACTTAAAGGGTATTTGTACAAGTTGTATGTACGTATAATACGAAAAGGTACGTTATGAAAAGGTAGGAAAAAGTATGAAACGATATGAAACGGTTAAAAACTGTTTCCCGACCGCGTCTCTCAACAGGTTGCCTTCATTGCGGCTTTAGCGCAAGGCGCTGTGGGATTTGTAGTCCTTTGTAGTGCGTTGACTACAGACGTCACAATTAAGTGGCTTTTTTATGAAAATCAAAATACTGGCTCTAACATGCCGGCCCCTATTGTTATGGGCATCTTTAATAACAATAAACAAAAATTCAAAAGAGCCAGACAAAGTCAAGTCTTCATATTCTATTTTAGATAGACAGGATGTCTTAATTGTCCATCTTCAGTTATTTCCTTATTCTAAGGTGGGCACCAGTAGGCATATTTTGCTTATTGGTCTTTCCAGCGTGTTGGTTTTTGTTTTAAGAAGAACCCTCCGAATCAGTCCTCCAGATCCAGGACGCGTCTCCATAACTCTTGCCATTAACCAGGATCCATGAGGTGCATTTGAATCCATAATTAATACAATGTCTCCAGGTATGAAGTTCCTTTTGACACGATTCCATTGCTGTCTTTCTTGCAAAAGTGGTAGATATTCTTTGATCCATCTGGTCCAAAACAAATTCGCTATATACTGCACTTGTCGCCAGCAGCGTCTTGAGTATATATCTTGCTGATGAAATACGCCTGGGGGCAACAAAGGTTTGACATTGAGCTGTAGCAAATGGTTTGGTGTGAGAGGTTCCAAGTAATTTGGATCATTTGACACTGTAGTTATAGGTCGGCTGTTGAGAATTCCTTCAACTCAACACAGAACTGTTGAAAGGCTTTCGTCGTCAAGTGTTTGTTGTTTTGTGATGGATAGCAGAATTTTCTTTACAAGCCGGATTAGTCTTTCCCATACTCCGCCATGATGTGCTCCGTAAGGAGGATTGAAGGTCCATTTGACATCATTTTGCTGGAGAGCTTGTTCTATTTTGCTCAGATTCCACTCTTTTATAGATTCCTTCAGTTCTCTTTCAGTGGCAACGAAATTAGTTCCATTGTCCGACCTCATCTCCAATACTTGTCCTCTTCTGCTGATGAAACGTCTGCAGGCATTAATGCACAAATCTGTATCTAACGAATGAGCTACTTCCAAGTGCACCGCTCTGGTTGTTAGACAGGTAAAGAGAACTCCATATATTTTCACAATGCTTCGTCCTCTTTTCACTTCCATTGGGCCAAAGTAATCCACTCCAACATATGTGAATGGTGGTAGGTCTGGTGTAATTCTGTCCTTTGGCAGATCTGACATCTTTTGTTCTCCTGCATTTCCATGCATGCGTCTGCACACAGTACATTCAGATATAATTTTTCTGGCTAATGCATTGGCACATGGTATCCAGTATTTTTGTCTTAACCTGCATAACATATGATTCCTTCCACTGTGACCAACTTGTTGATGAATATCTCGAAGTATGGTTTTAGAGACATGGTGGTGTTTGCCAAGAATGGTTGGGTGCTTTGCTTCCTCAGGCATTGCCAATTTGTTTAGCCTTCCTCCAACCTTTAGTAATTCATTCTCGTACACTGGATCCAATTTATACAGTGTACTACTTCCTTTGATGGGTTTTCCCCTTTTCAAAGTGTCCACTTCCTCTGGAAAAGACTGTTTTTGACAGAAACACAACACTGCTGTTTCAGCCTTATCCAAGTTATCCTTAGAGAGTGTGAGACCTCTCATAGAGTCTTTAAACACTCTCATCTCCTTCTCAATCATCTTTATTCGATTTGGTTCTTGTGCTTGAGTAGAAGTAAGTAGTTCCTTCCTCTTCTTACTTAAAAGCAGCAAGAGGTGTTTTACTTGAAGGAACCATGCAACTGCTCTTTTCAGTTTCCTCCAATAAGAGTAGTGATGCACTAGCTTGCTTGTGCCATTTAGGTCAGTTGCAATGGTTGGGTTCACATTGACTTTTCCCTTCTTTACCTCCGGATCATCAGGATAGCTGTCATTGACCAGTTTAAGTGCGTCCGGAAACTTGTCATTTGTCCTCAGGTTCTTTCAGAAACAATGGACCATTTATCCAAGTCTCACATTTCAAGAATGATTCTACTGTCAATCCCCGAGATGCATAATCTGCTGGATTAAGTTTAATGTTGATGTATTTCCACTGTGATGTTGCTGTTGCTTCTCTTATCAGACTGGTTCTGTTGGCTACAAATGTCTGAAACCTTAGCGTTTCATTCATGATGTATCTCAGAACAGATGTACTGTCAGTCCAGAAAACAGATTTGCATAATGGGATTTGCAGCTCGGTTCTGATCATCTTGTCCATGCGTACTGCCAGTACTGCTGCTGTGAGTTCCAATCTTGGGACAGTAACTTTCTTCAGAGGCACGACACGTGACTTTCCTGACATGAAGGATATGTGAACGTCTTAGTCTTCATTTGTCATCTTAAGGTAGGTGACAACACCGTATCCAATCTCGCTTGCATCACTGAAATGGTGCAATTGTGCAGATTTGATTTGTCCATAATTCTTTGGTTTGATACATCGATCAATCTTGAAGCTTTCTATCTGCTTTAATCCCATGAGCCATCTTTGCCACTGTTTCTTGAGAGCTTCCGGGATTTCTTCATCCCACCCACAATTGAGTTTGCACAACTCTTGTAGGACGTGCTTTGCAGTGAAGATAAATGGTGAAAGAAATCCAAGTGGGTCATACACAGAGCAGACTGTTGAAAGGATGCCTCTCCTTGTGGCTGGTTGAGATTTTAAGCAGACTTGAAACTTGAACACATCTTCCTCCAGATGCCACTGTATCCCTAGGGCTCTTTCTATTGGAAGACTGTCTTGGGTCTCTAAATCCAGGGTTTTTACCTCTTTGGGTTTTTCACTCTTTAGGATGGAGGCCAGCACAGTTTTACTGTTGCTTGTCCACTTTGTTAGATTAAAACCTCCCATTGCACAAAGATCTTTGAGTTCTTCACATAACTCCACAGCTTGATCCGCAGAAGCGACAGCGACAAAATGAAAGGTACTGTAATGGATCTCCTTTAAAGATGGGTATTTCTCTGGATGGGAGTCATGTTAAGCGTTGCTCCTTCATTAGCATTTCAGTTATTTCATTTTGTCGCTGCATTACTTGGATAAAGTCATTGCTTTCTGTCCGAGAGCTTTGTCTGACTTGGATGGAGTGATGCTGCTGTGCTGATGCTTCTGTCCTTGTTGTGGGCCTTGGCTGTAATACTTGGACATGGCCACTAGGGGCTGCATGACTTGAGTTAATTGAATTGAAGTCTATGAAACTCCTTTTATTTTCCTTCTCCACAGGTTTTCCTTGGTTCTCTTCATCCAGGAAATCATCATTTACATCTGGCTGACCAGTGTCATACTGCTCCTCCCCCTGGTTAAGGTCAGGATCAAAGCCATTGTAGTATATTTCCACAGAATCCTACAATAATCTAAGGTTATTGTAGTACAGTACAATGGGATTGCTTATCTGGAAGGAGGAGAAAAGGATCATACGTGATCGAATTGTTGATCTCCTCATCTGACTTAAGCAGATGAAGAATAAACGTGTACGCCAGACAACCAGAACTGTAGTTCAAAACTCAACTGATTTATTTGAGCCAGGGCCAAGAGTGAATAAAAGGTTGCCTTTCACATACAAAGGATTTATCATAAAACATTAACATGGCTGCTGTGTACAGGAATCAACAAGGTTTGCATCTCAAACCCCAACATGTACATAAAACAGTCACTCGTTAACATAATTTGAACATACATTGACAATACTGTAAGCCCTTTTTGTATATAAGTAAGCCTGGTTTCTAAGCATTCTATTCTAACCAAACATTGTGGTTCCATCCGGCTTACTTACATTAAAACAGCTCAGCAGTAGTCTCTCTG
This sequence comes from Notolepis coatsorum, assembly GCF_963971535.1. Lineage (NCBI taxonomy): Eukaryota > Metazoa > Chordata > Actinopteri > Aulopiformes > Paralepididae > Notolepis > Notolepis coatsorum. The sequence goes on along the minus strand of NC_140174.1, from coordinate 90,179,103 downwards.
GTCGGGGAGGGGTGGAGCCGCAGACCCTGGGGTTGGGGTGGTCTGGGCTCTCGATTAACACTATGTTGGCCCTTATATACTATAATTTCTGGCCAATAATAGCACATTTTACTAATATAGTTGGTCCAATCCGGCGTCTTCTGTGGGGGAGTTGGTTCTTGTCTCCGGGTGGGGTGGTGTGGTGTCGTCTTCCCTCAGTGATCAGAAGGGGGGTCTTTATGGCCCCCCCTTCCTTTCCTTGATGTGGTCTTTTACTGTACTGAGTACAGAGGGGTTTTCCAATAAACCTTTTACCAACTGTCTCAAGTTTATCTCCCGTGTATATGAATTTACACATTTCTAATATTATGGTTTACTCTTTTGATACTAAACAGTTGATTAATAGATAACTTTGTTTGTGACTTAGTGTCCATGACTAATCATCTCTTCAACAAGTCTAAACTGGTCTGCCCTGTGTTCAACCCAGCTGTCTCTGCTTCTACATTTACATACAGTCAATTCGAGAAGGTGTTGTTTGTTCTCTAATTTAGTCATTGCTTGAGTGGGGGTTGAAATAACTGTTGCTGCTGTTATCTGATGCAACTGTCTCAAGTATGGTTTCTTATTTAGCCACTGAGTTCACTCTGCTATTGAAAGGTACCTCTGGCTTTACATCATGGTTCTCTAATTTATTCACACATATTAATTATGGAATTCAAGCTCAATATTTACCACATTTCCCCACTTTGGCAATTCACATTGTCATATACAGTATATTGACTTGATTTTCTATACATACTAACCATACAACATAATAACAAAATCATAATTTTTTTTCAAATTTACATTTTTCTTTTTTCTCACATTTTTTTCTCACATTTTTTTTCATTCTTCTTTGGTACATATCATCAATGATTTTTTGCTCCTCAAGGCTCATTAGCCAGAAGCCCACCTTTTAAACAACAACTTTTGGGCTTGTTGAAAACAATATAACAATTTCTTTTAATCTACAAATTATACATTAAAATATAATAAATCACAAATTTAAAACCCAATTTCCTTAATCTACAGAATTCTTTTATATGATCTGGGGGAGACAATCATAATTAGTATCACAACATTTTCATTTTCATTTGTTTTTTCTCCTGTTAATTCCTTTTCTAAGACAGCACAATCACATCTGCATAATCCTTCAGTTGGTCTTCTCATCTATCCACCCCCCTTTATGGCCATACCATGGCCATAAACCTTACCACCTCGTCGTCACAGCACAGCCGGGCAGGGAAGGCGGAGAACCACTCAAGGAGAAAAAATGTCAGCCATAATCTATGTCTAATATTCCACCTATGTGAATGCGTCTAAGCTTCTTACCCCGCGTTGTGTCCTACTCTATATCAGTTGCTACCGTTCAGTTACCTCCCGTTCTCCATACCAATCAAGTCTCACATTCCACAGAGGCCCTCGCTCATCTTTCTTGCACAGTCCCCGACCGCCGCCGGCGTCGCCTCCCCCTTCACCCCATACTGGCCAGCCTCAGCTGTAGCCACTGTTCGTAGGCCTATGATCCTGTCATATTTCTGACCTATGACCTTCCTTCCTTGGATTTACAGACGACTCTCTCAGTCTGGACGTTTTCCCAAACCTGCGCCTGTTTTGGGCTCTGCTCTCGGGGCTATGATGAAGGAGGGGCCAGCGTCCACAAGCGACCTCTTTTCACAACCTAATAATTTCCCACAGGAGACAACTGAACAGGTCCACTCCTCTGTGTTGTAATCTACTGAAATGTATTCATACTCATCCTCCATGACTCCTCTACATGTGACGGTCCGCCTCCCCCCCTCGACTGAATCTGTGAGGGAACAAACACAAAACAAATCCTTTTCACACAATATGTCAAATATTTTCGAGAGAAGCCAAATGTTAATCATATGCAAATGTGATAGGCCACTTAGCTTTTGTTGACATTCCGCCCTGACGCCACTTCCTTCAGCCTCCAGCTTTCTCCACTCACACCCAGACCATAAAAAAATAGATGAGAAATAAGAAACAAACGGCAAATAATTAAAAAAATATCTCAATAGACCCCACATCTTTCAACCACTTGTTCTGCACCGTCTACATGTGAAATTAAATTACCATTCATACCCAAAACAGTAAATCAATAAAAACAACAATCTCCAAACTTAGACCACCTCAACGGCTATTCAGAAAGAAAAGAAAAACCAAAAATACACCAAACACTCCCTCCTCACACAACTGTTCCATTCAAACACGTCTCCGTGCCTTGACACGTCTACGTCAGCACAGCCTCCTCTACAGGCTCCATTCACACCCATTCAGGCCACACACTCAAAAATTTAAATAGACATATGTACTGAGTGACAACCCATTCTAAAAGAAACAATATCGAATGAAAGTAATAAAACAAAACTCCTACCCTCCAATATCTCCGGACATGGTAACTTAGGTGAATAAAACCACTTTAACTATTATTGCTCTGCAAATGACTATGTGTACCTTTAATTCTAACCTGTCCTTCTATGCGTAGCTTTATTTATTCCTATCTGAGAAAGCCTAAAAATATATCTCTCGCTCACACCACAGTTTCAAGCATCCACTGAAATCAAAACATCCAGACATGCACACACACGCCACTCAAACCATCCCCACATCATCAGGTAACCATTCAAAGACAAAACCATTCACGCTTGCCCCACACATGTATACCACCTGGCACACAACCATCCACAGTCACTCTGATCATTTGAACCACCATCTTTTCCCAACATACATCACTTATATCATAAACAAACACTTTCAACCCTGCTCCCACACTTGTTAATCAATCAACATCTTCAACAAACAATGTTAGTTTGTTCCTCCCTCTTCTGCTCTCACTTCAGGCTACCACAGTCAATACTCACATCTGCTCCTCTTCCCTCACTTCAAAGACGGACTGGAATCCATCTTTAATTCAGACCTATCCATGCCTTCCAGTGCACAGACAGACCCAAATATTCCCTTACCAAAACAGTTAACATTCATAAGTCATAACCCCAAATGAATGCCTACTTTGATTTCCCACACTCACTCTCCAACTGTTCCCTGACAAACCGCCAACTGTCCCACCTTTCTGTCACTTCCTGGCCCCCGGCCCCTTACAACCACTTCCTGTCCTCTGTTGTAAAAATAGCCGGTCATCTGTTATCACACTTCTCCAACTGTTCTCGCCTATCTTCACCGCTGACCTCTCTCCTGTTGCAAAGATAGACTAGGTCCCTTCTGTGAGTGTAACAGCGACCATAAACAACAGGTTTACCATCCCCCCTGGTTTAAAACCTATTCTACTCTCTGCTTCTCTGCATCGTCATAAACCGCATCTGTTTACCATCCCCCCTTGTGACCTATAATACAGTCTCCCCTGAGGCCCTGTTGGCCCTTGGGCATACAAAGCCCTATCATTTCCTGTAATCAACAAAGGGTTAACCATTGAACACAAATCATCTATAATAACTGCAAAAACACAACCTTACATCAAAGTAGCCCTAAACAAGTCCCCCGTCACTAAGTTATCCTATTGTGACCCCAGGACTTGCAATCAATCTTAATATAATACATCAGCCTATGTAATCCAATGGCATTAAAGAAAAACAATCTCTCAAACTTCTGTACTCACAATTATAACCATTAAATCGCCATCGCATTAATAAAACTGTTTTCTAACACAGACAGCAAGCCTCCACCAATAAATTATAATCTCCTACAAGTCTGAGGCTTGTGTCAACATAATAACAGTGTATTAACGATTTACCTCATACAAGCATCTCAAAATAATTGCCATTCTATACAGATTTTTTCTATACAGATCTTAAAATCACATTTGTACAACACTAATCATGCACAACACCAATATAAGCATCCCATCAGAAATTAAACATTATTATAAGTTAAGTTCCATTCATGCTAAGTCTCAAAACTGTAAACAGGATATTCTGGGAACGTTTAGCCCTGTATATAGGTGACATGTGATTATAATGTAGATGTATTAATCAAATATGACGCAAGCGATATGCCTTTTTCAGTGTAGAGCACTCTCCCAACTCAGCTCTCAAACCCCACTTGGCCAAGACTCTCCTTGTGTAACATATATTGCCCATTGTTACAAGTACAATGTGTATCTGGTTTATGAATCCCAGTTTAGTTATGGGCATGTATATTAAATCATCTACTCCTTGTTTATCTTCCCCTGTCTCATCACATGCTGCACCTAAAACACCCTATTTTGCCACACAAACTTGTAGTAACACAACCAAAACCACTCCCAGAACATTGTTTACAACCCACAGAGTGCACAATATACAAACACAACCATTTTACACAATGCAAAATATCCCCTTACCCGTTATCCATCCTCTGAGCGAATGAATGAACGAATGCATTGATCCGCGTTGTACCGTGCCTGCGCAGTAGCATAACTACAACAAAGCGACAAAGCATAGCTAATATCCTAAAACACTCCGTTTCAACTCAACACAATGCTACGACAACCACCGCGTCCTTTAACCCTTCCTAAACATCATTTTCAAAACTCGAATCATAACATATGTCGCTCGCAAATTCACAAAACAACCGCACGCAAGCTAACTAGCCTATCCAGCCCCGACGCCACATCCAATGCGCCCCCGGGCTCCGTGCACAGTGGACGTTTCACACTCCCCATTCAACACTTATGACGTCATCAAGCAGCGACTCCTTAATATCGTACACAATCGTTACCGCATCAATTATAACCCTCAAAACGGCCACAATCTCCCCAACTTACGCCTCGATTAGCTTCTTAACAACAATTACCGCCTCAGTGTTTCATCAATTCTCTCACATTGTCGCCGTAACGTCCCTAGATTCACCGCAGCTCTTCCACAGAGCTAAGCTAGTTAGCCCCAATCTCCAATATGATTCGCTCCAGACCCGTAGTTGTTGGTCATTAAAATATCATAATAATACAACAATAAGCTCTTACGTTTCATCAATCATTCCTAACCATAGCCATCATTCAAACATACCTTGCGCGACTATTAACAATGAGATTAAGTGCAACCGTTCGCTTCAATTTTACCTAACATTCAGAACACAACTAGTCATTCAACCGAATCGCTACCAAGTACTATATCAGTCTTTCAACCGAATTGCTATCAAGTACCATTGTTCGCCCTTTATTACAGCGCATGAGTCTCATAATATGTCTGGTGTGTACGTATTAAAAAAGATCTTTCCGTGACTATGGGTTCTTGTAATCCATATCTCAATTTATAGACAACCCTTCGTCAACTCAATCTATTTGAAAAATACCCTAATGCAGGCATAATTTCTTCATTTAATTCGGTCGATAGTCACTGCAGATACCACGCTTTGTCGAATCGACGTCACAGCGCTTATCTCAGAAAACTACGTTACAACCTCGTCTTTACCAGCTAGCCCTCGCTCACATTAATCGAGTCGTTTCCTTCCTGTAATCGCATAACGTCTCACCTCTTTATCACTGATCTATTTCGCTCTTAATCATTCTGATCTACATGATCCAAATGATGTTGAATTTGTGTGTTAACGACCCCATACCTCGTCCGATGGACCAGACTCCACGCCGGCGCCGTTTTGAGTCACGGTTACCTAGCGCAGATCCTGCCCCACCCAACAGTATAGACACAATCCACACATCGCCTCGATTATGTAAAAAAAAATAGCCAACCTTATCCGCGCCCGTTCTAGGTCATAATGAAATAGGTGTTTTCACTACCCAAATGCGCCCAGTTAACTCGCCACTCTAGACATACCGCATTCACGATTCAATGAACGTTTCAATCTACTGCAGTTAACGCTTTGATCATGCTGTTAAACAGTCGTTAATGCCTCCCCTCCTTCGTATAGTTCATTCTATACGAGGCCCTCAACGTTCTCATATATTTCAACATGAGTGGTTTCCACGCTTCTTCATACATAATTACTATATGAGGCTTTAACTTTGTCAACCCCTTTGTTCGAATAGGCCGGGAACGGCCTCCTGTGTCTGAATAAACATACAAACATCAAAAGCCCATGTTTGCATGTTTACTGCACAACAAGCGCGATCCCTACACCTTTGGATATTCTAACCTAAACTAACCTAAACACCGCTCCCCCAATCCTGTACGCAAAAGGCCATATTCACCGTGGGTCCCAACTAGTGGCGTACACAACCAGCCTTTATCCTGTCCCCTGTCCTCCATCCAGACAGCAAACCCCTGCCCTGCAACTATCCTTATTAAAAACGCAACAACCCCCGGCTCTTTCCCTGCACGTCCCCAACATACAGGCAAGGTCCTGGCTCTGAGCAGCCAGCCACATAGAGACCTCACCGCACATCTTCAGGGGGGGCACAACAGGGTGGGTAGAACGGCACCATTTCTGTAGTATATTTCCACAGAATCCTACAATAATCTAAGGTTATTGTAGTACAGTACAATGGGATTGCTTATCTGGAAGGAGGAGAAAAGGATCATACGTGATCGAATTGTTGATCTCCTCATCTGACTTAAGCAGATGAAGAATAAACGTGTACGCCAGACAACCAGAACTGTAGATCAAAACTCAACTGATTTATTTGAGCCAGGGCCAAGAGTGAATAAAAGGTTGCCTTTCACATACAAAGGATTTATCAGAAAACATTAACATGGCTGCTGTGTACAGGAATCAACAAGGTTTGCATCTCAAACCCCAACATGTACATAAAACAGTCACTCGTTAACATAATTTGAACATACATTGACAATACTGTAAGCCCTTTTTGTATATAAGTAAGCCTGGTTTCTAAGCATTCTATTCTAACCAAACATCGTGGTTCCATCCGGCTTACTTACATTAAAACAGCTCAGCAGTAGTCTCTCTGGTCGGGGAGGGGTGGAGCCGCAGACCCTGGGGTTGGGGTGGTCTGGGCTCTCGAATAACACTATGTTGGCCCTTATATACTATAATTTCTGGCCAATAATAGCACATTTTAGTAATATAGTTGGTCCAATCCGGCGTCTTCTGTGGGGGAGTTGGTTCTTGTCTCCGGGTGGGGTGGTGTGGTGTCGTCTTCCCTCAGTGATCAGAAGGGGGGTCTTTATGGCCCCCCCTTCCTTTCCTTGATGTGGTCTTTTACTGTACTGAGTACAGAGGGGTTTTCCAATAAACCTTTTACCAACTGTATCTCCCGTGTATATGAATTTACACATTTCTAATATTATGGTTTACTCTTTTGATACTAAACAGTTGATTAATAGATAACTTTGTTTGTGACTTAGTGTCCATGACTAATCATCTCTTCAACAAGTCTAAACTGGTCTGCCCTGTGTTCAACCCAGCTGTCTCTGCTTCTACATTTACATACAGTCAATTCGAGAAGGTGTTGTTTGTTCTCTAATTTAGTCATTGCTTGAGTGGGGGTTGAAATAACTGTTGCTGCTGTTATCTGATGCAACTGTCTCAAGTATGGTTTCTTATTTAGCCACTGAGTTCACTCTGCTATTGAAAGGTACCTCTGGCTTTACATCATAGTTCTCTAATTTATTCACACATATTAATTATGGAATTCAAGCTCAATATTTACCACACCATCATCCTCAAAAGCTTCCAATGTTTTAATTTGGGCTGTTGCTGCATCAATATCAGTTTGAAGCTCAAGCCTTTCCTTTTTAGCTCTGATATTGGCTTTCATTGCTTCCAGATCAGCTTCCTGTTTTTCAAGCGAGTGTTTCTCGGATAAGGAAGCAGAACGTGAAATAAGCCCAGCTCTCTCTGTCTCTATTTTTCTTCTTAGTGTTGAAGCTGTTGAAGATCTATTGCTGCCACTATGGCTTTTACCTTTTTTGCTTGTCATGCCCACTGATATTGCTTTATGTGGGCTTGGCATACGTGCAACATATGAGCCATGGTCAGAAGGAGGCACATGCTCAAAAGAGGCAGCGCTAGCTAACCATTTCTTCATCACATCTTGAAACTCATTGAAATATGCCATTCTTGGGAGATACCAGTCAACATGATCACTTTCTTGTTCTTGCTCTGACAGCATGTCTTGCACTGAGTCATGTGCGTTTGAAAACTCTTTGGAGAGTAATTGAAAAACCCCATAACAACCTTGCACCTGGCTGATATTCCCATAATCAATCATGAGTGAATCAATCTCATTTTTCTTTCTTGAGACTTGACCCATTTTCCTTTTTTTAATTAACTGCGCCAGTTTACCTTCAAAAGCCTTTTCTGTAAGTTTTATATTTCTTTTTGGTCTGACGTCAGCATTTTCAACAGGCACTTCTGGCTCATTCACGTTTACCGTTAGGTCCGTATGAGTTTCAGTATCCACATTTTCCTTTTCAGCCATTGTTATGCTTTATTGTCATTAAACATCCACTTATAAAAAACATTGTTCTAATGTTGCGCTTTGTTGTTGTGCGGCCCGAATCCGCGTCAGCCAGACAAACAAATGTATTAAGCGCGCCCCTCAAGATGCGCTCCTGTTGTTGTGCGGCCCGAATCCGCGTCAGCCAGACAAACAAATGTATTAAGCGCGCCCCTCAAGATGCGCTCCTTGAATTACGTTTCCACACTTTATTCATAAGCGAATTTATTCCACTGGCAGCATTTGACTGTACTGTATTGCGACATCCACAGCATGCGGCACAATTAAGCCTTTTTCATAGAAATCCACTTGTCATAATGCAGAAAGTCAATGCGGTCCGGTCCTTTTATTCATAAGCGAATTTATTCCACTGGCAGCATTTGACTGTACTGTATTGCAACATCCACATCATGCGGCACAATTAAGCCTTTTTCATAGAAATCCACTTGTCACAATGCAGAAAGTCAAAGCGGTCCGATCCTTTTATTCATTCTGAAGTCCGTGATTTGTAAACTCACGATTCACATCCGCTCCATTGATTCATTAATCATTTCCAATAGTATTTAATTCCTTCTATTTATGGTGGCAACCATTTAATTCCACACGGATTTGTCCATCTCGAGAGTTTTTAACAATGTCGTGGCTTCCTTCCATTGTCAATCAATCAATCAATCAGTCTTTCCATCAAGCCACTAGACGCTTTAAACAGACAGTTCTAACTCGTTTCTTTCCTTAGATTACTCACAGTTCGAAGTGTTGCTTGGCCTCCGATGGTTTCGATGATGTTGCGATGTGTTTGCTCAAAATAAAGTACCAAACATTTGCACATGCAACTAGAGCTGCCGCGATTACCGCATTACCGCGGTATCGCTGTTACATCACGGCCACCGCAGAGTAGGCTGAATACCGCGTCACCGCTGTTTTTTATAATAATAATAATAAATTATCCTCCTCTCGTTGGGCTTGCGGCTCTGCAGATATACCCTACTCGTCTATCGAGGTTCCAAGCGACCCTATTGGGTACCAGAAAAGTCACGTGAAACATTGCAGACCACTGATTGGTCAGAAGAGAGACGCGTCACACGTTTTTTACGTCCTGAATGTCAGTTCATCACAACACGGCTAATAACGTTAGCTTTAACTCTCCGCCGGAGTGGACTAACATCGCGCCTCAGGAGTACTAAACGAGACATAATGATTTTACTGTCTGCAACAAATGTTATAATAAAAGCCCTTCGTTCTATTCTGATTGAAAACAGACCGCAGAATGGGACAACTCAGCACGCTCTGAGCAAAGAAAGGAACTGAGATATGAATAGAGTATTGCTTGCTATGGTCCGGTAAATACGCTGATGTTATTGAACGTATAACTATATAATGTCAATGCCACAAAACGAATGCCTTTATTATAAAGTAGTAACTTTATAGTAATAATAATAAGAAAGGGTCGGGGGGGTTGGGGGTAACCACCCCTGCCCGCGACACCGAGTGAACTGCGCATCCGTGTTTCACTTTCAATAACTAATGCATGCTTGCCGAATCCCAAACAATATTCATGCTGCAAAGTCATCCTCTAAAGATAGACATTTAGACTAGAGGCAGGCTATATGCTATAAAGAGTAGACTACTACTAAAAAAAAAAAATGCATTCAAACTTTTTTTTTTAATTTTTTGTGTGCGTGCGGTAAAAACCGCGGCGGTAGGAAATATTTTGCAAATTTGTGCGGTAAGGAAATAATCAATACCGCGGCAGCTCTACATGCAACAAAGAAAATAGGCCTTTACAATATTCAAAAGAAAATATGCAAAACTCAAAGTAAATAACAAACAACTTAGGTATTCTTTCTTTCTTGGTAATGCTTATATAACTTTATAACTTAAAGGGTATTTGTACAAGTTGTATGTATGTATAATACGAAAAGGTACATTATGAAAAGGTAGGAAAAAGTATGAAACGATATGAAACGGTTATAAACTGTTTCCCGACCGCGTCTCTCAACAGGTTGCCTTCATTGCGGCTTTAGCGCAAGGCGCTGTGGGATTTGTAGTCTTTTGTAGTGCGTTGACTACAGACGTCACAATTAAGTGGCTTTCTTATGAAAATCAAAATACTGTCTCTAACAACGTCTAAGCTTAGATGTTCAAAACACGTCTAGAATAGACGTCTACCAAACTTTCACTTTTCACCCCATTCTAGACTGATTTTAGACGTCTATGTCATGACGTTGAAACAACGTCTAAACATAGACGTTCAAAACACGTCTAAGCTTAGACGTTCAAAACACGTCTAGAATAGACGTCTACCAAACTTTCACTTTTCACCCCATTCTAGACTGATTTTAGACGTCTATGTCATGACGTTGAAACAGCGTCTAAACATAGACGTCCAAAACACGTCTAAGCTTAGACGTTCAAAACACGTCTAGAATAGACGTCTACCAAACTTTCACTTTTCACCCCATTCTAGACTGATTTTAGACGTCTATGTCATGACGTTGAAACAACGTCTAAGCTTAGACGTTCAAAACACGTCTAAGCTTAGACGTTCAAAACACGTCTAGAATAGACGTCTACCAAACTTTCACTTTTCACCCCATTCTAGACTGATTTTAGCCTACACTCTTAAAAAAATTTATTTTTACGGGACTTTCAATGTATTATTTTACAGATTACTTTTGTTTTTCTACTTTAAGTGTAAATGCCATAGAAATACAGTAAATGCCATAAAAATACAGTAAATAACCTTTAATACAAATATTAACCATTAAATAAAGGTTGTAATCTGTAAATTGATTTAATAAGAAATTATCTTTTTTTTACAGGATTATTCCATTGCTTAATTGTCTTGAATGTTAAATTACATGTAAAACACCTAGAATATACATCATTTTACTGTATGTGAAAATAAGGCAACTTTCTGTTTTTTTTGCTGTTAAACTTTAAATGTAATGTTAAATAATGTTAAAAAAGAGAATAATATAATTAAAAAACAGTAAAAACCTTCAGTTATTCTACAGGTAATTCTTTTTAAATACATGTATTTGCTTAATTGTGTTGAATGTTAAATTACATTGAATTGTATGTAAAAACACATACGATACTCATCATTTTACTGTATGTGAAAATAAGGCAACTTTCAGTATTTAAAAAAATTACGATCAAGCTCCTTCAATAAAGTGACAGAACTTAAAGTTCAGCAGTGAAACACTGTTATTTCACAGGGTTTTCCTACATTTATGATGAAACACCTTCAATTAAGTGACATAACTAAAAGTTCAGCAGTGAAACACTGTTATTTTACAAGGTTTCCCATAATTATTACAATCAAACTCTGTCAATAAAGTGACAGAACTTAAAGTTCAGCAGTGAAACACTGTTTTTTCACAGGTTTCCCCATTATTATTACAATCAAACCCCTTCAATTAAGTGACAGAACTAAAAGTTCAGCAGTGAAACACTGTTATTTCACAGGTTTTTCCTACATTTAAGATGAAACACCTTCAATTAAGTGACAGAACTTAAAGTTCAGCAGTGACATACTGTCATTTGACAGTATTTTCCTAAATTATTACGATCAAACTCCTTCAATTAAGTGACAGAACTTAAAGTTCAGCAGTGAAACACTGTTATTTCACAGGTTTTTCCTACATTTACGATGAAACACCTTCAATTACGTGACATAACTTAAGTTCAGCAGTGAAACACTGTTATTTTACAGGTTTCCCCATAATTATTACAATCAAACTCCTTCAATTAAGTGACAGAACCTCGTTCAGCAGTGAAACGCTGTTATTTGGCAGGTTTTTCCTACATTTTCGATGAAACACCTTCAATTAAGTGACATAACTTAAGTTCAGCAGTGAAACACTGTTATTTGACAGTTTTTTCCTAAATTATTACAATCAAACTCCTTCAATAAAGTGACAGAACTTAAAGTTCAGCAGTGAAACACTGTTATTTTACAGGTTTTCCCATAATTATTACAATCAAACTCCTTCAATTAAGTGACATCACTTAAAGTTCAGCAGTGAAACACTGTTATTTTACAGGTTTTCCCATTATTATTACAATCAAACTCCTTCAATTAAGTGACAGCACTTAAAGTTCAGCAGTGAAACACTGTTATTTCACAGGTTTTCCCATTATTATTACAATCAAACCCCTTCAATAAAGTGACAGAACTTAAAGTTCAGCAGTGAAACACTGTTATTTCACAGGTTTTTCCTACATTTACGATGAAACACCTTCAATTAAGTGACAGCACTTAAAGTTCAGCAGTGAAACACTGTTATTTGACAGTTTTTTCCTAAATTATTAGCTAGCCTAGCTTAGCACAAGGGCTGGAAGCAGTAGGGACCAGCTAGCCTAGCTTAGCATAAGGACTGGAAGCAGTAGGGAGCAACTAGCCTAGCTTAGCACAAGGATTGGAAGCAGTAGGGAGCAGCTAGCCTAGCTTAGCACAAGGACTGGAAGCTAGGGACCAGCTAGCCAGCCTAGCTTAGCACAAGGACTGGAAGCAGTAGGGAGCAGCTAGCCTAGCTTAGCACAAGGGCTGGAAGCAGTAGGGAGCAGCTAGCCTAGCTTAGCATGAGGGATGGAAGCAGTAGGGACCAGCTAGCCTAGCTTAGCACAAGGACTGGAAGCAGTAGGGAGCAACTAGCCTAGCTTAGCACAAGGACTGGAAGCAGTAGGGAGCAGCTAGCCTAGCTTAGCACAAGGGCTGGAAGCAGTAGGGACCAGCTAGCCTAGCTTAGCACAAGAACTGGAAGCAGTAGGGAGCAACTAGCCTAGCTTAGCACAAGGAATGGAAGCAGTAGGGAGCAGCTAGCCTAGCTTAGCACAAGGGCTGGAAGCAGTAGGGACCAGCTAGCCTACCTAGCTTAGCACAAGGACTGGAAGCAGTAAGGAGCAGCTAGCCTATAGCTTAGCACAAGGGCTGGAAGCAGTAGGGACCAGCTAGCCTAGCTTAGCATAAGGGCTGGAAGCAGTAGGGACCAGCTAGCCTAGCTTAGCACAAGGACTGGAAGCAGTAGGGAGCAACTAGCCTAGCTTAGCACAAGGACTGGAAGCAGTAGGGAGCAACTAGCCTAGCTTAGCACAAGGAATGGAAGCAGTAGGGAGCAGCTAGCCTAGCTTAGCACAAGGGCTGGAAGCAGTAGGGACCAGCTAGCCTACCTAGCTTAGCACAAGGACTGGAAGCAGTAAGGAGCAGCTAGCCTATAGCTTAGCACAAGGGCTGGAAGCAGTAGGGACCAGCTAGCCTACCTAGCTTAGCACAAGGACTGGAAGCAGTAGGGAGCAACTAGCCTAGCTTAGCACAAGGACTGGAAGCAGTAGGAAGCAGCTAGCCTAGCTTAGCACAAGAGCTGGATGCAGTAGGGACCAGCTAGCCTAGCTTAGCACAAGGGCTGGAAGCAGTAGGGACCAGCTAGCCTAGCTTAGCACAAGGACTGGAAGCAGTAGGGAGCAACTAGCCTAGTTTAGCACAAGGACTGGAAGCAGTAGGGAGCAGCTAGCCTAGCTTAGCACAAGGGCTGGAAGCGGTAGGGACCAGCTAGCCTACCTAGCTTAGCACAAGGACTGGAAGCAGTAGGGAGCAGCTAGCCTAGCTTAGCACAAGGGCTGGAAGCAGTAGGGACCAGCTAGCCTAGCTTAGCACAAGGGCTGGAAGCAGTAGGGACCAGCTAGCCTAGCTTAGCACAAGTTGCAGTTTGCATACCAGTTAGCCTAGCTTAGCACAAGCTGCAGTTTGCATATCAGCAGAACATCGTTGTGGAGGATGCTGTAGGATAATAATAGTATTCAAATAGGAATAGAGTCAAATGACTTGCTCACTCAGAGGGTCCAGATAATAAGGTTTATTAACCAGATCAAATCAAATCAATACAACAATAGAGAGTATGGCTGGAGATCTTACCTAAACAGACCAGCTCCGTCAGTCAGGTAAAAAGATCTCGTTCCCCAGTTGGGGGAGCAGTTAAGTAACAGGTGAACAATGGGGGGAGTGGGGGAAGGGGAGGGGAGGAAGGGGGCGTAGTTCATACATATATTCCACAGTTGGGTCCTTTTCTCTTTTATAATGTGGCTGGGACAAGTATTCTCAGATGTATGACTGGAATAGGTAAGGTCAGCATAACATGAGATAATAAATGAGATAAAATAGTAAAATTATAAACTTGTTGTGACCTATTTCGGTCATAGGGTCAATAAATGAAAAGAAATATAAAATAGTAAACACATGAGATACACAATTTAAAGGAATGAATAAATGAGATAATTTGGTGAAATATAAAATAAACAATTAAAGGAATGAAAGTAAATATAAAATGAATTAATAAATGAGATAGAATATGGTGAAATATAAAATAAACAAAGTAAATATAAAATGAATGTAATATAAAATACACAATTAAAGATAAAATGAGTTATTATTTGAATGTCAGTATTTATACAGTGTGGGTTAAGATCTATGTGTATTTTTAGGGTTGTGAATATCGCCCCTTTTACTTTTTACTTGATGGCAACACCTTTTACTTTAGTATATACACTGTCATCTGGCTATGACCATCAGGTCAATGGTAAAATATAAAAGCATTTAAAGGTTGGCAAACAGATATAAACGTGAATGAAAGAAATGAAAAGAAATATAAAATGAATTAAAATAGTAAACAATGAGATAAAATGGTAAAATATACATCATTTAAAGGTTGGATAAAGAAATGAAAAGAAATATAAAATGAATTAGAATAGTAAACAATGAGATAAAATGGTAAAAACATGAATGGAATAGGACTTAATGCAAATATGACCATCAGCTCAGTGAATGACACAATTTACAGGAATGTTAAAGAGAAATATAAAATGAATTAAAATAGTAAACAATGAGATAAAACGGTAAAATATACATCATTTAAAGGTTGGATAAAGAAATGAAAAGAAATATAAAATGAATTAGAATAGTAAACAATGAGATAAAACGGTAAAAACATGAATGGAATAGGACTTAATGCAAATATGACCATCAGCTCAGTGAATGACACAATTTACAGGAATGTTAAAGAGAAATATAAAATGAATTAAAATAGTAAACAATGAGATAAAACGGTAAAATATACATCATTTAAAGGTTGGATAAAGAAATGAAAAGAAATATAAAATGAATTAGAATAGTAAACAATGAGATAAAACGGTAAAAACATGAATGGAATAGGACTTAATGCAAATATGACCATCAGCTCAGTGAATGACACAATTTACAGCTGATGGTCATATTTGCATTAATACTAAGGGGAGGGCGTCGGGCCATTTAAGGCCTGTCTCTGTACATGTCTTAGCTAGACGGTTCTTGATGGTTGAGTTTTGTCTTTCTACCGCACCTGCACTTTCAGGGTGGTAGGGTGTGTGCAGGTGTATTTTCATGCCTAATGCGGTAGATAAGTTGTTTATCAGTTGTGCCGTAAAGTGCGTACCTCTGTCTGAATTTATGGAGTGTGGACACCCGAATCTTGGAATTATTTCTCTGACTAATACCTTAGCTACTGCTTGAGCGTCGTTGCGTCTGCATGGGAAGACTTCGACCCATTTAGAGAACATATCTACTAAGACTAGCGCGTACTGGTATCCCATGCTTTTTTCTAATTGGATGAAATCCATTTGGATGTTAACAAATGGTCCCCAAGGTGGTGGGTGGGCGCCACGTCTAGTCTTTATAGCTTTACCTATATTGTGTTGATTGCATACAACACATCTTGAGCAGTATTGGTGAGCTAAACTGGTGATACCTGGCGCGTGCCACTGTGAAGTGATACTGCCCACCATTGCGAATTTTGACACGTGGCTAAGTCCATGTGCTAATCTTACTAACAGGGGGAGGAGTTGTTTTGGAGCTACAACTCTACCGTCAGCATGTTTCCACATGCCGTCTGGCATTTTGGAACAACCTGCTGACGTCCATACTGGCCACTCAGATGTCGCCTCTGCCTGTAATGAAACGACATGATCAAATGTGGGAGTATTATCATTGGCGATTGTGATAGCCATTTGTTTTACCAACAGGGAGGGGACGGTCGCTGCCCTTTTGGCACAGTGATCCGCTCTGGCGTTTCCCTTTGCAACCAGAGAAGGAGAAGAAGAATGTGCAACACATTTTACAACAGCCAATAGCTTAGGAAGTAAACACGCCTCTAGTAGGTTAGTGACTAATACAGCATGTTTGATGGGAATGCCTGATGTCTTAATGAACCCTCTGTGTTTCCATATTAATCCCACATTGTGCACTACATTGAACGCATAACTTGAGTCGGTGAAAATTGTAGCAGACTTACCCCTGGCCAACACGCACGCTCTCGTCAAAGCGAAGATCTCCGCTGCCTGTGCTGAACAATTATTAGGTAGTTTTGCACTTTCAATCATCACATGGTCATCAACAACAGCGTATCCAGCATTCAAATCACATCCATTAGTGTGTCTTGACGCGCTACCGTCAACATAATATACTAGATCACTGTTAACTAGTGGTGTTTGTTGTAAGTCGGCTCTGGGTGAGGTGACAGCTGAGATTGTATCAATACAGTTATGTGACATTTCGTTATCCTCATATAGGGGAACAAAATTTGCTGGGTTTATTGGCGGTGCACGTTTTATGGTCAAGTTTGGGTTTGCCAATAGGATCGCTGTGTATGTAGTGTGTCTGGATGCTGATAAGTGTTGTGTAGCTGCGTTTTGTAAAATAATACACACAGAATGTGGGACGTAGACTGTTACTGGATGTTCTAGAGTAATGTTGGCGCTTCTCGATACGCAGAACGCGGCTGCAGCAACTGACCGTAGACACGGAGCATACCCCAAGGCTACACTATCAAGTCTTTGTGAATAGTATGCTATTGGTCTCATCTTGTCGCAATTTCTCTGGGCTAGGATCCCTGTCGCGTAGCCTTCTCTTTCTGCGGCAAAAAGTGAGAATTCCATACTGTAGTCTGGCATGCCAAGGCCGGGCGCTGTGGTTAAAGCTTCTTTCATTGCTTGGAACGCAAGTTGTAGTGTCGGAGTCCATGCGATCTGTTTGGGTTGGTCAGATAACGTTAGTGCACGAAGAGGCTGGTCTAATGCGGCGTAGTTGAACACGTGTTGGCGACAAAAATTAGCTGCTCCCAAAAATGATAGCATTTCTGTCTTTGATTTTGGATTGGGGCAGTTTTGCAGAGCTTGTACTCGGGTGTGGGATATTACCCGTTTCGAACCGTCGAGTGTGTGTCCCAGGTATTTTACTCTGGTTTTGCAAAACTGTAGTTTTGGCAATGACGCTTTGTGTCCTTTGTTTGCAAGGGCAGTCAATAGTATGACAGAGTCTGTGTGGCATGCTGCTTCACTTGGGGATGACAACAATAGGTCATCTATGAACATTAACAGTGTACTTCCGCCGGGGAACTGTATATCTTTTAGGTCGTGGTGCAAAGCTTGACTATACAATGTTCCTGATTCTGTGTATCCTTGTGGTGCTCTCGTCCACGTCAGTTGTGATGGGGATCACGCATTGATTTATGGCTCTCAAGTCTTGTATAAATCGCCAATCACGTTTGTTAGCCTTTATAATGGGACAAATTGGTGTGTTGCAAGGACTTTCGCAGTGTTTTAAAATGCCTTGTGATAGCAGTGATTCTATTACTGGTGTTATTCCATCGATGGCTTCCTGTTTCAGCGGATACTGCTCAAGTTTGGGAGGGGTACAATCTGGTTTCAGTGTGACTCTGTGGGGGACTGCAGATGTCATTAGCCCGACTTCAGTGGAGTGTGATGCCCACAGTTTATGGGGTACCTTAGACAATGAAGTTTCAGGAAGGAAAACAGCGTGTGGGGGCTCTGGTATGCATATCAATGGCCCTTCAATCATGAATGGGGGTGTGGCTATTATGTATCCATCTTTCAATCTAGTTAAATTCCACCCATTTTTCATCTTAACAGTGTGGGAGGTAGCTGTTCTTTTGTCTGTCTGTAGTCTCTTCATCATGGGGGACAAGTCCTGTTCTCCTTCCGCCGTGTCGAATGCGATTGCTATGTGTGGGGTATAATCAGAGTCATGAATTGCCACTCTTTGAACTTCTGATAAGATTACTGTGGCTGCAATGCCCTCATGGGAGATGTATATTTCTGAGAATGCTGGAAACAGTGTGGTCTTACCAATGGATGATTTTACCTTTTCTATATATACTTTTGGTACGTCTGTATCCCATTTGGACGCTGTTACGTGGTGTTCGGCCAGGAACTTCATCTGTAAACACCTCGCGTTCACTCCTGTGTCGGCTTCTGTTATTTCTTTCAATGCTGTGGAAACAAACTCATTGATAGGATCATTATTTAATTTCCATCTGTATTCTATCACATTTCCCACTCGTTGTGACATCATCTGTTGTATTTCAATTCTTTCTCCCTTCTCTGGTAGCTGTAAAAAGACTCCATCTTGTGAGCAGTAAATGTTAGCGTTCATTTTACAAAGCAAATCTCGTCCACAAAGGTTAACTGCTGCTTTAGATGTTAATAACAAAGAGTGTTCAGTTGAAAAAGAATCGCTAGTTGATTCTATTTTAACTGGTATAGACAAAGGGATTGTCTGTGGGACACCGCTTATCCCGACTGTTAATACAGACTGTCCAGACAAGGGTAATGCCATTGTGCTCTCATCAATTGATGATTGTGTGGCCCCGGTGTCTATCATGAAAGTAACTTCTTTGTTATTTATCATTAAGTTAATTTTGGGTTCCTCTTCGGGATTTGCTGTTAATATTTGCATAACATTCTCCAGACAGATCTTTTTTTCCTGTTGGCACCTCTATGCGACATTCGTCGCCTCGTCTCCTTTGAACGGATCCGCCATAGTGTAATCTGCATATGGTGGGGCGCTAGGATGGGGTTTGTGGGGCCTGCGTGAGTCTCTTTGCATATATTCCCCTTTGTTCCCATTGTTTCTATTCTCCTTTGGACAATAGAACGCCACATGACCCTTTTGTTGGCAAATATGACATGTTACATGGGGACACTCCTGTATTCGGTGTCCTGGTTGATTGCAGTGGTAACATGTTTGTACCCCGTTCCTCTGTGGAGGCCCGTTTCGCGTGTTCCCACCCCCACCCCTTTGGTTGTTTCCCTGGGGGTAATAATTTCTAGCTGGATAGCAGTGTATTGTTTCCTCTTTTACCACCTCTGGTCGAGATACAAAGACTCCGATGTCTTTGATGACACGTTTCTTGTCGTGATGCTGTCGTTCTATATTGATGGCTGCGTTCTTAACGTTTGTAATAGGAGAGCTCTCCCAATCTAACTGGACGGCTTTCAAATGTTTTCCAACGTGTGGTAGGAGGCCGTTAACGAAATAGGATACCTGGATTGCGAGTCCCTCGTCTGCCGTTAATCCGCTGTTCGCGGCCCAAGCCGCTTTGAATTTACTGTAAAACGCATCGACTGTTTCAAACTCGTTTTGAACGCAAGCTGTGATATTTGACATGCATGCATTTCGCCTTGCCAAACCTTGTACCGCGGCTGTTATCGCAGTAATACACTGTTCTCTAGTGTTGTTTTCACTCCAGGCATCACTGCTTGGAATAGCCATTTGCGTTGAGACGCTGTGATATTTATTTCCTAGACATCCCAACATTAGCTGTTTCATGTCCCTAGGGGTCGGGCTATAGCAATGGCATATTAAATCCAATTGTTCGATAAAACCCATTGGGTCTCTGTCGGGTTTGGGAAATTGTTCAACGAGTCCTTTTAATTCTGTCGGTGACCATGGTCGGTAAACTGTAGCGTTTACATTTTCGCCTAGTGGGACAATCCTCATAGGATATGTGCTGGTCGGTTTCTCGGATCTAGTGACCATTTGTGATGGTTCCGGAGGTGTTTTAACCTTTTCTATTTTATCCGCTGGTGGTGACGGTGGTTGCACTGTTGGTGAACTGTCCTGTGTTCTAGCAGGTCTATTGTTCCTTGATGGTCCTGCTTCTACATTTTCTCTTTCGTCTGGGTTACTATCTAAAACCACATGTGCGTCTCTGTTAAACGTCACTCTTGTGGATATGTCATCGTCTGAATCGTCTTCTACCACGCTTGCGGTCAGGCTTGGATATAGGCCTTTAACATTTTTGATATTGGGCCTTGTGTTACTTTCTCTGTCTTTTCCGTTGTCAAGCGTTTTAGTTTGAGACTGCGTTATAATACTTTTTTCCGCCTCTTCTTTTAAACATGTCATATTTCTCAAATCAATTTCACATTGCCACAAAACCAATGCATGTTCGATACGACTTTGTTTTCTCACGGTAAACGATCTGGCACGTTCACGGAAACTTTCGCGTACGCCTCTAAGTTTCCCGTTATGAAAACACCCTAGGACTGGCCAGTTGTTTTTTGTCCATTTTGACCACAATCCCAAATATTTTACAGCTATAGGTCCATATTTTGTTAGCATGAAGTCGCACGGAGAGTTGCCGGTAATGTCATTTTTGCTTAGTGAACGCCCCATGATACCAGCTATATGCCCCGCGTTGCCCTCGATGTAACGTCCCTGATATGATCAGACTGGTAAACAGTGAGGAGGAAAGAGAGAGAGAGAAATAGACAGACAGAGATAGACAGACAAAAAAACTAGAACATATGCCCTATTTTTAGTTATAACTAAATAATTGTATATAAGGTGGAGACCAGACACTCAATCTTATATATTTGGTATCTTAATTATAACTTATTTTATATACTTGGTATCTTAATTATAGCTTATTAACTGTAGCAATCTATATTGTTCTAGAGAACCAATTTAGGTATTCATTCAAGTCAAAGTTAATTTTTCAGGTCTGATTCTAAGATATATGTATTTCAGTTGTATACTGCTATACCTAATTTAGATGTTGAATCCTTATACATATTATTCCAATTACTTTATGTATCGTTATCACTATGTAATTTATAGCGCCGTTATCATTACCTATCGTGAAACCGGAAGTGGAACCAAAACTACAATTCCCAACCGGAAATCACTACCGGAAATCACTTTCCTGGCTTCCTTGTATAACGTATAACGTATAACGTTAACTCAATGCTTTGCGATATCAGCCGGTTCGTTCTTAACTCAATAAACACCTCAGCGGGTTATAATACTGTGCACACACAAACAAGACTCAAACAGACAAACAAACGAAAATACATAAAAGTTAACGTGTGTATATACCTGGTCTGTATTGGATCGCTGTTCGTTTAATCGCCCAGCACCCTGCTGCGATAAGGCATTTATACCCTTGATATACACTATACACCGTTATTAAAGCATAACGACCGAATCCTGAACTTCGAAATTTAATAGCGATATATTAGATTATATATACCTTTTAATCATAGTCTCGGTCCCTTCAACCAGCGATTAATGTCCCGTTAAATGTACATTTACGTACTGTCGAGGCACCGCCGGTTTTCCTTCCCGCTCTCTGTATGATTAATTGATTAATTCAATCCAAATATATCGTTTTCAGGAATGGAAGAGGTTGTGAGCTTATTTTAAGGTTGTATCTATGAATATATATCGTTACTCTGTTAAATCTAATTAGATTATAACAGCTTCTCGGTCCTAGCGTCCCGCCTCTTTGCCACAAGAATCATAGAATAGTTTCTAAGAGAGTCGCGTTTTCCAATGATATCACTCTAATAAGCTCACGTATCTTCCTTTGTTGACAACCTTACTGTGTGCCTTAGCTTTTGGTCGGCTCCGACTCGACCAGGAATAGCACTTCAACCTATAGCAAATCCTACCAGAACCTCCTGATATAGGACCGGAGTACACGCGTTTCCCCCGTAACGAATCCCAATACAGCCCAGATATTCAACACACTTTATTCTATTGTCCAGCCATAGTCTCGAATATTAAAACACACAGTAAATGCTCACCTTGTGTAGAGAGAAGTGGGGATCACACCAATGTGTTCCAGATACCGGCCGGCCTAAACTAATCCTTTTCTCTCTACACCTGAGAACAGATCAGTCTGCACAAAATTCGAAATTCGCGACGCCAAATTGTAGGATAATAATAGTATTCAAATAGGAATAGAGTCAAATGACTTGCTCACTCAGAGGGTCCAGATAATAAGGTTTATTAACCAGATCAAATCAAATCAATACAACAATAGAGAGTATGGCTGGAGATCTTACCTAAACAGACCAGCTCCGTCAGTCAGGTAAAAAGATCTCGTTCCCCAGTTGGGGGAGCAGTTAAGTAACAGGTGAACAATGGGGGGAGTGGGGGAAGGGGAGGGGAGGAAGGGGGCGTAGTTCATACATATATTCCACAATGCCATAATCTACATGGTCCACAAGGCCTATCTACATCTGGAGAAGCCGGGCAGGTCAGTGAGGGTAACATTCTTTGACTTTTCTAGTGCCTTCAACACTATTCAGCCTCCACTACTGGCTGAGAAGCTGTCAGTGATGGGGGTGGAGGACGACTTGGTGGCCTGGATCTTCAACTACCTCACTGGCAGACCACAGTCTGTCAAACTGCAGGGGTGCCACTCCGACGTGCTGATCTGCAACACTGGAGACCCCCAGGGAACTATATTGGCACCCTTTTTATTCACCCTGTACACCTCAGACTTCCGCTTCAGCTCCGGGAACTGCCATCTCCAAAAGTTTTCTGATGACTCCTCCATCGTTGGATACATCACCAACGACAACGAGGAGGAGTACAGAGCTGTGGTGGAGAGATTCACAGAGTGGAGCAAGGAAAACCACCTACAGCTCAACATCAGCAAGACGAATGAGATGGTGGTGGACCATCGGCGGAGCAAGAGGAAGCCCTCAACTCCCATCATCATCCAGGGGGAGGAGGTGGAAAGGGTGGCGAATTACAAATTCCTGGGTGTTCTCATGAACAACAAACTGGACTGGACGGACAACACAGAGGCCCTCTACAGGAAGGGACAGAGCAGACTGTTCTTCCTGAGAGGGCTCAGGTCTTTTAATGTCTGCAGCAAACTGCTGCAGATGTTCTACCAGTCTGTGGTGGCGGGTGCCCTCTTTTTCGCTGTGGTATGCTGGGGGGGCAACACCAACACAGACAAAATAAACAAACTGGTAAAAAAAAAGCAAGCTCTGTGGTGGGAGCGGACCTGGACCGTCTGCAGGTGGTGGCAGAGGGGAGGACGAGGAGGAAGCTGCATGCTATTCTTGAGAACCCCTGCCACCCCCTCTATGATGAGCTGACCGCAATGCGGTCCACGTTTAGCCACAGACTCATCCCCCCCCGACATACCACAAAGCGCTTTGGGCAGTCCTTTGTGCCGGTGGCAATCAGGCTCCACAACCAAGCAGGGCCAGGACGGGCCAACTGCTGTGAACTGGACGAGCTGGGTTGTGGACTGTAACAAATTAATTTAATTATTTAACAACACATTCATGATTGGACTTGTTTCTTTTTCACCACTTTTTAGCTCTTTTTAGTCCTATTTTAGCTATTTCTATCCCTGTGTACTTGTCCGTCTTGTTTTTAACACATGTATGTTATGTATAAACTGTTTTTTAATTGCTGTTTTTAAATTGCTGTTACGCTGCTTATGCTGTAAATTACATCTTAATCTCCCCTCTGGGATAAATAAAGGGTTTCAATTCAATTCAGTAGGGACCAGCTAGCCTACCTAGCTTAGCACAAGGGCTGGAAGCAGTAGGGCCAGCTAGCCTAGCTTAGCATGAGGGCTGGAAGCAGTAGGGACCAGCTAGCCTAGCTTAGCACAAGGACTGGAAGCAGTAGGGAGCAACTAGCCTAGCTTAGCACAAGGGCTGGAAGCAGTAGGGACCAGCTAGCCTAGCTTAGCATGAGGGCTGGAAGCAGTAGGGACCAGCTAGCCTAGCTTAGCACAAGGACTGGAAGCAGTAGGGAGCAACTAGCCTAGCTTAGCACAATGACTGGAAGCAGTAGGGAGCAGCTAGCCTAGCTTAGCACAAGGGCTGGAAACAGTAGGGACCAGCTAGCCTAGCTTAGCACAAGGACTGGAAGCAGTGGGGAGCAACTAGCCTAGCTTAGCACAAGGACTGGAAGCAGTAGGGAGCAGCTAGCCTAGCTTAGCACAAGGGCTGGAAGCAGTAGGGACCAGCTAGCCTAGCTTAGCACAAGGACTGGAAGCAGTAGGGAGCAACTAGCCTAGTTTAGCACAAGGACTGGAAGCAGTAGGGAGCAGCTAGCCTAGCTTAGCACAAGGGCTGGAAGCGGTAGGGACCAGCTAGCCTACCTAGCTTAGCACAAGGACTGGAAGCAGTAGGGAGCAGCTAGCCTAGCTTAGCACAAGGGCTGGAAGCAGTAGGGACCAGCTAGCCTAGCTTAGCACAAGGACTGGAAGCAGTAGGGAGCAACTAGCCTAGCTTAGCACAAGGACTGGAAGCAGTAGGGAGCAGCTAGCCTAGCTTAGCACAAGGGCTGGAAGCAGTAGGGACCAGCTAGTCTACCTAGTTTAGCACAAGGACTGGAAGCAGTAGGGAGCAACTAGCCTAGCTTAGCACAAGGACTGGAAGCAGTAGGGAGCAGCTAGCCTAGCTTAGCACAAGGGCTGGAAGCAGTAGGGACCAGCTAGCCTACCTAGTTTAGCACAAGGACTGGAAGCAGTAGGGAGCAGCTAGCCTAGCTTAGCACAAGGGCTGGAAGCAGTAGGGAGCAGCTATCCTAGCTTAGCACAAGGACTGGAAGCAGTAGGGAGCAGGGGATCATCCCTATGTTCCCTGGGTCCTATGTTCCCCGGGTCCTATGTTCCCCGGGTCCTATGTTCCCCGCTTGATTGATTAATAGATTGACATTTTTATAAATTTTTATTATTTTATTAATAATTAATGTCCGCCTTGTTTTGAACTGGTTAAGCTTAGGCCCTCTTTCGAACTGGTTACGGTTAGAGTTTGAAATCAGGGCTGGTGGTCTAAAATGTTCAATCAATCAAATCGGGGAACATAGAACCCGGGGAACATAGGACCCGGGGAACATAGACATGCTCCCGGGAGCAGCTAGCCTAGCTTAGCACAAGGGCTGGAAGCAGTAGGGACCAGCTAGCCTAGCTTAGCACAAGCTGCAGTTTGCATACCAGCTAGCCTATAGCTTAGCACAAGCTGCAGTTTGCATATCAGCAGAACATCGGTGTGGAGGATGCCATAATCTACATGGTCCACAAGGCCTATCTACATCTGGAGAAGCCGGGCAGCTCAGTGAGGGTAACATTCTTTGACTTTTCAAGTGCCTTCAACACTATTCAGCCTCCACTACTAGCTGAGAAGCTGTCAGTGATGGGGGTGGAGGACGACTTGGTGGCCTGGATCTTCAACTACCTCACTGGCAGACCACAGTCTGTCAAACTGCAGGGGTGCCACTCTGACGTGCTGATCTGCAACACTGGAGCCCCCCAGGGAACTGTATTGGCACCCTTTTTATTCACCCTGTACTAGCTTAGCACAAGGACTGGAAGCAGTAGGGAGCAACTAGGAGATCTGGGAAGATGCTTATCAGAGGGGGAAATGGCTGATTTGATGTGCCATTCTGCTGAGGCCTTGGAACTCATTCACATACAGAACACACACACACACACACACACACACACACACACACACACACACACACACACACACACACACACACACACACCTTGCATTGCTGCACTATACACTATTCCGTCCATTGCAAGTCAATGCCCCCCCCCCCCCCCCTCCATCCATTAACTCAACTGGACTGTCACTGTAATATTTATGTACAGTTGTACAGTGTCCCCCACCCACCCCTCCTACCCAACCCCCCCACCCCACCCACCCAACCACCTCCAATGTACAGTCCCCCCCCCACTCCACCTACCCAACCTCCTTCAATGTACAGTTTCTATGTATGAGCTGCGAGATACCCTGAATTTCCCCAAGGGGATTAATAAAGTATCTATCTATCTATCTATCTATCTATCTATCTATCTATCTATCTATCTATCTATCTATCTATCTATCTATCTATCTATCTATCTAGCAACACCAGCTAGCCACACCAGCTGCTAGCCACTCCAGCTAGCCTCTGTAATATCACATCAGATGTTGTAATCTCACAGTAGCATTATGAATATTTCACATAATTAAATTATTATTTCACAATAAAATAGTCCCCCCCCCACCGCACCTATACCCAACCCCCACCCACCTCCCCCAATGTACAGTTTATTCGTCAAATGTACTCTATTTTTTTTCTTTTTTTTGTAATTTTTTTTGTAAATACAGTACTGTATTTGTAAATCTGGTATGTCATAAATGTATAGATGTAGCAGTACTGTCTATGTATGTCGTGTATGTCATATATGTTATGATGAATTGAAAATGGGGGACCCTGATGTAAACAAGACGAAAGTCTTTTTCTGGTCTGCATCCCCTTAACAATTGTATGTATTGAGCTGTACTGTACTGTACCCATTCTGCAATCTGTTAATAAAGTTTTCAATCAATCAATCAAAGGTGAGTTCAGGAGTAGGGTCGAGCTGCAGCCTCGGAGCCTCGGTCCAGATTGGAACTTCCGCCCTGCCACAGGATTATTACTCCTGTGACAGGGCAATGCGCTGATTGGCGGAAAGTACGGAAGTATCTCGAAGTACGTCTGACGTGTCTCGAATTACGTCTGACGTTTCTCTACGTTAGCGAACGTTAAACGTTGTATTCATAAAATAATATAAATTCAGCAGCATGGGGAGGGCCGGGGGGAGGGTAGGTACAGGTAGTAGAAGACATAGAGGTACAGGTCACATAATTATAGTACAGTGGAGAAGTAAAAATAGAATAAAAAGGCAGTGTAAACAATATACAATATTATTAACTCTAATAATAACACGCCTCGCGGGCTCATTATAATACGAGAGCCGTGGGTCTGCATTGTATAGAGCGGATCCCCCGGCCGTATTCAAGCGCTGGAGCGCTTTGCGATGGATCAAACTGTATTAATATAGTAGTAATAATAGTAGTTGGCTAGTTGCGCGCTTCTGGCCACCTCCTGCAGTGCGCGCATACACACATACTGTCTGTAGCCTATACAGTACGTGCAAAATTAGTTGTCAAGAGCCAATCGCACAGGTTGCCTCATCTCATCTGGCTCTGCAAATAGATCTAGAGTCTGAATATCATATATAGCCTGCTGATGATCTCTCTCGAGTCAAATCCATTCTGAGAACGGAATGCAGTGCCCGCGACAAGGGTCTTGATTGATTGATTGATTGATTGATTGAAAATTGTATTAACAGATCATGCTGGACCTACAAAAGGCCTTTGACACTGTCAATCACTCCATTCTTGATTGAACATTTTATTAACAGATTGCAGAATGGCCCGAATGGGTACAGTACAGTACAGCTCAATACACACAATTGTTAAGGGGATGCAGACCAGAGAAAGACTTCCCCTTAACAATTGTGTGTATTGAGCTGTACTGTACTGTACCCATTCTGCAATCTGTTAATAAAATGTTCAATCAAGAATGGAGTGATTGACAGTGTCAAAGGCCTTTTGTAGGTCCAGCATGATCTGTTAATACAATTTTCAATCAATCAATCAATCAATCAATCAATCAATCAATCAATCAATCAATCAATCAATCAATCAAGACCCTCGTCGCGGGCACTGCATTCCGTTCTCAGAATGGATTTGACTCGAGAGAGATCATCAGCAGGCTATATATGATATTCAGACTCTAGATCTATTTGCAGAGCCAGATGAGATGAGGCAACCTGTGCGATTGGCTCTTGACAACTAATTTTGTACGTACTGTATAGGCTACAGACAGTATGTGTGTATACGCGCACTGCGGGAGGTGGCCAGAAGCGCGCAACTAGCCAACTACTATTATTACTACTATATTAATACAAAGAAGAGAGTCGATCCAGGCACTCAAAAAGATGTAAAATCCAGAGGGAAGATGGTTAAAAAGCCTTTATTAAAAGTGGCTAAGTCATTAAAAACGAATCAACATGTTTCGACTATAGCGGTCTTCATCAGGATTGGAGTAAAATGTACAAACACATTACCCCCTTAAATACCCACAGGTGAGTGTCAGGTGAAACAATAAAGCAATAAACACCAAATGATTGAAACTAGTGATGATTGGAAGGCACACGCAAGGGCGGAGCCATCAATCAGTGACAGTGTAGAAAAAAAGAAAATAGAAAATATATATATCAAACCGGCTATAAGTAAAAGCATAGATAAATACTCAGTGAGCAATATACAGAAAATTATAATAGCCTATGTAGCCTATGTAAGGTATAAAGAATACACACAATACAATGGCAATAAACATATAGGATAGAAATCAAAGATAACACATGAAGTCAATATCCTCATTTAGCCCAGGGGCATTAAGAGCGTCAAGGCTATGAATCCAGAATGTTTCCCTCTGATTGAGTTTGCGGATACGGTCTCCGCCCCTAATAAGAGGTTTGATATGTTCAATGCCCACAATTTTTAGTATAGAATCATTATTATTGTGTACTTCTGTGAAATGTCTGGCTATAGGATAAACATGATTTTTGGTTCTGATGGCGTATTTGTGTTCAGCTAAACGATCACGCAGACGCCGCTTGGTACGACCTACATAGAAGATGCCAGGACAAGTACATGACAAGCGATAAATGACATGAGTGGTATTACAGTTAATAAAGTCATTAATCTTGTATGATCGCTGAGATTTAAAGTCAGTGAATGTCTTGGTTTGTATGACGTTGACACAGTGTGGACAATTCATACATTTGTAGGTTCCAATAGGTCTCCTAAGCCAAGACTCCTTAGTCGCGGGAGGAAGGTAGCTATGAACTAATTTGTCTCTTAATGTTGGAGCACGTCTGAAAGAAAAAACTGGAGGTTGAGGGAACACTTGTCTGAGAGTGGGGTCACTATCAATAATGGGCCAGTTCGCATTAATGATGCGCTTAACGTGTCCC
Organism: Notolepis coatsorum; assembly: GCF_963971535.1. Lineage (NCBI taxonomy): Eukaryota > Metazoa > Chordata > Actinopteri > Aulopiformes > Paralepididae > Notolepis > Notolepis coatsorum. Next base: position 90,149,757 of record NC_140174.1, on the reverse strand, counting down.
GCTGCTGTGCTATATTGGGTCACAAAGAAAGGGCGGGACTGAGACTCGTTCCGTCGTCTACTTTTCTTGAGCAAATCAGATCTATTAAGTGTCTGTGCCTTATTACGTGCCCTTGCCACTACATCAGGATTATACGATCGATTTTCAAATCTGGTAGTCAAACTTCACGTAACACACTTTTGAGAGCTGACTCTTTCCATCCCCCTCACATGATCGACAACATTCCTTTTGGTCAATTTCAACGTTTACGTCGTATTTGTGATATTGATAGTGAGTTTCATCAACAGGCTGCTGATATGACTACCAGATCGAAAATCGAACCTTAGGCAGCCAAAGTGTTAATAAAGGCTTTTTAACCATCTTCCCTCTGGATTTTACATCTTTTTGAGTGCCTGGATCGACTCTCTTCTTTGAACTCTGCATTCCCGGTGATCCAAGAGCACCTTAACCTCTATTGAACTGAGCTAACCAAGTTCTCCCTTCTGAGCACCTGGTTGTTTTTTCTCCTGCTTGCTGCATATCGTGTGACAGATCTGGGAACTGTCCTCAACCAAGTTCGTTGCTCCGTTTTTCTAACGTTTGGGAATATTATTTCATTATATTTTTGCATCGTTTTTCATCATGCAATACCATGCATACTCCAATGAGGAGGGAAAGAAAATCATTGTCACTGACTCTCTCTTACACCCCGGTGATGCTGATACACCAATTGATTTTAAAAAGACTGAATACGAGTTGCACAAACTTTTAGAGAAGGATATGAAGTTAAAGTGGCACATTGTGTCGCTATCCGACTATTGGAGGGAGGGACGCATCCCGAGAGGATTACGCATCGCCAAGTTCCCTTCCTCTTCTAATGACGACGTGGCTTTCAAAGAAAAATGGGAAGCTATCCTTAACAAGTGTTCCATGGACTTAATCCTTTTATTAATTGAGGACGGCAAGAAACAACGAGATGACCTCAGAACCAAGATCACGGACATTGAATCTAAACTCCCTATGTCACCTGAGCTACAGATTCCTTTCCAACAGAAGATCAAGGACGAGATCCTCAAACTTGAGGTTACCATCAAAGAACTCAAGGTGCGCAAATTCAAAAGGGATCTAGAGGACTACCAACGAGGTCAGGTGTATCGCTGGGATCGTCCTCCACGCACACCCCGTCCTTCCAGACCCTGGTTATCCGATCAACAGCGGCGCCCCAGGAGGGTCTCGTTCGGTCTTGCCAGCAGCGAGGATGAGAGGAGCTCCAGCATTTCCACGGAACAGGACAATTTTTTAGGGGCCAACTTCCCTCCTCTACCACCTACCAGAACCATCAACTACGGAAGACACGCCGTGGAAGAGGAAGACGCTCGGCGCACTCAGCCCGCTCATCGCAGACCGTCGGCACTGAGGAACCAACCGAGGAAACGGTATCCACGGTAGTCAACCTCTCCGGTAACAACATCAGTAACGAACAGTTGTCAGTTCTGTCCAAAGGTACATCTTTTGCTCCTACATATAACACCAGTCTGTTCAACACCAGAGTTGATTTATTTCGATTTTATCGTAACTTGCATCTTAAAACCTGGTATCACCATCAATCTGGACACACACATGAGTATCCCCGCACTGCTTCCCAGCCGGATCTCGAAACGGACGCTGTGCCGGCCCTTATCAGTGACTCTGAAACTATGTCTGACTCTCTTCCATTATTTAGACCCAAGTCTAATTTTGCTCCTTTTATGTCGAACCCTAGTCTCATAGCCTTTACTAGGAAAGTTGACAATGACATTAATAAACTTTTCAGTAGTACTACTCTGCAATCTGTGCGCAAATGTAATTTGACTTATAAGGAACGAACTGCTCTTGATGAACTTGCTAAACGTGACGATATTATCATTCGACCTGCTGACAAAGGGGGTGCTACTGTGGTTCTTTCTAAAGACCAATATATCTCAGAGGCCATACGCCAATTAGACTCTAAGTACTATGTCAAACTTACTAGGAGCCCCTTATCTGATATGAAATTACAATTTCATACAATACTTAACCATGCTAAGGAGGCTAATTGGATTTCTGATAAGGATCTCAAGTTTTTATTGGTCGAACATCCTGCTTTAGCGTCTTTCTATTTACTTCCTAAAATACACAAGGAACCCTTTGACAACCCTCCTGGTCGTCCTATTATATCTGGTAACGGTACCCTTACAGAACCAGCTTCTAAATTTATTGATTTCTTCATTAAACTGTATGTTAAGCAACTCCCCTCTTTTATTGAAGATACTACGGATGTTCTTAATAGGTTAGCTAACCTTACCAAATTAGAATCTCATTATTTAGTAACTATGGATGTTGAAAGTCTGTATACGAACATAGATCATGAGGAAGGCCTTACAGCATTGACACACTTTTTATCTGATAGAGGAGATGCTTTGCCCCCTACCAAGTTTCTTGTTGACTTGACCAGATGGATTATCCATAACAATGTGTTTATGTTCACAGATGGGTTTTACAAACAAGTTATGGGTGTCCCTATGGGCTCTTGTTTTTCTCCTAATTATGCTTGTCTCTTTTTAGGCCTTTGGGAAAAGTTGTATGTGCTCAACCCTATCAATCCTTGGTATCACAATATCACCTGGTATGGCCGATATATTGACGATCTATTATTTATTTTTGATGGCAATGAATCTGAACTGTTGGCTTTTCATAGTTATCTCAACTCTTTAAATAACAATATCCGTCTGTCCATAGAATATTCTTTAACAACTATTGACTTTCTAGATCTTACTATCTCAAAAGATATATTTGGTAAATTACACACCACCATTTTTAGAAAGAAAACTTCACGTAACACACTTTTGAGAGCTGACTCTTTCCATCCCCCTCACATGATCGACAACATTCCTTTTGGTCAATTTCAACATTTACGTCGTATTTGTGATATTGATAGTGAGTTTCATCAACAGGCTGCTGATATGACTACCAGATTTGAAAATCGATCGTATAATCCTGATGTAGTGGCAAGGGCACGTAATAAGGCACAGACACTTAATAGATCTGATTTGCTCAAGAAAAGTAGACGACGGAACGAGTCTCAGTCCCGCCCTTTCTTTGTGACCCAATATAGCACAGCAGCGGGACACGTTAAGCGCATCATTAATGCGAACTGGCCCATTATTGATAGTGACCCCACTCTCAGACAAGTGTTCCCTCAACCTCCAGTTTTTTCTTTCAGACGTGCTCCAACATTAAGAGACAAATTAGTTCATAGCTACCTTCCTCCCGCGACTAAGGAGTCTTGGCTTAGGAGACCTATTGGAACCTACAAATGTATGAATTGTCCACACTGTGTCAACGTCATACAAACCAAGACATTCACTGACTTTAAATCTCAGCGATCATACAAGATTAATGACTTTATTAACTGTAATACCACTCATGTCATTTATCGCTTGTCATGTACTTGTCCTGGCATCTTCTATGTAGGTCGTACCAAGCGGCGTCTGCGTGATCGTTTAGCTGAACACAAATACGCCATCAGAACCAAAAATCATGTTTATCCTATAGCCAGACATTTCACAGAAGTACACAATAATAATGATTCTATACTAAAAATTGTGGGCATTGAACATATCAAACCTCTTATTAGGGGCGGAGACCGTATCCGCAAACTCAATCAGAGGGAAACATTCTGGATTCATAGCCTTGACGCTCTTAATGCCCCTGGGCTAAATGAGGATATTGACTTCATGTGTTATCTTTGATTTCTATCCTATATGTTTATTGCCATTGTATTGTGTGTATTCTTTATACCTTACATAGGCTACATAGGCTATTATAATTTTCTGTATATTGCTCACTGAGTATTTATCTATGCTTTTACTTATAGCCGGTTTGATATATATATTTTCTATTTTCTTTTTTTCTACACTGTCACTGATTGATGGCTCCGCCCTTGCGTGTGCCTTCCAATCATCACTCGTTTCAATCATTTGGTGTTTATTGCTTTATTGTTTCACCTGACACTCACCTGTGGGTATTTAAGGGGGTAATGTGTTTGTACATTTTACTCCAATCCTGATGAAGACCGCTATGGTCGAAACATGTTGATTCGTTTTTATTAAAAGCCACTTTTAATAAAGGCTTTTTAACCATCTTCCCTCTGGATTTTACATCTTTTTGAGTGCCTGGATCGACTCTCTTCTTTGAACTCTGCATTCCCGGTGATCCAAGAGCACCTTAACCTCTATTGAACTGAGCTAACCAAGTTCTCCCTTCTGAGCACCTGGTTGTTTTTTCTCCTGCTTACTATATTAATACAGTTTGATCCATCGCAAAGCGCTCCAGCGCTTGAATACGGCCGGGGGATCCGCTCTATACAATGCAGACCCACGGCTCTCGTATTATAATGAGCCCGCGAGGCGTGTTATTATTAGAGTTAATAATATTGTATATTGTTTACACTGCCTTTTTATTCTATTTTTACTTCTCCACTGTACTATAATTATGTGACCTGTACCTCTATGTCTTCTACTACCTGTACCTCCCCTCCCCCCGGCCCTCCCCATGCTGCTGAATTTATATTATTTTATGAATACAACGTTTAACGTTCGCTAACGTAGAGAAACGTCAGACGTAATTCGAGATACGTCAGACGTACTTCGAGATACTTCCGTACTTTCCGCCAATCAGCGCATTGCCCTGTCACAGGAGTAATAATCCTGTGGCAGGGCGGAAGTTCCAATCTGGACCGAGGCTCCGAGTCTGCAGCTGGACCCTATTGGAGTTCAGACTTGTTCACCCAGAATGCATTGCACCTGTGCTCCGCCTCCGCCTCCCAGACTGCACTGCACTTGTGCCCCGCCTCCCAGAATGCACCTGTGCGGCAGCTTCCTGGCAGCTACCTCATGTCTCTCTGCATCGGACTGGTGAGTACTGCATGGCAATAATGTCGATTATGTTGTATGTTGTATGTATGCTTTCGATTGCAAACGCCAGCGGAGTAGTGCCGTGTTTGTTTTTACATGGTAGAGAATATTATATTAACCATTATGCATGCCTGCTAGCTGAAGCTAATTTAGCTAGTAGCGTTAGCAGTTAGCTATAATGAATGTTTCTTGATTTTGGTGTTTAGTGATATCCACCTGTTGCATATACTGTTATACATTTTATGTAGGCTAACGTCAGTAACGTTTCAAAATGTGGCTTATGCTGTATTCTTTAACGGGATACACTGGCACAATCAGTTAGCTTAGCATTGCTGCTACCATTATGCTTGCTTGCTAAAAAGTCATGGTAAACCAACAACATGGCAGGGTGCAGGCATACAGGCCGGGCCTGTCTCTCTCCCTCCCTCCCTTATGTGTTTGTGCTTAAAACAGTGAATGATGACCGCATGTTCTCAGAGCATTTTCAGAGCACTGTTAAACTGTTAAATGGTAATTTTAAAACTAATATAAGAAATTAATGTATATAGTGGTATATTTATGAGGGGGAAAAAAAATTTGCAACAGCTTTTAACATTTATACAGGTAGGTTATTGATAACTAATTCTGTTATGAGTGTCATATTACAGTGACATTCATACAGTATCCTTTGATTTCACATAATTTAATTATTATTTCACAATAAAATACTGTAATCAAAATCCTCTGTAATATCACATCAGATTTTGTAATCTCACAATAACATAGCAATATTTCACATTTAATTATTATTTCACAATAATAGTAATCAAAATCGAAAGGCCCATTTGCATATTATTGGTATCTAGGGACATCTATGGACCTCAGGGAATGTATTCACATTGTCAGAAATATTGTGTCTATTACTAGGCTTGCTTAAATTGTGATGAAACAAAGGAGAATATGAATTATGATTTTTCTTTGCATCTTTGACAGTGAATAACACCATGCTAATAATGACCAAACATTAAAAACTGCCACTGATCTCGTTCAGTCCCCTCTTGAGATCATGTGTAAAAATAAATCTAAGGAAATTAATAAAGGGAAGATGATTAAACCGAAGGTTCTGTAGATACAGTACTGAATTCTCCCATCCGGACCAATGCAATTTGAAATCCTTTAAAATGCTTGTATTTCAATGTGCTGTTTTCAAGGTTTTAAATGTGCTTGAATTGTGTATAAAGTGCTGGAAAGTTATTGAAATTGTAATTGCACTTTATACTTTCATAATAAATCGCTATCTGACTGAATAGTTTGGTTTTTAGATAAAGAAATAAAATAAGTCGGAGCGACTCGAGCAAGCCTAATTGCGTTCGCCTTTCACGCAAAATGAAATGTGGCTGGGCTCGACCCGTAGTGTTTTTTTTACCTGTGCCATCTGAGAACAGCGCGCCCGTGTGTGTGTGTGGCCAACATGCCGGGAGGCTGCCGTTTTAATGAGCTCTGGCTTGGAGATATAAAATATAATTCATGGTTAAAAAGAGGAGAACATCCCAGACCTGCGTGTGCAAAATATGCAGAAAGGACTTGCAGATTTTTACCATGGGGAGTCTGCACTTTCGAGCCACATGAAAGGTGAGCCAATGAGCCATGGATGTTATTAACGTGTCTCGGCCTGGCTCGCCAGGTACTACTAAGTTCGAGACTACAAGTGCTCCACACCTGTCTCCGTAAATGTTTGTTATAAAAATACCACTTCAATAATCGAAATAGTCAAGTAACAGGCAGAATACACTATTGGAATTATAAACTCGTGTTTACCGGACTCTGTTTTTCACCGCAGTGTTTTGAAATAGGCAGCATGTAGCCTAGCCTAACGTTAGCTAATTCCCTTCCATGTATTCCCTCTCTCTCCCTCCCTCCTAGCAGAGGCGATGGTCCAGGGTCAGCAGCAGCAGGTCCTACCAGAGTGGGAGGCCGTGGTTCAGGGTCTGTCCCCAGAGCAGCAGCGGAGTTACCGCCGGGAGCAGCAGCTGAGGAACCGCCTGGCCCAGCAGCAGCAACTGAGGTACCGCCGGGAGCAGCAGCTGAGGAACCGCCTGGCCCAGCAGCTGAAGAACCGCCTGAACCAACTGCTGACCCTAGTGTTCTCGCTGCACCGCGAAAGCAGATCACGACTGCTGCTGGATTCTGTTGCTGCCCGAGGTAGGTTGACAAGTTAATATAATGTATTATATATGATGCCAAGTCTACATAATTTTGGTTGTTTATAGCACAATAACATCTGATTTAATGTGATGGAAGAAATGAAATAATCATTTTGAGTAAATATTTAATTTACCACAGCCACATAAGATGCTGGAAAATCTTGAAAATGCACCTTGAAAATGCTTGAAAAGTGCTTGCATTGGGCCGGTTAGGTGGCCGAGCGGAGATTGCGTTTGTCACCAACCCCGGAGCTGTGAGCTGGATTCACCTGTTCGAATCCAGCTCACAGCTCCGGGGTTGTCACCAGCTTGGCTGGCCGTCCACACTAATACAATTGGCTGTATTAGAGGGTGGGAGAAGCTGGCGGGGTGGGTCCGGGTCGTTGTAAACAGCGACTCCTACAGTTCGGTCGGGGCGCCTGCTAAGCGCGGATAGGACTTGAGGGGGATAGTGTGATCCTCCCACACGCTACGCCCTCTCAATGAGAATCCGCGCTGCCAGGTGAAAAGAAGCGGTGATTGGCTGGACGTGTGTCGGAGGAAGCACGTGGTAGCCTCCACTCTCCCAGATGATCTGACTGTGGGGGGTAAGTGCGCAGCGACCAGGAAGGGACTGGGAATTGGCATACGACTAACATTGGGATGGGAGAAAATCGGAGGAAAAATGGAGGGGGAAAAAGATTAAAAAAAAAAAAAAAAGTGCTTGCATTTTGCCTTGGAAAAGGTGTACAAACCCTGATTATCCTGAATAATAACAGTTATTGAAATAATTTATACAGAACTCTGAACCTTGAATCCCATTATAATCTTCCAGGAAGTGTAGTTCAGAAAAATTCCCACGGTTCAAAATTTTCAAAATGGTCGCCCTCTCAGAATATACTTCAGCAAATCGAAAAGTTAAATCTATCTAATGGCACTTTTAACCTATTGCTAAACTAACGTATTGATGATAATATACATTCTACATGCTTTTGTGACATGTTGGTGATGTTAATACTTGAATACGTTTGATATTAAAAACGCAAATTTTATGCAACACTCGGGTGGAACAGGTTAAACTGCTGGTTGTGTGTCCCATTCACAGCTCAGTAAGTGCTGCATCCATCTCGACTCCTGTCTCTGTTATTTACACAGGACAGAAACACAGTGGTCACATTTGCTTCACTGATTCTAATTTTTTTTTCTTTTCTTTAATAGGTTGAAGGTTCATCATCCTTACACAGCTTGCACAGGGAGAGATCTTATGTCCCATAGGTGATGAACAGAAGTAAGCTCAACACTGCAGTGATGAGTGAAATTATTGGTTCTGTGTTTCAGGTTCATGGTAGAGGGGTCTCCAGTCAAATTGTGAACTTATCATTTAACAGCATCATTTTTTTTTTGCTGTTTAGTGTTAGTCTCCTTGTATTTAAAGAAGGCTAGACGCCGCAGAGAGGGAAGACGACACACTGGAGTGGCAGGAGAGTCCAGACTGACGAGAGGTCCTGTCAACCAATACGGGTATGTGTAGAGGTGGCAAAACAGCGCCAGTGTCCTCTCCATTCACACTCCATTGGGAGCAATTAGGGGTTACAGGGGCACTGCCATGCTAGACTAACTTAGGTTATTTGGATTGAATGTTTAAATTATGTATAGATTTTGTAAAATATAATTTCCCCCAATAGTATTGAGTTAACCTATGATACCTTCCTATCCCTAGGTGTGTGAGGTGGGGCCCAGCAGACATACCGGACGGGGAGGCATGCAATCTACTTTACTTTTGGTGGGGCTTTTCTCCCACTTTGGCCTCCTGACAGACACTGATGCCCTTCAAAAGATCCAAGATGCCCTGGGTCAGAGAGGACGGACCATCCTGCAGTTCTGCCAGAAACTGGACAACCCGGAGATCAAGGAAGTTCTGGCCAGATATGATCCAGAGGCTTCAGAGAAGACTCCTTATGGTGTACTTCAAGGAGCCTATGGAGAAACTGCTGCTCGGAGTTGATGTAAGTTTTATTTATTTAAATATTTGAAATGCTAAACGAGTGATTACAAACCCTACAAACACTGTGATAGACCCTCTAAACACTGTGATAGACCCTCTAAACTGTGAGATGCCAGTGTTTTTTCTCCTTTTCTGTGTTTTATTTCAAAGTAGGTCTACACATGGTAGTCTTTTTTCAAAGTGGACTACTTTTTATTTTATAAATGTTCCACAAATAAGGGAAGGACTCAAATATACCTGAATAGTTCAGGGTTTTATTTCAAAGTCGGTCTATAGACACCAGTGTTTTGTCTCCTCTGTGTTTTATTTAAAAATAGGTCTACACAGCCAGTATTTTGTCTCTTCATAAGAGTTTGAGGTTTTCCTTTGTTATAACCGGTAAAAACAGCAATAAAAAGTCAAAATTATGCAACAAACTGTGTGCTATAGCCAGTGGCGGACTGGCCATCGGGACGTTCGGGACGAATCCCGATGGGCCGGAACCAAAGTGGGCTGGTCCAAAAAAAAAAAAAAAAAAAACCTTTTTTTTATACTTTTTTTTTTTTTTTTTTTTTTACTTTTTTTTTTTGGGCCAGTGTGTGGGCCAGTGTGTGGGCCACTAATGTGGGCCGGTGTGTGGGCCAGTGTGTGGGCCAGTGTGTGGGCCAGTGTGTGAGTCAGTGTGTGGGCCACTAATGTGGGCCAGTGTGTGGGCCGGTGTGTGGGCCAGTGTGTGAGTCGGTGTGTGGGCCACTAATGTGGGCCAGTGTGTGGGCCGGTGTGTGGGCCGGTGTGTGGGCCACTAATGTGGGCCAGTGTGTGGGCCTGTGTGTGGGCCAGTATGTGGGACGGTGTGTGGGCCGGTGTGTGGGCCAGTATGTGGGCCAGTCTGTGGGCCGGTGTGTGGGCCAGTGTGTGAGTCGGTGTGTGGGCCACTAATGTGGGCCAGTGTGTGTGCCGGTGTGGGCCAGTATGTGGGCCGGTGTGTGGGCCGGTGTGTGGGCCAGTATGTGGGCCAGTCTGTGGGCCGGTGTGTGGGCCAGTGTGTGGGCCGGTGTGTGAGTCGGTGTGTGGGCCACTAATGTGGGCCAGTGTGTGTGCCGGTGTGTGGGCCAGTGTGTGGGCCAGTATGTGGGCCGGTGTGGGGGCCGGTGTGTGGGCCAGTGTGTGGGCCGGTGTGGGGGCCGGTGTGTGGGCCAGTGTGTGGGCCGGTGTGTGGGCCGGTGTGTGGGCCAGTATGTGGGCCGGTGTGTGGGCCGGTGTGTGGGCCAGTGTGTGGGCCAGTGTGTGGGCCGGTGTGTGGGCCGGTGTGTGGGCCAGTGTGTGGGCCGGTGTGTGGGCCGGTGTGTGGGCCAGTATGTGGGCCGGTGTGTGGGCCGGTGTGTGGGCCAGTGTGTGGGCCAGTATGTGGGCCGGTGTGTGGGCCGGTGTGTGGGCCAGTATGTGGGCCAGTATGTGGGCCGGTGTGGGGGCCGGTGTGTGGGCCAGTGTGTGGGCCGGTGTGTGGGCCGGTGTGTGGGCCAGTATGTGGGCCGGTGTGTGGGCCGGTGTGTGGGCCAGTGTGTGGGCCAGTATGTGGGCCGGTGTGTGGGCCGGTGTGTGGGCCGGTGTGTGGGCCAGTGTGTGGGCCGGTGTGTGGGCCGGTGTGTGGGCCGGTGTGTGGGCCAGTGTGTGGGCCAGTGTGTGGGCCGGTGTAGTGTGTGGGCCGGTGTAGTGTGTGGGCCGGTGTAGTGTGTGGGCCAGTGTGTGGGCCGTATGTGGGCCGGTGTGTGGGCCATTATGTGGGCCGGTGTGTGGGCCAGTGTGTGGGCCGGCAATAAAACAATAAACAAGTTGCATAAACTAAATCAGATTAAAAATGATCACAGTTCTGGTTTGCCTTAAGATGCAGTTTAAGATGGGTCTTGAACATGGAGTATGTAGGGCACTCTCTAATCACAACTGGTAGGCTATTCCAGTAGTTACCACTTTTAACAGAGAACACAGTTTTTGCAATGGTAGTGTACCGAAAAGGCACCTTACAGTCCCCTCTACTGATGGCCCTGGTGGTAATGCCAGTGTCTGCTTTCTGTTGGATGAACTCATTCAATTGGGGAGGGGCAAGTCCATGCAGAACCTTGTACATGAAGCAAGTATATTTGAAAACTTGGAAATTCTCGAAACTTAGCATGTTATGTTTTTCTAAAACATTACAGTGATGAAATGAAATTGGTTTCCTATCAAATACTTTTATGGCTTTTTTGTAGAGTAATTTTATTGGTGTAAGAGTAGTGACATATGAAAGAGACCAGTTGATAAAACAGTACTCGATGTGTGATAAAATCATTGAATGCAGAAACATCCTTGCAGCATTAACTGGCAGGCAGGGCCTGATCTGCCTGAAGTTTTCGATGTTAAACTTGACTGTGTTTGTCACTTTCTTCACATTACTTTTTGAAGGTCAATGTAGAGTCCAATGTGACCCCAAGATACTTGAATTAATGTACAATGTCCAGCTCCGCCTCTCCCAGAAACACATTAGAGTGAGTGACCTCTACTGGTGACTTTGTGAACATCATACACACTGTTTTCTTGGTGTTAAGTGAAAGACATGCTTTTGTTAGCCAGTCTTGAATGAGACATGAGACATCAGTGAATGAGATTCACGTTTCCTCCCAACCGCGAGTAGGCCTAGAAGCGCAGAAATGGAGAATGCAAAAAAAGAAAGGGTGGAGCTGAAAAAGCTAGAATTGCTAGTAAAAGACGCAGAACAATGTTCTAAAATTACAGACATGTTTAGTAGAGGAAGGGCTGGCGTTAGAGTAGCTGCTGCTGCTAATGATGATGAAGTTCAAGTGGAAGGAACCAACAGTAACATGACAGGTGCGTGCAGTAGCCTAGTGCATATTCTACTGTTGGTGTGTGCCGGTTCATGAGGGCTAGCTAGCCTATACTAGTTCTTGCAGTGATTTCAGTCATTCTATTACAAGACAATGTGCTTTCCGTATTCCTGATTCCTTACAGCACGTGGACGTAAATAGTCGTGACTCGTGACGTTTTTTCTCTGACTAAAAGTTTAGTTAGCAATGTTAGGACTAGTGCCCACCACAGCATCAGAAGCTAAAGTGCTAACCTAGAGAACCAATCAGAACCTAGGACGGGCTGCAAATTAATTGGCTACTAATATTATAATAGTAAATACTCAAATAAAATACTATATGTTCCCGTTCAAATTTTCATGTTGATATAATATTGGTAATCTAATTGATTGAATTGATTAGTTGCCATTTTACATGCTTAAATAAGATGTACCTTAGAATTCCCAACAGTTAGCCATGTTCTCGATTAGTCTCATCTACATGTTTGTAGATAACCACAGCTAACTAGCTTAAGCTAACAACTAGGTCAACTACTACCCCGTAGTTAAACAAATGTGATTGCATATAACAGCTAACTGCTACAGCTAAGTTGGTAGTTAGCCTATTCCATTAATGTTGAATGTATTTATGAAGGTTGTTGATGGTGGTTGGCGCTGAATAGCAGACATGATTCCGTCAGTCTGCCACAGGGAAGCTGTGTTTGCTGATGCTGCTCACGACCACCAGTAGCGTATGACTGTGTGAGTGTGAATGCTTGATGGTTTCTGTGAAGCGCTTTGTGAAACAATGCTGATATACAGTTAAGAATGAGTAATTCGCTTTTGGTTTTTAAGAAAATGGTTTGTAAAGCTATTTTTGAAAACTACAAGGGTGAATAATACTGTTTTTTTTTTTGCTATTTTCTTTTAGAATACTGTTTTGGAGTCTTAATTTTTAAAATTTTTGTTAAGAATATAGGACAGGCATAGGCTATATAAGCATTGCTTCAGTCTGTACCTTCTCAGTCACTGTAAAATCAAATATTGTTAAATGATGGTGTATATTGTATTGTGTGAGATGATGACTGAATAACTACTACTACTACTACTACTACTACTACTACTACTACTACTACTACTACTACTACTACTACTACTACTACTACTACTACTACTACTACTACTACTACTACTACTACTACTACTACTACTACTACTTTGGGTGTTTTCAAAAGGCTGAAAAACGCTGTATGAATTCAAGCCATTATTATTGATTGCTGATGTTCTTCTTATGCAGTTGACTCTGAGGAAAGAGAGAGCGCCCAGTCCAGCACAGCTGACCCTGAGGGAGAGAGAGAGAGAGAGAGAGAGAGAGAGAGAGAGAGAGAGAGAGAGAGAGAGAGAGAGAGAGAGAGAGAGAGAGAGAGAGAACAAGCTCTTGGAATGGGTGTCTGGGAGGAAGTGGGGGGTCTTTCGATGTTGATTAAACGGCAAGCAACTAATGTCATGAGTGCCAAATTAAAGGACAATAAATCCAATCTAACTGAAATTGTGTAGCACAGACCTTTTCTATGGATCAAAACCTCAATATTATTATGGTGTAGTTAATACTTCATGTATCCTTAATCCCTAGGCTAATGAGGCACTAAGATGTTAGTAAAAAAAAAAAAACATATGCCAATGACAGGAAGTAACGGTATATGTATGTGTGTGTCTCTGTGTGTGTGTGTGTGTGCACTGTGCATGAGTGCACATCTAGGGGCGGTGTGTAGATTTGGTCTCCCTGATGTTGACTCCTTAGCCACAGCCTTGGGTTGTTTAATACTGGACAAGTGTTTCATAACGGCCGTTGTGTGGGCCGGTTTCGGGGCCGGTGCGTGGGCCGGTGTGTGGGCTGGTGCGTCTGAATGTCCCGGGCTGAATTTGTGTCCCAGTCCGCCACTGGCTATAGCCTATAAGTATAAAGTATAATAAATCGCAAATGACTTTGGGCAATTGTCAGACGTTTTATACTAAATGTGGGGTATGCTTGGGGATATATAAAACGTTATACACTGTGTTATCTTCATTTTAAGGGTAAATAGTAGGGATGTCCCGATCGCCTTTTTTTGCTTCCGATCCGATCCCGATCATGTGATTTTAAATATCTATCGATCCGATCGTTTCCGATCCGATCTTTCACATTAGTAATCAATTTTGACGCATTTTTGTCAGAAACTGGCAGAGCGAGACAAGCCCATCTGTTGCCTATAGTCCGGGGCGCGAGCGCGGAGGCTTTTGTTATTACATTCACCCTGAGAAATGTGCTTCTGCTTCATATGAGAAATATTAAAAGTTTCAATATATGTTTGCACATTAGTATACATTCAGTGTTCGACTTACGTAATGGTCCATTCTGGTCTGAAACGCCGACGATAATCCTCAGTCACGTTATCCTCCAGGTGAAAAGTTAGTCTGAAAACTTCGCCTCCAGCCTGTCCTCCTTGCAAACATTGCAACTGGCTTGACTTTCTATTTTAAAATGCTTAGTTCCAAACCTCTGACATTAAGTCTAGCTGCTCAAGTCAGTGGATATTAACCGTGTTTCGGGAGCGACGTGTTGTACTGTTGTTGTGATGTGGAGCGTGTAGCGTGTAGCCGGTCTAAATTAAAGGGAATGTGTTTGTTGCAACGGTGTAAATTAAAGGGGAATGTGTTTGTTGTGGACAATTATTCTGCTCTGTGTGACAATAAATACATTAATGATGATATATTATATGTAATTTAAAACCAAAACTAAGGCCTCCGTATGAGTTTAAGACGTGGACATGGTCATGTTTGTTGAATAAAATTTTTCTTTTTTTGACTGCCGATTTTTATTATTATTTTTCCCGATCCCCGATCCTCTGAAAAGCACGTGATCGACGCCGATCACGTGATCGGATCGGGACATCCCTAGTAAATAGGTTGTGCAGCTCCCTGAGCATTTTATTTTGTGGCAGGGGGGAAAAGTGGCTCTTTTGATAGTAAAGGTTGCTGACCCCTGGACTAAACACTCAATGCTGGAACAAGAAGCTCTTATAATTTGTTCAATGTTCTCTCCTTTTCAGGCAGTCCAAAGAACACAGTAAACAGCTTTTGCCGCCTCCTACTATGATGGTAAGTAATCAAGAATGTGTCTTTTTCCAAGAATGTGTCTTTTTCCAAACATGAGTGATCTTATAGGAAAAAGCATGACAATGAAGTCGTCATTTAAGTGAAAATGGAAAAAACATTATCCTACAGGCGAATGCAGATTGTGGAGGAGAGGCCCCTGGTCTGAGTTCAACTGGCCTGCCCTGTTCCAGGAGAGTGTAGTAATTAAAAGTGTACAGTATGCGTTGACATTTTTAGCTGTGACCACTCCAGCAAAGGTCTCTTTGGAGGCTTAAAGGAACACGCCAACTTTTTGGGAAATTAGCTTATTTGCCATCTACCTAGAGTTGGACAAGCAGATGCATACCCTTTTCTTCTCTGTACATGCATTAGGCTTAGGGAACAACCGCGCCGTTAGCCTAGCTTAGCGTCATTCACTGGAAGTAGGTGTGTCAGTGTAGCCTAGTTCCCAACAGTCACGAAATACGCTTTATTCTTTTTTAAACTGGGCTTTTGAGGTGATGAAATCACTGCGGTCAGGCAGCAGCGGTTCGGCAAAAAATTGTTCAGAGTATATATCCAGGGTTCGCACAAGGTCCTTGAAGTGCTTAAAATGCTTGATAAAAAAATTCAATAAAAAAGTCAAGGCCTGGAATTCCTTAAACAGCCCATTTTTTATCAGTGTCCTGATTGGCTGAGGACACAGCCACTAAGCCAGGGTGGTGCAGCAGTGAGGAGAGTAGAGTTAGGCAGAAATATCAATTTGGCCAAAAAATTACTTAGGTAATTATGCTATGAGGCTAACTGATCAATCTGCTTGTCTAACTCCAGGGTAGATGGCAAATAAGCAAATTTCCCACAAAGTTGGTGTGTTCCTTTTTAAAGGAGAAGTCCACTGAATAACACTTTAGAGAAGATTATTTCTAATTATATACAATGGTCATTTCTTTTTTAATTCCATTTATTTTTGGGCTTCCTGTATTTCTCACCCATCGCAATTTAGTTGCTATGCCAATTCCCTTCCTGGTTGTTGCACGCGTTGCCCAACTGTCGGCCTGGGGAGGGTACAGTACATGTGGAGTCGCCAGCCGCTTCTTTTCACCTGACAGCAAGGAGTTTCACTGGGGGAACGTAACGCATGCAGAGGTTCACACTATCTCCCCCAGATCCCCTGTAATTTTTGTGACAGATGGTCCAGTGTTAAAGCAACAAGGGCTTAGAGGCCAAGCTTGGTATTGCAATCACATGGCGCTTTGGGAGCTCAGCCCATGCATGCATTTTACCCTAGGGATCGATAGGAGCCCTGCATTTAGTGATCTAGGAGGCAAGTATTTTGTAATGAGATCGGATAGATAGAGCAATCTCAAAATTAGAAAATGAGGCTCATCGTGCTCGCAAACCACCGTCTAAAGTCTAATTGTGTTCTCAGAGGGATGCCACTGGTGATCTACACCTCTACCAGAGGCCAGCAGCCAGAGGGGGGGACCCTGCTGACCACAAGGCCATTGAATCATCCTATGCTGAATTGACATGGATGGCATCTCTGATGGCATTAAGCTGATGTGAGTATAACTTGCATGTACACTAGGGGTGGGAATCGCCAGAGATCTCGCGATACGATACTATCGTGATACTTGAGCCGCGATACGATAGTATCGTGATACTCGATATATCGCGAATATTGCGATATTTTATTTTATTTATTTGTTTATCAATTTTTTATTTTATTTTTTACTGCAAAGTAAAACTGTCAACATGTTTTATCTAATAAAATAAAGTTCAGTCTGTTCATCTCACTTCAATCATTTTTATTGCAGAACATGGTATTTTCTCAAGCAGACAGATGTAAACACTGTAATCTGTGTTGCATGTACCTGACAAACTGAACTGTTTGTATTACAGTCATATTCCAACTTAACTGAATGCACATGTGTGTGTGGACTACTGTACTATTACAGGTATTGAAATGAACAATGCAACTTCCTTATAAAATTTTTTTCTTATGAATAATTAAATATCGATACTTGGCGTCCCTGTATCGATACAGTATCGCCATGCAAAGTATCGCGATACTACTACGTATCGATTTTTTCCCCCACCCCTAATGTACACAGGGAACAAAATTAGCACCCGCCAAACGCCAATGGCGTGTAGATTTCCTCTTTGGCTGGTAAATTACAGAGGCTACTCGGCCACTCTGGCGTGTAAAATAATTGGGAGCCATATGAGCATATTAGAGTATTATATCAAGGCTATACAGTGCGAGCATTTCACTCGCATTTGCCTCTAAAAATTGATTTGTGCGAACCGGGAAAATCATTTAGGAGCACAGTGTGCGAGTAATAGTCTTGCATAGTGGGCGTCTCAACTGCGCAATTGTAATTTCATAATAGAGACGGAGCAGCGTGGACCAGCTCTGTAACAACTCATCTAGAGTCTGCAGCAGTTCCAATTGTCTAACATGCTTTGCATCCTCGCCAGTTATACCCACGTCGCGCTAAAAACATTAACTACTGTAATAGTATCTGCTAACTGAGTACTCCAACTAAGCTAACCTGCTAACGCTAACTACTGCTAACGCTAATCACTGGGGATGCTCAGAGGCATAGTGGGGGAAGAGAGGGCTGATAATCTGTGTGTGTGTGTCGCTCTCTCTCTCTCTCCCTCTCTCCATCTCTCTCCTGAACCTATTTCATTCAAAAGGATGATATTGATAGACAGTAGCTATAGCGTTTAAATGATAATGAATTCAATAATTGTATAAAGGATTTTCCATGTTCTGTCATCTAATAATATATTCCATTACCTTTCCTATCTGTATCAAAGTCAAAATGTTGGTATTGTGACAACAGTACAACATACAAAAGCAGCTTGACAACCAATATCCTTTGTGTCTAGTAGGCATGGGCCAATGTCTGATTTTGGTGATATGTGCTATTGCACAGATGTTGACCGTTAGTATGCACACGCACGCACAGTATAATATATTAATATAATATATATATATATATATATATATATATAAGGGCTTCCGGTTTAGCGTTAGAATGGAGTAAGTCGCATGTGACACAGCTGCTCACCCGTTATTTATTTTTTCGTTTTAAAAACATATTTATAAACCATTAATGCGTCTAAAACTTGACGTATATATCTACTGAGATTATTAACTAACTATATTGACCAAAAGAATCGAGATGCCAACACAAGGAAAGAAACAGCGAGACCAAAAAACAGTCGCAGAGGTCCCGCCGCAGGAAGCAGGATTCGTGCGGCAAACAGCAGAAAATATAGACTTGACAGTGGCCGCTTCAAGTTCATCCCCTTCAAATACCTCCGCAGACACCGAATATATCATCCGGAGAATGGAGGAAATGGGGAAGACAATGGAGAAGAGAATGGAGGAAATGGAGAAGACAATATCCCAAAAAGTAGATGCTATTAAAGAATCTATTGAAGGCAAAATAGAAGCGCTGAGAGAGGACGCCGACGCACATATTAAACGCACCAAGGCTCTGGAAACAGTTATGGAAGCCCACCAAATAAATTTCGTTCGAATCTACAATGAAGTAGAGGTTATCAACGTTAACCTAACTGCTGAGATGAAGGGAAACTACAAAGAAATCAATACGGAGCTCAGCGAAATAACGATGGAGCTTAAGCGAATCAATGAAGAACAGAAAGCCAAAATATTCGAGATGGAATATCAAAAACGCAAGCTGAATATTCGCATAGTCGGTCTGGACGAGTCAGTGAGATGTGCTCACCCTGAAGAGTTTGCCACAGAATTACAGAAAATCTTGGGAACAGAGATCCTTCCTAAAGTACCAGAGGTGGAACAGTGCTACAGATTGGGGACCCGATCCAGCGGCAATAACGCTAAGCCCAGAGTGATATTGGTTATCCTGCGCCAAGTCAGAATAAAATAAATGATTATTCGTGAAACTCGCAGGATGAAAGGCAATCTGAAATACATGGATGTACCAATACACTGCTTTGAAGATTATTGTCGTGATGTAGTGGACCTGCGTGCCAAGTTCAAGACGGTGATGTCTCAACTCTATCTGGAGGAATACAGACCCCTATTAACATACCCTGCAATACTTCGCATTGTCGATAAAAAAGGAGCAAGGGTTTTCCTCAACTCGCCTGAAGACGCAGCCAAATACTTGTCTGCACAACACGCAGGATAGTGTATAAATGGCCTTTTAATCTCTGTTATGCAAGGTCACCATATAGTATATTCTTTAATGAACCGAGGATTTGGGGCAGAGAGACCTACGTGCTCAGAGTTATTGAATGCTTTCCCCGTCGGGATTCTATTATTGCGGACATATTGGATTCAAAATTGGAACACTCCAGAACCTACTGGAACATTCGAACAATGTAAAAACGACATATTGGAATAATCTAGAACATCTAAAGCATTCTTTGATATAGGGAACATTCTGGTATAACAGCAATACGTGGTCAGTCATTCTACCAGAAGCCCCTCGGGGGAATAATCAAGAGCATCTAGATGCAGAACCACAGAACCATCATAGCAGCGGCCGGCTGAAAGATCATTCTACACAACGGATCATCGCCCACCCCGGTCAGGGGAAATGCTGCATATACGTATTTAAAAACTGCTTTTTATTAATTGGAAATATTTCCACTAATTTATAATTTAGATGTTTAAGCATAGCAAAGCTCTTTTAAGATCTAAGTTAATGTTCTCTTCCTTTTACTTGTTTTTTTCATCCGTTTTCTCTGATTTATTGAGGCTCTCTCTTCAGTTCAATACCTCCATATTATTCATGGGTTACTATAAATTACACAAGTTCATATAAAATGTAAGTGATTAGGGCATGATAATTGAAGCTTATTTTTGGTCTTTATTTTTAGTTTTATCTTATTTAAATTTTTATTTTACGGGAAAGTGGCCAAGCCACAGTCGACATTCTACTTATGGTAGAATTTAGAGTGTTAGATCCTATGGTATACATAGGAATGTTAAGGATAATTGGATCATTCTGGGATATCCGGTGGTGCAAGGGAGGGAGTCATACGCAAAGGTTGTGTTCATGGAACACAATCCTGTATGACTCTCGGTGGGAGGGAAGGGTAGGGGATTTTTATTTGTATTGTGGTATAATATGCCCTCATGTAAATATATCCCCCTCCCCTGTGTTCCCTTTACCTGTGCCCCCCCCCCCCCTCTCTGTGGAATAAGACACCCCCCTCCCCTGTGTCCCCAAACCTGTACCCCCTCCCCCCCATCTGACCTATCAAATGGGACCACACACCCCCTTTGTTGAACTATAAAGGGCTCTTCCCGACCACAATCAAGGCTTCTTACCTGGGTAATTTCAGCTGATCACCTGGGGCGAGAGCCTCAGCCATTCTCTCTATGTATTCTATCTGTTTGGTTAATAAACCTTGTTATTATCCAAGCCTCGGTTGACTGAGACATTCTTCATCAGGATATCCACAAATATCCCACAATTGGCGTCTACGAACTTGTGACGGACTTTTTGCGTCCTCCCGGCGTGCTGTATCATTCAACTATACAGAGAAAAGTGAGTATAATAGGATGGTCGACAAAATGTATGGAAAGGAATTGAAACCTTCCCGCTTTTCTCTGTGCCAGGTGAATATTACAGAATGTTGTCCAATATTGAGATCATGGCTGAGTAGAATAATGTGCATTAATATATCTGATCTGTATTGAGAATCGTTACCAGGGCGCGCGTGCACCTGGGTCCTTATCAGGAGGTTCTGAAAGGATGGGTTATATGTGCTAGTCCCAAAAAGTTTAGGCACAAAGGTTGACGTGCTATTCCAGGTCGAGTCGGAGCCGACCAAAAGTTAAGGCACACAATACAGGTTGTTGGATTGCTACCCCAAGTCTAATTCAGACTAAAATATAGGCAACAAGGCAAGAAACGTGGGCTTATTAGATGTGATATCCTTGAAAACGCTACTCTGTTAAAAAACGTTCTGTGATTCCTTTGCAAAGAGGCGGGAAGTAGGACCGAGAAGCTGATAGAATCATAATTAGAAATTACCAGAGTAGCGTCATAATATTCATTGTTTCAACCTCAAACTAAGCTCACAATCTTTTCCATTCCTGAAAACGATGTATTTTGGATTAAATTAACCAATTGATCAATACAGATAGCGGGAAGATGATCACGCGATGTCCTAGTTAGTACATGATTACGCGATGTCCCGGGAGTACGTAAATGTACATTAAACGGGACATCAGTCGCGGAAAGTACATTAAACAGGACGTTAGTCGCGGGTTAAGAGGCCGAGAGTATGATTAAAAGGTATATATAATCTAATATATCGCTGGTAAATTTCGAAGTCAGGTTCGGTCGTTATGATTTTAATAACGATGTGTAGTTATATATCAAGGGTATGAATGCCTTGTCGCAACAGATGTTGGTCGACTAAACGTAAAGCGATCCAATACAGTCAGATATACACACACGTTAACTTATATGTATTAATGTTTGTGTGTCTGTTTTAAGTCTCGTTTGTATGTGCACAAGTATTATAGGACCCATCGCGTTGCTTTATTGAGTCAAGAACCGGCTGCGGATAGCGCGACGAGCATTGAGAGACGAGTTACCGTTATACAAAGAATAACATTGAAGTGCAGTTCACGGGAACAAACTAGGATAGTAATTTCCGGATTCCGCAGAACACCGGCCCACGGGAACAACCATTTGGGGAAGTATAGTTTTATCGTTTCAGTTTGTTTACGTTTCACATATGCACAGGCGCGTTCATTCGGTAACAAAACGCTGGTATAGGAATTCCAGGCTATTGAGAGCTCGTGGAAATAAATACTGTATGAATTGCAAAGCGTTATTTCCGAGGCGAATGAGAACACACGAACGTCGCATGGAGCAATGACGTGACGCTATGCGCGCCGTGAAGTTATTATTTTATATTAAACTATCCATAAGCGAACGTAAAGTGTAATGTACCCAAGGCCAAGGGTGCGTGAAATCCACGTGTAGTATATGTTTTATTTGTATATGTATGTGCGCGCTGCTATTGGAAAATGTTGAGTTAAGGTGGCGAGATGCGGGTTGCTGACGACACGTAACGGATCCAACCCAACACAACAGCTGTCCCCGGTGAGTATAAAAATCATAAATATAGATGCATTGATTGATTGAAAACTTTATTAACAGATTGTAGAATGGGTACAATACAGCACAGCTCAATACACAATTGTTAAGGGGATGCAGACCAGAGAGAGACTTTAGTCTTGTTTACATCAGGGTCCCCCATTTTCAATACCAGATTTGTTTACATCAGGGTCCCCCATTTTCAATTTATCAGAACATATTATGACATACATGACATACAGATAGTCAGTACTGCTACATCTGTACATTTATGACATACTAGATTTGCAAATTCAGTACTTTTTGTGATACAAAAGGAGTCAAGAAAAGGGAGTCATTTGACGTAGAAACTGTACATATACACAACTATCATCTCAGTTACAGTAAATTACAACTATCTCAGATCACTTGAGTGTTTATGTTGCTTTAATTTACACATTATAAGTCACATAAAGCTAATTACAATGTCTGTTTCAGAATTATAATACATCTGTGGGCGTACCGGTCATACTGACCATGGGAGCTAAACAAACACTTCCGGTTCCCAATATATGGCAGTACAGGAATTGTCCACATAAACAGCGTTAGATTAGACTTTATAAGCTTTCAATGTTGAAAACTTGGAACACAAACAACATAGATTATGTTTAAAAGTAAGATGTTTAGGTTATATTCACTTGAGTTAATGTGTTTATCTAAAGAACCAATGAAAGATAACTAGCCCTTTCCATTGTAAGACATTTTTAAACATGATTCAAGGTGTGTGGGTCCACATTCATATGATGCTTGTGTACATGTGCGATATGATTGATAAATGATAAACACTATCATTGCATCCTAGGACAGGATGGATGAGAAATAGCTGATGTTTTGTTAGGCTCACAGACAGTCAAGGAGAACAGATGGTCTTGGAAAGGAGTGGAGAATTAACATGTGTTTGTATTTACAGATCTGGCTCTGAGGCGAGATGCAAAACAGTGAATGACTACACCCAAATTGTATCACAAAAGACAGAAAATCCAACAATTTGCATGTCAACCGAGAGACAGTGCAGAGCTGAGAGACAATCGATTGACCATTTGGAACAAATCTACATCCAAAACACCCACATGTAAATTTCTTCAGAGTGGGCACTTGGGAGACAAAGCAATGCAAATGCCTGCACTCGTGACCACAGACTTGATGAACTCACCTGGCGGTGGATGGCAACAGAGAACCACTTAATTAACATGAATTAGACACCGGTGATGAATTTGCAGTTATGAAAATCTACCTAACTCCCATACTAACAATAACTAACCAGTCGTTTTCATCATCTCTTTTCAAAAGACACATGAATTAGAGAAGTGCCCGAGATGAAAGATTAATGATGAAAACAACTACTTACAATCCCCTCCTTCTATTCTCTGTTTATAACCAATAACATGCATGACTATTCCTTAGACTATTCTTTTAACAACTAATACTTTCCATGACTGCAAAATTATCAACCACCAAAATTGAAACACAATTATCTAAATGTACAAGATATCAACAACATTGATCATTTAGCTGACACTTTTATCCAAAGCGACTCACAGGTTCTGTACGACAGGACATCAGGCAGGGCACACCTCTATCAGCTGAGTAACAATGGTCATCAAAGTGTTGAGTGCTACAGTGTAGATTAGTTTATTAGGACAAATGCATGACAGTAAGGTTAGATGACAAAACGAATGATTGTTTTTCATACAAAATTAACTGGCTACCTAGATTTTATGTTTTTTTCCCCACCCTATGCCATGATGAGCCACACTGAGATGTGAAGAACGCCAGAGAAGTCGTGGCGAGGTAAGTATCCTGAGGTACAGCCAACGCATCCTGAGGTAAGATCAAATTAAAATTTGACATCACAGACTATGAAGAAAAATAGCTATTTTATCTGATTCAAGATTTGGCCATTCATTTACTAATTTTATTTAAAGCCTAATGATAAGATTGTAGTGAATGTGACCTTCTTGACGTAAGGAATCACTGCTAATGCAATTGGTTTGCATTTCCTATTGTCAATTAAGTGATTCTATTTACAATGAATTGAATTAATCCCAAAATGATTTTCCACTTTAGCAGAAAGGCGTTGAATCATTTATGTGAGGAGTTTTCTAAGGCAGTGTTTATCACCCTCAGATCACGAATTGGTGAGAGGACAGGACGAGTGAGACGACGCGTGACCTGAGCGACCCACGACAGCATAGAACCACCAGAGACGCCGCCAAGGAGCTGCGGACACAACCAGAGGCGACGACAACAACCGTGGGAGAACCATCCAACCCAGCCCACAGACATCCCCAAGAAAGTGGAGCAGAGGACCACGAAGGAGACTGACCAAGGAGACACTGACGAAGAGGAGATCAACCTTTGACGGCCTCCACCCCGGCACTGCAGACCAAACCCATCACCTGCAGATGGGAACCAAAGCCCCGACCATCAAGGTGGATTCCCATGACAAGATTGTCATCCGTGTGAGAGAGAGCGTCCTACTGACTAGCCACTACACCGGCGGGCCCTCGCCCTCCATCAAGTGGTACCGCAATGACGAGGAGAGGACAACGAAACCAGCACAACACATTCAAAAACGCCCTGACCACCATGTCTCTGGGCCTGATGGGAGCCAAGCGTGAGCACAGTGGCGGATGTGTGGTGGTGATGGAGAGCAGCGCAGGCTCCAGGAAAAGAAGTCTACAAAACCACTATAGTTGACTGCTACAGGTGACCCTTGACAGAGAATGAACGGCGACCAGTGAATGTTCCCGACTGCATCGTCAAGAAGAGACATCATCAGAGACCTGTGAACCAAGAGACTTCTGAACACAGTGTCCACATTGTATATATTTATTTAATTTTTATGTGTTACTGTTTGGCCCTGCCACACGACCGACAGAGAACACCTTGTCAACAACGACGCAACATCATTCAGATTAATACCTTCACAAGCAGGAAACTTTTCACACAATTGTATGTATCTGCAAAACGATGAACTAGGGATGTGATGAAAAGAAATCAATGAGAAAACATTAACAATGGTTAGTAATAATGAGCTAAAATGTATTGCTGAAGGAAGAAGTGACCACATGATCACATTACATCACATTAGAATTACTTAGGTTACAAAATTGTATTGTCAGACAAGAAATAATCAGTTGTTTTATTCTCTCATAGAAGAAGACATGCAACGTTGTTTTGCACCTGTATGGTGAACCATTGATAGTATATGCACTAGAATTACATACAGAAGCGATGCATAAGACGTTTTATCTCCTCATTTATAGAGAAGAAATGGAGAAAATTGCCTGATTCTAAGTTAAAGACTAACAAAACTGAGGCAATCACAGATGAAAGTGACACTCAAACTCAGGGTAAATACAACTGGATCCTAAGTAATTTCATCAAGAATCATCATAAAACGTGCAAATATATATATATATATATTTTTGAACAGTTTCCCATAATCAATCATGTTAGTTTTATATTAACCACTAGGTTAACGGTTTTCAATTTTATTTTGACACATTAGCCACTAAGGTAATGTCTATTGTAAATATTACTAAGTTTGTATATGTACAACCATGACATAACCATGACATTAGCTCCCCTGAGTCACGACATGAACGACTGAAGGTATGCCAAGATATTTGCACAGCGATAGCTTCTAATGATTATGTTAATTGTTGTTTGATATCAGAGATGAGGACCACTCATTGATATAGGTATTTTGAGCGATTAAAAAAAAGAAAAGGGTGATATCTATTCCCACATCTCTGATATCAAAATAACACAGACCGCAGTCCAGTCGATCATGTCATGAATCATGTATGTAAATAATTCTATTAATCATGTATGTAAATAATTCTATTTTTAAACTATTATCCCCACTTTTACCTGTTCCAAACAATCCTGGTATATTATACATTAATCTCACCCACATTATAAGAAAGAAAAGTGAGTATTGTGGTATAATATGCCCTCATGTAAATATATCCCCCTCCCCTGTGTTCCCTTTACCTGTGCCCCCCCCCCCTCTCTGTGGAATAAGACACCCCCCTCCCCTGTGTCCCCAAACCTGTACCCCCTCCCCCCCATCTGACCTATCAAATGGGACCACACACCCCCTTTGTTGAACTATAAAGGGCTCTTCCCGACCACAATCAAGGCTTCTTACCTGGGTAATTTCAGCTGATCACCTGGGGCGAGAGCCTCAGCCATTCTCTCTATGTATTCTATCTGTTTGGTTAATAAACCTTGTTATTATCCAAGCCTCGGTTGACTGAGACATTCTTCATCAGGATATCCACAAATATCCCACAGTATATATGTATGTTTTTAAGCTCGGCTCTCAACGGGACCTCACTAGTGGGATGTATATCTATTATTGCCTCGCACTCTAGAAGCATTACCAAAAATTACACAACAACATGTATAGATTATGGCTAGTTTGAATATAATGATATGGAACACCGGGGGAATAAATAACCAACTCAAACGCAAAAGCGTGCTCACACTGATGAAAAAAGAACATGTGGACATTGCTCTGCTAAGCGAAACGCACATTCTAGAGAAAGACATAGATAAATTAGCGGACAACACATACCATAATATTAGTCACTCTTCTATTGGTACGAGAACTCGGGGTGTAGCCATAGTCGTTAAGCGTAAGTTGAATATTGTACTAAAGGGAGTATGGTCTGATGTAGAAGGTAGGATAACTATAGCTAAGATTGAACATAAGAACAGGAAAATAGCGTTGGTAGCGGTATACGCCCCAAATGTGTACGAAGAAGATTTCTTCACTACACTAACCAATGCAATGTTAGACATTCCCGATTACTCATTTATTGACTTGAAACTTGAAACTTGAAACTAATAGGTGCGGATTTTAATGCCATCTGGAACCCAAGGATGGACAAATCTTACCTCGCCTTTTCCAGCGAACAAAAGAATTCATCGAAGGCATTAAAGGATTGGTCGAAGATTACAGGTGTAAATGACTTATGGCGGTTACTTAATCCCACAACCCGAAAATACTCTTGTCGATCTGCGAGACATACTACATTATCCAGAATAGATTATGTCTTTGCATCACAGAGAATATTTGATAATTATGAAGTGGAAATGATACCCAACGCACTATCAGATCACTGTTATTTACTCCTTAAAGGTACATTTGGTATACTATCCTCCCGAGGCCCAAGATGGCGATTTAACTCGTTGCTGCTTAATAACAAGGAATTCATTACATAACTCAAAGAAGCTCTTATAGTATTCCAACGGGAGAATGCAAACTCGGTGCAAGACCCCAGAATAATATGGATGTCGGTAAAGGGAATGATCAAAGATTTCACGGATAGCTTTTCCTCCAAAATGCGCAAGAATCAATGCACAAAACTGGCTGAGCTGGAAACACTTTACTCAACGTTATTTAATTCTCTAAAATACAACAATTCAACTCGACTAGAGAATCAAGTTAACGTACTAAAAATAGAGATCAATGCCATATACAGACAACAATCGGAAATACAAATACGTAGCACAAGACAACAGCAGTACTCCCATGGTTCCAAACCCAGTCACCTATTAGCCATGCGTTTAAGAATTAATGCAAAATTTGCAGATATAACTACCATTAGAGCACAACAAGTACTTGTAACAGATCCTGTAAAAATAAACGATACATTCAAAGAATTCTACTCCGACTTATATAAATCAGAAACGACCTTCGATCAAAACAAAATGGACACATTTCTTAATCAAATTATTCTCCCTAAACTTTCAGAGGATGACGCTAAACAGCTAGAAACACCGATCACACTAGAGGACCTCAAGAAGGCCATAACCGCAACCGCAATGCAAAGTGGTAAGGCTCCTGGAAGAGACGGTTTCCCATCAGAAATTTACCTTTCTTGTTGGGACATAATTGGCCCCTTATTACTAAATATGATCTTATACTCAGTCAAAGAGGGGAACTTCCATAAGAATGACAATATTGCACTCATAACAGTCCTCCTTAAAAAAGACAAAGACCCCAACGAGTGCGGTAGTTATAGACCTTTAAGCCTCCTCGGAACCGATATCAAACTGTACTCTAAGGTATTAGCCATCAGATTACAAAAGCATATGACGTCTTTAGTTCACATGGACCAAACTGGCTTCATAAGAGGCCGCCTGATCACTGAAAACATAAGACGAATACTGCACGTACTAGATGCCGACAAGGAGGACACCATACCTAAAGCGATGCTGTCCCTGGATGCTATGAAAGCCTTTGACAGGCTGGAAGGTCGTATCTATGGGCAGTACTAGAAAGGATGGGGTTAGGAAAAGGATTCATCGATATGATTAAAGTATTATACAAAGACCCATCGGCCATGATTACCTGATTCTGACCATATGCGGCATTATCTGCCTCTCGCTGCATGAAGTATCATCCCCCCCCCCCCCTCCCCCTTCCCACACCCCCCTTATCCCTTTCTGCTGTGGAACAGACCAAGGCCAAGGTCAACGCGGAGGAGTTGACTCTCCGGCGATGTGATTTCTGGGAAAGAGGAGACGAACTGTACTGTCTGGAAGCGATAAGATTGATGAGGCCCCCCTATCGGGATTTAAGATAAATTGGCCGAAGTCGGCTTTCCTTCCACTTAACACCCCTGCAAAAAAAGATACAACCCTCCCAGGAGAGATACCGATGGTAAAACATTTCAGATGCTTGGGAGTGGAAATATTCCCCACCATAAGACAAACGGTGAAGCACAATTACACAAAAATCCAAAACAAAATCAAAGACGACCTTGATAGATGGGCAAAACTTAAAAACACAGTACAAGCACGGATATCAATAGTTAAGATGGATGTACTACCTAGAATCAACTTCTTCAGTTCAATGCTACCGTTACCCCCTCCAGAGGGTTACTGGAAAAGATTACACTCCTCCACATACAAATTTATTTGGAATAACAAACCACCACGTATAAAAAGATCCACCGCACAGAGAAATAAAGCAGATGGTGGCATGGCATTTCCAGATTTTTTCCAATATTTTAAGGCGTACACATTAAGACCATTGACAACATGGTTTGACCCCCAAGCATTAGTATCCTGGAGAAAATTAGAAGAAAACATAGTAGCCCCACATAGACTGAAGGACATAGCATACACTAAACTACCAATCAAGCACTGTGAACGAAAATTTGGCCCCATAATTACTCATGCGATCCGGATATGGCGTGAATCACAAAAAAATAATCCTAACCCACATAAATGGCACAATCATACTCCCTTATTCAATAACAATGCACTCTTAATTGAAAAACGACCTATAAGATTCCCTATATGGGAAGAGCAAGGCATACACTCATTAGGGGATGTTTTTAACAAACAGGGCTTTTGTAGTGATAAAGAAATACGCAAAAAATGTAATCTCACCAAGTCCACATGGCTTTTTTACAAACAGTTACAGCTATGTTTGAAGTCTCACGGTGTTCCATTAGACAGACCAATTGAACACCACAGATACCACAAATTCTTCTACGAAAGAGAGACATCGAGAGGTTTTGTTTCAGAATTTTATCATCAATTACTAACGTCCTCGTATGAAACCCTCCAACTAGACTCTGTCTGGAGGAGGGATATACCAGACCTGGAAAATGACTTTGATTGGCAAGGAGCCTGGGCAAATGTCCGACTTACATCAAGGAACCCGGATCATCAACAAATCAATCTTAACTATATTCACAGGACATACTTGACTCCTATAAGACTGTGCCGAATGGGGCTTAAACAAGACTCCAAATGCTCCCAATGTACAAATGGGGACGAAGGGACATTTATGCACATGTATTGGGACTGCTCACCAGTTAAGGCATTCTGGAAAGATGTGACCCAACAAATATCAAAACTCGTATCTTGGAATATACCTGTACACCCCTCGGTATTACTATTGAATGATGTTTTTGAGTTTGCAGTGAATCCACAGCTAAAGAGATTGGTTTTATCAGGTATCACAGTAGCTAAAAAGCTGATCGCATCACGCTGGTTTCAACCGGAAAAAATGTGCCGTAAAGTTTGGTTTCTTACATATCTCGATGTGATTTATCAAGAAATATCTACAGCAAGAATTCTGGGTCTCAATGAATCCAAAATGTCAATGTGGTTAGAAGTGGTGGAGAGAATAAAAGCTAGCTTATAATGGTAGTGTCTGGTTAGGTGCGAGGGATAGTGGAGGTACTTCTCAAGGTGGGGTCCGGGAGGGGGGGGTTCGAGCTGGAGCATATGTGTGTAGGTTTTTTAGATAACAGGTATTAGGGGTATATCTTATATAAGACAATTAACTAAAATGTGATCTCATTGGATGTGCCCTGACAATTAATGCTTGTATATCTTATCGTGTGTTGTCATGTTTGTTTATGTGTTTGTTTAAAAAATAATTAAAAAAAAAATACAAAAAAAAAAAAATAATAATATAACATATAATATGCATGTAATAAATAGTTTGTTAATAAACTCTGTTACTGGAAAAATTTTCACTGTGCTCCTAAATTTAAATTTTATTTAGGAGCACTTGTGCTCCCTGGGAAAAAGGTTAGCGTAGAGCCCTGTATATAGTAATAATAATAATACATGGCGATATACTAAAAAGCTATTTCAAATTTTTGGCTGGTAAAAAAATCTGCCTGGCTGGTAGTTTTTTTAATCTACCAGCCACCTTGGCTGGTAAGCCAAAAAGTTAATTTTGTTCCCTGCATGTACAAACACACCCACTCTATCTATATCTCTCTTCGAGCACATGTCATCATCATCAAACCTTTATTTAATTCTTGGGAGAACAAACAGTAGGGTTGTAAAAAAAAGTGTAAACATCTTCAAATCATTATTAATATAATTTATATTAATATAGGCTATTCAATTGAATTTCCTGTGAGCTAACCTCAAAAGTGAAAGTGGCAGTAGCATCAGAGGAGTTTAGTCCATGGTTCCGTCCCACTAGTGGTAGAAGCCCTGTTTACCACGAGCAACCTAGTGGTGTCTCACCTGCGGTAGTGAGAGGAGATGAAGGAGCCCCCCTCCCAGCAGCAAAGCAAGAGGGTCTAAAAAATACACCTTCAACATAGTATAATATTTGTATTGCGTTTTTGAAGAGGACAATTGAGTAACGCTTTAGTTTTCAGACACAAGGGTTAAGAGTAGTTTTGGACTTTGTGCGACGCCTGAGTGATTTCCCCAGCCGTTTCTTTACCCATGTATGTCTATGGGAAAAGGTATGTTTGCCCCTAAAAGTGTCACGTGACGATCAATACCGAGATTGGCTACTCGCTCAAAATGTTTCACAGCCCCGGTGGCTTGGTATCCGGTGTTGTGAATCCACGTCTTCCTTCTTTTGGTGATTCAATTTTATCTGACAAGGACGTGCATTAGGTGCATGTTTTTATTGCTAAACAAACATGCAACTAGCACTCTCAAAGCTGACGGTACTCTGTTCACATTTCCAAAATGTGTAATAGTGGCAAATGTCGTTACAGACTATTGAATAAAGTTTGAGGAATGGTAACCCATTAAATCCTACTTTTCAAGGACTTTCCAGTAAATCATAGTGTCCTTTTTCTTCATTTTCCCAGATGCACCATGCACCAAGGATCCAGCTGATTACTGCCAATCTGGAGGATTCTGCTCTTCACTTGTGCCACCGATTCATTGACCTTTTGTGGTGTGGTATGTTTTGATTTGACTTAGTAATACACTGTATAGTTGGGATTCTGAATTAAACAGTATAATGTTCACACATATTATGGAGCCCCCAGGGGTCGGGAGAATATTGTGGAAAACAATATAAAACTGAAATGGTAAAGCTAAAAAACTGTAGACCTGACCACAACCCCCTCGGTTCAACAGCACAATATGTTGCTTTACTACTTGGCCATTATGTTATGTTCAATGGACTGCACTTATATATAGCAATAGCGCTTTTATCCAAAGCGCGTATGGCCTCTCATTCACCTATTCACACACATTCACACACCAATGGTGGCAGCTGCCATGCATATTGATCCATAAATAGTGTTTAGATTGTACTTCTATAGGTTTTTAACTTTACATACTGTATTTAAACATTACATTTGAACAAACACTGCAAGCTAAAGTGTCGTATATTTCTAAATGAAAACATGAATAAAGCAAACTATAAATGTACCAAAATATTGAGTTATAAGAAAGAGCCGGAAAAACACCATGTTGGTAGAAAGAGGGTAGAGCCAAGTCGACTCTCCCATCACCCCAACAGATGGCTGACCTTAAGATAATTACTGGGCCCTCCAGGCTATATTAAGATAAGGCAGGAAGGACTCTAGCTAAAAGAGGAACAAAAGCTTACTCAAGAATGACCCATTTGCCCCCACCGGTCGAACCTATTTGGTAATAACAGACAGAAGGAAGGAACTAAAACAAACTGAAAATAACAGTGAGATCAAAAGGTCATATTTACCCTAAGTAAGGGATTTCAGGTTACGACATGGCAGAATGGTTAGGGGACAGAGTAAAAGGAGTGGTAAAAAGAGCCTCTCAGATAGACGAGTCAGCAGCACTCAAGTAAGGCCAAATGTTCAAAATGCATCCAGGATATAGAAAAAACTAATAAGGTTACATGTAGGCATAAACTCTTAGAAACTATTAGAATAACTTAGTCACAATAAAGAAAAGAAACTCTTAAAGCTAGAAGGTAAAACTATACTGTATTGGTCAAATGTTCATCAGGAAAATAAGGTGTTCTATTAAAGAACGGATATATAGGGTTTGTTATCTGGGCACTGTCTGGAAAAGTAGTCTGGTTCTTATCTAGACTATGTAAACCTTTTAGTCATAAGCATGATGTTGTATTACTCAGTGAAAACTACCCTCTCATTAAGTAATGATTAAAGTGTCAGCAGATTCAAACTGTGAAAACCGTTGTCAGAAGACCCAGGAAATTGTGTAACATATGGTCACAGGACACCCTCAGACAAGTTCTGCTGGAATGTGACAGGAATAGGCAGGGTCTCCCCGTCCCTCTCGCTCTCTGTCTCCCCCTCCCTCTCTCTCGCCCCCTCTCTCTCTCTCCTCTGATAAAAAGGGCAAATGGCGACTCATGAGAGACAGGACTCACACCAAAAGGGGACCTGGAGAGACAGACAGACCTGGAGCGACACACACACCCGGTGACACTCAGAGGAGACGGAGAAAGATCCCTGCAGAGCCAAGCCGTGACACAGAGGGACTGAGACCCAATGACAGAAGATCGCTTCGCAGCAGGAGATCCTGCCACGGAGAGAGATGAAATCAAGCGCTCCTTGCTTGAGCGCTGAGACTGAGGAGACCAGGTTGTCTTGACAACCTGAGACAGCGAACAGCACCGAGAGACGACAACAGCCAAATGAAAGAGACAATTAGATTGAACCAAAGAGACGATATACTGTTTTAATTCCTAAAGCTGTTTTATTAATAAACACCGCCGCCCGTTGATTTTGACCATATCGTCAGTCTCCTCTTACTTGAAACCGAACATCTGAAAATACCTAAAACCATGCAGAGGAAAGGGTGAAATAGAACACTATACGATCAATGAACTTAGATAAGAGATACATGAATGAAGAAAAGACACTTCAATTGGTGCCATGACCCGTCCTGCATTTTGGCCAGTACCGGTTGAGAAACGACAGCAGCCACTTCTCAAGGACACGGAGAGGTTCTCTCCCCCTCATCGATGCTCTCTACGACTGAGGACTGAGGATCGTCACCGTTGCGACCGAGGCCAGTGGGAATAGGTAAGTAGTACTAATGTGTTTAAGATTGGTAAATGGTCGAAGCAGTCTCGCATTTTGGGGTTGCTATTGCATTAGGTAGAAATGAGTTGTAAATGGACCGGGATACTGTTGGTGTTGGAGGGGTACCGGGGTCCAGGTTTCACAACCTGGCTCTGGTCTCAGCCACACACCGGCGCTGCACTTAGAGATGTTCAGTTAAGATGCCTATAATTGGTACAAGGCCAAGTGAGGAGAGGAAATAGATGTCTGTATTTAGTTATATCAGTTTAGGGGATAGGCTTGGGATTAGGTAAATTATTTGAGGGTACCGGCGTAGGAGCAGTAGAACGGAGATTAGTCACAGATAGCGGGAAGTGGGACTGTGCGTGACGTAGTGGTTCATAAGAAGGGTAAAGAGGAGTAGTCAGATCTTAAAGAGTAGTAAATAGATAAACCGTGGTGTAGCACAGGGCAGCCTGGTTCCACGAAGAGAAAAGAGAACAGAAAACGGAGTGTAGAGTAGTATAGGATAACCGTGGTGAAGTTCAGGGATAGCCTGGTTCCGCGAAGAGAAATAGAGAACAGGGAGATAATTGGTTGCTTTTTTTCCGCGCCATCATTCGCGGACTTCACTCTTAGAATCGGCACGTATAACAGACGAGTTTAGAAAGACGTTTTCATACAGATCTGTTGTAGTGTGACCCGACGGAATCTGCTTAAAAAATTCGCCTTTGGTACGGATTTTTGAGAAGGTATTTGGTCGATTTGGGGGTGAGACAGGTAAAAGCTCCCCAAACGGCGCTGAATATGAAGATTGAGAGGCTGAGAAGAGGAATGATGGGGGGGGGGGGGGAAAGTAACCTTTGGAGATAATGCACTTGTGGGAGAAATGCGTGGGGTAACTGCACAGGGGATTAGAAAATAGGAGGATATTGTGTGAAATGGGCAGCAAATGCGTGTAGGATAAATGTGGGCTAATGAATGGTGTTTATGAATGGGACATTGTTTTGCTTGGTATATGTGTTTAAATGGATGGATGTTAGGAGCTCTGAGTAAATGTCAAGGTATTTTTTGTATTATTATGAACCAGCTGGTGGCCAAGGCTGCAACGGAGAAACCACACCCCTGTCCTGCCAGCATTAGCTGGCGCGACGGGACTAGCGTGTGGACGCGGTGTTGCGTTTTCGAGTGAATTGAATGAATGACATGTGAGATGGAACCTAGGAGATGTGGAATGTGCGTTGAAATTTTTCAAATCGGGGCTGTAGAAATTTAAAAGTAATGTAGTAAAGATCAAAGAAAACGGGGATTTTAGAGCTGGTGACGTCATAGGGAGCGTCGGAGCTTGGGGTGCGTTAGATTTGGAATAACGGGGCTAGATCGGGAGCGTTAGATTTATAATACGGAGCCGGCCGGGGCCAAGCGGGCGAGCATGCTAGAATGAGGATAATAATATAGGTTCTGTAAACGGGGGTTTAATAGGATTAAAGTTGTGTTACGGGGTGTAGCTGGGGTTGTGTAAACGTCGCGATGTGTTGTGCCGCTCGAGTCAACAGGACTGGGCCGTTTAGGAGGAGTGGTGTTGGATGCTAAGCTAAGCTAATAGGAGCTAGCTGTGCTAAGCTATCGAAGCTAAGATGCTAAGCTACCTGTGCTAAATAGCATGATTGAACTCTCGGGGAATCTCGCGTGTTGCTACTCTTTGCTAGTGCGGGATCTTAGAGAGGCGATGGACAGTGTCTTCCGGTGTAGAGGGTTCTGGGAATTGTAGTTTTGTGGTTGAGGTGGAACGTCGAGTTCCCGTCTTGGGGTGGTTTACGTAATGACGCACTTGCGGGGGAGGCGTGGCGCCTCCTACAGGAAGTGGTGAGGCTGTAGTGCGTTGGTGATGATGAGCGTACGTTCCAGTGGAGGGCGCTGTTGCCTCTCTTATAGTTTCGCCTTTACAGGGGACGGGGTGCAGCAAACAATAGAGATCAGTTGTGATTATTATAGGTTTTGAAGCGCGGCAATCTGTGGGGATTTGTAAATTCTTTATATTAGGTTTTTTCTGTTGTTGATGATGGGTGTGTTTACTGGTTTGATTATAGGTCTGTATTTGTTATGGGCCAGGGGTAATGGCGCTGGTGGGATAGTATGGGATAGATGTGTGAGTTTGTTTGTGACTTTGGTTGCATGAAAACCCCCCCCCCCCCCCCCCTTTTTCCTCTGTCTCTTCCTCCCTCGTTCACACTCCTTCCCTCCCTCCCTCCCTCCCTCCCTCTCTCCCTCCTTCCCTCCCTCCCTCCCCCCCCCCCCCGACCCCCCCCCGCCCCCCTCCGCTCTATCCCTGTCTCCCGGCTTAACTTTGTGAGGGGACAGGTGCACAAAGGGAGTTTTTGTTTAGTATAGATTGCCTGATTGATTGATTGATTGAAGGATTTTGTTAACAGACTGTAGAGTGGGTGCAGTACAGTGCAGCTCAATACACACAATTGTTAAGGGGATGCAGACCGGAGAAAGACTTTCGTCTTGTTTACATCAGGGTCCCCCATTTTCAATTCATCATGGGCGTGGAGTATTGGTTATATTAGGATAGTGTTACTTGCTAAAATAGGATTACATAAGGATAAATAGGATATTCATGGTTATTCTTTTGGTCTGATTAAAGTTAAGGTTGATTTAGACGGTTTTGGTAGTAGTTAATGTTGCATTGTGTGACCCCCCCCCTTTCCTCCCCTTAGTCCCTGGATCCCTGTATCCCTCCCTCCTTTTTTTTCTTTTCCCTTCCCTGTCTCTCCTTGTATTTCGCCATCCCTAGATTGCGGCGTGTGTTGTGGGCATTTGGTTGTAGGTTTGTTTGAACTACGTTGTTATTGTGTGTGTGAAGTAGTGATATTCTTGGTGTGGTAAAAGCTTGGGGTGTTTCCGTTCAGGTTCGAAACTGAGGGGAGGACGCTTTGGGCTGTGAGTTGACGGTTCGTTGTGTGTTCAGAGAACTGGGTGAATATTGCGGTGGCATAGTGCGGGTGTCCATGAAATTATTAACGTGGCCAGCTGTACTATGTGTCGGTCGGGGTTTTAGTGATCTAAGTTGCTAAAAGTTTATTGTTTTCCCTGATTAGGTGGTTGGTAGCAGTAGCAACACTGATTAATTTTTATTAAGTGTTGTGGGGGGTAATGGTTGTGTGTAAGGATGTATGAAATTGATGTGGTATGAGAAGTGTGTGAAGCAAAAGCGAATAATACATTTAGTCGATACGCTAATCGGGCATTTAAAAGTAAGAAATAAGGTTAGGATGAACAGATTCATCAAGCAAAGAGAGATTAGAATCAGATGAAGGACCAGGTTTACAAAGGATTATTAGACAATGGATAGGAAGGGGATTAATGATTATATTTCCCAGGAAACTAGGAGGAGAGAGCACACAGGGGATTGGAAAACCAGTGTTCCTGTTGAAGGAACGGACAAAAAACAAGATAAGCTGTATCGTTATTTTTTCAAGCAAATCACACTGTGTCTCTTTAAAAATATTAGTATAGTGTTGCCCGACATTTCCAATGCGTAACGAAGAGTGGAAATAATGAGGGAAATGCCACTGTATTAAGTCTGGATTTCTGCTTTCTTTCTGTACAGGTGCTCGGCCGGACAGGTGCTCTAAACGACTTCCATAACCATCTAGGGAAAACGGCCATGCGCCTTGGTATAAGTATGAATGATAAGCCAATTATCAATCCTTGTCTGCACAGTAAAATTTTGACAGTGTGAGTGTTTTAACTCAAGTAAGTAGAAAATAGTGTAAGACGGAGAAATTTGTTTTTTCAAACGGTGATTACAAGAGAGTGTTGAAAGTGGAATGAATGACAGTAACATAGGAAGTTCACTTTAGTGGGACATTTGATAGGAACAACTGAAGCGTTAGATGCAATAACAATAGAATAACAACAACGACAATATGGAAGAGGGCCTTAGTGATCGGGCCATTGGGGGGAGTAGGCCGAGGGCCTCTGCAGACATTTCCCAGATAGACTATACCAGTGATGATCTGATTGATTTGAATATGGACTTCTCTCATGTGACCAGTACGACAGAAGGACTTGGAATGATGACTTTGATTCCAACACAGGGGAGTGAACCAGGGACAACGGTGTTACTCCAACCAGAACCGATTCAAGCTGGAGTGTCCATTGCAGGCGACTGCGGTTTAACCAAGGGGCAGAAAAAGAGACTGAGGTTACAGCCGTCCCACGAAGTCCACTCTGGCCGGAGGGCTGGAACTGAGACCGACAGCAGGTATGGAATACACGAACAGTTTCTACAGCCCACCCAGGGACGGCAAGCCGCCGGTGCTGAGATGGGGGAAGAGGCAGCATACTATAGACAACAGAGAGCGTTTGTAACAGCGTTCGAACAACACGAGGCAGTTCATCGAGATCTGATGAAGATACAGCTGGAGATCGGTCAAGCCGCACACGAGACTCAGAGACTGGGACGAGAACTGGCGAGAAAGACTGTGCTACTAGAAGCGACAGCTGTTGAGATCATGCTTCGGGCGTCTGACCTAGGCCGCTGTGATCAAAGAATGCCCTGTGCTCTGTTGCCCGGACAGGGAACTGGGCCGCAACAGGGTGAACAGAACCGCAGGAGGGGTGAGTTTCCAGGCCCCTCCCAACAAGAGAAGGCCCGAGGAGAGGCAGCAGAAAAGGACAGGTATGCCCCTCTCTCCTCCAGGCAACAGGACATGCGACCAGAGGACAGGAGAGGGGTGGACCTGGCGAGGACTGTGGGGGGCCAGCCGAGAGACTGTGGTAAACTGGGTGAACTGGAACCCCTGGGATGGCCGGCGTCGGCTGTGTGCTGGGGTTGTGGGGAGGTTGGCCATTTCGCTCGGTCATGTTACAAAGGGTGGAGGCCTCAGCGAACGTCCAGAAAGATGTGGAGAGTTGGGACATTGTCAGAGGGGGTGTCTGCATAGGTCATAGGTTAATTAAGAGCAAAGCGGAAATGCACAAACAAAGTCTTTTGGGTGCTCGGGAAAATAGAGTTATTAATAAGTTAAAATGGGAAGAAGGACTGATTGGAACAAAAAATAGAATAAAAAAATATATAGGAGCGTTGATACATTAGATTATGAGTGGAAGCGACTAAAATGGATGTGCAACTAACAGGGAGAGATGAAATGACTGACAGATGCATGAGCCAATCGTACTAACAGTTAATTAATAGACAAATCATGGGTTTTCCTTTTTGCTACAGTGTGTCTGATCAACTCTTGCTGTGGCGGTGAGGAAAACGTAAGGGAGAATGGTATGGTGGACGATTTTTGGTATCTCCCACCTGTGCAGCCTGGCCCGGCTGCACAGATTGGAGAGAGAGAGAAAAATGGTCACCGCAATGGCTCTTGTGGTCATGTGAACTCTGAACCAGACGGTGTCAGAGAAGGGTTAAACAGTTGGGTTTTAGACAGGAACAATGGAACATATAATATTAGACAGAGTTAGAAACAAAGGACTATTTATAGTAGTGATTACAATACTTGATCAAAGGGTGGTCAAGATTAAATTAAAAAAAAAAAAAAAAAAAAAAAAAAAAAAAACAACAACAACAATATTATTATTTCATTACTTATTTTATTTCTTTTTGGATTTCTAATTTTGCTGTCTTAGTTTTGCGGGGGTATTTATGCCTCTGGATGATAGTTTAATTCTGTTGGATGGGTGTGTAGCATGTAGGCACTCACAGTTTTTTTTTTTTTTTTTGTTTATTTTTGATTTTCTTTGTTTTTGGTTGACTATATTTTTTTTAGGGACTGGCTGGCTGGGGGGGTTCTCTCGCCG
This sequence comes from Notolepis coatsorum, assembly GCF_963971535.1. Lineage (NCBI taxonomy): Eukaryota > Metazoa > Chordata > Actinopteri > Aulopiformes > Paralepididae > Notolepis > Notolepis coatsorum. The sequence continues at coordinate 90,110,006 of NC_140174.1, read as the reverse complement.
GTCAGGGATAGCAGGTGGTGGTGACACAGCGAGACTGGTAGGAGGTCTGATATAATGAGCTGGAAACTGAGAACGGACGGGAGCTGGTTCATGGTTTGTTTTCCGCTCATTGAGGCTCCAGATGTAGAATCTGGAGGGTTGTGTCACTTTTTGGGTTATGATAAGTGTTGGGGAAACATATTTCTCTGCCTATAAGAAAGCTCTGTAGGTTGTTGGTCGCAAATTGGCCGGACAGTGTTCATGTAGAGTGCAGACATGTGAAATTGATGATTGACTTAGGGAAGACTCTGCACCGGCTTGTTGAAAGCTGGCGGAGTGTGTGTGATGTGTGTTTAAAGGGACTGTGGTTTGTTGACCATGCACATAGGATCTGTTGGTGGTTGGCCTCGTCTAGAGCTGACTGTCCGGACCGAGGAGCTGTCGGGAAACGAGGTAATTGAAAGTGAAATGATGGTTATTCCACTGTCAAGGGTGGAGGTAGTTGTGTTGATCTTAAGATATTTGATCTAGTAAAACAGTACAGCACAAAAAGAAATGAGACAAAGATGATTTGATTGAATGCTAACGTAAGAAGCTGTGAAATACATAGATAATGAATTGGAGAAAAATGTATTGTCAAAATGCAGAACAGTAGAGAATGTATCTGCGAAAATAACTGTTTCCAATCTATTGTGTGTTTTGTAAATAATAATCCAAAATGCAAAAAGGACAGAGGGAAAATCGATTCCTTCTGTGGAAAATCGGAGCAGTACCAGAGACCTGCATACAACGAAGAAAGAGGCGGTGGTTAGCACAAGATACAACAAGAAGAAAACGGTCAAAAACGAGTTAGCAGTAAAGGCCTTAGGAGGTTTAAACAGGGATAACTGACAGGGATGAAAGCAAAGGAATTGAGGCCTCAGTGGTCTTTTTAAGGAGTACAAATGATTTATGTTGCTTGTTTGAATTTCCCTCAAATGTTTAGAGAGTTAATCTTTTAGTGGTGTGATGTATTAATCTTTTCTTGCAGAGTCCATTACACAAAATAGACATTTAAGCTAAGTACATGGATAAATATAGTCTTAAACGAAAAGAAGCTGAGAATGGTACGATCATCTCTTTGCATAGAGAGACGGACCTAGACTGGATGTCATAATAATAACTGATAATGTATATAAACTGTGAAAGGAGGAAAAGGTAGGTGAAATGATGATTTTGTAACTGTACAGATGGAAAGGGTTTTGTAGTTCGATTTGGGGAAATTTTGGATTTTTTTGAAGATTTTAGAAAATATTAGCAAAAATTATGAGAATGATTTTAAACATGTTTAATTTAGAATATTAATGTTGTATAGGAGGTTATTAAACCCCCTAAGGGTGGATTGTCGTATATTTCTAAATGAAAACATGAATAAAGCAAACTATAAATGTACCAAAATATTGAGTTATAAGAAAGAGCCGGAAAAACACCATGTTGGTAGAAAGAGGGTAGAGCCAAGTCGACTCTCCCATCACCCCAACAGATGGCTGACCTTAAGATAATTACTGGGCCCTCCAGGCTATATTAAGATAAGGCAGGAAGGACTCTAGCTAAAAGAGGAACAAAAGCTTACTCAAGAATGACCCATTTGCCCCCACCGGTCGAACCTATTTGGTAATAACAGACAGAAGGAAGGAACTAAAACAAACTGAAAATAACAGTGAGATCAAAAGGTCATATTTACCCTAAGTAAGGGATTTCAGGTTACGACATGGCAGAATGGTTAGGGGACAGAGTAAAAGGAGTGGTAAAAAGAGCCTCTCAGATAGACGAGTCAGCAGCACTCAAGTAAGGCCAAATGTTCAAAATGCATCCAGGATATAGAAAAAACTAATAAGGTTACATGTAGGCATAAACTCTTAGAAACTATTAGAATAACTTAGTCACAATAAAGAAAAGAAACTCTTAAAGCTAGAAGGTAAAACTATACTGTATTGGTCAAATGTTCATCAGGAAAATAAGGTGTTCTATTAAAGAACGGATATATAGGGTTTGTTATCTGGGCACTGTCTGGAAAAGTAGTCTGGTTCTTATCTAGACTATGTAAACCTTTTAGTCATAAGCATGATGTTGTATTACTCAGTGAAAACTACCCTCTCATTAAGTAATGATTAAAGTGTCAGCAGATTCAAACTGTGAAAACCGTTGTCAGAAGACCCAGGAAATTGTGTAACATATGGTCACAGGACACCCTCAGACAAGTTCTGCTGGAATGTGACAGGAATAGGCAGGGTCTCCCCGTCCCTCTCGCTCTCTGTCTCCCCCTCCCTCTCTCTCGCCCCCTCTCTCTCTCTCCTCTGATAAAAAGGGCAAATGGCGACTCATGAGAGACAGGACTCACACCAAAAGGGGACCTGGAGAGACAGACAGACCTGGAGCGACACACACACCCGGTGACACTCAGAGGAGACGGAGAAAGATCCCTGCAGAGCCAAGCCGTGACACAGAGGGACTGAGACCCAATGACAGAAGATCGCTTCGCAGCAGGAGATCCTGCCACGGAGAGAGATGAAATCAAGCGCTCCTTGCTTGAGCGCTGAGACTGAGGAGACCAGGTTGTCTTGACAACCTGAGACAGCGAACAGCACCGAGAGACGACAACAGCCAAATGAAAGAGACAATTAGATTGAACCAAAGAGACGATATACTGTTTTAATTCCTAAAGCTGTTTTATTAATAAACACCGCCGCCCGTTGATTTTGACCATATCGTCAGTCTCCTCTTACTTGAAACCGAACATCTGAAAATACCTAAAACCATGCAGAGGAAAGGGTGAAATAGAACACTATACGATCAATGAACTTAGATAAGAGATACATGAATGAAGAAAAGACACTTCAAAAGTTTTAAATCATTTGAATCTGTTTTATACAGCACACTTGCTTCCAAAATAAAGCAGTTTTAAATCAAATCAAATCAAATCAAATTTATTTATAGGGCCCGACAACACACGTTAATGTCCCCATGGGCCGTACAGGTCTTCTTTAAACAAGTTAAGAAGACAACATAACAATAAGTCAAGAACAGAACAAGAACACCATAGGGTCCAAACATTTTTTAGATGAATGCAAATAAATGAAAGAATGCAAGCACTCCCAGACATACCCCACGCGAAGGTAAGGAAAAACTCACTAAAACCTAACAATAGGGAAAAAAGCTCCACAGGCAATGTGGAGGAGAGAAACCTTAGAAGGGCCGTTCAAGGGGGGATCTCCCTTCTTAGATGTCGGTGATAGTAGTGTTGCAGACGGACAGTTGGTAAGCATGCACTCATGTGTGTAGTGAAACACAGATGAGTGCATGCAATAGCAACTGTACATTTTGAAAAATTAAAGATAGAGTTGATAGCGGATCTATTTGAAGCACAGGGGCGGCGCAAGAGGGTCACGTCCTCCCCGTCTTAGTCACGGGACATTCAGCACTCCGGTCGTTGCTCAGGGACAGCCGGAGACAGGGGGAAGGGGGGATGGCACAGAGAGGGTCGCGAACTCCCCGACATCATCGCGGGACATCCGGCACTCCGGTCACCACTACGAAACCTCCGAAGACAGGGGGGCACGCAGAGGGGGTCGCAATCTCCCGGCCTTCGTCACGGGACGTCCAACACTCCGGTCAACACTCCAGGACAGCAAGTCATAGGAAGACAGGGAGACGGGACAGGCGTTAGACAGCTCATGAGATTGTAGTAGGCGGACATAGCAATAGATACAAGTGGTAGGCATATATGTGAATGGAGTAGATATATGAAGTAAGCGTATTATGTGAATAGAATAGAAGTACTTAACCCAGCAATGAAACCGCGTTGACTGTTAATCTGTTAACAGTCTGTTAATCAGTTGACAGGACCACGGACAGACGGCGGTGAATAACTGATCCAATGCCTCGGAGGTGCATGTAGAGCAATTTTTTACAATCCTGATCGTTTGTTAACACTTGAAGCTTTTTGTTTCTAACAATCTGTACAATAAAAGTGTCTGTCTGATTAACTTTTAGTGGTGCCACTTTATTGAAGGAGTTTGATTGTAACAACTTAGGAAAAATCTGTAAAATAACAGTGTTTCTCTGCTGAACTTTGAGTTCTGTCACTTAATTGAAGGAGTTTGATTGTAATAATTATGGGAAAACCTGTAAAATAACAGTGTTTCACTGCTTAACTTTAAGTTCTGTCACTTTATTGAAGGAGTTTGATTGTAATAATTGAGGAAAAACCTGTGAAATAACAGTGTTTCACTGCTGAACTTTAAGTTCTGTCACTTTATTGAAGGAGTTTGATCGTAATAATTTAGGAAAAACCTGTGAAATAACAGTCTTTCACTGCTGAACTTTGAGTTCTGTCACTTAATTGAAGGAGTTTGATTGTAATAATTATGGGAAAACCTGTAAAATAACAGTGTTTCACTGCTGAACTTTAAGTTCTGTCACTTTATTGAAGGAGTTTGATTGTAATAATTGAGGAAAAACCTGTGAAATAACAGTGTTTCACTGCTGAACTTTAAGTTCTGTCACTTTATTGAAGGAGTTTGATCGTAATAATTTAGGAAAAACCTGTGAAATAACAGTCTTTCACTGCTGAACTTTGAGTTCTGTCGAAGGAGTTTGATTGTAATAATTATGGGAAAACCTGTAAAATAACAGTGTTTCACTGCTGAACTTTAAGTTCTGTCACTTTATTGAAGGAGTTTGATCGTAATAATTGAGGAAAAACCTGTGAAATAACAGTGTTTCACTGCTGAACTTTGAGTTCTGTCACTTAATTGAAGGAGTTTGATTGTAATAATTATGGGAAAACATGTAAAATAACAGTGTTTCACTGCTGAACTTTGAGTTCTGTCACTTAATTGAAGGAGTTTGATTGTAATAATTATGGGAAAACATGTAAAATAACAGTGTTTCACTGCTGAACTTTGAGTTCTGTCACTTAATTGAAGGAGTTTGATTGTAATAATTCTGGGAAAACATGTAAAATAACAGTGTTTCACTGCTGAACTTTAAGTTCTGTCACTTTATTGAAGGAGTTTGATCATAATAATTTAGGAAAAACCTGTGAAATAACAGTGTTTCACTGCTGAACTTTAAGTTCTGTCACTTTATTGAAGGAGTTTGATCGTAATAATTTAGGAAAGACCTGTGAAATAACAGTGTTTCACTGCTGAACTTTGAGTTATGTCACTTTATTGAAGGTGTTTGATCATAATAATGTAGGAAAAAACCTGTAAAATAACAGTGTTTCACTGCTGAACCTAACCTGTCAATTAACTTAATAATTAATTATTAAGTGATTCTCTGTTCTCTGGTTCTCAAATAATAAACAGAATTATCTGTACATTTATTGCTTTTCCACTTTATTTTAATTAGGGTATTTCAATGTAAATTTTACCTAAATCTCTGTCGCCAAGCTGCCAGACTTTTACCGTTTTTTTTTACCGATTTTTTTCTTACAGTGTAGCCTTGATTGACATTTTTTATTAACAGATTGCATAATGGGTACAGTACAGTACAGCTCAATGCACACAATTGTTAACCCTTTCACTGCCACACTACCAAGCGGTTAACCCTTTCACTGCGACAATACACAGTATGTTAATTCTTTCACTGCATATATGTAGTATCCTCAAGAATATGTGCATAATCTTGTGCAATTTTTGCAATTGTACATATCTAATTTAAATTATTAGAAGCATTATGGTAAACTTTATATTACCAGCTATACGTTAATATAATTAACCAAGTTCACATTGTGAGATGGAGAGTTCAGTGTTCTGATGGCCTGGGGGATACAGTAATACACAAGACCCTCTTCTTGGACCTAGTAAGGTTTCGTCGATAATCCAATGTACAGTTACCCCCCCCCCCCCCCGTTTGTTTTGCTGCCATTTTGGCCAGGTCTTGCTCGAAAAAGAGATCTTTGATCTCAAGTGACTACCTGGTAAAATAAAGGTAAAATAAATAAATGTATGTGATTATTTTAAGTTTGATTTTGTGTTCTAGACCGAATTTAGCCTAGACGTCTATGGGCCATTCAACGTAAAATTGCTCAGAGGGAAGTTTCCACTCAGTGGTAGAACCAGCTCAAAATTGTTCCAAACGAACCAACACGGGTCCACAGCAGAACGCAACGGGTCGGGTTACATTACCGCAAATCCGTTGATATACTTTGTGCGTGCGTGCGTGCGATCATTCTATATTTTGCATGCGTGCGTTACTCCTTTGCTCCGCGTCCAATAATGTCTGACTTGTCGGGACCTTTTGTGGCTCCAATCCTTCGTTCAGTGTCACTTTTTGCTGACAAATGTATGGCGACTATCCAAACATTTATATAGTCACCGAGAGACTAAACCGGGGAAATAATTCTACCTGCCAGACGCACCGATTGTCAAGAAATCACTGCTCCAGGATACTGCGTTTGGTTACTTTATTGCGGTTAAAAACAGTTAATATAGTAACGTCATTAAAAGCAAATCACAGCTTGATTTAGTATTGTGTAGCGTGCGGTCAACAAAGTATGACTTCCCCGTTCACTCCCTGATTATTTCAATACCTGAAATTCGCCGGTGAACAGCTGACTTTACTACTACTACGACACCATGTGACCTCTTTGTGAATGACGTAACCATAACAACCCGTGGTCTATACCTGTCAGCTTTGGCAGCTTTGTTGTCCTGCCACGGACCACAGTAAACAGACACTTGTGCTGTCTTGGCAGCTTTGTTGTCCTGTCACGGACCACAGTAAACAGCGCCACTAAATTAAGGTAAGTATTAATAAGGTACTTTTTTTTTTGTATCCACTTTTTCTCCTCCTGTTTTTTTGTATTTTTCCTCCCATCCCAATTTAGTCATTATGCCAATTCCCCCCTCCCTTCCTGGCCGTTGCTCGCATGTGCCCCCCACTGGTCGATCTAGGGAGTCCTGAAGTCTATCAGATGCTTCCTCCGAGACATAGGACAGCCAGCAGCCTCTTTTCACCTGACAGCACGGACTCTCATTGGTGAGGTGTAACGTGTGGGAGATCACACTACACTGTAGAAAAAAATCGGTAAAAAAACGGTAGAAGTCTGGCAGCTTGGCGACAGAGATTTACTGTAGAATTTACATTGAAATACCCTAATTAAAATAAAGTGGAAAAGCAATAAATTTACAGATAATTCTGTTTATTATTTGAGAACCAGAGAACAGAGAACCACTGTTAATTGACAGGTTAGGTTCAGCAGTGAAACACTGTTATTTTACAGGTTTTTTCCTACATTATTATGATCAAACACCTTCAATAAAGTGACAGAACTTAAAGTTCAGCAGTGAAACACTGTTATTTCACAGGTTTTCCCTACATTTACGATGAAACTCATTCAATTAAGTAAGTTTAGCAGTGAAACACTGTTATTTCACAGGTCTTTCCTAAATTATTACGATCAAACTCCTTCAATAAAGTGACATAACTTAAAGTTAAGCAGTGAAACACTGTTATTTCACAGGTTTTTCCTAAATTATTATGATCAAACTCCTTCAATAAAGTGACAGAACTTAAAGTTCAGCAGTGAAACACTGTTATTTTACATGTTTTCCCAGAATTATTACAATCAAACTCCTTCAATTAAGTGACAGCACTCAAAGTTCAGCAGTGAAACACTGTTATTTCACAGGTTTTTCCTAAATTATTACGATCAAACTCCTTCAATAAAGTGACAGAACTTAAAGTTCAGCAGTGAAAACTGTTATTTTACATGTTTTCCCATAATTATTACAATCAAACTCCTTCAATTAAGTGACAGAACTCAAAGTTCAGCAGTGAAACACTGTTATTTCACAGGTTTTTCCATAATTATTACAATCAAACTCCTTCAATTAAGTGACAGAACTTAAAGTTCAGCAGTGAAACACTGTTATTTCACAGGTTTTTCCTCAATTATTACGATCAAACTCCTTCAATAAAGTGACAGAACTTAAAGTTCAGCAGTGAAACACTGTTATTTTACAGGTTTTCCCATAATTATTACAATCAAACTCCTTCAATTAAGTGACAGAACTCAAAGTTCAGCAGTGAAACACTGTTATTTCACAGGTTTTTCCATAATTATTACAATCAAACTCCTTCAATTAAGTGACAGAACTTAAAGTTCAGCAGTGAAACACTGTTATTTCACATGTTTTTCCTCAATTATTACGATCAAACTCCTTCAATAAAGTGACAGAACTTAAAGTTCAGCAGTGAAACACTGTTATTTTACAGGTTTTCCCATAATTATTACAATCAAACTCCTTCAATTAAGTGACAGAACTCAAAATTCAGCAGTGAAACACTGTTATTTCACAGGTTTTTCCTCAATTATTACGATCAAACTCCTTCAATAAAGTGACAGAACTTAAAGTTCAGCAGTGAAACACTGTTATTTTACAGGTTTTCCCATAATTATTACAATCAAACTCCTTCAATTAAGTGACAGAACTCAAAGTTCAGCAGTGAAACACTGTTATTTCACAAGTTTTTCCAAAATTATTACGATGAAACACCTTCAATTAAGTGACATAACAGTGAAACACTGTTATTTGGCAGGTTTTCCAAAATTATTACAATCAAACTCCTTCAATAAAGTGACAGAACTTAGTTCAGCAGTGAAACACTGTTATTTTACAGGTTTTTCCAAAATTGTTACAATCAAACTCCTTCAATAAAGTGACAGAACTTAAAGTTCAGCAGTGAAACACTGTTATTCCACAAGTTTTTCCAAAATTATTACGATGAAACACAGTGAAACACTGTTATTTGGCCGGTTTTTCCTAACTTATTACAATCAAACCCCTTCAATAAAGTTATGCCACTAAAAACTCAGCAGAGAAACACTGTTATTTTACAGATCTTTCCTAAATTGTTACAATCAAACTCCTTCAATAAATTGGCACCACTAAAAGTTAATCAGACAGACACTTTTATTGTACAGATTGTTAGAAACAAAAAGCTTCAAGTGTTAACAAATGCTCAGGATTGTAAAACTGCTTTATTTTGGAAGCAAGTGTGCTGTATAAAACAGATTCAAATGATTTAAAACTTTAGCTTGCAGTGTTTGTTCAACTGTAATGTTTAAATACAGTATGTAAAGTTAAAAACCTATAGAAGTACAATCTAAACACTATTTATGGATCAATATGCATGGCAGCTGCCACCATTGGTGTGTGAATGTGTGTGAATAGGTGAATGAGAGGCCATACGCGCTTTGGATAAAAGCGCTATTGCTATATAAGTGCAGTCCATTGAACATAACATAATGGCCAAGTAGTAAATGAAACTTTATGTCCACAATTCTGAACTATCCCTTCAATGTCATCAGATGATTTCAACTTTTAAAAGCGGAGAAAGCAACATATTGTGCTGTTGAACCGAGGGGGTTGTGGTCAGGTCTACAGTTTTTTAGCTTTACCATTTCAGTTTTATATTGTTTTCCACAATATTCTCCCGACCCCTGGGGGCTCCATAATATATGTGAACATTAAACTGTTTAATTCAGAATCCCAACTATACAGTGTATTACTAAGTAAAAATCAAAACATACCACACCACAAAAGGTCAATGAATCAGTGGCACAAGTGAAGAGCAGATAAGGAACAATCCTCCAGATTGGCAGTAATCAGCTGGATCCTTGGTGCATGGTGCATCTGGGAACATGAAAAAAAAGGACACTATGATTCACTGGAAAGTCCGGGACTGTACATTAGGAGGGGGTGGGTGGTAGGAAAAAAGATACATACGGTGGGGAGGAGACTGTCTACAGATACACCTGTGTGATGTTGCTACGGAGTTAAGCTAATAAACGTATACTATACTCACAACCACAGCAGGGGACACAACTATTTTGTTACCCTGCCATGTGGCGGACAGACCTCGCAAATGTCACTCGCCCAATAGCCTCCAGCTGCAACCACTCGAGTCCCTGAGTGATGACTGCTAGGCGCTGCCTCGGTAGAAAAAATTCCCTTTTCATGATATTTGGCGCCTCTGATTGGCTCAATTTTGTTTCAATCTGTATGCATCTACAAATCATATTATACCAGGTAGTCAATTCCGTTAGACTGCGAATCAAATGGACGGATCTCCCCAATCAAATTGACGGAAATCCGTCTTGAGACGGAACACTTTAATGCCTGCATTCAACATCGATTATCTATTGTTCAGGATGTAGGAACGTTATACTTTTTCATTCATACATTCATACAAAAATACCTTCTAGAATATAAGTATGTTTTATCATTTTCTGTAGTAATTCCTAGAACGTGAGTTATAGACCTAAATGCATCGATTGCCGATTGCCGTTTATTCCCTAGACACGCTATTATAAACACGCGTTTATAATTACGTGATCGTCAGTAAATGCTTTATGTAGTATGGGTGATATATTGATCAGATGGTTTGCAGTGAAATGAATAAATTGGGCTGAAAATAACCAGGGTTTAGCCCAGTCAGATTTAAGGCTTTAAGACTTTTTAATGCCAATCAGAATAAAATTTAATACCAATTTCACGATAACAAAATGGCAAAAATCATGGGTACTCTCAGTACTCATTCAAGGGTACTACGACTATGCCTGCACCTCATGGTACCAAAGCACCTCAAAGGCACTAAAAACAAGATTACAAACATCACAAAACAAACTGGTCAGACTACTGCTTAACCTCACTCCTAAAACCCACTTTACCCCTGCCCACATTCAAAACCGCTCTTAAAGAGCACCTACGGGAGACTGCAATTCGAAACTGGCCACCGTAAATGTCCACCCCCCCCCCCCCTCCTCCTAATGTACAGTCTCATCCCCATCATATATATATAATATTTTCTGTTAGGATCTCTGGGTAACAGTACTGTATATTATTTGCATATCGTATATGTCACAAATGTAACAGTACTACAGTATATACCTGTATGTCATGTATGTCCCTATGCCATAAATGTCATGATGTCATGTATGTTTTTACTGTATTTATTTCTGTATATGTTCGGACAGAGATACGGGATGGTTTGAAAGCTCGGCGTTGCTAATAAATATTTTTAATATTTTTTTATAAACTGCTCAAAGCGGCATTATTTCCGCCGTTGGGTGATCACAGCGCCTGCGCACCATCCCGAAACCCTCGTGCAACTGTGAGCACATTTGTAATGTCTCTGTGATACTTGTATAACGAACGGTTCGGCCAGAACCAGTCCTTCAGGGTAAATCTAGGTTGGTTTCCCATTGAGGAGCAAGTGACTGTGGATTCACTCGGTGCAGCACAGTCACGAAAGGGGCTAGTATGGACCCTGATGTAAACAAGACAAACGTCTTTCTCTGGTCTGCATCACCTTAACAATTGTGTGTATTGAGCCGTACTGTATTGTACCCATTCTGCAATCTGTTAAATAAAGTTTTCATTCATTCATTCAGCCGCCGCGCTCACTGGGGCTATTGATAGCGTCAATTAATTGTTGTTGTTGTTGTTGGTACTGCCGCTGCGGATGTGAACGGGGCCGGAGGGGCTTTGGGAGGATGGGAAAGTTATTATTATTATTATTATTATTATAATAGTAATTGGCTATCATACGTGCCTAGCTAGCGTTAGCTAAAAGAGCCCTCGCAGTGAAGTTATTATTATTATAGCTATCATACTGCAATATAAACTGAGTTTTATAGTGAAAAGAGCAGCTTTATTTTGGTCAAGATTGAAGGCTCTATATTGCAGGAAATTGCACATACAGGTGTTCATTAAATGTAAAAAAAAAAATAAAATAAAAAAAAAATAAAAAAAAAAGAATAAAAAATAATCTTGCACCCCCACTTTCAACTATAACTAGGCGGCCTGAGCCAGGAAAACCACCAAGACCAACACTGATTCGTCTCCTACGGTTCAGAGATGCGAAACTAATACTACAAACTGCAAAGAAGACACAGATGCAAGAAAAGGGAATCAAACTCACCATTCGTCAGGATCTGCCAAGGGAAGTACGGATCAAACGCAGAGAATTCGACGAGGTGATCAAAGTACTCATCCAAAAGAATATCTTCAGAGGATTTGCATATCCAAATCGACTGCGTGTCCTTCACGAGGACAGCATCGTCCTCTTCAACAACCCAACAGCGGTGAAGGAGTTTCTCGAGACAATCGAACTGTCGCAGTAAGTTTCACATTAACTCTGCATTCTGCCACCAAGAGTGGAGGTAAGACGTTGTTAGGTCCCCTCCTCATGAAAATCGTGTAGTAGAAATATCCATCTATGAAAAGCGTGTGTGTTGATGGTTTAGTCAAGATCCACGTGAATCTGTTTTGTATACACCGTCCTGCAGTCACGTTTGCGCTCATACTTCCTGCAACAAAGAGTGACGTCACGCGGACTGTACCATTTGAAAGGGGTTTACCCCACGATAAGACGTCAACACTTGTAAGCTATAATACTATTGCAATGACTGCTTCTTTCAATTCTACACAATTAAGCATGGATGAAATTGAAGAACTATTTTTATGATGGAAGTGGTGGAAGAAAAAAATCACTGACCCAAATGGGCGATATGTTTTGATTTCAGGTTCTATTAATGGAATATCTACCACTTTCCTTAATATCTACGCTCCTAACACAGATGACCCTGCATTCATGTCAGATATGGTATTGCTTTTCAACGAAAACTGCAAAGGATTTGGGGTCATAGGCGAAGACTTTAACTGTGCACTGAATCAGAACTGGACAAGACCACACAGTCTAAAAGTAACAAACCAAAGTCCATAAAAGTACTCAAAGGTTTATGCAAAGAAAGTGGCCTAGTTGATGTGTGGCGGGAACTAAATCCAAAGGTTAAAGACTACACTTACTATTCAAACGCCAATGTCTCATATTCTAGGATTGATTACTTTTTGATCTACTCAAGACATCTTCACATGGTAAAAAACTGTTGTATCAATCCAATCACACTATCAGACCATGCGAGAATTGACTTGACCGTTCGTCTGGATGGAGAAAAGTTCACTCGTAGGCAATGGAGATTCAATACCTCATTGCTGAGGGATGAAACATTTAGATCAAAAATGAAGGTATGGATTAAAAATTACATAGATGAAAACAATGATCCTAGCATGGACCCAAACATAATCTGGGAAGCTGCAAAAGCCACTTTAAGAGGACATATTATCTCATACACATCATTTAGTAAAAGGGAAGAAATCGCACACACAAAAGAACTAGAAAAAGAAATTGAAAGATGCGAAGCCCTCCATAAAGTTGCAGCAACAGAAGACAACTGGAAACATTTAGTAACTGCCAGAGCCAAATTAAATATCAAGACTACAAATATAATCATGCAACAAATGAATCAGGTTAGACAAAAACACTATGAATTTGGCAACAAACCCAGTAAACTATTAGCCCATCAACTAAAAAAATAACAAGCCGAAAGGACTATAAAAGCAATTTGGTTCAAGGGCAACATCACACATCATCCAAAAGAAATCAATCAGGCATTCCAGGAGTATTACAATATACTATACAAATCTCAAAGTAATTACACACAGGAGGAACTGGATAGATTCTTAGAAGGTATCAAAATGCCAAAGCTCTCAGAATCAGATCAAGAGAGTCTTAATGCACCCTTTACCGAACAAGAAATACTAGCAACAATTAATTCAATGCCTATAGACAAAAGTCCAGGACCAGATGGCTTCCCGGCACAGCTATATAAGGAGTACTGGAATGACTTGAAACCCATTTTTATGGGAATGATTAACAACTTTGGACGCAACAAGGCACTTCCCCAAACAATGAGCTTGGCAAACATCACAGTACTGCATAAAAGTGGTAAGGATCCACTAGAGACTGTTCATCATACAGACCTATAAGTCTTTTAGATCATGATTATAAGACTATCACCAAAGCATTAGCGAAAAGACTTGAAACCATCACGCCGAAATTGGTAAACCCAGATCAGGCTGGATTTGTTAAGGGAAGATATGCTACCGATAACATCAGAAGGTTATTAAATATAACCAATCATTTGAATCTAAAACAGAGGCCCTCTCTACTCCTATCTCTGGATGCAGAGAAGGCTTTTGACAGAGTCGAGTGGAACTTTCTTTTTAACGTGTTGCAAAAACTTAATATAGGGTCAAATTGTATCCAGTGGATTAAAGCAATTTATCAAACTCCAAAAGCAGCAGTTATTACTAATGGCAATACATCTGATCCGTTTCTCTTAATGAGAGGAACAAGACAGGGGTGCCCAATGTCAAGCTCATTATTCGCAATAATAATAGAAATTTTGGCTGCATCTGTACGAGACAACATTAACATAAAAGGAGTATATATCGATAAGGTTGAACACAAAATATCTTTATATGCTGACGACATTGTTCTATACATTGAGCAACCAGAAAACTCCTTATTACATCTGTATAACACAATCGAACAATTTGGAAAGTACTCAGGATACAAGATAAATTATAATAAATCTAATGCATGTCTCCTACATATGAAACCAACAAAAGAAATGCAGAAATCCTACCCATTTCGATGGTCACCAGGAGGCTTCAAATACTTGGGAGTACACTTTACACCGCAATTAAATGATTTATTTGAAAAAAATTACACTCCTCTTACAATTGAAATGAACACAGATCTAGGTAGATGGGACAAACTACCCCTATCCCTTCTAGGAAGGATAAACGTCATCAGGATGAATATCCTTCCGAGATTGAACTTTCTCTTTCAAAATGTACCCTGCTACCTATCTATAACATATTTTAACATATTGAATAAACGTATCTCAAAATGTATTTGGTCCAATAAAAAACCAAGGATTAAATTACTGACTCTTATGAAACCTGAGTCCATGGGTGGTCTAGGTCTTCCCAATCTCCAACACTACTACTGGTCAGCTTAACTTCGAACTATAGTATCATGGTCATTGGGAGGACCAGACTCACACTGGATACAGATAGAAGCGGGACAGGTTGATCCTTTACCTCTAAACTCTCTTTTTTTTATAAAGAATTTTGACAAAATAGAAAATATAAAGCAATATTTCACGGTTGTGAATACCCTATCTGCATGGAAAGATTGCTCGAAAAAGTTTGGCATAACTAAATGCATCTCTGTTTATTCACCTATTCATCAAAACCCTGACCTAAAAAAATATTTTCATTCAACTGATATAAACAAGTGGAGACACTTGGGGGTAACTCAACTTAAAGACCTTTTTCATAAAAACTGGAAATTAAAAGCATTTCAGGAGCTAAGAGAAGAATACAACATTCCTAACTCAGACTTCTTAAAATATATGCAAATTCAAAGCACTTTAAGTTCACTTACTAAAGAAAACAAGTTAAGCTTTGAAATGACAGAATTGGAAGAAAAACTAACTACCTCATCCACAATTAAAGGTAAAATCAGTGAACTATATGAAATTCTAACTAATGAATGCCAAACAGTCTTCCCAGCTCTATTAAGATGCTGGGAGATGGACCTGGCAACGAAATTTGAAGAAAACAATTGGCAAGATATCTGTGATCGAACTTTCTTTCCCTTTACAAGCAATAAGATCAAAGAAAGTAATTTCAAATTTATTCATAAATTCTACCTTACTCCTGTAAAAATGCACAAAATCTCGAAAGAAAACTCACCAAATTGCCCAAGATGTAAAATTAAAGAAGGAACATTTCTGCATATGTTCTGGCAATGTAGCAAATTGAAGCATTTCTGGAACAAGATCCACTTATTTACTAAATCTGTCATGGAGTTGGAATTTGAGTTATCACCATGTGTCTATCTATTAAATAATATAACAAACTGCCACTTAGACCAAAAGAAATGCAGACTGTTGGTATACATAACATATTTTGCAAAGAAATGTATACTTCTTCTATGGAAAAATTAAATCGCACCAACATTCAATATGTTCATAGAACAAATATCTCAGTTTCTTCCCTTAGAAAAGATAACGCTTGAAAAGCACAACCAGGGTCACTTATTTCAAGAACTTTGGAATCCACTTTATACTCAACTGGAAACTCATAATGTAGTCCTATAAATGTGTCATATCTAAATAACAGACGTGGAGTTTTAGCAGATTAGATTAGCTGATCTGTTGAGGCTCTTTGTCTGCGTATAAGTGCCTGGTTGCCTGCGCATGGCTGTCAAACCCTGCCCCCACGGGGTCGGGTCTGGGAAAGGGAGCTGAACACGCAGCGGCCCGGACCCTTCTCTGTCGGAGTAGCCATCGATAAGCGGGTGTGAGCAACTGGGTGCTATAAAATGTCACTGTTTACAATACCGACATTTGCACTTTTATTCCTTATTCCGTATTTACTTATGATTTACCTACTGTCCCTTTATTTTACTTTATTTTTATTATTATTATTTTCTTTTTTTTGTTGTCTAATTGTTTATTTGTGTGTATGTGGGCAAGAGTATGTGTGTATGTGTGTGTGTGTGTATGCCTGTATGCGCGTGTGTGCGCGTGTACGTGTGTGTATGTCCCAGTGTGTGTGAGTGTGAGTGAGAGATGGGAGAATGGATTGAGTGGGGAGCACTAGGAAAATTGTTAAAAATTGTTCATGAGAGTGACACTGAACATTCTGTAGATCTGTCGATTGAATGTGAAACCTCATGAAAAATAAAAAGATTTAAAACAACATAACTAGGCGGCCATGGGTGTATATATGAATTTTGAATGCCATGGCGAAAAAATTCAATATTGATCTCAATAACGCTGTACAGCGAGATCTGGCGGTCAAAGCATGGCGGGCAATAACGCTTTACAGCGTGGATGTGTTAATAATGATTTGAAGATGTTTACACTTTTTTTTACAACCCTACTGTTCTCCCAAGAATTAAATAAAGGTTTGATGATGATGACATGTCCTAGAAGAGAGATATAGATAGAGTGGGTGTGTTTGTGTTTGTACATGGAAGTTATACTCACATCGGCTTAAGGGAGATGCCATCCATGTCAATTCAGCATAGGATGATTCAGATGGCCTTGTGGTCAGCAGGGTCCCCCTCTGGCTGCTGGCCTCTGGTAGAGGTGTAGATCACCAGTGTCATCCCTCTGAGAACACAATTAGACTTTAGACAGTGGCTTGCGAGCACGATGAGCCTCATTTCTTTATTTTGTGATTGCTCTATCTATCTGATCTTATTACAAAATACTTGCCTCCTAGATCACTAAATGCGGGGCTCCTATCCTATTGAACATATTTTACTTTGTGTGTTTATTTTAACAATAATTTGTGATGCCATTACACAAACTGGCATTTAAAGGGTAACATTTCAAAAAGTCCTGCACCAGAATGCAGGAAATTAAGTTTTTGTAACGAAATAATTGTGTGTGTGTGTGTGTGTGTGTGTGTGTGTGTGTGTGTGTGTGTGTGTGTGTGTGTGTGTGTGTGTGTCTGTGTGTGTCTGTGTGTGTGTGTGTGTGTGTGTGTGTGTGTGTGTGTGTGTGTGTGTGTGTGTGTGTGTGTGTGTGTGTGTGTGTGAGAGAGAGAGAGAGAATGATGGACAATTGCTTGCTGTGTGAGAGAGAGAGAGAGAGAGAGAGAGAGAGAGAGAGAGAGAGAGAGAGAGAGAGAGAGAGAGAGAGAGAGAGAGAGAGAGAGAGAGAGATTAAGTACATTTGCTGAAATACAGTTGTTCTTAATTTTCTCACTTGCTATGTGAGAATGTTAGTTATTATGTTCTCAATGCCCCTTGCATTGTATGAGTTGTGTGGAAGCGTTTGCTAGTTCTAGTGCTATCCCTTTGTACATTGTGGCTGTGTCTGACAAAAGTTAACAATAAATAATGGTATTAGGAATACATTTGCCTCCTGCGTGAACTGTGCATAGCTGAATAGACTGTATTTTAACGCCGGTCATATGGTGGTACTTGGAGAGCCAGCTACATTCTCAGGTGGTACTTGGTGTAAAAAGTTTGAGAACCACTGATCTATCGTGTATAAAATTCAACTCACAATTCTACATGGGCTTCAGGTGGTGGTCTGCGTCTTCAGGTGGTGACAAACTTCCCGCAACTAGCGAAGAATCTCTGAAATATTGGATTGATTGACAGTGACACACAACAGAATATTATTTTATGCCTGAATTTCCCCAAAATGGCTAATTGGACAGCACTTCTCCACCATCAGTGGCTATACGTGTCAGATAGGTGCAGATAGGAGAATCTGTCTGAATGACAAAGAAATCGCTTAACTCTCCCTCCCTCGGCCGCTATTGGCGCGACGGTGTAGCGGTCATTCCTATATGGCTATATGGCTATGACTATGAGCCCAGATGCAACGAGTAATTGTCTACTCAAAATCAACTAAGTGTCATGATTACGTCATTACAACCTGGGACTTGGATGGGAGAGCAGGAAAGATCCAATGTCTTCAGTCAAAAATCCGCCAATCAATGCAAAGGTAAACATACGTCTTTAGAGACGTTTTATATAAGAATAAACACCAGTGAACTTGTGTATAAAATTCAACTCACGCTACAGGCAGTCTCTGCCTGCGTGCAACTGCTGGTCTCTGGTGGTAATTCAGGAATGGCTTCAAGTTCCTCTGGCGAAGAATCTCTGAAATATTGAATACGACAATAAAAATGTTATGCCAGTGAGAGAGGGAGACGGAGATAGAGGGAGAGACAGACATAGCACTGCTGTGTCATCAAATGACAAAGGCTTTGGCAATGTAGGTGTTGTGTGAAGTGGAGGGGTCGGGGTGAGAGAGACAGAAAGACAGAGATGAAAACACAGATAAAGGTGTGAAGTTTGAAGTGGGGTGAGAGAGACAGACAATATTGAATTGAAAGATAATACTTACTGAGCTGAATCAATGGCAGTGTGGTAATAGGGGCTGGAGTTATACATTGGCATTCCTAGAGAAAGAGCAACATAATTAACAAAATAAGGAAAAAATAAGCACCATCAAAGTAGTTATCAATGAGCACCATATAGCCTACAGTAGCAAGTGTACCTAGCTCCATATACCTAGCGCATGTCTGGTGGTAAAAACAAAACATGATTTGAGAATGTGTTAGTTAACTCACCTTGATAGCGGCGATGATTGCCAGCGAATTCTAAAAAGAAGACGATCAAAATATTCAAAAAACCTTGTATGCAATTTATCAAGACTGTGTATATTATATATATATATGTTTAGAGTAGCAGGAGCTAGAAGTTCAAATATGTCAGTCTTTCAAAGCCCCATTTTTTATATATAACAAAAGGCAGAATGAACATCACTGCCGCCCTGCTGGATTAAATTCTGAATTGCAGGTAGGCCTGAATAAGTATTTACTGTGCAAAATAACCAAAACCAGATAAACAATATCTGTTTTTATGAAGCACAGATCATGTTAATTAAGTATTCTGAGTCTGAGCAGACAGAAAACCATCTTACCCTCAGCAAGGGATTACTTTGTGCTGAAGACCCACAATGCAACACAACAACTTCAAGCTAAAATGCCTCACATACAAAACGAAATAAAATATAGAGCCATGGCTGTGTCCCAAGTTTAACACAATTTAACTATAATAAAGTATTTGTTAACACTAGTTACAACAATGCTTGCCACCCCATGATAAGTACTCGCTATTTGCATATCAATAGCGCCGGTCGTCAGGTGTGTTAAATACGCTCTCAGATACATTCACACCCAACCTGTTGTGAAGACATGTGTTACATTCCATTCGTAGAGGCAATCAGGCACTGTCTCCAGTCTGCGCTCAAGCGAAGGAACATTAAATGCGCATTCGCGGGAGCGCGCGCACGCGCCAGGAGCGCGCGTGCACGTGGTGCGTGCAACCCCCGATGATTTTAATAACGCACCACTGCATTTAGTCAAACGATAACAGCCCGGTGATGGTATCTGAACGGGATCATACTATTCCCATAAGAACTCACTTACCAGTTAAGTATACCATCTAGCATGTTAGCTAATAATGCTAACAAGCTTCGTTCTGCACTGTAGCCTACTAGTTGCCACCACGGTAATAATTCACAAAGTAGCATGTAGTCAAACGATGACAGCAAGATTATGGTATGTGAATGGCATAATACATTATATTGTCAATGACTTACCAAGGAGTTTGGCTCAGACTATTTGTCAAGCCAGTCAGTGAAGACACCATCGCGCCAAAGTTACGTTTGAATACCTCAAGTCCCGTGAGATCTTCTAGGTCTCGCGAGTTGCTTAGGACTATACCCTCTCGAAGGGGAGGGGAGGGGGAGGAGGGGAGGGGGAATATATACTAAATTGATTCAACAACAGTTTTTCAAATGTTGAAATGGTATCTGTAATTAAATATTGAATCAACATAGCTTTTTCAACCTCAACCAAAAATAACCAATCTGACTGTACATTGGAGGTGGTTGGGTGGGTGGGGTGGGGGGGTTGGGTAGGAGGGGTGGGTGGGGGACACTGTACAACTGTACATAAATATTACAGTGACAGTCCAGTTGAGTTAATGGATGGAGGGGGGGGGGGGGGGCGTTGACTTGCAACGGATGAACTATAGTGCAGCAATGCAAGTTCAATTCACAGTTATTACTACAGACCGGTGGCACTCACCTCTGTGGTCATGAAATGTTTCGAGAGGCTGGTCAAGGACCACATTTGTGCCTCCCTCCCCAGTGATATGGACCCTATGCAATTTGCATACAGGACAAACAGGTCCACTGACGACGCGGTCTCCCAGGTACTGCACAGCACCCTCTCACCTTGACCGTCAGAAGGGGGGCTATGTGAGACTGTTGTTCATACAGCTCAGCGTTCAACACCATAGTCCCCACCAGACTGGTGGACAAGCTGATCGAGCTGGGTCTGAGCTCCGCCCTGAGCGCCTGGGTACTGGACTTTCTGAGTGAAAGACCCCAGGCGGTCAGGGTGGGGGGTCAGACCTCCAACACCATCACCCTGAGCATCGGGTCCCCCCAGGGCTGTGTTCTGAGCCCCCTGCTGTACTCACTCTACACACACGATTGTGTGGCCAAGTTCAGCTCCAACTCCATAGTGAAGTTCGCAGACGACACGGTGGTGGTGGGGCTGATCTCGGACAACGACGAGAAGGCCTACCGGAAGGAGGTTGAGGTACTGGAACGCTGGTGCCAGGACAACAGCCTGCTCCTGAACATTGGTAAAACCAAGGAGCTGATCATGGATTATAGGAGAGGACAGCAGGAGACACACACACCACTGATGATTAACGGGGCTACCGTGGACAGGGTGAGCAGCTTTAAGTACCTGGGGGTCCACATCTCAGAGGATCTGACATGGTCAACACACATAGACACAGTAGTAAAGAAGGCGAAACAGCGCCTCTACCACCTGAGACAGTTAAGGAAGTTCCGAGTATCGGGGAAGATACTCCAGTCCTTCTACTTAGGAGCTGTAGAGAGCATCTTGACTGGAAACATCACTGCCTGGTATGGAAACAGCACGGCACAGGACAAGAAGGCCCTACAGAGAGTGGTGCGCTCAGCCGAGCGTACCACGGGTATCGCACTTCCTCCCCTGCAGGTTCTATACAACAAGCGGTGCAAATCCAGAGCCTGCAGAATAATGAAAGACCCCCACCACCCCAATAACAGCCTGTTTCAGCTGCTGAGGTCAGGCAGACGCCTGCGAACCCCAGCTACTAGGACAGAGAGGCTTAGGCTCAGCTTCTTCCCCCATGCAGGCCATCAGAGTCTTGAACAATGAACATTGAGTACCACAGAACACTGAACTATCCACACATAAGCACACATGAGCACACACACGACACGCACGATGTGCACGCTCACACACTAGCAGCCACTTTGACACTTTAACATGAGCGGGCACACACTCATGCCGCACACACCCACACTTATTGCCAAAAGGAAAGGCCACTTTAAACTAGTATTAGCAACAGTAACAGTGTATTGCACTACCAAAGCTACCTAGCATGTCCTATATACTCTGTAAATAACTATGTACAAATGCCGAGATGTCACACCATGTTGCCTGTTACCTGTTATTGCACAATGTTTTTTGTATTGGATTCTATGTTGTACCACTGTATTGCACATCGTTGCGGGCAAGACCACCCGCATTTCATTGTATACTCGTATGCCGTGACAAATAAAACTCTTGACTTGACTTGACTTGACTTATTGTTGTAATGGAGAAGTGCGGGAGTTTATGTCACAGGGGTTGGGGACGGGGTGTGCGAGGTGTGTGTGTGTGTGTGTGTGTGTGTGTGTGTGTGTGTGTGTGTGTGTGTGTGTGTGTGTGTGTGTGTGTGTGTGTGTTCTGTATGTGAATGAGTTCCAAGGCCTCGGCAGAACGGCATGCTCAAATCAGCCATTTCCCCCTCTGATAAGCATCTTCCCAGATCTCCTATAAGAAGGGAGAGAGGAAAGAAAGAGACGTTCTGGCAGTGGCGTCTCGGCTACACGCTCCCTTCTTCATTCCAAGGCCTCTCGTCCTTCACCATCCGTGACCCGTGGGTTTGAGAAACGTCTCATGTAAATTGACAAAGTGAGTCATTGTACCACCAAATTCAGGCTGGGTTGACACGAGGACAGAAAGTCTGACGTTTCAACCCGACGTGCATCACTGTGTGACAAGACTCGAGGTGTTTTTCGTGAGGCTTACTGGAACACTCCGAAAATATGTTTATTTGCCATCTTCCCCAGAGTCAAACTAGAAGATGGATATCAATTTCATCTCTGTGCGTCAGAGTTAATTTTTTTACAGAGCGCTAGCTGCTCCCTACTTCCAGTCCTTGTGCTAAACTATAGGCTAGTTGCTTGCTTCCAGTCCTTGTGCTAAGCTATAGGCTAGCTGGTCCCTATACTGCTGCCAGCCCTTGTGCTAAGCTATAGCTAGCTGCTCCCTACTGCTTCCAGCCCTTGTGCTAAGCTATATAGCTAGCTGCTCCCTACTGCTTCCAGCCCTTGTGCTAAACTATAGGCTAGCTGGTCCCTATACTGCTTCCAGCCCTTGTGCTAAGTTATAGCTAGCTGCTCCCTACTGCTTCCAGCCCTTGTGCTAAGCTATAGCTAGCTGCTCCCTACTGCTTCCAGCCCTTGTGCTAAGCTATATAGCTAGCTGCTCCCTACTGCTTCCAGCCCTTGTGCTAAGCTATAGTAAGTAAGTAAGTAAGTAAGTAAGTAAGTAAGTAAGTAAGTAAGTAAGTATTTATAAAGCACCTTTCATACATGTCATGTAGCTCAAAGTGCTGTACACAAATATAGGCATATATAACGATAAAAGCAATAAAGTCACAGTGATCAGTTAAGATCAATGTTTAAAAAAAATATATATATAATAATAATAATAATAATAATAATAATAATAATAATAATAATAATAATAATAATAATAATAATAATAATAATAATAATAATAATAATAATAATAATAATAATAATAATAATAATAATAGTAACGTAAAAATGAAAATAACGTAAAAACAGTCATTTGCTTACCAGTTTGGGAGAACAGGTCCGCACAAACATGTCCGCTCAGTAGCAACCGGAAGTGCACTAAACCAATGCACTTGTATGGTAGGTAGCAATGTTTAGCTCTTATAACGCTAGTGTAGTTACGTTTTTATCAGTGGTCATAGTTGGGTCCATAGTGCTTTACCAAGTCCCATGGATCCATCAGTGGCCGTGTATTGTGTGCGTATGTACCCGTTCCCTCATGTGGTCAGTGGCCAGAGTTGGGTCCACAGGACTTATCCAAGCCCCATGGACCCATCAGTGGCCGCGTCTTGTGTGCATATGTACCCGTTCCCTCATCTAAAGAGTTGGGTCCACAAGACTTTTCCAAGCCCTACGGATCCATCAGTGGTCGTGTATTGTGTGCGTATGTACCCGTTCCTTCATCTAAAAAGTTGGGTCCACAAGGCTTATCCTAGCCTCATGGATCCATCAGGTTTTTCCAAGCCATAACTATTTGTAAGCTAGACTGTATAGGTACGTTTTTAATTTTCCTTTAAAAATGTGTATGGAGCTGGCGTTTCTGATGTGTGTTGGTAGTGTGTTCCATAGTTTTGGGGCATAGTTGGCAAATGCCATACTTCCTATCCTCTTTTGGTTTCTGGGCGTGTCTAGTAAACCTGTAGTGGATGACCGTAGCGTTCTTGAGGGCAGATAACTAACTAGGGAATTTGCTATGTATTTTGGGCCTTGCTCATTAAGAGCTTTATATGTTAGGAAAAGGACCTTAAAATCAATTCTATGAGTTATTGGAAGCCAGTGCAGAGTGGCCAGGACTGGAGTGATATGTTCTCTTCTCCTTGTATGAGTTAGTAATCGAGCTGCAGAGTTTTGGATAAGCTGAAGCTATAGGCTAGCTGGTCCCTATACTGCTTCCAGCCCTTGTGCTAAGCTATAGCTAGCTGCTCCCTACTGCTTCCAGCCCTTGTGCTAAGCTATATAGCTAGCTGCTCCCTGACACATGCCTCCTCTATTTGAACGACCACATCAAACAAGAGGTGGACGCGGGCAAATACTGCGGCATGGTCATGCTGGACCTACAAAAGGCCTTCGATACTGTCAATCACTCCATTCTGATTGACAAGCTAAAAGCAATTGGTTTTGATAGCTTATCAGTGAGCTGGATGCAATCCTACCTGGAGGGGAGAGAACAGATGGTAGAGGTAAACGGTACTCTATCCCCCCCCTCACAGTGAGCTGTGGTGTTCCACAAGGAAGCATACTAGGACCGCTACTCTTCCTAATTTATGCAAATGACATGTCGTCAGCCTGTGACTGCAACTTGTTCCTGTTTGCGGACGACTCAGCCCTGCTTGTCTCTGACAAGAACAAGTTGCAGGTTGAAAAAACCCTCAGCTCGGAACTAGGCAAAATCTGCATATGGCTCGCTGATAACAAACTATCATTACACATGGGCAAAACAGAGTCCATTCTCTTCGGTTCAAATAACAAACTCAGCAAGACCGACGGCTTCTCAGTTGCAGTGGGTGACAATATTGTCACAAGGAAAGACGAAATTACCTACCTGGGTTCCATCCTAGAGGCAAATCTTTCCTGTGACAAAATGGCATCCAATGTAATAAAAAAAGTCAACCAACGAACTAGATTCTTGTACCGGATCTCCTCTCAAGAAACAAGAATACCCTGAAGACTCTGGCAGGAGCCCTCATTCAATATACTACGACTATGCGTGCACCTCATGGTACCAAAGCACCTCATAGGCGCTTAAAACTAAATTACAAACATCACAAAACAGACTACTACTTGACCTTACCCCCAGAACCCACCTCACCCCTGCCCACTTTGACAACCTAGGATGGCTTAGAGTAGACGACAGAGTACAGCAACTTGCAATGGGCCTGGTCTACAAGATACACTATATGACTAAGGTACCCATGTACATGTCAAAATACTTCCCAAAGGTCAGTGAATACCACAACCACTACACCAGAGGAAGCTCAACAAATCATGTTAAACCCAGATTCGGCTCAAACAATGGACTAAACACGTCATTTAGCTGACGCTTTTATCCAAAGCGACTTACATGTTCTGTACGACAAGCCATCAGGAAGGGCACAAGCTGAGCAACAATGTTCATCAAAGTGTTGAGTGCTGGTTAGTTTATTAGGACAAGTGCAGGTTAGTTAGGGTTAGATTTTTTTTTTTTTATTCAGATAATGGTTGAAGAAGTGCGTCTTTAGTCGACGGCGAAAGATTGGACGTGTTTCGGCTGTCCTAACTGGGGTGGGTATAGTTCATTCCACCATTGTGGGGCAAGGACTGAGAATAGGCGACTTCTCTTTGATGACCCTCCCGGAGCTTGGATAGGAGTAGGTCTGAGGCGGCCAGAAGATGCAGAGCGTAGGGGTCTTGAGGGTGTGTAGTTAGAAACCATTGACCGGAGGTAGGCGGGAGCGGTTCCCTTTGCCGCACGGTATGCTAGGTCGAGGGCCTTGAAGCGGATTCGTGCAGCAATGGGGAGCCAGTGCAGGTCCCTAAGAAGTGGGGTGACATGGGCCGACTTCGGTAGGTTTGAGAT
Organism: Notolepis coatsorum; assembly: GCF_963971535.1. Classification (NCBI taxonomy): domain Eukaryota; kingdom Metazoa; phylum Chordata; class Actinopteri; order Aulopiformes; family Paralepididae; genus Notolepis; species Notolepis coatsorum. Next base: position 90,083,994 of record NC_140174.1, on the reverse strand, counting down.
CAGGCGGGCCGCTGCGTTCTGAATGAGTTGAAAAATGTCCTAACCCAGTTGTCCCCCCCCCCCTGCCCAACCCCCCCCCCCCCCCCCCCACCTCCAATGTACAGCCCCCCCCCCCCACCCCACCCAACCCCACCCCACCTACCCAACCTCCTCCAATGTATACAGTTTCTACGTCAAATGTATATACACTCTTTTTCTGGACACTTTTTGTATCACAAACAGTACTGTATTTGCAAATCTGGTATGTCATAAATGTATAGATGTAGCAGTACTGTCTATCTGTAAGTCGTGTATATGATGAATTGAAAATGGGGGACCCTGATGTAAACAAGACGAAAGTCTTTCTCTGGTCTGCATCCCCTTAACAATTGTATGTATTGAGCTGTACTGCACTGTACCCATTCTGCAATCTGTTAATAAACTTTTAAATCAATCAATCAATCAATCAATCACATTATAATTACATTGTCATTTAGCTACCGGCAAAAGACACAGATACCTATAAGCTGGCCTCGTTCTGCGCATGCATGCATGGGAGGCTCTATATAAATCCTCATCACACAGAGATAAAACCTTTGCGCCCTGAAAAGCAGGAACAGCCACAGCAGCAAGACCCAGTAAGACATTTATATTAAGTCATGGTTTTCAAATAGTCATTATATAATAGAAATCTGCGACTGTCGTCTTGTCTTAAAATGTACATTTCCATGTATTTTACCGTAACACTAATATATGCTAGCGTTCATGTTTGTTCGTGCAAAGCAGCTAAAGCAATGAATGTGTTCATGCACACATGTAAGAATTAAGAATGGGAAATTCAGAAATAAAAAGTATACACTTGGTAGAATCAATATGAACAAAACGCTGCATTATATTCGAAAATCATTTAAGGTGTATTCGTGCACACGTGTCCCGCATGTCTTTGGAAAGACCAGATTACTTATTTGCCATGAAAAAGTTCTCTGCAGCAGTATATGACAGCAGTCATAGAGTGTATATTTTCAGCAATACGTTTGTTTAGGTTAAGGTTAAACTTATAACCAAGTGTTAGGAGATTTTATCTTTTTTTAAATGTGATAATATTTCCACAGAGGTTGTTACAGGATCTCACTGCCACCTAGTGGTAGCCTATGTACATGTATGTACCACGTGGATGGTTTGCAGGTTAGACACTGATGTTACGAGACCGCCGCCATCTTATGAGTGAAAACAAACTAATTTCTACCATCAAATGTATGCGTTGAGCTCCGTTTTTATTACATGTTTTATCACATTCTTGTTCGTTTCATAACATTTTCATACGATTTGTTTTGAAAATATTGAGGCCAACATGGCATTTCACTATTTCGAAAGCCTTTCTAGGCGAGATATGCGTCAAATAAGCTTGCCCTGATTGACTTGTCCAAATTGGTTCAGTTATCTGCAATATTGGCTGAGATATATTAAACAGATTTGTTTGCGGTTTTTTGATAATCATGTCCTTAATTTGCATATAAATGATACATGGGACACTCTGACAACTTGTTAACATAAGCCTATAATTTTTTTCAAATCTAGAAACACTGGTTAGAAGTATATTTCCGGGGGGTGCATGATACCCCCCTCTATCTACTAGACTAAAGATGATTAAACAGAAGGTTTTGTAGATACAGTACTGAATTCTGCCATCCGGACACATGCAATTTGAAATATTTTATAGAATATAAAATATCAGGCCTAAAATGGTTATGCGGTTAAAATGCGATTCATTAGATACATTTTTTTAATTGCCTGACGGCACTAGAAATAACCTTTTTTGAAGTTTATTTGTGCTTCACTTACACTTATTTTGTCTCAACAGTTTGGATTGCAGTTCCGCTTCATCAGTTGCAACATTTAGCCTATCTGCAGATTTAGGACAGGTTAGTCCACATGTATACACAAGTTTGCTAAACACCAATACCTTACTTGTTGTCATATCCATACACATGCACACACACAGAACTTCCTGGAATTGTTAGATGGAACATGAGATTTGAGGGAATACTTAACTTCTGAAAAATGCCTGGTCATACATGTAAATGTAAGTCCTGTGGCCTGTCATTCAAATCGCTTAAACGTTATGTTGACCATCAGTTACTTCATAGACATGAAGCAAACAAGCAATTCCCTTGTGGTGTGGCTGACTGCAAACATCAGTTTCTGAAGTATACTGCTTTGAAAACACATATGTACCGTGACCACAGGACCATCTCTGCTTCACAAAGAAATTATATAGGATGTTCATTCAAATGCGAGGCCGCAAGTTGTCAGGAGCAATATACTAATCTCAGGGATGTCATTGCACATCTGAAATTGCATATATTGAAAAAAGAGACAGTAAAATGTCCATTTGCAAATTGTGACAAAACCTATAAAGTTAAATCATCATTCACTAGCCATATCGCAAGGTTGCATATGAATCAAACAGAGTTGTTTGTAACCCCTGGCCCTACACAATCGCAGTCTACTCAGGATTCCGCTGAGGTGCAAAGGGATTTAGATGAAAGTCATGTAGCAAGTTCATCTGACGACATGCCAGATGACACTGAAATGAGAGCCCTGTATCAAAAAAATCTATGCCTTTTTTACATGCGTCTGCAGGCTAAATGCCTCATTCCATCATCAACAATACAGATTATTGTTGAAGAAATTGACAGTTTGAATGATACGTGTCATCGGTACACTAAGAAGGAATTCAAAAAGTTAATGGGAGCTAAAACAAACTTGTCTGAGACTGATATTGACAGTGTTTTGAGTATTTTGGGAGAAGCAGATTTGCATTCGCTGTGCAGCTCTCACCTTTCCACTGGGCACAGAAGAAAGATGTTCTTCCAAAAGAACTTTTCATATGTGCACCCACAGGCTATTTATCTTGGCACAGACGAGAATAGAAGGGAGTGCTATGCACAATATATCCCACTTCAGGATACTTTACAATCCATGTTAAAATACCCTGTTGTGTGGCAAGAGTGTGTGAAGCCACAAAATAATGCTGCTTCTACTAATGTGTTCACTGATGTTTGCGATGGATCTGTTTTCAAGTCCAACGACTTATTCATGGAGCCAGGTATAAGCTTAAAGCTTATCTTGTACCAGGATGCATTTGAGGTAGTGAACCCTCTTGGATCATCAAAGAAGAAGCACAAAATTGTAGGAGTTTACTTTACACTTGCCAACTTCGAGGCCATCTATCGTTCTAGTGTTGACAACTTGCAGCTTTTGCTTCTGTGTCCTGAGAGGTACTTTAAGTACTTTGCACATGAAAAGTTGTTTGCACGGATGCTGTCAGATATTAGAGAACTTGAGAGGCATGGACTGGTCACTTCATCTGGCCAGGTGGTGCGGGCAACAGTCGTATGTATTCTGGGAGACAATTTAGGCTCTCACTCGATCGGTGGCTTTACTGAGAATTTCAGTACTGCTAGTCACTGCTGCAGGTATTGCTTAGTGCCTACAAATGAAATGGACAACCCGACAGACCGGTTTCCGGTAAGAACAGTTGAGACCTACAAGGAAGCACTGCGACAACTACAGGACTCTGAGGCAACACATGTAAAGGGACTCAAGTTTGACTCTGTTTTCAACTCTCTTAAGTATTTCCATGTATGCCAGCCAGGGCTCCCACCATGCATAGGCCATGACTTGTTTGAAGGCGTAGTAGCCTATGACCTTACCCTTTACTTGAGGTATTTTGTAAAGGTGAAGAAATGGTTCACATACACACAGCTGAACCGACGAATCGCACAGTTCAAATATGTGGGTTCTGATGCTGGTTCTGCTCCTTGTGAAGTAAGTATAAGTGGTATGAAGATTGGTGGTCAGGCGGCTGAGAATTGGTGTCTTTTGAGACTTCTACCAGTGATTATTGGGGATAAGATGTCGGATACTAAGGATCCAGTGTGGCAGTTACTGATCTTGCTGAAAGAGCTTTGTGAGTTGGTCTGTGCCCCCAAGATATCTGTCCCTCAAATCTGTTTCCTCAATGTTCAGATTCAAGATTATCTTGAAACAAGGAAACAACTATTTCCCACAGAGAAACTCAAACCAAAACATCACTACCTCGTCCACTATCCCTCTTTGATCATGAAACTTGGTCCACTCATACGGTTGTGGACAATGAGGTTTGAGAGCAAACACTCATACTTCAAAAGATGCATAAGGAGGACACAGAACTTCAAAAATGTGTGTAAGACACTTGCAAACAATCATCAGCTGCTTCAGTCATATCTGAACTCCAGCTCTTTCTTTCCTGCAACTTTGCAAGTAAAAAACATGTTTCCTTACCACACTGAGTTGTACAGTGACCAAGTGCGTGATGCGGTTAAAGCAAGCTCGCTCCCACATCCTGAGTTGGTGTCCACAGAAGTGCAGTGGAAGGGTACCCTGTATAGGAAAGGCTATTTTTTATGCATTAAGAATGAAGAGTCAGTGGAATTTGGACAAATTGAGCTCATTCTGATGAAGGAAAACAAGTGTGTGTACTTCCTGGTGATAACACACTCGTCATCCTATCTGGCAGAGTATGGCCTCTATAACCTTGGAGAAGCAGCTAGACAAATGGTTTGCATCAATGCTGAACAGTGTTTGGACTTTTATCCACTAGCTGCATATAGTCTATGTGGAATGACAGTCCTGTCCCTTAAACACAGTGTTCTGGATCAGTAGCTTACTGAATTCGCTACTGACGATATATGGGGTGGCTGATTAGTTGGGGAGGGGATGGGAATCTCAGTTATATTTGATCTTGATTCTTGGGAGTAATGATTCGATTCATAATTGATTGGGTACATACATTCTAAATTCTAAATTTCTGCACGAGGCATATATAACATGTAGTATAGGCATCCAAATCATTCTCATACACACACACACACACACACACACACACACACACACACACACACACACACACACACACACACACACACACTGAGGACAGACTCAGGCAAAGTGGCAGGATAGGTGTCAGCAGTTGGGAGTTCAGTGTCTTCACACACTTCCACACACTGCAAGGAGGAGCTGGCATCAAACAGCTGTGCCCCTCAGCCAATGCCACCCCAGGTGAGCCAATAAAAACAGCCGTATTTATTTAGCATTGAACTACCATCCTAAACAGCTTTCATTCGTTTTTTTTTTTTTTTTTGTATCTACTTTTTCTGCTTTTTCTGTGATTTTTCTCCCCATCCCAATTTACCTCTTGTGCCAATTCTCCCTCCCCTGTCCTGATTGTTGCTCGCATATGCCCCCCACTGGTCGGTTGTAGGGAGGATCGAAGCCTTGCATCACATGTCCCCTCTGATACATGTGGAGGCAGCTTGTCGCATCTTTTCACCTGCTAGCTTTTAGCTAAATCTGGGCTCAAGCTGTGTTTATCTTTCTTTGTAGTCATGGGTGACCTGGCCAGTTACATAACTGCAGTGCTTCCAGGCTCTGGACTACAACCTTTACTACTGGATTTACTTGACGGCCTCGGAGTGACTAGTGTGGACGATCTACAGTTTTTGCAACCGCATGAACTTGAAGGTGTACTGAAGCCGGTGGAATCCAGAAAGTTACTTGCTCATGCCAAGCGTAAGTGAAACATTGACTGTCACTCTATTTGAGCATGTCTTCATTTTTATATAGTAGAGTGTATGTCAAACTGACTTTTGTTTAACAAAATGGGATTAATAAAGTATCTATCTTTAGGTTACAACCGCAGAGAATCGGAAGAAGATTCCAGTAGCCCGTCTACAGCCTTTCCTGCCAGTTCAGGCATTTTTTCTTCTGGCAGCAGCAGTAAGTAAAACCATTGTGCACACTTTCCTTTCAAATGACAATACTTGAGAGGTCTGTTACGACCAGAAAGGAGATTGCACTGTGCTCATTACATAATTAGCTGCTGCCTTAATGAGGTACACATGGAATGAGTTCAAGTATTAGGGTTCTAATGGGTTCTCCTATTAAGGGGGGGGGGTAGGCTCCCAGATATACACAGTACATTTCACAGAGTAAATTTTACTCAAACTGAGTAAATTGTACTCAAACTGATTCAATGTATGTTAAAAAACAACACATGAATTGAAAGCAGACATTCTGAACTTTTACCTCATAGTTCATTGTTTCATTTAAAATACAAATGATATTGTCTCAGAGGCAAAACAACCAATCTCTCATATCTGTGCTAATTATGGCTTACTGTATTCCAGGTCTGCCGATGTCCTCATTGTCCTCCACCAATGAGTGCTCCATCAGCCGTGAGAAGGGAACAGCAGCACTGGACAATAACTGGCACTTCAGTTTCAAGATACAGTGGAACATCATGCCGTCGCATATACTAAAAACATTGGAGAATAAAGAGCGGCCAACGGCGAGGGATAGAAGAGAAATAGTCAGGTTGATTTCCGCAGAAATCCTGGTTGTCTGCAAACATCCTCAAAAGAAACATTTGAATGAAATTGCCCGCAAGATGGTACTGGATTATCCTAAGTCCTTCAAGGATGTGATGGAGGATCAAGTAATAGGTAGTGGCTACGATTCTCTAGCAAAACAACTACAATGCAGAGTGGACAACCACAAAAGGATAGGTCCACCAACGATGACTCAGCCCAGCAGTGTTGACAAGGGAAAGACACGAAGGAAAATGTCTTATGGATGTGTGAACCCAGAACCTCAACTGCGTGCTGCAAATGACGAATCACAGAGGAAGATGAAAGAGGACCTACATAAAATGTTTGAGGAAAATGAGAAAGATGAGAAGAAAATAGAAGCATTGATGACTAACACGTTTGCCTCCCAGAGAAGAGATGTCCTAGATGAGAAAGACACACGGACTTTGAAAAAAGAATGGCCCTATCTTTTCAACACAACTGGCTTGAAGGCTCATTTCAATGAACTGACTGGGGTCCAGATAAATGAAGAATTCCAAGAGGCCATGAATGTAAAATACAAAAGAGTCCTGGGATTTTTCAAGTGTCTGCGCCCAGAAAGAGATAGTGTTGCAGGAAAACTCCAACCTCAAATCCAGGCTGCGGGTTGTGATGACTCCGTTGGGACTGTGTTACTGCTTTTAGCTCACTTCAAAGAAGACCAAAACAAGATGCTCATAAATGTTGACGATACCTGTCTTGCAGCAGATGTGAACTCTCAGGATCTTCCCACAACCCCATGCATATTGCTGTGTGGTAAGTTAAGTAAAGGATAATGTATAGCTATACTCTGTCATTGTCGCAAAATAATTGACCGACACTGCGTTCTGGAACACCGAGGCACAGCCGAGGTGTTCTAAACCCAGTGAAGGTCAATTATTTTGTGACATTGACAGAGTATAGCTATACATTATCCCGCTTATTACATGGCTAACTTACTAACAATATACCTAATTCATTTTACACCATCGACAAGATGAGATCAAATGCAGACTCAGTTGTTCTGTGGCTCCTCTGTCATCGCCGGCACCCGGCAGGTGTGTGGACTTGATTGCACTGATGTAGTGCAGTTGTGCATAATGGTAATGCTTAGCTTTCGTGACTGCGATCAAAATGCTTGATTGTGATTGGTCAATAGCGCTCTGTTGCCCCTGACAGCGGTCATTATTGCGCGTTGCCCATGACAGCGGTGAATTATCGAGAAATAAATGTTTTTTTTATCTACTTTTTCTCCCCATTTTTCTATTTTTCTCCCGTCCCCAATTTCATATTGTCCAATTACCCTACCCTTCCCCCTACCCTCCCCTGTCTCGAACGCTGTTAGGCCATGCCTCCCACAAGCCGGCTACAATGTGGACGAAGCCTTGCATCACGTGTCCCCTCCGGTACTCAAGGAGGCAGCCGTTGCATCTTTTCACCTGCACAGCGCGATCTCTCAGCGGCGAGGGTCTGCGTGGGAGAGACACGCCGCCCTCGTTGCTTCCTGATTCTACTGCGCAGGCGCACCAACCGACCTGTAGGAGTCACTGTCCACAACGTCCAATCCCCACCCACCAGCTTCCCACCCCCTAATACTGCCAATTGTATTAGAATGAACAACCAGCCAAGCTGGTAGCAACGCCGAGAGCTGGGCTCGAACCCAGCATCTCCTGCGTTGGTGGCGAACGCCTTGCCCACTGCGCCACCTAGCCGCCCGCATTTTGGCTAATGTTAAAACTTGTCAGCTCAGTTTTGTCTATTTTTCTGTGTGTGTGTGTGTGCGCGTGCGTCTGTCATACCTTCACAGGACAAAGCCCACTGACTGCATCTGTCTTCATGGTAGCAGTGGACCAGGTGGTGGTCAATGATGGAGTCTCAACGTTCACTGAAGCAGTCAATGCCATGTTCATGATCTATTATGCCCTCAACATCGACTATCCTGTAGAGCTGGGTGCAACAATGGAGTTTCTTCAAAGGTAATTGTATATTTTTTTCATCTTTTAATTCATTTACCAGCATAATGAACTTTTAATCATAAAGTCCTTGTAGCAGTTTGAGAGTGAATCAATGCAGTGCAGAAGGCAGGGCATGAGTGACAGAGCCCATTATTTCAAACATTCATTGAGAGCAGCACACACATAGGCTATAGCAGTATCACGGTATGCAGCCAAGGCCCACCAATGTGAGAATGAACGGAATTGTGTAAATGTACACCATTTGATAACGATGTCAATCCTTTTATGTACCACTCCTCTACAGATGCATGTTCAAGATAAATCCGGACAAGGGCTCAAAAGTCCACAAACAAGGCAATAAGAAGTGTCTTGCAGTCAATCCCAAGGTCCTATCACTCATATCGAAGATATCAGAGCATGACTGGCTGTAGTGACTGGTGAGTTTGCTGTTAATTCATTTGATTACTTGTGATTTATTTCATGTCCCTTTTTTCAAAACTATTTGGCAGGTGATCGGATCAACCTCTATTCAGGTAAATCTAATTCTTTCCACCACAAGGTCGGGAGTAAAGCAAATAGTTTCCACAGGAAAAAAAACCTTCAGTGCTGTTCTTTGCTCTTCCAATTAAGAAACTCATTTCATTTCAGATATAACTAATGTTAATAGCAGCATCTACGCTAACCTCCGCCATTGGTGTTTTGAAATGAACAGTTGCTTCTCACTGTTGTCACACCTAAACCACCTCTTCTCGTAGATTACAAACTTCTCTCTATGGAGATTTGCCAGAATGATGTGGGCAGTGAAACGTGAGCTCACAAGATCAGAATGGTCTCATGTCCAAATTCAGAAGATTTGGACATCAATCTGATGCAATGTCTTCTTTATTTCTCCATGAGGTTGATTGAAATAGTATTTCTGTTTGTGTGTATTACAGAGAATCCAGAGCCATCAGGACTAAAATGAAGCGAAACAAGATACAGCAGCACTGGAAGAAAGAGGATGAATAACATTCTTGTTTTCAGTTCAGTTCATTTTTATATTGGACACATGACAATGGTCATAAATCGCAAGTTTTACCAGCTGCTGTTGCAGCATTGTCCGAAAAGGGCTAGGGAGAAGCACTATATAGCTTGCCGGGCCTACGCCTGAAGACTACCTTTTTTTATACACATATATACCTGCACATATTCATACATGATACATATTCATACATGATGTTTATAGCATTGTTCTGTATATACTGTATACATACACATATACACACACGCATATATATTTATCCCATAAATACTGTATCATATTATAAATAATACGCTGTACACCAACTGGGGTGCTCTTTGCCATGGATATGTATATATATATATATATATATATATATATATATATATATATATATATATATATATATATATATATATATATATATATATATATATATATATATATATATATATATATATATATATATATATATATATATCCATACACACATGGCAAAGAGCACCCCATAGTTGGTATACACAGCTTATTTACAATATGATTAATAAATTAGTGTTGGCATGTATATAAAGTGATATACAGTACATATACACATTATAGTATATTATGGTTGAGCACTTTGGTTCCGCACGGACGTTTACACTGTTATAGAATAAACCGCTGCCAGCAGGCAGCAGCCCAGCACTGACCATCACCAACCGTAACTTAGGGGTTAGAGTTAGATGTGGTCTAGGTCTGGTTAGGGGTTAGAGTCAGAGGTGGTCTAGGTCTGGTTAATAGAGGCCATAACCAGACCTAGACCACCTCTAACTCTAACCCCTAACCAGACCTAGACCACCTCTAACTCTAACCACTAACCAGACCTCTTCCATGTGGCACTTTAACAGTACACTGACCTCAGAATGTATGTTTTTATGCAAGCAGATTGCAATCAGTGTGTACTACTAGTACTACTGTATTTAGTTTACAGTATCATGTTGTTATAGAATAAACCGCTGCCAGCAGCAGCCCAGCACTGACCAATGACCATCACCAAACTTAACTTAGGTGTTAGAGTCAGAGCCTAGGTGGTCTAGTTCTGGTTAGGGGTTAGAGTCAGAGGTGGTCTAGGTCTGGTTAATAGAGGCCATAACCAGACCTAGACCACCTCTAACTCTAACCCCTAACCAGACCTAGACCACCTCTAACTCTAACCACTAACCAGACTTCTTCCATGTGGCACTTTAACAGTACACTGACCTCAGAATGTATGTTTTTATGCAAGCAGATTGCAATCAGTGTGTACTACTAGTACTACTGTATTTAGTTTACAGTATCATGTTGTTATAGAATAAACCGCTGCCAGCAGCAGCCCAGCACTGACCAATGACCATCACCAAACTTAACTTAGGTGTTAGAGTCAGAGCCTAGGTGGTCTAGGTCTGGTTAGGGGTTAGAGTCAGAGGTGGTCTAGGTCTGGTTAATAGAGGCCATAACCAGACCTAGACCACCTCTAACTCTAACCCCTAACCAGACCTAGACCACCTCTAACTCTAACCACTAACCAGACTTCTTCCATGTGGCACTTTAACAGTACACTAACCTCAGAATGTATGTTTTTATGCAAGCAGATTGCAATCAGTGTGTACTACTAGTACTACTGTATTTAGTTTACAGTATCATGTTGTTATAGAATAAACCGCTGCCAGCAGCAGCCCAGCACTGACCAATGACCATCACCAAACTTAACTTAGGTGTTAGAGTCAGAGCCTAGGTGGTCTAGGTCTGGTTAGGGGTTAGAGTCAGAGGTGGTCTAGGTCTGGTTAATAGAGGCCATAACCAGACCTAGACCACCTCTAACTCTAACCCCTAACCAGACCTAGACCACCTCTAACTCGAACCACTAACCAGACCTCTTCCATGTGGCACTTTAACAGTACACTGACCTCAGAATGTATGTTTTTATGCAAGCAGATTACAATCAGTGTGTACTACTGTGTTTAGTTTACAGTATCATGTTGTTATAGAATAAACCGCTGCCAGCAGCAGCCCAGCACTGACCAATGACCATCACCAAACTTAACTTAGGGGTTAGAGTAAGAGCCTAGGTGGTCTAGGTCTGGTTAGGGGTTAGAGTCAGAGAGGTGGTCTTGGTCTGGTTAGGGGTTAGAGTCAGAGGTGGTCTAGGTCTGGTTAATAGAGGCCATAACCAGACCTCTAGACCATCTCTAACTCTAACCCCTAACCAAACCTAGACCACCTCTAAATCTAACCCCTAACCAGACCTTCCATCACCATGTGGCACTTTACACAACAACCTCAAAATGTGATTTATCATTTTATGTTTATGCAAGCAGATTGCAATCAGATTGCTACTGTGTGTACTATACACTATTGTACTGTACTATTATCTACTCAAGTTCAACTACTACTGTGTTTGTTTGTTTACAAAACACAGTATCCTGTTAGTGTTGTTGACACTGTTACACTGGCTGCTGTTACTGTTATTTAATATTTTCAAATAAATCGCTGCCAGGTGAGCAAGGCCAGACATAATGTGACTGTCTTATTAAGTTATTTCTCCATTCACAGATCGACAGTGAGTGCTGCACCCTTCCTGTGTATTACTTGTGCCGCCGACTCAGATTCCCCTAGGTTAAAAAATAAATACGCAATTTAAATCAGAATAATATGTTCCATGTTGACTATTTCTGACTTCTGCCAAGTTTTTTTCCATTGACTAAAAATAGACAAAAATGTCATCTGTTTACTAAAATGCTCAGACATTTTAGTTGACTAAAACTGACTAAACGAAAAAAATAAATGAAAATGACTAAATATGATAAACGAAAAAGGAGCACTTGACACATTACTAAGACTAAAACTAAAATGAAAATAGCTGCCAAAATTAACACTGGTTTACAGTGACATTCCATATAAATGTTGTGATTTCCATATAAAATGTTGTGCTAATAAATACCTCTCTCCTTCGAGACACCACCGCCGACTCATCTCTCAGCACTATACAATATTATGCTATATATAGTCGTTTCCTTTTCACCATTGGCAGATTATCATCCACATTGGAGAATAGAGCTTTTAAATGCTTATTGACACATTAACTGTACTGACTTTTACAAGGTATATCAACTGTATATATCAACTGTATGTACTCCAAATATACTGAGAAGAGTGCTTGCTTGTGGGTTGTTGAACTGGAGTGCAGCTGAGACCATGCAAAATGAATACTTAACCCATTTAGACATAAAACGCCTGCTAAAAACTCCTATTAAAACCTATGCAATTAGGGTTTTTTGGAAAGATTTTCAGAATTGTCAGTTAATAAAACCTTTTATATCAGCCTCTGGAGCAGATTGAAACATGAAATGAAAACCGATAGATTAGAACTTGGGCTTTTATTTGAACATCATTCATTTTCCCTAATGTGCATTGACATTTAAAAAAGAAAAATGTCTTGTCCAGATACTTTTAAAGGGATTTCAAATAATAGGTAATTTGAATGTAATTTTGAATTTTTATACAGCAGTTGGGCTGTAAAAATACAGAGAATATATAGCAAATATCTGTAAAAAAAAATTCACTGCTGAACTTTGTGTTCTGTCACTTAATTGAACTGCTGCGGTCAGGCAAGCGATACCGGAGTCTTAAGGCGAGCACAGAAAGACTCAGAAGAAGCTTCTATCCCCAGGCCATCAGGCTGCTAAACGAACAATAAACACCATGCAACAACCATCAAATGCACACAGCACACACACCCACACGCACACACTCACTCAAACAAACAACACACTGCAGCACCCACTCTCCACACTTTAGATCACACAAACACACTTTACACTTTATATTTATTGATAAAGGATTTGCACTACAACTCGTACACCTACTGTGAATTGTACCTAAATTGCACCTCGTCCCATTTCTGCCTTGCACTATATAGTATTGTATATTAGTACACTGCACAGTATTGTATATTGTATGGTAACTACGTCTATTCTGCATCGAACATTGTACATATGTCTAAACTGAACACTGTGACCTCATTTTTTTACTTCTAATTTTACTATGTTATTTTATTTCATACTTATCTTGTCTTGCACAGTCTCTGGAGCGTAACAGTAAGAAGCATTTTGTATAAAAGTATTCTGTACTTCTGTATGACAAATATTAAAGAAACTTGAACTTGAAACTTGAGTTTGATTGTAATCATTTTGGAAAAACCTGTAGAATAACAGTGTTTCACTGCTGAACTTTAAGTTATGTCACTTAATTGAAGGTGTTTCATCATAAATGTAGGAAACACCTGCCAAATAACAGCGTTTCACTGCTGAACGAAGTTCTGTCACTTAATTGAAGGAGTTTGATTGTAATAATTATGGGGAAACCTGTAAAATAACAGTGTTTCACTGCTGAACTTAAGTTATGTCACTTGATTGAAGGTGTTTCATCGTAAATGTAGGAATAACCTGTGAAATAACAGTGTTTCACTGCTGAACTTTAAGTTCTGTCACTTAATTGAAGGAGTTTGATCGTAATAATTTAGGAAAATACTGTCAAATGACAGTATTTCACTGCTGAACTTTAAGTTCTGTCACTTAATTGAAGGTGTTTCATCTTAAATGTAGGAAAAACCTGTGAAATAACAGTGTTTCACTGCTGAACTTAAGTTATGTCACTTAATTGAAGGTGTTTCATCGTAAATGTAGGAAAAACCTGCCAAATAACAGTGTTTCACTGCTGAACGAGGTTCTGTCACTTAATTGAAGGAGTTTGATTGTAATAATTATGGGGAAACCTGTAAAATAACAGTGTTTCACTGCTGAACTTAAGTTATGTCACTTAATTGAAGGTGTTTCATCGTAAATGTAGGAAAAACCTGTGAAATAACAGTGTTTCACTGCTGAACTTTAAGTTCTGTCACTTAATTGAAGGAGTTTGATCGTAATAATTTAGGAAAATACTGTCAAATGACAGTATTTCACTGCTGAACTTTAAGTCCTGTCACTTAATTGAAGGTGTTTCATCTTAAATGTAGGAAAAACCTGTGAAATAACAGTGTTCCACTGCTGAACTTTGAGTTCTGTCACTTAATTGAAGGGGTTTGATTGTAATAATAATGGGGAAACCTGTGAAAAAACAGTGTTTCACTGCTGAACTTTAAGTTCTGTCACTTTATTGACGGAGTTTGATTGTAATAATTATGGGAAACCTTGTAAAATAACAGTGTTTCACTGCTGAACTTTTAGTTATGTCACTTAAATCAAATCAAATCAAATCAAATTTATTTATAGGGCCCGACAACACACGTTAATGTCCCCATGGGCCGTACAGGTCTTCTTTAAACAGGTCAAGAAGACAACATAACAATAAGTCAAGAACAGAACAAGAACACCATAGGGTCCAAAATTTTTTTAGATGAATGCAAATAAATTAAAGAATGCAAGCACTCCCAGACATACCCCACGCGAAGGTAAGGAAAAACTCACTAAAACCTAACAATAGGGAAAAAAGCTCCACAGGCAGTGTGGAGGAGAGAAACCTTAGAAGGGCCGTTCAAGGGGGGATCTCCCTTCTTAGATGTTGGTGATAGTAGTGTTGCAGACGGACAGTTGGTAAGCATGCACTCATGTGTGTGGTGAAACACAGATGAGTGCATGCAATAGCAACTGTACATTTTGAAAAATTAAAGATAGAGCTAATAGCGATAGCAACTGAACATTTTGAAAGATTAAAGATAGAGTTGATAGCGGATCTATTTGAGGCACAGGGGCGGCGCAGAGAGGGTCACGTCCTCCCCGTCTTAGTCACGGGACATTCAACACTCCGGTCGTTGCTCAGGGACAGCCGGAGACAGGGAGATAGGGGGTGGCGCAGAGAGGGTCGCGAACTCCCCGACATCATCGCGGGACATCCGGCACTCCGGTCACCACTACGAGACCTCCGGAGACAGGGGGGCACGCAGAGGGGGTCGCAATCTTCCGGCCTTCGTCACGGGACGTCCAACACTCCGGACAACACTCCAGGACAGCAAGTCATAGGAAGACAGGGAGACGGGACAGGCGTTAGACAGCTCATGAGATTGTAGTAGGCGGACATAGCAATAGATACAAGTGGTAGGCATATATGTGAATGGAGTAGATATATGAAGTAAGCGTATTATGTGAATAGAATAGAAGTACTTAACCCAGCAATGAAACCGCGTTGACTGTTAATCTGTTAACAGTCTGTTAATCAGTTGACAGGACCACGGACAGACGGCGGAGAATAACTGATCCAAGGCCTCGGAGGTGCATGTAGAGCAGTCACTACAAGCTTGGCCAAGACCCCGAGGCATCCATCACCTTGGTCAGCGCCAGGAGACGGGTACTCAGAGAGAAGGGGGAGGGAGGGGGGGGGGAGGGGGGAGAGGGGGGGGGGAAGAGTTAGAGAGTTCCCATGTTTGTGGTGCTGCAAAGGAGCAGACATGTAGTACCCTGTACACTTAATTGAAGGTGTTTCATCATAAATGTAGGAAAAACCTGTGAAATAACAGTGTTTCACTGCTGAACTTTAAGTTCTGTCACTTTATTGAAGGAGTTTGATCGTAATTTTTTTAAATACTGAAAGTTGCCTTATTTTCACATACAGTAAAATGATGAGTATCTTATGTGTTTTTACATACAATTCAATGTAATTTAACATTCAACACAATTAAGCAAATACATGTATTTAAAAAGAATTACCTGTAGAATAACTGAAGGTTTTTACTGTTTTTTAATTATATTATTCTCTTTTTTAACATTATTTAACATTACATTTAAAGTTTAACAGCAAAAAAACAGAAAGTTGCCTTATTTTCACATACAGTAAAATGATGTATATTCTAGGTGTTTTACATGTAATTTAACATTCAAGACAATTAAGCAATGGAATAATCCTGTAAAAAAAAGATAATTTCTTATTAAATCAATTTACAGATTACAACCTTTATTTAATGGTTAATATTTGTATTAAAGGTTATTTACTGTATTTTTATGGCATTTCCTGTATTTTTATGGCATTTACACTTAAAGTAGAAAAACAAAAGTAATCTGTAAAATAATACATTGAAAGTCCCGTAAAAATAATTTTTTTTTAAGAGTGTACCTCATCATCTCCCTCCCTCGCTGTGCAGGCGCCCTGACCGACCTGTAGGAGTCGCTGTTTACAACGACCAGATTACCACCCACCGACTTCCCTCCCGCTGACACTGCCAACGCTGACAGCCGGATTCGATACCAGTGTCTCTGCGGTGGTAGACAGATGCTTAGACCGCTGCGCCAACTGGCCGTGCCAGACCCACTTCTTTTGTGCCTCCGGCCTCGGGACAAGTGTCTTTGTTGTTCCAAAAATCACTTTGGGGAGAGGATCTTCATCCCTCTTCTTTGTCTTTCCAGACATCAATGGAGATGTTTTTGCCTCCGTCCTCAGGACAAGTGTCTTGGCTTCATCCAACTTCTTTGTCTTTCCAGACCTCAATGGAGATGTTTGTGCCTCCGTCCTCAGGACAAGTGTATTTGTTGTTCCAACAACCACCAGTTGATCTTCATCCCTCTCCTTGGGGATTAATCGAGTTGTTGTTTTTGACACTGTCCTCAGGATTGTCGGAATATCACGACAAAAATAACTCTCCACCATCTTCAGAGTCCACACTGTAAATTTTTTTTTAAAATATTCACAGTAAATGCATTGTATTATTTTACAGATTACATTTGTTTTTCTACTTTAAGTGTAAATACCTTAGAAATACAGTAAATTACATTTTTATCAAAATATTAACCATTAAATAAAAGTTGTACACAAAGTTTGAAAAAATCCCTATGCAAAAAACGTATTATTATTATTGATAATAAATTGTTTTACACAAAAGAAAAAACATTCATAACAAACTGTAGCCTAACCTATATACAATCGTTGTCATAAATGTGGAAATAAATACTAACCTACTAAATACCGTCTTTCAAATAAATCATGCACGTTAAAAGTTTTTTCTGTGTTCTCTCTTCAGAGTCCAGTCAAGTTATGAGTCAGTTCCCTGGACTGCCTCTGCATTTCTTCTAGAATTCTAGAATGTTGTGTTATAGAATGTTCCAGAATGTTCGGTATGATGTCATGGCAGCTCTGCTTTGGACTCATCACATGACCCACATGATGTCATCACCGCGGGAGGCGTTGTTCCGCACTTTTATTTATTTATTATTTATTATTTTATTATTCATTATTACATTCTCAACAACCCTCAACATTCTGAAATGTAATAAAAGTAGGGATGTGGACGTGTACACGAAGTTTGAATCATAAACGTTTAGAAAAAATCCCTATGCAAAAAACGTATTATTATTATTGATAATAAAAAATTATCTGTAGCCTAACCTACAATCATCGTCATAAATGTGGAAATAAATACTTACCGACTAAATACCAAGCGTCTTTCAAATAAATCATGTTAGTTAATTATGTTAACCCAACATAGCGTGCATACATTCACTCTGGCTCAATTATTTATTATTTTATTATTCATTATTACATTCTCAACAACCCTCAACATTCTGAAATGTAATAAAAGTAGGGATGTGGACGTGTACACGAAGTTTGAATCATAAACGTTTAGAAAAAATCCCTATGCAAAAAACGTATTATTATTATTGATAATAAAAAATTATCTGTAGCCTAACCTACAATCATCGTCATAAATGTGGAAATAAATACTTACCGACTAAATACCAAGCGTCTTTCAAATAAATCATGTTAGTTAATTATGTTAACCCAACATAGCGTGCATACATTCACTCTGGCTCATTAAAACACTAACGAAACATATTATTTATATTATTCAAATGACCTCAAACATGTTCCGTTGTGATGTCACAGTATGATGTCATAATAGTCAATTCTAGAACATTTGTGATGTCACAGTATGATGTCATAATCAAACATTCTAGAACATTTGTGATGTCACAGTATGATGGCATGTTGTGATGTCACAGTATGATGTCATAATAGAACATTCTAGAACATTTGTGTATCTATTCAACAATTCTCTCAGAAGATATGTCACGTACGTGGGTTGTTCATTATCATTATTCCCATATATTTTAACACCATGTAACATCAGGGTAATATATTATTTGTGTTGTTTGGTATGTGTGGTGTTGTGTCATCTCCTAATTGCCTGTTTCTATTCACAGGTGCACCTTCGAACAGGCAGTGGAGATGGGTGGTTAATAGAGTGGAGATGACACACATCGGGGCGCCTCTCTCTGTAAGTCGCCACTGATCAGAGATTTGTGAGGTTGCCATTGATTGACCACTGTGTGTGGATACCTTGTGCTTTTGTTTGCCACTGTGTGTGGACTTACCAGTAGCCAGATATATATGTATTGTGTTGTGGGCCTTAGAGCCATTTGCTTTCCTGCTTGGAAGTAAGCATATATATATATATATATATATATATATATATATATATATATATATATATATATATATATATATATATATATCTATCGGAGTTGCTCTGGTACGAAGTATATACTATATCTTATATTATGTTATATCATATGGTATTATATATATATTAGTAGTATTCTCCTATACCTCACTTTGTCTGTTCTCCAATTACCTTTTTCCCTATTTGTTTACATGTTTGTGGGTTGTTTTTTCCCTTTGTTGCCTATAAAAATCAGTGGAGGTTTCAAGCCCTACCCTGCATAATAAATATAATTTACTATTTGGATCAACGTCTTGTGTTCACTTTATTACCTGCTCGGGACCTTGCTTAAGGCACTACTGGAGGGGCTGGTTTTCACATACAGCCCGCTCCAGCTTATATTATATATTGTCATTTGACATTACTATGTGACATGGGGGCTCATTTCCGGTCTTTCATGTCCTTGTGACATGGGGGGCTCAATGCCGGTCTGCTGTGTACGTTTGACATAGGGGCTGATGGTATCAGGTAAAGTGGCGTTGTTGTTTATTGGTATTTATGTATCCATGCTGTGTTTTGTATAATAATTAACCATTTGTGTATGCTCTTAACCAGATCTGGACCCACCCTGGACCCAGAGGCCCTCGTCAACTACCGGCCCATCTCCAACCTCCCGTTCCTTTACAAGGTGCTGGAGAAGGTAGTTGCGAAGCAGCTCCTAGCACACCTCGGAGACAACAACATCTTCGAGAAGTTCCAGTCTGGTTTCTGCTCCGCGCACAGTACAGAGACAGCCCTGGTCAGGGTAACCAACGATCTACTGATGGCGGCGGATGCGGGAACCCCATCCATTCTGGTCCTTCTCGACCTATCGGCAGCCTTCGACACGGTGGATCATCCCATTCTACTGGACTGTCTCCACTCCAATGTCGGACTCCGCGACCTAGCCCTTGGCTTATTCCAGTCCCTCTTGGCTGGTCGGACTGAGTGTGTCTCCCTCGGAGGCGCAACATCCTCCAACCACCCTGTCACCTGCGGTGTCCCCCAGGGATCCGTCCTCGGCCCCCTGCTGTTCACCCTGTACATGCTCCCCCTCGGCCGCATCATCGGCCGGCACGGTGTGTCTTTCCACTGCTACGCTGACGACACCCAGTTATATATCCGGATCACACCATCATCACCTTCATCACCCCCCACACTGACCACTTGCCTGGAGGAGACTAAGGCGTGGATGAACCACAGGTTTCTCCAGGTCAACAGCTCCAAAACACAAGCCATGCTGATCGGTACCCCACACCAGGTCCGGTCAACCACCATCACCACCATCTCCTTCTCCGGTCAGGACATTCCCCTTTCCACCCTTGTCACCAACTTGGGCGTGAAAATGGACCCCCACCTCACATATGATACACACATCAAACACCTCTGCAAGACCTCTTTCTTTCACCTCCGTAACATCACTAAACTCCGCCCCTCACTCACCCTGGCAGATTCGGAGAAACTCGTCCACGCTTTTGTTTCCTCCAGGCTGGACTATTGCAATGCACTCCTCATCGGGATTCCTAGCAAAAGCATTAAAAAACTGCAAACCATCCAGAATGTCGCTGCTAGGATCCTGATGAGGGTGCGCAAATATGATCACATCACCCCCACCCTCAGATCCCTTCACTGGCTCCCGGTGGAACACAGAATTGAGTTCAAGGTGTCCCTCCTCACTCACCAGTGCGTACACAGTGGTGCCCCTGCCTATCTCAAGGAACTCCTCACCCCCCAGTCCTCCTCACGTTCCCTCCGCTCCGGCACAGCCTACCTCCTCAAAGCCCCCAGGACTAAGCTGCACTCCATGGGTGATCGCGCCTTCTGCTCCGCCGCACCCAGACTTTGGAATGCTCTCCCCATCCACCTGAGAGCACCACAATCCGTTGAGGTTTTTAAAAGGGGCCTAAAAACATTTCTTTTTAACAAGGCTTTTGCCTGAATTTTCTTTTACTTTTATTTTTTTTACTTCTATTCATTTTACTATTATTTTCATTTTATTTTACTCTTAGGTTCTTCCATTTTACTGGTTGTTAGTCTTTTTTAATTGTTTTTATTCATTTTAAATTGTTTTATTCATTTAACTTTTGTTTCTCCTGTAAGCACTCTGAGATTCTTACGAATGTAGAGCGCGGTACAAATTTAATCCATTATTATTATTATTATTATTATTATTATTATTATTATTATTATTATTATTATTATTATTATTATTATTATTATTATTATTATTATTATTATTATTATTATCTCTTTTTTCTACCACATAGGTAACAGGGGGGGTCACCTGCTTGGCTAGAGGGTGGGGGGCACGAGTCGTGATTTGTAGTGGATCCGTCAGAGGATCATTTGGACGGTTGCACTAAGGCGGAATTATGCCTTGTTGCTAAACATTATAATATTACTGTGCAAAGTTCCCAGTCCAAGGCTGATATGAAGGCAGTTGTACTAGCGGGGTTAGTGGAGCAACAGGTGTTCAGCACGGCTCGGGGAGTAGTGAGTCATAGTGACTCACTGTTAGTGGACCAGGAGGTTGAAAACACTGGCGAATGGGTTGACTCTCCCTTGCGTGATCTTAACCCGGAGGGTGGTGCTATTAGGAAGAATGGTAGTACTCACAGAGCTGAAAGTGAGGGCGCGGGCGATTCAGATAAAGAATCCACGTCTTCTGGCCATACGCGCTCTAGCCTGCGTTTTGCCCGTCTCCAGATGGAGGAGAGAGCGATTTTGCGCAGGGAGGAGAGAGACAGGGAGGAGAGAGAGAGAGACAGGGATGAGAGGAGAGAGGAGAGAGACAGGCTGGAGAGAAAGGAAGAGAAAGACAGGGAACTTCAACTGGCCATAGAGAGGCTGAGGTTGGAGGCTGGTAGTAGTGCTACCTCCTCTCCAGCTGGGGTTTCCCCGGCTCACTTTAATATCGGCCAGCACGTTAATCTGGTGCCCATGTTCCGAGAGTCAGAGGTAGAGGCTTATTTTTCTGCTTTTGAGCGGATTGCACAGGCTCTGCATTGGCCGGAGGATATGTGGGTGATTTTACTTCAGACCAGGCTCACTGGCAAAGCCAGTGCAGCGGTAGCATCATTAACTATGGCTGACAGTCAAAATTATGGGCGGGTGAAGAATGCTGTTTTACGTGTGTATGAGTTGGTTCCCGAAGCATATAGACAGTGTTTTCGCTCGCTCAGAAAATCCCCTTCTCAGACAAATACAGATTTCTCCCGTGAACAGAGGAATCTTTTTGAACGATGGTGCGCGGCGAGTAAGGTGCAGGATCTTGCAGCCATGAGCGAGTTAGTACTCATGGAACAATTTAAACTCTGTATGCCCGAACGAACCGAGCTGTATCTGAATGAACAGAAAGTGTCTACTCTCCAAGACGCTGCTGTTTTGGCGGATGAATTGGCGTTGACGCACAAGCATGCTTCTGTGCGTAACGATACTGTGTGTGTTAAAAACGGTGCGTTTCCCTCTCGGGAATTACCATTTCGGGGAAATGGCGAGCGTGCGTATCGGCCACGCTCGCCTCCGTCTGAAAAGAGACATTGTAATTACTGTAAGAAGCCAGGTCATTTGGTGGCGGACTGTTATGCATTTGTGCGCGATCGGCAAGATACTAAAAGGCCAGCTCAGAAACCAAAGGGGGTGGGGTTGATTAGCACTGTCTCACGCCCAGAGCAGGAGAAACCAGACAGTTGTTTCGAACCTTTTATATTTTCTGGTTTTGTGTCAATGTCGGGTAAAGTCTGTGACCAACGCGAGGTGAGGATCCTTCGTGATACAGGTGGTTCGCAGTCCTTTATTCTGGCGGATGTATTGCCGTTAAATGAGAAGTCGTCTTGTAACTCAAGTGCTATTGTGCGCGGGATAGAAATGGGCTTCACACCCGCTCCGTTGCATATGATACATGTGAGATCAGAGCTTGTCACAGGTTGTTTTTCCGTGGCGGTTCGTTCATCTTTTCCGCTAGCCGGAATTGATTTTATCATGGGGAATGATATAGCTGGGGGGAAGGTAATTCCATTTCTGGAGATGGTGGACGCCCCAGTGTCTGAGTTTTTGTGCGATGCGTTGATTAAAAGTCACCCAAATGTTTTTCCTGTCTGTGCTGTGACTAGGGCTCAGGCGAGACAAGGGCAGGCGGTGACGCTGCGTGACTCCATCTGTGGCGAGGCGCTCGCTGAGGACAGGTGGCCGTCTAGTGACGAGATAAAAAGGGGTGTGATTAGCGTTCAGGGGAAACTGGTAAATCCCAAGTTTTCCGACATGCCGTTGCCTCTAACGCGTCAAGCGTTGATTGACGCTCAGAAAAATGATTCCTCCCTAACAAGTTGTTTTGCGGCGGTAGCCAGCACTACTGATAGTAGGAAACACACCTTATTTTTTTTTTTTTATATTTTTTTTATTATTGCAAAACAAAAAATTATTAAAAGTCAGTACTCAACACACAATGCATAATGAAACTTTCAGTAAAGGTGGTTAAAATATATGCAAGTACAGAAACAGGATAAAACAAAAATAGTCTATAATAACATTTTAACCGTATACAGTGTATATCCAGCGAAATTACAATTATGTAAATGTTAGTATATAATATACCCCTAATACCTATTTTCTAAAACCCTACACACATATGCTCCAGCTCAAACCCCCCCCTCCCGGACCCCCTCTTGGATAGTACCTCCATTATCCCTCACTCCTAACCAGACACTACCATTATAAGCTAGCTTTTATTCTCTCCACCACTTCTAACCACATTGACATTTTGGATTCATTGAGCCCCAGAATTCTTGCTGTAGATATTTCTTGATATATCACATCGAGATATGTAAGAAACCACACTTTTCGGCACATTTTTTCCGGTTGAAACCAACGTGATGCGATCAGTTTTTTAGCTACTGTGATACCCGATAAAAACAATCTTTTTAGTTGTGGATTCACTGCAAACTCAAAAACATCATTCAATAGTAATACCGCGGGGTGTACAGGTATATTCCAAAATACGAGTATTGATAATTGTTGGGACACATCTTTCCAGAATGCCTTAACTGGTGGGCAGTCCCAATACATGTGCATAAATGTTCCTTCGTCCCCATTTGTACATTGGGAGCATTTGGAGTCTTGTATAAGCCCCATTTTGCACAGCCTTATAGGAGTCAAGTATGTCCTGTGAATATAGTTCAGATTGATTTGTTGATGATCCGGGTTCCTTGATGTAAGTCGGACATTTGCCCAGGCTCCTTGCCAATCAAAGTCATATTCCAGGTCTGGTATATCCCTCCTCCAGACAGTGTCTAGTTGAAGGGTTTCATACGAGGACGTTAGTAATTGATAATAAAAACCTGATACAAAACCTCCCAATGTATCTCTTTCATAGAAAAATTTGTGGTATCTGTGGTGTTCAATTGGTATGAGTAATGGAACACCGTGAGATCTCATACAAAGTCGTAACTGTATGTAAAAAAGCCATGTGGACTCGGTGAGGTTAAACTTTATGCATATTTCGACATAACTACAGAGGCCCTTGTTATTAAAAATATCCCCTAATGAGTGTATGCCTTTCTCTTCCCATATAGGGAATCTTATAGGTCGTTTTCCCATTAAGAGTGCATTGTTATTGAATATGGGAGTGTGATTATGCCATTCTTGAGGGTTAGGATATTTCTTTTGTGTTTCCCGCCATGTTCTGATTGCATGGGTAATTATTGGGCCAAATTCTCGCTCACAATGCTTGATTGAAAGTTTAGTGTGTGCTATGTCTTTCAGTCTCTGTGGGGCTACCATGTTTTCTTCTAATTCTCTCCAAGATACCAAAGCCTGGGGGTCAAACCATATCTTCAATGGTCTTAATGTGAAGGCCTTAAAATATTGTAAAAAATCTGGGACTGCCATGCCACCGTCTGCTTTATTTCTCTGTGCGGTGGATCTTTTTATGCGAGGTGGTTTGTTATTCCAAATAAATTTGTATGTGGAGGTTTGTAATCTTTTCCAGTAGCCCTCTGGAGGAGGTAACGGAAGCATTGAGCTGAAGAAATTGATTCTTGGTAATACATCCATCTTAACTATTGATACCCTTGCCTGTACTGAGTTTTTAAGTTTTGCCCACCTGTCCAGGTCGTCTTTGATTTTGTTCTGTATTTTTGTGTAATTGTGCTTCACCGTTTGTCTTATGGTGGGAAATATTTCCACACCCAAGCATCTGAAATGTTTGACCATGGGTATCGCACCTGGGAGGGTTGTGTCTTTTTTTGCACTGGTGTTAAGAGGAAGAAAAGCCGACTTAGGCCAATTTATTTTAAATCCCGATAAATCACCAAAGTTTTCTATCAACTTGAGTATATGCGGCAATGTGTTGTTGGGGTTTTGCATGAACAATATTACGTCGTCCGCATATAAACTAATTTTATGATGTGTGCCCTTGATTACTATTGGTTCTATGTGTTGGGATTGTCTTATAAATTGTGCTAAAGGTTCTAATGATAGATCGAATAGTCCGGGACTAAGAGGGCAACCCTGTCTGGCTGAGCGTGATACCGGAAAGATATCGGAGATGAATGTGCCTGTTGTAATCCTGGCCGATGGGTCCTTGTATAGTACTTTAATCATATCAATGAATCCTTTTCTGACTATGCATTCGCGTCCCCTAATATGTTTGATAGTTTCGATGTCTCATTGGTTCCCTTGGCTCTCTCAGACCACAAGGGGATTTTCCTTACGGCAACCTTTGGCAGGCTCTCCGCAAGAGCTCCCAGATGGCGTTTTAATTCGACCTTGCTAAAGAACGATGACTTCTGTTCTGAGTTCAGGAGTAAACTAGCTGAATTTTTTCAGATCAACGTTGGCACAGTAGAAGACCCTAGGGTCCTGTGGAACGCATTGAAAGGATTCATCAGGGGTCATGTCACACTATTTGCCTCCAATTTGCGAAAATCCCGGTCAAAAAAGCTAGAAGGACTGGAATCATTATATGCGGACCTATACGCATCCTTGCAAACTGACTATAATGAACGACTAAACACACAACGTAAGATAGTCAAAAAAGAAATAAACTCCATACTTAAACAACAGTCTGAGTTTTTGATACATAGGACAAGACAAAATTACTATTTTCACGGCTCCAGACCTAGCCATCTATTGGCAATGAAAATACGATCAAATGATCATTTCTCAGATATCCCCTCGATTAGGACGAGCCAGGGTGCAGTCACTACTGATTCGAAAAAGATCAATGACACTTTTAAAGAGTTTTACTCACAGTTATATAGCTCAGAGGGTAATCTGGATGACTCTAGATTTGAATCGTTCATTGGCGGGCTTGAGATACCCCACATTTCTGAGGAAGAGGCCAAGGAACTGGGGAGACCGATTACTCTCGTAGAATTGAGGGAGACTATTGTTGAAATGCAGAGGGGTAAGGCGCCAGGCTGGGATGGTATTCCACCCGAAGTGTATTTAGCTTTCTGGGACCAACTGGGTCCATTGATGCTCGATATGATCAATTACGCTATCGAACAAGGGGAGTTCTCAAGAGATGTCAATATGGCGTTGATTTCTTTACTTCTCAAAAAGGACAAAGATCCCAATGATTGTGGTAGCTATAGACCCTTGAGTCTTCTCGGGGCCGATTTAAAGGTGTTTGCCAAGGTGCTGGCCCGTCGCCTGCAGAGATTTATGTCTGTATTGGTACACTGCGATCAAACTGGTTTTATCCCGGGGCGTCTGGCTGCAGATAATCTTAGGAGGCTGTTGCATGTAATCGATAACAGTAAAGACAATACAACTCCATCCACAGTTCTGTCTTTGGATGCCATGAAGGCGTTTGACAGACTTGAGTGGTCATATCTGTGGAAGGTACTTGAGGTCATGGGTCTTGGAAAGAGTTTTATTCATATGATTAAAGTCCTGTATGCCTCGCCGTCTGCGATGATACTGACAGGCAAAAACTGTTCCACACTCTTTCCAGTCTCCAGATCTTCTAGACAGGGTTGCCCTCTGAGCCCGGGACTGTTCGCGCTTTCCCTCGAACCTTTGGCCCAATTTATTAGGCAATCGGAGGACATCGTCCCCATAATGGTCAACAATACTCCACACAAAATTGCTCTCTATGCGGATGACCTGCTGATTTTCATGGACGACCCCTCCCGGTCGGCCACAAAATTATTGAGGATAATCGACGACTTTGGTAAATTGTCAGGTTTTAAGATTAACTGGAACAAATCAGCCTGCCTACCTCTTAATGAACTGGCCAAGGCGGTACGACTACCAGCTGATATCCCCATAGTAGAACATTTTAAATACCTGGGCATAGAGATATTCCCCACGCTGAACCAAACTACTAAGTACAACTTCACGGGTACTTATGATAAAATACGCCAGGATCTAGACAGGTGGTCGTCCCTTCCTAACTCCTTACAAGCCCGGGCTTCCATAATCAAAATGAACATCCTGCCTAGGATAAATTTTATTAGCTCAATGCTCCCCCTGCCCCCTCCAATAGACCACTGGCGCAAGGTACAATCGATGGTATCTAAGTTTGTCTGGAATAACAAACGCCCGAGAATCAAAAGGGCTACTACTCAACGTAGGAAACAAGATGGGGGCCTCGCAATCCCTGATTTTAAACTGTATTTCTGGTCCTTTTCACTGAGACCTTTGATGTGCTGGCTAGACCCTGTAGAGGCTGTATCGTGGCGCTCCTTAGAAGCGGCGGCGGTGTCTCCGCTAAGATTGCAGGATGTAGTGTACTCCACTGTCTCTATTGCGAAATGCCGGCTGAGGTATGGACCGATCATAACTCACGTGATCCAAACGTGGCGTAATGTACAGAGGTCGTGTGGGGTTAAATGCCCTTGGCACCTGGACTCTCCAATTTTTAATAACCAGCAATTACTTGTTGGACACAAGCCGGTTAATATTCCTCAATGGCAAAGGAGGGGAGTGCATACTCTGGAGGATATTTATGATAAGAACGGCCTCCGTGCGTTTCAGGACTTAAGAGAATTTTATGATCTTCCCGGCGAGTCCTTCTTTCTTTACCTTCAACTAAGGTCAGCACTGAGGGCGCATGGCGTACCGTGGGCTCAAGCCTTGCACCCACACCCCTTCCTCAGGCTCATAGTGGACAGGACGACATCCAGAGGGTTTGTCTCCGACTTTTATACGCTCTTAATTCAATCCACGTATAAAAATTTATCATTGGATACAATCTGGCGTGTGGATATACCGGAGTTGGACCCCGAGTTTGACTGGGATGATGTTTGGGCAAATGTGGCATTATCTTCCCGCAACCCCAATCACCAGCAAATTAATTTTAATTATATTCATAGGACCTATCTTACACCTAGGAAGCTATTTGCTATGGGACTGATAACCGACTCTCGGTGCACTTTGTGCTCTCAAAAGGCCACTGGCACTTATATGCATATGTATTGGGATTGCCCACCAGTGGCCCGGTTCTGGAGGTCAATAACGGACAAACTTTCAGATCTGTGTGGCTTAACTATCCCATTCACAGCTGTTACGCTACTCCTGAACGATATAACGACACTACCCGCGTCCGTACAACTGAAAAGGGTTGTCCTAGCGGGCGTCACAGCAGCGAAGAAGCTAATAGCAATGAGATGGAAGGAGCCTGAGAAGCTTACAATGATTAACTGGTCCCTAACTCTATTGGATGTGATTTATCTTGAGATATCCACGGCCCGGGTGATCGGGGTAGGGCAGGCTGGAATTGACCTGTGGTTCGCAGCAGCTGAGAAGGTAAAGACCGCAGTGTGCGGCTGAGCGGGGTTGGGGCGCTTGATCGGGGGGGTCCGGCGGTCTCTGGGGAGGGGGAGGAGGAAATGTCTTGTCTGTCTTGGTTTTTGTCTTGTCCTTCTTAACTTTGACTGGGGGGATTTTAGGGGGGGTTGGTATTTAGCTATTCTGCGCTATATGTCAACTCACATGCCATCTCCCCAAGAGACTAATATTGGCAGACTGATTGACCTGTCAACCAACTTGGAGGAAGAATTTCTTTCTTCTTACACTTTACCTTCTGCAAGTTTGGCAGTCTTGAACATGTGTAAGGGACCTAGGCTATCTACAGTAAATCTGCGGCAACACTCTCATAAACAATCTTTTAAGTCACTCCACTTTGTAAAGGTGGGGAAAGGTTGCCATGTTTTGAAGACCCTTTTTGTTATTGAAGTAGCCATCTATATTTGATAGGTTGGACGCTGTTTCTTTTTCTTTTTGTCTTTATAATTTATTATTCTGTATTATTATTGTTTGTTATTCTCCTGTGAAAGTTATGTTTTTTGTTACTGTGGTTATTGTGTTGTCCTGTTTCATGTAATTAATAATAAAAAAAAATTTTATCAAAAAAAAAATCAATGAATCCTTTTCCTAACCCCATCCTTTCTAATACTGCCCATAGAAACGACCATTCCAACCTGTCAAATGCTTTCATAGCATCCAGGGATAGTATCGCCTTAGGTGTGGTGTCCTCTTTGTCTGCATCTAGTACGTGCAGTATTCGCCTTATGTTATCATTGATCAGGCGACCTTTTATGAAGCCTGTTTGGTCCGGATGAACTAAAGACGTCATATGCTTTTGCAATCTGATGGCTAATATCTTAGAGTACAGTTTGACATCGGTTCCGAGGAGGCTTAAAGGACGGTAACTACCGCACTCAGTGGGGTCTTGTCTTTTTTGTGAAGAACTGAAATGAGTGCGATATTTTGGTGTTTATGGAAGCTTCCCTCTTTGACTGAGTATAAGATCATATTTAGTAATAAGGGTCCAAATATGTCCCAGCAAGAAATGTACATTTCTGATGGGATACCGTCAATTCCCGGAGCCTTGCCGTTTTTCATTCCGGATATGGCCTTCTTGAGTTCTTCTAATGTGATCGGTACTTCTAACTGTTTAGCGTCGTCCTCCGTAAGTTTAGGGAGAGTAATTTGATTAAGATATGTGTCTAATTTGTCTTGATCAAAGGTCGTTTCTGAATTATATAAATCGGAGTAGAATTCTTTGAATGTATCGTTTATTATTTTGGGTTCTGTTACTAGAGCTTGTTGTTTCCTAATGGCAGTTATATCTGCAAATTTTGCATTAATTCTTAGTCGCATGGCTAATAGGTGACTAGGTTTAGAGCCTTGGAAGTACTGCTGTTGTCTTGTGCTGCGTATTTGCAATTCCGATTTTTTTCTGTATATTGCTTTGATCTCTGTCTTTAGAATGTTAACTTGGTTTTCTAGTCTAGTAGAGTTGTTGTATTTTAAAGAATTAAAAAGCGTTGAGTAAAGCGTTTCCATTTCAGATAGTTTTGTGTTTTGATTTTTGCGCAATATGGAGGAAAATCTATCCGAGAAATCCTTGATCATAGTCTTTACCGACATCCATAATATTCTGGGATCTTGCACCGAGTTAGCATTATCCCGTAGGAATATTGTGAGAGCTTCTTTAATTTGTGTAATGAATTCATTGTTGTTAAGCAGCATAGAATTAAAACGCCATCTTGGGGCCCGGGAAGATAGTGTACCAAATGTTGCTTTCAGGATTAAGTAGCAGTGATCTGATAGCGCATTGGGTGTCATTTCCACTTCATATTTATCAAATATTCTCAGGGATGCAAAGACGTAATCAATTCTGGATAGTGTGTTGTGTCTCGTCGAACGACAGGAGTACTTGCGGGTCATGGGGTTAAGTGAACGCCATAAATCAGTTACCCCTGTTGATTTCGACCAATCTTTTAATGCTTTAGATGAATTTTTTTGTTCGCTGGAAAAGGTAAGGTAAGTTTTGTCCATCCTTGGGTTCCAAATGGCATTAAAATCTGCACCTATTATATATGAGTACTCGGGATGGTTTAACATTTCTCCGGTTAGTGAAGTGAAGAAACCCACTTCGTACAAATTTGGGGCATATACCGCTGCCAATGCAATTTTCCTGTTATTGTGTATAATCCTAGCTATAGTTATGCGCCCCTCAGCATCCGACCATACCCCTTTCAATTCGATATTTAATTTGCGTCTGACGACTATGGCTACCCCTCTAGTTCTCGTAACAAAAGAAGAGTGACTAATATTATGGTATATGTTATCCGCTAACGTATTTATGTCTTCCTCTAAAATGTGCGTTTCGCTTAATAGAGCCACGTCCACATGTTCTTTTTTCATCAGTGTGAGCACGCTTTTGCGTTTGTGTTGTTTGTTTATCCCACCGGTGTTCCATACCATTATATTCAAACTAGCCATAATCTATGCATGTTTTTGTGTAGTTTTTGGTAATGCTTCTGGAGTGTGAAGCTACAATAGATGTACATCCAATTAATGAGGTCCCGTTGAGAGCTGAGCTTAAAAACATATATATATACAAATAAAAATCCCCTATTTTCCCCTCACCCAGAAAGTCGTACAGGCCTGTGTTCCAAGAACACATCCTCCGCGATTGACTTTCTCCCATAGTCCACCGGATTGCCCAAACTGAGCATTGTAATCTTAATCTTCCTATGCTAATTGCCATAGGATCTAACATTTCCATTCTATTGCAATAGAATGTCGCTTTTGGTCTTGCACCTTCCCTTACTGTAATGAAGTATTGTGATAAATGACAGAAAAAATAAAATAAAAAATAAAAAAAGAGAATAAACTTTCATCGACATATTCATTTGAACCCTCTACTAACGTGTGGAAAAAAGGAAAAAAGGAAAAGATTGTAGAGCAATATTGACACCTTAATGTGAAGAACATTGGAAAAGAACAATGTAAGTTAAAATATATTTTAAAAAATATAGAGTAATGAGAAGAAAAAATTAAATAAAATAAAAATCAATGGAAAGATATAGATAAGGAATGAGAGATAGAATAATTATCAACGTGGAGAAGCCACTAGAACCGAATTAACAGATTAGATAAGATAGAAAAGCAGCGCCTTTTAGAGCTTCAATGTGCCTTCAATGGAGTGATTACTTAAATTGTTAGAATAACCTTGTAGTGTTCATACGTTTAAGTGTGGTTAATTTTTAAAATATTATTAAGGACTGATTGAACTTCATTTAATTTATTATCTGCTATGTGTATACACCGGATGTTTATTGTTAGAGTTGTAGGCTTCGTTGTCATGGTGCCTTATATTCTAGAAGGTTGTAGAGTATACTAGTGCCTAGACTATTTTATGTTCCAGAATGATCTAAGAGACAGAGGGCATTTGAGCGATAAACCCAGAATATTCCAGATAGATCTTTTTGCAATGATATGTATTTGTCTCCTCAGAGACCAGAGACTGAAATTATAATGTATTATGAATCGTATTATACACAGTACACATTATTATAGACGGCTTGCATATCGTCTGCTACCTTGATGAACACAATAAAGTCATTCTAACACTGGTATACATTGAGAAAGAGGCTTATCTGTTTCCGGCATTTTCGTCCTGCCTTGGGTTATTTGCTCCATTTCGATTCAGAAAATCCTCAGCTTCAATAGGTGTGTATATACCTGACCTGCGGCCGTCACTGCCCAAGAATGATAACAGCGCCGGGTATGATAGCCTTGGCTTGTAACCGGCTTTGAACAGCTTTTGCATCACCTCCTTGTATGGTAGACGTCGGATGATGGCATCTTTGCTCAAATCTTCGTAGATAAATATTGGTTTACCACCATAATTCAGATTCCCACGTTGGTTGCGAGCAAATTTGATGATGTCATCCCTTGTTGTAGTCTTCCGCAGGGTGACAATGATGACTCTTGGCCCGTTGATTCTTTGCCCCCGAGAACCGATTCTGTAAACTTGGTCCACTTCTGGCACTGTGTTTGGATCGATGTTACCCAAAATCGTTGATAACACTGTTGGAAAGTTGGGATCTTCGCAGTTTACTGCTTCATCAAGCCCTACAATGCGGATGTTATTCCGCCTGTGGTAGCGTTGGGTTTCTAGTAGCCTCTCCGTCGCTTCGTTTTTAAGCCCTTGTATTTCCCTCCGATATTCTTCTTTCACTCTTTCCATCTCTTTTCCCATCTCTGTCATGCCACCTTCGTTCGCCTTGACTGCCCGTGTAATTTCTGTCACCGTATTCTCCACTGTCGTGATTCGCATGGACTGTAAAGCTCCCGCTCTCATAACCTCTTCGAATTTAGTATCGATGTGTTCAACGTGTGCTTTGAAAGCGACCATCTGTTCTTTTACGTGTGCTTTGAAAGCGACCATCTGTTCTTTTATCAGGATAGTCAGAGAGTTGAAGTCGGGTTGTGTAATTGAACTGCTTGTGTCAGTTGATGTTATTGGAGCAGTGAGGGATCCGATGGATGTTTTTGCTATTATCTTCTCAAAATCGCCTGCTTTTTCCTTCACGGTACTTTTTTCTGATGTTCCTGTTATGTTGTCATCTATTGTCTCCCTCTCGGGACCAGTTGTCCTTGGTCCCTGTGTATTCTCCTCTATATTCCCCGCGTCGGGGCTTGTCAGCAACGGATCTGCCACAGCGTCGCCTGTCATTTTCCTTGAACGTGTTTCAATCTGCGCCGTTAGAATTGCTGTGTCTTGTTTCCTTCCACCCTTTCTCTTATCCTTATCCATGTTGTCTTTTGATATAGTTAGTAGAGGGTCTTATCAATACATACGATGTGGTCTAATCTCTTTTGGTATTGTCCAAATAAGGTTTTTAAACGAAATTAACGATAACGGGAGCGGAGCTGTAACCAATTGCGTGCGCTACATATTGCAGCTAAACACACCTTCTTAGTAGAGGAAGGGGTGTTGATGCGAACTTGGGTAGCTAGGCCAGGTGTGACAGGCTTAGAGTGTGGGGATGCCTGGAATGTAGTGCACCAGGTTGTATTACCAGTGGAGTGTAGACTTCACGTTTTGATGTTAGCTCATGAACATATTTGGTCTGGTCATCTGGGTATTTCAAAGACTTATGACAGAATACTGCAAAATTTCTTTTGGCCCGGTCTGAAGGCCGATGTGGTAAAATTTTGTAGTACTTGTAGTACATGTCAAATTGTGGGTAAGCCAAATCAGGGGGTTCCTTTAGCTCCCCTGCACCCCATTCCAGCGATAGGGGAACCTTTTGAACATGTGATCATTGACTGTGTTGGCCCCCTGCCTAAGACAAAGGCAGGTCACCAATACATGTTGACTATTATGTGTCTTGCCACCCGTTTCCCAGAGGCGATACCTCTGAGGAAGATTACTGCCCCAGCAATTACCAAGGCATTAAACAGGTTTTTTGCAACTTACGGTTTACCAAAAACCGTGCAAAGTGATCAAGGCTCGAATTTCATGTCTAAGACCTTTAATCAATCATTACAGGCTTTGGGTCACACGGTGTCAAGCGCGTACCATCCTGAATCGCAGGGGGCACTAGAGCGCTGGCACCAGACGCTGAAGGCGATGCTAAAAAAGTTCTGTGTTGATACGGGTTGTGGTTGGGACGAGGGTGTGCCATTTGTACTGTTTGCTATTCGGGATGCTAAACAGGAGTCACTTGGGTTTAGCCCAGCAGAGTTAGTGTTTGGTCGCAGTGTGTGTGGTCCATTGAAACTGCTCAAGGAGAAGATGTTGTCTGGTTCTTCTCCTAAATCGACTGTGTTTGATTTTGTCTCCCGGTGCAAGGAGCGTCTCCGCTGTGCGTCCTCGCTGGCTAGGGAGGCCCTCGCCTCTGCCCAGGGGGAGATGAAGGTGAGGTTTGACAAGAAGGCGGTGGGGCGGCAGTTCGAGGCTGGCGATGAAGTGCTGGTTTTGCTGCCCATGCCTGGGTCAGCTCTCTCTGCCCAGTTTGCAGGGCCCTATAAGGTGGAGAGGAAAGTATCAGACACCAATTATGTTATATGTACGCCCGAGAGGCGCAGGAAGACACGGTTGTGTCATATTAACATGTTGAAGAAGTATCTCACCCGTGCTGGTGAGAGTGAGCAGGAGGTGCAGTCTGGCAGCCCAGGAGCTGTTCCAGCTGTTTTGTTGACATGTGTTAATCCCCTGCCAGACGACGATTTGAAGGCGTTGTCCGAGGGTCAGCAGACGGGGCGTTTGACTAACTCGGAGTTCATGAGTGAGGTCACTGTCCATCTGTTGTATCTGCCCGAGTCACAGAGTGATGATGTACGTCAACTGTTGTTATCCTACCCTGTGTTGTTGTCTGATGTGCCTTCCAGAACGACCGTCCTGGAGCACGATATTGATATGGGTGGTGCGACCCCCATTAAACAACACGCGTATCGGTGTCCGGTGGCGAAGAGGGAGGTAATGAGGAAGGAGGCTGGGTATCTGATGGAACATGGGGTGGCTAAGGATAGCCGTAGTCCCTGGAGCTCTCCTTGCCTTTTAGCTCCTAAGGCTGATGGGTCTCCCCGGTTCTGCACTGATTACAGGAAGGTGAACGCGGTGACGGTGCCTGACTCGTTCCCGTTGCCCAGAATGGATGACTGCATTGACAGTATTGGTCCCGCTGTATTTATTATGAAACTCGATCTCTTGAAGGGGTACTGGCAGGTTCCCCTGACGGAGCGAGCATCTGATATTTCGGCGTTCGTTACACCAGACTGTTTTTTGCAGTACACCGTCATGGCCTTCGGAATGAGGAACGCACCGGCCACGTTCCAACGTTTGATGCACATGGTGTTGGGGGGTGTGTCTAAGTGTAACGTCTATTTGGACGATGTGGTGGTGTACTCGGACACTTGGGGGGAGCACATTGACAAATTACGGGTGGTTTTTGCACGCTTGGCGGAGGCTTCGTTAACTCTGAACCTCGCCAAGTGTGAGTTTGGGAAAGCCACGGTGACGTACTTGGGGAAGCAGGTGGGTCACGGACAGGTCCGCCCGGTGGACGCTAAGGTGACAGCGATCCTGGCGTATCCGGCTCCTTCCACGAGACGCGAGCTATGGCGTTTCCTGGGGATGGCAGGGTATTACCGGTGTTTTTGTAAGAATTTTTCTGTGGTGGTGGCTTCCCTCACTTCTTTATGTAGTCCTATTGTACCTTTTGTGTGGTCCGAGGAGTGTCAGTGCGTCTTCGAGGCTGCTAAGTCTCTCCTATGCAGTGCTCCTGTTCTGGCAGCCCCTGACTTTGCGTTACCCTTTCAGCTGGAGGTCGACGCGAGTGCTGCTGGGGCTGGAGCTGTGCTGTTGCAGGCGGGAGAGGGCGAGGTGCATCATCCGGTTTGCTACTTCTCTGTGAAGTTCAAGCTGCATCAGTTGAACTACTCGACCATCGAGAAGGAGACGCTGGCGATGCTCCTCACTCTCCAGCACTTCGAGGTGTACGTGGGTTCCAGCGCTATTCCGGTGTTGGTCCACACGGACCACAATCCCCTGGTGTTCTTGGCTCATATGTATAACCACAACCAGAGGTTGATGCGTTGGGCCCTGTTGGTGCAGGGCTACAACATTGTCATCCGTCACAAAAAGGGGGTGGACAATGTTGTGGCCGATGCCTTATCCAGAGGGTAGGTCTGGGGGTACTGCTCTGATGTTGGTTGTATAGGAAATAATGTTTTGTTCACCCGGTGGGTTCGCTTCTATGGGGGGAGGTGTCACGTACGTGAGTTGTTCATTATCATTATTGTCATATATTTTAACACCATGTAACATCAGGGTAATATATTATTTGTGTTGTTTGGTATGTGTGGTGTTGTGTCATCTCCTAATTGATTGGTGCACCTTCGAACAGGCAGTGGAGATGGGTGGTTAATAGAGTGGAGATGACACACATTGGGGCGCCTCTCTCTGTCAGTCGCCACTGATCAGAGATTTGTGAGGTTGCCATTGATTGACCACTGTGTGTGGATACCTTGTGCTTTTGTTTGCCACTGTGTGTGGACTTACCAGTAGCCAGATATATATGTATTGTGTTGTGGGCCTTAGAGCCATTTGCTTTCCTGCTTGGAAGTAAGCATATATATATATATATATATATATATATATATATATATATATATATATATATATATATATATATATATATATATATATATATATATATCTATCGGAGTTGCTCTGGTACGAAGTATATACTATATCTTATATTATGTTATATCATATGGTATTATATATATATTAGTAGTATTCTCCTATACCTCACTTTGTCTGTTCTCCAATTACCTTTTTCCCTATTTGTTTACATGTTTGTGGGTTGTTTTTTCCCTTTGTTGCCTATAAAAATCAGTGGAGGTTTCAAGCCCTACCCTGCATAATAAATATAATTTACTATTTGGATCAACGTCTTGTGTTCACTTTATTACCTGCTCGGGACCTTGCTTAAGGCACTACTGGAGGGGCTGGTTTTCACATACAGCCCGCTCCAGCTTATATTATATATTGTCATTTGACATTACTATGTGACAGATATCATTGTGCATTTGCCTACCGTTTAGCCGTGGAAAGGTGAGTGTCCACTAGGGCTGAGACCAAACGTTCAAACATTCGAACCTTCGTTCGTTACGTTGGCATTCGAATCCTAAATCAACATTCGGAAAAGTAGACGTAATGCTTTATATGTGTGTGTGGGGGGGGGGGGGCCCGCGCTAAATTAATCTGCTTCATTGAATTATTTGCTGCTGTAATGGGCTTTCATATTTTTCAAAAACAAAACGTAATTACTTAGTTTTATATTCAGACAAATAAACAGTTTATTGCCTTAAAGGGGAACTATTTTACTATTTCTTTCACTATTTGGGCACTTTTACACAATTCCTGTGAGTCTATGGAACACCTCTGTAATATATATTTTCTTTTTATTCATTGTTTTGTATTTCTAATCAAGTCCTCAAAAACAGCATTTTTCTACCTCAAGATCTCGAGCCGTTTTGAGCCTGGGCTCCAACCACTGTGTGCAGCTGTTCTTGTATCTCAACATTAACATGCAGCGATGTCTTTCTGACATCACATATCGCGCACATTTTCAAATGACTCAGTTCAGTGAGGGTGAATATTGTGAGAGGAGAATTGGAAGAATGCGCCAATATGAGAATTTTGAGACATAGATCATATTAATATAAGTTCACACATAGCTAGGAAACAATGCTAAACACTCAAAAAGGCCATTTATAAGATAGTTCCCCTTTAACACAATATAAATAATGGTAATTAGAACATCTAAATAATAGCCTAACAAATAACAATAATTTAGTATTAACAATTGTGATCAGGTGCAGCACGGCCTCTGACGGAGGAGGTGCTGACATTATTTTGTGACCAAATTGAAGCTCAAATCCCCAACGTTCAAATCACTCACTGCATTCTCCACCTATGTGCGAAAGCTATGCCTCCAGTCCTGAATTGACCGAATTGACCGATCAGGCCGTACAGAATCGCATTTTCTCCATTCTCCAAGATGCAGAGGACCATGACTTTCCATGCAGAAGCTCACACAGAGAGAGAGAGAGAGCTTCGACTGGACCGCACATTGAAACCGCAGATTTGGAGAAGTCTCCCTGGATGCATTCAACTTCAAGATATCTGCAGCACTCGAGTAAACGACTATCGCTGATGGGTTTGCAATTGCACAGCTTATCCCTTCTCCCACCACCTCTCGTCTCAGTGGAGCAGGACTTGAGCTTGGCCCTCTCTTAGTTCAATACCACCAATGAAACAAATCTGTTTACCAAACGATTACCACCAACCATAGTTGTGTGGCATTAAAGTATCTTGTATCTTGTATCTTGTATGTTATTCACAGATGCAAAATAAAATCATAATTTATATTCTCCTTTTTTTTATTACAATTTACTCAAGCCTATAACAGACGCAATATTTCTGACACTGGGAATACATACCCCCAAGTCCCTAGATACCAAGAACATGCAAATTGACCTTGTAGAACTGGAGCAAATCTTCCATTTACTTAGACATGTACCTTTAGGCAAAATTTCTGAAAATAGGGCTATGCTTAAGACTGTCGCCCTAGGGTCTGAGAAACTGTATAGTAATTAACTATATATTAACTAGTCAAGGCTGTACAGAAAAATATGTATTTAACAGAGAAACATGAAATGTTTATATAACAATAGCTTGTTGTAAACAAACCACATACAGTAATTCACATTCACTTCATTGAATTTTTTTTTACATTTTACATTTAGTAATTGAGCTGATCCAAGGTGACTTACAAGTTCAGTACAACAAGTCAGCAGGAAGG
Source organism: Notolepis coatsorum (assembly GCF_963971535.1). Classification (NCBI taxonomy): domain Eukaryota; kingdom Metazoa; phylum Chordata; class Actinopteri; order Aulopiformes; family Paralepididae; genus Notolepis; species Notolepis coatsorum. The sequence goes on along the minus strand of NC_140174.1, from coordinate 90,045,028 downwards.
GTACAACTCTGACGGCTAAGGGTCAGTAACATTGTTCATCAAACAGTGTCGAACTTGAGTGTTACAGTCTTGTGTGCATAATAGTATATAGACTATTAGCATAGGTACAGTAGTAATATAGACATGTATAGATTCCTTAGTAGCAGAGTTTTTTCCCCTTCATTTCTTCATTTTAATTTCAGATATTGATTGAATAAGTGTATTTTTAGTCTACGACGGAAAATTGGGCAACTTTATATAGTCTTTATATGAAGAGCACGGTTACAGTAATACATCCGAGGGTTGAGGAGGATTGAGAGGCTTGAGCCTTTAGGTCATGGGTTTTCGATGCTCAGCCTGGGGCCTGTTTGAAGTGATATGCCATTGCTGTCCTCTGTGGCTTCTTGGTCAAAGTCATCCTCAGAGTCACATGCTAAATGGTAAATGGTGCATTTATATAGCGCTTTTATCCAAAGCACTAAAAATGTTTGTTCCTCACATTCACTCACACATTCACACACCGACGGCGGAGGCAACCATTCAAGGTGCCGACCTGCTCGGGAGCAATTGGGTTAAGTGTCTTGCTCAAGGAGGAGCGGGAATCGAACCGGCAACCTTCCGATCACCAGACAACTGCGCTGACGGATCTATGTGTTCTAGCTCTCATTATTAGAATTAGAACCTTAAATGAACTATAGCCCACTTTTAGACCAATCAATTCATTTGATTTCATATTTTTATATTGTGCATCTCTGGACATTTAACGTTGTTTGGGTGATACTAAATATGTAATAATGTTTTGGATATTTAGATGTGGGCAAAATCTAGCCTTGACATAGCCAGACACAGAAATTACAATTTAAATTATTTTAGCACAATATAGTAGTCTTCTAGTGCTTACTGGGTATTAGTTAGCTCATGTTGGTGTATATCTGCACACTCTATACTTGCACACAAGATGGCGACAAAGTTGAAAACAGTGAAGGGCTGCAGTAGCTAGGAAGGTAGCGTCTATTCTTTAACTAACGGATTTCCAGTTCCGCGTTCGCGTTCTGCGATCTGATTGGCCACTGACGTTTCTGGTGCGATCTGATTGGCCACTGACGTTTCTGGTCATGTGACATGTGTGCCCAATCGCGTGACGCGCCCATTTCCGCCTCGAACAGCAGCAAACTACCTAACGCCTAGTTTATCACTGGTTAAGCTTAGGCGACTCTTTCAAAGTTGGTTAAGGTTAGAGTTTGGAATCAGGGCTGGTGTTCTATCGCCCTGCTCTAAGACAAACTAACCTTAACCAACTTCGAAAGAGTGCCTAAGCTTAACCGGTGGCAGAACTTGCCGTCACACGATTGGCGCGACCAGAAACGTCAGTGGCCAATCAGAGCGCAGAACACGAACACGGAACTGGAAATCCGTTAGTTAAAGAATTCAGGCGTCCTGGTAACGTGCAGCATTGATTGATTGATTGATTGATTGATTGATTGATTGATTGATCAATCAAACTAAAATACCACCAAAAAAATATTTTTATTAGAACTGAATGTATCGAATTAAATAACACATTTTAAATTGCAATTATTATATATAATAGAATTAAGGCAAATGATACAATAAAACAAAATGAACTGTACATTAAATGATAAAACTATAAACAATATAATTAACATTAACAAAATAATTGTTATGGATTGTAATGCGACCCCAATTGCATGACACAGACACACAGGAAAAACTGGAGAGTAATTTTCCCAGAGTAATTATTACGGAGTTATTATTTTCCTCTAGTTATATTCCATCTGGGGCATAATCATTGCCTGTTGCCAATAGAGTGAGAGTAAAGTTCCAGAAGAGTTTCTATTGGAGTAATACAGCATTGGTCACGCCTACTATCCATATAATTCCCAAATGTGACGACGCCATCTTTCTCTCTCGGCAAAAGCCATCTCGTCAATAGCAGCAAGAGAAATACAGCGATATTTTCCTTCTCTTGGATGCCTGGATCAAATGCCAGGTAAGATTATTATTATTATTTGTTCATTTATTAAACAGCAATGTGTGTAGATAATTTGCAACATTACAGCTATAGCCACAGAGCCATCTATCATGCAGGATGATATTAGCATGTTAGCTGCTACGTTAGCAGGCACGCTATTAAATAAACGTTTTACAGTTTTATGGACAATAACTTAAGAACAGGTACGTCGGTGCAACACGAGTATTCAATTATCAATTGGATGTTGAGAGGACGCTGGCGTGCTTATCGCCGCTTCTCACTCTGTGGAAACGTTTTTTTTTTTTTCCATTCATTTGAAAGATCAATATTTTACAATACAACAGACAAACTTGAACACCAACATGTGGACAGTTCACACACGAAATGCAGCAGTTTTTCTCTAATCAGAAGACGATTTATTGTCGATTTAGACGCAAGCCGCCCGCAAGCGTCAACAACTAGCGTTTGGAATTTCGTTTCGCACACCGCACAGGATCGTATAACCAATGCAGAGTATAGATTAAACAGATTAATGATGTGTATTATATTAATGAATATAGGCTTCTAACAGTCAGCGCGCTAGTGACAATTTACAAATTTTTGTGACAGAATGAAGTGAACAAACAGACACGCAACCATCCGAAAATATTAATTTCTTTATGTGAAATATTTATTTCGAACATGTAATAATAGTATACAAACTAAGAGTAACTGAATTTGTGTGCGTGTGTGTGTGTGTGTGTGTGTGTGTGTGTGTGTGTGTGTGTGTGTGTGTGTGTGTGTGTGTGTGTGTGTGTGTGTGTGTGTGTGTGTGTGTGTGACTCTGTCACAACAACAGTCGCTGTCCGTGGTGCTGAAACATTAACCAAGTGAGCACAGCGCACTGCGCAGCCAGCCAGGCCGCCGCAGGAGCAATAATAAACACACATTATCTATTCCAAAGACGGTAGAACACCGAAGGTGGTCTTGCGTTCAGGAGTGGTGGAAATAAACTCCTTCATGACAACATGAATGTCCAGTGAGTCCAGAACCTCCTGATGCATATGCAGCAAGCAGTGGCGTAACTCTCTCTCCAGGTGTGCCGGGGACAGATTTGTGGGCGTGGCGAGTGACGTCGCTGGGGGGGGGGTTAGGGGGGGGGGCCCACCCCTCTCTACCTAGATTTTTTTTTTAATACCAGGGGTGCAATACCGCATTTTCCCAGGCGGTGGCGCCATTTCTCCATGTAAACGACACACTAAGCTCATACATACAGAATTTCCATTGCATTCAGAGATCTCCAGGGTTCAAACAACCAAAAAACAATTATCCTCCTCTAAACCAGTAGGAACGCCTTTCATCTCTGATGGCTCCCATTGTGAAATGTATTTACAATACAAGGATGTTACAATACTTCCATTGAATATGACAACAACAACAACAACAAAAGCTATAGAAGTTATGTTTATTATTGGTCAAATAATTCATAGTCTTCCCCTCATGTAAATATTTTGGGTTTTTATCTTTGCCGGCATCAGAATACATTTGACTTCTGGTCTTCATATAATCTATCAACAAAACGGGGGGAACAGAATGAAGAACAATTAAAACAATTTGCGATCATGAAACGTTTGGAGTCTAGAATATCTGATGAGTAATCGGTAAACATTATTCTTTTAAGTATAATTTTCTTCTTCTATGTCACACACTAGGCATGCGTTCTTCATGGGACGGGGGTGCACTAAGTGCAAGCCCAGATAAGTACTCGCTATTTGCATATCAATAGCGCCGGTCGTATTTAACACACCTGACGACCGCCGCTATTGATATGCAAATAGCGAGTGCAATCCCAGTTGATTTCAGGAACGCACCACTCACTGCACACACACACACACACACACTGCTGGTGTCGTCACTGCTGCTGGTTTAGCTCTAGATAAGGGCAAGAATGCGACCCCCATCTACTCCTCTTTGCATAATAATAGGACAGGTAGTCAGAAGGGGGGGGGACATAACTGCATTCTGAAAAAATGCGGGGGACACATTCCAATGTCCCCCGCGGGAATTACGCCCCTGGCAGCAAGGCCAGGTGAGTGAGTCTCTTCTGGGTAACTGTGTTACGCAGCCAGGTTTTCAGGCGACGGAGCGCCGAGAAGGATCTCTCTGAAGAGGCCACGGAGATGGGCATGGAAAGACACAGATGGAGGAGATTTAAAGTAAACACACTACTGTTTATTATTCAAACCCAAGTCCTCATCCTTCGCGCCGAAACCACGTCACGTAGTCGACGTAGTAGACGTCGGCGCGTCGCCGATGTGTGTGTGTGAGACTGTGCGGCGCGCTGCAGCGTCACAGACAGTCAGACTCAGATCAGATACACAGAAAGAATCATTAAATAGTGGATTTTAACCATTAAAAAAAAAAAATGTTTTAGACTGCTTACACTAAAATGCTAACTAAAAAAAATTAAAGTTTTGTATTTTTTTTTTTTTTTTTTGTAAATCTTCTGACACAGCTTGCAGTTACACTCCCCGCCAGCAGGGGGTGCTGCAGCACCCGTCGCACCTCTAGTTCCCGCGTCCTTGGACTTTCCACAACTCCTCTCACTGGGATACCTTTCACTCCTGGCTATACTGCTAGCTGAAACTGCGACCCGAGGATGGACGCCTCCTCCCCGGCTTGCGGCTCTGCAAGCTAGCCAACACTGGCACTTCTCCGATACCGTCATGGTAACTCTCCAATACTCCACACTGCAACTTCGCAACCTCTTCCATCATTCCACACCAAACTGCATCGATGCAATCAAGTCTCTGGGGCTCCTTCGTCGCCCTCGCTACATGCACAGAGCCTCCCGTTGCAAGTTTGTTTACTATTCAGACCATCAAATTCCCTCTGTGCTACCGGGCTGGCACTCCAACAACGTGCAGCAACGACGTCATCACAACCACTGGTCTGTGTTGACATCCCTCCAGCACTGTCTGCCCCAGCATCCATCAAAAATGCAACATTCATGCTCCAGAATGTTCGCTCTCTTAACAATAAATCTCCTCATCCATGACATAATTACTGACAGAGAAATAGATTTTCTATGTCTTACTGAGACATGGCAATATCAACAGGACTTCATTTCACTCAACCAAGCCACACCCCCAGGCTATGTTTACATCCAAAAGCCACGTACTCAGGGTCGTGGTGGTGGGCTGGCCTTAATACATCGGGCTGACTTCCTAGTCAAAGAGCTCCCAGTACCCACTGTCACCTCCTTCGAGTGCGTGGCTTTCTCATTAACTGGGCCTACACCACTCCAGGTAGTCCTCATCTACCGCCCCCCCAAAGCCTCCACCTACTTTATGTCTGACCTGTCTGAACTCCTCACCACTGTGCACCATGTGCTCATCCACACTCCTGCTTGGGGACTTCAATATTCATGTGGACAACACCAGCTGTTCCACAGCCATTGATTTCCTCTCACTACTGGACTGCTTCAATATCACACAGCACACAAATGGTCCCACCCACACCAAAGGCCATACACTTGACCTGGTCTGTTCCACTGGCACAACACCATCTGATGTACAGTGTCTCGACCTGGCGGTGTCCGACCACCATGCTGTCCTTTTCACCCTCCCTGCTTCCCTACCCAAGCTTCGGAATGCACGCACCATCACCTACAGGAACATCAAAACAGTCATTGCACCAGCTCTGACCAACCTGCTAACCATCCACCTGGCCTCAGCTCCCCCCAGCACCCAGGTGGATGGTCTGGCTGCCCACTATAACTCCGCCCTATCCCGCAGCCTGGACTCTCTCGCCCCCATCAAAACCCGGACTGTCACCTACACCCGTCCTGCCCCCTGGTACACCCCTGAACTTCGCTCCCTGAAGGCTGTCGGTCGCCAATTGGAGAGACTCCATAAAAGATCTGGCCTCACTGTCCACCTCAAGGCCTATAAGGACCATGTGCAGACCTACAAGCTAGCTCTCACCAAGGCCAAAACAAATTACTATTCCACCCTCATCGGCAACCAGCAAAACCACCCCAGGACACTCTTCTCCACCAACAACCGGCTACTCCGCCCCCTCGACCCCCCCCCACCCATCTGGTGCCCACGACCTCTGCTCCAGGTTCCATGTCTTTTTCCAGGACAAGGTTAATACCATCTACCAGCAGCTAGTAGTGCCCCCCTCCTCCCCCTCACCTGCTCCTCCCCCTGGGTGTCCCCCCCCCCAATGCAGCCTCTCCTTCTCCCCGGTAAATGGTCCCCAAGTTGTCAAGATCATAGCCTCAGCCAAAGCCTCCACCTGCTCACTTGACCCCATGCCTACTACCCTGTACAAGATCTGCCTCCCTGCTCTCTGCCCCACCATGGTCAACATCATCAACTCCTCACTAGAATCTGGTCTCGTCCCCCCCTGCTTCAAAACAGCCTCCGTCATCCCCATCATCAAGAAACCCGGCCTCGACCCAGACGAGCTAAACAACTACCGTCCGATCTCCAACCTTCCTTTCCTTAGTAAAATCTTGGAAAGAGCAGTGGCCGCCCAACTCCAACAATACATGTCCAACCATGAGCTCTATGAGCCTTTTCAATCCAGCTTCAGAACTCAACACAGCACAGAGACCGCCCTCATCAAAATCACCAACGACCTCCTCCTTGCAGCTGACTCTGGCCACATTAGCATCCTCATCCTCCTGGACCTTTCTGCAGCATTCGACACAGTCTCCCACTCCATCCTCCTCAACCGTCTATCCAACAACCTCGGAATCACTGGCTCAGCACTCTCCTGGTTTCAATCCTACCTCACCACCCGGACACAGTTTATCACCATCGGCGACTCCAGTTCCCCCCCGGCCCCAGTCAACCAAGGCGTCCCCCAAGGCTCCGTACTTGGCCCAATCCTATTCACCATTTACATGCTCCCCCTCTGTCAGATCATCCCCCGCCATGGCCTCAGCTTCCACTCCTATGCCGACGACACTCAACTCTACCTCTCCACCAAACCATCCACCCATCTCTCCCCACACTCCCTTATCAACTGCCTTCACGAAATAAAAACCTGGATGTCATCTAATCTCCTCAAACTCAACAACAATAAAACCATCTCATCGTTGTGGCACCCAAGGCCCTGCTCCGGAAGGTTGGGGATCTCACCCTCAACATTGACGGCTGCTCCATCTCCCCATCCCCTAAGGTCCGCAACCTGGGCGTTATCCTGGACTCCACCCTTTCCTATCAATCCCATGTCAATTCCCTCACCAAATCCGCCTTCTTTCACCTCAGAAACATTTCCAGACTCCGACCATCACTTTCCGACACCACAGCTGAGAGCCTCATCCATGCCTTCGTCACCTCCCGCCTGGACTACTGCAACGGGGTCCTGTCCGGGGTCCCAAGCAAAACCCTGGACAGGCTCCAGTATGTTCAAAATTCAGCTGCCAGGGTTTTAACCCGCACCAAACCCTGGCAGCACATCACCCCCATCCTCATCCACCTCCACTGGCTCCCCATCAAATCCTGCATCACCTACAAAACCGTCCTGCTCACCTACAAATCCCTTCACGCCCTGGCACCTCAGTACCTCACTGACCTCCTCCACCCCTACACTCAGTCACGGTCCCTGCGATCCACGGACACTGGTCAGCTCTCCATCCCCCGAACCAGACTACGGACGTTCGGGGACAGAGCTTTCAGTGTGGCAGCTCCCACCCTCTGGAACTCCCTCCCCGCAGAACTCCGCACCGCCCCAACTCTGGACTCATTTAAAAAACTGCTCAAAACCCACCTCTTCAACTTGGCCTTTAACCTCTAACTTTCTCACTTTATATGTATATGTTGTGTCTGTCCACTATGTTTGTTAATTTGTCATCTCCCCCCCCCCCCCCCCCTATGTAAATCGACCTTGGGTCCTCTGAAAGGCGCTATATAAAACGAAGTTATTATTATTATTATTATTATTAACAGTATTGCTATCAGGGACAGTGCACATTAATCAACATGTCGGTTTTCATGTAAAAAAGCCTGTAGGCTGTTGTTAAAAGTAGTGATATAACTATCCAAAAACTGAGGTATTAAGAACATACAAGACAATTAGACATAGTGCAGGAGACGGAACAATTATACATGTATACATTATACATGTTGGCGGACTTTGCTGAAGCGGTTGCAGAGACAACGTGTGTTTTACTCTAAATAGAGTCACGTAAATTTGCTGCGATGTGCTGTAGGTTGACTGTTTTACTAGCGGTAAATGGACATAACAAGTTAATTTGACGCACTGTTCGGTTCAACAAGTGTTTATTTGAACCATTGTACTGGGTTGACTAATTTGAATGAATGCCCAACAATTCGCCTCTAGATTGTGGATTGACTCTTAATGCGGAACCAACCTGTCAAGCGCTTGTTTCCGCCCAGACACTTTTCACTGTCGCTCGTGCTAACGGGTGCATGTGCACATGCTAGATTTGTGAAAGACGCTCCATCACCGTAATGTTAGGTATGTGTGTTCTGCCTCCATGTATAATATAATGGAAACTTGTGGAACTAGATAGCCTAGCACAGTAAATTTCACAGAGTAAATTGTACTCAAACTGAGTCAATTTGAGCCCAAGTGAGTAAAGTTTTACTCAGTTTGAGTAAAATGTACTCAGTTTGAGTAAAATGTATTCAGCGAAATTTACTGTAGTTGGTGCTTTTGTAATATTGTCTAATTGTAACACTCCTCATAATGCATGAGTTGTTGTGCCCTATATCATCTTAGTAACTGTTATTATTTATTTACCATCATGGATCAGATGCAGGCTGTACGTGTTAAACACATTGACCGGCAGAAATTCATCTGTTTTGAGGGCCAATTGACCTTCACAACTTTTTTGGAGTGTGGTGAGTGAAACATTTTGCACAGCGTGCCGTTGGTTCTCAAAATGGCGTCCGCCTTGATAGTTAGGAACCAAATGGACCCTTATTGGTCTGTAACTCTGACGGTGTACAAATGGACCCCAACGTCCATTGTACACCGTCAAGAGTTAAATTAACATTGATTTTACAATATAAATTGGGGTCCCAAAGATAGAAATGCCATTAAATGGGTGCCCTTGGAATTAAAATGGTTGAGAATCACTGCTAGAGCCGTACAAATATTGTCTTATGGGGGTCCATGGCACATCTTTTCAAATGGGGGTCTGTGGGCTAATTGTCAATTTGGGGGGTCCTTGTTTGAGAACCACTGCCCTATGCAACAACATACTGGGTATCAGTTTAGGCTTTCCCTGCATGTTAAGGGGAGACACTGCAGGTGAATAGGGTAAAAAAATTAACTAATAGATATCACAATGAAACTTCCCCAGTTGATTACTTATATTAAGGCTGAGGTTAGACTAGTGTATTCCTGGCGTTTTTGTATACGTTTTTGACGACGTATCATGTCCTATCTACACAGAAACGCGTTTTTTGGCATTTTTTTGTGGATACGGCTGAAACGCAAAATTGTGTTTGCGTTTGGAGATACGCAAAAAAACGAGTCGACAAACAGCGTGTAGTCAGCACGCTAGCCGTTGTTGCGAAAACGCCCATGCGCAGTAGATACCATCTGCGTGCCCTTCCGGTGACAGCAGAGTGTGTGTGTGTGTGTGTTTGGGACAGAGCTCCGTGTCCCAAATAGCTTCAGCTACCATGTGTTGTCAAGTTATTGTTATAAGGACCCCAGTCCAAGCTACAACAGTCTGCATTCCCTTAACAATTGTTTGTATTGAGCCGTATTGTATTGTACCCATATGCAATATGTTAAATAAAGTTTACATCCATTCATTCTGCTAGCATTACCGATTGCATGAGCTGGCTAACGTGAGCTATCAGGATTCAGACCCTGTTAGCTCAGAGTTCCTCTTTCAACTTAACAAGCATTAAACAAAATGGCCCAGTCATCTATTCACCTTTGTTTAATACACACAGCGTTGTCTCTAATGTTATCTAACTACTGATAGCTCGCGATATCATCAGTTTCGTGCTGGCTAAGTAGCGTGAGCTAACGTTAGCTTCTAGCCACAATGCTATATTATAATGGCATACTCCATTGACGTTAGCATGCAGCTAACAATGCTACCGAGCGTTTTTTAGACTAAAACTATCCGCTCTTGGTGGTCACTTGTGTTGATGTTAGTTTTGTTTCATCAACAAATGACAAGCAGAACACACAGTGAATGTATCCGTTTTGTTTATTGCACTTTTATTAGGCTTTGCTGGAAAATTATTGCTGCATTGAGTAAACAAGATGGTGGCGCGGCATAGGCTGCCTTATTGACATTTCTTTGGTGGAGCTTCCACCAGGAAGTGTATTGGCACATTCGTTCTGATTGGTTGAAATTGCCTTCATGTTTGCCACCTACTGCCACCTACTGCTTTGGCAGTGTACTACATCAGTGTGCTTGGCTGACAAAAACGAAAAAAAAACGAAAGTGTGACTCGAGGCGCATGACGTCGCGGCGATACGCGGCGATGCGTATAAGAAAACAATACGAAGATGATACGAAAGGTGTAACCTCAGCCTAAGATATATCCTCGTTTCTTTCGGCTCACCTTGTGGCCTCCTGCGTGGAGGTGTCGGAGGAGGGTCTCAGTGTCAGTCAGACACGCCTCCCTAGATGGAGAAGCCAGCTAAATGTCGTCTACATACTGGGTCAAGACGGAGCCGCCAGGTAGGACAAGGTCAGTCAGGTCGTTTGCTAGAGCAGCATTGTAAATAGTCGGGGAGTTGCAAAACCCCTGAGGCAGTCGTGTTCAGGTAAACATTTTGTGACGGAACTCGAACGCGAACCAGTGCTGACTTTCTGAGGCCACAGGAATAGAGAAAAAGGCATTACTCAAATCAATGACCGAATAGCACACCGTACTGTCTGGGATCCCCTGAAAGATGGTGGTGGGGTTCGGTACCACCGGGGCCCTCTTGACCACGGCCTCGTTTATGGCCCTGAGGTCTTGCACGAACCACCACTCCACGGGTTCCTCTGGTCCGCGAACCTTTTTGACTGGGAAAATGGGAGTGCGGGTTGGACTCCCTTGAGGGAGCTCCACTATGACCCCTGCTTTTAGGAGGGAGTCGAACACACAAGCAATACCGCCTGCCGCCTTTGGGCAGGGGGTATTGCTTCACATTGACCGCGGGTATCCCTGGGTGTCGTGGTAGCACATGTACTGGCACAGCACTTTTAATGAGGCCCACATCATACTTTGTTGCAGCCCAAATAGAGTTTGGGATGGAAGAAAGCATCAGGGATATGTCATCAGGGTCCCCCGAGAGCAGTGTCAGACCCCTCTCCTCAGAGTGTGGGACAAGGCTGGCTCCCCGGGTGGCCGAGACATGCATAGGGTTGTCTAGATGTATCTTGTGCATGAGGCAACCATTCAGGGTGGCCGTGTAACATTGCCCTTCTGATTGCCTCAAATAGATTCGCTATCAGCTCTATCTTTAATCTTTCAAAATGTTCAGTTGCTATCAGCTCTATCTTTAATCTTTCAAAATGTTCAGTTGCTATTGCATGCACTCATCTGTGTTTCACTACACACTTGAGTGCATGCTTACCAACTGTTAGTCTGCAACACTACTAGACATCTAAGAAGGGAGATCCCCCCTTGAATGGCCCTTCTAAGGTTTCTCCCCTCCTGCCTGTGGAGCATTTTTTCCCTATTGTTAGGTTTTAGTGAGTTTTTCCTTACCTTCGCGTGGGTTATGTCTGGGAGTGCTTGCATTCTTACATTTATTTGCATTTATTTTACATGTATTGGACCTTATGGTGTTCTTGTTCTGTTCTTGACTTATTGTTATGTTTCTTCTTGACTTGTTTAAAGAAGACATGTACGGCCCATGGGGACATTAACGTGTGTTGTCGGGCCTTACAAATAAATAATTTTGATTTGATTTGATTGTGGTGAGCTCACTGCTGTCCAGTTTTCTTCTGGTAGTTCAGAGCAATTTTTGACAAACTTACTGAGGCTCTGCCATGCGTCCATGGGGCCTTTGGTGAGGGAGATATGTGGAGCATCACCTGGGTTGCGAAACTGTTGTGTTAAATCAGCTTTTAGGTTTACAGAGGCGGCTATTGCAGAAGTAGAATTGCACCAATACAATTTGTCTATTTCTAGTTCAACAACCACGTCGTCATCACTCAACCAGTCAAATACTTTCTCTGCTCTCCTTGTCATTCTCATTGTGCAGTGTGGGCTAGGTGAATGTTGAACTAATGGGAGGTCCATGGCGTGAGTGTTGGCAGTAGTGGCTAGGTTCCACAGGCCTTCTTGATCCAAGAGGTCGTACGTGAGTGCGGATGGTCGTGTGTTTATCATAGATTCATGGCCATTGAAGAAGGTGCCGGCATCGAGTTCCGTGTTTGTCATAAAAAGAGGTCACAACGAGCCCTTATTGCTAACCCCAGGAGCAGAATGAGGTCCCGTCCGAGCAGGTTAACTGGGCATGCATGACTCAGGACGAAGGCATGCACGAACGTAAACTGATCATAGATACAGGGCAGGGGAAGTGTAATGGGTTCTCTTATAGAGATACCTGCTGCGGTAGCTGAGTTACGAAATTTACCAGATAGAACAGGTGGTTTAGCAAAACACAAACTCTTCGCGAGGGAACGTGTGGCCCCAGTGTCCACTAGAAATGGCACGGGTTCACCCAGTATGGTAATGAGCACTGTGGGAAGTTTCAAGTGCGCATTATCATAGTGGAAGTATGTCCCTACACTAGGTGTATCGCAGTTATCAGTGTCAGTGCTATATGTACCTGTATCTCTGGGCAAAGAGGGGACGTTTGGTTCAGCAGCAGATATCTCGGCACCCCGTCAATTGCCTCTGTCCTCATTTCCTTGTTTGTTCATGTCATTTCCTTGTTCGTTCATGTAGTCAGTGGCAAAACGGACGTGCTGGTCTTGCTCATCGCAAGATATGTTTCTGCGGTTGCGGTTGCTGTTACGGTCGTTGTCCCGGTCGTTGGTATGGCCGTTGTTACGGTCGTTGTTTCCGGCCCTCCTCCTTACCCACTGCTCGTACTCGCGGGTCCTGTCGCTCTTTGGGGCCTGGCACTCAGAGGCTATGTGGCCTGCTTTATTACAGTTGAAACATTTACCATCATTCATGTCTTCCTTTTGTTGGGTCCCAGAGTTGGAGCGTGGGCGTTTATCACGGTGTCTATCTGAGTCGTTGCGGTGGGAGGGGCAACTCTGCCTTGGAACCCCAGGAGTGCTTTGTTTCATTATTTTTGGTACTGTTTCGGCAAACATCGTCAGCGATTTCTCCAGCTGCACCTGTCTTCTCGCAGTCATCGCTCCTTGCTTGACTTGCGCCATAATCTGTTCTTCTTTCATGCAATCCTCTGCATGCACCGCATGGGCCTCCAATGTGGCGGAGTCGGGGTGGGTATTGAAACCCACCCAGCTTGACCGAACTCTGGAAGCAACATCCGGGAGTAGACCACTCATGGCGAAACTTACATATATTGCATCCCACTGTGCATCAAGAGGAGTCAGAGCCATGTTATCTTTGGTGTAGGAATGGTTTCACTCCTTCTTGTGGGCCCTGGTGGCAGGTCGTCACCTCTTGCATGGACACCTTTCTTGGGAAGATGTTGATCAATTCAATGCAAATGCCAGCAATCCATTGGGTCATCCCGAGGTTCCGGAGGCTGGTGCCCGGGGCTTGGATCCATACTGCACATCTCGGAATATGACGAAACACCCTCACTTCCACATTCTGCCTGGTGGGGTTAGCATGCCTTCGATGGCGATTGTTGCGAGTCCATTGGTGAATTCCTTGGATTGTTTGACCAGGCTGGGTAAGGCTTTAATCATTGCAGCGCTTTCCACCTCCTCCAACCTTCGATGCACCAGGATGGTTCTTCCCACACCGTTCGGGAGTTCTATCATGGGAAGACACAGGTTATTGTCATCAGAGAGTTCTATACCATTGCGGTCTGTAGTTGGTAGTCTTAGTTGGGGCAATGGTGGTTGTATTGCCGACTGGGGTGTGTGGTAGGGGTTCCTGTGGATCCCGGCAGTGGTGCGTTCTGATCTTCGTGGCAGGTCGGGGCTATCGTACAGGGAGCTTAGGTGGAGTTCCTGTCCCAGTTGCTCTCCCAGGGCCTCCACTGATCCCTGGGCCCCGCTTCCGTAGCTCCGGCCCTGCTGTGGTGTTGCCATATCATGCGAGATGTTGAGCGGGCGGTTCCTATTGGACTCGGGACTGGGCCCGATTAGGTTGTCATGGATCATAGTCTGTCTAGCTGCGTCGTCCTCTGCGGGCTCATATGGGTATGGTGTTGCGGCCCTGTATGGCCGTGTTCCCATTGTGTCTGGGGTTGTTGCGGGGTATGGTGGCTGGTGGGCCGGTGGAGATGGGGCCCCTAGGTGAGGTGGGGCCCCAGGGAAAGCGTGGCCCTGCTGTGGATGGGGCCCCCAGATGGGGTGGGGCCCCAGGGAAAGCGTGGCCCTGCTGTGGGGATGGGGCCCCCAGGTGGAGTGAGGCCCCAGGGAAAGCGTGGCCCTGCTGTGGAGATGGAGCCCCCAGGTGGGGCGGGGCCCCAGGGAAAGCGTGGCCCTGCTGTGGAGGTGGGGCCCCCAGGTGGGGTGGGGCCGCAGGGAATGCGTGGCCCTGCTGTGGGAAGTACAGCTCTGGAGGTGTGTACTCGTTATCTTCCTTCTGTTGAGCTGAAAGAAATGTACCCTCCCCCATCGTTCTTTTACCCGCTTGCTCCCCCCTCCCCGCATTCTTCGCTCGCTCTCAACTTGCTCATTTCAACTTTCCTAGCCTTGTCTTCTCATATCTATATTTCGCCTCTGTTAACCACACATTCAGACAATGAAGTACATTTTGATGCAATTGTACTCTGTGTTTGTTATTCTTCTCTGTTTTGAGGACAGCAGCGAGTATGCCCTCTATCTTACTCACCGACAAAGTGCCTCCTTCTGGCCAATTGAAATGTTGGAGCTTTGCCAGGGGCACAATGACATCATCTCCATGCTTCTTGTGTATTTCACGGTAAACCTGGCTTTGCGAGCGAGCGAGGGCCAATTCGGCCTGTTGAGCGCTCGTCACGGTCCCCATATCTCCCTTGTTACAGTAGAATTTTTTTGAAATATCCCATTAAAGTTATACCGTTGATATTTTAAATGTATTATTATTAAAGCCTTTTCTCTTAGCTTATCTTTCTTTTGCAGTTTTCATACACGATTACACTGTTGTCCTGTGTTGACAGAATCCGGCTATAGGGCGACAATAATGTGGTCAAGAGGCATGGTTTCTATCTTGAGCCTTAACTGGCGTGGTTTATTTATTCACATGGCAGAGCAGCAGTTCTACAGTTCTCCTCTCACTGAGAGGCTGGGGGGAAGAGAAAGAATGGGAGGAGACATCTCTATTTATACTCGCCACCTGGTGGTGTTCCTGAGTGGCTCCGCCTAGAGTGCCCTCTAGTGGAAACAGTTATATATGCAGTTAGACAGTTACTAGTGGAAAGTTATATATGCAGTTAGACAGTTACTAGTGGAAAAAGTTATATATGCAGTTAGACAGTTACTAACAATCCTACACAGAACCTCTGACTTCAACACTCCCACTTAGGATTTGTATTAGCATACTGGATAACTTCTTTGAAAAACATTTTACAAAGGAAATAATATAATCCAAAACATCAACAGGGTATGACAGTCAATATTTACACATTAAACATGACCCTTGCAAATCCTTTCAATTTTAATTTGGAACAGGTTTCCTCATAGTGTCTGCTACATTGTCGTCCGTTGGACAGTAAACCAGTGTCATCCTTTCTTCTCTGATGACAGATCTGATGGTATGATATTTTCTATATTGACATGTTTACATCTATGTTGACACACTGGGTTCCTAGCAATCACAATGGTTTCCTGGTTGCCCTCATAAACAACAGCCTTCATATACACAGTGTCCATCATTTTTAAATGATGTTGACAAAACGCCCCTCATCTTCAAGAACCACCTTATTTGGTATACGTTCCAATTACCTATTACATATTAAGCAATATACTCGTAATCTTATCTCCACCACTCCTAGCGGTTGCTCTGGATAAATACACTCCTGTATGGTCATAGCTAGAACCATATATTCGGCTTCACTAGTTGATAGTGCTCTGTCTGCATCACTGTGGGCTTTAAGCCCTAGACCCTTGCTGCTCTTTCTGAAACACAGTTGTTTATCTGCTGTACCTTTAGGATAACAAAAGACATGTTTGGCTGTAATCCAAATGCTCCTCTGTGGAGTCAGCAAAATGCTGTGACAGTCTACTCACTACAAACCATCGGTCAGGGCGGGTACACACTGTTAAATAAATGAGGCTACCCATTTTCACATATGTCCGTTTCTGAGCATCCTCCTGATAATCTAGTTTTTTATCACATGGTGTTTCCCTTGATCTACATTCTTACATGTCTAAACGTTCCAGGGTCTTTCCCACATAGTTACATCATTGAGAACATGGTAAGTCATCCACCTCTGTAGTTAAACATGGGATTAAACCTAGGATCCATTTCAGTATTTAAACATGGACTCTTAATCGGGTATTTAAACCTGGATTCTACTCCTCCCGTATTTAAACCTAGAGTATCATCCTCCTGCATCTAGGCAGTGTAGCCACCGTCCTTCAGTATTTAAACATGGGGTACCTTCCTTCAGCATTTAAGCAATTTTCTACTAACCATACTTTGTATTTGTCGTGGCCTTCAATACCCTCCTGGATTGAATACACCCATTTCCCTCCCACTGTCTGTCTGCCCTCTGGTAACTTGGTTGAATACACCCATTTCCCTCCCACTGTCTGTCTGCCCTCTTCGGGGGACAATGTGACCTCTTTAAAGGTCAGGGTTACCCCACTGACTATCCTGTAGTAGTAATCAACGGGGGTAGGTGTACTGTCCTCCTCGTCACTCCCTTTTCGGGCATAGTCTGTCAGATACTTTGGGGGTTTGTGTTCCCTTGAGGGATACCTCCCACTGCTTGGGGCACTTGACGTCAGCCTCGGGTGCTCCTCGTCATCGACCTCTGGGGGTCTGCCTGCACGACCGTACTATGTACACTGGGCTGATGTGTCTCTGTTTCTACACCCCTTACTCTGGAGTCCAGCTCTGGCTCCTCTGTCTGTGTCTCGCTCTCACATGTTGCCTTTGTGACAAACTTGACTAGCATGTGTTTCTGCACTCTCCCGTTACCAGGATGATAAACTAGGAAAGCGGGGCTTCCCTTGTCGTGTCCTACGAAAAATCCTTTTACACCTCTGGACTCGGGCTTTCCCCTGTCCTGCGCGTACGCATAACACACTGATCCAAATCGGTGCATTCTGGCTAGATTACACTTCTTTCCTGTCAATGCTGTATACGGGGTGGTGCTCGAGTGCTTATTAAAGCACCTGTTTCTGGTGTAAGCGGCTTCTTGCACCGCATGCCATAGGCTCTTAGGTAAGTTACTCTCTACTAGCTTACACCTAGCCATTTCGAAAGGGGTGCGCCATTCCCTCTCTGCCACTCCGTTCTGGTGTGGGGGATATGGACGTGACGTCTTGTGTCTTATCTTGTACCTTCTCAACAGTGATTGGAACTCTGTTTGTGAACTCTGTTTCGTTGTCGGACCTCAAGCATCCTGTTACCATAAGGTCACTCTTTGCTTTGAGAAAGTAAACAAACACTGCCCCTGTGCACACATCTGTAAAAGACTGTACATATCTAAAGCCTCCTATGGACTCGTTGCTTACTGGGCCGGCTAGGTCCGTGTCAACTAATGCAAGTGGTACCCTTACTATTTCTGTGGGATTTCTGTATCTCGGTTGAGTAAACTTTCCCGTTTTGCACACTGCGCAATTTTTGTCAGGTCTACGCTTTTCACATATCACGCTACACATATCATTATTATCATTACACTTGTCGTTGTCATTACACTCCGTTTGCAGATAATATATTCTCTGGTACATCTTTATGTCAAACCATGTACCGTCAGGTTCTACACGAAAATGTTTACCTTTATCGAAGAATACCTTGGCACCGCTTGCAGTAGCAGCTATTACAGAGAATAGTCCTTGTGGGAACGATGGTACGTAGAGAGCGTTCTTTAACGTCACCGTACGCCGGCGCCCCTTACTGTCCGTGAGGCATACCTGTGCATCTCCTCTCTCTTGCGCCAATCCGTAGGTGCGTCTCCCGTCTGCCAGCTCCATGCTGTGCCTCTCCGGGTGGAAAGTGTCGTCAAAGTTCTTGAACCGACTCCTGTCGTTGATGACATGGGATGCACCTGTGTCCACGATCAGTCCCCTTCTCTGGGCTCGCTGCAGCTGGGCCGGTCCGGCGATGCACGCCATCCACGCCCCGAAAGCGCAGTCTTCTTGTCCCGTTATTCTCTGGGCGTCGTCTCGAGCCGTCGACCGTCGACCGCCGCCGCCATCGTGTCCGCTGCCGTCATCCTGTCCAGAGCCGTCTTCTTGTCCGTAGCCACCATCTTGTCCATAGCCGCCATTTTGTCCGTAGCCGCCATTTTGTCCGTGGCCTCCGTCTCGTCCATGGCCGTCATCTTGCCCATGCGCGTATTGCACGCTCTGGTCGTGTTTCTTCATGCACGCTCTGTCTGTGTGCCCCGTGGATTTGCAGAAGCTACACCAGAGTCTTTGTGCAGTCGCTTCTCCAATGGCCTTTCTCTCCGCATCGCCAACACGCCAGTTCCGTCGTGGTCCTGGTCCTCTCCCTTGGCGTCGCTCTGGCCTTTAGCACCCTCTCCCGCCTCCGCGGCGACTGGGTGGGTATCTTCTGAGGCCTCGAAGTTTCTTAACTTAGCCTTGAACTGTCCCAGCGTCGTGTCCGTTGAACCGTGTGTTACCAAAAGTGCGAACGGTTTGTACAGCTCCGGTAGTCCTCTCATCATCATCGCCATCATTAGCCCATCGCTTGGTGCTTCTCCGGCACTCCTCAATGGCGTCGTGATTTGCTCCGCTCTGTTGGCGTATTCGGTCACAGTCTCGGTATGCCCCTTCCTCAGGGCCGTTAGTGCTATGTAGAGGGCCACGACTCGGGGTCTTCCTCGCCCGATGTAATGCTCTCTCAACACCTCCAGGCTTTCTCGGCCTTGGTCTTTAGTGTCGCGGAATATCAGCCCCAAGCTGGTGTCGTCGAGCAGCGGCGCTAAATCACAGTACGCGTCTGCGTTACGCTGGTCGTCCAGGGCTTGCTCTTCTGCCGTCAGTTCTCCCGTGGGGGCTGCCAGGATCGTCTCCTTCAGTCCCGCACCGTGCATGCAGCATAGCATGCGCTCTTCCCAGAGCTCGTAGTCCTCTGCTTTTCCATTGAATGAGGGCCATTTGCCCCTTCCTTTGTTTTCCATCCTCTTCGTTGGTGGTAGGCATAGCTTTAGCTCTTGTTGGCCTAGCGTCTAGCCACGCGGTGCTCCCGGCGCTAACCTAGCCTATACTTTAGCTAAGCTTGCTACCCTTATTATTTCGCCCGGCGTTATCTGGGCCCATAACCTGTTGACAGAATCCGGCTATAGGGCGACAATAATGTGGTCAAGAGGCATGGGCCCTCATTTATCAACCTGACGTATGCACAGATATGTGCGTAACCCGTGCGTACGATCATTTCTAAGCAAAGTGTGGGATTTATCAATTTGAACTTGTGCTTGACTTTGTGCGTATATTTAAGCACAGGTCGGACCATGCGTAGTTGACGCCGGTGGTAGAATATATTATTACAACAAGGAAATAAGCACTGACTGCGCTCCGCTTAACTCAACTCGTTATTATTTTGCGCATATATTGCAGAAATACGGGAACGTTTTGATTATATTTAAAAGGCTTTGCCATTGTTAAACGTAATAAGTGGAACCCCGAAGCTGTAAGCAGAATACAAGTCATATGAACACCCACGATATAGTGTTCTTCACCCTTCCCATAAGAAAGAATAAAAAACGCATTGCAACGAGAATAGACTGAGGTTATTTGTTGAGTGTATGTGTAGACAAAACCCTTGCAATAAATGTGTCTTAAATGAATGAAAAGCATACATGCTCTGGACACAGAGTATATATCGTGTGGGTGATATCATGACTTGTATTCTGCTTACAGAAGTTCACTTATTTAGTTTTACAATGTCAAAGCCTAAATCAAAACGTTCCCGTATTTCTGCAATCTATGCGCAAAATAATAACGAGTTGAATTCTAACAAAGAACGTATTACATGCTGGTAGGCTGATAGAGTAAACTATGATATGAATATGAATATGATAGGATATAAAGGTATACTGGTCCGTCCGCGAGGATATCGAGGACTCGGATAGCCATTTGAGAATATAGGCTAAAGCGACGGCCTATAGCCTATACATATTATTTAATGTTTTCATAAGCGTAAAGATACAACAGCTAGATTAATGATCAAGTTAGTTTACTGTATGCAGGCTTCGCAGGGCTGTGTTATTATATATGCGCAAATTACTGTTGCATAATGTAGGCTGGCTGGTATTATATGTAATTCATATAGGCTACCCAATACCAACAACAAAATAGATTGTATCATATGCCTCTACACACATTATATTATACACATCATATTATATCTTGGTTCGGCAGCGCCTCTGTGAACAATCTCTCAGTTTGCTCCATCAATAAACAAATCCAGTAATGTGAACGGGATTCCACTCGGTCAATGTACAGATAATCCGCGATGCGCATTTTGGCTGATAATGTGCCGGTGGCCGGAGTCTCATTCAGGCCTAATTGTATTTAATTCAATTGTAATGTTATTACTGGGGTATCTAAAACATCACAATGCAGATCAGGGTTATCCACTGAAGCCATAATGACTCTGACCAGAAGTACCACGGGCTCATGACGAGCGCACATAATAGGCATTGTAGAGCGCAGAGTTGTCCTGCTGAAATTGATTTAATTTCAGTCATTACAGTGCTTAATGTCGGGTCATCTTGTCATTTATTTCTGTCAATGTGCTGGTTCTGTAGCAGGACTGGGTCAGTCAACATCCTTGGCTCCCGGCGCACCGAAGATTATACGTTCAATTTGTTGGTTGGACCTCGGTGATCAATCTCGCTCTCAGTGAAGTCTCTCAGAGTTCGCTCGGGTTAGTCCATTTTTCCACATTTCATGGGGGTGTTCCATTACCGTATATGGTTAATCGGGGTGGTTCTGGTATGCAAATACGTGAAAGTGTGCACGAGCCTCAGCGTATAGAGCAAGGTGATATTTATCATGACAGGTGTGCGTAGGACCTGTGTACGCACGTGTGATAAATCCAGTTTTTTTGTGCGTGCACACATTCTAAATTCTGTGCTTACGTATGAAAATAGAATACTTTCTAAGGAAAATTGATAAATGAGGGCCATGGTTTCTATCTTGAGCCTTAACTGGCGTGGTTAAGTTTATTTATTCACATGGCAGAGCAGCAGTTCTACAGTTCTCCTCTCACTGAGAGGCTGGGGGGAAGAGAAAGAATGGGAGGAGACATCTCTATTTATACTCGCCACCTGGTGGTGTCTTGAGTGGTTCCGCCTAGAGCGCCCTCTAGTGGAAACAGTTATATATGCAGTTAGACAGTTACTAGTGGAAACAGTTATATATGCAGTTAGACAGTTACTAGTGGAAACAGTTATATATGCAGTTAGACAGTTACTAACAATCCTACACAGAACCTCTGACTTCAACATCCTGTCACGGACCACAGTAAACAGAGCCACTAAATCCCTTTAGGCATTTATAGCTTGTGTTACATTAAAGCCTAAAATATGGCTCGTGAAGGCCTTGAATGCAACGTGGTGGACACAGGACACTGGACAAGAGTTATCAAAAATAACTATTTATTTACAACTAACTAAATGGACAAAAAGAGTGGGAGCTGGGTGTTCCAGACTCCAAAGTTCAATAACAAAACTAATAGGCAAAAAGGAAAAACAAGCCGAATGTACAACAGGCAGTGAGAGCAGGTGAGACGCTGGAGAGCTGAGACATCTCTTGTGAAGTGGGGAGACTTGACTGCTGCCTGCACTCTGCATTTGTAGGGCGTGGTGCCTCATCACCACACCTGTGATCAATTAAAAAACGGCCATTTTAAACACAAGCAAAAACAGGAAGAAACAGTGTGTCAATCAAACCACCAATTAGTGACAGCACACTTAACCACAATGTGAATATGCACCACAGACAGTAAGTATCCCTCCACCATGTGAAAGTAATACGTAACACCCCCACACCGAAGATTTATGTTCTTCTCCCAACTATAGCCCAAAGAAACCAACACCAAGAGAACGAACATAAATAAATAAGGGGATACTTACCAACCTTACCAAAAAAAATGCAACCACACACTCCAACATGTGCAGCGCCTGTACTGTGTTGAGTGTGAGCCCCGGTCAAGAGTCACACTCAACTGTACATAAAAAATGTATTAACCGTAACCCACAGCCCATGAGTCACTACCACAGCCGGGATAACGCGTCAGCCAGCACATTATCCTTACCCTTAATATGAAAAATCTCAATATTAAAAGCCTGCAGGAACAAACTCCAGCGCATTAAACGTTGGTTCTTGTTCCGCATGTTGTTAATGAAGACCAACAGATTGTGATCCGTGTACACCTTAAGAGGCATGTTAGACGACCCAATGTACACCTCGAAGTGAGAGAGAGCCCAAATCATGGCCAATGACTCCTTCTCAATCGTCGAGTACACCAGTTGGTGCCGATTAAATTTCTTCGAGAAGTACGAGATGGGGTGTTCAATACCCATGTCATCCTCCTGAAGCAACACAGCCCCCGCACCGAGATCACTGGCGTCGACCGCCAACATAAACAGCTTTGAAAACACGGGCGCAGCCAAAACTGGGGCATTGATCAATATGGACTTCACCTGGCCAAAAGCAAAGGCGCACCTGGCATCCCACTCGAAGGGAACCTTCGGGCTCAACAGGTCTGTCAGAGGTGCGGCAACCGCCGAAAAGTTCCTACAGAATCCCCTGTAGTACCCGGCCATACCTAAGAAGTAACGGAGGTCACGCCGAGTAGCCGGCTGCTTAAAAGCCACAATAGCTTCCACCTTCGAGCCCACAGGCCGAACCTGACCCCGCCCCACTATCTTCCCCAGATAAGTCACCGTAGCCCTCCCAAACTCGCACTTAGCCAGGTTCACCGTGAGGTTCGCAAGCTTAAGCCTGCTGAACACCAGCCTCAAACTACCCATATGCTGTACCCACGAATCCGAATAGACGACCAGGTCATCCAGGTAAGCCTCACAGTCAACAACCCCAGCCAAAACCTTATTGACCAGCCTCTGAAAGGTCGCAGGGGCATTCCTCATACCAAACGGCATGACCTTATACTGGAGGAACCTCTCAGGCGTCACAAAAGCAGAGATGAGCTTTGCACCTGCCAAGAACCTCAGTCACCGTTTCGGCCTTTGTGTTCCTAACAGGTATCGCCTCTGGGAAACGTGTGTTAGTACACATAATGGTGACCAGCCCCGTGTTACCTTTCTTAGTCCTCGGGAACGGACCTACACAGTCGACTATGACCCTCTCGAAAGGTTCTCCTACCGCTGGTATCGGATGGAGTGGAGCCGGCGGAATCACCTGATTCGGTTTCCCCACCACCTGGCACACAGAACAAGACTGGCAGTGACTCTTCACATCCCCTTTCAATCCCGGCCAAAAGAAATCCCGCAAAACCCTGTCATGGGTCTTGCGGATACCCAAGTGACCCGACATGTCATGTGCAAGAACCAAAATATCTTTACGGTATTTCCTAGGGACTACTACCTGCTCAATCACACCCCACTCGTCATCCGCCGATGTGTATGACCTAGGACTCCATTTACGCAACAACAAATCATCACGCATCAAAAAACATTGTTTCAGGTCAACGCTTTCTTCCACAGACACAGATTTGTTAATAAGAGGCTGCAAACTGGAATCCTCCTGTTGACATGAGATAAGAACCTTGCGCTCCGAAGGATACCCAACAGGGAAGCTAAGAACGCCCGTGTTCCCTGGCACCGTCGCAGAGTCCACCTCCTCCTTCCCCGGTATCGCCAGCTCAGGCAAAGCACAATTCTCACCCACAGAAGAATACACAGCATCACTATGCGGATCCTCCCTGGATACCTCCTGCCCCTCATTAAGAATGGTGTCGCACAGGTTAACATCACTATCAACATTCTCCTCATCCAACTCTCTCATAGCCATAGCTTGAGTTACCGCACAGGTTGTGAAAACCCCGGGATACTGCCTCGCCAGATCATCGCCTGCCACTTGTGTATCTGGCACACATGTCACCTCGGGCCTCACAAGCACCTTCCCTCCAGCCAGGTCGTTACCAAGGAGCAGCGTTACCCCTTCCATAGGGATCTTGTCAGCCGCCACCCCGATAGTCACCGGGCCTGACACAAGGGCACATTTAAGAAACAAATTATGCAGAGGGACACTCATTGTGTGCATTCCAAAAGCCTTAACTACAATCCCAGCATCCAACTCAGAGCTGCTCGTAAAGGGCAGGACACCACTCCGGATAAAAGATTGTGACGCACCAGTATCACGGAGAATAGTCACAGGCACCTTAGGACCTCCCTCTGTCAGAGAAACAAACCCCTTACTCTTGAAGGGCGTGTAAAGGTCATGAACCACTGCATCAGAGACCCCTAGTGGAGACAGAGCAACAGGTCTCACTATTAACAACACTGGTTTGGGCGGCCTAACATTTGGGCGCTTCTCGGGGTGCAAACAATAACAGTTATCCACAATGTGTCCCAGTTGCCCACAACCATGGCATGTCCGATTATCCTTATTATCCTTACTTACCCCTGGCCCACTAAACCTGCCCAGGATGGCTCCGTCTCTCAAAAGACGTCCTGTGGGTCAAAACATACTCATCAGCCAGGACCGCTGCTGCTGAACAGGTCCTGACTTTCCTCTCATTTAAGTACATGGCAATATCCTCAGAAACGCCATATACCTTGAACTCCTCTAATAAGATTAGGTCCCTAATCTCCTCCACTGTGGTGACCTTTTCCGCTGCACACCACCGGTCAAAAAGCAACCGCTTTTCCCTCACAAACTCCACAAAAGACTGAGACTTGCTTCCTTAAATTGCGAAATTTCTGGCGGTAAGCCTCAGGGACCAATTCATAGGCTTTAAGGATAGCCTGTTTCACCAAACCATAATCCTTATTATCAGGATACATCGACGCATACACGATCTGTGCCTTACCGCGCAAAGCACTCTGCATGAGGATAGTCCATTTATCTGCTGGCCAGCCGCAACTGCCAGCTATGTCCTCAAATAATAAAAAAAAACTATCGACGTCCCTTTCCAAAAAAAACGGAACCATGCTTTTCTGCCTAGCCATATCAAAACCCGGCTCCCGATGCACATGTATAGCACCAGCACCACCCGCATTACGCATCGCCATCTCCCGGTCATATGCTGCCTGGGCGCGTACCTCCTGTGCCACCTCAATAGCTTCCTGGGCCTGGGCAGCAGCTGCTCTACCCTCACGCTCTGCCCTGGCTGCAGCTGCTGTACCCTCACGCTCTGCCCTGGCTGCAGCTGCTGCTGCAGCTGCTCTCCTCACCTCACTAGCTTCAATAGCCTCCCGTTCAGCTGCTTTGTCCTCACGGTCTGCCTTGTTAATAGCTGCAAGCTCATGCGCTGTCCTAAGCTCCTCATCTCGCCCACGCGGCAGCTCAAAGCATTCTCCCTCTTCCTCCAGAGTTCTACCTGCAGCCACACCAAAAACCTTCAGTGTACTCAGTTCCTCAATTAATTGACCTAACAAGTTCTCCTTTTTCTGGCCTGCATCGAGGTCTATTGAAAACCTAGTTGCTACCTGTATTAACTCATCCTTTGAACATTTCTTTACTTTAGCCAGTGTTGGCTCTGCAACAAAGTCATCAATGTCCAACGTCATTTTCTATTATCCTCAGTAAACGACAACAAATGAATACAACAATATTAATTACTAATTAATTAATTAATTAATTAATTAATCAACCAATTAATTAATTACCAATACTACAATTAATCCACAATAAGGGATATAGTTCAATATCCTAAACACAAGCAACTCACCCACCGTTCCTACGACCTGGGGTTCAAACTCCAATTTCCCTGTATCCACAAAAAGGTGTAGCACGTAATTAAATTAGTGATTTAAGATACACGGCACAACACAGCACGCAATTAAACTCACAAGCAGTAGTTCAAAACACACGGCATTTTATGTTAGCACGCAAAACAAATCACTGTATTTAAGACACACGGCATAACACATACTGGATCAAAAGGTCAAGCTCAATAATGCATACAGATCCTATACTAGAGAATCACTACTAACCACACACAGATCCTATACTAGATAATTACAGCAGACACTGCTACTGGACCCTAGCTACAGGCCTCTGCTGAGATGAACCACCCACAAGACTAACCCTGTGGTAGACATTTATCCCAAAATACTGGAACAAACGCTCTTCAGTAACAAACCAAGTGAGGCAAAACCCCTTGTGTTACACTCAACAAACAAATTCAACAAACAAATTCAAATAATTCAAACAGGTGCTCCATACAATCTGATTTGACTCACAAATAGCTTCTAAAACCTACACTGCAGTCAAAAGAAGGACTGCTAGGCCCACCACATGTCTAATCTAACAAAAACACTTACATCAGGTCCTAACACACTAATTACATTCTCCGGCCCCCTAACCTACCTATACTGAAAGCTAATGCACTGTAGACCTAGCTTTCTTCAACCACACCTGCTACCAGCCAAAGATCATATACCAATCCCTTCAATGACCGCCCCAGGAGTACGTGGTACACAGGAGGCTAACAACAGCCAGAAAACAATGAAATTACCTACCTGTGGTGTCCACTAAACTAAATATTTTAAAGCATACCAGTAGTCAAATGAAATTATAAATTAAGAGCATACTTACCTGTTTGAAGACCGGCTAGAGCCCCCATGTTACATTCAAGCCTAAAATATGGCTCGTGAAGGCCTTGAATGCAACGTGGTGGACACAGGACACTGGACAAGAGTTATCAAAAATAACTATTTATTTACAACTAACTAAATGGACAAAAAGAGTGGGAGCTGGGTGTTCCAGACTCCAAAGTTCAATAACAAAACTAATAGGCAAAAAGGAAAAACAAGCCGAATGTACAACAGGCAGTGAGAGCAGGTGAGACGCTGGAGAGCTGAGACATCTCTTGTGAAGTGGGGAGACTTGACTGCTGCCTGCACTCTGCATTTGTAGGGCATGGTGCCTCATCACCACACCTGTGATCAATTAAAAAACGACCATTTTAAACACAAGCAAAAACAGGAAGAAACAGTGTGTCAATCAAACCACCAATTAGTGACAGCACACTTAACCACAATGTGAATATGCACCACAGACAGTAAGTATCCCTCCACCATGTGAAAGTAATACGTAACAGCTTGTCTCACACGAATACACTTGTGTTGTCTTGGCAGCTTTGTTGTCGTGCCACGGACCACAGTAAACAGACACTTGTGCTGTCTTGGCAGCTTTGTTGTTCTGTCACGGACCACAGTAAACAGAGCCACTAAATTAAGGTAAGTATTGATAAGGTAAGGTTTATTTATTTTCTTTCTACTTTTTCTCCTCCTGTTTTTCTGTATTTTTCCTCCCATCCCAATTTAGTCGTTATGCCAATTCCCCCCCTCCCCTTCCTGGTCGTTGCTCGCATGTGCCCCCCACTGGTCAGTCTAGGGAGTCCTGAAGTCTATCAGATGCTTCCTCCGAGACATAGGAGACAGCCAGCAGCCTCTTTTCACCTGACAGCACGGACTCTCATTGGTGAGGTGTAACGTGTGGGAGGTCACACTACCTCACCATCTCCCTCCCTCGCTGTGCAGGCACCCTGACCGACCTGTAGGAGTCGCTGTTTACAATGACCAGATTACCACCCACCGACTTCCCTCCCGCTGACACTGGCAATTGTGTCAGTAGGACGGTCGGCCAAGCCGGAGGCAACGCTGACAGCCGGATTCGATACCAGTGTCTCTGCGGTGGTAGACAGACGCTTAGACCGCTGCGCCAACTGGCCGCGCCAGACCCACTTCTTTTGTGCCTCCGGCCTCAGGACAAGTGTCTTTGTTGTTCCAAAAATCACTTTGGGGAGAGGATCTTCATCCCTCTTCTTTGTCTCTCCAGACGTCAATGGAGATGTTTTTGCCTCCGGCCTCGGGATAAGTGTCTTTGTTGTTCCGAAAATCACTTTGGGGAGAGGATCTTCATCCCTCTTCTTTGTCTCTCCAGATGTCAATAGAGATGTTTTCTTCTCCATCCTCAGGACAAGTGTCTTGGCTTCATCCAACTTCTTTGTCTTTCCAGACCTCAATGGAGATGTTTGTGCCTCCGTCCTCAGGACAAGTGTATTTGTTGTTCCAACAACCACCAGTTTGCGGATACGATCTTCATCCCTCTCCTTGGGGATCAATCGAGTTGTTGTTTTTGACACCGTCCTCAGGATTGTCGGAACATCACGACAACAAAAATAACTCTCCACCATCTTCAGAGTCCACACTGTAAACAAATTTTTTTTTTATTCACAGTAAATTCACTGTATTATTTTACAGATTACCTTTGTTTTTCTACTTTAAGTGTAAATACCATAGAAATACAGTAAATTACATTTGTATCAAAATATTAACCATTAAATAAAGGTTGTACACAAAGTTTGAATCATAAACGTTTAGAAAAAATCGCAAAAAACGTATTATTCTTTTATTGATAATAAAAAAATGTACACAAAAGTAAAAATATTCATAACAAACTGTAGCCTAACCTATATACAATCATTGTCATAAAAAATGTGGAAATAAATACTTACCTACTAAATACCGTCTTTCAAATAAATCATGCACATTAAAAGTTATTTCTGTGTTCTCCCTTCAGAGTCCAGTCAAGTTATGAGAGTCAGTTCCCTGGGCTGCCTCTGCATTTTTTCTAGAACTCTAGGATGTTGTGTTATAGAATGTTCGGTATGATGTCATGGCAGCTCTGCTTTGGACTCATCACATGACCCACATGATGTCATCACCGCGGGATGCATTGTTCTGCACTTTTATTTATTTATTATTTATTATTATTCATTATTACATTCTCAACAACCCTCAACATTCTGAAATGTAATAAAAGTAGGGATGTGGACGTGTACACGAAGTTTGAATCATAAATGTTTAGAAAAAATCCCTATGCAAAAAACGTATTATTATTATTGATAAAAAAAAATGTACACAAAAAAAACAGCATTGATAACAAACTGTAGCCTAACCTACAATCGTCATCATAAATGTGGAAATAAATACTTACCGACTAAATACCAAGCGTCTTTCAAATAAATGACGTTAGTTAATAATGTTAACCCAACCGGGTGCGCGCATGTATTCACTCTGGCTCATTAAAACACTAACGAAACATATTTATATTATTCAAATGGAACTCAAACATGTTCCGTTGTGATGTCACAGTATTATGTCATAATAGTACATTCTAGAACATTTGTGATGTCACAGTATGATGTCATAATCAAACATTCTAGAACATTTGTGATGTCACAGTATGATGTCATGTTGTGATGTCACAGTATGATGTCATAATAGAACATTCTAGAACATTTGTGTATCTATTCAACAATTCTCTCAGAAGATATTATTGCACATTTTGGAACAGGACTGAAGAGATCACTGTTAAACAACATAGATTGAAACCTGCATTTCTTTTTTGTTATCTACTTTTTCTACCCATTTTCTATTTTTCTCTGTTGACACAGTCAGCTGTGGAGCGACAACAATAGGTTCATGACGACAAGGTTTCTCTATTTAGCCTTTGGCGTGGTTTATTCACATTGCACCCAACAGTACACGAGACCTTCTCCCTATGAGAGGCGACGGAGGAAGAGACAGAGGGGGAGGTAACATCTCCTTTTATACCTCTTACCTGGCGTCAGCTTCAATAGCTACGCCTATAGCGCCCTCTTGTGGAAACAGTTAGGCAGTTACATGCAATCATACATAACACATAACTTCAACATTCTCCCATCCCAATATCGTATTATCCAATTCTACCCTCCCCTGTCTCGAACGTTGTTAGACCATGCCTACACTGGTCGGCTGCAATGTGGACCAAGCCTTGCATCACGTGTCCCCTCCGGTACACAAGGAGGCAGCTGTCGCATCTTTAAACCTGTACAGCGCGATCTATCAGCGGCGAGGAGTAACGCGTGGGAGGCTCACACTGCCCCTGTTGCTTCCTGATTCTGCTGTACAGGCGCACCAACCGACCTGTAGGAGTCGTTGTCCACAAGGTCCGATCCCAACCCACCGGCTTTCCCACCCCCTAATACTGCCAATTGTATTAGTATGAACAACCAGCCAAGCCGGAAGCAACGCAGAGAGCTGGGCTCGAACCCAGCATCTCCTGCGTTAGTGGCGAGCGCCTTGCCCACTGCACCACTTAGCCACCCTGAAACCTGCATTTCTCAAGCAAGATGCCTTGCCTACCGTTTAGCCGTGGAAAGGTGGTGGTGGGGCTGATCTCTGACAACGACGAGAAGGCCTACCGGGAGAGGTTGAGGTACTGGAACGCTGGTGCCAGGACAACTGCCTGCTCCTGAACATTGGTAAAACCAAAGGAGCTGATCGTAGATTTTAGGAGAAAACAGCAGGGGACACACACACCACTGAGGATAAATGGGGCCACCATGGACAGGGTGAGCAGCTTGTACCTGGGGGTCCACATCTCAGAGGATCTGATATGGACAACACACATAGACTAAGTCGTAAAGAAGGCGAAGCAGCGCCTCTACCACCTGAGACAGTTAAGGAAGTTCAGAGTATCGGGGAAGATACTCCAGTCCTTCTACTCTGGAGCTGTAGAGAGCATCTTGACTGGAAACATCACTGCCTGATATGGAAACAGCACAGCACAGGACAAGAAGGCCCTACAGAGAGTGGTACGCTCAGCCGAGCGTACTACGGGTATTGCACTACCACCCCTGCAGGTCCTATATAACAAGAGGTGCAAATCCAGAGCCTGCAGAATAATGAAAGACCCTCACCACCCCAACAACAGCCTGTTCAAGCTGCTGCGGTCAGGCAAACGCCTGCGAACACCAGCAACTAGGACAGAGAGACTTCGGCTCAGCCTCTTCCCCCAGGCCATCAGAGCCTTGAACAGTGAACTCTCCACACACAAGCACACATGAGCACACACACAACACGGGTGCATCAAATTGCAATGCAAAGATTTAATCTCAACATATCAATCTGTCTGGGGTTGCATTTTGTTCGGACAAACATAAAGATTATTTGTGCAAAGTTTGGGAAAGATTCGTTGAGATTTAGAGGTAGCACACAGCATGTGAAATATATGAAAATGGGCCTTTTTGGGCGTTTTACTAGATAACATGACGAGGCAATTTAAAAAACGGCAAGAAATTGTTTTTGAGAACAACATTTATTAACCCTAACATTTAAGAACAAAATGTTTGATAACAACATTGAAATAGTCTTTCAAACATGTCTCAAGCATCCTAGAGTCCTAGACCTGGTCCAGCTTGCGCTTGCAGCAGCGAAGATTTGGCTGTGTTGAGCGGTCATGCTCAACTGCCTGTAGCACATTCTGCAGGTGCTCCTCGCTCCTGGCTGCTGCCACAAAGTCTGACGTCAGTTTGACGCCACGCTCGGCACGGTCATTCACAACATTGATGGCACGTACATTCACTGCACCCTTCTGAAATGCTGTACTGGTAACCCAATCCTCTACATCCAGTGAAAGAAACGCGGGATCGATGTGCAGCAGGTGCATGCCGAACCAGCAGTCTTGGTTGGCAAGGTCAGCCAAGCTGGTGGTCGGCGAGAGGGTTGGAAACTTTGGCTTGCCGAAGCCAGTGCCAAAGCGGAGCTGTGGGGCTTGCATGGATATATCAGCCAGCTTGTGCTCCAATATAGCATCTGCAAGTGCGCGCCGCTCGCCAACTGGCACCTTGGTGCTGAAGAGTGCCAGGGGCAGCATCTCGCCTGACAGGTACCATAGGTGCCGCTCCAGCGCCTTAATCACTGATGTTGCGATGCCCTCGTCAACAGACTTGTATGCGTACAGGTTGTGGTAGAGTGTAAGGTCATTCCATGCCGCATCTACGGCCGTGTCGCAGGTCAACCACCACGTTGCGTAGATATGCGTGATGAAGTTGGCAAACGCCTGAATCTTCAGCACCTGCTGCTGTGTAGTGATGGTCCCCTGAGGAAGCAAGGCAATGTGCTGCTCCATCAAGGCCAGCTTGAGAGTGTAGAGCAGCTTAGCCATCCACTGCGCCTTGTGCAGTGCTCCCGGTCGTTGGAAGTTAACTGGAGTGTGCTCTGCACTGTCTGCACTCAGATACACAAGACATAGCTGCACGAACTCGCGATAGTCGCCTCGCTTGTAGTCGAGCACTCCTGCAGCGCACACAATTAGTTCAGCACGCAACTTGACCAGGAGCGGTGGTTCGGTATCGCCAGGAATGTAGCGGGCCAATGGGCCGCTGTCCTTGTGTGGCAACAGGTTTCAGTTGTCGCGCAGACGTGTAAACAATGTAACCTCTGGCGAGCGTGACGTCTCCACCTTGAGGTCAGTGAAGATGTGGCTGAGGAGCACCTCGCCGATGTGGTGACGGCACCCGGACCAGAGCAGTGGTCGACCCAGTGAGAGCTGGATGGCAATGCAGGCTGCCGTGAGATGGCCAGTGTTTGACGCGGTGGTGTCAAATGCCATGTTGACAACCTGATCGGTGCAGCACCAGTCCTGCAGCAGCTTGCATGTCAGCCTGGCAATGATCATTCCACATGCCTCATCAGTCCCCTTCATGTATGCTGGCACACCAAGCAGTTTGAGCCGCTCCGCGTTTCCAACTGGCGCACATTGTTGAGCATTGGCGTCAACTTGCTGTCCCAGTGCAAGGTGCCCATGGGAGGTGGTGTCCACTGTTCTTGCTGGTCCTCACTGATGGCCTGCAACACGTGGCGGCGCGCTCGGTCTGCTGTTGCGTAGGATGTGGAGACCTTTGCCGAATTGCCACCGGATTCCTCGATCAGACCGCGCGTGAAGGCAGCCTGCTGCATTGGTGTGATCTTCAACCGTGTAGCCAGTGACACAAGACTCGGCCGGCTGAGAATGTCTGATGGAATGAAGGCTGTGGTGCCAGTCTTCTTACGCTCACGGGTGGGTGTGTTCTCAGCCGGTGGAGCAGCTGTTTCATCTGCATTGCTGTCTTCATCACTTTCGCTTTCCAACATCACCGCCATGCTGGACCTCGCAGTCATCTCCTGCTGCTCCTTGGTAAAGCATGCCTGCTGCGCTCCTTTACGCTCCTGTCGCCGCTTCAACTTAGATTGCAGATTGGCATCCAATGCTCCAAATGTGGCCACTCTGTCGCCCTTCATGCTGGCCAGGAAAGCAATGTCCTCTGGATCACAGATCAGCTCCTCTGCATTTGGAGACCACAGCGGGAATGTGGCATCCAGCTTGTGCTCCATTGCATCCACCAGTCGAGCTGTAGCCTCACTGGAGCGCCTGGCCTTTGGAATGTGCCGCAGCTTGTTGCTAGCATCGACAAGCGCTACCATCTTGTCGCATGCTCGACGATCACTCACCATTGGAATATTGGCCTTTCCATAAAATGGCCGCACCTGCTCCAAAACGTCCTTAGCCGCATGGAACCGTGACAAGGCTCCGGTCAAACCTGGCCGCTTGGCATGCAGTTGCGTGTCGCAGTTGTACAGCATGCACAGCAAGATCTGGCGACCACTTGGCAGTTTGGCACCAGTGATGATGGCATCTGCATTGGTTATGCTGGCGCCCAGACCTAAGACCAGGCTGCAGCTGCTCTGGCGGGAGCCTAAGGGCGGCGACGCCATCTTGTGAGAGCTGGATCCTGTGGTGGGTGATGGTGGTGTTGACTCCGTTGAGGGATTGAGTAAACTGATGAATTGCTGACCAGAACTGACCAGAATTGAGTAAACTGCGATGCAGAGCCACACAGGCAAAGCTATTTATAGGCCCATCCCCCCAAAAATTGCAGGTGCGAGATGTAACAATGTTGCAATTCACACACACACACACACACACACACACACAGACACACACATGTGCGCACACACACACAGACACTAACAGCAGGCCATGTTGGGGGAGGACAGCATGTACTGATGTACCGTTCCTGTGAGGGTTCGCCTGTCCCTGGGACCTTCTCCTCTCCTCAACAGCCCCCACCCTTGCAAGGACTTTTCTCCTCTACTCCTCACCAGCCCCCACCTTTGGTCATTCTTTTACTCTTGGTTTTTGTGTTGTCTCCCATGTGTTTTAACCTTGTGTTATCTCTAGTCTTGTTCCCTTTGTAATTGTTTTATTTGTCCCTTGTATGGTGTTTACTCTGTCTAGTGTTCAGTCTTTTCTTGTGTGGTTAGTTTGTTTGTTTCCCTGTTATTTCCCCAGAGTGTTTGGTCTTGTGTTCTCCCCATGTGTGCCTCGTTGGTAATTAGCGTCCCATGTCTTAATTAGTCTCCCTATATCTGGTGTGTGTTCCCTACCCTCCAGTGTCGGTTCATTTTTGGAGTTCATGTTTCGGTTCCTTGTTGATGCTTGCGTTTGTTACTGTTGTGTTTCATGTCCACTGTTCCTGATTCTGTCGTGCTCCAGTTTAATAGTAAGTGTATTCTAGTGTTCCATGTTTTGTTGCTGCTCATCTTTGTTTTCACGTCACAGTTCGTTTTTTGGTTAGTGTTTATTTGTAGTTAGTTTTGCAATCATTTTCCTGCCAGCCTTGCTGAGTTTGTGTGCTTGCCCTTGGAGAATCCTTTGTTTGTTGCTACTGCCTATTTTTGAAGTAAAGACCTTTTTGTTACAATTCACCCCTGGCTCCACGTCTCGTCTGCCTATCTGCCTGTTCTCCCCTCGTTCTGTTCCGCGATTGGGTCCTCAGACAACACTATCCCTAACAGAATGAACCGACCATGTTTGGACCCAGCGAACGGAACGAGGGAGGCCCTGAGCACCCTGGCTACCCTAGCCATGAGTGATGTCCGAGCCTTCTCATTGAGGGAGAAGGGGGCTGCCCAGCAGCTAATCCACTCAGTCATGGATTGGAACCCTGAGCCGGCCCCACAGCTGGACATTTACCTAAGGACCTGGTTGGAATGCCTATTCCCAGTTTCTTTTTTTTTAAACTTAAGTTTTTATTTTCATTTTTTCAACAACATACATAGACACCATTCATAGACAATACACAGTACATAAATATAAAACAAATAGACAAAAAATTAGTAAAGAAAAAGTGTGGCATGGGTCCTTCGGTCCATTCTACATTTGCATTATTTATTTACATTTTTATTCATTTCCTTGTATCCTTTTCAAACCTCTGTGATGTCGTTACTTCCCCTCCTGTATTCTTCCCATTTTCCCCATTTCCATTCAAACTTTTCTTCTTGCAGCCTCAGCAGATGTGTGATTCTCTCCATTTCCTGTATCCCCTCTACCAACTCTATCCATTGATCCTTTGTCGGCACTTCTACCTTGTACCACAGTTTAGTTAAAGCTTTCTTGGCTGCCACTATCAATATCTTAATCAAACATTTGTCTTCCCCTTGGATTCCTTCTTGTGACAGATTCCCCAAATACAACACTTGGCCTCCCTGGGGTATTTCGTATCCTATTATTTCATTTATTATCCCCCCTATCTCTTCCCAGTAGTGCCTTATCTTCTGACATCCCCAGAATATGTGTGTATGGTTCGCCCCTTCCTGTCCACACTCCCTCCAACATGTTTTCTTTGCTGGTGTAGTAGTTTTCCATAAGCAAACTGTTTAAATAAACTGTACGCTGGAGCAGAATGGCAACCTGGCAGAGGTGGTAACGCACGCATCATACATTCTGACTCACAGCGACCGTCACCTGACGCCTGGAGAGGGGGAAGGTGGAGGTATAGAGGCTGAGTTAAGCACCATAGGCTGAATCCCCCATCTCTACATTCTTACAATAGACTTCCTCAAGCCGAGACTCAGATACAATAGTGGTGTGTTGACCATAAACAAAGGACACACTAGACTTTTGTCTCAAACTCCCCAAGTCAAACCTTAGTTACAATAGATCAAAAGGTGTCTTGATGTTGGAGGGCTGGCCGAGACAATGAAGGTCGACACCATGCCCTAGAACACAGGTTTTATTACTCCTCACAACAGAAACGGACAGGATGCAGCTGCTTTACAGGGATCCCACAATAGACGCTGCCATAGGCAGCTGTTAGAAGTAACCGTTTGTTATCGGGGGGAGAACATTACCCCCCGAAGAGATAGCCTTAAAAGGCGTTTCCGGCCCAGGGCTATTCAAAGAGACAGGCATCTATTTTCAGCGAATTAGACGTGGAGGTAGACTATAAACGGTCACGACCACTGGCTATCCAATAGGAAGCTCTCTAACTCTCAGAAAGACCCGCCCTCATGACGTAACGTTTGGCGGGTGGAGACTAGTCTTTAAATTACGTGGTTCTGAGAGCGAGCTTCAGAACCCACATGAACAACGGAGAGAAAGCAACATCCACTCTACATACCTCCCCCCACCCACTGGACCGGAAATCAGCGGCGACGCCTCGGAGCAGACGAAACATACCAACGAAGAAGCGAGGCAGGAGCCGAGCTCGTTAGATATTGAATATTTAGACTGAATTCTGCGAACCTCCGGCATAGCGGCTGCTTCTCGTAGAATTCATTGCATTTGTTCTTCAAATCGTTGATTTGTAAATTGTTGGAATCCTTTTGATTAAAACTCGGATTCTTCCAAATCAATCCGCCCGGAACTGTTTTTCTTCAAAACCGTCGTCTCTCTGAGCGTCAGCCGTATACAAACCATTTCCTGGTTTGTTGTTTGAAGTACTCTAGGGCTTTTAAGGTTTTGAACACAACGCAGAAGATTCGGTTCTGATTAAATCAGAACAATTAGCCCAGAAAAGTACTACATTTGGTGCTGTGACCGGAGGACCAGAAGCGACTCGGATGAGAATTATTTTTTTTCCTCATTCTTCAAACTCAACAACGACCAGAGCTGCCGGACGACAGCTTCGAACCTGGGAAATAGGTGAGTGATGGGTCGCTCAGTTCGAACAAAGGGGTTGACAAAGTTAAAGCCTCATATAAGACATATATATGAAGAAGCGTTAGAAACCACTCATATTGAAATATATGAGAACGTTGGAAGCCTCATATAAGACATATATATGAAGAAGCGTTAGAAACCACTCATATTGAAATATTGTATTATAAAACATTTTTAATGTATATATTTTTTTTGATCAAAAAATTTTTTTTTAACATGAAACAAAACATATCACAATACAATAATAATACATAAAAAGACTTCCCAGGACAATAACTTAACACCAACTTAAATGTGACCTAACCAGACAACAGAAACAAAAGCCAAGACAACAGTTTTGACTGATAAAGTGACCATATTTATTTTTCAAAAATGAAAATTCACAATCCGTCAACAGCTTGTGGTGCATCCAACCTAAGACGCTCGAAGCTTTTTGTTCTTCTTTTTTCAAAGCGGAGCCTTGATAAAGAGGCTTTGAGTGGACACATCACCACCACAACAACGGGTCACCTGCGGCATCACCATCATTACCATCGTTTGCTAAATTAAAGAAGTTTGACAGAAGGGCAACCAGCCAGGCAGCGCCGTTATCTCACGGGACGAGTAGCTACATTAGTTAGCCAACAACCAGCCAGGCAACGCCGTTATCTCCCGGGACGAGTAGCTTCATTAGTTAGCCAGCAACCAGTCAAGCTAACGTTAGCATTCGGGAGATCCAGCAGCTTGTCGATGTGCTAATAGCCTCAGCAACCTAACGTTAGCTGGCTCCAGCAGATCGACAAGCTGCTGGAGCCAGCTAACGTTAGCTTGCTGAGGCTATTAGCACATCGACAAGCTGCTGGATCTCCGCGACGCTGAACTGCATGCGCCGGTCTGTCTGTCCGTCGTGGCGGTGGTGATGCCGCAGATGACCCGTCGGGCTGGATGTATTGCAAGTTGTTGCCCTTTTCCCTCCTTCTGGAACGTCTGCATTGCATTTATTACAAATAGCAAGCGATCTTTTTACTCTGAAACTCCGAGTACCGACACGGCCATCTTTGTTGTTAACGTGCGTGGCTACGTCACAGCCAAGTAAGGGAGCGCTGGATTTGTGTAAAACGCCCTGTTCCTAAACCACACGCTGTCAGTCGTAGCACAGTACTGACAAAACGGGAGGAGCCTTTAGTCAAAACAAACGCACTTCATTCCAATTCACCCACACTTTTTTTTTTTTACCAAAAAATATATTAAATTATCGGAGCTATTAATAACGTTATCGAGTTTATCGGGATGACGTCATAATTGCTGATAATTATCGTGCATCCCTATCGTGAATGCGGTATATCTGGAGTGGTAGGTTCGACTGGGCGCATTTTGGGTAATGAAAAAACCTATTCATTTTGACCTAGAACTGGGCGCGGATAAGGTGGCAATTTTTTTACATATCGAGGCGATGAGTGAATTGTGTGTCTATGCTAGTTTGGTGGAGCAGGATCTGGGCCTGGAACCGTGACTTAAACGGCAAAGCGGCGCGGAGACTGGTCCATCGACGAGGTATAGGGTCGTTAATACACTAATTCATCATTATTTGGATCATGTAAATCAGAATGATTAAGAGTGAAATAGATCAGTGTGATAAACAGGGGACTCGTTATGCGATTACAGGGCAAAAAACGAGTTAATTAATGTGAGCGAGGGCTAGCTGGTGAGACGAGGTTGTAACATGTTTAGCAGATAAGGCGTTGTGACGTCAATTCGACGAAGCGTGCTCTCTGCATTAAATATCGGCCGAACTAAATGAAGATTGTGCCCGCTTTAGGACATTTTCGAACGGATCAAGATGGCGAGCAGGGTTGTCCAACAAATTGAGATGTGGATTACAAAAAACCCGAAAGTCAAAGAAGATTCTTTTTAGTACGTACACACTCCAGGACATATTATGAGACTCGTCCGCTGTAATAAAGGGCGAACAAAATAGTACTTTAATAAATTGTTGGTTCAACGTACTGGTTGTAATCTAAATGTTAGGGAAGATTAAAGTAAACTATTGCGCTTAGTCTCGTTTTTTATAAACGCACAGAAGATAGAAAAAAAATTTAAAGGTAGAATGTTAACTTGTAAAGGTGGCCGCGGGGCTCGAGATGGTGTGTTATCAGATTATGAATGTGGAACGAGTTGAATTAATAAGCGTGTGTGGATGGTTAGGAGTGCCTAGCATAACAAAAGGACTTATTGTTATATTGTACATTGATTAATGAAATGTGAATTAAATCTGTATACTGGCGCTTATGTTGAGATTAAAGCTGTTTTAACGTTATGGGTTGGTGCTGGGAAGCGCATGCTCGTCAAAGCTCGAGAGCGGCGGAGCGAGGGCGCGTCCGTACTCGTCGAAGGCTCGTGCTAAGTCGAAGCGCGTTCTCGACAAAAACGTGTGTGCGGCAGAGCGCGTGCGCGTCATAGCGCGCAAGAAAGGAGTGTAAAAACGATGAGATTAGCTCGTCGGAGCTCGCTAGAATTGGACAATACTGTATGTTGTGAATGAGACGATAGTACAGTGCAACTGAATTGTCATTAATGTTGAATGAGACGTGTGAGATGCAGTATTGGCCAATGTTGGTACGAGTGCTAATGTGTGGAGTATGGGAGGCGTGTGAGAGGTTCGCACATGCGCGTTGGTAAGAAGGAGCAATGTGTGTGGTGTGAAAGGTGGACGAGAGGAAGGAATTGAGATGTGGTTAAAAGTACACTAGGTGGCGCCAGAGTCTGACCAGGAATTTTCCTGCCTGCTGACGTGGGCTGGGGGATCCTCGGGAAGTCTCGCGATGAGCGGCCATTTTGGGTGGAGCGATGTGGTCGCCATTTTGATTGGGGCAATAGGGACCATTGTAAGGGAATTATATTGTCAAAAGCAATGTGGGTGGAACTGCGCTAGGGGGCGGTAGAGGCATATTTAGACTCCCGTCCTAAGCAGATACAGGAAGCGTTTAGCAGCTGCAGTTTATGTTGTGTGTGGCTGTGTTACATTGAAAGAATGGTTGAAAATATGTCCCTCTTTTAGAACCCCCCCTCTCTCTCTCTCGCTCTCCCTCTCTCTCCCTCTCTCTCTCTCCCTCCCTCTCTCCCTCTCTCTCTCTCCCTCTCCACACCCCCTCTCTCTCCCTCTCTCTCTCTCCCTCTCTCCCTCTCTCTCTCTCCCTCTCTCCCTCCCTCTCTCTCCCTCTCCACACCCCCCCTCTCTCTCCCTCTCTCTCTCCCTCCCTCTCCCCCCCTCAACCCCCCCTCTCTCTTCCCCCCCTCCACTGGAAGCATTTGAGCGGGTGCAATGTATGAATGATGAGATTTACGGTTAGGAACGGGTCCCTGTTTTGGGACCACACTCCCTCTCTCTTTCTCTTCTCCCTCTCTTTCTCTCCTTGCTCCCTCTCTCTCCTCTCTCTCTCTCCCTCTCTCTCTCTTCTTTCTCCCTCCCTTTCTCCCTCTCTCTCTCCTTTCTTTCTCTCCCTCTCTCTCTTTCCCGCCTCCATCTTTCCCTCTACCCCCCCCCTCCACGCCTTAACCCACTCCCTGAACCTCTCCCTCTCTCTCTCCTTTCTCCCTCTCTCTCTCCTCTATCTCTCTCCCTCTCTCTCTCCTTTCTCCCTCCCTTTCTCCCTCTCTCTCTCCTTTCTTTCTCTCCCTCTCTCTCTTTCCCTCCTCCATCTTTCCCTCTACCCCCCCCCTCCACGCCTTAACCCACTCCCTGAACCTCTCCCTCTCTCTCTCCTTTCTCCCTCTCTCTCTCCTCTCTCTCTCTCCCTCTCTCTCTCCTTTCTCCCTCCCTTTCTCCCTCTCTCTCTCCTTTCTTTCTCTCCCTCTCTCTCTTTCCCTCTTCCATCTTTCCCTCTACCCCCCCCCCCTCCACGCCTTAACCCACTCCCTGAACTGCTCCCTCTCTCCCTCTCTCTCTCCTTTCTCCCTCTCTCTCTCCTCTCTCTCTCTCCCTCTCTCTCTCCTTTCTCCCTCTCTCCCTCCCTTTCTCCTTCTCTCTCTCCTTTCTTTCTCTCCCTCTCTCTTTCCCTCCTCCATCTTTCCCTCTACCCCCCCCCTCCACGCCTTAACCCACTCCCTGAACCTCTCCCTCTCTCTCTCCTTTTTCCCTCTCTCTCTCCTCTCTCTCTCCCTCTCTCTCTCCTTTCTCCCTCCCTTTCTCCCTCTCTCTCTCCTTTCTTTCTCTCCCTCTCTCTCTTTCCCTCCTCCATCTTTCCCTCTACCCCCCCCTCCACT
Source organism: Notolepis coatsorum (assembly GCF_963971535.1). Taxonomy (NCBI): domain Eukaryota; kingdom Metazoa; phylum Chordata; class Actinopteri; order Aulopiformes; family Paralepididae; genus Notolepis; species Notolepis coatsorum. Next base: position 90,003,626 of record NC_140174.1, on the reverse strand, counting down.
CCCTGACCCACTCTCCCTGAACCCCCCCCCCTCCATTTCTTAACCCACTCCCTGAACCCTTCCTCTCTCTCTCCCTCTCTCTCTTTCTCTCTCTCTCCATCTCTAACCCCCCCCCCTCCATTTCTTAACCCACTCCCTGAACCCTTCTCTCTCTCTCTCCCTTCCCTCTCTTTCCCCCACCCCCCCCCTCCATTTCTTAACCCACTCCCTGAACCCTTCTCTCTCTCTCCCCCCTCTCCCCCCTCTCTCCCGCTCTCCCTTTTTAACCGGCCTGAAATTACATGTTTTCCCACTGGCCCAGTCCTCTCTTGACCGCTCGGTGGTCCCGTCACGCCCTCTCTCTCCTACCCATCAGGGGTGCCGGTGCGTCCTGAATTTGTGTTTAAGTTGGGGTCTTCACTTCAGTGGGCTGTGGGCTGTGGAGTGTGTGGTTATAAAGCTATGTTGTTATTTGTGGGGATTGCAGGACATATTAGGACACGCGCCGGTGAAGGAGGAACGAGGAGGAGGACGGAACACTCGACATGGTTCCTGGTTTGAGTGAAAATAGTAGGCGGGTGCTTTTGGGGTGTGCTGTGGCGATGATTTGGTTGTGTATGTTGGCTAGCGTGATACTGTATGGTCCATTTCGACAGCCTGAGCTGCCAGAGGTGGTGGTAGTGGGTAAACGGTCGCTGCCAGACCATCACGGTAATCTTTTTTTAGGGATGGCGAAGACAGTGGCGAGGATGGCTAATAGGTCGGATTGTTATGTGTGCGGCTTGGCCCCACAAGCGGCTGACGCGGGCCTTCCTCTAATTGCACACCCTATAACGAAGTGTCATGCCAGCGTGTTAAGAGATTTGCCTACCCCTGAACTGTGTGATGGGGTGGGACATGATAGGATTGAGAGGTATTTGGGCTGGGGGTCAGGTGGAAATAAAATGTTAAAGTATGGTGAACTGAAAGACAATAGCCCCATTCCGGTAGCATATAGGGCGGCTGGGTTTGAGAAGTGCGTGGAGGGGAAATCCAATGGTAAAATCGTGGGGTATTTGGACGGCTGCTTGGGAGATAGTGGGGTCTGGGGTAAGGATTAGGAAGCGCCGGCCCCTAGTGGGGCGTTTTGGATTTGTGGTGAGTTTGCGTACGCCTCGTTACCAATTGACTGGAGGGGAAAATGTGCGTTGGGGTATTTAGTACCGGCTATGAGGGTATCTGATGTATTGCCAGCGCTTCCCAAGACAAGGAGGAGGAGGGATGCGGACTACTTTTTCAGGGTGGCGTTTCCCTGGTATGGGGCGTATGCAAACATGGAGGAACTGGACCATTTGGCTAGAGTATTTGAGGATATGGCAGTCACAACAGCGAGGGGCTTGGGCCTGGAGGCTCAGGAGTTATGGTCCTTACGACTGATGGAGCTGCAGACGAGAGCAGCTATGGACTTCCTGTTGGCGAGTTCAGGAGGCACGTGTGCATTAATTGGTCAGGAATGCTGCACATTCGTACCAGCAAATGATGAAGATGGTTTGCCAGCCGTAATTGAGCATTTGAAGAACATTACTAGGGATATGTAGGTCCCGCGGGAGGACTCGTGGGAGGACTGGGGTCATGATCAACTGGGCTATATAGGGTGGTCTGTTGTTAAATATCTGCTGTGTGCTGTGGTAATGTTTGCGGTTATAGTTGTCTGTGTGAATGTGATCAAAGTGTGTGTTACATATATGTTCAGGACTCTCGGCGCGGCTGGTTCTGCGACTGAGAAGCCACACTGCTCGGCTGCACCTGCGTTTACTATGATGATAGTGAGGGATGACGCGGGGGAGGCAGGGTGGGTGTGGGCGTTCCGTTAAAGCCAAGATACCCGGCATACGCGCTGGCAGCTATTCTCTGATCTGGGTGGTGGACATTCTGGATTGGGGAGTGGGGGGGCCGGGGCGTGCGTAAGGGTGTGGGGTGGGGGACGTGCCTGGACGAACGTACATTACCGTTGGCTGTGTGAATGTGTATGCAATTTTGTTTTTCCCATAATAGGTACGTGAGTGATGACTGTATTATGTGGAGCTGTGTACCCAGAGTTCGGTGTTGGGTCCGGTCGGCTATGCATGGCCGTCCGGCAGGGCACTGGATTCTGGGGATGTTAGCTTGAGTGATGGGATAAGGTGCTTGGATGCTGACTGCTTTGTACCTGTGGTGGGGTGTGTTCAAACCGCTGTGGAGGGTCTATTATGGACTCTTCAGAAAACAGGGGTTGACACCTCACGGCGTGCGTGGCGCGGTGTCCGATGCATTCTTTGGATTATCTCTGGGGGACACGAGTCTGGGTGACAAGTGTCCCCTGGGGGATTGGTACTGAATAATGGAAAAGAATGTGAATGAATGGATGTAATGATACTAATCAAGATGTTTTTGTTTTCCGAGGGATATCAGACTTGCAGGCTTTTCCATTTAGCAGTCCAGATCTGGAACTATGGACTGACGGCTCTTGTTAACGAGTTGGCGAGGGACTAAAAGCAGGCTACTCCGTGATAAGGTCACAGGGCGAAGGGTTTGTGGTGGAAAAGGCCGAAGCATTATCACAACCCTGCTCAGCCCAGTTAGCAGAATTGGTCGCACTGACGGAAGCATGTAACATGGCAGAGGACAGAACTGTAAATATTCATACCGACTCGGCCTACGCACATGGAACCGCCTTTTTATTTGGCACAGTGTGGAAAGGGAGAGGATTCAAGAAAGCCGATGGAAGCGCCATAAAACATTGTTGTCAGATTAAACGTTTGTTAGAAGCAATTATGAAACCAAAGCAGATTGCGATAATCAAGTGTGCTGCTCACCAGTCAGACGAGTCCAAAGGGAACAAAAGAGCAGATGAAGCTGCCAAGGAAGTGACAGGTGCCGACAGGGCAGGTAAGGTTTTGGTTATCACACACAGAGTTGAGTTAGAGGACAAGATAACCTACAAGGATGTTTTGACTTTCCAGGAGGAGGCTAGTCAGGTAGAACGGAACCTCTGGATAACCAGGGGGGCTTGTCAGGATGATTCAGGTTTGTGGCGCAACAACGGTGGATTTGTGGTGGCTCCTGCTGGCCTGGTCGGACTGCTGATCCACACGGCTCATGACTTCTGCCATGCTCATCGGGGAGAGGTAAGGAGAAAAATCAGAGAATATGGCTTTTGGGCGCCAGATTTGAACAGTCAAATTGATCATGTGATAAAGAGATGTGTAGTATGTTTGAAAAATAATATACGTAAGGGGATTAGTGTGTCACCAGGACATATCCCCACGCCCAATGGCCCAATGCGAGACCTTGTAATTGATTACATTGACATGATTAAACCAATTAATCAGAAGAGATATATTCTTGTCGTTGTCTGTCGTTTTTCAAGGTGGGTGGAGGCGTGTGCCACCCGGCACAAGGATGCAGCATCAGTGGCCAAGTTCTTGTGCCAAGAGGTATGTCCGAGATTTGGGCTAATGGACAGAATTTCAAGCGACAATGGAAAAGAATTCGTCGACAAAACTGTACGTTTAATACTCCAACATTTAGGCATAAAACAGCGATTGGGGGCCGTTTATCATCCGCAGAGCCAGGGGTTGGTGGAACGCATGAACGGGACACTAAAAAACAAATTGGTAAAGATCTGTCAACACACAGGCTTGAATTGGCTAAACGCTCTCCCTTTAGCTTTGATGGCTTGTCGTTCAAGCGAAATTCGCGGTCTGCGTTTGACACCGCACGAAATGATGTTAGGTCGCTGTATGGTAGTACCAGGTTTGCGCGCGACGGGCAAAGGTCCAAGTTTGGACATCCTGGACAATGATATGCGCGAGTACGTAAAATACATGTCAAAGATTCACAAAAATATTCTGGATCATGTCTCCAGTAGACAGGAGCATGAAACCGGGGAGGAGGTGAATAGGCCGACTACACCTCAAATCATGCAGGGCGACTACGTTTATGTTAAAGTATTTAGGCGTAAGTGGTTTGGCGCGCGGCGGGAAGGGCCATACAAAGTCGTCCGAGCCACCGAAAGGGCTTTACAGATTCAAGGATCACCGATGTGGTTCCATATGTCTCATTGTGTAAAATCAATAGATACGGGCCAAGAATGGGAACCTGAACCACGGGACCTTGAGCATGAAACCGGGGCGGCGCAACCGTTAAACGAAGGCGAAGCGGAGGACGATGAAACCGGGGCGGCGCAACCCCCAAACGAAGGGGAAGATGCGAATGATTATGGGGAGCCAGACAGAGGGGACCACGATTGGCCACCAGTAGGGGATGAGGGATTTTTACAGGAGCCAGACAGAGGAGAGGATTATGAATTGGAACATAATAATTTCTCCTCTGTGGACTTGGATGGCGTACCAGAAGGACCGGATAGACCAGTGCTTAGCACAAGCCCGGAAAGAGATACTCGACCACAATGAGTCATTAAGAAACCTCAAAGGTACACATAGGCAAAAGGAGGGACAGTGTAAATGATAGGCCATGGAGAGAGTGTGTATATATTTTTTGATTTTTGATTAGTGAGCTCTCTCCTTTTTTAGAAATGTTTAAAAACTGAATGCAATATAATAAGCTTTTCTTTCAGAGTTGGTCGCACAAAATAGACATGTTTGGTTAAAAAACACATAAGTATAGTCTCAACCTGGTAATTGGTACGATGCCTTTTTTGTATAAAGGGACGGACCTAGACGGAAGTGAACTTGGAATAACTGATACATTGTGTAAAATCTTCAAATAACTGGAAATTGTTAAACGGTGTGAGTGAATTTAGAACTGTGTAAATGTCAACTGACTAATAGTCGTTAATTGTGTGAGGGAGCTAATGTGGGTGTTGAAAGTAATTGATACTAACAAATATGAACTATGAGCTAGAAGGATTCTGGAAATATTTGGTTCTTAGGTGATTTGGCTAAACAGTTAAAAGGTTAAGGTATTTGTAACAGTTTGATTGAGAAAATACTAACAAGTATATTGGGGATCATTAATCCCCAAACCGGGGAAACTGTAGTAGTTTTCCATAAGCAAACTGTTTAAATAAACTGTACGCTGGAGCAGAATGGCAACCTGGCAGAGGTGGTAACGCACGCATCATACATTCTGACTCACAGCGACCGTCACCTGACGCCTGGAGAGGGGGAAGGTGGAGGTATAGAGGCTGAGTTAAGCACCATAGGCTGAATCCCCCATCTCTACATTCTTACAATAGACTTCCTCAAGCCGAGACTCAGATACAATAGTGGTGTGTTGACCATAAACAAAGGACACACTAGACTTTTGTCTCAAACTCCCCAAGTCAAACCTTAGTTACAATAGATCAAAAGGTGTCTTGATGTTGGAGGGCTGGCCGAGACAATGAAGGTCGACACCATGCCCTAGAACACAGGTTTTATTACTCCTCACAACAGAAACGGACAGGATGCAGCTGCTTTACAGGGATCCCACAATAGACGCTGCCATAGGCAGCTGTTAGAAGTAACCGTTTGTTATCGGGGGGAGAACATTACCCCCCGCAGAGATAGCCTTAAAAGGCGTTTCCGGCCCAGGGCTATTCAAAGAGACAGGCATCTATTTTCAGCGAATTAGACGTGGAGGTAGACTATAAACGGTCACGACCACTGGCTATCCAATAGGAAGCTCTCTAACTCTCAGAAAGACCCGCCCTCATGACGTAACGTTTGGCGGGTGGAGACTAGTCTTTAAATTACGTGGTTCTGAGAGAGAGCTTCAGAACCCACATGAACAACGGAGAGAAAGCAACATCCACTCTACATACCTCCCCCCACCCACTGGACCGGAAATCAGCGGCGACGCCTCGGAGCAGACGAAACATACCAACGAAGAAGCGAGGCAGGAGCCGAGCTCGTTAGATATTGAATATTTAGACTGAATTCTGCGAACCTCCGGCATAGCGGCTGCTTCTCGTAGAATTCATTGCATTTGTTCTTCAAATCGTTGATTTGTAAATTGTTGGAATCCTTTTGATTAAAACTCGGATTCTTCCAAATCAATCCGCCCGGAACTGTTTTTCTTCAAAACCGTCGTCTCTCTGAGCGTCAGCCGTATACAAACCATTTCCTGGTTTGTTGTTTGAAGTACTCTAGGGCTTTTAAGGTTTTGAACACAACGCAGAAGATTAGGTTCTGATTAAATCAGAACAATTAGCCCAGAAAAGTACTACATTGGTGTGTAATTGCCCTGTATTTCTGGTGTTATAAAGTATCTAATTATATTTTTCCACCCAAACTCCCTCCATATCCTTGATCCTGTGGTTGTTTGTTGTGTCTTACATGTGTCATACCATTCCTCCTCTGTTATCTCTATTTCCAACTCTCTTTCCCACTTTTCTTTTACATACAATGTTGTATTTCCCTTACTGTCCATTATTGCCTGATATAGTGCTGATATCACCCTCCCCTTCCGTCCTTCGTATGACTTTACCATTATCTTAATTACCCCATTCTGTTCTTTGTATCTATCTTGCTTTATTTCCTTGTTATAGTAGTCCCTAATCTGTAAATATCTAAAGTGGTCCCTATTCTCTAGTCTGTATCTTTCTTTCAATTTTTGTAGAGTCTGCATCTCCCCTCCTTCTGTCATTGTGCACATTGCTGTTATACCCCCCCGTTCCCACCTCTTGAACACATGGTCTTCTATCCCTGGTCTGAATTTGTTTGCGTGTGCTATCCATCTCAGTATCTTAGATTCTTTTTCTAGCTTGTATTTCTTTACTATTGTGTTCCATATGTTTATAGTGAATCTGGTAATTGGATCCCCAGTTTCAGTCTCCAGCCAGGCCTCTACTGCCAGTCCAGTCTCCAGCCAAGCCTCTACTGCTAAGGTCTCCACCACCAGCATGGCCTCTACTGCTAGCTTAGCTCAGGCAGCTAGCACTAGCCCGATAGCTAACACTGCCCCTGTAGCAGTTAGCTTAGGCCCCGCAGCTCTCACTGCTCAGGCAGCTAGCACTAGCCCGATAGCTAACACTGCCCCTGTAGCAGTTAGCTTAGGCCCCACAGCTCTCACTGCTCACGCAGCTAGCACTAGCCCGATAGCTAACACTGCCCCTGTAGCAGTTAGCTTAGGCCCCGCAGCTCTCACTGCTCAGGCAGCTAGCACTAGCCCGATAGCTAACACTGCCCCTGTAGCAGTTAGCTTAGGCCCCGCAGCTCTCACTGCTCAGGCAGCTAGCACAAGCCCGATAGCTAACCCTGCCCCTGTGTCTAGCCTAGTCCTTGTAGCTTCGACAGCTACCCACGTTAGTCCCTACTGCTACCAAGTCACGGAGAGCTAGAAAGTCTAGGAAAGCTAGCACTAGCCCGATAGCTAACCCTGCCCCTGTGGTTAGCCTAGGCCTTGTAGCTTCGACAGCTACCCCGTTAGCTCCTACTGCCAGCATGGCCCCAGTTGTTAGCATAGCTACTGCTAGCACCACAGCCCTGTCTGCTAGCTTAGCCCCTGCTGCTAACCAGGCCTCAACAGCTAGTACAGCCCCATCTGATAGCTTAGCCTCTGCAGCTAACCAGGCCTCAACAGCTAGTACAGCCCCGTCTGATAGCTTAGCCTCTGCAGCTAACCAGGCCTCAACAGCTAGTACAGTCCCGTCTGATAGCTTAGCCTCTGCAGCTAACCAGGCCTCAACAGCTAGTACAGCCCCGTCTGATAGCTTAGCCTCTGCAGCTAACCAGGCCTCAACAGCTAGTACAGTCCCGTCTGATAGCTTAGCCTCTGCAGCTAACCAGGCCTCAACAGCTAGTACAGCCCTGTCTGATAGCTTAGCCTCTGCAGCTAACCAGGCCTCAACAGCTAGGACTGCCCCGTCAGCTAGCTCGTTCCCTATGGCCCCAGTTTCTCTGGTCTCGGTTCCTTGGTCTGGCCCTCCAGCCAGTGTTAGCTATCCTGCTAGAACTGCCCCTTCAGTTATCAGGATGGGTTATTTCCGTGTTACTCCGACTAACACCTCAGTCTCGTCTGCTAGAGCCCCTGCTGCTAGCACCTCAGTCTCGTCCGCTAGAGCCCCTGCTGCTAGCCTCTTAGTCTTGTCTGCTAGAGCCCCTGCTGCTAGCACCTCAGTCTCGTCTGCTAGAGCCCCTGCTGCTAGCACCTCAGTCTCGTCCGCTAGAGCCCCTGCTGCTAGCCTCCTAGTCCTGTCCGCTAGAGCTCTTTTTTTTTTTTGTATTTTATTTTTTTATTATTTTTTAAACAAACATATAAACAAACATGACAACACACGATAAGATATACAAGCATTAATTGTCAGGGCACATCCAATGAGATCACCTTTTGGTTAGTTGTTTTATATAAGATATACCCATAATACCTGTTATCTAAAAAAAAATACCTACACACATATGCTCAGCTCGAACCCCCCCCTCCCGGACCCCACCTTGAGAAGTACCTCCACTATCCCTCGCACCTAACCAGACACTACCATTATAAGCTAGCTTTTATTCTCTCCACCACTTCTAACCACATTGACATTTTGGATTCATTGAGACCCAGAATTCTTGCTGTAGATATTTCATGGTAAATTACATCGAGATATGTAAGAAACCAAACTTTACGGCACATTTTTTCCGGTTGAAACCAGCGTGATGCGATCAGCTTTTTGGCTACTGTGATACCCGATAAAACCAATCTCTTTAGCTGTGGATTCACTGCAAACTCAAAAACATCATTCAACAGCAATACCGAGGGGTGTACAGGTATATTCCAAGATACGAGTTTTGATATTTGTTGGGTCACATCTTTCCAGAATGCCTTAACTGGTGAGCAGTCCCAATACATGTGCATAAATGTCCCTTCGTCCCCATTTGTACAATGGGTGCATTTGGAATCTTGTTTGAGCCCCATTCGGCACAGTCTTATAGGAGTCAAGTATGTCCTGTGAATATAGTTAAGATTGATTTGTTGATGATCCGGGTTCCTTGATGTAAGTCGGACATTTGCCCAGGCTCCTTGCCAATCAAAGTCATTTTCCAGGTCTGGTATATCCCTCCTCCAGACAGAGTCAAGTTGGAGGGTTTCATACGAGGACGTTAGTAATTGATGATAAAATTCTGAAACAAAACCTCTCGATGTCTCTCTTGAGTAGAAGAATTTGTGGTATCTGTGGTGTTCAATTGGTCTGTCTAATGGAACACCATGAGACTTCAAACATAGCTCTAACTGTTTGTGAAAAAGCCATGTGGACTTGGTGAGATTACATTTTTTGCGTATTTCTTTATCACTACAAAAACCCTGTTTGTTAAAAACATCCCCTAATGAGTGTATGCCTTGCTCTTCCCATATAGGGAATCTTATAGGTCGTTTTCCAATTAAGAGAGCATTGTTATTGAATAAGGGAGTATGATTGTGCCATTCTTGTGGGTTAGGATTTTTTTTTTGTGATTCACGCCATATCCGGATCGCATGAGTAATTATGGGGCCAAATTTTCGTTCACAGTGCTTGATTGGTAGTTTAGTGTATGCTATGTCCTTCAGTCTATGTGGGGCTACTATGTTTTCTTCTATTTTTCTCCAAGATGCTAATGCTTGGGAGTCAAACCATGTTGTCAATGGACTTAATGAGTACGCCTTAAAATATAGGAAAAAATCTGGAAATGCCATGCCACCATCTGCTTTATTTCTCTGTGCGGTGGATCTTTTTATACGTGGTGGTTTGTTATTCCAAATAAATTTGTATGTGGAGGAGTGTAATCTTTTCCAGTAACCCTCTGGAGGGGGTAACGGTAGCATTGAACAGAAGAAGTTGATTTTAGGTAGTACATCCATCTTAACTATTGATATCCGTGCTTGTACTGTGTTCTTAAGTTTTGCCCATCTATCAAGGTCGTCTTTGATTTTGTTTTGGATTTTTGTGTAGTTGTGCTTCACCGTTTGTCTTATGTAGGGAATATTTCCACTCCCAAGCATCTGAAATGTTTTACCATCGGTATCTGTCCTGGGAGGGTTGTATCTTTTTTTGCAGGGGTGTTAAGTGGAAGGAAAGCCGACTTCGGCCAATTTATCTTAAATCCCGATAAATCACCAAAGTCCTCAATCAACTTGAGCAGATGAGGCAATGTAGTGTTGGGGTTTTTCATGAACAATATTACATCGTCCGCATATAAACAAATTTTTTGTTGTGTGCCCTTGATTACGATAGGTTCTATGGATTGGGATTGTCTTATATATTGTGCTAAAGGCTCTAATGATAGATTGAACAGTCCGGGACTAAGAGGACAACCCTGTCTGGCAGAGCGTGATACCGGAAATATTTCAGAGATGATTGTGCCTGTTGTAATCATGGCCGATGGGTCTTTGTATAATACTTTAATCATATCGATGAATCCTTTTCCTAACCCCATCCTTTCTAGCACTGCCCACAGATACGACCATTCCAGCCTGTCAAAGGCCTTCATAGCATCCAGGGACAGCATCGCCTTAGGTATGGTGTCCTCCTTGTCGGCATCAAGTACGTGCAGTATACGTCTTATGTTCTCAGTGATCAGGCGGCCTCCTATGAAGCCAGTTTGGTCCGGGTGAACTAAAGACGTCATATGCTTTTGTAATCTGATGGCTAATACCTTAGAGTACAGTTTGATATCTGTTCCGAGGAGGCTTACAGGTCTATAACTACCGCACTCGTTGGGGTCTTTGTCTTTTTTAAGGAGGACTGTTATGAGTGCAATATTGTCAATTTTATGGAAGTTCCCCTCCTTGACTGAGTATAAGATCATATTTAGTAATAAGGGGCCAATTATGTCCCAACAAGAAAGGTACATTTCTGATGGGAAACCGTCTCTTCCTGGAGCCTTACCACTTTTCATTGCGGTTATGGCCTTCTTGAGTTCCTCTAGTGTGATCGGTATTTCTAACTGTTTAGCGTCATCCTCTGAAAGTTTAGGGAGAATAATTTGATTAAGAAATGTGTCCATTTTGTTTTGATCGAAGGTCATTTCTGATTTATATAAATCGGAGTAGAATACTTTGAATGTATCGTTTATTTTTACAGGATCTGTTACAAGTACTTGTTGTGCTCTAATGGTAGTTATATCTGCAAATGTTGCATTAATTCTTAATCGCATGGCTAATAGGTGGCTGGGTTTGGAACCATGGGAGTACTGCTGTTGTCTTGTGCTGCGTATTTGTATTTCCGATTGTTGTCTGTATATGGCATTGATCTCTATTTTTAGTACGTTAACTTGATTTTCTAGTCGAGTTGAGTTGTTGTATTTCAGAGAATTAAATAACGTTGAGTAAAGCGTTTCCAGCTCATCCAGTTTTGTGCTTTGATTCTTGCGCATTTTGGAGGAAAAGCTATCCGTGAAGTCTTTGATCATTCCCTTTACCGACATCCATATTATTCTGGGGTCTTGCACCGAGTTTGCATTCTCCCGTTGGAATACTATAAGAGCTTCTTTGAGTTGTGTAATGAATTCCTTGTTGTTAAGCAGCAACGAGTTAAATCGCCATCTTGGGGCTCGGGAGGATAGTATACCAAATGTACCTTTAAGGAGTAAATAACAGTGATCTGCGTTGGGTATCATTTCCACTTCATAATTATCAAATAGTCTCTGTGATGCAAAGACATAATCTATTCTGGATAGTGTCTTATGTCTCGCAGATCGACAAGAGTACTTTCGGGTCGTGGGATTAAGTAACCGCCATAAGTCCTTTACACCTGTAATCTTTGACCAATCCTTTAATGCCTTCGATGAATTCTTTTGTTCGCTGGAAAAGGCGAGGTAAGATTTGTCTATCCTTGGGTTCCAGATGGCATTAAAATCCGCTCCTATTATAAATGAGTAATCGGGAATGTCTAACATTGCATTGGTTAGTATAGTGAAAAAATCTTCTTCGTACAAATTTGGGGCGTATACCGCTATCAACGCTATTTTCCTGTTCTTATGTTCAATCTTAGCTATAGTTATCCGACCTTCTACATCAGACCATACTCCCTTTAGTACAATATTCAACTTACGTTTAACGACTATTGCTACACCCCGAGTTCTCGTACCAATAGAGGAGTGACTGATATTATGGTATATGTTGTCCGCTAATTTACCTATGTCTTTCCCTAGAATGTGTGTTTCGCTTAGCAGAGCAATGTCCACATGTTCTTTTTTCATCAGTGTGAGCACGCTTTTGCGTTTGAGTTGGTTATTTATTCCCCCGGTGTTCCATATCATTATATTCAAACTAGCCATAGTCTATACATGTTGCATTGTAATTTTTGGTAATGCTTCTAGAGTGCGAGGCAATAATAGATATACATCCCACTAGTGAGGTCCCGTTGAGAGCCGAGCTTAAAAACATACATATATACAAATAAAAATCCCCTACCCTTCCCTCCCACCGAGAGTCGTACAGGATTGTGTTCCATGAACACAACCTTTGCGTATGACTCTCTCCCTTGCACCACCGGATATCCCAGAATGATCCAATTATCCTTAACATTCCTATGTATACCATAGGATCTAACACTCTAAATTCTACCATAAGTAGAATGTCGACTGTGGCTTGGCCACTTACCCGTAAAAAATAAATAAATAAAAATTTAAATGAGATAAACTAAAAATAAAGACCAAAAATAAGCTTCAATTGTCATGCCTTAATCACTTACATTGTATATGAACTTGTAATTTATAGTAATTTATAGTAACCCATGAATAATATGAAGGTATTGAACTGAAGAGAGAGCCTCAATAAATCAGAGAGAGCGGATGAAAAAAAAAAGAAAAAAAAAAAAAAAACAAGTAAAAGGAAGAGAACATTAACTTAGATCTTAAAAGAGCATTGCTATGCTTAAACATCTAAAGTATTAATTGGAGAAGTAGTGAAATTATTTCCCATTAATAAAAAACAGTTTTTAAATACGTATATGCAGCATTTCCCCCGACCGGGGTGGGCGATGATCGTTGTGTAGAGTGATCTTTCAGCCGGCCGGCTATGATGGCTCTGTGGTTCTGCATCTAGATAGCTGTTGATTATTCCCCCGAGGGGCTTCTGGTAGAGTGAATGACCACGTATTGCTGATATTCCAGAATGCTCCATATATCAAAGAATGCTTCGATGTTCTAGATTATTCCAATATGTCATTTTTACATTGTCTGAATGTTCCAGTATGTTCTGGAGTGTTCCAATCTTAAATCCAATATGTCCGCAATAATATAAACACGTCGGGGAAAGCTTTCAAAAACTCTGAGCACGTAGGTCTCTCTGTCCCAAATCCTCGGTTATTAAAGGTTGTACTATATGGTGACCTTGCATAACTGAGATTTAAAAGGCCATTTATACACTATTCTGCTCCTGTTCAGACAGGAATTTGGCTGCATCTTCAGGCGAGTTGAGGAGAACCTTTGCTCCTTGTTTGTCGACGACGCGAAGTATTGCAGGGTATATTAGTAGGGGTCTGTATTTCCCCAGGTATAGTTGAGACATCACCGTCTTGAACTTGGCACGCAGTTCCACTACCTCACGACAATAATCTTCAAAGCAGTGTATTGGTACCTCCATGTATTTCAGATTGCCTTTCATCCTGCGAGTTTCACGCATAATCATTTCTTTTATTCTGACTTGGCGCAGTATAACTAATATCACTCTGGGCTTAGCGTTATTGCCAATGGAGCGGGGACCCAATCTGAAGCACTCATCCACCTCCGGTATTTTAGGAAGGATTCCTGTTCCCAAGATTTTCTGTAATTCTGTGGCAAACTCTTCAGGGTTTTCACATCTCACTGATTCGTCCAGACCGACAATACGAATATTCAGCCTGCGTTTTTGATATTCCATCTCGAATATTTTGGCTTTCTGTTCTTTATTGATTCGCGTGAGCTCCAACGTTATTTCGCTGAGCTCCGTCTTGATTTCATTGTAGTTCCCCTTCATCTCAGCAGTTAGGTTAACTGTGTTAGCCTCTACTTCCTTGTAGATGCGAGTGAAATTGATTTCGTGGGCTTCCACTACTTTCTCCAGAGCCTCGGTGCGTTTATTCTGTGCGTCGGCGTCCGCTCTCAGCGCATCAATTTTGCCTTCAATAGATTCTTTAATAGCATCTACTTTTTGAGTTATTATCTTCTCCGACAGTTGTGATTGGTGGATCATTTCCTTCATTATTGTCTTCCCCATTTCCTCCATTTTCCGGATGATATGTTCGGTATCTGCGGAGGTGTTTGATGGGGATGAACTTGAAGCGGCCTCTGTCAAGTCAATATTTTCTGCTGTCCGCTGTACGAATCCTGGGTCCCGCGGCGGGACCTCTTCGACTGGTTTTGGTTTCGCTGTGTCTTTCCTTGTGTTTGGCATCTCGATTCTTTTGGTAAATATAGTTAGTTGATAGTCTCAGTTGATATATGCGTCAAGTTTTAAATGCATTAATGGTTTAAAAATATGTTTTTAAAACGAAAAAAAAAATAACGGGTGAGCAGCTGTGTCACATGCGACCTACTCCATTCTAACGCTAAACCGGAAGTCCGCTAGAGCTCTTGCTAATAGTGTTTCAGTCTCGTCTGCTAGAGCCCCTGCTGCTAGCCTCTTAGTCCTGTCTGCTAGAACCCCTGCTACTAGCACCTCAGTCTCGTCTGCTAGAGCCCCTGCTGCTAGCACTAGCCAGGTAGCTAACCCGGTCTCTACTGCCAGTTTAGCCCCTGCTAGAGCGGCTCTTGCTGCCCCTGTTCCTCCTCCAGCTCCCGGGGAGGTCCTGACGTCTGATCCCGGCTCGTCGTCTGGTCCCGGCTCATCTGGTCCCGGCTCCTCATCTGGTCCCGTCTCCTCATCTGGTCCCGGCTCCTCGTCTGGTCCCGGCTCGTCATCTGGTCCCGGCTCGTCATCTGGTCCCGGCGCCTTGACTGGTCCCGGCTCCTCGTCTGGTCCCGGCTCCTCGTCTGGTCCCGGCTCCTCGTCTGGTCCCGGCTCCTCGTCTGGTCCCGGCTCCTCGTCTGGTCCCGGCGCCTTGACTGGTCCCGGCTCTTCGTCTGGTCCCGACTCCCCTTCTGGTCCAGTCCGACGCCGTGGTCTACGCCGTGGTATACGCCGTGTTCTACGCCGTGGTCTTCGGCTGCAGGGAACCCCGTCCGGGGTTCTGCGTCCGGCCCCGAGTCCGGCGCCTGGTGGGTTCCCCGTCCGGGGTCCTGCTCCGGGCCTGTCACCCTTGCCCCTTTGCCCTCGTCCCCCTCATCGGCCCTCTGTCCCTGCTTCCAGCTCCCCTCGTCCCCCTCATCGGCCCTCTGTCCCCGTTTCGAGCCCCCCTCACCGTGTCCCTGTTCCCATCTCAAGCCCCCCTCTCCTGGCCTCTGTCCCCGTCTCCGGTCCTCCTGATCCCGTGCCCCGTTCTCCCCTCTCCAGCCCCCTCTCCGGCCCCGTTCCTCTGCCCCGTTTCTCATGTGCCCCTCCTGGGTTTCTGTCACCGCCCCCCTGCCCCAGTGTCGCTCGTCCCGGCCTTGTCCGTCCTGACTTTTCCCCCCGGACTCTCCCTGTGTTCCCCTTTCTGGCTCCCGGCCCCCTGTCCTGCCCGTTCCCAGACGGTCCCTTTTGACGTCTGGGAGCCGTCCCTGGAGGGGGGGGTACTGTGAGGGTTCGCCTGTCCCTGGGACCTTCTCCTCCTCAACAGCCCCCACCCTTGCAAGGACTTTTCTCCTCTACTCCTCACCAGCCCCCACCTTTGGACATTATTTTATTTTTTTGTCTCCCATGTGTTTTAACCTTGTGTTATCTCTAGTCTTGTTCCCTTTGTAATTGTTTATTTGTCCCTTGTATGGTGTTTACTCTGTCTAGTGTTCAGTCTTTTCTTATGTGGTTAGTTTGTTTGTTTCCCTGTTATTTCCCCAAAGTGTTTGGTCTTGTGTTCTCCCCATGTGTGCCTCGTTGGTAATTAGCTTCCCATGTCTTAATTAGTCTCCCTATAGAGGACGCGACCCCGGTCAGACGCCTCTGGTTTTAGCTCCGCAACGATGTACACACTTTTAGCTATTATGTTTGTTTTTTCTACTTTTTTATTTAAAGCAACACTGGCGGGTACGTCATACGACCGTCAGACACTTATGGACCTGAACCCCGGGCTCAAAGAGGAGTTTGGAGACACTTTTGACCTAGAATGGCCAGCAGAAGGGGAGCTCCAGTAGCTCACCGCGTACCTCGAGCGCTATTTTCGGCGCCGGGGACAACCGTGCTCGTCACGGATCTGGGGTAGCAAGTTCGATTCCCGGACAAAGCCGTAACTTCTTCCCCCCATCTGTACCCCCATTCAACCTGTTTCTGTCGGTCATTCTTGACCAGAGAAAAAGCGATAAACGCAAAAAGAGCCAGCGGAATGGTCAAAGTTTAAAAAAAAAAGAATGGCCAGCAGAAATCAGACGGGAGAATGGCGGCAAGGAAAAGAACAAAGGCTACGGCAGGAGGAGACACAGAGGGAGACGTGGAGGTATTAGACTGAGACTAAAAAGAGCTGCTTACCGCCCAGCAATTCCATCCATCTTTCTGGCGAATGCCCGTTCGTTGGAGGGTAGGATGGATGACCTAAGGGCGAGGGTCCGGTTCCAACGGGAGATGAGAGACATCAGCATCATGTGTCTCACGGAGACATGGCTCACGTCGGTGACTCCGGACAAAAGCGTATCTCCCTCGGATGCCTTCACAGTATTACGTGCAGATCGTACCGCTGCCTCAGGAAAGAGCATCGGCGGCGGGGTCTGCCTCCTCACGAACAATTCCTGGGTTAATCCCGAAGGGGTGCATGTTCTTTCGAACTCGTGTTCCCCGGACATGGAACATCTTTCTATCCTGTGTCGTCCGTTTCACCTCCCGAGGGAGTTCACCGCGGTCGTCATGACCGCCGTATATATTCCCCCACACGCGAATACGGGCAAAGCGCTGGGAGAACTACACGATTACCTCAACAGACACCAGATCAAACATCCAGACGCAGCGATGGTAGTGGCCGGCGATTTCAACCAGGCAAACCTGAAGAAAGTGATGCCGTCCTTTTTTCAGCACTTCGCTTGCTCCACCAGAGGGAAGAACACACTCGACCACTGTTATTCCGCTTTCAGAGCCGGCTACAAGGCAGTAGCCGCTCCGCATTAACGGGGTCCACAAGCTCGAGCGACCACGACTCCATCTTGCTATTTCCGGCATATCAACAGAGATCACGTGACGCCGTCGTGTCACGTGAGACAAAGAAGTGGACGACGAATCAGAGGCCACGCTCCAGGACGTGTTTACAGATACGGATTGGGATATGTTCAAAGGAAGCGCCAGTGACGTCAGCGAGCTCGCAGACACAGTGGTGAGCTACATTACAACAATAGCCGATGGTATTGTCCCCAGAAAAACGGTGCGGGTTTTCCCAAACCAGAAACCGTGGGTGGACAGCACTATTAGAGCAGCTCTGAACTCTCGTACCACCGCCTACAACCTGGGTAGAGAGTCAGGAAACATGGAGGAGTATAAGGCTTCAGTCTATAAACTACGCAAGGCTGTTAAACTTGCTAAGAGGACATATGCTGACAAACTGGAGACACAAATGGCACAAAACGACACAAGAGGATTATGGCAGGGACTGAAGACAATAACTGACTATAAAGTCAGCGCCCCCTCAATGGGGAGCGACGACGCCTCCCTCGCGGACAAGCTCAACATCTTCTATGCTCGGTTTGGTGTAGACAGTGGCGCTGCTGGCTCTCCGGCTAGTGACGTCACTGGCGCGCCGGCTGTTGTGGAGGGGGGGGGGCAACCGCGGGGGGGCGGGGACGCTCTCTCGTTGTCGGAACACAGTGTGAGAAGAGCATTTATGCAGGTGAACACCAGGAAGGCTGCTGGCCCAGATGGCATAACAGGACGCATACTCAAGTCCTGTGCCAACCAGCTGGCCCCAGTGTTCACCGCCATATTTAATCAATCCCTGGCGGAGTCAGTGGTCCCTGCCTGCTTCAAGATGTCTACCATCATCCCTGTACCGAAGAAACCCTCCCCAACATGTCCAAATGACTACAGACCGGTGGCACTCACCTCTGTGGTCATGAAATGTTTCGAGAGGCTGGTCAAGGACCACATTTGTGCCTCCCTCCCCAGTGATATGGACCCTATGCAATTTGCATACAGGACAAACAGGTCCACCGACGACGCGATCTCCCAGGTACTGCACAGCACCCTCTCGCACCTTGACCATCAGAAGGGGGGCTATGTGAGACTGTTGTTCATTGACTACAGCTCAGCGTTCAACACCATAGTCCCCACCAGACTGGTGGACAAGCTGATCGAGCTAGGTCTGAGCTCCGCCCTGAGCGCCTGGGTACTGGACTTTCTGAGCGAAAGACCCCAGGCGGTCAGGGTGGGGGGTCAGACCTCCAACACCATCACCCTGAGCATCGGGTCCCCCCAGGGCTGTGTTCTGAGCCCCCTGCTGTACTCACTCTACACACACGATTGTGTGGCCAAGTTCAGCTCCAACTCCATAGTGAAGTTCGCAGACGACACGGTGGTGGTGGGGCTGATCTCGGACAACGACGAGAAGGCCTACCAGGAGGAGGTTGAGGTACTGGAACGCTGGTGCCAGGACAACAGCCTGCTCCTGAACATTGGTAAAACCAAGGAGCTGATCGTGGATTATAGGAGAGGACAGCAGGAGACGCACACACCACTGATGATTAACGGGGCTACCGTGGACAGGGTGAGCAGCTTTAAGTACCTGGGGGTCCACATCTCAGAGGACCTGACATGGTCAACACACATAGACACAGTAGTAAAGAAGGCGAAACAGCGCCTCTACCACCTGAGACAGTTAAGGAAGTTCAGAGTATCGGGGAAGATACTCCAGTCCTTCTACTCAGGAGCTGTAGAGAGCATCCTGACCGGAAACATCACTGCCTGGTATGGAAACAGCACGGCACAGGACAAGAAGGCCCTACAGAGAGTGGTGCGCTCAGCCGAGCGTACCACGGGTATTGCACTACCCCCCCTGCAGGTTCTATACAACAAGAGGTGCAAATCCAGAGCCTGCAGGATAATGAAAGACCCTCACCACCCCAATAACAGCCTGTTTCAGCTGCTGAGGTCAGGCAGACGCCTGCGAACCCCAGCTACTAGGACAGAGCGGCTTAGGCTCAGCTTCTTCCCCCAGGCCATCAGAGCCATGAACAATGAACATTGAGTGCTCAGAACATTGAACTATTCACACACAAGCACACATGAACACATACACGACACGCACGCTGTGCACGCTCACACACGAGCAGCCACTTAACACTTTAACATGAGCGGGCACACACTCATGTCGCACACACGCACACTTATGGCCAAAGGAAAGGACACTTTAAATTAGAATAACAGGAACAGTGTATTGCACTACCAAAGCTAACTAGCATGTCCCATATGCTCTGTAAATAACTATGTACAGATACCGAGATGTCACTCCATGTTACCTGTTACCTGTTTACTGCACAATGTTGTTTTTCATTTTTTGATTCTATTATATGTTGTACCACTGAATATTGCACATCGTTGCGGGCAAGACCACCCGCATTTCATTGTATACCTGTATGCCGTGACAATTAAAACTCTTGACTTGACTTGACTTGACTACCCTCCAGTGTCGGTTCATTTTTGGAGTTCATGTTTCGGTTCCTTGTTGATGCTTGCGTTTGTTACTGTTGTGTTTCATGTCCACTGTTCCTGATTCTGTCGTGCTCCAGTTTAATAGTAAGTGTATTCTAGTGTTCCATGTTTTGTTGCTGCTCATCTTTGTTTTCACGTCACAGTTCGTTTTTTGGTTAGTGTTTATTTGTAGTTAGTTTTGCAATCATTTTCCTGCCAGCCTTGCTGAGTTTTTGTGCTTGCCCTTGGAGAATCCTTTGTTTGTTGCTACTGCCTATTTTTGAAGTAAAGACCTTTTTGTTACAATTCACCCCTGGCTCCACGTCTCGTCTGCCTATCTGCCTGTTCTCCCCTCGTTCTGTTCCGCGATTGGGTCCTCAGACAACACTATCCCTAACAGTTCCACCTCTAAATCACCTCGTATTGCAAAAATATTTAGCATGTGTGGTATCCTTGACTTCCTTGTATTTCATAACAAATCCATGTATGTATAAATTAGAAAACCAAAATGCAAGAAATCTGGGGTACCGTTTGGAACAAACAGTATCAGGCTTCAGTGTTGTGTGACATTCTGGGGAGTCTTCAGGCCAACCCCCACACAAACAGATTACTCAACTGTATTTAGAAGACAGCCATTCCAAAGCCCCCACTCAAGCAACTGCTAATCTATAGAACAAGAAACACCTTCTACGGTGTGACGGTTGAACCGGGGAGCAAGAGGCTAAATGAAGCTGATATGCCTCTGTGAAACAAGACCAATGTGTAAAACTGTTTAAATCCATACAATTACAGAATAAGATAAAAGGTAACTGACTCATTAGATTTAAATGTCATTTAGAATGTCAATCTGGTTATGAAGGTAATGGAGGGTCAGTTCACTCTGGTTGTAAAGCACTAGAAACTAAACCATTAGAACTATTAATTCAGTATACTTTATATAGGGAATCTGGTATTAAAATATAGACAACGCCACATTGGTTTAATGTTTAACTCATTACATTAAAGCTACAAATTAGAAAAGGTTCTAGTATTCAACTGGCAAAACCAAAGAAAAAGAGAACTGCAAATCCATTCTCTTTGGGGGGAAGAAGATGCCAAGTCATCAAGACGCCACAGCACGATGGGGGCTGCAGGAACCAGCCCATATACGACGAGGAGATCTTTGGGGCAGACAGCCCCCACAGAAGAACGCCTGTTTTTAGAATCCAGAACCAATTGGAACAGAGGAGACTCTATATATAGAATCAAGAAACCTAATTGGACCAACGTATTATTAGAATGTGCTACTATTGGTGGAAATCAGAGTATAAAAGAATGTATTGATGAGAGAGAGGCCAGGCCAGACAGATATACCCAACCCCAGGGGTTTTCTGGCCTCCACCAGCTCCACAGACTGTACTCTTGCCATGACGTAAGTAAACTGTATGGAATAATCACTGTTTGTTGTGATATAGAGTAAGATGCCTATCTTAGACCAGGTTTAACTATGTGGTGGCAAAAGGAGTAGTCTATTCCATTGATAAACATGACTACTTTTATGTGCAGACTTGTTTTGATGTGAGAGCCACTGTGAATGGGTTATAATTATGTAAACCTCATCAATCCTTTTGTACATCATGTCTTATGTAAAATTATGAATAATCCCTGTATGTAACTGATGCATTTTCACTTTTGGGCCTCTCGGCATAAATATATGAGTTTGAATTAGAACTCTGTGGTCTTGACTGCACGTTTATTCCTTGCTGGCTATATTTGAAGTCAGATGAGGAGACCATTCTATCATTAAGATCTTTCTTCCTTTCCAGATAACAACCTCATTGTACTGTAAATAACCTTAGGTATGTGCTTAGAATATACCACACATGTATTGTTTTTACATGGATGGTAACACTTTTAGCACCCAGACAAATCAATACGCTGGAAATGTGTATTTTGATGCACCCTATAACACTGTACACGCTCACACACTAGCAGCCACTTAACATGAGCACACACACACACTCATGCTGCACACGCTCACACTTATGGTCACTTTACAAAAGGAAAGGTCACTTTAAAAATAGTATAGTATAACTTGAGATTGTATAATATAGCATTGTATAGCAGTGTACATAAAGACCCAGTGCCTCATCCGTAGCTAACAGTGTATTGCACTATCACAGGACCTAGCATGTCTTACCATGCTCTTGTAAAAACTCATGTACATATACCGATATGCGCTACTTTGATTACTTGTATTATTGCACAATGTCGTTCTATTGGATTCTTATTATATTATTATTATTGTATTATGCACAATCCTTGCGGGCAAGACCCCCTGCATTTCACTGTATACTTGTATGGCGTGACAAATAAAACTCTTGACTTGACTTGACTTGACTTGAAGGTGAGTGTCCACTAGGGCTGAGCCCAAACGTTCAAACGTTCGAGCCTTCGTTCGTTACGTTGGCATTCGATTATTTTTTTTTTAATCCTCTCTCTCCGATTTTTTCTTCTCTGTTTTCTCCCCGTCCCAATTTAGTCGTTGTGCCAATTCCCCCCCTCCCCTACCTGTTTGTTGTGCACATGTTCTCCTACTGGTCGGTACAAGAGAACCCTGAAGTCATCCGCACGCTTCCTCCGACACATGTGGCGACAGCCAGTGACTCTTTTTTCACCTGGCAGCGAGGACTCTCATTGGTGAAGTGTAACGCGTGGGAGGTCACGCTGCCTTCATCAAGTCCTGCCTCCGCTGAGCAAGCACCCCAGACCTGACCTGTAGGCGTCGCTGTCCACAACGCCAGATTCCCACCCATGACTTGCCCTCCCCCTAACAAAGCCAAACGGCTTAGTAAATAGCGATCAGCCCAAGCCCCCCAAGCTATGCCTCCAGTCCTGAATTGACCGAATTGACAGATCAGGCCGTACAGATGGTGGCATTTTCTCCATTCTCCAAGATGCAGAGGTGTGAGGTTTTTGTCCGTTGCTCACCTACTCGCTCTGTTCCTTTAAGCCTACTCGCTCTGTTCCTTTAGTTTTCTGTTAATCAAGTGCATTCCCCTATTCACACGCTTCTTCCCATAGACGCCGTTTGATTGGTGCTTCCCCAACCACACGCTTGTCAATCTCATCCCGCAGCTGTCACAGCTTGTCAATTAAGCATTCCTTGATTATTTATACCCCGTTTCCCCATTCAAGTTTTGTTGGATCGTTTTGATATTTCATTAGCATTCGCCGTTCCTTCCTTGCCTGCTGTTTTTCCCTGTGTTTTGCCTCCAGGATATTCAAGAAGTATTCCGCTTGGACAACCAGTTCCCCGTGGCGACGCGCTCGCCCCTTTGATCCTACTCTCTTTACGCACAGCGCCTGGGTGAGTTTTTTATGACTGTCTTTGCTCCTATTCGTTTTTCGTGTGTTGGAAGACACTGAAGATATCCTGCTTTTTATCAGACTGTCACTCACCCAGTGTCAGCTTTTTTGGATTGTTCATTGGGATAATATTTGGCCTTAACATCGCTCTCTGTGTGAATTCACACCGAAGATATTATCACTTGGAATTGTATTGGGACTTCGCTCACTGTGTGTATTCACACCGAAGATATTGTCACTTGGATAATTATTGGGACTTCGCTCACAGTGTTTATTTGCACCGAAGATTCAATCACGTGGATTTGTGTTTGGGACGTTTACTCACAGTGTGTATATACACCGAAGATTCAGTCACTTGGATTACTCTGTTTTTGGGACAAGTCACTTCTCCTGTCACCTGCTCTGTTCCCAACTGTACTCTGAGCTAACCCGCTCCCTCTCTCCCTCTCGGTCCCGTTTACCACCTCGGAGATCTGCCGAGAGAAATCTGCAGAGCGGCTCTGACGTCATCGTCTGCTTCCCCAGACGAACCATCCCGGGAGAAGCTGCAGAGCAGCAACATTCATCTATGCTTGTATCCCAGTCTTTGTTTGTTCTCTACCAAGTTTATGCTGTTTATTTAGTGTAAATAAACAAGCCCTTGTTTTTGGCAACTCTGAATCAACTCTCTTGTGTCGTTGCGTTTGGGGTCGGTGTCAAACCATAACATTACAATCCAACCAAAATGACGACCCCAGCCGACACAGAGAGAGTCAGAACAGCACTAGCTAATCAGATCGAGTTGACCAAGGATCACAGTCACCAACTAGAGAGGGCTGCGGCTGCGGTGCATGATCTCAGGGAACAGGTCCAGCCTATTCAAGGGTCCCTGGCCGCTCTGGCTGGACAACAGTCAAGTATACTCGGTCAGCTTCACACGCTGAGCGACACCGTTAACGCTTTAATTCCCTCACTTCCTTCAGGAGCATTCCCCGCAGCCCCAGCAGTTCCCACGCTTCCCGATCCCGCACCTCGGGAACCCCGTCTCTCCGTCCCACGGCTGTTCGACGGCAATCCCGAGGAGTGTGCCACATTCATCATGCAATGTGAGTTGGTTTTCCGTCATCAACCCAGTCGATTCACTTCTAGAGGAGCCCAAGTGGCCTATATGACAAACTTGCTTTCAGGCCGGGCTGCCCAGTGGGTCACTTCCTCCTGGGCAATGGATGCAGATTTTTGTTTCTCCTATCCAGACTTCGTGGCTGAGCTCCGCAGGGTGTTCCACCATCCAGCCCGTGGTCTGGACCCTGGAGCCCGGTTGGGTACCTTCCGACAGGGGAGCGGCGGGGTAACTGACTACGTCCTGGAGTTTCGACTGGCGGCGGTGGAGAGTGGATGGAACGACCCTGCACTTCGCCTAACCTTCTTGAGGGGGCTCAGTGACGCAGTCAGGGACCAGCTCGCTACCCGGGAGGAGCCCGACTCCCTCGAGGACCTGTTTAGCCTCGCCATCCGCATCGACGGACGCCTCCAGGAGAGAAGGCGTGAGAGGACCCGACTGTTACCTCCTGAGGGACCCCGGACCCCCCGTACTCATGACGTTACTGCTGGTCGCCCTGCCCTCAACACGACTGGTGGTAGCGTACCCTCCCGTTCGGTTCGCGAGGAGGAACCCATGCAGCTGGGACGCTCTCATCTGAGCCAGGCTGAACGTGAGGCGAGGTTCAGGTCCGGTCTCTGCCTCTACTGCGGAAGGGAGGGACACCGAATCGCCAACTGCCCCACCCGGCCAAAAGACCAGGCTCGCCGAGACCCCGGGAAATCCTGGTGAGCCGTTTTTCCCATTCCCAGAGCCGCGCACCACCTGGCCATCTGATGAGCGTCACCCTGGCCTGGGCGGACCAACGAGCCACGGTGGAGGCACTCATCGACTCTGGGGCAGACGAGAATTTCCTCGACTTCGAGTTTGCTACCCGAGCCAACATTCCACTTGAGGACCTTGTGAGGCCTTTGGAGATCTTTGCATTGGACCAACACCGCCTGGCAGACATCTCTCAACGCACCTGCCCAGTCGTGCTGACCATCGCTGGGAACCACGTTGAGAGAATCCAGTTCCTTATCACCCGATCCCCTCTTGTCCCGGTGGTCCTGGGTAGGCCCTGGCTCGCGCTGCACGAGCCCCACATCGCCTGGTCCTCCGGTACCATCAAGGGCTGGAGCTCCTCCTGTCACGCCCTGTGTCTGCAGGCGGCGTCCTGTCCCCCGCCCCGGAGGCCCGCTGGTGAGTCGCCTCCGGACTCTTCATCCATACCTCCCGAGTACCACGACCTCTTGGAGGTTTTTAGTAAGTCCAGGGCTCAGGCCCTTCCACCCCATCGCCCTTACGACTGCGCCATCGACCTCCGCCAAGGGGCTCCCCTTCCCGGCAGCCGCCTTTACAGTCTGACCGTTCCGGAGAAGAAGGCGATGGACCAGTACATCTCTGAGTCCTTGGAAGCAGGACTCATTCGGCCTTCCTCCTCCCCGGTGGCGGCCGGTTTCTTCTTCGTTGGGAAGAAGGACGGGGACCTTCGACCCTGCATCGACTATCGCCAGCTCAACGAGATCACCATCAAGAACAAGTACCCTCTTCCTCTCATGAACTCCACCTTCGAGCCACTCACCCAGGCTACCGTCTTTACCAAGCTGGACCTCCGGAGTGCCTACCATCTTGTCCGTATCCGTGAGGGCGATGAATGGAAGACCGCCTTCAAGACCCCCAGGGGCCACTACGAGTACCTGGTGATGCCGTTCGGCCTCACCAACGCCCCGGCGGTATTCCAGGCACTCATGAACGACGT
Organism: Notolepis coatsorum; assembly: GCF_963971535.1. NCBI lineage: Eukaryota > Metazoa > Chordata > Actinopteri > Aulopiformes > Paralepididae > Notolepis > Notolepis coatsorum. The sequence continues at coordinate 89,977,899 of NC_140174.1, read as the reverse complement.
CCTTCGGGACATGCTGGAGGTGTTCGTGGTGGTGTACCTGGACGACATCCTCATCTTCTCCAGGACCCTCGAGGAGCACATCCAGCATGTCCGCCGTGTGCTGGGGCGCCTCCTCCACAATCGGCTCTTCGTCAAGGCGGAGAAGTGCCGTTTCCACTCCGACTCCGTCGACTACCTGGGCTTCATCGTTGAGAAGGGCTTGACCCGAGCGGATCCTCGCAAGATCCAAGCTGTGGAGGATTGGCCTGAACCCACCACTCGGAAGGAGTTACAGAGTTTCCTCGGGTTCGCCAACTTCTACCGAAGGTTCATCCGGAACTACAGTCAGGTGGCGGAGCCACTTACCAGACTGACCTCTCCCGCTCTGCCGTTCGACTGGTCCCCAGCGGCATGTGCTGCGTTCCTCTCCCTCAAGAAGAGGTTCACTTCCGCCCCTATCTTGCTCCACCCTGACCCCAAGAGACAGTTCATTGTAGAGGTGGACGCCTCGGATACAGGACTGGGGGCTGTCTTATCCCAGCGTTCGCCTACGGACCAGAAGGTACATCCTTGCGCCTTCTACTCGCGTCGGTTCCTCCCTGCCGAGAGGAACTACGACACCGGCAATCGGGAGCTGCTGGCGGTCGTGGCTGCGTTGGAGGAGTGGCGTCATTGGCTTGAGGGGGCCGAGGAGCCTTTTACCATCTGGACGGACCACAAGAACCTGACGTTCATCCGCGCTTCCAAGCGCCTCAATGGTCGGCAGGCGAGATGGGCCAGTTTCCTCAGTCGGTTCAACTTCTCGCTGACTTTCCGTCCTGGTTCCCGCAACACGAAGGCCGACTCCCTGTCCCGGTTACACTCCAAGGGGGCTCCACCCTCTGAGGACCCGACTCCCATCCTCCCGGAGGCCAGGGTGGTTGGAGCCATCACCTTGGGCATCGAGGGGGTGGTTAGACGTGCCCTACGCTTCCAGCGTGCTCCAAGCAACGTTCCGATTCATCGTCTCTTCGTCCCCGACTCTGTCCGGTCCCGGGTGCTGCTATGGGGCCATACCAGCCGGTTCGCCTGCCACCCGGGCGTCCATCGCACGTTCTCCTTCCTGGCTCGTCGTTTCTGGTGGCCCACCATGCGGAACGACGTCAAGGAGTTCGTATTGGCCTGCGCGGTCTGTGCCCGCAGCAAGGCCTCGCACCAGGCACCCTCCGGGCTTTTACAGCCACTTCCCGTTCCGAGCCGTCCTTGGTCACATGTGGCGCTAGACTTCGTCACAGGTCTTCCCTCCTCCCAGGGGAACACTTGCCTTCTGACCGTGGTGGATCGATTCAGCAAGGGGGTTCACCTCGTGGCCCTTTCCAAGCTTCCCTCGGCGGCCGAGACGGCGGACCTCCTGACTCACCACGTGTTCCGCCTTCATGGTTTTCCCCAGGACATCGTCTCTGACCGGGGGCCCCAGTTCACCTCCCAGGTATGGCGGGCTTTTTGCAAGGGATTGGGGGCGACGGTCAGTCTTTCCTCTGGTTATCATCCCCAGACTAACGGACAAACGGAGAGGATGAACCAGAGCGTGGAGTCTGCTCTTCGGTGTGTGGCAGCCGAGAGACCAGCTTCCTGGAGCCGTTTCCTTCCCTGGGTTGAGTACTCCATCAATTCCATGGTCAGTTCCGCCACCGGCCTCTCACCATTTGAGGTTTCCCTGGGCTACCAACCCCCTCTTTTCCCCGCACAGGAGACGGAAGTGGCAGTTCCCTCCGTGCAGGTCCACCTCGACCGCTGCCGACGGGTCTGGGAGATCACCAGGACCGCGCTGCTCCGAACATCTGAGCGCGCCTGTCGTGGGGCCGACCGGCGCCGGGTTCCTGCGCCGACTTACCACCCTGGGCAGAGGGTGTGGCTCTCCGCGAAGGACCTCCCGCTTCGGTCCTCGGCCAAGAAGCTTAACCCCCGTTTCGTCGGACCTTTCGAGGTCCTGAAGGTACTCAGTCCGGCGGCCCTGCGTCTGAAACTTCCTGCGTCCATGCACATTCACCCCGTTTTCCATGTCTCCCGGGTTAAGCCCGTCTCCCTCAGTCCCCTGATGCCTCCAGCTCCTGATCCTCCGCCTCCCGAGATGGTGGATGGTCACCCCCAGTGGCAGGTCCGCCGGTTGATGGGCGTTCGACGGCGGGGTCCGGGGTTCCAGTACCTGGTGGACTGGGAGGGTTACGGCCCTTAAGAGCGGAGCTGGGTCTCCCGACAGCTCATCGTGGATCCCGGCTTGATCACTGACTTCCATCGTGCCCATCCTGGCGAGCCGGGTCGGCCTGGTCGCCGGGTGGCTCCCGTGGAGGGGGGGGTACTGTGAGGTTTTTGTCCGTTGCTCACCTACTCGCTCTGTTCCTTTAAGCCTACTCGCTCTGTTCCTTTAGTTTTCTGTTAATCAAGTGCATTCCCCTATTCACACGCTTCTTCCCATAGACGCCGTTTGATTGGTGCTTCCCCAACCACACGCTTGTCAATCTCATCCCGCAGCTGTCACAGCTTGTCAATTAAGCATTCCTTGATTATTTATACCCCGTTTCCCCATTCAAGTTTTGTTGGATCGTTTTGATATTTCATTAGCATTCGCCGTTCCTTCCTTGCCTGCTGTTTTTCCCTGTGTTTTGCCTCCAGGATATTCAAGAAGTATTCCGCTTGGACAACCAGTTTCCCGTGGCGACGCGCTCGCCCCTTTGATCCTACTCTCTTTACGCACAGCGCCTGGGTGAGTTTTTTATGACTGTCTTTGCTCCTATTCGTTTTTCGTGTGTTGGAAGACACTGAAGATATCCTGCTTTTTATCAGACTGTCACTCACCCAGTGTCAGCTTTTTTGGATTGTTCATTGGGATAATATTTGGCCTTAACATCGCTCTCTGTGTGAATTCACACCGAAGATATTATCACTTGGAATTGTATTGGGACTTCGCTCACTGTGTGTATTCACACCGAAGATATTGTCACTTGGATAATTATTGGGACTTCGCTCACAGTGTTTATTTGCACCGAAGATTCAATCACGTGGATTTGTGTTTGGGACGTTTACTCACAGTGTGTATATACACCGAAGATTCAGTCACTTGGATTACTCTGTTTTTGGGACAAGTCACTTCTCCTGTCACCTGCTCTGTTCCCAACTGTACTCTGAGCTAACCCGCTCCCTCTCTCCCTCTCGGTCCCGTTTACCACCTCGGAGATCTGCCGAGAGAAATCTGCAGAGCGGCTCTGACGTCACCGTCTGCTTCCCCAGACGAACCATCCCGGGAGAAGCTGCAGAGCAGCAACATTCATCTATGCTTGTATCCCAGTCTTTGTTTGTTCTCTACCAAGTTTATGCTGTTTATTTAGTGTAAATAAACAAGCCCTTGTTTTTGGCAACTCTGAATCAACTCTCTTGTGTCGTTGCGTTTGGGGTCGGTGTCAAACCATAACAAGAGGACCATGACTTTCCATGCAGAAGCTCACAGAGAGAGAGAGAGAGAGAGAGAGAGAGAGAGAGAGAGAGAGAGAGAGAGAGAGCTTCGACTGGACCGCACATTGAAACCGCAGGTTTGGAGAAGTCTCCCTGGATGCATTCAACTTCAAGATATCTGCAGCACTCGAGTAAACGACTATCGCTGATGGGTTTGCAATTGCACAGCTTATCCCTTCTTCCACCACCTCTCGTCTCAGTGGAGCAGGACTTGAGCTTGGCCCTCTCTTAGTTCAATACCACCAATGAAACAAATCTGTTTACCAAACGATTACCACCAACCATAGTTGTGTGGCATTAAAGTATCTTGTATCTTGTATCTTGTATGTTATTCACAGATGCAAAATAAAATCATAATTTATATTCTCCTTTTTTTTATTACAATTTACTCAAGCCTATAACAGACGCAATAGTTCTGACACTGGGAATACATACCCCCAAGTCCCTAGATACCAAGAACATGCAAATTGACCTTGTAGAAGTGGAGCAATCTTCTATCTTCATCTATTTGTTTCCTTCTTCTTAATTTCAGATATTGATTGAATAAGTGTATTTTTAGTCGACAACGGAAAATTGGGCAACGTTATATAGTCTTTATATGAAGAGCACGGTTACAGTAATACATCCGAGGGTTGAGGAGGATTGAGAGGCTTGAGCCTTTAGGTCATGGGTTTTCGATGCTAAGCTTGGGGCCTGTTTGAAGTGATCTGCCATTGCTGTCCTCTGTAATAATAATAATAATTAATTTTATTTCTAAAGCACTTTTCATTGTGAAACAAATGTATGCAGAGTTTCTTGTCCTCCTGATTAATGCAATGGTGTGTGTGCAGTCCCGGCGCCATGGGCGGGCATTAGGGGGCCGGGCCCGCCCACTGAGTCAGCTGTGCCCACCCTGGTAAAAAAAGATTTTTTTTTTTTTTCAATCAAAGTCAACTATCCAAATCCTTATTCGGGGACAGCCCTAGTGGGCACTGATGTCAACAACAACACTACTGACGCTAGCACAGCACTCTGTGAGAATTCGTTTTCTACCCTCAAGAACGTCTTTACAGAACATCGCCTTAGTATGCTTCATCGACGCAACTAAGGCCAATTTAATTCAGTTGGCATTTGAGAAGGACTTAACAAAAAAGTTCAGGAATGAGTGGAGGGGCAGTGTTTTAAGAAGATTTCACTCTGTCCCCAAACACCGCTTGCCTCTCTACTTATGATGGTGAGTAGCCTGTGGAGAAATTTTGTTTGCTTTTTTATGCACCTTATTTTTGTCAGTTCAGTTCAGTTTGTCAGTGAATTCAGAAGTGTTGAATAAATGGAGACTTTTCAAAGATATAGAATAGAATAGAATATAAATGTATTATCCTGAGGGAAATTTGACACTGCAAATCACTCAACATTAAACATTTAGACAGAACAAGTCACAAATAAGAATAACAAAACAAATGGCCTAAGAATAGAATAAAATGAAATAGAATAAAAATAGAATAAAAGATACAGTAAATAAATACAGTAAAAATATACTGAAGTCTACAGTAGGTGTAATATTGCACAGTGCTGTTTAAAAAGTAAGAGTCCAGGAAGATGGTAATTGTCATTCTGTGCTCAGTGATGCAGTGAGGCACAGTGATGCATTGTATTCATTGTATAGAATGAAGGACTTCCTGTGCCGTTCAGTGCTGCATTTAGGTAGTGTGAGCCTATAACATGCTCCTCCTGTCAGCCAAGTCTGTGTATAGTGGGTGGGAGGGGTTTTCCCTGATGGCCTGGAGCTTAGCAAGGTTCCTCCTCTCCGCCACCCTCGCTAGAGTCCAGCTCCACCCCAACCACGCTACTGGCCTTCTTGACCATCTTATCCAGCCTGTTTGTGTCCCCTGCTCTCAGTCCGCTGCCCCAGCAGGTCTGTTATATATATATCTGTTCAGTCTGTTTTTGTATAAGTGAAAGTTCTTAACACTTTGAGCGCCACGCCTGGTTTTCCTTTTTACCGGCTGAATGCCACCATCGGCGCCAATGTTAACGTTAATATCGCCTAATCTATGTTTTAAATTATGGCTATGTGTCTAATCTGCCCATCGCATTATCAAAGACTATTTTCCAGTCAGTGCTGTCAAGGCAGATTGTTTTTTTATCGCGTCGTTTCCGTTTCAGAGCAGTTAGAAAAGCCCCCGTTTTGATATAAAAAACAGCCCATTCTGGAGCATTCTATGAAAATCGTCTTTTAGTGGAATATTCCACAACGTTGATATTCGTCGGCCTTTTTATGAATCGTTTTCAAATAAACGCTAGATGATCAATATTATACGTGCATGCAAGCACATTACGGCCGCGCACGGATAATCGCCTCGTTGATTTCCTCTCGGACTTTTACAGTGAAACCGAAAGAAGACATTTCACAAAACAGCCTATATCTTCATCAAACTTACTCTGATTATCCTAACACTGATAACATAGAGTCCTTACCTGACATCAGATGGTATCCAACTGGTATATTCCAATTCCTGATCACCATTCGAAAAAATCGATACGTGTATGGATCCAACGCGATACTGTAGAACTCCATGATCAGCAGGGATCTGAGGTTCCAGAATGAACTGTGGTAACCCCGGCTGGATCAGTGGACTGGAAAATGTGGAGTACCGGATTTTTTCCCCCATTCATTTTCATTGAGCACATTCCAAAATCACTTATGTCATCTGGGAGACGACAGGGGGCGCTTTTTTCCACAGTGATCGCCGGCGCCGCTCGGCTATACTCGGGTAGGCTCGGGTGATGCAATAATTTTTCAGATCGCAAAAAAATAATAATAATAATAATTCTGAGAAATCTCGTGAGTGGCTTTCAACCACCTATAAAAAAACACAAGAAATCTCGTGAGTGGCACGGAAAGAGTTAAGATAGAGAGAAATTAGATTTTTCAATTGCCTCTCTGCTGTTTAGTTCAGCACCGTGGGCAGCGCCAAGCAAGCCACAGCGCCGCTGTCCCAGCTGAAACGTATAAAAGGGAACCTGTGTTGAAAAACCATTGTGCCCCCCCCGAGAAAATTTTATGCCCCCCCACTAATTTGTTTCTGCAGCCTGGTCTGTGTGTGTGTGTTGTGATGATCTCATTCAAGGAGCACTACACAAGCGCGCGCACACACACACACAGTTTGTTGTTTTTGTTCTATTAGTGATTTACACACTTTCTCAGTTGGTTCATTATAAAAGATACAAACCTGAAACCAAACGCACTTAAATGTTAAATAAAAGGACCACAGTAATGAGGCAGGAGGAACATATTTTTTTAATAATGGTAAAATTGTTATTTAAAAATGTGCCCCTAAAAAATATTTTTTGTGTGCCCCTAGTGAAAAAGCTTAGCGTACAGCCCTGTGCTTACCACTTGTATCTATTGCTATGTCCGCCCATCACAATCACGTGAGCTGTCTTAACGCCTGTTCCGTCTCCCTGTCTCCCTGTCCAGGAGTGTTGGACGTCCCGTGATGAAGACCGGGAGGATGCGACCCTCTCCTCTCTGCGCCTCTCCGGCTGTCTCGAAGTGCTGAAGACCGGGAGGATGCGACCCTCCATGCACCTCTCGCTGTCTCCAGCTGTCTCGGAGTGCTGAAGACCGGGAGGATGCGACCCTCCATGCACCTCTCGCTGTCTCGGAGTGCTGAAGACCGGGAGGATGCGACCCTCCATGCACCTCTCGCTGTCTCGGAGTGCTGAAGACCGGGAGGATGCGACCCTCCATGCACCTCTCGCTGTCTCGGAGTGCTGAAGACCGGGAGGATGCAACCCTCCATGCACCTCTAGCTGTCTCCGGCTGTCTCGGAGTGATGAAGACTGGGAGGATGCGACCCTCTCTGCGCCTCTCCGGCTGTCTCGAAGTGCTGAAGACCGGGAGGATGCGACCCTCTTACCTCAAATAGATCCGCTATCAGCTCCATCTTTAATCTTTCAAAATGTTCAGTTGCTATGTATGTGTGTGTTGGGCCGGCCTTTAGTATTTTAAAATAAAAAAAATTATAAAAACGGCTAACTTTTGACTATTCCATGTTATTGATGTGTTAATGTTTAAACAATGCATTTTCAACGCTCATGCTTTAATGATATGCGCTGATTAAACGTCTAGGCTAAATTCAGTCTAAAGTTGGGTGAAAAGTGAAAGTTTGGTAGACGTCTATGCCATGACGTTGAAACAACGGCTAAGCTTAAGCCTTAGATGTTCAAAACACGTCTAAGCTTAGCCGTTCAAAAAACGTCTAAGCTTAGACGTCTACCAAACTTTCACTTTTCACCCCACTTTGGACTGAATTTAGCCTAGACGTTTAAACGACGTCTAAAGTGGGGTGAAAAGTGAAAGTTTGGTAGACGTCTATGTCATGACGTTGAAACAACGTCTAAGCTTAGACGTTCAAAACACGTCTAAGCTTAGACGTTCAAAACACGTCTAGAATAGACATCTACCAAACTTTCACTTTTCACCCCACTTTAGACTGATTTTAGACGTCTATGTCATGACGTTGAAACAACGTCTAAGCTTAGACGTTCAAAACACGTCTAAGCTTAGACGTTCAAAACACGTCTAGAATAGACGTCTACCAAACTTTCACTTTTCACCCCACTTTAGACTGATTTTAGACGTCTATGTCATGATGTTGAAACAACGTCTAAGCTTAGACGTTCAAAACCCATTCTAGACCGAATTTAGCCTAGACGTCTATGGGCCATTTAGACGTCTTTTAAACGTCTATTCAACGTAAAATTGCTCAGAGGGAAAGTGGATACAAAAATACAAAAAACTCTCCTGGCCATTCTGAAATCCAAAACGATGTAGGTTAGAGTTATCCTATCCTCAAAATGAACTCTTATTTGAATTTGCCATTAGGAAGCGCATTATTTAGACACCTTGCATTATAGGATTTCCTTCAGATTCATGTTTGCACCCATGTCTGGCCAAGGGGTTAGAAATGGTCAAATCTGCCATTTTGAAATCCAAAATTATGTAGGTTAGTTATCCTATCCGAAAAAAGTCTGTATTTGAATTCCCCACAAAAAAAACACATTTTTAGACAACCCTCATGTTAAGATTACTTCAAATTCATGTTGGCACAAAAGTATGGCCACGACACGAGACCCTCTTCTTGGGACCAAGTAAGGTTTCGTCGATATATCAATGTACAGTTACGCCCACCCCGCCTACCCAACCCCCCCCCCCCACCAAACACCCAACCGCCGCCAATGTACAGTCCCCCCCCCCCCCCCCCACCTACCCAACCTCCTCCAATGTACAGTTTCTTCATCAAATGTCACTCTTTTTTTAGACTCTTTTTGTATCACAAACAGTACTGTATTTGTAAATCTGGTATGTCATAAATGTATGGATGTAGCAGTACTGTCTACAGGGGCGTAACTCCCACGGGGACATTGGAATGTGTCCCCCGCATTTTTTCAGAATGCAGTTATGTCCCCCCCCCTTCTGACTACCTGTCCTATTATTATGCAAAGAGGAGTAGATGGGGGTCGCATTCTTGCCCTTATCTAGAGCTAAACCAGCAGCAGTGACGACACCAGCAGTGTGTGTGTGTGTGTGTGCAGTGAGTGGTGCGTTCCTGAAATCAACTGGGATTGCACTCGCTATTTGCATATCAATAGCGCCGGTCGTCAGGTGTGTTAAATACGACCGGCGCTATTGATATGCAAATAGCAAGTACTTATCTGGGCTTGCATTTAGTGCACCCCCGTCCCATGAAGAACGCATGCCTACAGTGTGTGTGTGACATAGAAGAAGAAAATTATACTTAAAAGAATAATGTTTACCGATTACTCATCAGATATTCTAGACTCCAAACGTTTCATGATCGCAAATTGTTTTAATTGTTCTTCATTCTGTTCCCCCCGTTTTGTTGATAGATTATATGAAGACCAGAAGTCAAATGTATTCTGATGCCGGCAATGTTCATTCCACTAAAAGATAAAATAGGTTTTCTTGGTGTGAGAAACTCTTTTAACTGGATTGGAGATAAACATGACATTTCATTTTCTGCAGATGAAGTGGCAATTAGAAATGCTTGAAAGTGCTCTTTAGTTCACAGATGAGTTGGACCCTGTTTTTTTGGCACGTTCCTCTGGTTATTGCAGTGATCTCATGTTGAAAGAAGAATTTCAGCATGAGTTCATTTACTGCAGTGTTGTGTTTTGGGGGAATCAGGAGTAAGGATTTTGATTTGCTTCTTTAGAATTCTATGCTGTAGCTTTGTCACAACAATCCCACATTTGATTCACATGCTGTACACTTTAACAAGTTTGCTTGACTCCCATTTCTAAGAGCAATTTGCCATAGCAAAGACCATTACGTTACAAACTGCAGTATAACTCTGGTTAAAAAGATAAAAACCCAAAATATTTACATGAGGGGAAGACTATGAATAATTTGACCAATAATAAACATAACTTCTATTGATTGATTGATTGAAAAGTTTATTAACAGATTGCAGAATGGGTACAGTACAGTACAGCTCAATACATACAATTGTTAAGAGGATGCAGACCTGAGAAAGACCTTCGTCTTGTTTCCATCAGGGTCCCCCATTTTCAATTCATCATATGACACACATGACATACAGATAGACAGTACTGCTACATCTATACATTTATGACATACCATAGCTTTTGTTGTTGTTGTTGTTGTCATATTCAATGGAAGTATTGTAACATCCTTGTATTGTAAATACATTTCACAATGGGAGCCATCAGAGATGAAAGGCGTTCCTACTGGTTTAGAGGAGGATAATTGTTTTTTGGTTGTTTGAACCCTGGAGATCTCTGAATGCAATGGAAATTCTGTATGTATGAGCTCAGTGTGTCGTTTACATGGAGAAATGGCGCCACCGCCTGGGAAAATGCGGTATTGCACCCCTGGTATTAAAAAAAAAAATCGAGGTAGAGAGGGGGGGGGGGACCCCCCTAACCCCCCCCCAGCGACGTCACTCGCCACGCCCACAAATCTGTCCCCGGCACACCTGGAGAGAGAGTTACGCCACTGACTGTCTATCTGTATGTCATATTATGTTATTGATGAATTGAAAATGGGGGACCCTGATGTAAACAAGACGAAAGTCTTTCTCTGGTCTGCATCCCCTTAACAATTGTCTGTATTGAGCTGTACTGTATTGTACTGTTAAATAAAGTTTTCATTCATTCATTCACCCATTCTGCAATATAACAGTTTCAATCAATCAATCAATCAATCAACGCATTATACATTTCCGAGTTGACGAGGACCGTGCGAACGCACCATCAGACTGAAACGTCAACAACCACAACCCGCCAAATTCTAACCATTCCCCCACTCCCAGTCAGACCAGTCAGAGGAAGCCAAAACGTACACGGACCTAGTTGGGTTGGTTGGCGATACCATCTAACTAGTTGGCTATTTACTTTATGTACACGTCTGGTGAGCTTCTCTAGTTCATGTTCGAAACGTTACGTTACCTATACAACTGTGATAGCTGGCTAATATTATTAGCTTACTAAAGTCGTGGCTAAGTTATTAACTTCTGTCATCGTTCAGACGTCCGGGAGAAAGAACGATGTGGAACGACGTTGAACTTCTAACCAACGAGGACACCAACACTATTCGGTTTTGCAATGTTTCCAGAGAGGAAAACAGTGGCTTGTATCAAGTGGATACATTGGTCAAACTTTCTACTGCTGAAAAGGTAACGTTATGATGGGGTTGTGGTCTTGGCTTATAAGATAAGATAAGATATTCCTTTATTGATCCCCTTGGGGAAATTCAGGCATCATAGCAGCATGGGGGGGAGGGGGGAGGGGTACAGGTAGTAAAACAACACAGTATACAGGTAGTAAAAGACAACACAGGCAGTGTAAACAATTTGATCAATATGGTCAATATAATTTACTATCTGACTAGCTGAGGAACCCTATATATCACAGAGCTAGCTCTGACCAGAACTATCATTACATTACTGAATCTGGTCAGAGCTATTATCATGTTGTGCCAGATTCAGGAATGCTAGTTCTGGTAGTCCCTACCCAAAGCTGTAAAGGAATAATGTGAATCACTACCCACCTTCAAAAACACACTCAAAAAACACCTACGGGAGACTGCAATTCGAAACTGGCCCATACAAATGTCCTAACCCAGTTGTACAGTAAATGACCAAGTATGGCTTTGTCAGTATTCCAGTGTACAGTGTCCCCCCCCCCCCCCCACCTCCAATGTACAGCCCCACCCCACTCAACCCCACCCCACCTATCCAACCTCCTACAATGTACAGTTTCTACGTCAAATGTATACACTCTTTTTCTGGACACTTTTTGTATCACAAACAGTACTGTATTTGCAAATCTGGTATGTCATAAATGTATAGATGTAGCAGTACTGTCTATATGTATGTTGTGTATGTCATATGTTATGATGAATTGAAAATGGGGGACCCTGATGTAAACAAGACTAAAAAGTCTTTCTCTGGTCTGCATCCCCTTAACAATTGTATGTATTGAGCTGTACTGTACTGTACCCATTCTGCAATCTGTTAATAAACTTTTCAATCAATCAATGGTCAGAGCTAGCTCTGTGATCTATATTGTTTATTACATGGCGTTTTAACATTAGCCAAAATGCTTGATTGTGATTGGTCAATAGCGCTCGGCTAAGCTTTACCATTATGCACAGCTGCACTACATCAGGTGCAATCAAGTCCACACACCTGCCGGCGATGACAGAGGAGCCACAGAACAACTGTCTGCATTTGATCTCGTCTTGTCGATGGTGTAAAATGAATTACGTATTGTTAGTAAGTTAGCCCTGTAATAAGCGGGATAATGTATAGCTATACTCTGTCATTGTCGCAAAATAATTGACCTTCACTGCGTTTAGAACAGTGTCGGTCAATTATTTTGCGACAATGACCTCGTAGCTATACATTATCCCTTACTTAATCACTTATGAGCCATGTAATACATTCATAGTGTGTAGTTCCATTGCATAGTATAAGTAGCCTATCTATAGGCATGTAAGACTCTTTTGTCAATGGGATTGGGTTTCTTCATTGAGCGCTTAGCCTTATCATTAGGGCACAAGTATATTGTGTTTTTATTATAAATCATAATACAAAAAAACGTAATACTAGGACAAGTCCGACAAGAAACCTCCAGAAACGACTACCATAGTGTCTTTACCTGTATCACTGTACATATTAACACTACAACTCTGTACATACTACATCTGATTAACACTATACCCAGTAGTACTAATACACATTATGTATTGCTGTTGCACTTTACTATTCTACAGCTAATCACACAACCCACAAGGGTATGCGATTCAACACAAACCACCATTGACCTCATTTTGACCTCTGACAAGTCCATGATCTCCAGTAAAGGGGTGATAGCATGCGGGTTAAGTGATCATTATATGATTTTCTGTACCCGCAAAAAGCTAAAACAGAAGGCCGGCTGTCACAAAACAGTCACATCTAGAGACCTCAAAACTTACTCTAGAGAGGCCTTTAACCTAGAACTGGGGAGCTTGGACTGGTCAGATGAGCTCAGTGGTACACGGGTTGAAGAAACATGGCTTGGATTCAAAACCAAATTCACAGCAATACTCAACAACATGGCACCGATAAGAACCACCAGGGTTAAAAATCGCGCTGAGGCATGGATGCACACTGAAATACTGGCCGCTATGAAAACCAGAGACAAAAAATGCTCTGAACTTCATAAAAGTCAGACAAAGCTTTCCAAAAGCTCAAACAGTGAACTCCAAGCCCACGTGGTTGAACTAAAAATCCAAAGAAACAGACTAAGAAATGACGTAAACACCATGATCAGAACCGCAAAAAGAAATTTCATCAACGACAAAACTGAGGAAAACAAAAACAAACCCCGCGAACTTTGGAAATTACTCAATAATCAACTAGGCTGCAGTAAAAAACTTAAAACCAGATTCTCAAACATAAACATAAAGACGGACAACACGCTCATCACAGACAAGCTGGATGTAGCCAATTACTTAAACATCTTCTTCACAAACATAGCCACAACACTGGTAAACAAACTACCCTCCCACTCAGGGCATTATGGGGTAGAACACATAGTAGCATACTACAAAAACCTAGGGGTCCACAAAGACGACTTCAAACTTGAAATGGTAACAACCGATGAGGTACTCAAAAAATTGAGCGCCCTCCAACCTAACAAGGCCACTGGCCATGACAACATCCCCTCCAAATTCCTCAGAGACGCAGCAGCCGCCATCACCCCAGTCATCACACACATAATAAACCTCTCTATAAGACAGGGGCACGTCCCCAAGGACTTCAAAATTGCGAGAGTGACCCCTCTACACAAAAAGGGCAGCAAATTAGACCCAGGCAACTACCGCCCTGTTTCTATTCTTACCTCCATCTCGAAAGTCATGGAGAAAATAGTCTACGAACAGGTCGAAAAGTACCTGGCGGAAAAAAACCTAATCTACGAATTCCAATCTGGCTTCAGAACGTCCCACTCCACTGACACATGCCTCCTCTATTTGAACGACCACATCAAACAAGAGGTGGACGCTGGCAAATACTGCGGCATGGTCATGCTGGACCTACAAAAGGCCTTCGACACTGTCAATCACTCCATTCTAATGGACAAGCTAAAAGCAATTGGTTTTGATAGCCTATCAGTGAGCTGGATGCAATCCTACCTGGAGGGGAGAGAACAGATGGTAGAGGTAAACGGTACTCTATCCCCCCCCCTCACAGTGAGCTGTGGTGTTCCACAAGGAAGCATACTAGGACCGCTACTCTTCCTAATTTATGCAAATGACATGTCGTCAGCCTGTGACTGCAACTTGTTCCTGTTTGCGGACGACTCAGCCCTGCTGGTCTCTGACAAGAACAAATTGCAGGTTGAAAAAACCCTCAGCACGGAACTAGGCAAAATCTGCATATGGCTCGCTGATAACAAACTATCATTACACATGGGCAAAACAGAGTCCATTCTCTTCGGTTCAAATAACAAACTCAGCAAGACCAACGGATTCTCAGTTACAGTGGGTGACAATATTGTCACAAGGAAAGACGAAATTACCTACCTGGGTTCCATCCTAGAGGCAAATCTTTCCTGTGACAAAATGGCATCCAATGTAATAAAAAAAGTCAACCAACGAACTAGATTCTTGTACCGGATCTCCTCTCTGGTAAACAAGAATACCCTGAAGACTCTGGCAGGAGCACTCATTCAAGGGTACTATGACTATGCGTGCACCTCATGGTACCAAAGCACCTCAAAGGCGCTTAAAACAAAATTACAAACATCACAAAACAAACTGGTCAGACTACTACTTGACCTGAACCCCAGAACCCACCTCACCCCTGCCCACTTTGCCAACCTAGGATGGCTTAGAGTAGACGACAGAGTACAGCAACTTGCAATGGGCCTGGTCTACAAGATACACTATACGACCGGGGTGCCCATGTACATGTCAAAATACTTCCCAAAGGTCAGTGAATACCACAACCACTACACCAGAGGAAGCTCAACAAATCATGTTAAACCCAGATTCGGCTCAAACAAGGGACTAAACACGTTTCGCAATTATGCCACAACAATGTGGAACGCCCTACCCAAAGCTGTAAAGGAATGTGAATCCCTGCCCACATTCAAAACCGCCCTTAAAGAGCACCTACGGGAGGCTGCAATTCGAAACTGGCCACCGTAAATGCCCAAAACCCCCACCACCTCCTAATAGACAGTCTCCTCCCCACCGCATGTATATATTCCCTCCCCGCCGTATGTATATTTCCCTCCCACCCACCCACCCCCTCCTAATGTACAGTCCCCTCCCCATCATATGTATATACTCTGTCAGGATCTAGGGGTAACAGTACTGTATATTTGAATACCGCCTATGTCACAAATGTATCAGTACTAAATACCTATATGTCCCTATGCCATAAATGTCATGTATGTTGTGTATGTCATAAATGTCTATATGAATTGAAAATGGGGGACCCTGATGGAAACAAGACAAACGTCTTTCTCAGGTCTGCATCCCCTTAACAATTGTATGTATTGAGCCGTACTGTATTGTACCCATTCTGCAATCTGTTAAATAAAGTTTTCATTCATTCATTCATTCATTCATTCATACTGTTACATTTGCACTCTGGTTGAATGCCAAACTTATTTTCATTCTACCGTACTTGTGCTGTATGATGACAATACATTTGAATCGAATCTAAAAAAAAATTATAATAATAAAGGCATGCTTGCTATAATAGTTCATTACCTCACAACACATAGGCTTGAATATATTCATATATATCCATGACGGCAGTGATTGAAGAGGTTACTGGGATGTCTTTACTCACAGGTGCCGTCCAGTCCCAGTCTCTACTCCTCCAGTGGTTCAAATTGTAGCGTTATTGTCGCAGACAGAACAGTCGTCTTGTTTGACCAGAGCTATCAGACCACCTTGCTTCATCTCCACTTTGGTAAGCACCCATATAATGTGTTGTTTATTCTTTTTTGTTTTTGTTTTTAACCTTTATTTAACCAGGCAGGTCTATTGAGAACAAATTCTTATTTACAATGACGGCCTGGCGAGAAGACAAAAGGGCCTCCTTTTTAAAAATAAAATTGGTAGATTTTTTATTTGTTTGTTCTACCGGGCAGTCCGGTAGAGGGAGAGAGGAAGAACGGCAGACAGAGTGGGGGGGAGACATTCGGCAAAGGACGCCGGGTCCGGGAATCGAACCCGGGTCGGCCGCTTCGCAGCCCGATACATGGTGTGCTACTAGAGCGCCCACAAAAAGGGCCTCTTGAAGGGTAACAGGGAAAGGCAGGGGGGGGAATAGAAAAGAAACAAACGATACATACATCACAGAGGTAAGGGAAATAATTAAAACACACAACTAAATAAAATGACAAGGTATGTAATGCATGAAGCAGAACAGTCAAATTACAGTTAAAAGGCTGGGTGACAGTTGCAGGTGTGTGTGTAAACAACTCTACGATAGAGTCCTTACAAGTAGTTGGGGGGATCAATTTGTCCATTTTCAAAGTCTTATGCATCTCGTTCCAACTGCTGCGAGCAGCTAATTGTTCCCTGTAAAGGTCACTTGAATGGCTCCTATTTACCTATATACTGTACCTTATACTATAGCCGACCCATATAACTCTGTATGACAGCATGTACAATGAATTTCCCCAAGGGGATCAATAAAGGAATATCTTATACAGTGTATATAAATGTATATATACCGTGTATATATATATCCATATCTGTCTGAATATACCTGCATACAATCCTTCTATATACCTACTTATACACCTGCATAGCACATATAACTATGTCTGTACATACCTGCAGAAAATTTATCCTTTTACATATCTGTACCTACTATATCTATATCTGTACATATTATCTACTCTATATGCTGCCTGCCAGTATGACTTACTACCATAGTTATATTAATACTACAACTAAGATATGATACGATATTCCTTTATTGATCTACTATACTCGGTAGTACAAATTTATATATTTTATACCCAGTGTAATCACCTGTACTTTATATATTACTATTGCACTTTACTGTTACATTTGCACTCTGGTTGGATGCCAAACTTATTTTCATTGTACTGTACTTGTGCTGTATGATGGCAATACACTTTAATCTGATCTAGTCCTGCATCCTAAGTAAGGCACAGAGGAAGCATGTTCTGGGTAATTGTTTGTGTGGCTTTCGGGTGGTATTGTTTTAGTTTTTTTGCCTAGTCTCAGCAAGTGTAACATCATTTGATTGCTTGATTTTTTTTCCAGATACTGATGTGGACGCTGTGGATGTCTGTCTGGAGAGCCAGTTTTTGGTAGTCTGTGAAAGGAATGGAAATATTCATCTGATCTATGTTCCGCAGAAGAGGATCCTTTTCACCAGGGTATGTAATGTGGTCAACCTAAAATAAGATAATGGGGAAATTCAGGCATCATAGCAGCATGGGGGAGGTGAGGTACAGGTATGGGCAGGGTAATAGTAGAAGACATAAATATAGGCAATAAAATTATGGTACGGTAGAAAAGTTTAAATAAGCAGTGTAGACAATATAATTAACTGAATATAAGCATAATGAGCAAGTAGGCATTGTAAACAAAGGTGCAGATGATGGTCTCTATGCCCTATCAGCCTCTAGACCAGGGGTCGGCAATAGGCGGCCCGCGGGCCGACATTGGCCCGCCAGCAATAATTTCTGGCCCGTCAGTTTATTTTGAGAATATGGTATTTATTTTACGCACGGGAAATATTCACTTGTGACGCCAGAGTGTCTTTGTGAAGCTATATCTATGTCTGTCACTATAGCCAATTGAAATGCTAGAAATGGTCACATGGACTGGGAGCACCAATGGAATAGTCCCACCGGGCCGCGTGTATATTTTCCCTAACGCACTTTCACTTCCGCGTTCGGGATGCGAGCGATTAACGTTAGCAAAAATGTGTGCAAAAACAAAACAAACGTCTTTTGGATAGCTTCTTTGCAACAGGGTAATACCAACTGAGGAGCCAGAAGAGGAGCATACGACCTCCAAGACACATAAAGCTTCTTTTAATAAACAAGAGTCATACTTAAAATACGGGTTTATCGCAACAGGTCGGTGATTCTTGCGTGCCGAGGTCCTCTCTGCATAATATGTGGCGACAAGATGGCAAACGAGGCAATGAATGATGACAACTGTGTTCAAGTTGGCAGATAAAGTAGCTGCATGCAACGCCAATCTGGAATTGGAGGGCGGCGAGTGGATATTTGACATGTTTCAAACATTAGCAGGGATTTTGGAGGACTGAAACAAGCCCAGGGCAGTTATGGTGAGTCGTGTTTTCATGCATTCTGATCTGCTGTTCATCACTCGCCGCGGTGATCTGCAACAGCTGATCTGCTGTTCATGAATGACTGAATGAATGAAAACTTTATTAACAGATTGCAGAATGGGTACAATACAGTATACGGCTCAATACACACAATTGTTAAGGGGATGCAGACCAGAGAAAGACGTTTGTCTGGTTTACATCAGGGTCCCCCATTTGCGAGTGCATCATGCTCGCTTATGCCTGTATTTTTTACTGTTGTGAAGCACTTTGAACTGCAACCTCTGTATGAAAAGTGCTATATAAATAAAGTTATTATTATTATTATTATTATTATTATTATTATTATTATTATTATTATTATTATTATTATTATTATTATTATGTGTATGCACCGGCCGCGGTGCTGCATTTTTCACTATCATTATATTAAATTAGACATTGTTTTTGGTCCTGGCCCGCCATTCAATTGCTTGGGGAAAGACCTAATTGCCGACCCCTGCTCTAGACCCTCATCTCTTGCTAAAATAGTCTGTGTTAAAGCTTTCCCAAGAAAATATGTAATATATAAAAATCCCTGCGGGATTTCATTGGGATATCTAATCCTAGTGGGACCACTGTGGGACTCTGTTTCGGGGAAAATAGCAGTAGTCAACGAATTGTGCCACGATGTTGTTTGTAAATTGTTGTCAGCTAGTGAAACCGGTTTTATCTGACATGCCCCGAGTGGGAGTTGAACCCCGGTCTCCCGCGCCGCGGGCGACATCGCAGACCACTATACCAAGAGGTGAATTCACTTCTTGTTAATGAGTGGATTCCTCTGGGGAGTGAGTTTACTTGCAGTACCGCTTAATGTCCACAGCCACTTCACTATACACAGTCCATCGTGACTGTGGATAGACACGCGGTACCTCCGTTACACTAGCTAACATTACGTTATAGCATAAAAAGCTATCTGTAATGTTATCTAACATTAGCAGCTGACTTGCTTGTCAATCAACTTTCTTCACTTGCAAAATGATCTTTTAAGCTGACAAATGTCATGTGTGTAATTCGTGGCACAACTTGAACGGGATAAAAAAATATATATATATTTGTCTCCATTGACTACCGTACTTTCTTTCCGAAATAGGGTCGCATGGTGGTTAGTGGAAGGGGAGGGACCTCACCTCTATGGCAGGCGATGGCCTAGAATAATAAGAGGATCTGTCTGTGTTGTCATGGAAACGTTTCAAAATGTCTTCCTAACTGGGAGACAAATCACACTGTAAGAAGTAGCATTGTGTCTTTGTGCTGAATAATTTTTGCGAGAATGTTGGGGCTGTGAGCTCATCCTCTTATAGCATGGTGACGACAGAATCATGAGATATTCCAATGTGCCTTACATTAAAGCCCAGATTATCACTCCAAATGTAAACAAAATGTAGCCCCCCACCACCATCATCCGAAAACGGTGTAGGCATTTATTTATTTTAATAATAAAGGTTTTACACCCCTTGGTCGGTTAGTTTGCGGACAGGTTTTTTCACAAAATGTAGTTTGAACTAATACAAAGTTAAATTCAGGTTTTTTGTAATCAGAATTCTCTATTACAACGTGTCTCTCCCCACTACCCTCTGGCAGCCACAAGCCTTTTCTTAATCGTAAGCAATCCCCAAACTACCAACTCTTGAGTGGTTTGTTATAAGGTGAGAATGTAGTTTGACCAAAGACAGGAAAACAATATTTAAAAAAGAAAATGTTATTGAAGGCATAGTTTTGTTTTTGGAATCCTAGCTCTATTTCTTACTTACCAATGACGGTGTTTATCAAAAGACTCCTTTCTCGGCACAATCCATGCCGCTCCTCACACTAGCTCCGGATAGTTAGCCACGATCCAATGCAAAGTCAATGGGGTCAAGCTGTCCTGTTTGTACTGTATGAGCTTGTCATGTACAAAGGTCTGATGACCATATAAAATATACCTGGAGCGGGCTGTACATGAAACCAGCCCGTCCAGTGAGTGCTTTAACACTATAGGGACCGTCCACGTAGGGCTGGGCGAGATAACGATAAATATCGCGATATATTTTAATAATCTGATCCTGATAATCCTGATGAATTGAAAATGGGGGACCCTGATGTAAACAAGACGAAAGTCTTTCTCTGGTCTGCATCCCCTTAACAATTGTGTGTATTGAGCTGTACTGTATTGTACCCATTCTGCAATCTGTTAATAAAGTTTTCAATCAATCAATCAATCGATATCGAATATCGAAAAAAAAAAAATCGACAGTGGACAGACTTGTCTTTCTTGCCTGCAACTTAAAGTAATGGCTTTGCTTGTCCAAATGACAATACTGACCAAATTGAGATTTATTTTTCTCTTGTCCATTTATTTTGTTTGCTTTCTAATTTAAAATACAGTTTGAAACCGTCTGTACACGGTAGGCTATGTGTGCTAGCAGAGCTAGACTCCAGTCACGAGTCACGGTGCACATGTGCGGTGGTTTGTCCACCAAAAAAGCGCCAAAAGATAGAAAATAAACTAGCAGAGCCAGAACTGTTCAACTCCCCTGGAGCCACAGCCAGCAGAGAAGCCGGTTTACTTTCGCTTTTAAACCAGCTGCAGCCTGAGAACTGGAGTGTGAGGGGATGTAACACTAAAGATGGCGGCAACGACAAAAAATTGCTGCAATCTGTTGTTTAAAATATATATATATATATTTTTTTTTACTTATAACAATTTCGATAATTATCTATCGAGAAATATGATAACATTATCATATCGTTATCGCGATATGATTTTTTGCCATATCGCCCAGCCCTACGTCCACGAGTTAACTCGTGATTCGATTCCATGCGTTGTGGACCAGAGCCACGAGTTAACTCGTGGCGAGTTGTTATTGTTTTATTCCATATTTATAACGCTATTAACACTTTCTATGCCACTCATGAGTTTTCTCGGAATTATTAATATCTCGTTGAAAGCCACTCATGAGATTTCTCAGATTTTTTATTTTTTTTAGTGATCTGAAATCATATTGCATCACGCGAGCCTACCCTAGTCTACCCGAGAGCCGCCGGCGATCAGATGTGGAAAAAAGCGCCCCCTATCGTCTCCCAGATGACATAAGGGATTTTGGAATGGACTCAATGAAAATGGATGAGGAAAAAAATCCTGTACTCCACATTTTCCAGTCCACTGATGCAGCCAGGGTTACCACAGTTCATTATGGATCCTCTGAGCGCCGCGGATCATGAAAATCTACTGTATGCACGTTAGATCTATACACTTATCGATTTCTTCGAATGGTGATCAGGAATTGGAATATACCAGTTGGATACCATCTGATGTCAGGTAAGGAATCTATGTTATCAGACTCATTTTGATGAAGATATAAGCTGTTTTGTGAAATCGGTTTTACTGAAAAAACCATGAGGAAATGAACAAGGCTATTATCAGCGCGCGGCTCGAATGGGCGTGCGTGTACGTATAATATTGATCATCTAGCATTTATTTGAAAACTATTCATAAATAGGCAGACAAATATCAACGTTCTGGAATATTCCAGTAAAAGACGATTACCCGGTATCATAGAATGGCCCAGAATGGGCTGTTCTTTACCTCAAAACGGGTGCTTTTCAAAATGCTCTCAAACGGAAATGAAGCGATAAAAAACCAATCTGCCTTGACAGCACTGACTGGAAAAGGATTATTTGATAAGCGACGGGCAGATTAGACACATAGCCATAATTTAAAACATAGATTAGGCGATATTAAGGTTAACATTAAAGTGGATGGTGGCATTCAAGCGCTAACTCTGGCGCCACCTGGTGGCACTGAAAGTGTTAACGTCCGCGATCGAGATGCATGACCTACCCACATATTTGATTTTTTTGAAACATGCAATACCGGCCGGATCCGCTTAGGGGCGCCATCGCTCCACTGCAGTATCATTGAGGGCATTTGAAAAAAAAAATCTTTTCACTGTATGTGGGCGTTTCATATGAGCCTCGGTTCCAAACGAACACCCTCCATCTTTGATCACGTTACCGATCGCATATATCTCAGCCTGGAATAATGGGATTTATGATTAGCCAATGGACATATCGATCTACCAGATTCAGATGACTAATGACGAAATGCTGCCGGCGATCACATGGCCTGACGGTAGGATACTATTCCCCCAAATTACAGCTGGATTGGACATTGTTTTAAAACCTAACGTGATCGATCACTGACATTGGCTACCTGAACGCACACTGTATTGCTAATCAATAATACTAATCGGCATTCCCCGCCGCCCCCATTTCATCCATAGATGCTCTGTAATAGTCCGGATGCTACGCAGTTTGTTTTATTTCATTCGTATATATACAGCAGAAATGGCGTTTGATATAACGCGCCAACGTTTAGCCTATTATCTAGTTTCCTGGAAAAAAGACGAGACGAAAAGCGCGATAAACCTTATATTCACGACGCTATAAAATGACAACCAACCGATGGATTTTTATTTTCTTTAAGCCATTATGAAGGCACGGTTTATGCACTCAAGTGACAATGAGAATGGACAGATAGCAATACTATAAATTATATATATAGCTCTTAGAAAGTACATAGTTTGTAAACAAACCTCTGTCCTCTGAGGCATAAATCGCCGCAAGACTGTGGTCGCCAAAGTGTTAAGCACAGGTCCCGGTAGCCTGAATACTTTCGACAACAAATGTTTGTTTTCCGCGTCTCTGATTGGCCAGGTCATTTCTGGTCATGTGACATGTACGCCCAATCGTGGGACCGCAAGTGTCTACACTGGTTAAGCTTAGGCACTCTTTCAAAGTTGGTTAAGGTTAGAGTTTGTCTTAGAGCATGGCGATAGAACGCCAGGTAGTTTGCAGGCTGTTAGACCCGGAAATGGGCGCAGAACTTGCTGTCCCACGATTGGCGCACATGTCACATGACCTGGCCAATCAGAGCGCAAAACTCTCACGCGGAAACAAACATTTGTTGACGAAAGTATTCACGCGTCCCGGTAGGCAAGTAAACAAACAAATGCGTTTTCCAAAAGTAAATGATATTTATTATAATGCAAGAGGGGAATGAAACTCAACAAATAGAAAAACAGGGAAAAGGGTAAGGGGAGAACAAACAAGGTAAGTATTAATAAAGTAAACTAAATCAGCGTCCACAGACACTAACCAACTAGCCAGAGGTTGGTACTGGGAACCACCCAGCAAACGTAGCAAAAGTACAAGTCCACACAAAGTGGCAAGGGCATACAGTTTACTAACATATATATATATATATATATATATATATATATATATATATATATATATATATATATATATATAGTTCCACTTAAATGGAACAGTGGCACATGGCAGTTGAGTATCACTCCACACTCAGTGGAAATAGGCACAGAGGCCAACAAGAGAATACTCACTCAAGTAGGGAAGTGGCACAGAGGCCAACAATATATATATATAAATATATGGTAAATAAGCACAGTATCGTTCCACAACAATGGCAACCCCACTCCACTCTGGTCACTGGCAAATGACAGAATGAGGTGCCAGGATGTGTGTGTCCTGTCAGCCTGATTGCTTTTACCAACGCATTCGTGTTTCCGTGTCTCTGATTGGCCAGGTCATGTGACATGTACGCCCAATCGTGGGACCGCAAGTTTCTACACTGGTTAAGCTTAGGCGCTCTTTCGAAGTTGGTTAAGGTTAGAGTTTGTCTTAGAGCATGGCGATAGAACGCCTGCCCTGATTCCAAACTCTAACCTTAACCAACTGCGAAAGAGTCGCCTAAGCTTAACCAGTGATAAACTAGGCGTTAGGTAGTTTGCAGGCTGTTCGACCCGGAAATAGGCGCAGAACTTGCCGTCCCACGATTGGCGCACATGTCACATGACCTGGCCAATCTGAGCGCAAAACGGGAACCCGGAAACACGAACGCGTTGGTAAAAGCATAGACGCCCTGTTAGGCTTTATCCACCCGCCCCTCGAGGCTGCTGCCGTCAGCTGCCACCCATCATGCAATCAGCACTCTTCAGTGTAGGGACGGGCGGCACCTGACAAAGAAAGGAAGGAACAGGCATTAATACCATGACACGCACCACATACAATTAACACATATTACATATACTAACCTGATGTTTACATGGTGTTACAAATATGGCAATAATGATAATGAACAACCCATGTACGTGACAGAGCTTGACTGAAGCTCATTGAAATTTACTCCACAGTGCACACAAAGTAGATTTCAGTCCACTTCAGTCAGCTTGTACAGAAAGGAGCTTGGCCCCATTGACTTTGCATTGGTTACTTTATTGCTAGCCGGTGCTACCTACTGAAAATGTTAGTAGCACCAGCACAACATTTAGCAGGATTACTTGGCAAAACGCAGTCACATTTCATTCCATATAAGTATTCAGCCCCTC
Source organism: Notolepis coatsorum (assembly GCF_963971535.1). Taxonomy (NCBI): domain Eukaryota; kingdom Metazoa; phylum Chordata; class Actinopteri; order Aulopiformes; family Paralepididae; genus Notolepis; species Notolepis coatsorum. The sequence goes on along the minus strand of NC_140174.1, from coordinate 89,953,130 downwards.
CCTAGTGTACTGACGGTGCTCTCTCAGTCAGTCAATAGAAAGACATTAGCAGTGTTACGGTACGTCAATAGGACGCCATGATATTCCATTTGAAATGTTCTCAGTGTGCACTTTTGCGACGGTCCTTTAGCATCCAGAAGTCTGTTTATAGTGCTGTGCCGACGCAAGAGATTTTACTATTTGACTAACTATTTTATTGCATTGCACTATTTGACTCCGTCTATTCTATTTTACTCTTTTTATTACTGTCTATTTTAAAACTGCCATGGAATTAAACCGTAAACAAAGAGGCCTATTGGGATGTTAGATCCTAATGTGAAAAACTGTGATGTGTGATTTGGTGCTCTATGCCTTACCTTGACCTTGTCTATTTTGCTGCTATACCTATTTTATGCTCGTTTCATATGTAAAGCACTTTGAGCTGCAATTCTTGTATAAAAGGTGCTATACAAATAAAGTTATTATTATTATTATTATTATTATTATTATTAAATCTGTCCCTGTTCCTGCTTCGTAGTGTTACTGTGCTTTACGAGTGCTTCATGGTCACTTTGTGGTCTTGTGGTAACTGTTTGGCCATACTGAGAACAGCCGATTCAATACAATACATTCCTGTATTTGCAATATCTCAGCCATTGAGTCACGACTAGCCATTCCTGTGGGAAGAAGTCTACTGGACCACTGTCTGAAGGGCACCAGCCAGAATGCTTGGGACAACTCTGTTTGTGTTCAACAGACGGGCATTAGAGCTGCACTATTTATGATTATACAACGGCATGCAAATTTCTCGATTCTGATTGGCTGAAAGTCAATTTACACGTATGTATCTGTCACAATTCCACGCTCTTGGTCCCAGGACCCGCCCACAACCGAATCACTATCACTCCGCCGTTCGACTTTGTAGAGGGAGCGGAGAGGGGAGGAGAGGAGAGGGGACAATAATCTTTACAAATGGATATGTTGATAGTGTCATAACGACTAAATATAAACAGATTCTGTCACGGCGAATGTCTTAGTCTCTTACACAATGTTGGATTGTGTAATCTATGGGTCATGAGTCATTGTAGAACAAAAGAAAAATCACGGATTGATTGATTGATTATTTGCAATTATTTTATTTTAAATTTCTTCTTCCTTGCTCACTCTCACACTGTCTGGCACACCCCCCCACACACACACAACGGCGGAGGAGAGTCAGACTGAGAGACATAGAAGCAGCTGCGCTGTTTTAAGTGAGCATGGCCTATTGAATTGATTGATTGATTATTTTATTACTGTACGCCTGGTTTCCAACTGGTTAAGTTTAGGCCCTCTAAAGTAGGTTTAAAAAAATGGGGCGAAAACGTTTTAATTTGTTTGACCTACTTTCTATAGAAGCATCTAAGAATGAAGTTCTATAGAAAGTTAACAATTGTGTGTATTGAGCCGTACTGTATTGTACCCATTCTGCATCTGGTAATAAAATGTTCAATCAATCATTCCAATAACACACAGTTGGATGTGTTAGTTTGTTGGATGAGAACCGTTGGATGCACTTCCGAGCTGCTTCCACATGGAGGCAACTTGTCTTTTTTGTTGTTGTGGGAACTACTTTTTCTGGCGGATGGTTTTTTCAATAAATCTTCGATTAATGTGTGTTTATTGTATAGCAATAAGGTTGGATGAATGTGGCAGTTGTATAAAAGCATTACACCACTTGCAGTCGTGATTTGTGAAAAATAAACCATGCCTAGGGGGGTCTAACGACCACCCCTAGGCATGGTTTATTGTTCACAAACCACTCCTGCGCGTGATGTAATGCTTAAATGTATTCAGAGTGAATGATGATGTTAATGTGTGCAGGCTGTGGTGTCAGAAACGTCCAAAGGAAATGAGAAAACCTATCGTCATCTCATCATAGAGGAGGATAAAGCCTCATTGGGTAAGCCCTGACGTGAGAAATATATTCTTATTATCATGAGAGAATGGCTGTAAACTGTAACGGGAAGGTAAATAAATCTATTGGACTTAGTGAGGAAAAACTACTTTGTGACCGAATTCTCACAGATTTCTTTCTCTTGGCAGGGATGTATCATGTGTTCCTTCTCATAAAAGATGGCTTCTTCCACATCAGAAACCTATCTTTGGTGAAAATTCAGACAGGTATTATCTATGATGTTAAAAATGACTGCGTATTGGAGCTGGCATTTGGCTCGTGGCTGGTGTTTGATTATACTCTATTACACATCTTTGTCAATTCCCTGCGGTGGTTGGAGCTGCTCTCTTATTCAACATTCTTCTGTCTTTGAATTTTCATAGCCATTGACAAAATGGACATGGGGGCCTTGAAAGAGGTAATTGAAGACGATCCTCTTTTAAATTGACAATTCTCTTTCTCTATTTCTATTATTTTTATTATCGTTTTTATAATTGTATTTTAAATTTTTTAATGTCTTATTTTTCTGTTATTCACATTTTCTTTTGATTGTTTACTGTCTAATTTTGCTATTATTTATTAAAAAAAATATTATCCTTTTGTTTAGTTTTTTGTGTAAAGCACTTTGAGCTGCAGTGCAATCTGTATGAATGTTGCTATATAAGTAAAGTTATTATTATTATTATTAAAGCAACAACATTTTTAAGATTAAGAATAGAGGCGGCTAAGTGGCGCAGTGGCCACTTAGGCGCTCGCCACTAACGCAGGAGATGCTGGGTTCGAGCCCAGCTCTCTGCGTTACTTCCGGCTTGGCTGGTCGTTCATACTAATACAATTGGCAGTATTAGGGGGTGGGAAAGCTGGTGGGTGGGGATCGGACGTTGTGGACAGCGACTCCTACAGGTCGGTTGGTGCGCCTGTACAGCAGAATCAGGAAGCAACGGGGGCAGCGTGAGCCTCACCACAGAGATCTCGCTGTACAGGTGAAAAGATGCGACAGCTGCCTCCTTGTGTACCGGAGGGGACACGTGATGCAAGGCTTGGTCCACATTGCAGCCGACCAGTGGGAGGCATGGTCTAACAACGTTCGAGACGGGGGAGGGTAGAATTGAATAATACGAAATTAAGATGGGATAAAAAAAATTAAAATGGGGAGGAAAAAGTGGATAAAAAAAAAAGATTAAGAATAGAAACCTACCGTAATCACTGTCTGCATCCCTCCAGCTCCAGGGTCTCATCCAGACGGAGCTCTGCTCCACTCAGGACCTCCATGAGGAGGGCTGCAGCACCGCAGCGGCATACAGTCTGAACGATGAGATCCACCTCTTAATTGGGGTAAGTATCCTCTACGGAGGCAAGTCTCTGCCTGGCCACAGCGACTGGTAGTGGTAACTTACATTGGCTCTTGACTTGTTTAAAGAATAAAGAAATAAAGCTTATTTGGGCCAAAAAAAGCAGCAATTACTTTTTGTTCGAAGGGGGGGTGCCCATGTTGACTGTTGTAATTTCTACACCGTTCACCTGATTCTGGTGTAAATACCCTCAAATTAAAGCTGAAAGTCTGCACATCTTGATTGTTCTATTTCAAATCCATTGTGGTGGTGTGCAGAGACATTGTGGTGGTGTGCAGAGACATTGTGGTGGTGTGCAGAGACATTGTGGTGGTGTACAGAGACATTGTGGTGGTGTGCACTGCAGAGACATTGTGGTGGTGTGCAGAGACATTGTGGTGGTGTGCAGAGACAGTGGTGTGCAGAGACATTGTGGTGGTGTGCAGAGACATTGTGCTGGTGTACAGAGACATTGTGGTGGTGTGCACTGCAGAGACATTGTGGTGGTGTGCAGCGTCAAAATGGTGTCAATGTCCAAATATTTATGGACCTCACTGTAGGTTAGTCCTATAGGCTTGGACAGTTCAACTAGCGTTTGTTAACATGAACAGGAGAGCAGAGACTAGTTAGTCTGTCGTGCCGGCAACTTGACACTATGTGATCCTGCTACATTGACAATGAATTGGAGACCACTTGATTTCTGTTTGGCCCAAATAAGCTGTGTGATACAATAAGAGCAACAAGCCACAGAATGTACCTAAACCTACCACAAAATGTTATTCCACAAATGACTGAAATGAAGCCTATAGCACAGGGGTGGCCAACCAGTCAGTCAGAGACTAAGAGCCACAAAAATGACTGTGGTACCACAAAGAGCCACACCATATACCAGCGTTTCTCAACCTTTTTTTTCAGTCACGGCACCCTTCATGTGTTTATAGGTCTCACCCTCTGGCCTCTGAAGTTGCTAATGTCTTTTTTATTTGGGCCTCACAGGGTTAAAAGTACAATTAAAAAAAAAAAAAAAAAAAAAAAAAAAAAAAAAAAAAAAAAAAAAAAAGTTCATTTAAAAAAATGTTAAGCACATGTATAGTCAATTGGTCCTGTTGTTCAGCCTCACAATGCTATTTGATAGTAAATGTTTTATATGTCCCACCCTCTGGCCTCTGAAGTTGCTAATGTCTTTTTAATTTGCGCCTCACAGGGTTAACCTCTAAGCCCGAGATATACAGTAAAAGTGTATTTTCAGCATTACGTTTGTTTACCAATTATTTTAACTGTTATTAGTGAAATATAAGATTATAGAAATCTCAGGGCATTGAGTCGGAAACCGGCGCATATTGACAGGAGGAAGTGGCACAGCCAAAAGTGAGTGTAGTCTTTTGAAGGAAGAGACTCAGGGCTTTCGAATTTAGAAAAACGACCCTACCCAGCTCACACCAGCCCCTGTCAATCATCTGACTTCTGGATTTACTTTTTTATTTCTCTTTATTTTTTGGGATTATCGCCCACGAACCTGAACGTTATTGCCATAAAACAGAACACAGTTAGTTTATCTACCTTTCTGTGAACGTCTTGCAAAAAACGGTGTTGCAATACGATGAAAATTGTGGTGAAATTTACATTATAAAAAAGATGGCAGAATTCAGTACTGTATCTACAAAACCTTCTGTTTAATCATCTTCCCTTTATTCATTTGCTTAGATTTTTCAGGTCTGGTCAATTTTAGCATGGTGTTATTCACAGTCAACGATAATTTTTTTTTAAATAGAATTTATATTCTTGTTTGGTTCATTATAATTTACTCAAGCCTAGTAACAGACACACTATTTCTGACACTGATCCATATATGTCCCTAGATTCAGATACCAAGAACATGCAAATGGACCATTTACGTCCTTATGGAATGAGTGACATAAAAAAAAAAAAAGTAAAAAAAAAAAAAAAAAAAATTTTAATGGGTGGAAGAGCCGCACATTGATGGGCAAAGAGCCGCATGCGGCTCGCGAGCCGCGGGTTGGCCACCCCTGCTATAGCAGAACTAAATTGAACTTCATGGATTGTGTTCCGGTATATTCGTGACTCCATGTTGAGACTGCCCATTGTTTTCAAAGAAAACAATGCCATTGCCAGCAAAAAAACAAAGTTTAGCTCACTTTCATAATACGCTTGAGAGTTATTGTAAATAAAATGCTGTTGCAATGGTTAATTACTATTACTGCACGTGGATAATAAAAGCAATGTGGATTGCTTTTAAACCGTAAAGTTAAAGTTTTTCTCTCGCAATGTTGCTCCAATCTTTTTTCCAGGGGGGTAAAGAGAACATTCTAACCCACTGGATAATGGACTCCAGGCAGGCCAGCATGTGCCTCTCTCAGTCTCTGGACTCTGGCTCCATCCCAGGTGAGCGCTTGCTTCCTATATCTAATTGTATTCGGCAATCAGAACTTTTTGATTAGTGATTAGATTAGATTAAAATGTATTGTCATTATACAGCACAAGTACTGTACAATGAAAAGACATTTGTCATCCAACCAGAGTGCAAATGTAACAGTAAAGTGCAGCATGAATTAATGAATGAATGAAAACTTTATTTAACAGTGATATACAATGTACAGGTGATTAATCTGGGTATAAAATATATAAATTAGTACTACTGAGTGTAGTGCTAATCGGATGTATGTACAGATTTGTAGTATTAATATGTACAGTGTATGTTTGAGATGGTCCATTTCCATTTGATTGCGATTCATAGAACTACATTTCGACTGTTATAAAAATTGTATCGTATTATTGTAGCATCGGGTATTCACAATGTGGTATTTACAACTACTGTAGTCAGGACAGCCTAAACCTGCCCAATTTTCCGCCGTCGACTAAAAACACACTTCTTCAATCAATATCTGAAATGAAGAAGGGGGGGGGGGAAATACTAACTTTCGTACTGTCTTTTACTAGTATCGTCACTGGCGGAAGAAAACCTCGTAACTCTATTAAAAAAAAAACTCAGTAGATCATCCTCCATATGCGTTTGTGGTTTTACAAAGTTTAAACAATGGGAAAGCATTAAACCGATAATCTGTCTAAACCTCGTAACTCTATTCGCCCTTAAATCTGTGTTCGTTTTTTTCATCTCCTGAAAAGTTGGGTTTTTGGAGTTACAAGGTTTTCTTCCGCCAGCGACGGTATGCATTCTGCTACTAAGGAATCCACCTTGCCTATATTACTACCTACTATGCTAATTATGTCTACACTACTATCATATGCACTCAAGACTGTAGCACTCAAGGTCAACACTGTTTTGACGAACAGTGTAACTTATCCTTAGCTGCCAGAGTTGTACCCTTCCTGCTGACTTGTTGTACAGAACTTGTAAGTCGTTTTGGATAAAAGCATCCGCTAAATGTAAATTTAAAACAAAATGTGTTCTTTATTGCCCACTATCGCCAGTGCAATGATATTTCTCTCACCTCTCAGGTGTAAAAAAGATCCTGGTGGTGGAAGATCTGTTGTATATTCAAGACACCGAGGTGAGTGTTAAAAGTTTGCTATTAATTCCTTGACGGGTCAGTGTATGTTGTTAAATGTTTATTTTGCATTTATTATTATAATATTCTTTAAACATATTAAATGTTTTGGTCTCAGGATGTTCTGAGTCTTTGGGATCTAGATTTGCTCGTCATGATCTGCTGCTGGCCTGATCTCTCCATCCATGACTTCCTACTGGCCACAGAATGTGGCTCCGTTTCCAGCGCAGCGTACGTATTACAATCTTATGCAATATATAGACACTCTAGATAAACGTGTTATATCGAGGTTCAATTACTGCTTTTTGAATGTAACTCATCTCTTCTGCTTTTTGCAGACAAGAAAAGGGCAGCGTGAAGATCATCACTCTGAACGGTGTGCGAGAGGAAGACCAGGTAGCTCTTCTCACGTCCTTGTCTTCCTCCGTGGCTAGGGGACAATCTTTACTCAAATCAACGTTTAAATAGAAACTGCCATTCGTTCACTCTCATTGCTCATTCGCGATTTGTTTCTTAACACTTTGAGTGCCACGCCGGTTTTTCCTTTTTACCCCCTTGATGCCACCATCCACTTCAATGTTAACGTTAATATCGCCTAATCTATGTTTTAAATTATGGCTATGTGTCTAATCTGCCCGTCGCTTATCAAAGACTATTTTCCAGTCAGTGCTGTCAAGGCAGATTGGTTTTTTATCGCGTCATTTCCGTTTCAGAGCATTTAGAAAAGCACCCGTTTTGAGATAAAAAACTGTTCATTCTGGACCATTCTATGAAAATCGTCTTTTACTGGAATATTCCACAACGTTGATATTCGTCGGCCTATTTATGAATCGTTTTCAAATAAACGCTAGATGATCAATATTATACGTGCACACAAGCACATTTGGGCCGCGCACGGATAATCGCCGCATTGATTTCCTCTTGGACTTTTACAGTGAAACCGAAAGAGCCCATTTCACAAAACAGCTTATAACTTCATCAAAATTAGTCTGATTATCCTAACACTGATAACATAGATTCCTTACCTGACATCAGATGGTATCCAACTGGTATATTCCAATTCTTGATCACCATTCGGAAAAATCGATAAGTGTATAGATCCAACGCGATACAGTAGAACTCCATGATCCGCGGGGCTCAGAGGCTCCAGAATGAACTGTGGTAACCCCGGCTGGATCAGTGGACTGGAAAATGTGGAGTACCGGATTTTTTTCTCCATCCATTTTCATTGAGTCCATTCCAAAATCCCTTATGTCATCTGGGAGACGATAGGGGGCGTTTTTTTCCACATATGATCGCCGGCGGTGCTCGTGTATACTCGGGTAGGCTCGCGTGATGCAATATGATTTCAGATCGCTAAAAAAAAAAAAATAATCCGAGAAATCTCGTGAGTGGCTTTCAACCACATATTAATAAACCCGAGATATCTCGTGTGTGGTATTAACGAGTTGGACATTGTGTATTTAGAGCTTTCGACAGCTCGCATGCCTGGAGCGAAGGAGGCAACAATTGCAATGCGGAATGGTCTGGCAGTGCAGTTGAAATCCATTATAGATTGAAATGGGGATGGTGGGGTGCGGCTGAGTGGCGCAGTGGGCAAGGCGCTACTAACCACTAACGCAGGAGGTGCTGGTATTGAGCCCAGCTCTCGGCGTTGCTACCGGCTGGCTGGTCGTTCATACTAACACAATTGGCAAGTGTTAGAGGGTGGGAAAGCCGGTGGGTGGGGATTGGACGTTGTGGACAGCGACTCCTACAGGTCGGTTGGTGCGCCTGTACAGCAGAATCGGGAAGTATCGGGGGCAGTGTGAGCCTCCCACGTGTTACTCCTCGCCACTGAGAGATCGCGCTGTTCAGGTGAAAAGATGCAACAGCTGCCTCCTCGTGTACCGGAGGGGACACGTGATGCAAGGCTTGGTCCTCACTGCAGCCGACCAGTGGGAGGCATAGTCTAGCAACGTTTGAGACAGGGGAGGGAAGAATTGGCGAGGCGAAATTGGGATGGGAGAAAAATCTAAAATAAGGAGGAAAAAGTGGATAAAAAGTGGTGGTTCGGGGGGGGGGGGGGGGTCTTTTTTTGTGTGTGTCTTAGTCAGTGGTGGGAATAACGGCGCTATAAGTAACGGCGTTAGTTTTTTCAGTAACGAGTACTCTTCCAATCTCAATAACACCGTTACCGTTACTGCAAATAAATGCGGCGCGTTACTATGAATGAACCTGTTTCTTTCATCAGACAGATATCTGCGCTGAGAGGCAATATGTTCTTCCTTGTTTAGTGGGCAAATTTTGATGCAGCCTTTCATCAGAATTCAGTGCTAAGAACCACAAAAATAAATGGAATGAAATCATATCAAGCTGCAAGCAGAATTATTGTTAAATCTATGTCACAACGAGAAAAAGCAACAAAGTCCTCACTCAGTTCAGTGGCATGGGTGTTGGCTAAACACAAGAAGCCATTCTCTGATGCATAAATAATAAAATAATGTATGACTGAAGTGATGGATACCATGTTTGAAGGCAAACAAAAGCAAATCCTCCTCAGATAGCACAGCAACCAGAATAACTGAAATTGATTGATTGATTGAAAACTTTATTAACAGATTGCAGAATGGGTACAATACAGTACAGCTCAATACACACAATTGTTAAGGGGATGCAGACCAGAGAAAGACTTTCGTCTTGTTTACATCAGGGTCCCCCATTTTCAATTCATCAGGACATATATGACATACATGACATACAGATAGTCAGTACTGCTACATCTATACATTTATGACATACCAGATTTGCAAATACAGTACTGTTTGTGATACAGAAGGAGTCAAGAAAAGGGAGTATATACATTTGACGTAGAAACTGTACATTGGAGGAGGTTGGGTGGGGGGGGTTGGGTACATTGGGATATTGACAACCATACTGGGTAATTTACATTGGAGGTGGTTGGGGGGGGGGCGGCACACTGTATAAACAAGCAAAACTGTACATTGAGGGGGGGGGAGGAGACACTGTACAAACAAACACAATTGTACATTGGACTATTGACAACCATACTAGGTAAATGACTGTACATTGGAGGGGGTTGGGTTAGGATATTTACAGGGGCCAGTGTTGAATTGCAGTCTCCCGTAGGTGTCCCTTGAGAGAGGTTTTGAAAGTGGGTAGTGATCCACATTCCTTTACAGCTTTGGGTAGGGCGTTCCACATTGATGTGGCATAATTGCGAAATGTGTTTAGTCCCTTATTTGAGCCGAATCTGGGTTTAACATGATTTGTGGAGCTCCCTCTGGTGTTGTGATCGTGGTATTCACTGACCTTTGGGAAGTATTTTGACATGTACATGGGTACCTTGGTCGTGTAGTGTATCTTGTAGACCAGGCCCATTGCAAGTTGCTGTACTCTGTCGTCTACTCTAAGCCATCCTAGGTTGTCAAAGTGGGCAGGGGTGAGGTGGGTTCTAGGAGTAAGGTGAAGCAGTAGTCTGACCAGTTTGTTTTGAGATGTTTGTAATTTTGTTTTTAGCGCCTTTGAGGTGCTTTGGTACCATGAGGTGCAAGCATAGTCGTAGTACCCCTGAATGAGTGCTCCTGCCAGAGTCTTCAGGGTATTCTTGTTTACCAGAGAGGAGATCCGGTACAAGAATCGAGTTCGTTGGTTGACTTTTTTTATTACATTGGATGCCATTTTGTCACAGGAGAGATTAGCCTCTAGGATGGAACCCAGGTAGGTAATTTCATCTTTCCTTGTGACAATATTGTCACCCACTGTAACTGAGAAGCCGTCGGTCTTGCTGAGTTTGTTATTTGAACCGAAGAGAATGGACTCTGTTTTGCCCATGTGTAAATGATAGTTTGTTATCAGCGAGCCATATGCAGATTCTGCCTAGTTCCGAGCTGAGGGTTTTTTCAACCTGTAACTTGTTCTTGTCAGAGACCAGCAGGGCTGAGTCGTCCGCAAACAGGAACAAGTTGCAGTCACAAGCTGACGACATGTCATTTGCATAAATTAAGAACAGTAGCGGTCCTAGTATGCTTCCTTGTGGAACACCACAGCTCACTGTGAGGGGGGGGGATAGGGTACCGTTTACCTCCACCATCTGTTCCCTCCCCTCAAGGTAGGATTGCATCCAGCTCACTGATAGACTATCAAAACCAATTGCTTTTAGCTTGTCAATCAGAATGGAGTGATTGACCGTGTCAAAGGCCTTTTGTAGGTCCAGCATGACCATGCCGCAGTATTTGCCTGCGTCCACCTCTTGTTTGATGTGGTCATTCAAATAGAGAAGGCATGTGTCAGTGGAGTGGGATGTTCTGAAGCCAGATTGGAATTCGTAGATTAGATTTTTTTCCGCTAGGTACTTTTCGACCTGTTCGTAGACTATTTTTTCCATGACTTTCGAGATGGAGGTGAGAATAGAAACAGGGCGGTAGTTGCCTGGGTCTAATTTGCTGCCCTTTTTGTGCAGAGGGGTCACCCTCGCAATTTTGAAGTCCTTGGGGACGTGTCCCTGTTTTATGGAGAGGTTTATGTGTGTGATGATTAGGGATGGGAATCGAAAACCTAATTGGCCGATGCCTGGAACCGTGTGGCTCCTGTGACTTTCGATTCCCTTATCGCTGCCTACAGTTGCACAATAACGTTATGTTAGCATGTAGCCATGGCAGACTCTATTTGATTCCTTAAGGGCTCGAAATTGCCTGGGTTTTGGTAATATGCTCCCGAAATGCTCCCGCTGTTTGGCTACTTCTATGTGCAGTGAAAACTACTTGAATGCTTTAGAACCCAGCCATTGATTTAGATCAGGGTGAGCTAAAATTAGCCGCGGAGCTAACGTGAGCTAACGCTATTTAATCAAGCTCACAAAGAGAGATAAACAGCTGACAGCGGATAGTACAGGTACAAATACAATAAAACAGCAGGTGGGGGCTGTTGTGTAAACCTTGTACTCTTTAGTTCACATATAATGAGAGACGTGGGTGCTTGTTTACATGTCTGTAAGCCAGGAAGTACAGTGGTGCAACATACAAATGTGTCCGTGTAGCAACACAAGCCAATACATAAAGGACAGGGGCCCGGGGAGGGAGCTCTCTCTCTCTCTCTCTCTGTGTGTGTGTGTGAGAGAGAGTGTGAGTGAGAGACAGAAGTCAGAGGAATAACAACCTGTTATTCAATAGATTAAATTAGTTTAAGAATAAAAAAAATAAATACATTTTAAGAGAATCTCAAATACATTATTTTATTTAAGTGTAGGCTATAGTTAATTTTTACAGTTTTTGTATTTTTCTGACATGGGGGCTCAACAATAAATGACAATCAGAAATGTCAAGTTGCATGTTGTTATTCTAACCAGCTTAGACCCCGACGCTCTGCATCTTCTGGCCGCCTCAGACCTACTCCTATCCGAGCTCCGGGAGGGTCATCAAAGAGAAGTCGCCTATTCTCAGTCCTTGCCCCACAATGGTGGAATGAACTACCCACCCCAGTTAGGACAGCCGAAACCTGTCCAATCTTTCACCGTCGACTAAAGACGCACTTCTTCAACCATTATCTGAATAAAAAAAAATATATCTAACCCTAACTAACCGTACTGTCATGCACTTGTCCTAATAAACTAACCTACACTGTAGCACTCAACACTTTGATGAACATTGTTGCTCAGCTGATAGAGTTGTGCTCTTCCTGATGACTTGTCGTACAGAACTTGTAAGTCGCTTTGGATAAAAGCGTCAGCTAAATGACTAAATGTAGTTCTGTTGCATTTCCAATTTATTTATTTAAATTATAAATTGATCAGGTATCGATAAGGGAATCGATAAAGAATCGAATTGATAAGCAGAATCGATAATGGAATCGTATCGATAAAATCCTATCAATTCCCATCCCTAGTGATGATTGGGGTGATGGCGGCTGCTGAGTCTCTGAGGAATTTGGAGGGGATGTTGTCATGGCCAGTGGCCTTGTTAGGTTGGAGGGCGCTCAGTTTATTGAGTACCTCATCTGTTGTTACCATTTCCAGCTTGAAGTCGTCCTTGCGGACCCCTAGGTTTTTGTAGTAAGCTACTATGTGTTCTACCCCATAAAGCCCTGAGTGGGAGGGTAGTTTGTTTACCAGTGTTGTGGCTATGTTTGTGAAGAAAATGTTTAAGTAATTGGCTACATCCAGCTTGTCTGTGATGAGCGTGTTGTCCGTTTTTATGTTTATGTTTGAGAATCTGGTTTTAAGTTTTTTACTGCATCCTAGTTGATTATTGAGTAATTTCCAAAGTTCACGTGGTTTGTTTTTGTTTTCCTCAGTTTTGTCATTGATGAAATTCTTTTTTGCAGTTTTGATCATGGAGTTTACGTCGTTTCTTAGTCTGTTTCTTTCTAGTTTGAGTTCAGTCACGTGGGCTTGGAGTTCACTGCTCGTGCTTTTAGTAAGCTTTGACTGACTTTTACGAAACTCGGAGCATTTTTTGTCTCTGGTTTTCATAGCGGCCAGTATTTCGGAGTGCATCCACGGCTCAGCGCGATTTTTTACCCTGGTGGTTCTTAGGGGGGCCATGTCGTTTAGTATTGTTGAGAATTTGGTTTTGAAACCAAGCCATGTTTCTTCAACCAGTGTACCATTGAGTTCATCTGACCAGTCCAGACTCTCCAGTTCAAGGTTGAAGGCCTCGCTAGAGTAGGTTTTGAGGTCTCTAGATGTGACTGTTTTGTGGCAGCCAGCCTTTTGTTTTAGTTTTTTGCGGGTACAGAATATCATATAATGATCACTTAACCCGCATGCTATAACCCCTTTATTGGAGATCTTGGACTTGTCGGAGGTCAGAATGAGGTCAATGGTAGTCTGAGTTGATTCACATACACGTGTGGGTTGGGTGATTAGCTGGCTGAGGCCGTGCAGATCACAAAACCTACTGAATGACTTGAAGACGGGTGCATCTTTTCGTTGCATATCCGTGTTCCAGTCTCCAATAAGAATTTTGTCTACATCCTCAACTCCAGCTAAACACCCATCCAGTGTATCATAAAAGCCACTATGATCTGGCGGCCAGTAGGGATTTCGCCCTTTCGAATAGGATTTCCACCCATACAGTTTCAATTGATTTATGATTCAGGTCATTTCTGTTGATGAATTTGGTGTCCTTGTGTATGTACATACAGACACCACCTCCATGTTTGTTCCTATCATTCCTGATTATTGAGTAGTTCTCAATCTCTATCTCTGGATCTTTTACAGAATCGTCAAGCTTAGTTTCTGAGAAGCACAGTATGTTTGCCTTACCATTTATGAATAATTGTTTGATTTCATCCAATTTGTTTTTTAAGCTGTTAATGTTAATGTGAAAAATGTTCAGTCCATTGGCGTTGGTTATTTCATTGATGTTGGCAGGTTCGAAGTATTGTTCGTTTGTGATCTGTTCCTCTGTGTGGGGCTGGGGGGCTTTGTTGTTGTGGGTGGGAAGGGGGGAGGGGGGGGTCGGGTCCCGCTCCGTGCTGGAACAACAAAGAAGGGGGGAGGGGGGGGTCGGGTCCCGCGCCGTGCTGGAACAACAAAGGACTCGTTCCTGGATGTTTACGTTGTTAGCTCTGCTAGCTAGCCGGCTATCGGGCGTCGAGATGTTTAAATCCCGCGTCGAGTTGGTCGTCATGGTTTCGACCCTCGGTTCACCTCCTCTCGTTTCTGCCTCACGTGTGCTCGTCTGCTGCGGCGTCATTGGGGAACAGTTGCCGTCCGCGCAGTGGATGTTGCCACGGGTCGAGTTGTTGATGTTGTTGTTGGTCGCAATGGAAACCTCCCTCGCTTCTTGCGCTGCCAGACCAAGTCTTCTCGCCTGAGTTCTGGTCAAGAACTGGCTGATGATTTGATTAAACAGCTTTGTGATAGAATAAAAAAAATGCACAGTGCATTTCCAAAGCTGTGGATGAGTCCACTGAGAATGCTCAGTTGCTGGTGTTTGTGAGGTTTTAGTGAGTTTGTGAGAAGATTGGATCAGTTGTACTTTTTTTTTTGAATACTTTAAACCCTTTTTTTGTGGAATATTTGATGCGGCCCAGCCTCACCCAGACTCTACCTCCAGCGGCCCCCAGGTAAATTGAGTTTGAGACCCCTGGTTTAGAATGATTCGATTAGATTCTTATATCTGTATGTTGTGTATGTCATGAATTGAAAATGGGGGACCCTGATGTAAACAAGACAAAAGTCTTTCTCTGATCTGCATCCCCTTAACAATTGTGTGTATTGAGCTGTACTGCTGTACCCATTCTGCAATCTGTTAATTAAAATGTTCAATCAATCAGTATATATTTGTTATTTATTTTTGGTATAGTGCTTAACAAGCATAATTTAATGTTGCCCAGTTGTGGCCTGTTGAGGGGCAATACATATCAAAAGTTCCAAAACATCTATTGTATTTGTATGATCCACTATATAAACATAGTAATTATAATATCTACATACATGGCATTTGATTGGAGGCTAGTCTCACTTTGTCCCACAGCAACATTAAAATAGTTTAGATTTGTTTATGTAAAAAAAAATATATTGAAAGTAACGCAATAGTTACTTTCTGAAGTAACTAGTTACTTTTATAATTTGTAACTGAGTAAGTAATTTAGTTACTTTTTGGAAGAAGTAACTAGTAACTGTAACTAGTTACTTTTTAAAAGGAACTTGCCCAACACTGGTCTTAGTAGTATATGTTGATTGTTTTCCTTTTCCTTATCTGAAAAGCGAATCTTGTTGATTTTTTGTTTGTTCTAAATAAAGATTTGTTCACACGTCTTTAACTCTGTGTGTTTTTTATTTCTTCAGACGAGGACCCTTCAGGTGCGCTGTCTACCCTCCATGACCGCTCTGTACTCCCTGGACGTCTCCCACACTTCCTGTCTCGTCCAGACAAAAATAAGCATGGTAGGTCATCAACAATAACGTACTGCTGTAATACCAGCTCTGTTTATATGCCAACAAGTCATTTTGTTTAACATGTCATTGAAGTCAACTGTTGTTTTTGCCTTTTGATTTCAGGACACTATTTATCTGGTTGAAGCGATTTCTGAGAACTCTCAAAGGTAGGATCTGTTCAAATCACCCGTTGCGTCAAAGTTGCCTGACAAGGTGATCGGTTAATATTTGAATTCATATCTATGTTTCTCGTTTACTAGCCCAGAGGAATCCATATCTTCTGTTGTTGTGAGGTGCTTCACAGAGGCTTTGCCTGAGAACAGGTACCACATTTTATTTACACATCTATGCACTAGTTGCATTCGGTACTTGTATATGTCGTCAATAATTAAGCTAATTTAGCTGTTAACTCTTCCCAGGCTCAGCAGGCTTCTCTACAAACACATGTTTGAAGAAGCGGAGAAGTTCGCCATAGCGTTTGACCTGGATTTAGAGGTTGGTGTCTCTGTCATGCAAGAGAATTGGTCATTAATCTGTCATTAATCTGACCATTGACGCCGGGTACACCAGGGTTGTCATCAGTTCACTTTCAAATCGGTTATTTCAAAATGTCCTTAGAATGTGCTTTAGAAAATGTTAGCGTTTCCCCTTGTGTCAATCCCGCAAGTGTCGATTGAAAATAAAGAAAATAATAATTTTCTTGGAATCAATCAATTTATTTTGTTTGATACATTTGTTGATTTAAATAATATGTAGAGTGCAGATCTACTCTAGAAAATAAGATATTCTTTATATTGGATGCGAAAAAATAAATCATTATATCAGCCCCCCTCTAAATATTGATATAGGCATCGATCATTGGAAAGCCCCTATCGGTCGACCACTACACACAGCTGAAAATCCCATCTCCTGTGTTCAGCTTGTTTACAAGGTGAAGCTGGATTTTGTGCTGGAGCAGCTGGCCTCTGCCTCAGTGAGCGGCTATGGACAGAACGTGTGGGCGGACCTGGTGGAGGAGGCCAAGACCAACCTGATGAAGATCATGGTGAGTGGCATCATGGTCGTGAAGGAACACTGAGTGAAGGGACAGCAAGACACGCTTTGATAATACTGTGTTTAGGGGAGACTAAATTACACATGGAAACAAGTTCATACAGGTTCAGCATATGGAGGGATATCTTTCTGTATAGAATATGATTTACATTTACTGTTGTAAATATTAAGCATACAAGTATTGCTATAAATATATATACACATTTAAAATACCCTGTCAAGTGAAATGTGACTTTAATTCCCTCTAAAGCCGAGCGCCCACGTGACAGACATGTTTAGCAAAGCATGAAATATCTTTGGAACCATTTGTGATGAAGACACTCTTTAAATACAAAATATATATATTGGTCCAAATATGAAGGCAATATCCAAATAGATTGCTGTCACTCACTGAGGAAAAGGTGTATTTGCACCAAATTTCACATGGCTGTTCAAAACACCTAAATAGAACGTTCCATGTTGAAAAAAACAACAATTCTCTGGTAAACTATGAAATTCATTTTATGTCAAATATTGTATACTCGCACAAAGGCAATGTATGATGGTGACTTTACACTGCACCAGAAATAAAGGGTAGGTTCCTGTAAAGGCAATCCTATGAACCAAAGTTGCCTTGAGGCTCCAGGTAATGTGTTGGTAGTCCGACACGCTCCGAATTGCAGTCCAAAAGAAAAGATGATAAAGATCCAATGTACTTTGTAAAATAAACAGGATTTATTTTAAAGCTAATTACAATCACAACAGCCCCAATAGCTGCCTATAACT
This sequence comes from Notolepis coatsorum, assembly GCF_963971535.1. Classification (NCBI taxonomy): domain Eukaryota; kingdom Metazoa; phylum Chordata; class Actinopteri; order Aulopiformes; family Paralepididae; genus Notolepis; species Notolepis coatsorum. Next base: position 89,935,655 of record NC_140174.1, on the reverse strand, counting down.
ATAAAACAAACAAAAAAGGGTTTGGTAAATGAACGTAAACTGGCAATTAAGTGCATTCAAAAACGATATGGTACCGCTCTACCTGGGCCTACTTGAACTCAAAACTACCTGCCATGTTATAGGACTGTGGGAACATGGGGGAAAAGGGGGAGTAGACCAGGTAAGTCTCCATCTTGGAATTCATTATGACATTATTAATAAATTCAAAGAACAAATACCATAATAAACAATATGCCTAATGGGGCAATACAGATTAGAGGATGACATCTTTTCGGGATTCCCATGGGATGGGAGTCGATTTCACTTTGCATCCCGTGATTGGGCAGGACCGGGAGTAAAAGTCAACGGGAGCAGAAGGGAGTGGGAACTATGACAACAAAATCAAGGGGATTTGGACGGGAGTGATACATCGGTGCATCACTAATGTAAATGTTTGGTGGTTTTATATTTAACTAAGGCAGACATCAGGGCTGTACAGCGTGCTATGAAAAAAATCGGTCTGTGCGATGAATGAATTTACTGCACTAGCACCCGTGCGATAGGCATTCGGTTCATATTGATACTCTTATTTTGAAAATCCTGTGGCAAGTCTCATTTCCGCCCAAGCGCAGCTCCAGCCATAATATCTATGGCTCCGGCAGCTAACAACGTTTGGTTCATATCGATACTCTTATTTTGAAAATCCTGTGGCATTTCCTCCCAAGCGCAGCTCCGGCAGCCCAACAACAGCAACAACAGCGTGCTATGTTATGTTAGAGTGCGCATTTTGCGACCAGGAAATAAGTCCCTGCCTGTTTTTCCCTGCAACGCTTCCAATGAATCTTACATGCTTTGCATCCTCACCAAAACTAACTACCGTAGTTAGCTGCTACCGGCTAAACTAAGCTAACCCGGCTCAGAGACAGAGAAAACGGTGAGGAAAGGGAGGGGGCGGGGGAGCCTCAGCCTCTCTCTGTCCCTCTCTATGTCAATGATTTTAAGTAGGTGAGGTCAAAGGAGTTTGATAGTATTTACTGAGGATGGCCAGATAATGTTTATTTTTTAAACATAACAAATATAATACATAATAAATGTATACATGATCATGCAACATAAAAAGAAATTAGGAACTGTTTGGGAGAGGGAGGTAGGGAGGGGTTTTAGGTTGTGTCTTGTGAGTTCCAAAAAGTTATTTCAAGTTTAAAGCTCAATATATCAAAACGTGGCACTTTACAGTGAACAGGTCTATTTGTATTAAAACAATAGATTGTTTTTCATTTAAATGTCTGGAAGAGCTAAATTTATTTCTTTCAAATTATATTTTCGTTACCTTTTTTGAGTTGATCTAAATGTTACTGATTGTGTTAAATGGGCTTATGATATCGTCTCATATCGATTGCACCTGCATCGTATCGTATCGTGACTCAGACTTTGTGATATCGGCAAATATCGTATCGTTGTCCAAAGAATCGATATTGTATCGTATCGTGATGAAACTGGTGATTCCCACCCCTAGTAGAGTCCATACATCCAACACCAAATCCCATAATTCCTTACACGTAACGTGTCTGGCTGTGTGACGTCAACTTGTCAGCATGAAAATGACAGCCAAACATGGCACTGCAACTAAATAACACAAAACAATAGGCACATTTGTGACTGTTACAAATATGACACGTTTTATACTTGTGCTACAAGATTTTGGCCTGTGCTACAAAACTATCAACGGTAGTGGGATGGGAGTGGGAGTCTATAAAAAGTTTTGCTCGGGATTGGGACATGATTGGGATCAGTCCTCTGTGGGAGTGGGATTTCTTCGAAACTCTCACTTGGGATTGGGATGGGATGGGATTATTTCTGTGGGAGTGGGAAGGAGCGGGAGTCAAAATCCACTCACATGTCAGCCTCTAATACAGATACAATTTTCATCCTAGAATTTGGCTCCTACAGTTCCCCTGAATCATAAACGGTATAACACTTGATACTAGGGGTGGGAATCACCAGTTTCATCACGATACGATACGATATCGTGGAGTCAAAGACATTGAAGTTAAATGATCTTGTGGAATTTAAAACGGCACAATTAATGTATAAAGCAAAAAGTCATGCACTTCCAAGAAACATTCAAGAATTGTTCTTTGATAGGGAGGGGGGTTATAATCTGAGGGGAGAACACAATTTAAAGGTGCTAAACGTACGCACTACCATGAGAAAACACTGCATCTCAATATGTGGAGTGAAACTGTGGAACAGTCTTAATGTGGTGTTAAAGCAATGTCCAAACATGAGACAATTCAAACTGATGTATAAGGAAATTATGTTCACAAGGTACAGGGATGAAGAAGGGACTTGATATTCACAGGTGTTTACATTTTTATTTTGTTTCTATTTTATTTTATTTTATACATATATAGTTTTTGTTTTTTGTTTTGCATATATATATATATATTTTTTTTTTCTTTTTTTTTCTTTTCTTTTTTATGTTTAAAATAGTACACTCATTTGAGTAGTGGAAAAGGGGTAGGATTAAATAAGTGTATACTTCTTCCTACTCCTTTTCGAACATGCAGATTGAGTTGTTTTTTTCTTTTTTGTTATTGTTTGTTGTATTCATTGCATGTTCGAAATAAAGACTTCAAATCAAATCAAATCAAAAATATCGATTCTTTGGACAACGATACGATATTTGCAGATATCACAAAGTCTGCCACGATACGATTCGATTAGATTCAGGTGCCTGCGATCGATATGAGACTATATTATGTGCCCATTTAACACAATCAGTCACATTTAGATCAACTAAAAAAAGGCTACGGAAATATCAATTGACGTTTTTATTTTTGAGCTCTTCCAGACATTTAAATTAAAAACAATCTATTGTTTTTAATACAAATAGACCTCCTGTTCACTGTACAGTGCCACGTTTTTATATATTGAGCTTTAAACTTTAAGTACATTTTTGGAACTCACAACACGCAAGCTAAAACCCCTTCCTCTCCCAAACCGTTCCTACAATTGTTTTATGTTGCATGATGATCATGAATACATTTATTATGTATTCATGTTTAAATATCAACATTATCTGTCCATCCTCAGTAAATAATATCAATATAATAATACTCCTGACTTCATCTGGTATTTTCAAACGCACACGCGCACACACACACACACACAGACAGAATGCCCCCGCCCCTCCTCCTTTCCCTCTCCTCTCTCCGTTTCTCTCTCTCTTAGCTTAAGCAGCTAATGTAACGTTAATAACGACGTGGGCATAAAAGAATGGCGACGATGCAAAGCATGTTAGATGCATTTGACCCGTTGCGGGGGAAAAACTGCACAGACTTATATCGGGTCGCAAAATAGACGCTCCCTAGCGCTGCTCTGCTGTACAGAGCTACACAGAGTTTCACAATACTGGGCGCGGGGCGGATATGACGTCGCCGTCGCCGGATTTTCAAAATAAGAGTATCGCAATATGAATCGATCTTTTTACGTTGCATCGATCCTATTTGATTATTGATAATAGATCGATATATCGTCCCACCCCTACTTGATACTGACTCAAAGAATAAGCTCAAAATAGGAAAAAAAATATAACCTTGTCCAGGCGAACCTTTTGTCTATGTATGCTTTAGAGGGTTAATAACATTGTTAAGTTGATTGACACTTGGCTGATAGAAAGGTATTGTATACGTCTCTCAGGACGAGCAGTATGTGGTGGATTACTGCCTCAAGGCTCCGTGGCCCACCTTCGAGACGGCGGAGAAGATGCTCAACCACGCCGCCAGCCGATACCCCTCCCTTCACATCCAGGAGGGTCTGGCCAGACTAGCAACCTTCTGCAGTCTTCATGACCCGGATAAGTTCAAGTAATTTAAACAACAAAGCGTTATAACCTGTATTTGTTGTGTAGTGTGGATCTGTATTTCATCATTAGGCTCATGTCGTCATTGATCGTTTGGTTTCCCTCCGTGGCATTGATGTCTCTCGTTTGGTTTCCCTCAGTGGCATTGATGTCTCTCGTTTGGTTTCCCTCCGTGGCATTGATGTCTCGTTTGGTTTCCCTCCATGGCATTGATGTCTCTCGTTTGGTTTCCCTCCGTGGCATTGATGTCTCGTTTGGTTTCCCTCCGTGGCATTGATGTCTCTCGTTTGGTTTCCCTCAGTGGCATTGATGTCTCTTGTTTGGTTTCCCTCCGTGGCATTGATGTCTCGTTTGGTTTCCCTCCATGGCATTGATGTCTCTCGTTTGGTTTCCCTCAGGCTCCGTGGCATTGATGTCTCGTTTGGTTTCCCTCCATGGCATTGATGTCTCTCGTTTGGTTTCCCTCAGTGGCATTGATGTCTCTCGTTTGGTTTCCCATAGGGATGCACGATAATTATCGGGTCGATAATTATCGGGCCGATATCAGCAATTATGACGTCATCCCGATAAACCCGATAAAATTATTGATGGCTCCGATAATATATTCTTTGGTTAAAAAAATTCGGTGTGGGTGGATTGGGATGAAGGGCGTTTGTTTTTACTGTAGGCTCCTCCCGTTTTGCCAGTACTGTGGTACGACTGATGGCGTGTGGTTTAGGAAGAGGGACTTTTTTACAAATCGCTCCCTTTCTCATGCCTGGCTGTGACGTAGTCGCGTAACTTTCAGAAGCAGCGCGGAGAGTAAACAAACATGGCGTCAGTAGTGTGGGACTTTTTCAAAGTTTCAGAGGAAAACAGTTTGCTTGCTATTTGTAACGAATGCAATGCAGAAGTTCCACGAGGAGGGAAAAGGGCAACAAGCTATAACACATCCAACATAATAAGTCACCTGCAACATCACCACCGCTACGATGGTGTTAAAAGCCTACGATGACGCGCAAGGAGCTAAAGCTGCTTCAAATCTAGCCCCTTTCGTGACTGATGCAACCCTTGGTTGAATACGCAGTTAGAGCTGCCGCGGTATTGATATTTTCCTTACCGCACGAATTTGCGAAATATTTCCTACCGCCGCGGTTATTACCGCACAGTGCGCACAAAAAAAAAAAAAGTTTGAATGCATTTTTTTTTTTTTTAGTAGTCTACTCTTATAGCCTGCCTCTAGTCTAATGGCGCTTTTCCACTGCATATTACCTACTCGACTCGACCCGCTTTAGGCACCTGGTACTTCGTTCCTTTTCCACTGCAGCCAGGTACTACTCCGTTTGTCCGTGTGGGGATGCAGGCGGGGCCGCTGCCGCTCGCTTGTGTACACTGAAAGCTCCGTGGGCATAGATGTCCGAGGGCTTGCAGCAAGCCAGAGTTTAACACAGTTTCAATCAATCAATCAATAACAACATTAACCAGACTCTCGTTGCGTCTATTCTGCCAAAGCTAACGTTACCTCTCATTGTGTATTCTACCAAGCAAACCCGGGTTTAACGTTACCTCTCGTGTATATCGGCTGGCGGTAGTATTAGGCTAATAACAACAACAAACTTAACACATCAGCGATCTTGTTGTGACACTAAACTCTCCGCTCGGTGGTAAATTGGGTTGATGTCGGTTTTGTTTCATCAATAAATAAGGCAGAATACACAGTGAATCCATTCTTTTTTGTTTATTGCAATTGGTTCTGTCGCAAACAAATCCTGAATGAAATGCATCCTTAGCGAGGCAGTAAAGATGGCGGCGCCGGCGTTCTGTTTTCGTTCAGAGGCTACAAAGTGTGACGCGTCTCTCTTCTGACCAGTCAGTGGTCTGCAATGTTTCACATGACTTTTCTGGTACCACTTCTACCCAATAGGGTCGCTTGGAACCGAGTAGGGTATATCTGCAGAGCCGCAAGCCGCAAGCCAACTTTATTATTATGATAAAAAACAGCGGTGACGCGGTATTCAGCCTAACTCTGCGGTGAGCATGATGCAACAGCGATACCGCGGTAATGCGGTTATCGCGGCAGCTCTATACGCAGTCACTTATTGCTCCGTAGTAGCCAGGTTAATTTGCACCACCAAGCACTGCTTAAAAGCTAGCAGTGAGTCCAAAATATATCAGATATAAATTTCAAAGGTACCCAGCGTTCCATTAGGGTTTCACACACACGCGGCGGGGTTTGAAAGCTCAGCGTTGCTAATAAACATTTTAAATCATTTTTATAAACTAGTAAAAAAAACACTGAGCTAGCCTTCGCTAAAATGGCTGCTTCCGCATTTTACAGTAGGAGCGCTGTGATTGCTGGGCGCACCAGACACGTGACAAAGCAGCCAGCAATCGTGCTTGATTTTGTTTCCGTAGCCTATGTGTGCGAAGACGCTCTCTGATTGGCTAGCCGCATACAGCGAAGACCCTCTCTGATTGGTTTAGCGCCGAAGGGTCTCTTCCGCCTAACCTTAACCCTAACCCTAACTCTAAGCATAACTCACTTCGAAAGAGGGCCAAAGCATAACCACTTTGAAGCAGAGAATATATATGTACAAGGCGGAAGAGACCCTTCGGCGCTAAACCAATCAGAGAGGGTATTCGCACACATAGGCTACGGAAAAAAATCACGCAGCAATCACAGCACGTAAGTTTCACCACGGACATATGGACCTGTGATGTTTGTTTGGTTTATTTAATTCTTTTTGAGGCGTGCTGTCCTATAAATGCCAAGTAATAGTTGTTTCATGGACCAAGACCACGACAGTCTCCTCTCCTATAGCGTCAAATGTTTTATCTGCTGACAAAGCACAATACCTGTTGGTTTTTAGTTCACTCATTGTTCAGGGAAACACATTGTTAATGACATTGACGGATTGACTCAAATTATATTTATTTGGAAAAATAAATATAGTCACTTTATTTGAAGAGTCAAAACTGTTCTCTTGGCTTTGTTTTGTTCATAGTAGTAACGCTCATGTCATGATAAATCTGGTTAGGTCAAAACTACAGGAATATACATTAAACACATTAGGTCAAAACTACAGGAATATACATTAAACACATTTTTTATAATATAATACAATAAATATATATATAGTATCGGTATCGACCTTGAGGAGCACAAAGTTATCTGTATCGATATCGGGGTCAAAAAATCAATATCGTGCACCCCTAGTTTCCCTCAGTGGCATTGATGTCTCTCGTTTAGTTTCCTTCCATGGCATTGATGTCTCTTGTTTGGTTTCCCTCCGTGGCATTGATGTCTCTCGTTTGGTTTCCCTCCGTGGCATTGATGTCTCTTGTCTTGTTTGGTTTCCCTCCGTGGCATTGATGGCTCTTGTTTGGTTTCCCTCCGTGGCATTGATGTCTCTCGTTTGATTTATCTCAGTGGCATTGATGTCTCTTGTTTGATTTATCTCAGTGGCATTGATGTCTCTCGTTTGGTTTCCCTCCGTGGCATTGATGTCTCTCGTTTGATTTATCTCAGTGGCATTGATGTCTCGTTTGGTTTCTCTTGGTGGCATTGATGTCTCGTTTGGTATCTCTCGGTGGCATTGATGTCTCGTTTGGTATCTCTCAGTGGCATTGATGTGTCTTGTTTGGTTTCCCTCCGTGGCATTGATGTCTCTCGTTTGGTTTCTCTCAGTGGCATTGATGTCTCTGGTTTGGTTTCCCTCCGTGGCATTGATGTCTCTCGTTTGGTTTCTCTCAGTGGCATCGCCTGGATAGAGTTCCTGAACAGCACAGACACTGTGGGAGACATCCTGAGCCAGATACAAGAAGGGAACCTGAGGGGAGCTCAGCTGCTGTGGCTCAGACACCAGGTAACACAGTGGTTCTTCTCAACCCCTTTTTCATGTCAAGCGACCCCCAAATTGATACACATGAGGCTGCAGACCTCATTTTGATAAGATTATGTCCAAGGGACTCTCATCTGAGACGTTGGTTGTTAGATATGATTTTATAGAGAATTCCATTACTCTCTTATGTGTCTGAAGTTGGTGGGGTGATATAACAGTGTGACACCCATGATCAGAGTAGTCATTCTTAGACATGTTCCCATTGAGCTAACATAATCAATGAAATACTGAAATTATACTGTGGATTATACCCTGGAACAAATGAAATACAATGGAGCTTAGCGTGCGCATGAAACAAAATGCATTTCTCAAATGAAATAAAAGACCTTGTTGGCCGCTTGTCATGAAAAGAGGTTCTTATGAGTCCATGGAAAGTTATTTTGACTGTCAGATGTCAAAAATGGCTACTTTTATATAAAATCTTGTGGAGCAGCGTGAGACACCTGCTCACCTGAAGTCCATTAGAGAGAGACCCAGTTCTGTCATTTCCGCTCTTAAATGTAACACTTTTTTTGTGCCTTATTGCTGTTAGTGGTTGACTAATGAATGTACTGTACATCAAATCACCTATTTATATTTTAGCTTCATATCAAATTATTTTTGCATCACATTATTTATCTATTACTTTGTATACATGAAATTAAGAAATCAATTAATTATCATGAATATAGAGTATTTATGCAACAGCACTTGCATAGATCACCAAAAATACCAAAAGTAGTTTAGGAAATATGTCTGGTTTTATTTGTAACGCTTGCGTTGTTACAGGGAGAGATCGCAGGCAGGTTCGACGAGGCAGCCCTTGAGGCTGTGCTCGGTGCCGTCCCAGTTGACCTTCCGTCCCAGGAGCTCTGTCCTTGGTTTAGGACGGTCATCGTTCCCTTTGTAAGGAGGCTGCTGCCCAATGGACAGGTGAGATGTCCCTTCAGTGTCGACGGTCAATGGTCATCGTCATGGTTACATGGTTCAGTTTACTATACTATGGGAAGTGGTAAAAGTTATATATTGTTATATATGTGTTGACAGACAATCTTAGCGCGATGGCTTGAGCGGAGGGCAAGGAATCTGGAGTTAACGGAAAAGGTAAAATAATCTTAATCTGAAGTACTACATTTAAAAGTGGTCATGCGTTGCACAGCTGTATTCAGTGTTTTTGACAAATGTTGCTGGTTTTTGGAGACTTTTTATTCTTAAAGTCCCACTTGATGAAAGTCACTTCCTCTAATAATTTTTAGCAGATTATATGTCAGTTCTTATTTCTGTCTCCTATGTTATGCATACTTTTGACAACTGTGTCACTCTGTCATCATTAGCCAATGAGGCTAACTTAGCTAACATGACACAGTAATTAGTAATTAGCTCACTGGTATGCCTAGTGATTTGTTATCGCCAACGAAACCTGGAATGTCAGAGGGTGGGGCTTGAGATAGGTCAATTGTGGTTGGTGAATCGCTCAGCACTTCCACTTTACCATCTTCGCAGGGTGACTGGCCCCGGAACGGACTGGATTTGGCAGAGCTCGGACTGCCATCCTTATGGATGTGGATACATTCGGTAAGCTACTGGACAGTAGCTCAGTGATTTGCCATCCTTATTTATGTGGATGCATTCAGTAAGCTTAGCTCAGTGTTAATTTCGTCAATGAAAACTGATGAAAAATGTTTCATTATGTCAAAGACCTTTTCTTCATGACAAAGAATGTATGAAATCTGTGCTTCAGGCTACACGTAATGGAATTATTTGGCCTACTGCACTTCATTCCAACTTGATTAAACCTTTTTGGATAATTCCAGTGCCTGGAGGGTCCTAGTGCCCTTACCGTGCATGAGGTATTATTAAACGTTTAGTGGCCGTTGAAAGTTCTTCAGAAGAAAGCTTTAGGAGTGAGGGACATCTAAAATCATATGTTTGCTGCTTGGATGAAAGGTTACTGTAATTATACATTCACTAGGTATATATCAGTGCTGTGCTGTAGCTGTCGTACATTTTACTAGGTGTATAGCAGTGCTGTAGTACATGATACTAGGTGTATAGCAGTGCTGTAGCTGTCGTACATGATACTAGGTGTATAGCAGCGATGTAGCTGTAGTACATGATACTAGGTGTATACTGTGTAGCAGTGCTGTAGCTGTCGTACATGATACCAGAGCATGTGAGCAGAGTGGTTACTGTTCCATGTCTTTGTTCCAGGAGGAGACCTACGGCGCAGAGGAAGTGGAGAGCCTCAAGTCTCTGGCCTCAAACCTCCGCCGGTTGTTGGACCTCCATATGAAATACAACTGCAGACTCTCACTTTCAGTCTTTGAGAAGGTGTGTGTTGTATGTGGTCATGTCTGTCTGATCATGCTGTAGCTATATGCTTCAACCTGGTTGTCAAGGGAACACATGTGACTGGCAGGTCTCTTAGTGTCTGATTCTTTCAAATATCTTGCATAGAAGAAAATGTGTTCTGAGAGTGAATGCCATACCAATTAACTAAGATAATCTGACTATATGTCAGATTATTTTAGTAGAGCATCCAGGAGGCTGTGTAAAGGGGGTGAACCTGCCATAGTTTCACTAAATATAATTAGTTTGTAACACTACATTTGAAAAAATAATAATAATTGTATTCATAACATATATTTCAATATGCGGCCGGGTAGCACAGCGGACTAAGCGTCTGTCTACCACCGCAGAGACACTGGTATCGAATCCGGCTGTCAGCGGTCCCTCCGGCTTGGCCGGTCGTCATACTGGCACAATTGGCAGTGTCAGCGGGAGGGAAGCCGGTGGGTGGTAATCTGGTGGTTGTAAACAGCGACTCCTACAGGTCGGTCAGGGCGCCTGCACAGCGAGGGAGGGAAATGGTGAAGGTAGTGTGACCTCCCACGCGTTCCACTTCACCAATGAGAGTCCTCGCTGCCAGGTGAAAAGAGGCTGCTGGCTGTCTCCTATGTATCGGAGGAAGCATGTGATAGACTTCAGGGCTCCCTAGACCGACCAGTGGGGGGCACATGCACGCAACGACCAGGAAGGGGAGGGGGGAATTGGCATAACGACTAAATTTGGATGGGAGGAAAATACAGAAAATAGGAGGAGAAAAAGTGAAAACAAAAAAAACATATTTCAATTAGAGCTGGGCCGTTAATGGGGTTAACGTGCTGCGTTAACGCCGGACTGTTATCGCGCGATAATACAATTGACGCCGTTAATCTATTTCTCAAACTTGGGTCTCCTCTCCTCTCTGTCTGCACGAGAAGCGAGCCGCTCACTCACTCACACATACACATACGGGTACTTAAGGGCGGGGCCTATCTGTGGCTCAGTGTTGAAGCGCTGAGGACACAGACCGAGCTCTGCGCTCATTATTATTATCATGGCGGAGAGAACAAAACGAAAGTCTGGGTACACTTTACGAAAGTCGATGCCGACAACGCACGTTGCCACAAGTGTAATAAAACATTTGCAAGTATGGGTGGCAATACAAGCAATTTGTCAAAACATCTGTTGTCAAAACACAACATTAGTCTGGAGAAATGCGCCATTTTCGACTGCTTTGCTCGCAGTGTTCCATCTCCATGCACGTCCACTGCAGGTAAGCCAAGATAATACGGAGTTAGCTAGGCTAATAACGAATTATTACGAATAGGCTAATAAATAAAATATAATTGTTTGGCTACAAATATATTTGAAAGATGACAGCCCACGCCTCCTCCCTCTCCCTCCACCACCGAATACAGGCGTCCCAGCCAAATTTTTCACCCTAGCAGCTAGGAAGCATGACAGAGGTAGGGGGGGGGGGGGGGAGACTAGTGTCACAGGGCTGTGACCCAGTTTGTTGTCAAAGGCCTGCACCCCTTCGCTACAGTGGAGTCCGAGGGCTTTAGGTAACAACTAATCATTCAGTGTATATATTTTTTTTTTTTTATCTTACATTTGTTGTTTATTATAAAAAGTCTATAATTCAGACACATTTAAAACATTGTTGCTGAAGAAATTATATTTATTTATTATATTTATTTATAAAGTTATATAAAAGGACATTGCTGCTGCTGTTGCTGAAGAAATTATATTTATTTATAAATAATAAAGCGATGTCGATAAAGTACCGAACCGTTAAGCAGTATCGATAAGAGTAGTAGTATCGATAAAATCCTAACGATACCCATCCCTAGGTAGAACACACATATTTTGAATGCCTTCGACAGACTTCAAATGAGCCATTTTAATCTAGATTAACTCCAGGATTGCAGATAGATTAATCTAGATAATAAAAAAAAATCTATGCCCACCTCTAATTTCAATACAATTTATAAAAAATTCAAAAATAAAAGTTATTTATGAGCCAATTTGAAAAGTACAAATAATTATCTCCCAGATGTTTCTATGTTCCTCTACTATAAATTGTAACATTTTCATTATGCTGCATTGTTCTTCCTATAATGACTGGTCGACCCTCCATGTCTGTGACAGGGAACCATCCAGAGCGTGGCCTTCTTCCTGCTGGACAAGGTGCCGGCTCCAGAGCTGCTCTCCGCCGCTGTGGACCGCAGCATCCGGCCATATTGCCTGGAACATCGCATACCTGTAGATGAGCTGCTCTTGCAATATATCAAGGTATGGAAGCGTTATGACCACAGACCCACTGAAAACTATGCAAATATTATTTTACAGCCATGATTGTTTATTAAAGATGTTGTAAGTGGATTGTTTTTGTTCAAATAATGTGTTGAATAGCTACATTCTGACAGCCATCACTGATATGGTTTGGTCAGTAATATGGGTCTCCCAGTCCCTCCTCTCTGCAATAAACGGAACATTTATTTTTTACTTTGTCCAATCAGTGGAGAGAACCCTAGATACTTTTACTTAGAAAGAAATCTTACCAAGCCAAATTTGCTAACTGCACTGGTAGATTATTTACATGTTTCAAGCACATATTTGCTTAAAACTTGTTTTTATTTTGTATTTGTCAGACAATTTTTGATTGGATAAAGTGGGAAGGGATACCAGAAAATTTATTTTCTGTTTACTGCAGAGCGGAGGGACTGGAAGACCCATGTTACTGACCAGACACTCTGTATCAGTCATGGCTGTCGGAATGTAGAGTTACTTAACACTTATTTTACAGTAACATGTAGAACAGAAATATCACTTACAGCACCTTAACAAACATTGTTTAGCCTTCTCCAATTTAAAGGCCATATCAGTAAGATATTTTATTGTTTGGAATGAGAACCACGCAGACCCAGCCTTTTAACTGTAATTTGACTGTTCTGCTTCATGTATGTAATTTTATTTGTTTGTTTGATTGATTTGTGTTTTAATTATTTCCCTTACCTCTGTGATGGATGTACCATCTGTCTCTTTTGTATTTAATAAAAAAATTTGAGAGACCTCTTGTAGGGCTGGGCGATATGGAAAAAAATCATATCGCGATAACGATATGATAATGTTATCATATTTCTCGATATCGATAATTATCGAATTGTTATAAGTATAATTTTTTTTGTTTGTTTTAACAACATATGTATGTTTATTTTGCAGCAATTCTTTGTCATTGCCGCCATCTTTAGTGTTACATCCCCTCACACTCCAGTTCTCAGGCGGCAGCTGGTTTAAAAGCGAAAGTAAACCGGCTTCTCTGCTGGCTGTGGCTCCAGGGGAGTTGAACAGTTCTGGCTCTGCTAGTTTATTTTCTATCTTTTGGCGCTTTTTTGGTGGACAAACCACCGCACATGTGCACCGTGACTCGTGACTGGAGTCTAGTTCTGCTAGCACACATAGCCTATACTGTGTACAGACGGTTTCAAACTGTATTTTAAATTATAAGCAAACAAAATAAATGGACAAGAGAGAAATAAATCTCAATTTGGTCAGTATTGTCATTTGGACAAGCAAAGCCATTACTTTAAGTTGCAAGAAAGACGAGTCTGAAAACGATTTTTCGATTTTTTTTTTATTTCGATATTCGATATCGATTATTAAAATATATCGCGATATTTATCGTTATATCGCCCAGCCCTAACCTCTTGTCCTCTCGCCAGGCCGCCATTAAAAATAAGAATTTGTTCTTAACCCTTTAATCGCCAATGACGTGTTAAGACGTCATTCCTCACCATGCGTAATCTGCCAATGATGTTTTACAGCGTCTTTGAGATCAATATTTCAAAAATCTGTCATGGTAATCATATTTCACCGACGGATCCTTGACTGGTGCCGGGGATCTCCACTCAACTCTCCAACGGTTCAATATCGCCACCTGGTGGCCGATTGCCAAACCGGAAGTGGGTAAGTGGGGCCGGAAGTGCTTGGTGTCCCCCCTATTCCGTCCGCCACTCGCGATCGCTCCCGGGACTCCATCTTGACACACTGGATAATCGATCGGTTGCCATAACTCAATAAACAACGTTATTTGGACGTATATATTATTATACAACCCGGAAATGGTTAAGCTAGATCAGTGGTTCCCAAAGTCGGGGTCGCGACCCAAAGGTGGGCCGCAAGCAGCCACGGGAGGGCCGCGAGATGATTTCCAGAATGTTCCAGAATTTTCAAAAAAAATATATATAAAAGTAATCTTTATTTTTTTTTTAAATACATTACTGGTAAAAAGAAATGCTAATAAATGATAATAAATAATATTCAGCCTATGAATTTCCATGGTCCGTATACATAATGCACGTGACAGGTATTATTGGATTCTATTATATATTATTACTATTGTATTATGCACAATCGTTGCGGGCAAGACCACCCGCATTTCATTGTATACTCGTATGCCGTGACAAATAAAACTCTTGACTTGACTTGAGGTACGGCGAGACACTAGCGACACACACTGTGGTTATTTGAATTTCGGTCGGAGATTGGCAAATGTATACTTGTTGCTAGCTAGCTCAAATTCAAAATGAAACGTTGATTAATAGCGGCCAAAAGCAGAGAAGCAGAGAAGCCAGCGGAGGAGAGTCGAGAAGCAGTTCCACCGCCAGAAAGGCCATCAACTGACACGGGATTGGGAGGAGGTGATAGTCAAAGTAGCCATGTGGATGATGTGGGACCAGGGCCGCGTGCGACACAAAGAAGCACCCACCCAAAGTTGGACCAGCGGCAGCCTACCTATAGACTATAGTCGAAAATATCGTGAGGAATATATCCAATATGGATTCATATGTAATGTTGTGAACGAGGTGCAACTTCCTCAATGTGTCGTGTGTGCCGACGTCCTTGCAAATGAAAGCTTAAAGCCTTGCAAAATGATACGGCATTTAAAAACAAAGCACCCCTCCCTCGCTGAGAAACACGTTGATTTTTTTCGCCAAAAAGAGCGAGGGTTGCTAGGCCAAAAAAAGGTGATATATACACAAACATCAGTCCATGCGAAAGCGCAAAAGGCCTCATATGAGGTGGCATATTTAATTGCTCGGGCAAAAAAGCCACACACAATCGGGGAAACTTCTCAAACCCGCTGCTATAGCTTTGAGTCGGAATATGCATGGGGATAAACTGGCTTGTGAAATTAAATCAGTGCCGCTCTCGAACGCCACAATTGCCCGGCGCATCACAGATATGGCCCAGGACATCAAGTGTCAGCTTATTGACAGAGTGAAGCAAGGCAAATATGCTTTGCAACTACCACGAATCGACAGATATCTAGAACTGTGCCCAGTTGCTTGTATTTGTGAGGTACAAATTTGATGGGAAGCTGGAGGAGGATATGCTTGTGTGCACTGTACTGGAGGGAACATGCACAGGTGGCAGGCGTCCATAAACGCACCACAGGAGAGGAGGTTTGACAGACTGCGTGACAGCATGGCATCACACTTTGTTAGAGACAGCCCATGGCCACGCAATAAATATGCAGCATGATGAATGATAAAATAATATTGAATCTGTGACAATCAGTCTGCAGTCTACGAGTGATAATAATCTCTTTATATATAGCAAACATTTTCTGAAGTACATAGGCCTACACGTTTTTCATAATCATAGAATCTATATGTAGGGCCTATATTCATTTCATGGTTGTTTGGTTATTGTGTTGTTTTTGTTATTGTGTGTAGTTATTGTGCATGTTAATAGCACAAGGTGGAGCACACCCAAAACCGGAGGTGCAGACTGACAGAACGTACTGAAAACGATAAAGAAAGTTGCACACTCATTTATCTCCTCTTTGCTGTTTATTGTCACCAATGTTTCGGCGTTTGGCTTCTTCAGGTGAAACTTGTTAATAGTGAAACTGTTAATAGCCTCCAATGCTTATTAGTGCGTGTGAAGTTTGCGCGTTTCAACCACCTCCCCAAAGCAGACGGAAGGGGAGCGACTGCAATAACAAAAAAAAGTCACTTGCCACTTAAAAAACATTAAAAGCATGCATTTACACATTCTAAAATGTGACTATATGGTTTTATATTAACTTAATAAATAAACAAAAACGAAAAATCTACTTATTTCAACGAACATTTCAAACTAAATAACAGATTATGCACATAAAACGCTGAAAACAACCGAAGCAACAATAGTATTTGAATGAGGCTATTATTATTATCATTATTATTTTGCAACAAGTTAGCCCTCTCATAAATAGCACATATAAATGAATAACTAACTTGAACTAACTTAATAGGATTGAAGTGATATTTGGCTTAAGAAATCGGTCGCCTGGCAACATTTAACATTTGACGCCTTATTTTCTGGGTCCCGGCCTGAAAAGTTTGGGAACCCCTGATCTAGATCAACATCCCATAATAGTGAACTTTTTGCTCCACGCTCATCACCCAACGGTAAGAGGAGACTGGGGTGAGTTTCAGCGTTTTTGATTATTATTATCCATACAAACTGCTATGATCAATATATCACCCATACTACATGATTCATTTAACGTCGGTCATTGCATTATAAACGACCCCCCCCCCCTCCGGTCAACATCAGATGACTTTGTACAATTGAAATTTTTAATCTGACGTCAATCGCTAGCAAACTGCATTTGATGATGTAATATATGCATAAATGGCTATATCTCACGTTCTAGGAATTACTGCAGAAAACGATAAAAACATATTTATACTCTAGACAGTATTTTTATATGAATGTGTGAATGAAAAAGTAAAACGTTCCTACACCCTGAACAATAGCTAATCGATGTTGAATGGTCCATAGTAATGTCAATTTAGCAATACAATTTAAAAAGTTATAGCCCTGCAAAGTAGGTGAACATCTCCATAGACAAATAGAGCTGGCAGTGATCAAACATTGATGGATATAAGCGTGGCAGAGAAAGGGTTAATTGACCTGCTTGGTTAAATAAAAGACTCAAAAGTAACATTTAGTGAAATAAGCACATAATTTAACAGTTGTACCACAGTGACGACTGCTAACGTCCATCTCTCCACCTGATCTAGGATCTGCTGGAGCGCTACAGCTCCCACACCACCACGCTGTTCACGGAATGGGAGGCTAAAGCGTTGTCTGTGTTGGACTGCATGGCTGACACTGACGTGAGTAACTCAGAGGTCCCCCGGGGCCCTGTGCAGTCTGTTGAGCCAGGTTTCAAGTGGGATAATCCTACAGGTCAGCGGTTCTCACAGTGAGGTCCAGGGGTCCTTGAGGGGGTCCGGGTGGGTCATCAGCAAAATGGGGAATAGTTGATTTCACTAGAGATATAGAAGGAAAGTTCACTGGAAGTTAGTACAACGAGGGAGTGTATAAGAATGCTCTTATCTCTCCACCTACAGTATAAACAGTTATGGAATTCTGCATTAAATCATATAGTATATAATGGCAAATATCTCCAATGGGGTTGCCTGAGACTATCTTATGAAATGGGAGTTCTTGGCGTATCAATTTGGGGCTCCTTGACATGAAAAGGTTTGAGAACCACTACTCACGGTGTCCAAAAGGCATATTAATGGTATATTACTAAACACTACAATAAGATAGTAAATGTCTGATTAAAAAAATTATTATAATAAAATGTTTGTCTCAAAAGTTGTTTGTGATACTTGTGCGTTTTGTCCAGTTGATGGTGGATGCCGTGCTGGAGATCATGCAGAAGGCTGTGGTGCCGTGGAGTGTGGTGGTGGAGAGGCTGGTTCACAAGTATCTGGAGATGAAAGGACCCAAGTATGTAGCCTATGACTTTATATCAAGTCAGGTGCTCATTCATTATAATAATAGAGGTTTTAATTTGTTCATGCAACCTTTTATTTTCAATAAGATCATTGCCCTCATTTACAATGATGTAGAGACAGCTAATGAAATGGACCAAGAGGGAGAAGGAAGAAAACTAGAAGCAATACATTGAATGTAATACAACAATTGGATACCGTTAGAGAATGTTCATCCTTGATTGTCTACTTTTTTCTTTTTTACACCCAAATGGAACCCTCTCCAGACAAGAGCTTCTTAAGGAGAGCTACCATCTTATGGAGATTAGAACACTGTGCAGAAGCTATGGGATACGCAACTTTACCTATTCCAACAACTCCGAGATCATGGTAAGAACATTGCACAATGTATAGTATACCCATATCTACATACGGTATGTATACCCATATCTATATGTATAGTACTATATCTACATATGTATCGTATACCTATATCTACATATGTATAGTATACCTACCCGGTACATGTATAGTATACCTATATCTAGATGTATAGTATACCTATATCTACATGTATAGTATGCCTATATCTACACATGTATAGTATACCTGTATCTACATTTAATCTTTTCTGGAGATGAAAAAAAACGAACACAGATTTGAGGGCGAATAGAGTTACGAGGTTTAGATAGATGATCGGTTTAATGCTTTCCCATTGTTTAAACTTTGTAAAACCACACACACATAATGGAGGATGATCTACTGAGTTGATTTATAAAAAAGAAATAGAGTTACAAGGTTTTCTTCCACCAGCGACGATATGTATAGTATACCTATATCTACATGTATAGTATGCCTATATCTACTGTACATGTATAGTATGCCTATATCTACATATGGATACTGACTTGTTTGTTTTTACCCCTAGATTGTCATTAGATACATCCTGAAGCAAGACCTGCCCTCCTCCTTGGACGACGCCCTGAAGTTAGCAGAGGCGTACAAACTTCCAACCTCCGAGATACATTATTTGCATCTCATGGGTCTAATACATCAAGAAAAGGTACAGTTGTCCACTTAACCTTTCAACCCTCATTGTCATCATAGAGCACAGGTACTATACAATGAAAAATGTGTGCAAATGTAACAGTAAAGTGCAATAGTAATTACAGGTGATTAAACTGGGTATAACATATATACATTAGTACTACTGAGTGGTGCTCAAACCAGATGCATGTACAGAGTTGTAGTATTAATATGTACAGTGATACAGGTATAAATACACTATGGTAGTAAAGTCATACTGGCCAACAGTGTAACCAGTAAGAGTAGGTAAGGGATATATGTACAGATATAGTATCTACAGATATGTAAAAAGGGGGGCGCCTTTTGTCTTCCCCTGCTCTGTCTCCCATTCTTTCTCTCTCTCTCTCTCTCTCTCTCTACCGCAGTGGTTCTCAAACTGTGGTACGCGTACCACTAGTGGTACTTGGTGGTACTGCTGGTGGTACTTGAAAACATTTACAAAAAAGCAAAAAAAAATAAAAATATTGTCAGGCCACTGAACTTAGAAGCAGGCCAGGCCAGTGTTTCTGGTTGCGGTGGCGCGATAGTTAGATAATCTAAGTGGGGAACAACCAGGAGATCACTGTGACAGAAAGTAATGCAGTCTAAACAGTCATAAATCTTTAATTCAACTTCAGCCCTGATCATAACCATTTATTTTTAGATTTTGTAATGTCAGATAAAAAATGAAGTACTTCCACTTTTCTGAAAAGAGTTGGTGTTAAATCTGACATTACAAAAAATCCATCAAAATCTGTGTTGCTGCTAATCATTGACACATGCCTAGCCTGTAATAATCCCCCCCCAGAAAAATGTACTTTGCATTTAATATATTGAAAATATTTAACTTTTTTTGTGTGTTTTTTTAACAATAATTTGTGATGCCATCACACACACTGGCATTTAAAGGGTAAAAATTCAAAAATTCCTGCACCAGAATGCAGGAAATTAAGTTTTTGTAACTAAGTGTGTGTGTGTGAGTGTGTGAGAGAGAGAATGACTGACAATTGCTTGCTGTGTGAGAGAGAGAGATAGAGAGAGAATTAAATACATTTGAGAATGTTAGTTATTATGTTCTCAATGCCCCTTGCATTAGTACATTTGAGAATGTTAGTTATTATGTTCTCAATGCCCCTTGCATTGTATGAGTTGTGTGGAAGCGTTTGCTAGTTCTAGTGCTATCCCTTTGTACATTGTGGCTGTGTCTGACAAAAGTTAACAATAAATAATGGTATTAGGAATACATTTGCCTCCTGCGTGAACTGTGCATAGCTGAATAGACTGTATTTTAACGCCGGTCATATGGTGGTACTTGGAGAGCCAGCTACGTTCTCAGGTGGTACTTGGTGTAAAAAGTTTGAGAACCACTGCTCTACCGGACTGCCCGGTAGTAAAAACCAATAAAAATCTACCAAAAACATAATAAAAAAAATAATAAAGATATCTAAAAAGGATTATTATATGCAGGTATGTACAGACTACAGACAGATGTGATAGACGTATATACAGCATTATTGTACATGCTATCATACAGAGTTATATGGGTTATATGCAGGTGTATATAGAAGGATATTATTATTATCGGAAATTAGGTTAGTACTGTAGATCATGGGAAAATTGTGTGTCGTTTGCAGAGTGAGCTGTTCATGACCAGCCTGAAGAGGCTGTCTTCTGTCCAGGCAGAGTGTGTGACTGAACGGCTCACAACATGGGCTCGACTGCAGCTGGAGGACAAAGGCCATGAATCTGATGAGGTGAACCGGAGGGAGCGGATGACTAATAATGACTCAGTTCTGAATTACAGAATGCTTTGGCTTTTGTATGGCTCAGAGGTTTGAATGCGATTTCACGAATACGTCGCTTGAAGAGAATTTTTTATTGTTGCCTACTTGTGTTTCATAATCAGGGTTCTAACGCATTCTGAACAATAAGGACAAGGTCGGATCTTATAATTTTTCTAATCCTTTATGTAAGATAGTTATTTATTGTCTGTTGATACAGAAATGTGTTTAGTGTCGGAACACACAATACTGGGTTACAAAAAATACTTTTATGTATGGGCGGCTGGGTGGCGCAGCGGAGATTGCGCTCGTCACCAATGCAAGAGACTCCGGTCTCGAATCCAGGTGTCGGCATTGCTTCCGGCTTGGGCCGGCCGTCATACTGGCTCAATTGGCAGAGCCAGCGGGTGGAAGTCGATGGGTGGTAGATTGGACGTTGTGGACAGCGACTCCTACAGGTCGGTTGGGGGACGCCTGCACAGCAGAGACGGGAAGTAGCGGGGGTAGTGTGAGCCTCTCATGCGATACACCTCGCCACAGAGTCCGCCCTGGCAGGTGAAAAGATGTGACAGGCTGCCTCCTCATGTACCGGAGGGGACACGTGATCAGGGGCGGGGCTAGGGGGTGGCTACTTGGGCTCAAGCCCCGAATGTTTTCTGAAAAGCCCTGAATCTATTTTCAAAAAAAAAATATTATAATTTTAATTTTTAATTTTTTTGGACAATTAATCATTGTTACATGAAAATATGTTTGCACCAGATTTAGCAGAAGCTAATTTCCATCTGTAGTCTATCCAGCTGCTAACTGTATTTGAGTGAGTTAAGTCTTGGTGTTCTGGTAGACTCAGACCTAAGCTTTAAATCACAATCAACAAGTTGACAAAAACATAATTCTTCCACCTTAGAAACATAGCTAAAGTACGGCCATTTATAAATCAAAAGGAAGCTGAAAACCAGATCCATGCCTTTATCTCAAGCCGACTCGACTACTGTAATGCACTCCTTACCGGCCTCCCGAAAAAATACGATAACTATTTTATTGCAATGCACTATTGCATTATTTTATTCTATTTTACTAACTATTTTATTGCACTGCACTATTTTACTTTGTATCAGTGATAATCAAACCGTAAACAAAGACGCATATTAACACTTTCAGTGCCAGATGGCGCTGTTTACTGTTACTGTTGAAAGGCCAGCGCCTTTTAACATGGGGATATGTGGCTGTGTTTGCAGGCCTAAAGCTATATTATATATTATAGCTATGGATCTAATAATATAATCGATTGTCATTGAGTTTCTTCCGGTCAAGATGCAAAAAACAGATCATTTTTCCATCCATACATTTCCGTTTTATACCGTCGTGAATATGAGTGTAGTTTCAGGGTGGTCTGGTGTCATTTCCAAAATGACAGACACCAAGCCACATCGTTTCAAATGGAGTGCAATAGCGGCCGCAAGGTGTTAGGCAGCGGTATTGGACTTTTGAGATCTCAGACCCATCCCCAGTGATAACACAGGCTGCCGGCATGTCTTTATGAATGGAAATATCGACTATACTCTGGTTTTCGGGGGTCCTGGCGCTCAACGTTCGGCGAGTTAACCCTAGATCTTAGATCCTAATATGAAAAACGATGTGATTTAATGTTCTATGTCTTACCTTGACTTTGTCTATTTTACTGCTATCTGTTTTATGCTTTATGTCTGCACTTTATGCATTGCTCTTGATCTGCCAATGTTGTGCTCATTTTATGCCTGTCTTTTTGTACTGCTGTGAAGCACTTTGAGCTGCAATTCTTGTATGAAAGGTGCTATACAAACACAGTGTATTATTATTATTATTATTATTATTATTATTATTATTATTATTATTATTATTATTATTATTATTATTATAAATTATTATAGTTTGCTTCATTAATTAAAGGGTGTGAATTTAAGTGTTCTCTAGTGCCTTTTGTCCACTTTAAGGTGGTGGTATACGTTAAAGGTTGTGGTGTCGAAGTAAAAAAAATCAAGCCCCGGATCTCCTACAATCCTAAATCCGCCCCTGCACGTGATGCAAGGCTTCTATCCTCCCTACAACCGACCAGTGGGGGGCATAGTCGAGCAACATTCAAGACAAGGGAGGGGAGAATTGGAAACACGAAATTGGGATGGGAGAAAAATAAGGAGAAAAAGTGGATTAAAAAAAAGAAATACTTGTGTTATGGAAAAGATAATAACTGAACACTTAACTTATTTAAAAACAATACTGTGCAAAACCTTTCCCACGAGAGCCTGGAAACATACAATTTTAAAGCCAATAACGACCCCACTGCCCTGTGGCCCGTGCAGGACAAGAAGACCCAGATGGCCATTAAGCAGGTCATGGTGGAGCTGCTGGAATTCATCCAAAGCATCCAAATGGGTAAGAAGTCTGAAGAATATTGAAAGAAATTGAAGTTCTTGAATTCTCTTCATCCTTGAGTTACTTCGTGTCTGTCTATACAGTATCAGAATCGGCAAGGTCTTTATTGCCAAGTAAGTTTGCACATTAAAGGAACACGGCAACATTATGGGAAATGCGCTTACCGTCTTCTCCAGAGTCAGACAAGAACACATACCAATTTCCTGTCTGCATTCAGTAGAAAGCTATCCTGCTGTGAGCTACAAATTAATGGAAGTGGATACGGACCATCTAGCCTAGCTGTTGGCCAAAAGCACCTCTCCCAGAGTGTTTAGCTAGGCTAGCCACTCCGTATCTGCCTCCATTCATTAGGCTAGCTCTCAGCAGGATAGCTTTCTACTGAACGCACAGAGAGGAAATCGGTATCTATCTTCTTGTCTTACTCTGGAGAAGACAGTAAGCGCATTTCCCATAATGTCGGCCTGTTCCTTTAACCTGTTTGCATGTCCCAATGCTTACAGGATAATGGCAGAAGGGGAAATTATTCTTTGTGGTGTTGACAATGTCCCAAGACTAATTCTCTGGGTAATTTTCTCTTGTGAACAGTGGATCCAATCAAAAGTATGGAGTGTGAGAAGAATCTAATGACATTCAAGGCCCTCGCTCAACTACAGGTAACCAGGGGTGGAAGAAGTACACAGTTCCTTTTCTTAAAGGAAAACGCCAACATTTTGGGAAATTAGCTTATTTGTCATCTTCCCTGGAGTTAGACTAGAAAATACATACCCTTTTCTTCTCTGTGCATGCAGTAGGCTTAGGGAACGCCCGCACCGTTAGCGTAGCTTAGCTTCATCACTGGAAGTGGGGCAGTCCTTTACCCTGAAGTTCCCTACAGTCACGAAATACACTCCAAATACAACTCCAAAACGTTCCTGTAAACATGTTGTGACCTGTGTATTTACCACGTGGAGAAATAATTGAATTCGACATTACGTTTTCTAAGCAAATATACTCTGAACTATTCTTTGCCGAACCACTCCTCTCTGGTCTCAGTCAGTGATTTCACGCAACGCAGTGATACTTTCTAACGTGACACCAGTGTTTGTTTACATTCTCATTTCATTCAAAGGATCAGAACCGATTGAAGTTTATGGATACCATGCCTTCAAATCCTCTTACCTTGACGATTAAAAGCCTCCACAATTTAGAAAACAGTATTCCCATGGCTGGTGTTGATATGCTCCTAGCTAACGAAAACCAACAAACACAGAACCGGACGCGTAAGCAGAAAACGAGGCATCATTTTTACTTCCGGTCGGGGGGTTTCAAAATAAAAGCGACGTCTAAAGCACCGGAAAAATACGTTTATTTTGTACATTATCTAACGTTAACACGAACCTAAACTAACTTTAGGTTAGTTGTAAAGTTAGTTTAGCTTAGTGGTTAAAATAGGTGAATTTGGTGTGCCCACAGAATCAAATCAAATCAATTCTATGGCTACGGCTAACTCTGAGAGCTTTAAGCTCTGCTCCTGGAATGTTCGAGGTCTTCAGAAACTAGCGAAAAGGAAGGCGATTCTGACCTTTTTTAAAGAGGGAGAATGTTTCTATTGCTTTATTACAAGAAACCCATATGGGACCCAACGACACCGCTAAACTCCAAAAGAGTTGGGTGGGACAGGTCTTCGCCACAAACTATTCTACATTTAGTAGGGGAGTGGCCATACTGATAAATAAAAATCTCCCCTTTAGACTCATAACTTCCTCTTTAGATAGCCAAGGTCGCTATGTGATTATCAAAGGGGTTCTTAAGGGTAAAGAAATGACATTTATGAATGTATACTGTCTCCCAGGCTACTCTCCTGACTTTCTATCCAAAGTATTTACTGAATTTAATGTCCTGGCCTCTGAGAATGCTTTTGTGGGCGGAGACTTTAACTGTCACCTTATACCATCTCTTGACAAACTCCCACCCAGTTTGGCTCCCCCCTCTAGGCAAGCAAAGATGCTCTCCTCCCTATGTACAGACATCGGATTCTCAGATGTCTGGAGAACTCTTTGCCCATCCGAACTGAAGTTCACCTTTTTTAGCGGCCTACATAAGAGCAACAGTAGAATAGACTATTTCTTCATCCCTTCCTCTAAGCTCTTTCTAGTATCGTCCTGCACAACCGGAAGTATTGTTTTATCGGATCACGCCCCTATATATATGGTCTACTGCTCCTTGTTAGAAGAGAGGGCGCTGTCGAGACGTTGGCGTCTTAACCCATACCTCCTCAAGGATGATGGGTTTGTCTCCTATTTCGAATAGGAATTTAAAATGTTCAATCTACTAAATTAATTCACATTCTACGGATAACCCGTCTCTGCTCAGGGAAACATCCATGGTCTTTTCTTGCGGACTGATTATGTCTTACGTATCATCCAAGAAACGCAAGAAAAATGAACAATGCAAACTTCTTGAATCCAAACTAGCCGACCTTGAGAATCAACATGTTTCAAACCCAGCCCCGGCTGTGCTTATAGAACTTACGGCCACCAGAACTGCGTTAAACACTCTTCTGATCCAGGACGCCGAATACTCTCTTAAATTTGCCAGACAGAGAATGTACGAACACGGTGATAAGCCTGGCAGGTGCCTAGCTAACTTGGCAAAAAAGAGGGCTGACACCCAAGTAATAGCCTCAATCTCGGACTCAAACGGGGTCAGGTCCTTTGACACCAAAACTATTAATAAAGAGTTTGCCTCTTTCTATGCCCAACTCTATAGGACTGAACGACCCGATGGTGCTCTCTCTGACATGCAAGCTTTTTTCGCTGACTTGCACCTCCCTAAGGTATCGAAAGATCAGAACTTGCTCCTTAACGCCCCAATTACGAAGGAAGAAGCTCTGTGCGCCCTTAAGGGTATGCCATCTGGTAAGGCTCCGGGCCCGGACTGTTTCGGATGCGAATTCTATAAGGAATTCGGTCATATTCTCTTGGATCCCCTGCTGGCAATGCTTAATCATTCCTCTGAGGTTGGGATATTACCCCAGTCCCTACGGGAGGCTAATATTTGCCTTCTCCTTAAAAAGGGTAAATGCCCTGAAAAGTGCGCCTCCTATAGGCCTATAGCCCTACTTAATTCGGACCAAAAATTGCTCTCCGAGATCCTGTCCATGCGCCTAGAAAAAGTGCTCCCTTTCATTATTAACGAAGATCAGACTGGTTTTATTAACACATTCCCGCCCAACAACGTATATATCCGTGTTTCGAATCCACCGGTTGCGGACCACCCACGGATATGTCCGTGGCAAGGTTGTTTTGGCTTTTATTCCATTTTAATAACCTATTTTGTGTATTTTTGTATGTTTGTTTTTGCTGCCATTTTGGCCAGGTCTTGCTCGAAAAAGAGATCTTTGATCTCAAGTGACTACCTGGTAAAATAAAGGTAAAATAAATAAAAATAATAATAACTTATTCAAGGTCGCCGAGCTGCACTGCAGATGTACGCTACTCTTTGAATTCGAAAAAGTGCATTACCGGCCAGATCCTCTTAGGGGAGCTGTATCGATAATGCAGTGTTCCCTGTGGCAGAAGTTGTCTTTTTTTTCTGGATTTCCAATGTAGTTTCTACTAACCTGAAGCGATCCCTATAGCCTGTTGCACGGAATACCTTTTGGATCGTGGATTTCAGTGTGCAGTAAGGGAATATATCATCAGCCAATGGACATATCCAGGGGAGGAAACTAACTTTTTGGCTTACCAGCCAACTGGCGAGTATCTGATTTTTTTTACCAGCCAAACAGATTTTTTACCAGACAAACAAAATCGCTAATTGTGATAATTACTTCTTTGTATGTCAAGCCGTGTCAATGTTGTGTATGCATCTGGGTAGGCACACTGTGCCTTTAAGACAGTACGGTGGTCTTACGACAGTGCTGTGAAGTACCGTCAAGTGTTGTGGTAACGTCAGTTGGGTTGGTGTGCTGTTGACGTTGTGCACAGTGCACTGGTTGAGCTAGCCCCTTTCGTGACTGCGATGTGCAAGCCAGGGGCTTTTGAGCATGAAATAAAATGTCTAACCTTACGTCGTAGTCCGGTGCTTTTTCGGAAACATTATAGTCATAACAGATACACCTAGCTGGCTGCTTTGAGCACACGGGCCTAACGTTAGCTAGCAAGCAGCTATATAATGCTAACTAGAAGCTAACCACTGTATACAGTTCCAGTAGACAACATTACACCTCTGTGATTTAAATGTGTCCTTAGTAACTTATACTCAATGGTTGTACTAGGGTTGGATGCAGTTCCCCGTTGGTCAGTCTGTCTGTTTTCCATATTCTGCTGTGTTTAACGTTATCTGTTTGCGAGTGCTCCTGATGGCTAGCCTAGTAGTACCGCGGGACTTTTATTATTATATGTCCGCGGGTTGGCCAGTACTGCGCAAACGTTTATTAAACATTATATGTCCGCGGGTGGTCTTGTGCAGTGCTCTCGTGGCACTGTCAACTAAAGCGAACACTCAGAAGACGCGCACTGTTTGCCAGTGCAGTGATTGCAGAATGTTTTATTTTTTGTATACTCGCCAGACTGGCGAGTGGTCTTCATGAATCACTCGCCAAACGTAAAAAATACTCGCATTTGGCGAGTAAAGTGGCCTAATTTCCTCCCCTGGACATATCGATCTACCAGATGGCAATCGATAACGGGGAAATGGTCTGGGGGATCCAACCGGCTCATGGTAAGATCTTTTTCACGTAAATTACATGCTGATCAGGGCTTGTTATGATATTCAACCAGCCGATCAGCGTATGTGGCTACTGAGACGAACACCGTTATTGGTAATCAATTATCAGAAACGACGTCCCCCGCCTCCCCCCCTTTCATGCATTCATGTTTGAGGATTGTACCGATCATATGCAGTTTGAGTTTTAACTGTAGCTTCTGTATAACCGAAATGCCATTGGATATAACGTTAGTAGCTATTAGCCCTTTATCCAGCCTTCCAGGAAATATACTAGACCAAATCCCGTATACCGCTTATATTCAAGATGCTATAAAATGAGAACGTATTGATGAGAAAATTATTTCTTTAAGCCATTTTGAAGGGACGGTTTATGGTCTCAATTGACAATGAGAATGGACAGATAGCAATACTATAAAGTATAGTTTAGCTCTACAAACAGCCCCACGGACTGTGCAAGTCTGTTTACATATGCTGGCCGTCTACAGTAATTTTAGACTCATCCAAATGGCCATCAATGTGTTAAGGGTAGGAACTCTACCGACAACATGAGACGGCTCCTTAAAGCCCAACCTCCAGGTTAAACCCTACTGATCAATTATGGGTAGTTTACATCATTGGTATATAATTTCATTATTTATTTATTTATTTCCATTTGACACCGGAAATGCCACTCCGAAAGAGTTAAAAAGGTCCATGCACGAATAACATGCACGCGCGAATCAAAAAAGCGTATCAAACGCCGACGTCACAACAGGTGCATATTAATGAGCCAGCCCCTGGCTTGCATATTAATGAGCCAGCCCCTGGCTTGCACATCGCAGTCAAGGAAGGGGCTACACGTCGCCGTCGGGCAACTTTCGCCTTCCTCTGAACCACTACAGGGACTTTTGACTAGCGCGGAAAAGCCATTTCCTTGATCCAAATGGACGCCTTACAAGACGAAGATGGGTTTAATCGTCGGAGAGACTTTGATGGACCTGCTCCATACAATTTCGAGCCTGTTAGGCAAGAGACACCAGCTCCAGCAGCAGACGCATCTGTCAGACCTCGATATCGCCAGGAGATGGAGGCATGGGGCAACAACAACAGGTGGAGGATCGCTCAGACGTCGTGGTAAGCGTCATTATCGACAGTATAGAATGAATGAATGAATGAATGAGAACTTTATTTAACAGATTGCAGAATGGGTACAATACAGTACGGCTCAATACACACAATTGTTAAGGGGATGCAGACCAGAGAAAGACTTTCGTCTTGTTTACATCAGGGTCCCCCATTTTCAATTCATAGTGATAGCCTAACGTTGCAGTGTATCAATAACAGTTGGTTTCATTGGTAGGGCTACTACTACATGTCAGCAGTAGCCTAAAGTTCAAACTTGTTCGGTGACCTTTTCTTTTTTCTGTCTTTGAACTCAGGTGTCTGTGTGGTCAACCTATGACCACTGGTATAGAGAGCATGTGTTGCAGAGAGATACAGCCCTATTGGAAGCTAGTAGAGGATTTAGCACCCAGACCTGAGAACATCCGTTGTCTAACACAACATCCAGGATTTGAAGGTTCCTGTCTGAATCCTTTTGTGCTGCAGATAGCATATCTTGCCTTCCGCCAGGAGCATGGAGCACTCACCCTCAGGACTTTTGAGTAAGTTGTACAATATTTTATGAAAAGTATGACTGACACACCTGAAATGAACATGACCTGTATTTTCATGCCTACTGCAGTGCTATGACACGAGAATGTCCCTTGCAGGATTAATAAAGCAGGGTGTGTGTTGTCTTATCATTAATAAAGCAATCTATCTCTCTCTTCCAGCCAATACCGCTACACAGCGTACAGACAGATTGTTCGCTGGGTTTATGGTAAACTTGGTCGTCACAATAGGAAGGTCATACCTGCCTGTGTAGTCCACGCCATCAGACGGACGTTTCCAGAGGAAGGTGGAAACTACAGAGGCTTCTTATGGCCAGACTTGAGCCAATAAAGTTATTTAACTGAATTGACAGTATTCATGTTTTTCTTCTTTAGATGCCAAAAACATTTGGTCACTATTGTCAAAGATATGATATACTATATGCCATCTGTGTTATCATTTATCACAGATTGACCATATGGCAATACAATAGACCTGTCTCAAACCCTGCCCCTTTTCTTGATCCTCCAATCACAGCTGTCGCTTACCTCTGACTTCCTCGTACAAACTTTGTTTGTACGAGGAAGTCAGAGGTAAGCGACAGCTGTGATTGGAGGATCAAGAAAAGAGGGCAGGGTTTTGAGACGGGTCCATTGGACTTGCAAGTCATAAATAAAAACAATGATTTTCTCATCATTTGCTTCTTACACAGTAAACGGTCATGTATAGTATAGTCAACATTGAATCTATTTTCGAATCTATATCATTGAATTCTAGGTTCGAATGAGGAGAGGAGTAATATACACAATAGCAGACCAGAGACAAAGTTATAACCGGTATTTTATTCTCAAGCGCGCTAGTGATGAGGCATATTCTTTTATTGACCTTGAAAGATGAGGAGAGGGTGTTAGCAATCAAATATTTATTACAGAGTGAATATTCAATATTACAGAGTATTTACACAAACAGCTGAGAGTGGACAGTTCTACTTAGCTTGGTGAGGGCAGAGTGGCTTTTTAGCAACAGCTGTAGTGACCCTTCCGGTAATAAATAGATTTTGACACCTCAGTTTTGGCCACAGACATGCTCAAATAAATACAGGCTGAGACCTGATAATAGGAAGACGTGAATAAATGTATATAGGGACATAAATAAATAGATTTTATCCCACACTAGCTAGACAGTTACAATACATACAATGAGGTAGAGTGAAGTATCCTTTTTTAGGTTCTTTCATTAACCACTCCTTCTTTCGGGAGGGTTAGTTCGATATCAAGTCTTAGGTTGATTGGATCAACACATTAGGTTTGGTTCAGACGTCCCTGAGGTTATCTCTAGCTAAAAGCTAGGTTCAAGGTTGGATATTGGATGTATCCTTTTAGCATCAGTAAACTATATCAGTTTATCATTTCAATAGGTAAATGTTTAAACTAGTGCTGTCAAACGATTAAAATATTTAACTCGATTAATCGCATGATTGTCCATAGTTAACTCGCGATTAATCGCAAATTAATCGCTTTTTTTTAATTTATTTTTTTTTACCTTAAACAGATCTTTTTCAAGTTCTAATACTCTTATCAACATGCGAGTCAACAAATGCTTGCTTTGTGCAGCCATTTAACACAAAAGGATGACCCTCATGCATTGCAAATTTGCATCAAATTCAAAACAGAGTGATGCACAAAATAACTTAAAAGAAAATAATAATTTAAAACAATGAATAAAGTGTGCATGAAATAATAGGGGAAAGAAAACGTTAGGAACTTGTTACATTCACACACACAAGGGCTGATTAATCACACACCCCCCTCTCTCCCTCACACACACACTCTCCCAGTGTGTGTGTCTTTTGCCCCTTCCTCATCTCTCTCACCCCCCTCTCTCTCTATATCTCACTCACACACACACACACACACACACACACACACACACACACACACACACACACACTTCAGAAACAAACATAGTATCAATGAGAGCATCAATAATACACCTGAGTGAAGTCTAGTATAAAAAAAAAAAAAAACGTTTTTTTTTTTTTTTTAGTTAATCTTGAGTTAAAAAAATTAGTGGCATTAATAGAATCGGGAGTTAACGCGATATTAACGCGATATATTTGACAGCCTTAGTTTAAACATATTAATTTAAACCTAACCCTTACGTGCAGGGAATGCAAATACAATGAGGTAGAGTGAAGTATCATTTTTAGGTTCTTTCATTAACCACTCCTTCTTTCGGGAGGGTTAGTTTGATATCAAGTCCTAGGTTGATTGGATCAACACATTAGGTTTGGTTCAGACGTCCCTGAGGTTATCTCTAGCTAAAAGCTAGGTTCAAGGTTGGATATTGGATGTATCCTTTTAGCATCAGTAAACTATATCAGTTTATCATTTCAATAGGTAAATGTTTAAACATATTAATTTAAACCTAACCCTTACGTGCAGGGAATGCAAATACCTTATTAGGTGAAATGCTCCTATTCCTTTGAAGGTGTACTACAAACAAAGTACCAATAGAAATATTCCAGGTTATAGGAATGCAAATACCTTATTAGGTGAATTTACCATCTTTCTTTACAGGAGAACCATCAGTGATTCAACTATAATCAATATGTCATCAATGGGATTCAAGTATCTTATTGGGTACATTGACCCTTTAACTCGTCCTCTTTACAAGAGAACGTCAGTAGTTCAGGTACCTTACTGGGCGTATTTACCCTTTAATTCTCCCTTCTTATAGGAGAATATCTGTACCCATATATCAAACTAAATCAAATCAAATACAATATCAAAATAACAAAAGGTGAACAGGGTCGAAGCCCTTGGAAGTCCTTGTGTTCTCGTTCAATCAGTTCGTGTCATAGAAAAGGATATGGTCCTTGGAAGTTCTTATGACTCAAGTTCAATCAGTTCGTTAATTCCTGATCCACTCCCTCACTGGGAATGAGGAAGGCAATTCTCAATCCTACCAGACTGTTGAGGCAACAGGATTTGAGCAACAAGGGTATTCAGATCAGGCCGGCATAGCCTTGATCTATATCAGAGGTTCAGTGGGTTGGCTCGCCATCTTGTATCGATCCGGCACACCACCTCGTCCCGCGTGGGCACACGTGGTGATGGGTGGTCTGGAACTGCTCCCAGGGTGGAACGGGGTGCTGGAAAAACCTGGCCAAAACCGCAGGCTACTTTAACTGCAACGCTTCTTCGGTTTTGCAACTGGGGGAATCTTTTTGATACTGTTCTTATTCAATGGCATTAACTATTTATGTCCCCATGACTAAATAGTTATGAATCTGAAACCTGGGTTACACTAGCGATCCTGGTGGCCAGAAGAAAAGCGGGACTTCTGTGTCAGGTACTGAGTGACAGCTTCAGCCTTGTCCACCTGTTGAAAGGTTCTTGCAATGGGGGGAGGAGCAGCAGTCGCCAAACCTTCACTGACGGCTCTCAGGGCTGATGGACTTCTGGAATATTGGTCCTTCAAAGAGCCCATCAAATCAAATGCATAGTCTGAAGAGAAGAGAATATTATATTGAAACACACATTATAAAAGTATAGCAGTATTTCCAAATATGCAAATTGTTGATAATTCCAAATAGTAATTGAACACACACCGTAAGATGGTTTGTCTTTGGGATGCACATGATGTTCCCCTTTACGGAACCTAGGGTAGGACACTGCGTAGCGTGGTTCTCCAGCACTAGTAGTGGCCACTGTTCGGTTCCCATTGTGGTTGTAATGCATAGCTGCTAAAAGGAGCCTATGGAAAGGAGAGACATTTTATGATAATTCATTTTATGATAATTAATGTCGAGAGCCCGAAACATCACAGCAGCACTCTGTGTAATAAAATAAAAAATTCATGTTATATTTTTTTGCTTAGCACCTGCCCAAGTTTGGTTGTGGATTGCGCTAGGGCTGCACGATTTTGGGAAATCTAATTGCAATTTTTTTTCTGACAGATATTGCGATTGCGATTAAATTTGCGCTTATAATATTTCTTTTAAGCAGCCCCACAGAGGTTTATTGTAAAATGCGGCTTGGATCTGGCCTACGCGGTGGGTCTTTTCAGGACACCGATCCTGAAAATGTTTCTTTTTACCTGGGAATCGATACCGGTACATTTTTTTCTGTACTTTGCTCTCCCTCTCTGAAGTCTAAACTTCACAACACACAATCTAAAACCCCTTACCTCCCTCTCCCAAACCGATCTTGTATCTCAATGGGACTTCCTGGTTAAATAAAAAAAATGATCGTGCAGCCCTAGATTGCGCATGTCTCCTCCATTTAGAGATGATGATGAAGGCAGTTACCAAGGGTGCAAGGGCACACCAGTCCTCGCAAGGTGCCAGCCAACGAAATAAACACTGGGATAAGAGTCGCCACACCCTTGTAGCTGCCGATTGCAAAAACATGTTGTGTACACAGAGGAGTGTGCAGTAACTCTTTATTCTACTGTATTGAGGATAAGATCTTTTCATTCAGAATACATTTACTTAATCATTCTGAAATGTCAATGTATTGAAATGTCTAATTTTACATTTGTACTGCCAAAACCAAATTATCTTATGACACTGACTGTACCTGCTATGCATTCCAAGGAAGGAGAACCCTGTGTGCTTTGGGGCAAAGCGGATCATCAGGGAGTGAAACGCCTCGAGTGAGTAGGTTTGGTTCTGGGGAGATAGCTGCCGTACATCTTTGATGAACAGTTTTTTTAGTCACAAGAGCCTCCAGTTGAACAGCTGCTGATGAACCTGACAAATACAACATCAGCATCAACTGATTTTTCAATCTCTCCCTGATCATATGCTTTTTTGTACATATTTGTGAAAGGTTATTCACATGGATATTCATTCAGACAATCAACTAACAGATCATCAAAAAGTGAACTTGTGCACATTCCTGAGCGATAGATACCTGGTTCAAGCCACTCCTTGTTTCTGTCCTCTCCTTCCAATGGCTCATGCTGACAGGCAGGGAATGCAGGAGTGTCATGCTCATGTATGTCTTGAGCATGATTGACCAGGCTTCTCCACTTTGCCTCCATCATGTCTGCATTGCCACTGGGAGTAGAACCGGCGGTCCATTAGAGGTGGTTCACGAAAGACTGCTTCCAGAGCTTTATAACGTCACAGTCACGCTCTCTGGAAAGGGCATCCAACTTCTTGCTTACGGCTGTTATTGCATGGGCACACACACCACACACTTTAAAAATCGGACTGACAAAATTGAACTACTGTGATTGGTCTTGCCTTCCATTGTAGCCATGCATTTTCAAGGACAAATACTTACATTTGGCAATATGCCAGATATCAAAGTAGTGTTGTGTTCCTTCAGCGCACAGCACATCTCTCACCCATTTTGGTACCTGCAGAATCGGTTGAATTGTACAGATATATGGCATAATTTATGAGTTAACTAACCCTTCAAGTAAACTTGAAATGCATTCACATTCAAATATTTCTATTCCTAAAGTGAACAAAAATACAAAAAGTTATTTAACTATCACCACAGAGCCCCTCTCACAGTTTCTTGATCGCCAGAAGTTGATCGCCTCCCTTAGTTTACACCAATATTTTTTCTGCCAATTCAACTATCACCAGAGAAAGTGTGTGTGTCTGTCACTTGTACCTGGCGGTTTCTGTCAGTGACGAGGACTGCGACTTTCAAGTCCTGCTCCTTCAGTAGCACTGAAGCCCTCTATCTCACACCAGTTGCTGTTAGCAACTTCTGAACTCTGGAGCACAATCAGACAAACAAAAAACAAACCTAAACAAATGGGAATCCAAAACATAAACAATGTAGAATGTGTAAAAAAAAAAGGAGCATTCAGTGTTTACAGTGTTTGTGGTTCTCAACTATTATTAATTACACTCCAACACCTAGACCACAGACTGTGGACCTAGCTCAGTGGTTCTCAACCTTTTCAAATATTGGAAATAAATCTTCAACCCCTACACTAAAGTTACAGAACTAAGGAATGTTCATAATATGCAATCTACTTGATCTGATCATAACCTTGCTTTCAATTAATCAAACTCACTCTGGCCTGTGCTCTTACACAGTGGTAAAAAACATTTGTTGCCTGCTCCAAACGCCATGAGAAACACTTTTATCATTACAGACTTTTAGTTTCCATACAAGATAGTCTATATATAGTACAAAATATTTACAACGTCATAAACAACAGTTCTGCGAACTTGGAACATCTCTTCAATACTGCATTGTACACACACACACAGACACACACACAGACACAACGACACACGCACACAACCACACACGACACACACACAGACAGACACACACAACTACACACACACACAACCACACACACAACGACACACACACACAACCACACACACAACGACACACACACGACACACACACAACCACACACACAACCACACACACAGACACACAGACACAACCACACACGCACACAACCACACACAACGACACACACACACAACCACACACACACACACCACAACACACACACACACCACGACACACACACAGACACACACAACGACACACACACGTTAGCGTCAAAAAGCTAGTTCGATTAGATTCACTTACCCGAGAACTGAGAACTGCAGCAGCGGAGCGTGCACTCACAGAGGGCTGGCCAGGTGACTTTCTTCGGAAAGGTGTGCATTTTATGGCCAGAAAGGTTGGAATTGGTACACCCACCACAGACACAAACATTCACCATGTTTTAGCAAGTCAGGCTAGAGGAGAGAGAACATCTACACGAGCTCACAACGTGTTAGCCAACAAGTGCAACCGGATGCAACAACAAGTAACAAGAAGGCTCCTTGCTTCCTGCCACTACACGCCTGTGAGCACAGAGCCCCCTGGTGCCCAGCACCTGTTGTGACGACATAATTTCGATTACACGCGCACGTTATGAACCATTGATTAAAATATCCACGTGCGTGGTGATTGTGTTGGGCAGACAAAATGTTTGATAAAAACGCTAAAACTGGGTCAATTTCAATAATTTTTTTTTCCTTCTTCATGAAAGTCACCGTTGGCCTAGTCCACATTGTTTATTGAACAAAAATACAACATGAAGGTTGGCCTTTAACCCTTTATCTGCCGGAGATTATTCTCATCTTAATCCCTTCTCTGCCAGTACTGTAAGTCTATGGAGATGTTCCCCTTCTTTGCAGGGCTATAACTTTTTAAATTGTATTGCTAAACTGACATTACTATGGCCCATTCAACATCGATTAGCTATTGTTCAGGGTGTAGGAACGTTTTACTTTTTCATTCACACATTCATATAGAAACTGTCTAGAGTATAAATATGTTTTTATCGTTTTCTGCAGTAATTCCTAGAACGTGAGATATAGCCATTTATGCATATATTACATAATCAAATGCAGTTTGCTAGCGATTGACGTCAGATTAAAATTTTCAATTGTACAAGGTCCTAAACGTCATGACTCATCATCTGATGTTGACCAGAGGGGGGGGGGGGTCGTTTATAATGCAATGACCGATGTTAAATGAATCATGTAGTATGGGTGATATATTGATCATAGCAGTTTTTTTTTTTTTATTGATCTTTTTCCCCTCCTTTTTCCTCCGATTTTCTCCCATCCCAATGTTAGTCGTTATGCCAATTCCCAATCCCCTTCCTGGTCGCTGCGCACTTACCCCCCACAGTCGGTCTGGGAGAGTGGAGGCTATCACGTGCTTCCTCCGACACACGTCTAGCCAATCAACCGCTTCTTTTCACCTGGCAGCGCGGACTCTCACTGAGAGGGCGTAGCGTGTGGAAGGATCACACTATCCCACTTAGATCCTATCCGCGCTTAGCAGGCGCCCCGACCGAACTGTAGGAGTCGCTGTTTACAACGACCCGGACCCACCCCGCCAGCTTCTCCCACCCTCTAATACTGCCAATTGTATTAGTGTGAACGGCCAGCCAAGCTGGTGACAACCCCGGAGCTGTGAGCTGGATTCGAACAGGCGAATCCAG
This sequence comes from Notolepis coatsorum, assembly GCF_963971535.1. Taxonomy (NCBI): domain Eukaryota; kingdom Metazoa; phylum Chordata; class Actinopteri; order Aulopiformes; family Paralepididae; genus Notolepis; species Notolepis coatsorum. The sequence goes on along the minus strand of NC_140174.1, from coordinate 89,898,250 downwards.
CGTCTCCGGGGTTGGTGACGAATGCAATCTCCGCTACGCCACCTGACCGCCCCTGATCATAGCAGTTTGTATCGAAAATGGTAAACAAACAGGCTGAAACTCACCCCAGTCTCCTCGTAGCGTTGGGTGATGAGCGTGGAGCAAAAAGATTGCTATTATGGGATGTTGATATATGTGATCCATTTCCAGGTTGTATAATACTATATAAGTCCAAATAACGTTGTTTATTGAATTATGGCAACCGATCGATTACCCAGTGTGTCGAGATGGAGTCCAGCGAGCGATAGCGAGTGGCCGGACGAAATATGGGTGAGCACCACTTCCGGCCGCTTACTTCCGGTTTTGGCAACTCGCCGATCGGCCACCAGATGGCGGTCTTGAACCGTTGGAGAGTTGAGAGGAGATCTACAGCACCCGTCAAGTCTCCGTGGGTGAAATATGGAGACAGATATTTGAAATATTGATCTCAAAGACGCTGTATGACGTCATTGGCAGATTACGCATGGCGGAGAATGACGTCGTAACACGTCATTGGCGATTAAAGGGTTAATATCATCCAAATGACTCGTGAGATAGACCACCCCACGGTGGTTCTGTCTCTCGACGCGGAGAAGGCATTCGACTGTGTAGAATGGCCGTATTTGTTCCTAACCCTCGCTGAATTTGGCCTAGGAAACACTTTTATTGACTGGGTCAAGGTTCTTTACAACTCACGGATGACGGCGGTTCTGACTAACAGGCTTAGGTCTAGCAACTTTCCTCTACAACGGGGGAACCCCCAGGGGGACCCTCTTAGCCCTTTACTATTTGACATGGCCATGGAACCACTTGCTCAGGCCATAAGTCAGTCAGCCGCGATCTCAGGTATTAGGGTGGGCGAGAGGGAGCACAAAATCTCTTTATGTGGACGACGTACTGATCTTTATATCTAAACCTGACTCTTCCATTCCATGTCTAACCCGCATGATTTCCACATTCGGAACCTTCTCTGGGTACAAAATAAACTTTTCCAAATCCGAAGCAATGCCACTTGGGACCCTTAAATCCTGCCCGAGCCCTTCCCATTTCACTGGTCGCCCTCCGGCTTTGTTTACTTAGGAGTATTTGTGACACCCACCTATGATACATTGTTTAAGGCCAACTTTCCCCCCCTTTTAGACACCATAAGGGCAGACTTAGTTAGATGGGCCCCTTTACCAATTTCCTGGCTGGGTAGGATAGCCCTCGTCAAAATGAACGTACTCCCCAGACTATTCTACCCTCTCCAAATGATTCCAGTGCTGCTGACAAACAAGGTTATCAAGGTGCTAGAATGCTGGCTAAGCTCATTCATTTGGAATGGGAAGAAACTACGTCTGAAAATGGCCAAATTACAGATGGATGGTGAAGATGGGGGTCTAGACCTACCTAATATTAGACACTACCAGCTGGCGGCACACCTTAGGGTGCTTGTCGGTTGGTTCAGATCAGACCCACTATCAATCTGGCTAGACATTGAATCCTCACAATCTAAGTCCCCCCTGTGGAACCTACTGTTTATCAAAGACTTTAAGTCTGTTAGGAAAATATGCTCCAACCCCATCACACTATGCTCCGTCAAGGCCTGGAAGACTGTCCGTAAGGTGGAGGGCCGAGCTAAGCTGACCTCTCCTCTTACCCCGATCGTAGGCAATCCTGACTTTAAGCCCGACCAAATTGGCGGCGGCTTCAAGACCTGGCATATGCAGGGCATAACTAATCTTGGCCACTTGTTTGATGGCCAGACCCTAATGTCCTTTCTACAGCTGCAGCAGCGGTATGGCCTATTGAAAATGAATTTTTTTAAATACTTACAAATTAGGCAGTTTATCACCAAGGACACCTCACTGTTAATTAACAGTTCCACCTCGCAGGTGGAGAAAGCCCTCTCCTTGCAGATTCCTAAAAAACAAATATCTATTTTCTATAGTACTCTAAACCTTAATTCATCTTTATCTTCCCTTGTCACTAAACAGTCCTGGGAAAAAGACTTGGACGAGGACTGGAAGGATGCATGGACCTACGCAAAAAATATCTCTGTTTGCAACCGCACCAAGTCTATCCAAGTTAGAATATTACACCGCATTCATATTACCCCTGCCCTCAAAAGTAAAATGGATCCCAATGCATCCCCACTCTGCTTTAAATGCAAGATAGAGACTGGAAACTACGTCCACTGCTTTTGGTCCTGTGTAAAGCTCCAGAGCTATTTGTTCGACATCGTAGAGGAACTATCTGATATATTCCAGACCCCCATCGAACTGGATCCCCTCTGCCTCTTACTAGGCCTCCCAGATATTCATATTGCCAATGTCAAACATAGGAGACTGTTCAATTAGTTGACATTTGCTGCTAGGAAAAACATTCTGTTCTGGATCAAGAACGAGGTCCCATCAAAGAGGTCATGGCACAACATTATTATAGACTGTATTCCTTGAGAATACATCACGTGTATGCTGCACTCCAAGTTGGACACTTTTTATGAAATATGGGACCCATATCTATCTCATATTGGACCTGCGCTATCCACCACTGTACTCGCCGGATTTCCCCATTACTCTTAGCCTCCCTAGAGATCACTAATGTCTTGTATGTAGGTGCTCTGTGTCGTTCCAGAAGGTATCATAATGTATTTAAAAGTACATGCCTATTCGCACACACATACACACACACATACACACACATGCACTCACACATATAAAACATGCACACATAAAACACACATGCATACTGTACTAAACGCACACGCATAAAACACACCGATATAAAACACACATATACAAAACAAACGTACACACTCCACACACAGTCTGTATCAGTCCACTGGGTGCTATCATTGGCCAGGAGCCGACTCCCTAATCGCCACATTGCTATATATACATTGTATAACATATGAAGCCATCTGAGCCATGTTTTTGTTGTTTGTCTTTTGTCATGTCTGTTAATTACTTTTATAGTTTATATTATGTCTTTATTATGCTTATTGTTGTTAGTGCTAGTGTTGTTAGTCTTTGTTATTAAGTCTACTCTACTGTATTGTGATGTCTTGTTCTATGTATGTTTTGAAAAAGGAAAATAAAAACATTTATAAAAAAAAGAATTTAAACGTAAATGTCGATTCAATTTTTTTATTTCTCCACGTGGTAAATACACAGGTCACAACATGTTTACAGGAACGTTTTGGAGTGTATTTCGTGACTGTAGGGGACTGTAGGGAACTTCAGGGTAAAGGACTGCCCCACTTCCAGTGATGAAGCTATGCTAACGTTGCGGGCGTTCCCTAAGCCTACTGCACGCACAGAGAAGAAAAGGGTATGTATCTTCTTGTCTAACTCCAGGGAAGATGGCAAATAAGCGAATTTCCCAAAATGTTGGCGTTTTCCTTTAAGTAAAAGTAGAAATACCCAGATAAATGAGTACTCTGGTAAAGGTCCTCCATTCAAATTCTAAGTAAAAGTAGAGAAGTATTTGCTATTGAATGTACTTGAGTATCTAAAGCAAAAGTGTGCATTCTATATTATGTTTGTCTATCCCAGTCCTTGGGAGCTTCCAGTCCTCCATCCATTTACCTCTAAAGCAGCGGTTCTCAACAGGGGTTCCCCGGCACACAGGGGTTCCGCGAGATGCCTGGCAATGTTCTTTAAAAATATAGAATAACAAGTCTTATTTTGAAAATCCTATAGCGGGTCTCATTTCTGCCCACGCGCAGCTCCAGCTAAATAACTAGGCTCCGAAAGCTAGCAACATTTAGGTCATTATGATACTCTTATTTTGAAACTCCGTGGTGTCGTGACTCATATCCGCTCTACAGCACACAGCCAATAAGGATGCATCTCAACACAGCAGGCTGAGCAGTGAGCAGTAGCGTCTCTCAGCTCAGCAGTAGTAGCGTCTGGATCTGGAACGCGGACATTGAAACACAGCAAGGATAGTGTTTTTGCGACCCAAAACAAATCCCTGCTGTTTTATTCCGCAACGGGTCAAATGCATATAACATGCTTTGCAATCCTTGCCATTCCTTTGTGGCCACGTTGTGTTTAAGACCGGAATTAATGTCCCTTTAGCATAAGCTAACAACAAGCTAAAAGCCCTGTTCAGAGCGACAGAGAACAGCAGGGTGGGGACTTAGTTGGAAGGAGGACTGGGAAGGAGGGGGGGGGGGCATTCTCCCTCTATGTGTGTGCGTTTGAAAAGATATGATGAAGTCAGACTACTATATTATATTGATAGTAAATGTACTGAGGGTGGACAGACAGATTATGTTGATATTTAAACATAAAAAATACAATACATAATAAATGTATCCATGATCATCATGCAACATAAAACAATTGCAGGAACGGTTTGGGAGAGGAAGGTGTTTTAGGTTGCGTGTTCCAAAAAATTTACTTAAAGTTTAAAGCTCAATATATCAAAACGTGGCACTTTATAGTGAACAGGCACTTTATAGTGAATCCAAATTATTTTTGGATTACAGAAAATTATCCCTAAAGTGCTATCTGATGCAGCTGCACTGTTTTCCATGAAAATACCATATTTGGATAAGTTTGACCATTTCTAAAAATCTGAAAATCATTAAGTCACTCTGGATAAAAAAAAGACTTTACAGACAACATTGAGACAAAGCTTCCTGACACATCTCCATCCAAACTCTTGGAAGAACTCATTGAAATCTCATCTGATACCACCTGGAGAGCTAGTTTCAGAGTGTGGTGCTGAGTACCAAGTATCTCATGATGCTGCAGTTAAGGTGTTGATACCATTCAGCCCCACATATCTGTGTGAAGCTGGCTTTTCATCCATGACAGCTCTGAAAACAAAATATAGGGCCAAGTTGAGCCTTGATGATGACATGCGTGTTGCCTTGTCAAAGATCTCCCCACGTATTATTAGCCAGCAGCAGCGGACCTCGCATTGAGCTAGAAATGTCCACTGAGTGAACGAGTGCTTATTTTCTGTATTTATTTATATTTTTTGAGAAATGGTAACTTGGTGATCCTTTTCTGTATTTAAAAAAAATACATGATTTTCTGTTTTTGAGAAATTGTCAAACTTATCCAAATATGCTATTTTTATGGAGAACAGTGCAGCTGCAACAGATAGCACTTTAGTGATCCTTTTCTGTATTAAAAAAAAATACATGATTTTCAGTTTTTTCTTAAATAAACATTATTTTGAAAGCAAGCACTTTTGTCATCAGATTCAGACAACTTTATTGATCCCGCGTGGGGCAATTCATGTTTGCAGATTCACCAACAAGCAACAAAGACAAACAAACAACAAAACATCTCAACGACAGCACGGCAAATAAAGAATCATTGTATCATCATTGTAGCAAAAAAGACAGGACCGAAAAAGTCTTTATCGTATGTAGGGGTGCCCTGGAATATTTTATTGAACACAGGGGTGCCTTGGCAGCAGAAAGGTTGAGAACCCCTGCTCTAAAGGATATATTAAAATTGTGTGTGGTCCAGTTCTGCTGCTCTGATTTAAAGGTTATGTTAAAGTGGTGTGTGTGGTCCAGTAATGCTGCTCTGATGAAAGGTTATGTTATAGTGGTGTGTGGTCCAGTCATGCTACTCTGATGAAAGGTTATGTTATAGTGGTGTGTGGTCCAGTCATGCTGCTCTGATGAAAGGTTATGTTATAGTGGTGTGTGGTCCAGTCATGCTGCTCTGATTAAAGGTTATGTTAAAGTAGTGTGTGGTCCACTCATGCTGCTCTGATTAAAGGTTATGTTAAAGTGGTCCAGTTATGCTGCTCTGATTAAAGGTCATGTTAAAGTGGTATGTGGTCCACTTATGCTGCTGATTATGTCCTTTTTGAAGTTGTCCGGCTTCAAATGTGAAAGTACATAATGTTCATACATTTCTGCCGTGTTTTCTATGCAAAATCCTTTTCTTCAAAGTAATTACTAACTGATGGGTTCAGATAAATGTAGTGGAGTAAGAAGTACAATATTTCCTTTGAAATGTAGTGGAGTAAAAATATAAAGTTCCCTAAAATGAAAATACTTGCGTAAAGTGAATATACTTGAGATTTTACTTGTAAAAAGGTTATTTTCCACCACTGCAGGTAACTCTCATTCATGAAACGCTTTCAGGTCTATATCCCATCTTAACCTTTGACCCATTCACACTGAAAGCCTCTTCTGCGCTTTTCAGAAGGACTTCGATATCTTCTTCACTCCCAGCGAATACGAGGATCCCGCCATACGGAAGCAGATCCAGGAACATTACATCACGGCCTACGAGAACATGCACTGTGACGGTCCGCCCAAAGGCAAGGCAGCGGCCGCGCCGGCGGTGTCGGCAACAAACGGCGCGAACGCCAAGACCTTCGTCACCGAGGCCGGGCTGCGACGCCTCGGGCGGCGGCTGCAGCGGTCGGAGCAGGAGCTGTGGTCTGACCTGTCCCTGCGCGCTCTGGGGGTCGGCAAGGTGGACGAGGCTCTCAAGCTCCTCAGGTCAGCGAGGGGGGGGGGGGGGGGTGCTGAGGTGCTAGCATGGCATGATGGGTGTAATGGTGAACGAAACCAGCCGGCTTTGGCCAGGTCTGGTCAAGTTGTGGCTGTCTCAACCAGGGTCCAGCCAGGTTTGACCAGGTTCTAAAGACAATGGAGACGCTGGGGGGGTGTACCCTCTTCATCCTCTCTTCAACCTCTATTCAACCTCTCTTCTACCTCTCTTCTACCTCTTTTGTGTAGTGAGCTGTATGAGAACTACCGCAACCCCATGACCGGGGAGGTCCTCTTCAGGGCTGCCCAGAGGCTGTGCCAGATGTTGGAGGCTGACGTGCCCATGATTCTTCCAGCTGAGATGGACCTACCGGCAGTCATTCACAACCTGGCCTCACAGGCCATCTCTGTGTGCCACCCAGGTAAATCACACACGTTGCACAAAGACAATATGCACCATATCATAAACATGCAATCGTTAATTTTATTGTAAATTAGGGCTGCAACGATGAGTACATCTAATAACTCAGAGATATACTAAAAAGCTATTCAGAATTGTGGGGCAGTAAAACATCTCTCTGGCTGGTAGTTTTTCAAATCTAAAGCTAAAGTAAATTTTGTTCCCTGTTTTTCAGCATTTAGCTACAGGCATAGATAAATTGTATGTAATGATAAACAATGTCATAGTAACTGGTGGGTGTTATATTATTTCAAGATAATAAAGTAGCTATAATGAGTCAATAGATAAAAAGGTTACTCACTACACAGCACACAGCATTTACAGACATAAATAAACTTCATGGCTCCTCTCCTACTCTGGGTATTCAGTAGGTGGTGTCAGAGAGGCAACTACCCATGTGACCTAAGGATAATGGCACCGCATTTGAAAAGCATGTCGATACATTTTGAAATGTTCAATTGCAAATTGAATCCATTGTTAATCAATTGTGGTAAATTGATTGTTTAGATTAATCAACTAATCGACAAATAATCAACAGATTAATCGATAACTATATAATAGTTAGTTGCAGCCCTATTGTAAATGCTAAATCTCCAGTCAAAGCGGTGTTCTCTGGGCATCTTCCGGCAGAATGCAGTTGAATCCGGTGCTTCTCACTACATTACTTCTACAAACGTCCAGACGGGATTTTACCTCCTAATGAATTCCTACTTACACCGTCGGGAACGAGTCTCACCATGAACCTCTTTTTAAGTATTTGGATTCTCATTACTTACAGTCCTGCGGCACAGTCGGCTATGGGCAGTGCTTTTGCCCCCATCGTACGCAGGTCTTGTTATGGTTCTATGGGAAGAGAGATTCATTCACAATCACAACCCACTCCAAAGCACCGTTTTCCACAAGTCCGCTTTGTGGAAAAGATACATTCTGGTCATATGGAGAGGTACACGGACAAAGGAAACTCCCACTCTTGGATTCATTATCCAATAGATTTGTTACCCTGTTCAACCAATCATCCAATGACAACTGTACCACCTGGTCTAGGTTGACAACTGTACCACCTGGTCTAGGTTGACTATGTATCATGTCTCATATCTTTGTCTACTTTGACGAAGACACGGTAGTGTCAAAACGATTTAGAGAAAGCTTGGAACTAACATATTCCTTTATTGATTGCCTTGGGGAAATGTGGGCATCATAGCAGCACAGGGGGGGGGGGGGGGGTACAGGTATGGGCAGTGTAATAGATGAAATACATAAATATAGGCAATAAAAATCTGAATTAGTTGAATCTGAGGATCACTAGCTCCAAGGTTTTTAATAGGTATATTTTGTTTCCCGTGGTGGTAGCTGGTGCTATTGTATTAGCATCATTAAATATGCACACATTTGCATGTATCTCCAAGACTCATCACCAACATGGATAATGCCAGATAAAAAAACTTGGTTTAATTTGGTTGTTACATTCAAAACTAAACTTTTTTCAGAAGGGATTGTGGCTATGTCCTCTTATCAGCCCATACATCAGGAAATACTGTCTACTGTCATCAAAAAAATTGATTTTTGCCTAGTTTTGGTATAAAATGTACTATAAACCCGGCTATGAATGATATATCAACAAACCCTTCTGAAATAAGAAGCATAATATGGATGGGAAGAAATGTGGAAAGTTTGGTGTGTAGGTACTGTACTAAGGAAATGGAGTTCCGTGTCTTTGTGTGTAAGTAAAATGCATAAAAACTAGTTTTTCAGAAAACGCCCTCAAAGTTCTGTATTATGAAGTCAAATAAAGAACTAATTGTCTATTTTCGATATTGTATTTCAACTAGTTTGAAATAAGACATGGAAGCAAAATATAACAATCTGAATATCGTTGAAAAAAGGCGATTTTGGGGGTACTGTCTCGCCTTAAGTACCGTAGTAACTTTTCATATACAGTTTTAAAAAAAAGTGACTTCTAGAAACACTAATATCTTTATTACCATGTTCTCTTTCCAGCCTTTGTGCATTTCTGTATATCTCTTTAACGATTCTGCTGAGACTGCCCGGTCAAACCACTACAACATGGTTAGCTAAACGAGTAACCAATAAAGAGGTGTTTCTGAATCTTTGAAAACTGTTTTCAGACCTGCTCCTGGACTGTATGGAGCTGTGCAAGAGCACACGGACAGCTATGGATGTTTATCACCAGTGTCAGTTATCGGACAGCTATGGTTTCACAGCCAAGGTCAGTATCTTTAGCACTGCATGTTCTACAGTGCCAGTGTTTCCCAACCGGGGGTACACGTACCCCTAGGGGTACGTGGGTGGTCCCCAGGGGGTACATGAAAAGATTGTAAAAAAAAAAAAAAATTACCAACCCTTTTTTTTTTTTTTTTTTTTTTTTTTTTTTAATAACAAGTTCAGAGGAAAGAGACATTCACATCAGCATTTCATATTAATTCCCACAGTGGCATAAAAGTGTCTTTTCAGTATATAGATTGTCCGTCAGTATAGTCATATACTGTACTTTTCGGACTATAAGGTCGCTTTCACATATAGTTTTGGTGGACTCGGTGCGGTTCTGGTGGTGAAGTTGCAACATTGTTGCATTCTTCATTTGGTTCGCCTGCGTTCACATAGCAATCTGTCAGGCGCACCAAACTATCTGAACAATGTCACGCGGTCGAAAAGGGCGCTTGTCTATTGGACAGTGGAAATGTGTGTGTGGCTGCGAGCCTGTGTGCGCGCGCGTGTGTGTGTCTGTGTGTGGACTGCGAGCCCTCAGATCAGCGGAGGCGAGTTGTTCTATTGAAGCCGATTACCACCATCCTCTCGCTAAACAACTTGTACATCACGTTGTTATATATATATAATAATAACAATATAATAAGCCGCGTTTTTTCTTCCTTCTTCCCAAGATGCACAGTTAGATATATAGATATATAGATAGATGGAGAGATAGATGCAGTGTGCTTGTTTTGCATTGAATGCTGCGAGCAGTGGTAATAATTAAGCACTTCCTATATTTGGTTCGTGTTTGGTCCGATGAAGCGAACCGAGACCCACGTTTTCAAGCAGGCAGAGTTCGCCTGCTTGGTCCGCGGACCGAGTTCGACGTGCATTCACACAAACCCGAAAAACCGGACTATCGAATTCTGGTCCGATAATCCGGACCAAACAGCCCCTGTGTAAAAGCGACCTAAGCCGCGGCTTTTCCCCCCATTTTTCGACCCTGCGGCTTATATAACGGTGCGGCTTATATGTGGACAAAACCCGAAAATCGAAATATTGCTTTTTTTACTGCATTGAAATGTTATTTATCTGTTCCTTTATTTACTTAATACAACTTGTAAATTAGTTAATTCTTGTTATTTGTCCGACAGTATTGTGTCCCAATGGGAGTCATTCTCTGTAGAGGTGGGAGTCATTCTCTGTAGAGGTGGGAACTTAAAGCTCAATATAAGAACGGCCATGCACCACCACTCACAGAATCGAGAAAGAGCCATCAATCTGTCAATCCTTTCCGTGTCCGGGCCGGGTGAGGTTTCCTGTGTTGAGTCAAATTAAGCCGCAGGCTCCACTCCTTACATATGGTAATTAAACATTAAAACACATGCGGCTTATAGTCCAGTGCGGCTTATATATGTACACATCATTCAATTTAGCTGCTGCGGCTTATAGTGCGAAAAGTACGGTACTGTGTAGCCAGCCAGACAAGGAGGACACAGTGGTTTTGGCAAAAAATATGGGTTTTATTTTACCCATTTCAAAAACATCATTTAAATATAACATAAATGGTCAAAATAATATAGCAGGACAAAACAGACCTGAACAGAACGGAAGACCATGACAACTAAGAACTCAAAACTATATATAGGCCCTGGCCAGATACATTAATCTAAGTGAGCTAATTGATAATTAATATTTTACTAAATAATATCTTACACTTCTAATTAATCTAACAAACAATAAACACACAACACAACTACCAAACTGCACAACTAATAATATTAATTAATAAGGAAATACATATAAGGAAACTAAATTACAATACAATAAACCCCCCCCCGACATCTCCCGCAACATGGTTTGGTCCACCCCCCCCATCCGGCCATTTAGGACCGATCAGTCACAGCTGCTCTGTTTGCCCAGAGTGGGGATGGCTGGCTGCAGAGTTGGAGAAAACAAACAATGAACAACATGCATGCACTTAACCATGTAAGTCAAATAATAAAGAATGGATATGATATCAGTACGCAAGTCTATGTGTCGTGTGTCATTATGTGAAATAGAAATTGTGTATGTGTATCATGAATGTAAACGTGTACAAACAATACGGTTAACATGTGCGGGTGCGGTGCACAGACGTATCCGTCACATGTGGCAAACAAGGTATGTTTATCTCCGTTATATTAGTGAGAAATAATGCAACCTTGGCCTTGGACATTCCCACATCATATGTATGTATGTTCCTATGACTTTTTGCGGACATAAAGCACATAGGGGACTTTGTACATTTTGATTTGACAGTTTCCTGGGTGACAGATAAAATCTTTATCAGTTTGTAATGAGTTAATTGATTATTATAATTACGAGATGTTAACGGAATATTATCCCATATCAATCAAATTTATTTGTATAGCACGTTTAAACATGACGCTTGTCAACCAAAGTGCTTCACATAGCTAAGCTAAGTACAAAGAAAAGTATAAAATAAACACAAAAATTAAATAAAATCAACGGATAGACAAAGGAAAAACAGAACAACACGTCAACAAGTACGGCAAGAGTCAAAGTGAGTCAGGGAAGGCCAGGCGATATAGGTGGGTTTTGAGTTTTGATTAAAAGACTCGAGGGAGGGGGCAGATTTAATGGACATGGGGATGCTGTTCCAGAGGTCAGGGGCTGCGACCGCAAAAGCACGTCTCCCCCCTAGACTTGAAATTAGACCTACGGGTGGTTAGGAGACCCTTATCAGCCGATCTGAGGGCCCTGGCGTTGGTATAGGGGGTGAGGAGGTCTGCTAGGTAAGCAGGGGCCTTACCATTTAGGGCTTTATAAACTAATAAAAGGACCTTGAAGTCTATTCTAAAGCGCACCGGGAGCCAGTGGAGGGAGGCAAGTACAGGGGTGATGTGAGCTCTCTTCCGGGTACCTGTGAGCAGTCTAGCGGCAGCGTTTTGGGGGAGTTGTAGACGGGCTATGGTGGATTTATTTAGCCCCAGGTACAGGGAGTTACAGTAGTCTAAGCGTGAGGATATGAATGCGTGAATTACTCTTTCCAGGTCTGAGGGGGAGAGAATGGTCTTGATCTTGGCTATGGACCGGAGCTGGAAAAAGCACCCCTTCACCACCGAGTTTACCTGCCTATTGAAGGAAAACTCGGGGTCAAAGAGCACGCCCAGGTTTTTAACAAAGGGCTTGACTAGGGGAGACAGGTTACCCAGGCTGCTGGCAATGACACTGGTTTGGTTCGGAGGGCCGAAAAGGAGGATTTCATATTTTGACTGATTGAGCTGTAGAAAATTGTGTGCCATCCAGAATTTGATGTCGTCTAGGCAGGAACGAAGACTGTCAAGATTGTTTATATTGTTGGGCTTCATGGGGAGATAGACCTGAGTGTCGTCAGCATAAAAATCGAAGGAGATGTTGTGTTTTTTAATGATCAGACCAAGGGGCAGCATGTATAGGGAGAATAGGATATGGCCAAGGATGGAGCCTTGTGGAACCCCGCAGGAGAGAGGCAGAGGGGGAGAGCAGTTTCCGATGTTAACGGAGAAGCTTCTATCACTGAGGTAGGAGGTGAACCATGATAGGGCTGTGCCACTGACACCAACTGCCTGGTGAAGACGGTCAATGAGGATAACATGGTCTATTGTATCGAAAGCTGCACTGAGGTCTAAGAGCATAAGGACAGCACAGTCCCGGTTGTCGGTAGTGAGGAGCAGGTCATTGGTGACCTTAAAGGGGCTATGCACTGCTATTCCTAGCACTATTTGGGCAACTTTACACAATTCCTGTTAGTCTATTGAAGACATTTGTAATTTTTTTTTTTTTTTAAATCATTGTTTTATATTTCTAATCAAGTACTCGAAACCATCATTTTTCAGCCTCAAGAAATCAGGCTGTTATGGCCTGGCTCCGCCCATAAGCACTTTGAGTGACAGTCAGACCACAGTCTGCACTGGTAGAGGGAGGGAGGGAGGGGGGGGAAGAGAGAGAGAGTTCAGTTCAGAGTTTTTATTTGCCACATGGAATAATACAATCATAGTTTCTTCATTAAAAAATCATAAATAGTCATTCCATGGACAAAAGGAGCAGGAAGAAGAATACATCTTATAGTTACCTGCCCCTTATTCCTAAACTAACATGTATTTTCTTAATGGTCGGCGTATAACACACACTTATTTACACAAATAATCATTTATACCATGAGAGAGAGAGAGAGAGAGACAATGCCCCCTCTCGGCTCTCTCTTCCTTTCGCTTTTTTCTTTCTTTCAATCTCCCGTGTGGCGCGCGGCCGGCAGGTACCCCCCCCCCCAAGTGCCCCCTCTCTCTCCCTCCCTCCTTTTCTCTCCTTTCTCTCCCACTCGGCTCTCGCTGATGAGACGGGGCAGCAGCTTTTTTCTTTCTTTCAATCTCCCGTGTGGCGCGCGGCCGGCAGGTACCCCCCCCCCCCCCCAAGTGCCCCCTCTCTCTCCCTCCCTCCTTTTCTCTCCTTTCTCTCCCACTCGGCTCTCGCTGATGAGACGGGGCAGCAGCTTTTTTCTTCCTTTCAATCTCCCGTGTGGCGAGCGGCCGGCAGGTACCCCCCCCCCAAGTGCCCCCTCTCTCTCCCTCCCTCCTTTTCTCTCCTTTCTCTCCCACTCGGCTCTCGCTGATGAGACGGGGCAACTTTTTTCTTTTCTTTCAATCTCCCGTGTGGCGCGTGGCCGGCAGGTACCCCCCCCCTCTCTCTCCCTCCCTCCCTCTCTCTTCCTTTCTCTCCTTTCTCTCCCTCTCGGCCCCGCAGCTCCACTCGCCGTCTAGTCTAGGTAGAATGGGGGCGGGCATTAGCTCCAACCACAGAGCCAATCGCATCACTGTGCACTATCCACAGCGCCCAGTGACGTGACTCGGGACTTCAAATCAAAATGACCCGATTTACTAGAGGCACAGAGGGGCTGGGCTGAAACGGAGCAATTCGCCAATATGGTATTTAGACCCTAAAACACATTGATACGAACTCCTATTACTATAATACAATGCTAGAGACTGAAAAATGACATTTATAATGCATGGGACCTTTAAGCAGGGCAGATTCTGTGCTGTGGTTGGCTCTGAAACCTGACTGAAATGTGTCCAGGATGTTATTCAAGTGCAGGTAGGGAGACAGCTGAGAGAGAATAGCCTTTTCAAGGACCTTTAATAGGAATGGGAGCTTGGAGATTGGTCTGTAATTATTGAGCTGGGTGGAGTCTAGGTTGGGTTTTTTCAGAAGGGGCTGGACCACTGCATGTTTGAAGCAGGTTGGAACGGTACCAGTGACTAGGGAGGTGTTTATGATAGAGAGGATGCTGGGGCCTATTCATGCATTAAAGGTTTCCGTCTCCAGACGGATTTCCGTCAATTTGATTGGGGAGATCCGTCCATTTGATTCGCAGTCTGACGGAAGTATTTGCATGATTTGTAGATGCATACAGATTGAAACAAAATTGAGCCAATCAGAGGCGCCAAATATGGAAAAGGGCTTTTTTTTCCTATCGCGCCAAGCAGTCATCACTCAGCGACTCGAGAGACAGGATTACGCTGCTCACTCCGGAGGCTCGCTCCGCGGTTGCAGCTGCAGGCTATTGGGCGAGTGACAATTGCGAGGTCTGAGAAGTTTGTCCGCCACATGGCAGGGTAACAAAATAGTCATGTAGAATAATTAAAAACTGCGGTGTGTTTTGGTTTTACGAGTCGCCTTTTTTGCAGCCTCACGCGTCAACTGCTTGTTTACCAACGTCACAGCCACCACGCTGCTTGCACTCGCTGCTATATACCGATTAGCTAACGTTAGCTTAATAGCGTCGGTTAAATGGAAGGAGTAAGCCGGCCACTAAAAAGAGAACCCACCGCGGGGTTCTCAGATGAAAAGGATCAGCGGGACCACCTAACAAAAAGTTTCGAGAGGAGAGGACGTTTGAAGAGACTGGCTAGGCAGCGCTACTGGGGGCTGTAGTGGTGAGTTAACTTGTTCCGTGTGCTGCAACGATGTCAAAAAGAAAAACAGAAACAACACGTTTGTCATTGTCGTGTTACTTCACAGTACAATATGCGAGTCCCCTGCTGTGGTTGTGAGTATACGTTTATTAGCTTAACTCCGTAGCAACATCACACAGGTGTATCTGTAGACAGTCTCCTCCCCACCGTATATATTCTCTCCCCACCGTATGTATCTTTTTTCTACCACCACCCCCTCCTAATGTACAGTCTCCTCCCCATCATATGCATATAATCTCTCTTAGGATCTATGGGTAACAGTACTGTATATTTCTCTCCCACCCACCCCCTCCTAATGTACAGTCTCCTCCCCATATGTATATAATCTCTGTTAGGATCTATGCGTAACAGTACTGTGTATTTTCTCCCACCCACCCACCCCCTCCTAATGTACAGTCTCCTCCCCATCATATGTATAATCTCTGTCAGGATCTATGGGTAACATTACTGTATATTTGCATATCGTATATGTCACAAATGTAACAGTACTATATACCTGTAGTATGTCCCTATGCCATAAATGTCATGATGTCAATGTCATGCATGTCATAAATGTCACTATGAATTGAAAATGGGGGACCCTGATGATGTAAACAAGACAAACGTCTTTCTCTGGTCTGCATCCCCTTAACAATTGTGTGTATTGAGCCATACTGTATTGTACCCATTCTGCAATCGGTTAAATATTGATTGATTGTTATAACAGATTGCAGAATGGGTACAATACAGTACAGCTCAATACACACAATTGTCAAGGGGTTGCAGACCAGAGAAAGACTTTCCTCTTTACATCAGGGTCCCCCATTTTCAATTCATCATAACATATATGACATACATGACATACAGATAGATAATACTGCTACATCTATACATTTATGACGTACCAGATTTACACAGTATTGTTTGTGATACAATAAGAGTCTAAAAAAGAGAGCATATACATTTGACGAAGAAACTGTACATTGGAGGAGGTTGGGTGGAGGGGGGGGGGGACTGTACATTGGAGGTGGTTGGGGAGGGAAGGGTTGGGTAGGCGGGGTGGGGGGGTAACTGTACATTGGATTATCGACGAAACCGAAACAAGTAGGCTCCCTTAAAACGCCAACGCTATTAAAAAGAAATACAGTGGAGGTTAAAATAAGAATATGACTTGGCCTGAAAAAAATTCAGTCAGGAGATTTTTTTTTGCTTTAATCCCTGGGCCTATTACAACATTCTGCCAATTTATGCAGGCGTTGTAATCCTTTAAATATATGTTCCAGACAGTGGTATTACCTGTAGTTCTGTTTAGTTGTCCTTGTATTTTATTATATAACCCAGAAACAAAACCATTTTTAACATTTATGCCACTCACTATAATCATTCAAGGATAAACTGGTAAAGACTGATTCCATGGGACACCATAAGTGCGCATTGCAGTGCGCAACTGTAAATAAAAAAAGAAGGATGAGAGAGAGGAGTAAGAGGCACATTCTGTCAGACCTTATAAGGGCATATAGCCAAGCCCCTTTTAGTTTGCTTGATTGTAGCCACGCCCCCTTTGAGATGATTTATGCTCCCTAAGTCCCGCCCCCTTCTCTGATTGGTCGATGATTCAAGGAGGCGGGACATCCGGTTTCGAGGGGAGGTACATCCGGTTTAGGAGGGGGAGGGACATCTGGTTACGGAAGGGGAGGAGTTCAAAATAAAAGTTCTTCAAAATAAAAGATTCAACAATAAGTTGTTTTTATTGTCAGAAATAAAAGATTCAAACGTTTTTTTTTTCAGATTGTATTTGTGTATTCCAAGGTTTTCAGATTAAACATTTCACAATATGTATTTGTGTATCTTAAGAATATGTATTAGTGTTTCTTCACTATGTATTTGTGTGGACATAAACATTTCAAATGTGTGTATCTTAAGAATGTGTATTTGTGTGGACATAAACATTTAAAGTGTGTGGTTTAAGTTACAGAATTAAGAATATGTGTATATCTTCAGAAAAATGTGTGTGTGTATGTGTGTGTGTGTTCAGACACTTGTGTGTGAGAATTAAGAATAATTAGTGCTGTCAGGCGATTAAAAAAATTAATCTAATTAATTACAGGATTTGTAATTAATTAATTAATTAATCGCATTTTAATCGCATAACCATTTTATGCCTGATATTCTATATTCTATAATCATATTTCAAATTGCATGTGTCCAGATGGCAGAATTCAGTACTGTATCTACAAAACCTTCTGTTTAATCATCTTCCATCTATTAATTTGCTTAGATTTTTCAGGTCTGGTCAATTTGAGCATGGTGTTATTCACAGTCAAAGATAATAAAAAAAATTATTGATATTCTCATTTGGTTCATTACAATTTACTCAAAATAAGATTTCCATTCAATCAATCACCGCGCAGATTGATTGATTGATTGAATGAAAATGTTATTAACAGATTGCAGAATGGGTACAATACAGTATGGCTCAGTACACACAATTGTTAAGGGCATGCAGACCAGAGAAAGACTTTCGTCTTGTTTACATCAGGGTCCCCCATTTTCAATTCATAATGAATTGTAAGTAAGGGTGCAACTTGCACTGTGCAATCCATTCTTTGTGGATCTAGCCCACAGTATTTCTGACACTGGGAATACATTCCCTGAGATTCATAGATGTCCCTAGAATCAGATACCAAGAACATGCAAATGGACCATATTAAAAAAAGTCTGTAAATGTGTATTCTACATTCTCATGGAATGAATGAGATACAAAAAAAATTATATAAAAAAAAATAATAATTGTAATTAATTTTGAGTTAATTTTCATAACGCGATAATTAGTCTAATTAACGCGATAAACTGACAGCCCTAAGAATAATACAATGTGTGTTTTCTTGCAAGTGGTATGGTTTGAGCAGAAAGCATTCTCCCCATGCTGTGTGTGTCTCCACTCTGTAGGGTGAAATGACATACAGAAATACTACAGTGGTTCTGACACTGTCACGATTCTGAAAGTGACACCCCCTTAGCTGTCATAGAAGAGGGGTGTATGGATAGCGAATGGGATGGCTCAAAACTGCCGTATGCAGCTTCTGCCAAGTCCAAAAGATTTACGACCCTCCGACTTCCCCCTTTCTGGCAGTTTGGTGTGTGTGGGTGTGTGTGTTCGCTCAAGGAAACGGTTGGTTCTCTTTTTTTTTGCAGAACACACTTATTCTGCAAGGTTGTCTAACCACTCAAGGAAACTGTTAGTTCTCCTTTTTTTTGCAGAACACGCGTTTCTGAAAAGTGACACTTATTCTGCAAGGTTGATTCGACCCTCTCAGCAGAAATGTAGGGGGAGCCTACATTTTCTAATATGTCAGCAGAAAAAAAAGCAAACCCCCTCAAAAAGGTGTCACGCTGTGTCTGTTTGGCACAATGGTGCTTAGAACTGTGTTGAAAATATAGAGATGTCTCTTGTCATGCAGAAACCTATAATGTTTTTTTTTCAGAAGACTCATATTACTATCGCTGATGGGGGCAGGTAGTTAGTAATAAAACAGGGGTGTGTATGAGGATGTCTTCACAACTTAATATTACAGTGAAAGAATAAAAGAGGAAGTATGTCCGCACAGACAGAGGCATTAGAAACCCCTACTACTGTAGATTTCTCAAATGACTACATGGTAAAAAAAATAAAAGTTTAGCATCTTTCATGCATGAATTGGAACTATATTGTGGTACACACGAGTAAAACATACTATTTGCAAACAGCATTGTTCTAAACAGTGTATTACAAATGCAGTGTATTTGTATTTATATCATTGTCACCTGAATACATATTGCAGGATATTTAGCAGATACTATGGTAAATGTAAAGAACATCATATCACATAATCCTATTGAATTCTGAATTCTTTGTTTATAGGCCGAGTATCAATGATACACTTGAAATAGACATCTAAAATCATGAAACGGGTCGATTTTTAGTAGATTTAATCATTAGTCAGAAGGATAATGGTATTTTGTCAAGGGTTGAAATATATCACCCCCATGACACATCCCTACTTTGTAAGACAAACAGCTTTGCTGTTGTAATTACAGTGATTAGGCTCGCTTGACTGTCTTTCATTTTTTATCAATCTGCTTTTTGTGTATTTTTAGGTGTTTGGTTATGTTTTATAAGTCATTTGGACTAGATCTAGCTTGGAAAAAAGGGGTCTAGGATCTCAAATGACTACCTGGTAAAAAAAAAAGTTTACCAATTGTCATGCAAGAATACAACTCTAATGTGATACATAAGTAAAACAGATTATTTGCAAACAGCATTGTTCTAAACAGTGTATTACAAATTCAGTGTATTTGATATGTATTTGTATTTATATCAATGTCATATGAAAACATGTACTTTGGTAAAAACATGAGAACATAATCCTAGTGAATTCTGAATTTTTATTGAGTGTCAATTATAAAACAGACATATCAACCTAGTTTTTTACCCGTTTACACAATGATGAGGTAAAAACAATACAAATGTATTTTTAGAAGTTTTAGTACGCTCAAGCCCCAAATGTATTTTCTTTAACCTGTTCTAAGGTATACAAATAGCACATTTCTGAATTACTTCTCAGAACAGTGTCTAGTTTTTTAGCCACACTAAATATTTGTGCAATAAGAAAGCCTCCTGAGTTTTATGCTCTCAATATTTCGATATGCATTAAATCCTACACACGATAGGAGATATTCAAACGGCTCAAATTTTAAAGAATGAGAAGGGCTAATGTCCCTGCATCATTGCATAACGTGGTGTTATATTTTATATTTATGACCCGACCATCTCTCCCATACGAACCTCCTGCAGATCAATAACTTCCATCCTCTTTTTTACCCTGAAAAACCCATTCAATATAGTTTGCGGTGCCTCAAATGTAATGTTCAGAAAATATGTATTTTAAGGTCTTTTGTTGTTGCAGTCAATTAGAGCCACGTCTAGCTAAAAGAGGGATCTATGATCTCAATTGACTACCTGGTAAAAAGGTTTACCAATTGTCATGCATGAATTTCAACTCTAACGTGTTACACGAGTAATTCAGCCATAATATTTGCAAACAGCATTGTTCTAAACAGTGTATTACAAAATCTTTGTATCTAATGTAGACAATATGCAATTATATAATTGTCACCTGAAAACATATTGCAGGATATTTAGCAGAAACTATGGTAAATGTACTGTGGTGCATGTAAAAACATGAGTTTCTTTAATAGTTGGGTCTGTGTGTGTGTGTGGGGGTGTGAAATGGGTCCCCTTAGGTGTTAAAACGCCCTACATGGGGGTGAGAAGTTTAGCAGTTTAGAGGACATGCCGACTTAGAGCAGAACTATGGAACGGTTCACATAACATAATTATCCTCTCTACTGGATTATGTAATAATAATACACAAAGTAGATTCAAGAGAACATGCAAACTATTTATTAATTTCAGCTTACATGTCTGAAAATTTGACTTGTTCCAAGACCAGATGACATACGAAGGAAACTCAAGATATTGTATGAGGTGTTTTTAAAAGGGGCGAATGAACTATTTTTTTAGTAGATTGAATCAATAGTCAGAAGGATAATGCTATTTTAGTCAAGGGTTGAGATATATCACCCCATGACACATCCCTACTTTGTAAGACAAGCAGTTTGATGTTGTAATTACAGTGATCTTCATTTTTTATCAATCTGCTTTTTATGTATTTTTAGGTGTTTGGTTATGTTTTATCAGTCATTTTGACCAGGTCTAGCTAGGGGAAAAAAAGAGGGATCTATGATCTCAATTGACTACCTGGTAAAAAGGTTTACCAATTGTCATGCATGAATTTCAACTCTAACGTGTTACATAAGTAAAACAAACAGCATTGTTCTAAACAGAGTATTACAAAATCTTTTTGTATCTACTGTAGACAATATGCAATTATATTTTTGTTATATGAAAACATATTGCAGGATATTTAGCAGAAACGAGTTTCCATCTGTACACAGAGAACATCATATCGCATAATCCTATTGAATTTTGTTTTATTGGTTGAGTGTCAATGATACACTTAAAATAAACATCTAAAACCATGAAACTGACCGATACACTTAAAACAGACATGTCAACATAGTTTCTTTTTTTTTACACGCTGTTGAGGTAAAAACAATACAAATGTATTTTTAGTACGCTCAAGCCCCAAATGTATTTTCTTTAACCTGTTCTAAGGTAAACAAATAGCACATTTATGAAGGACTTTGCAGAACAGCATCTAGTTTTTTTAGCCCCCCTGAGTTTTATGCTCTCAATATTTCGATATGCATTAAATCCTACACACGATAGGAGATATTCAAACAGCTCACAGATGATAATTCTAAGGCAAATACATTTTAACTCACTCACCATAGTTAGTGTATAGTATGGCTAACATGTATGAAAAGTTGTTGATACAATATTATAATTCATAATAATTTTGCAGAAAAAAAAGCTAAATGCACTGTATTACCGGCGGAGGTTGTTTACTCCTTGTCCCGATGATTGAAGGAAATTCATTTTAAGAACTATTTAGCATGAAACATCTTAAAACAAAGATGTATTTTATACATTATAACCATGAAAATAATGCAATGTTAGGTTTTACCATGATTATAGTGTTCACAGATAGGAATGTATCCAGGACGGGGTCATTTATCAGTAACCCTGGACAGACTTGTGAAGTCAGAGATAGGAATGTATTATTCACATTCAATTATCCAAATGTACTCTGTTTGAGTCAAATTTACTCTGTGAAATGTATTGTGTAGCAAAAACAATTCATATTGTTTCAGTGATTGAAAACTTTATTAACAGATTGCAGAATGGGTACAGTACAGCTCAATACATACAATTGTTAAGGGGATGCAGACCAGAGAAAGACTTTCGTCTTGTTTACATCAGGGTCCCCCATTTTCATTTCATCGTAACATATATGACATACATGACATACAGATAGACAGTACTGCTACATCTATACATTTATGACATACCAGATTTGCAATTACAGTACTGTTTGTGATACAAAAAGAGTCCAGAAAAAAAAAGAGTATATACATTTGACGTAGAAACTGTACATTGGATTGGGTAGGTGGGGGTGGGGGGGGGGACTGTACATTGGAGGTGGGGGGGGGTTGGGTAGGAGTGGGGGGGGGGGGTTGGGTAGGAGGGGTGGGTGGGGGACACTGTACAACTGTACAAACAAAACTGTACATTGGATTATTGACAAGACCATACTTGGTAATTTACTGTACATTGGAGGGGGTTGTGTTCGGACATTTACAGGGGCCAGTTTCGAGTTGCAGTCTCCCTTAGGTGTTTTTTGAGAGTGTTTTTGAAAGTGGGTAGTGATGGCCTGGCTGATAGGTCTATTGTCGACATGTCTTATTTCTACATGAAAGATTTGCTTCATTCACACAATAAATATGCTGTTTGTGAAAAGATAATGTATAATATCTGGACTGATTCACTGTATAGTGAATCCAGGGGTATAGTGGATCGATTATATTTTGTATGAAGCACCTTAAAGGGGCTATGTACTGCTATTCCTAGCACTATTTGGGCAACTTTACACAATTCCTGTGAGTCTATGTAACACATCTGTAAGGTTTATTCTAAAAATAATCATTGTTTTATATTTCTAATCAAGTACTCAAAACCAGCATTTTTCTGCCTCAGGATTTCAGGCTGTTATGGCCTGGCTCCGCCCATAAGCACTTTGAGTGACAGTCAGCCCACACAGCGACTGGTAGACAGAAAGAGAGAGAGGGGGGGGTGGGAGAGAGAGAGAGACAGAGGGGGGGGGGGGGTGGGAGAGAGAGAGAGAGAGCTTCTTCCAGAGCGAAACCCGACACCTCTGCACACACTCCAGAGAGAGAGAGATTCTTCCAGAGCGAAACCCGACACCTCTGCACACTCCGGAGGGAGGGAGAGAGAGAGAGAGACGAGAGAGAGAGAGAGGGAGGGGGGGGGACCGCGGCAGCTTGTGGGCCTGCCTCCCTTCCTCCCCTCTCCCGTGTGCCGCGCAGCACGTCCCCCCCCCCAAAGTGCTCCCTCTCTCTCCATCTCTCTCTCCCTCCAGAGCGCACGCAGAGGCGGCCGGCCCCACTCCGCCTCGCTGCATGAGGAAGTGGCTTCCAGCCTTCCACTCGCTGTCTAGTCTAGGTAGAATGGGGGCGGGCATTAGCTCCAACCACAGAGCCAATCGCATCACTGTGCGCTACCCAGCGGCCGTATGACGTATATCAGCCGTTCAAATCAAAATGGCCTGATTTACTGGAGGAGGAAAGGGGCTGAGCAGAATCTGAGCAATCCGCCAATATGGTATTTAGACACTAAAACACATTGATACGAACTCCTATTACTATAATACAATGCTAGAGACTGAAAAATTACATTTATAGTACATGTCACCTTTAAGACAATGAGGCATTTCATTTATAATATCAAAACATGTCTTATGTTCTATAAGATGTTCTTATGTATCTACAAGTCTTATGTAGAATGATGTAAAAAGAGTTCTAGTAATATATTTCACTTTAAAAACGTGTACAGAAAGATAAATATCTGACTCCTGCTATGGGAATTACACCTTTTTCTATACATAGCAAATGTTATGGTATGTTTTATTGTAACTGTTTGATTGTTTTAGTGCAAGACTGTTGCATCATCTAAGAAGGGTCCGAGATGCATTTTCGTCCTATCAATAGTTTTTTACATACCTTTACAAGGATATGTATGACTGTGTTGTATTCATTTATTTTAAATTTGGTGGACTTTATGGTATTTTATGGTTTATTTATGATTTATTGTGATACTTCTTCTTGACTTGTTTAAAGAAGATGTGTTTGACCCAAGGGGTCATTAATGTATGTATTGTAGGACCTTACAAATCTGATTTGATCATGGTCCTAACAAATGTTAAAATGTATGCATGCATTACATTTAACAGACAGTGTTGACATTTCGAAGTTTTAAAGGGACCCCAGTTCACATAGCTGAAGATAGTTGCACAACATCTATAACTGTAAGGAGGAACTTAAAATCATTCAAAACAATTATTACACCTTGAGGTAGAATGAAACGCAGATGGGTATATTATAAAAATGTATTAAAGAATATTACAGATCATGCTGTAACCTTTTTTATCAATAATATAAGCGTGGATAACATCGATAATGTGATTAATATCTAAAGTTTCTAAACACTTGTGATTTTTCAGCTTAAAAGCACACCATTTTATTGATTGTACAGAACCATAAAAACATTTCATTGCAGAAAACAATCATCTCTCAGGGATACATTTTTAGTAGTATGGTATATTCAACATGAATCCCCCTACATCCAGGTAGAGGTTCTCGATATTATTCTCGGAGGATTCCGTAATACGATTTTGGGAGTTGTGGCATTGCCTCCATGAACTCGCCTACAGCGATGTAGATATCATCCTTGTCGATCTCAGGGTACTCTTCTAGATTATCCTTAATCATTTCTTTCAGACATTCACTATTCTTAACTGTTTGGAACTCGTAAAGCAACCCTTCACATACTATACACTAACTATGGTGAGTGAGTTAAAATGTATTTGCCTTAGAATTATCATCTGTGAGCTGTTTGAATATCTCCTATCGTGTGTAGGATTTAATGCATATCGAAATATTGAGAGCATAAAACTCAGGGGGGCTAAAAAAAACTAGATGCTGTTCTGCAAAGTCCTTCATAAATGTGCTATTTGTTTACCTTAGAACAGGTTAAAGAAAATACATTTGGGGCTTGAGCGTACTAAAAATACATTTGTATTGTTTTTACCTCAACAGTGTGTAAAAAAAAAAAACGATGTTGACATGTCTGTTTTAAGTGTATCGGTCAGTTTCATGGTTTTAGATGTTTATTTTAAGTATCATTGACACTCAACCAATAAAACAAAATTCAATAGGATTATGTGATATGATGTTCTCTGTGTACCGATGGAAACTCGTTTCTGCTAAATATCCTGCAATATGTTTTCATATAACAAAAATATAATTGCATATTGTCTACAGTAGATACAAAAAGATTTTGTAATACTCTGTTTAGAACAATGCTGTTTGTTTTACTTATGTAACACGTTAGAGTTGAAATTCATGCATGACAATTGGTAAACCTTTTTACCAGGTAGTCAATTGAGATCATAGATCCCTCTTTTTTTTTTCCTAGCTAGACCTGGTCAAAATGACAGATAAAACATAACCAAACACCTAAAAATACATAAAAAGCAGATTGATAAAAAATGAAGATCACTGTAATTACAACATCAAACTGCTTGTCTTACAAAGTAGGGATGTGTCATGGGGTGATATATCTCAACCCTTGACTAAAATAGCATTATCCTTCTGACTATTGAGGGTGGTTTCTCACTCACTGCTCTGTGTCGAATCAGAGCCGGCTCGCATCAGAAAAGGGTGTGTCTGTCTGAGTGAGAACGCTGTCACCCGTCCCCGCCCCCCACTGATTCGTCCCCGGGGGCGCTGAACCTGGACGCCTGAAATAGGTGGTCTCAGGTGCGCGCTGAGTGGGGGCGGTTAGGCCTGGCAATTTTGTTTGCCATTGCTATGTCTATACATTGTTCAATGCATTTATTTCTATAGACCAGTGGTGCCCAACCAGTCGGCCGTGGTCGACCAGTAGATCAATGACATGCAATATAATTGCCACAAGCGATGGGATAATGTTAGCTTCTGAACAGGCTAGCTAACTAGCGTTTAGCCGTTAGCCATTGCTGTATACTATACTTTCTTGTTCGAATGCATTTATTTCTATTAGACCAGTGGTGCCCAACCAGTCGGCCGTGGTTGACCAGTAGATCGCTCAAAACGCTCAAAAGCGGACTCTACAACACCATCCATTCGTGATAAAATGGGGTGGGTTATATTGACAAGGCTTGACAACAGAGGTTCAAATATAACTTCATATTTATTGGCAATTTGTTCATTTTATATCAACATCCAGAGTCCGCAGTCGTGTTAAGACATTCCCGTTTACATTTTCGGTCGACCAGTAGATCAATGACATTCAATATAATCGATGCGAGCAATGTTACTAGTAAAACTAGCGTTAGCCGTTAGCTTAGCGTTATTGTTAACCCTGCAAAACGATCAAAAGCGGACTCTACAACAGAGTTCCATTCGTGAGAAAAGGGGGGTGGGTTATATTGACAAGGCTTGACAACAGAGGTTCAAATATAACTTCATATTTATTAGTTATTTGTTTTTTTATATCAACATCCATTCTCCAGTCTCCGTGTTAACACTTCCTGTGTTTAAATTTCGAGCGTGACATCATCGACTACGGCAAGCTTACAAGCTCAAAACGCAAACCGTAAACAAAACCCAGAGCGCACCCAGACTGAAGTGTGTACACAAACTAGAGGGGGGAGAGGGGGGGGGGGGAGTTCGGCACGGAACTCGGAATGAGGACGGCACGGAGCTGATTTCGACCCCGCTGTTGAGTGAGAAAGCCCCCTGATTCAATCTACTAAAAAAATAGTTTATTCGCCCCTTTTAAAAACACCTCATACAATATCTTGAGTTTCCTTCGTATGTCATCTGGTCTTGGAACAAGTCAAATTTTCAGACATGTAAGCTGAAATTAATAAATAGTTTGCATGTTCTCTTGAATCTACTTTGTGCATTATTATTACATAATCCAGTAGAGAGGATAATTATGTTATGTGAACCGTTCCATAGTTCTGCTCGGCATGTCCTCTAAACTGCTAAACTTCTCACCCCCATGTAGGGCGTTTTAACACCTAAGGGGACCCATTTCACACCCCCACACACACACACACAGACCCAACTATTAAAGAAACTCATGTTTTTACATGCACCACAGTACATTTACCATAGTTTCTGCTAAATATCCTGCAATATGTTTTCAGGTGACAATTATATAATTGCATATTGTCTACATTAGATACAAAGATTTTGTAATACACTGTTTAGAACAATGCTGTTTGCAAATATTATGGCTGAATTACTCGTGTAACTCGTTAGAGTTGAAATTCATGCATGACAATTGGTAAACCTTTTTATCAGGTAGTCAATTGAGATCATAGATCCCTCTTTTAGCTAGACGTGGCTCTAATTGACTGCAACAACAAAAGACCTTAAAATACATATTTTCTGAACATTACATTTGAGGCACCGCAAACTATATTGAATGGGTTTTTCAGGGTAAAAAAGAGGATGGAAGTTATTGATCTGCAGGAGGTTCGTATGGGAGAGATGGTCGGGTCATAAATATAAAATATAACACCACGTTATGCAATGATGCAGGGACATTAGCCCTTCTCATTCTTTAAAATTTGAGCCGTTTGAATATCCTATCGTGTGTAGGATTTAATGCATATCGAAATATTGAGAGCATAAAACTCAGGAGGCTTTCTTATTGCACAAATATTTAGTGTGGCTAAAAAACTAGACACTGTTCTGAAAAGTAATTCAGAAATGTGCTATTTGTATACCTTAGAACAGGTTAAAGAAAATACATTTGGGGCTTGAGCGTACTAAAACTTCTAAAAATACATTTGTATTGTTTTTACCTCATCATTGTGTAAACGGGTAAACTAGGTTGATATGTCTGTTTTATAATTGACACTCAATAAAAATTCAGAATTCACTAGGATTATGTTCTCATGTTTTTACCAAAGTACATGTTTTCATATGACATTGATATAAATACAAATACACTGTATTTGTAATACACTGTTTAGAACAATGCTGTTTGCAAATAATCTGTTTTACTTATGTATCACATTAGAGTTGTATTCTTGCATGACAATTGGTAAACTTTTTTTTTTTACCAGGTAGTCATTTGAGATCCTAGACCCCTTTTTTCCAAGCTAGATCTAGTCCAAATTACTTATAAAACATAACCAAACACCTAAAAATACACAAAAATTGATTGATAAAAAATGAAAGACAGTCAAGTGAGCCTAATCACTGTAATTACAACAGCAAAGCTGTTTGTCTTACAAAGTAGGGATGTGTCATGGGGGTGATATATCTCAACCCTTGACAAAATACCATTATCCTTCTGACTAATGATTAAATCTACTAAAAATCTACCTGTTTCATGATTTTAGATGTCTATTTCAAGTGTATCATTGATACTCAGCCTATAAACAAAGAATTCAGAATTCAATAGGATTATGTGATATGATGTTCTTTACATTTACCATAGTTTCTGCTAAATATCCTGCAATATGTATTCAGGTGACAATGATATAAATACAAATACACTGTATTTGTAATACACTGTTTAGAACAATGCTGTTTGCAAATAGTCTGTTTTACTCGTGTGTACCACAATATAGTTCCAATTCATGCATGAAAGATGCTAAACCTTTTTTTACCATGTAGTCATTTGAGAAATCTACAGTAGTAGGGGTTTCTAATGCCTCTGTCTGTGCGGACATACTTCCTCTTTTATTCTTTCACTGTAATATTAAGTTGTGAAGACATCCTCATACACACCCCTGTTTTATTACTAACTACCTGCCCCCATCAGCGATAGTAATATGCCTCTTCTGAAAAAAAAAACATTATAGGTTTCTGCATGACAAGAGACATCTCTATATTTTCAACACAGTTCTAAGCACCATTGTGCCAAACAGACACAGCGTGACACCTTTTTGAGGGGGTTTGCTTTTTTTTCTGCTGACATATTAGAAAATGTAGGCTCCCCCTACATTTCTGCTGAGAGGGTCGAATCAACCTTGCAGAATAAGTGTCACTTTTCAGAAACGCGTGTTCTGCAAAAAAAAGGAGAACTAACAGTTTCCTTGAGTGGTTAGACAACCTTGCAGAATAAGTGTCACTTTTCAGAAAAAAGGAGAACCATCCTTGAGTGGTTAGACACCCTTGCTGAATAAGTGTGTTCTGCAAAAAAAAGGAGAACTAACAGTTTCCTTGAGTGGTTAGACAACCTTGCAGAATAAGTGTGTACTGCAAAAAAAAATATTAGAACCAACCGTTTCCTTGAGCGAACACACACCAAACTGCCAGAAAGGGGGAAGTCGGAGGGTCGTACATCTTTTGGACTTGGCAGAAGCTGCATACGGCAGTTTTGAGCCATCCCATTCGCTATCCATACACCCCTCTTCTATGACAGCTAAGGGGGTGTCACTTTCAGAATCGTGACAGTGTCGGAACCACTGTAGTGTTTCTGTATGTCATTTCACCCTACGGAGTGGAGACACACACAGCATGGGGAGAATGCTTTCTGCTCAAACCATACCACTTGCAAGAAAACACACATTGTATTATTCTTAATTCTCACACACAAGTGTCTGAACACACTCACACACATACACACACATTTATTCTGAAGATATACACATATTCTTAATTCTGTAACTTAAACCACACACACTTTAAATGTTTATGTCCACACAAATACACATTCTTAAGATACACACATTTGAAATGTTTATGTCCACACAAATACATATTGTGAAGAAACACTAATACATATTCTTAAGATACACAAATACATATTGTGAAATGTTTAATCTGAAAACCTTGGAATACACAAATACAATCTGAAGAAAAAAAAACGTTTGAATCTTTTATTTCTGACAATAAAAAAAACTTATTTTTGAATCTTTTATTTTGAAGAACTTTTATTTTGAAAAAAAAATTTATAAAAAAAAACGTTTATTATCGGGGAGCTCCAGTAGCTCACCGCGTACCTCGAACGCTATTTCGGCGTCGGGGACAACCGTGCGCGTCACGGATCTGGGGTACACGAGTTCGACTCCCGGACTCGCCGTATTTTCTCAGTGTCTTTCCCCCCATCTATACCCCATTCAACCTGTATCTGTCGGTCATACTTGACCAGAAAAAAAGCGATAAACGCAAAAAGAACCAGCTGACTGGTCAAAGTAAAAAAAAAATATATATTTATTTTGAGAAAAAAATCTGAAAACTCCTCCCCTTCCGTAACCAGCTGTCCCTCCCCCTCCTAAACCGGATGTCCCTCCCCTCGAAACCAGATATCCCGCCTCCTTGAATCCTCGACCAATCAGAGAAGGGGGCAGGACTTAGGAGTCATAAATCATCTCAAAAGGGGCGTGGCTATATGCCCTTATAAGGTCTGACATAATATGCCTCTTACTCCTCTCTCTAGGATGTACTAGGGACATTATAGATTTGTTTGAGCTCTTGAAAGGATCTGAGACCGTATTCACTGTATATGTCAGATAGTTTGTGAATACCTTGGCCCTCATTCATCAACGTGTTCTACGCACAGATCTGTGCTTACCCTGTGCGTACGATCATTTCTAAGCAAAGAGTGGGATTCATCAATTTCGATTTGAACTTGACTCCGTGCTTACATCTACGCACAGGTCAGACCAGGCGTACCTGGCGCCCAGTGGTAGAATATATTATTACAACAAGGAAATGAGCTTCTGTGCATAATAACACTGGCATGTTCTGTACGAACCGTAGTTCATTATAGTTCATTGTAAAATAGCAACAGTAGTGTAATTATGGTCAAAACCCGATAAATAGCATTTGGAATAATAGATCTTTCTCTCAGGATGAATGCAGCATGGTTTATATAGCGTTGTCGGAATATATGGGGTGTAGGCTACTGACTGACTGCGCTCCGCGTAGCTTGATTGATTGATTGATTGATTGATTGATTGATTGAAAAGTTTATTAACAGATTGCAGAATGGGTACAGTACAGCTCAGTACATACAATTGTTAATTGGGGATGCAGACCAGAGAAAGACTTTCGTATTGTTTACATCAGGGTCCCCCATTTTCAATTCATCATAAATCATAAAGCTCAACTCGCTATTATTTTGCGCAGACCGCAGAAACACGGGAACGTTTTGATTATATTTAAAAGGCTTTACGTTAAACGAAACAAGTGGAATTTCGAAGCTGTAAGCAGAATACAAGTCATATGAATATAGTGTTCTTCCCCCTTTTTACTGTATAAGAAAGAATAGAAAACGCATTGCAATGACACCAGATAGTGGACAGACTATGTATATGATGGGATTCAAGTTCGCGTTTTTGTTGATCATAGGCATGCTGTCAGAGTATGATATCAGAACATTTGTCGTCACAGATCATGTCCTAATAGAACATAGGCTATGGCATGGATCGTGATATTGTGTGGACTGTTATTATTACTGTCTGTACCGGTACCACCCATTGTGACAACAGCCTTGTGAGTCCCGCACACAAACATGATGGAATTCAAGTTCATGTATTGAAAGGCAGGCTACATCATACATGCAGTGAGATTCATTGCTACCCAATACTGACATCAAAATAGATTGTAGTATGCCTCTAGAAATCATATGCAGCAGGTAGAAAATTGACGGGAGATCCATCGCGATTTGGAATCAAATTGAGGAGAACTTTAATCCCTGGGTATTAATCAAACAACACGGGAAAAGGCAGTCATATTCCAGCGCGGTATTTATTAGTGTTTGCGCTGCCCAGGCAGCAATGGTTAATAGATATCATATCCGACATCACCGTAAGTGTACACGTCTGTCAGCCTGTCTCATGACACGCTTCCCTCGGCTTAGTCCATTTTTCCACATTTCATGGGTGTATTCCATTACCGTATATGGTTAATCGGGGCGTTTCTGGTATGCAAATACGTGAAAGCGTGCACGAGCCGCGGCGCAGAGCCAAGGTGGGATTCATCATGACAGGTGTGCGTAGAGCCTGCGTACGCACGTGTGATGAATCCCGACTTCCCTGTGCGTACACTAGTTCTACATTCCGTGCTTACGTGTGGAAATAGAACATGTTCTACGCACACATTGATGAATGAGGGCCCTTGTCTTTGCCAATTGGGAAATGTAGCTGGTTTCCCTCCCAACAGTAAGAAGTTGTTATCAAAAATAGGGGTATCTAGGTGCCATTTTATGTCCCACTGTCCCATTTCGGCAATATATTTCCAAACGTAAATTGAATGTGCTATAATTGGGCCGAATTTAGTACGGCAAAAGCTTTGGGATAGACCAGAAAAGAGGATATATTTGAGTGTATGGAGATACAATGTGCTTCTCCATATTCACCCATGGTATGTCAGAATCATTATTGAACCATCTTAGCAACGGCCTGAGCATAAAAGAGAAATAGTACTGTTAGAAATTATGAAACGATAGCCCTCCTGCTTTCCTACTGTTAAAAAAAATATATATATATTTATGTACAGGAAAACTGTACCCAAATAAAGAATAATGCATGCCAAAATTGAGGGAATTCAAATTAAGTAATAATTTGATGGATATAATATTATTATTGGCTATACTTGTTCCATCGCGCAACGTTCAGCTTCCCACCGGACTGTCAGGTGTTACACCGAGCATCATCATTGTAGTGTAGCTAGTTAGCAAAATATCAAGCCTCTTTAAAAATTTCTGTTAACATTATGGATCAATGGCTGAGTCGAGCTGGTTCATCCAGCAACAACAGCACAGGTGATACTGCTGAATCAGGAGAACCCATTCAGAAGAAAAAGAAAATGGCGAAAGTGAAGAATCGTCAGTAAATCCAGAGAGCACATAATGTTCAACTGTCACAACTACAGAGCAACCACAGCCAATGTGTTTCCTCTGTGGCGACATGCTTTCGAATAATAGCATGAAACCATCCCGTTTACATCTTTTTATATTCAGATCTAATTCTATTGCCTATATTTGTCTTTCTGCTATTACCCTGCCCATACCTCCCCTCCCCATGCTGCTATGACACCCACGTTTACCCAAGGGGATCAATAAAGGAATATTTCATCTGATTGTATCATATCGTATCGCATCGTATCTCATCATCTTATCTTATGTTATCTTAGTTTTGAGTCTTCAGTGCTTTGTTAACTTAATGTTACAATGGGAATGAGATGATGATGTCAGACCTCAAAACTAAAACTTTACTTCAATAAACTGCCAACCTGTGTGACCATGTGACTTTATCCAGGTCATCCACTCACTCACTCACACACACACACACACACACACATACACACCAGTGGCGTCGTTAGCCCTGGGCTTCCGGGGCTTTAGCCCCGTATGTTTTTCTCTTAGCCCCGGATCAAAAAAAATTGTTTACATTTTTCTTTTTTCTTTTTTTTTTTTTATGGCAGCATCCCCATTGTCTGTGCTGAATGTTTGGTATTTTTCTTTGGTTTTTAGTACTTTTAAACATCGATTTTTAGCAAGTAGTAGTTTTCATTTGATCCTATATAATTTTTTCATTCACCGATTTGTGGACTTTTTTTTTTTAGTGTCTTGAAAGGCGCATTATAAATCAAATGCATTATTATTATTATTATCATCCAGGAGGGAAAAGACACTTTGGATAGTAGGGACTGCATCTCTGCCTGTCCTGGTCAGGAAACACTTTGCAACTGTGATCTCCTCTGGCAGTAGTTGGATATTGTAATTAAATGTGTGGCGAGGGGTTGCAGCAATTCCACTGAGAGAAACTGGTCTGAGGCTGGATAACATGCCTGTATGCCTATCATACATTGTTCTCCAACTCATGAGAACCTGCTCTCAAGCTCTTGCAGCATTCTGTCGAGGACTGGATAGAATAGTCTCAGCTGATCTCCTTGAGGTCTGAGCTTGTGCCACAAGATGACTCAACTACATACTCGTCCATCATTTTCTGCTTCCTCCTTTGGCTGGTAGTATGTTCCTCAATTTTTTCGATTGCTTAAGCACGATTTTGAAAACAGGGCCCGGTGTTTCAAAACACTACACACAATTAGCACAACCACACACAATTATCAGAACACCTCAGATCCTTTGCTAAATTAAACACAAACTATACACTAATTTATAAAAACTACATTTTGTGTTTCATATGACTTAATTCTGTTTGAACCAGTTACACACTGCTGTGCTTAACCTAAAACAAATTTAGCAATTCTACTTCTCAGTGATTAGAGTACTGTAAGTGAAGTACACAGAGAAATGCAAATATACAATAAATTCACCAAACACTACACAAGACCAATGCTGTAGACTGATGAAAATATAATTTATTTATCTACATATACCCAAATCAATGATGCAGACTGATGAAAAAAAGATTCTCTCCATATACCCAAATCAATGATGCAGACTGACAAAAATATAAATTTTCTCTCCATATAACCAAATCAGTCAACATTTCAACATGGAGAATCACAACAAAACATGTCCCAGTTTTCATGCTACTACAGTGTGCATAACACAGTAAGCTCAGCAAATATCAGACAAACATAAAATACTGTATCCAGTACAGGTTCAAATTACAGTAAAACAAAAACAAAAAAAGAAAACATTTAAATAGAGTACAGAAAATACTAGACATAATCTCTTTGCCTAGCTGGATCTGGCAAGAGATTATTTTGTTGCGATTCTCCATGTTGACATGTTGACTGATTTGGGTATATGGAGAGAACATTTATATTTTCATCAGTCTGCATCATTGGTTGTCTTGTGTAGTGTTTGGTGAATGTATTGTATATTTTCACGTTCTCTGTGTACAGTACTCTCCTTCCATTTCGGTTGAAGGCAGGTGAACTCACCTGCTGCATTTTTATAGTGCTTAAACCTGATTGGTGTATCTACAATTAAGCAATGGTGTGTTTGTGCATCTGATTGCTGTGTTTAACCAATTGGCTCATATGTGTGGTAATTTGACATTCTATGTGTAATGTAATGCAAGTGTGTTTAGTGTTTTGCAAATCACTGTGTATTGTTTTGCAAAAAGTGTGAGGCTGACTTTGTGCTTATAGGGGTGCAAATCTGGGCCTATGTTTTGCTCCTTGAGTGTAAGGTTTTGATAATTGTGTAATACTTTTGATTTGAGTGTTTATGCAATCGAAGAAAACTGTAAAGACTAGAGATTAACTGTTTATTTCTTTTGTACATAGGCTGTGCATAAGTTTGTTTATTTGCTTATGTGTATGATTCTTAACTGTTTTTATTTTGTTATTGGTGTGTATGTATGTATGTATGTATATATATGTATATTTGTACCCTCATTGGGGCCTCTTGGACCATATCAATGTTTTATCTGGCTAAATAAAGGTTAAATAAATCAATAAGAAACTGATGATTTGGTCCTGTTAACTTTGAATTTTCTATGGGGACTGCCCATATCCCTCTCATGGACCTGGACCTCACTTTAAAAAACTTGAATCTAGTTCTTCAGTATTCGTCTCTAATTACTCTAAAATTGCGTATTTCTGTGTAAAAAAAGAATAAAAAATAAAAAAGGGGGGGGGGCCCTCCACCCCCCTGGGCTGAAGCCCCCAATGTTTTCTAACCCTAAAAATGCCCCTGATACACACACACACACACACAGCCGGTCTGCCACAATATAGAGACTATTAATTATATATCCTGGGGATCACCACAATTGATTGCGTAGTAGGGGGTACTTTAGGTTGGCTTGAAATGCTTTGGGGGTACAGTACTCAAAAAAGGTTGGGAACCACTGTTCTACACTACCGGTCTTCCTTGACGACCCAGTACTCAAACACATGTGTATATTAAATATTGGTGGGGGGTTAAAATATTGTGTATCTTTTTTTTAAGATATATATTTTTACGGAATTTCTGCTTTATTGGATAGGATAGTTAGTGACAGGAAATCAGAGGTAGAGAAGGGGGATGATATGCAACCCAGGGTGTTGCGATTACAGGGCGTCCTATCACGTTGAGCCACTAGGAGGGGCGAAAATTCTATCTAAGATAAAAAAAATAATACAAACAAATTATTATAATGATTATCCCCCCCCCCCCCCCCCCCCCCAATTATTTTCAGTCTTGGATTCAACTTTCTCATTACCTTAGAACTATAAATCGTTGGTTTGCTAAATCCTAAAGATTGCCAAGATTAGCAGAGCAGAAAGACTCAATATACACAGCATAGTAACATGAAGGTTATTAGCTATCTAGAATCTAATCTATCGAATTGCCTACATTATTGTGATAAATCAAAAATCGATTTTAAATGGAATCGAGAGCTCAAGAATCAAAATCTAATTGAATTATACATTGAAACGGAAGTACTGTATATAGTGTAGATTAATATGATCAATGTCCACAGGATGTGGCCGGGGAAGGAGCAAGGGACCCGTACTCTCAGTGGATTTTCCAGGATTTCTTTAACGAGGACTGTATCGTCTTGGACCCAGTGACTGTGCTTCCAGTTCAGTATCAGATTACCAACAATTTGGTTCTGCCCATATCCCAAGGTACGCAAAGTCCTGCCAACGTAAAGGTTGTTAACATCTTTTAAAGCAGTTTATTTCTTCGTTATTCCTGTGATTGTGTATAACTATATACACAGTTCCTTTACTTTTCTCTGGTAAAGGTCCTCCATTCAAAATCCTAAGTATTTGATATTGAATGTTATTGTACTTAAGTATCAAAATGACGTTCTACATGACGTTTGTGTATTCCAGTGCTTTGGAGCATTAAAATCTCAAACCATTGACCTCTAAAGGTTAAAGTGGTATGTGGTCCAGTTATGCTGCTCTATTACGTTCAATAACTCTGAAGTTGGCAGGCTTCATACATTTTTGCCATGTTTTCTATGCAAAATATTTTCCTTAAAAGTAACTAGTAACTGATGTAGTGGAGTAAAAAAGGGCAATATTTTAAGGGAAGTATAAAATTCCTAAAATGAAAATACTCACATAAAGTCCAAGTAGCTCGAAATTGTACTTGAGTACAGTACTTGAGTAAAAATACATTCCACCACTGATGACTACTGTAATAAGTCTCTGGTTTCCTTGTCTTTCAGATACCAAACTAGACCCGTTGTACTGTTCCAGTTTGTCACACTGCTCTTTTGGAGGTAATAATAATAATAATAATGCAGGACCTGTTCAGAGGTCTTTAATTGGCATGCAATTATCCTCAACACACACACACACCGGAACACACACGCATGCATTGTCTTTGTAGGATCGCCGATGCGATTAGTCTCTGCGATTAACCCATCCCGTCGTCCTTCCCCCCCCAAGGGCAGCCGGGAGGCCTTTCTGTGTGGAGTTTGCATGTTCTCCCCGTGCTCGCAAGGGTTTCCCCCCCGATAAGATAAACCCAATGGAAAAACATGCACAACAGATCGCTAACGCTGTGGCGCCCTTGACGAAGACGGGCAGGAGCACTTGGATTGGGCGCGGTGGCGGTAGATCCTTGAATTCTCTCTTAACACATTGAGGGCCACGCCCCTTCCGGGAAGTGACCACTTCCGTGCCGCCCATTAACCCCATGTAAACGTAGTTGTAGTTTGTAGAACTAAACCTATATTTTATAGTATCGCTATGGGTCTAATAACACCCTCGAGTCTCATTGAGCTACTTCTGGTAAACGTGCAAAAAACAGATTATTTTTTCATCCGTACATTTCCGTTTGATACCGTTTTGAATATGAACATAGTCCGGCCGCTTCTGAGCAATTCCAGGGAAAAGACACGAAAACAGCGTTTTTGTGTAATTCAATAAACACGTTGTCATTTTTCGCCTGATTATCGGATCTTCCTGAAATCAACGCTAGATCATCACTATTATCCTTTGTGGTGCACGCATGCACCACATGTGTCTGGCAGAACAGCCAGACACATAAACACATATAGCTTCAATCGCCGTAGAAATAAATATCAGATCAACGCAAGCTTTCATATATAGTGTCCTTACCTGGTCGCGCGTATCTTTTCCGCAACGGAATTCGGTTTCCGGGTTCCTCCGATTGGCCGCGACCCCCACGTGACCCGCCCCCCTATCAACCGCTCTGCCGTGTGCGGCAGAGCTCGCTTCCTCATTGTTTACATCAGGGTCCCCCATTTTCAATTCATATAGAACGACTACGCCGTAACAAATCATTAAAAAATATATACCGTTAACTGTATAAATAGAGGGCTGTATAATACCGTCTGCCAGCTTAGACACACTCAGAACAGTATGCACAAGGTGCCCCGCTGAATTATGAATAGATATAGATAATAAAAGAAATACCGTGACAGAAACGTAGATCTACGTGAACGGCACTGAAAGTGTTAAGCTTTTTTTTAAAGAGCAACACAACGTTGATATTTCCTCTGCCTTAGCTAGCTGTGATCCTGACTTTGGCCCTCCCTCCCCAGGGTCAGTCTACCTGCAGCCGCTCCTGCAGCCCTTCGCCTCCATGCTGCAGATGCTCCAGGAGTCCAGTCAGCTGGAGCTGGCTCTCAGAGTGCTGCTGGACACCTACAGCAGCTGCCTGCGGCACGTCTCCTCCAACCTCATGGACCTCAGGATCAGCACAACGGTACAGCTGCAAGTAGGGTATCTGCGGGTATTAGAAAGTATTAAAGTATTACATTCATAATTCTCAATTTAAGGCCTTAAAGGGTATTTAAAAAGTCTTACATTTAATTTGCACAGGCTGTTGGGAAGGTGAAATAATATTAAATATATGAAATGTTTTTGTATTCAAGTCGTTGTTTTTTTGCGGGGCTACTGGGAGCTTGGTGCGTCTGGCGAGAGCTCGCGCAATAATTAAAATTGGTGCACAAGTGCAGCCGCCAGTTTAGTGTTGCTATGTTTTTGTAATTTTCTTTGCCAGTATGGTCGTGAAATTGGTATTTGATTTTTATCTACAGGTAAGTGGTATTAAAGTCTTAAATTGAAACTACACTACAAATGGTTAACCATTTCACTACCACACTATAGAAGGTTAACCCTTTCACTACCACACTACAGAAGGTTAACGCTTTCATTACACACTACTGAAGGTTAACGCTTTCACTACCACACTAAAAAATGTTAACCCTTTCACTGCCACACTACAGAAGGTTAACCCTTTCACTGCCACACTACAAAGGGTTAACTCTTTCACTACCACACTACAAAGAGTTAACCTTTACTTGAACTGTCTTTCAGATTTACGATAACGAGATTTTAATGCAGTACAACACGTCCTTGGCTGAACTCCGAAAGATGACGTTATCCTCTTTAAGTACCATTTCCATGGCCCTGCTGAACAAGGTGAGTCGATATTAATATCCACATCCTGTCGTTGGTAGCCTTCATCGGTTTGTTTGTGAGTTGTTTTAACCCTTGTGTGGTGTTCGGGTCTGTGGGACCCGTTTTCAGTGTTTCACTAAAAGAGAAATGATGACGAGAAATGGAAATTAACCTCTGCTCATTTTCTGTGAATACACACACACAGACACACACACACATTCACATTTCACATTTTATCACAAAAACCAATAGCACTTTTATTGATAAATGTGATCTAGCAGAGGTAAATGGCAAGCATTGACTATATATGCTGTCTAGATTGCTTATAATTGACATAACGTTAACATCTGTTAAGTATTTTTTACATTAATTGTTATGGCTTCATTGTTTTAAAATCCCAATGATGTTGTGGGTCCACCAGACCCGTGAACAGTGGGTGAGTAACAAAAATGCAAACGGCCACACAAGGGTTAAACATTTTTTAATAATAATCTTTACTCTTTGTTTCTCTTTGCCCAAGGTGTTGCACTGGAGGGTGGTGGATTGTCACTTGGCTATCGGACTGTGCTCTCTCCTCTCCAAGGCTGAAGTCTTCAAAATACTGTGGAAGGTTATTGACAACACCTGGCAAAACTATGACAAGATCTTGGTATGATTTGCTGTGCTTCATTTGAGTTATTTACTGTTTTACTACACTGCACTATTATGCTATTTGACTTGTGTCTTACACTGCTCTTATTCTTTCTATTTGTATACTCATTCTATGTCTGCACTTTATGCATTGCTTTTATTTAGTCAGAAACCTAGCAGTAATAATCATTACATTTTTTTCATAGATTTTATTGATGGAAATCTATTAAACATTTTCTGGGAGGTTTTAATATAAATGCTCTGCTAATTCTATGCCTGTCTATAATTATGCTGATTGTATGCCTATGTCTATTTTGTTTCTGCTGTGAAACACGTTGGACTGCTATTCTTGTATGAAAGGTGCTATACAAAAGTTTATTATATTATTATTATTATTATTATTACTGATGTTTTAGCAGGGGCATATTGAACGTTGAGCATAAATAATTGTGAGTGTGTAACATCCTGGATGGATGACTGAACGGATGGACCAGAATACTTTCCAGAGTGCAAAATGTAACCTCATTTGTATAATATCAAAGTTTTCCATGTGTACTTATTCATTTAAAAAAAACGTTTAGTACAGATGCACTCACCGGTAAGTCCAAGCGAATGTGTTATCTGCTCTTTTTGGATAATGTAATCAAGCACTCTGTGTTGATGGTTTCAGGCTGTGGCCATTGTGGGAGCCCATCTCTGCTGCATGTACGAAGAGGAAGAGGAGAAGGAGAAGTTTAAATTGGTCATCACTGATGCCGAGTGGGGCATCAAACTGAGCAAATTCGGGGTTTGTAGATGAAACCCACAGCTTACTCTACACTTAACCTAATTCAAATAGCAGTAAATGGCCGGCGTCGTTCATTTTCTTCAGTAAATGGCCAGCATTTTATTTTGGCCAGCATGTGGCCAGCATAACTCTTTCTCCAGTGGTACGCCTGAAGTTATACGTTTCGCATAATCTGGGCCAATTTGGATGAAACGTCGCACATGGGCTGATCTAGGACCTGAATCCTTGAATATATCTTTCAAATCGGGCAACGACAAGTATTTTATTTTAATAAATTTCCATCATTGTCCATTGAAATATTATATTCAGTATAAAGTTCCACCTTTTGCACACCAGAGGATGATACTACATAGCTACACAGTGTACGACATGCCATAGTGAACCTATTGTCGTTGATATACCTATGCATACAATAAATAAAAAAAAATTAAAGCAAATCTCTTAGTTACATCAATATTGTGCTGTCAGAACCATCCCTACAGTATTCACATAACATTTGTTTTACTCTCCTCCTTCAGATATCCATCCACTCTGTGTTCCGTCAGTGTCCTAAGACCAAGAGCGATCTGATCCCTGTTCTGGTGAAGAACAAGAACATCACGGCTGAGGTCTTCCTCCAGTACTGCAGGTTAGGAGTCCCCTTTTCATACACGCATGCACACAATGTATTTACTAAACTGCGACAGACTACTGGACACAAGGCTATACTAGGGCTGGGCGATTTTGGCTTCTCAAATTCATGAAAACAGGATAATCTAGATAAAGTGATTATTGTGCCGCATGCCGTGTTGCTCTCATTGTGTCTTGTGTTGTAAATGCAGCGCGCCCTTCCTTTACAGTGGTGTGCTCTGCCCCTCCACCCTCAAGCCCAAATGGTTGTTTCCAGGGGCGGGGCTAGGGGGTGGCTACTTGGGCTCAAGCCCTGAATGTTTTCTGAAAAGCCCAGAA
Source organism: Notolepis coatsorum (assembly GCF_963971535.1). Classification (NCBI taxonomy): domain Eukaryota; kingdom Metazoa; phylum Chordata; class Actinopteri; order Aulopiformes; family Paralepididae; genus Notolepis; species Notolepis coatsorum. The sequence goes on along the minus strand of NC_140174.1, from coordinate 89,856,701 downwards.
TCTACTTAAAATTTTTATTTAATTTTTTTTAATACAAGTCAAGTCAAGAGTTTTATTTGTCATGGCATACAAGTATACAATGAAATGCGGGGGGTCTTGCCCGCAACGATGTGCATAATACAATAGTCATATTTAATAAGAATCCAATAGAACGACATTGTGCAATAAACAAGTAAACAAAGTAGGGCATATCGGTATATGTACATGAGTTATTTACAGAGCATGGTAGGACATGCTAGGTCCTGAGGTAGTGCAATACACTGTTAGCTACGGATGAGACACTGGGTCTTTATGTACACTGTTATACAATGCTATATTATACAATCTCAAGTTATACTATACTATTCTTAAAGTGACCTTTCCTTTTGTAAAGTGGCTGCTAGTGTGAGCGTGTGCAGCATGAGTGTGTGTGTACTCATGTTAAAGTGGCTGCTAGTGTGTGAGCGTGTGTTGTGTGTGTGCTTGTGTGTGGAGAGTTCAGTGTTCAAGGCTCTGATGGCCTGGGGGAAGAAGCTGAGCCGAAGTCTCTGTCCTAGTTGCTGGTGTTCGCAGGCGTTTGCCTGACCGCAGCAGCATGAACAGGCTGTTGTTGGGGTGGTGAGGGTCTTTCATTATTCTGCAGGCTCTGGATTTGCACCTCTTGTTGTATAGGACCTGCAGGGGTGGTAGTGCAATACCTGTGGTACGCTCGGCTGAGCGCACCACTCTCTGTAGGGCCTTCTTGTCCTGCGCCGTGCTGTTTCCATACCAGGCAGTGATGTTTCCAGTCCAGCTCCGGAGTAGAAGGACTGGAGTATCTTCCCAGATACTCTGAACTTCCTTAGCTGTCTCAGGTGGTAGAGCGTTCCAGTACCTCAACCTCCTCCCGGTAGGCCTTCTCGTCGTTGTCCGAGATCAGCCCCACCACCACTGTCGTCCGCAAACTTCACTATGGAGTTGGAGCTGAACTTGGCCACACAGTCATGTGTGTATAGTGAGTACAGCAGGGGGCTCAGAACACAGCCCTGGGGGGACCCGATGCTCAGGGTGATGGTGTTGGAGGTCTGACCCCCCACCCTGACCGCCTGGGGCCTTTCACTCAAAGTCCAGTATCCAGGCGCTCGGAGCGGAGCTCAGACCCAGCTCGATCAGCTTGTCCACCAGTCTGGTGGGGACTATGGTGTTGAACGCTGAGCTGTAGTCAATGAACAACAGTCTCACATAGCCCCCCTTCTGACGGTCTAGGTGAGAGAGGGTGCTGTGCAGTACTTGGGAGACCGCATCGTCAGTGGACCTATATGCAAATTGCATAGGGTCCATATCACTGGGGAGGGAGGCACAAATGTGATCCTTGACCAGCCTCTCAAAACATTTCATGGCCACAGAGGTGAGTGCCACCGGTCTGTAGTCATTGAGACCTGTTGGGGAGGGTTTCTTTGGTACCGGGATAATGGTAGACATCTTGAAGCAGGCAGGGACCACTGACTCCGCCAGGGATCGATTAAATATGGTGGTGAACACAGGGGCTAGCTGGTTAGCACAGGACTTAAGTATGCGTCCTGTTATTCCATCTGGGCCAGCAGCCTTTCTGGTGTTCACCTGCATAAATGCCCTTCTCACACTGTGTACCGTCAATGAGAGAGTGTCCCGCCCCCCCGCGGATGCCCCCCCCCTCCACAACAGCCGGCGCGCCAGTGACGTCACTAGCCGTTGAGCTAGCGGCGCCACTGTTTGCACCAAACCGTGCGTAGAAGGTGTTGAGCTGGTCCGCGAGAGAGGCGTCGTCGCTCCCTATTGAGGGGGCGCTGACTTTGTAGTCAGTTATCGTCTTCAGTCCCTGCCATAAGCCTCTTGTGTCATTCTGTGCCATTTATGCCTCCATCTTGTCAGCGTACGTCTTTTTCGCAAGTTTAACAGCCTTGCGCAGAGTGTAGACTGTTGTCTTGTACTCTTCCATGTTTCCTGTCTCTCTGCCCAGGTTGTAGGCAGTGGTGTGAGTTTTCAGGGCTGCTCTGATAGTACTGTCCACCCACGGTTTCTGGTTCGGGAAGACCCTCGCCTTCTTTGTGGGGACAATACATTAATCATTGTTACATGAAAATATGTTTGCACCAGATTTAGCAGAAGCTAATTTCCATCTGTAGTCTATCCAGCTGCTAACTGTATTTGAGTGAGTTAAGTTTTGGTGTTATGGTAGACTCATAACCTAAGCTTTAAATCACAATCAACAAGTTGACAAAAACGTAATTCTTCCACCTTAGAAACATAGCTAAAGCACGGCCATTCATAAATCAAAAGGACGCTGAAAACCAGATACATGCCTTTATCTCAAGCCGACTCGACTACTGTAATGCACTCCTTACCGTGCTATTTTATTGCACTGCACTATTTTACTTTGTATCAGTGATAATCAAACCGTAAACAAAGACGCCTATTAACACTTTCAGCGCCAGATGGCGCTGTTTACTGTTACTGTTGAAAGGCCAGCGCCTTTTAACATGGGGATACGTGGCTGTGTTTGCAGGCCTAAAGCTATATTATATATTATAGCTATGGATATAATAATATAGTCATTGAGTTTCTTCCGGTCAAGATGCAAAAAACAGATCATTTTTCCATCGATACATTTCCGTTTTATACCGTCGTGAATATGAGTGTAGTTTCAGGGTGGTCTGGTGTCATTTTCAAAATGCTTCGTAATGGCCGGCAACGTGTATTCTAGTAAACGCGTTATCGTTTCTTCCCTGGACTAGCTACTGTTCTCAAATCAAATTTAGATTATCGGGCCCCTCCGTGCTTTGATCGCAACCAATGGAACACGCCACACACACACACGCCCCGATCAGCATGAAGGAATTTTTGGATCAACGCAATATTGATACCATATAGTCCTTACCTTGACCAGGATCTGTCCCGAAAAGAATATTCCAATTATCTGATCGCCATTCCAAGTACTGATGTCGATCAAGGTGCCAACGTAATCCAGCATTGAACATGAACCCGACCCTCATCGATGCATGCGTTATAAGCGTTTGGCTTGACCGAGTAGTTAGACCCCGCCCGCAGGCCGCAGCTCGGCCCAGACACCAAGCCACATTGTTTAAAATGGAGTGCAATAGCGGCCGCAAGGCGTTAGGCGGCGGTATTGGACTTTTGAGATCTCAGACCCATCCCCAGTGATAACACAGGCTGCCGGCATGTCTTTATGAATGGAAATATCGAATAAAAGAAACGACGATGAAAACCCGACTATACTCTGGTTTTCGGGGGTCCTGGCGCTCAACGTTCGGCGAGTTAACCCTAGATCTTAGAACATTAAATCACATTGTTTTTCATATTAGGATTTATGTCTTACCTTGACTTTGTCTATTTTGCTGCTATCTATTTTATGCTTTATGTCTGCACTTTATGCATTGCTCTTGATCTGCCAATGTTGTGCTCATTTTATGCCTGTCTTTTTTTTACTGCTGTGAAGCACTTTGAGCTGCAATTCTTGTATGAAAGGTGCTATACAAATACAGTGTATTATTATTATTATTATTATTATTATTATTATTATTATTATTATTATTATTATTATTATTATTATTATTATTATTATTATTATTATTATTAATTATTATTATTATTGTTTGCTTCATTAATTAAAGGGTGTGAATTTAAGTGTTCTCTAGTGCCTTTTGTCCGCTTTAAGGTGGTGGTATAAGTTAAAGGTTGTGGTGTCGAAGTAAAAAAAAAAAAAAAAAAACTCCTACAATCCTAAATCCGCCTCTGGTTGTTTCAGCTCGTGTTGAGAGCGAGGGGGGAGGAGCCACGGCGTGTTTCTCCAGTTATTTCGAAACGTCTTTGGTAACTTGTAGAAGATGACAGAAAGGCGTCGTCATACGATGTTCTCAAATCAATGACCAGTCCGTGTTTTAATAACTGAGGCGGCTGGGTGGCGCAGCGGACAAGGCGCTCGTCACCAACGCAAGAGACACTGGTATCGAATCCAGCTGTCAGCGTTGCTTCCGGCTTGGCCGGCCGTCATACTGGCTCTATTGGCAGAGTCAGCGGGAGGGAAGCCGGTGGGTGGGTCTGGGTCGTTGTGGACAGCGACTCCTACAGTTCGGTCGGGGCGCCTGCACAGCGAGGGAAGGATCTAAGAGAGGTAGTGTGACCTTCCACACGTTACACTCTCCCAGTGAGAGTCCGCGCTGCCAGGTGAAAAGAAGTGGTGGGCTGGGTTAGGGTACACATGTGTCGGAGGACGCATGTGATAGTCTCCTCCCTCCCAGACCGACGGTAGGGGGTAGAGTGCTCAACGACCAGGAAGGGGATTGGGAATTGGCATAACGACTAACATTGGGAGGGGAGAAAAACGGAAAAAGAAGGGGGGAGGGGAATATTTAAAAAATAATCGAGCAGCCCTAGGCTACAGCAATAATAATAATTAATTAATAATAATAATTCATTACATTATTACTCTTACGCTTTTCTAGACACTCAAAGCGCTCTCCACAATAGTAGGGTGGAAATTGCCTCCTTCACCACCACTGGTAGCACCCAACCTTGGGCTACGCAGGCTCAATGGATGCCATACACTGGCACCCGGCACACATCACACTACACAATGGCTGAACGGCTCAGGAGACGGGGATTGATATCAGCCAATTAACAACAGTTTGGTCTGGCGGTGAGACACTGCGCACCCCTTGCGTCGAGACGCTGCTCATCCTCCCACCGGCTCGACCCGTGCTGACCTCACATGCTGCAAGAACAGAGACTCCGGCTCAGCTTCTTCCCCCAGGCCATCTGAACACTGAACTCTCCACTCACAAATACACATGAGCACACACAGACACACACACATGCGGCAACCGCTAAAACAATCACTTTAAACAAAATGTCACTTAAAAAAATGTAATCTTTAGAAACATTTTAAAAGAAGGAGGCACTGTATAGTATAGATACATTAAGAGGTAACATTGTAAATTGTATATTGCATAGTAGTGTATATAAGAACCAGTTTCTCAGGAACCTAGCATGTCTTTTTTTACCATGCATATCTTGTCTTATCTATTATTTTTTCTATGCCCATTTTATTATTGTATTTTGCACAATCAATGCAGGCATGACCACCCGCATTTCACTGTATGCCCTGGTATGTATGTGACAAATAAACCTCTTGATTCTGATTCTTGATTGACCTCGTCGCTCTCGTTCTTCCGCCCCCCCCCCCTCCCAACAGCACCTTCGGTCTGGACAGAGACCACGTGATCAACCTCTACATCACGACCCTGCTGCTGCAGGACGAGGGGGACGCGGACGGCGGGACGCTCCAGGGGGAGGCGGAGCCTCTGGGTCACGAAGCCGCCATGACTCGTGTCCTGCAGCTCCTCCCCATGCTGTCCAGAACCACCAACCTCACAGACAGCCTCGGTGCCGCCATACTCAGGGTCAGTGTCCTGGAGATTTACATTTTGTCATTTAGCCAACGCTTTCTTCCAAAGCGTCACAGTTGCACAGTGCACAGCTGTACACCTGGCCTTTTTTTTTTTTTTTATAATTATATTGTATTCTATTGATGCTTCTATTCTAATTTTTGTTTATATTCCATTTTATTTTATTCCATCTTAAAATGTTATGCTACTGTAATTGTCTGTCCGTTAACACTTTCAATGCCGGAGCTTAACGTGGTAAAACCCCGTTAAATGCCACCACCCACTTCAATGATAGCGTTGTGAACGCATAATCTCAGTCTTAAATTATGTGCTATGTGTCTAATCTGCCCATCGTTTATCAATGACTTGTTTGCAGTCAACATTGTCGAAACGGATTGTTTTTTAATCGCTTCATTTCCGTTTTATAGCATTTTGAAAAGCCCTCGTTTTCAAGGAAAATATAAAGATTCCGTGATAAACGGCATTTACTGGAATATTCTGGAATAAACAAAAACGTTGTCATTTTTCGGCCTATTTATGAATCGTTTTCAAATAAACGCTAGATTATCGATAGTATATGTGTACTTATGCACGCTATAGAAGCAGGCTGAAATATCGATTCTCTCAATTCCTGACCAGCGATCACAGCCACACACACACACACACACACACGCATGGGGCAAACGCTGATATATCTGTGAAAATAGCTCTGATTATCCTAAGACTTGTAAAATAAATTCCTTACCTCAGATCAGATATTATCCAAAAAGATTATTCCAATTCCTGATCGCCATTCCAAATATCGATCGCGTTTATTGATTCAGCATTGGGTACTGTAAATACATAATCCACGCGTTTTCCGGGCCGGCGATCACAATGGATTTTTTTTTTTTTTTTAATATATATATATATATATATATATATATATATATATATATATATATATATATATATATATATTTTTTTTTTTTTAAACATAACATCAAATTAGACACACAAGCATTAACAGTAAACATCCAATGAAATCACCATTTGAATCATTATAAATGTAGTTTACGAGATATATACCTAATACTTGCTATCTAATACAATACATACATATGTGCCCCGACGCGACCAAACCCGATTTGATTCGGCCAGAGAGAAATGTCGAAGTGAAAATATTTCTTGCTCTTCAGAAAATCGAAATCTTGTTTTTTTTACATCTTTGAAGTGTCATTAATGTGTTCCCTTATTTGCCCTTATTTGCAAACTTAAATACAACTTGTAAATGAGGTAATTATTGTTATATAGTTCGACAAGTATTTTCTCTCATACGGTGGAAAAACTACACGCGAGGGCTATTCGCTGGGTGCGGCCTGTCCGGGTATCAAGTACCGTACTTATGAGGTGTTGAAACACACACAGACACACTTATTAGCTCTCCTTTCTTAGAGAGAGAATAACAATGTTAATACACTATCTTAATGTTATAAGTTATAAGCAACGTAACTTGTGACAAACGCAGTGTCTAAATAAAAAATATTAAAAAAAAGAGGCCGCTGTCATAAAACGTGTGTTTTAAACACCATTAAAACATTTAGAATTTTATGAGCGAACGAATTTCGTTAGAGTGCATTTATTGCAACCTAATGGCATTACGAAGTAAATTAATTTAATAAGGAAACGGAGTGATACCTACCAATGCTTTTCATCGGAGCGAGAGAGGTTATTGTTGTTTTCTTATAGGGACCCTGATGTAAACTTTGCTGCTTCAGCACGGATTTGATGACAAGACAAACGTCTTTCTCAGGTCTGCATCCCCTTAACAATTGTGTTTATTGAGCTGTACTGTATTATTGCAACTTAATGCTGTCCTTATTTTAATGTTGCGCTTTGTTATTGCATGGCTTGAATCCGCAGCAGTAAGCCAGATAAACAAATGTATTAACGCGCCTCGTTAAATCCTCCGCGGTCTCCTCTCTCTGCTCCACTGTCCGGCTGGCTGCTCTGCCTGTCTGCCTGTCTGTCTGGCTACTCTGATCCAATCACATTCAGCGTTTCTCCCCCCCCTCCCCCCCACCCACAGTCTGCGAATCAGAGCAGAGTAGGGCGGGTTTTCACGGAATGGAAACAGTCTCTTTCTTGTGAAGAGTGTCAGAAAGGACGCAACCCCAGTCAGACGCCTCTGGTTTAGCTCCGCAACGATGTACACACTTTTAGCTATTATGTTTGTTTTTTCTACTTTTTTTATTAAAGCATCACTGGCGGGTACGTCATACGACCGCCAGACACTTATGGACCTAAACCCCGGGCTCAAAGAGGAGTTTGGAGACACTTTATGCCTAGAATGGCCAACAGAGATCAGACGGGAGAATGGCAACAAAGAAAAGAACAAAGGAAACGGCAAGAAGAGGCATAGAGGGAGACGAGGAGGCACCAGGCTGAGATTAAAAAGAGCCGCTTACCGCCCAGCAATTCCATCCATCTTTCTGGCGAATGCACGTTCGTTGGAGGGTAGGATGGATGACTTGAGGGCGAGGGTCCGCTTCCAACGGGAGATGAGAGACATCAACATCATGTGTTTCACGGAAACATGGCTCAAGTCAGCGACTCCGGACAACAGCGTCTCTCCCTCGGACACCTTCACCGTATTACGTGCGGACCGCACGGCAGCCTCTGGAAAGAGCGTCGGCGGTGGGGTCTGCCTCCTCACGAACAATGTCTGGGTTAATCCCAGAGAGGTACATGTTCTCTCAAGTTCATGCTCCCCAGATATGGAACATCTCTCAATCCTGTGCCGCCCGTTCCACCTACCCTGTGAGTTTACCGGGGTCATCATGACCGCCGTATATATCCCCCCACAGGCGAATACTGGCAAAGCGCTGGGGGAACTACATGACCACCTCAATAAACACCAGATCGAATACCCAGACATGGTGACGATCGTGGCTGGCGATTTCAACCAGGCGAATCTGAAGAAAGTGATGCCGTCCTTTTTTCAGCACATCGCCTGCTCCACAAGAGGGAGGAACACGCTAGACCACTGTTATACCCCGTTCAGAGCCGGCTACAAGGCGGCAGCGGCGCCGCCATTGACTGGGTCTACAAGCTCGAGCGATCACGACTCCATCTTGTTATTCCCTGCCTACAAGCAAAGATCACGTGACGCTGTTGTGTCACGTGAGACAAAGAAGTGGACTGACGAATCAGAGGCCACGCTCCAGGACGTGCTCGCAGACACGGATTGGAATATGTTCCAAGGTAGCGCCAGTGACGTCAGCGAGCTTGCAGACACCGTGGTGAGCTATATAACAACAATAGCCGATAGTATTGTCCCCACGAAAAAGGTGCGGGTTTTCCCAAACCAGAAACCGTGGGTGGACAGTACTATTAGAGCCAGTGGCGGTTCGCCACCGGGGGCGCTAGGGCGCCGACCCACCTGTTAAATGAGAGAAGAAGAAAAAAAAACTTTTTTGTTTTTTGTTTTATAGCCCTATAAATAATATAAACATGTTTAAAATGAATAATATTTACTCATTTTAAGTGTTTGTGTTTCCAATGCACAATATAACTTAATTTTACAAAGATTAATAATAGTTTTCCTGAACAGGAAGTGACGATTCTGTCTGATATAGACCTTTTCATTACCGTAGCCGCAGGCATTTCTCCTCGCCGTATTTCTCTCTGGGCTAGGCGCAATTGCGCCTGGAGTGCGCGTGCCCGCCGTGCACTGGTTCATCGCTGTATCCGTCGCAGCCACGCGCTTTGCGTTGAATATGATGTATTATGATGGAACTCGGGCGCTGGTTTAAAACGACCTAGCAAGCAGCCGAGCGTCTAAAAGCTCTCTGATTGGCCGACGCGGTACTTTCCGTAACCGCAGTTTGCAACATGAGTTTATGCTGTTGTTGTGTTGTGTGATGCAGATATTTGTCTTGGAGCGTGATAGCAAGTTCTTTCAACGGTTAGGCTTAGGCACTCTTTCAAAGTTGGTTAAGGTTAGAGTTTGTCTTAGAGCATGGCGATAGAACACCAGGTAGTTTGCAGGCTGTTCGAGGCGGACATGGACAAAGGCACTCACAGTACAGTACTTGTTGGCTATTAACAAGCTATATTATGGATGCAGTGTGGAGGGACATGCATGGACAATGGATGGACATCAACACAGGCTGGATGGACAATGCCATGGAGTGGATATACACTTTATCAACAAGCCCTTCTGCCAACAACAAGGTAGATTAGCGATCTCTCTCTCTCTCTCTCTCTCTCTCTCTCTCTCTCTCTCTCTCTCTCTCTCTCTCTCTCTCTCTCTCTCTCTCAGCCACTCAGATAACGCTTCTCTCTCTCTCTCTCTCTCTCTCTCTCTCTCTCTCTCTCTCTCTCTCTCTCTCTTTCTTTTGGATTGAAAATACGTGGATTATGGCTTGTTCAATATCGTCTATGTTTGAATGAATGAATGAATGAAAACTTTATTAACAGATTGCAGAATGGGTACAATACAGTACGGCTCAATACACACAATTGTTAAGGGGATGCAGACCAGAGAAAGACGTTTGTCTTGTTTACATCAGGGTCCCAGATTTTTCGATTCATATCGATAGTTTAATAGCTAGCCTTGGCTCGTTTAACAATATGCAAAATATGTGTACAGCCCTGTACTCATACTGAAGTTATTCTTGGTATATAATACTACATATACTAGGTCTGATTGTGTAACGAATCGATTCCACGTCGCGCTGTGTGTGAGAGAGAGAAGGAGAGAGAGGGAGAGATCTGCGTGTGTTTGGAGACGGAGCGAGTTTTGTTTCTAACTTTTCTATTTATATATTGTGTTTCAAGTTGTGAATTAGACTATACTTTATTTGACTGGTTGTGTGTTGTTGTAGTAACAGCTGAGCGACTCGTTCATAAGAGCCGATTCATTGCCGTGAGCGTGAGTCGAATCGCTCACGTCTTGCCATGAGTCGGTTGTGTGGTACTGTACATGTTTGCAAAATGTTTTGGTATAGCGCCCCTAGTGGAGAGAGAACCAGCAGCCGCTACTGATTAGAGTAGCTCTGAACTCTCGCACCACTGCTTACAACCTGGGCAGAGAGTCAGGAAACATGGAGGAGTATAAGGCTTCAGTCTATACTCTGCGCAAGGCTGAGAGACGCCTCTCTCGCGGACAAGCTCAACTCTTTCTACGCTCGGTTTGGTGTAGACAGTGGCGCTGCTAGCTCTCCGGCTAGTGACGTCACTGGCGCGCCGGCTGTTGTGGAGGGGGGGGGGGGGGGGGGGGGCAACCGCGGGGGGGCGGGGACCAGCGTTTCCGTTAGCCGGTAATTACCGGTATTTGACCGGCAAAATCTGTTGAAGTCCGACATATTTAATATCTCCGGTCTTAATGTCCGGTGAAAATAATTCCCTGAGTCTAAGCACAATTTGATTATTTGAATTGTATTAAAATAGGCTAAAATTAAATAGCCTATGCGATGAACGAAACAATCATTACATTTGTTTCATCGTTGCTTCTAATAATGACAACGACATTGTCAGCGAGAGCTTAGTGCTGGGTGTGCGAACTTTTGTGAAGCTGCAGAGCCGGAGCAGCAGCAGCACAATGCAGTACTCCAGCAGTACTCCAATTCAGCCATTTTCAATTCAATGTTGGGTGGGGGGCGCGTGCTGTGCGGTCCCCAGAAAAGAGCCAATAACAGCTGAATCTGCTGCTCTGCATCGACATACTCTCGCAAATAAGTCATTGGGAGGTGGAGAGAGAGAGAGTCGTCACGCAAACCCACGATAATGTTGCCGTCTCTCTCTGTCAAATTTCTCAGTTCTTCGCTTGATATAATTAATACAAATGTCCAATATAACGGAATTCGTTAGCTCATAAAAATGTGATTATAACAGACTGTTGTTTATTAATGTCGGGCGACTGCCCACAGACACCTATTTGATTTAAAGTCGGCAGCAGCACGAGTCTCTGGACTTATTTTATTTGGAATATAATGACTTTATACGCAAAAGTAGCCTAGTTTTAAGTAAAAATATTATAAATCTACATGCCTTGATGATGTCATTCTTTTGTTTTGTTGTCATTCTTTTGCCTATCAATTGTTTTTAAGCTCAATAAACTCTGACCGGAATTTCTCTCATTTGACCGGTAGATTGAAATCTACCGGACACTGAGGCCGGCAACAATTTTTTCTAACGGAAACCCTGGCGGGGACGCTCTCTCGTTGTCGGAACACAGTGTGAGAAGAGCATTTATGCAGGTGAACACCAGGAAAGCGGCAGGCCCAGATGGTATAACAGGACGCATACTTAAAGGGGAACTATCTTATAAATGACCTTTTCCAGTGTTTAGGGTTATTTTCTAGCTATGTGGACTTATAGTAATAGGATCTATGTCTCTAATTCTCGATTTGGCGCATTCTTCCAATTCTCCTCTCACAATAATGTCCCTCCCTCAAGTGAGTCATCTGAAAATTAGCGTATATGGGACGTCAGATGGTGCTCATTTGCATAATAACGCCCGCCCCCCTCTAGCTGCCAGCCGAGCGAGAGCGAGTGGGGAATGTCCCCACAACGCGCGTGTGGTTTAGCAGCTTTCATGTGAGAGAAACAGGAGAGGATATCAGGGAAGAGTCTTCCCTGATATCCTCTCCTGTTTCTCTCACATGAAAGCAGTCTTCCCTGATATCTTCTCCTGTTTCTCTCACATGAAAGCTGCTAAACCACACGCGCGTTGTGCGGACATTCCCCTCTCGCTCGGCTGGCAGCTCTCTCTCTCTCTCTCTCTCTCTCTCTCATTAGAAATATAAACCAATGCATTTTTTTGAAAAAAAAACGTACAAATGTCTTCAATATACTCACAGGAATTGTGTAAAGTTGCCCAAATAGTGCTAGGAATAGTAAAATAGTTCCCCTTTAAGTCCTGTGCCAACCAGCTAGCCCCGGTGTTCACCGCCATATTTAATCAATCCCTGGCGGAGTCAGTGGTCCCTGCTTCAAGATGTCTACCATCATCCCTGTACCGAAGAAACCCTCCCCAACATGTCTCAATGACTACAGACCGTTGACTCACCTCTGTGGTCATGAAATGTTTCGAGAGGCTGGTCAAGGACCACATTTGTGCCTCCCTCCCCAGTGATATGGACCCTATGCAATTTGCATACAGGACAAACGGGTCCACTGACGACGCGGTCTCCCAGGTACTGCACAGCACCCTCTCTCACCTTGACCGTCAGAAGGGGGGCTATGTGAGACTGTTGTTCATTGACTACAGCTCAGCGTTCAACACCATAGTCCCCACCAGACTGGTGGACAAGCTGATCGAGCTGGGTCTGAGCTCCGCCCTGAGCGCCTGGGTACTGGACTTTCTGAGTGAAAGACCCCAGGCGGTCAGGGTGGGGGGTCAGACCTCCAACACCATCACCCTGAGCATCGGGTCCCCTTAGGGCTGTGTTCTGAGCCCCCTGCTGTACTCACTCTACACACACGATTGTGTGGCCAAGTTCAGCTCCAACTCCATAGTGAAGTTCGCAGACGACATAGTGGTGGTGGGGCTGACTCGGACAACGACGAGAAGGCCTACCGGGAGGAGGTTGAGGTACTGGAACGCTGGTGCCAGGACAACGGCCTGCTCCTGAACATTGGTAAAACCAAGGAGCTGATCGTGGATTATAGGAGAGGACAGCAGGAGACACACACACACCACTGATGATAAACGGGGCTACCGTGGACAGGGTGAGCAGCTTTAAGTACCTGGGGGTCCACATCTCAGAGGATCTGACATGGTCAACACACATAGACACAGTCGTAAAAAAAGGCGAAGCAGCGCCTCTACCACCTGAGACAGTTAAGGAAGTTCAGAGTATCTGGGAAGATACTCCAGTCCTTCTACTCCGGAGCTGTAGAGAGCATCTTGACTGGAAACATCACTGCCTGGTATGGAAACAGCACGGCACAGGACAAGAAGGCCCTACAGAGAGTGGTGCGCTCAGCCGAGCGTACCACGGGTATTGCACTACCTCCCCTGCAGGTTTTATACAACAAGAGGTGCAAATCCAGAGCCTGCAGAATAATGAAAGACCCCCATCACCCCAATAACAGCCTGTTCCAGCTGCTGAGGTCAGGCAGACGCCTGCGAACCCCAGCTACTAGGACAGAGAGGCTCAGATTCTTCCCCCAGGCCATCAGAGCCTTGAACAATGAACACTGAGTGCCACAGAACACTGATCTATCCACACACAAGCACACATGAGCACACACACGACACGCACGCTGTGCACGCTCACACACTAGCAGCCACTTTAACACTTTAACATGAGCAGACACACACTTATGCCGCACACGCCCACACTTATGGCCAAAAAGGAAAGGTCACTTTAAATTAGTATAATAACAGTAACAGTGTATTGCACTACCTAAGCTACCTAGCATGTCCTATATGCCCTGTAAATAACTATGTACAGATACCGAGATGTCCCACCATGCTACCCGTTACCTGTTACCTGTTTATTGCACAATGTTGTTTTTTTATTGGATTCTATTACATGTTGTACCACTGTATTGCACATTGTTGCGGGCAAGACCACCCGCATTTCATTGTATACTTGTATGCCGTGAGAAATAAAACTCTTCACTTGACTTGACTTGAGAAACGCCACTACGAAACAAAACAGTTATTTTGATGCAGCCTTTCCTTGCTGGTGTTTGTGAGGTTTAGTGAGTTAACAGAAGGTTAACCTTTCACTACCACACTACAGAAGGTTAACATTTCACTACCACACTACAGAAGGTTAACCCTTTCACTGCCACACTACAGAAGGTTAACTCTTTCACTACCACACTACAGAAGGTTAACCTTTCACTACCACACTACAGAAGGTTAACCTTTCACTACCACACTACAGAAGGTTAACCTTTCCTTATAATACATTTACATTTAGTCATTTAGCTTTTAGACTTACAAGGTCTGTACGACAAGTCACACTACGAAACAAGAAATGGTAAAAGAGGACCCCCCCCCCAAAATAATTTAAATAAAACAACAGCCAGAAACTATACACTGTTTGAATTTCCAATATGATACAATACAATTTGCAAATACTTCAAAAGCCACAACAACTTGCCACAAGACAGAGTCATTGCCATAACAAAAGAGCCTGACGCAAGGTGTTAATGTCCCGAGAGAGAGAGGGGGCCATGGAATACAATGCATTCTGGGTAGGGTTGTAGTTGATTAACTCACAGGTGTGAACCTCTCCACAAAGTTCGAAGGCCATTCATCTCTGAATGCGTTTACTGATATCACCATGATTCATAGGATGTAGCTTGAAAAGTATCCCACCAAAATGTTCAAGTGATGGCTTATTTTTAAGGTATGAATCTGTACTTTCACAATATGTAAAAAAAAAAAAAAAATTGACCTTGCCTCAACAAGTCCATCGTCCCCATGCCCCGTCACATATGCTCTTGCTCGCTCACCCCCCCCCGGACCCCCACTTGGATAATCCATCCATTTTCATTCGTTTCTAACCAGGCACTACAATTCATATGCTAGCTTTTATTCTCTCCACCACTTCTAACCAGATTGCAATGTTGGTTTCACTGACACCTAAAATTCTTGCTGTAGATATTTCTAGATAAATCACATCGAGATAGGTAAGAACCCAAATATCGATCGCGTTTATTGATTCAGCATTGGGTACTGTAAATACATAATCCACGTGTTTTCCGGGCCGGCGATCACAATGGATTCTTCAGTTTTTATTTATTTTTTTAATTATCTTTTCCCCCCTCCTTTTTCCGATTTTTCTCCCATCCCACTGTTAGTTGTTATGCCAATTCCCAACCCCCTTCCTGGTTGTTGCGCACCCCCCCCCCTACTGTTGGTCCGGGAGGCCGGAGACTGTCACATGTTTTCCTCCGACACATGTGCAGCCAGCCGGCAGCCAGCCTGGCAGCACAGATTCTCACCGGGAGAGTGTAACGTGTGGAAGGTCACACTACCTTTCTCCAGATCCTACCCTCGCTGTGCAGGCGCCCCGACCGAACTGTAGGGGTCGTTGTCCACAACGCCCAGGACCCACCCACGGCTTCTCTCCCCCTAACTCAGCCAAACGAGTTAGTATAGCGATCAGCCCAAGCCAAGGCAATGCTGACTCTCCGGGAGTCGAGACCACAGCCTCTTGCATTGGTGACGAGCACAATCTCCGCTACGCCACCTGACCGCCTCTTCAGTTGGTTTGACGGAAAAGTTAAATGAGGAAACTGGCCCGCCAGTTTCCGGCATGAACTAACGACAAAACACGTGGCTGGCATTCAAAGTGTTAATGTCGCACCAAGTTCTGTACGACAAGTCAGCAGAAAGGGTACAACTCTTCTGAGTAACAATGTGTGTTGAACTTGAGTGCTGCCGTGTTGAGTGCATACTTTAGTAGTAGACATATATAGTAGGTAGTAATATAGATAAGGACGATTATTTAGTGTACGAGTGCATCATAGTGGAAGTTTTAATTTATTTGTATTTTTTACCTTCTTTCATTTCCGATATTTAAGTGTTTTCTTTAGTACTACAGAATTCGTAGAGCTCTGGAAGGTGCTATAGAGTTCCCCTAGCGGGCCTAGCCCCAAAAAACATATTAAAGAAGTATTTCATGCCACATTTAACCATGGTACTGGTTAGGTACCTGTAGCTCTGTCTGTTTGTGTTGTTGTTGTTCTTTTGTCTATGTATTGGGCTGTTTTAGGCCAATGTCTTTTGTGTCTGTGTGCCGGTGCATCTCTGTATCACGATAGTGTGGAAATTAGGTTTTCAATAGTCTTGTGATAAAAACGTGTTTGAAACGCCTTGTCCCCTGCAGCTGAGCCCCTACAACTACGAGAGGATAGAAGTCGTCCTCAAAGTGCTCCAGCAAGCCGACGAGAACACCACCAGCATCCCCGTCTTTCAGGTACCAGAACGCCACCAGCATCCCCGTCTTTCAGGTACCAGAACGCCACCAGCATCAGTCAGGTACCAGAACACCACCAGCATCCCCGTCAGTCAGGTACCAGAACGCCACCAGCATCGGTCAGGTACCAGAACACCACCAGCATCAGTCAGGTACCAGAACGCCTCCAGCATCGGTCAGGTACCAGAACACCACCAGCATCAGTCAGGTACCAGAACGCCTCCAGCATCGGTCAGGTACCAGAACACCACCAGCATCAGTCAGGTACCAGAACGCCTCCAGCATCAGTCAGGTACCAGAACACCACCAGCATCAGTCGGGTACCAGAACACCACCAGCATCAGTCAGGTACCAGAACGCCTCCAGCATCAGTCAGGTACCAGAACGCCACCAGCATCAGTCGGGTACCAGAACACCACCAGCATCAGTCGGGTACCAGAACGCCTCCAGCATCAGTCAGGTACCAGAACACCACCAGCATCAGTCGGGTACCAGAACGCCACCAACATCAGTCAGGTACCAGAACACCACCAGCATCAGTCGGGTACCAGAACGCCTCCAGCATCCTCTCAGTCAGGTACCAGAACGCCTCCAGCATCAGTCAGGTACCAGAACGCCTCCAGCATCAGTCGGGTACCAGAACACTTCCAGCATCAGTCAGGTACCAGAACGCCACCAGCATCAGTCAGGTACCAGAACGCCACCAGCATCAGTCAGGTACCAGAACACCTCCTGCATCAGTCAGGTACCAGAACACCTCCAGCATCAGTCAGGTACCAGAACACCTCCAGCATCCGTCAGGTACCAGAACGCCTCCAGCATCCTCTCAGTCAGGTACCAGAACGCCACCAGCATCAGTCAGGTACCAGAACGCCACCAGCATCCTCTCAGTCAGGTACCAGAACGCCACCAGCATCAGTCAGGTACCAGAACACCACCAGCATCAGTCAGGTACCAGAACGCCACCAGCATCCTCTGTCAGGTACCAGAACGCCTCCAGCATCGGTCAGGTACCAGAACACCACCAGCATCAGTCAGGTACCAGAACGCCACCAGCATCAGTCAGGTACCAGAACACCACCAGCATCCTCTCAGTCAGGTACCAGAACACCACCAGCATCCTCTCAGTCAGGTACCAGAACGCCACCAGCATCCTCTCAGTCAGGTACCAGAACGCCACCAGCATCCTCTCAGTCAGGTACCAGAACACCACCAGCATCAGTCAGGTACCAGAACGCCACCAGCATCAGTCAGGTACCAGAACACCACCAGCATCCTCTCAGTCAGGTACCAGAACGCCTCCAGCATCCTCTCAGTCAGGTACCAGAACGCCTCCAGCATCAGTCAGGTACCAGAACACCACCAGCATCAGTCAGGTACCAGAACGCCACCAGCATCAGTCAGGTACCAGAACACCACCAGCATCCTCTCAGTCAGGTACCAGAACGCCACCAGCATCCTCTCAGTCAGGTACCAGAACGCCTCCAGCATCAGTCGGGTACCAGAACACTTCCAGCATCCTCTCAGTCAGGTACCAGAACGCCTCCAGCATCCTCTCAGTCAGGTATCAGAACGCCTCCAGCATCAGTCAGGTACCAGAACGCCACCAGCATCCCCTCAGTCAGGTACCAGAACACCACCAGCATCAGTCAGGTACCAGAACACCACCAGCATCAGTCAGGTACCAGAACGCCTCCAGCATCCTCTCAGTCAGGTACCAGAACGCCACCAGCATCCTCTCAGTCAGGTACCAGAACGCCACCAGCATCCTCTCAGTCAGGTACCAGAACGCCTCCAGCATCCTCTCAGTCAGGTACCAGAACGCCACCAGCATCCTCTCAGTCAGGTACCAGAACGCCACCAGCATCCTCTCAGTCAGGTACCAGAACGCCACCAGCACCCCCGTCAGTCAGGTACCAGAACACCTCCAGCATCCCCCTCAGTCAGGTACGGTTTCTTACCAACGCGGAACTTGCAAATCGACCTATCTCGTTTTGAGATCTGTCCGCAAACGATGAATGCCGTCTTCTTATTCTTCTTAGCATACGAACTAACGACAAGAACAGTTTCTACCCTCAGGCAGTACACCTGATGAACAGTTAATCCGCTCATTACTGGACTCAAATGCTGCTAAAATGCTCAGCCACTGTACTGCACCCTTGTGTATCAGTATAATGTGCAATTATTTTAGCTTGTAAAATGTGTACTTATTTGTATTTTTTATTTGTATTTACTTATACTTAGTTATTTTATGGCACATACCGCAGACAGTTTATTGTTTATTGTATATAAATACCTGCTTCTTTTATTCTGTAAATTGTTGCTTTTTTATTGTTTATTGTATATAAATACCCGCTCTTTTTTATTTTGTAAATTGTTGCTTTTTTTTATTCCTTTTATGCTGTGGAGCAAACGGGAGAGTAAGAATCCCATTGTACTTGTTGCATATCGTAAATAAAAGGATGTGGATTGATTGATTGATTGAAAATGTTATGAACAGATTGCAGAATGGGTACAATACAGTACGCCTCTGCAGGCCCTGGGGCTGCTCCAGCACCTGAAGTCCTACAGGCGCATCTCCCCCCCCTCAGACGAGGAGAGCAGCTACCTGCTGGAGCACGGCCTGGAGCCCAGTCACTGGTCCAGCAGCAGGCTGCCCTTCCACCTGCTCATGCAGCACACCAGCTACTGGAAGGTCATCTGTGAGTTGTTTATTATTTATTAACCTTTATTTACCCAGGGTAGGTTCGCTGAGCGGATGCTCTTTTTCAGGAACGCCCTGCTTCACGTTCACACAGTTCCATTCACACCTGGGAGCCGCCCAGTACAAACAGTCTGACACCGTTGGCCACTGAGCAACTCCACTGGAGCAGTTGGGGGGGTAAGTGCCTTGCTCAAGGACACTTCAGCGGTTGGTGTTAAGGGGATAGGAGAGAGTTATTCATTCACTTCCCCAGCCCAGATTTTTTCCTGCCGGTCCCGGGGATCGAACCAGCGACCTTCCGGTCACAAAACTGCTTCTCTAACCATTAGGCCACCGCTGCCCCCCGCTGAGTTGTGGCTGGATGCTTTATTTTATTGCTACGATAGTTACAACGTGTGACTTTTTGTAGTGTATTACTCTAGGGCAGTGTGATTCCCAAACTTTTTCAATCAGGCCCCACTTGGGTAGTTGGACATATTTTCGAGCCATATCATCTAACCCTAACCCTAACCCTAACCCACCTAACCTGGTCCCCACCTAGATGTAGGCTAGAATAACTTTTGTAGGCTACAAACATGCCATTTCCTGTACTACTAACAAGACGCGATTAACATAACAAGACACAATTTTAGTTTTATAATTTATTCGAAAATTAACAAAAGCTTGGCAAAATGTTATCCTGTGCCACTGTGAAATAATAATTCCTAATTAAAAATGTAGTTGTAGGCCTACAGTAGGATAGATTTATTTTCATTCAAATAATATGAATTAGCCTAATAATTTGCCACTTTTTGTGGCTAAACATATTTAGGCTTCTGAATGTGCTCTGTATAAAGAATAACACATGACAGTCGGTTCATTTTTGTTGACATTGACTTTTATCAGTTTTGGTATGCTAAATTAATATTCGTAAAATAAACTGGTTTATCGTGTTCATCACACCTTGTTCTGAGGCGCGTTGCTGTGTATGAACGTCCTATATATACCGAAAACTTTCATTCATTTGATCTCACTCTGAGAGACAGACCGCTCTCAGTCTGGATATAATGTGCAATAATAGATTTGAATGGTTCAAACCTGTGTTCCGTTAGTTTGTTTTTTAGAAGGAATAGTGAAATAAAAATTCTGGCCAATTTTGACAGCCCTAACACACACACAGGTTATATTTTGCAGCAAGTATTGTTTTCAAGCAAGTTTTCACATAAAAGGAACTACATGGTTTGATAGTTTGCAAGATAAGAAATGCAGAAATAACGCGTGTTCTCGTAAACAAGTACAGAAAAACAATTTAGAGCTTTTGCATGAACTCATTCATTTTCCACTGCAAGAGATGTTTAAGAAACACAAGTAAAACATTTTTCCTTCAGCCATCCAGTAGTTTCTCTGTCCTTAGTTACCATGGCAACCACTCACTGTGCGATTCGCAGCCTTTTGTCAGAGATTGTTATTCATTTTAAAGTTCACATTTCACCTCAGGATGCAGTAAATTATCATTTTACTAAACATGAAATCACATCACATTTAATTATTTTCTCAGAATGTTTATTTTGCAGTTAGTAGCTTTGTCGTTGCTGCCATCTTTAGTGTTGTGGATTTCCCCATTCAAAACTACTACAGTGATCTGTCTCATTAAATAGACTACTATACTGGTTAAACTACCACAGTGGTGTGTCTGCTCAATAAATAGACTGTCTCTGGTTAAACTGCCACAGTGATCCGTCTCATTATATAGACTGTCTCTGGTTAAACTACCACAGTGAAACTACCACAGTGATCCGTCTCATTATATAGACTGTCTCTGGTTAAACTACCACAGTGATCTGTCTCATTATATAGACTGTCTCTGGTTAAACTACCACAGTAATAGTGAACTAAATATTTCGACCAGACCAATCAATTGGTCGGAAGGATAGAATATTTGAAGGACAGCCCTAGTATTAATACCATTATGTTTTATAATAAGATATTTTAAATTGCTATCTGTGACTCTTTTGTGTGCTTAGCTCCTGAGCTGAGCGAGGAGACATTCCCGAGACTCCTTTTGATTAGCAAGCTGATGAAGGTACTGTATATATTTTTGACTGTATATTTTAAAATGTATATACATGGGGCGGCTGGGTGGCGCAGCAGAGATTACGCTCGTCACCAATGCAAGAGACTCCGGTATCGAATCCTGGTGTCAGCATTGCCTCTGCCAATTGAGCCAGTATGACGGCCGGCACAAGCCGGAGCCAGCGGGTGGAAGTCGATGGGTGGTGATTTGGACGTTGTGGACAGCGACTCCTACAGGTCGGTTGGGGGAAGCCTGCACAGCAGAGACGGGAAGTAGCGGGGGTAGTGTGAGCCTCCCATGCGTTACACCTCGCCACTGAGAGTCCGCGCTTGCAGGTGAAAAGATGTGACAGGCTGCCTCCTTGTGTACCGGAGGGGAGAAAAAGTGGATAAAAAAAATGTATATGTATATCTCTGACTGTACTCATTCTTATTCTTATTTTAGATTTTTGACTACCTGAATGTTCATTGTGAGCGATCTGTGGTGCTGAATTTCTCTCGGGATCAATAAAGTACTTCTATTCTATTCTATCCGAGTCCTCTAGTCTCTAGAGTCCTCTAGTCCCATCCGCACAGTCAGCCC
The DNA here is from genome assembly GCF_963971535.1 of Notolepis coatsorum. Lineage (NCBI taxonomy): Eukaryota > Metazoa > Chordata > Actinopteri > Aulopiformes > Paralepididae > Notolepis > Notolepis coatsorum. The sequence goes on along the minus strand of NC_140174.1, from coordinate 89,835,032 downwards.
TCTCGTCTAACAGTAATTCTACGTTCATCAGCTGAGTCCTCTAGTCTCTAGAGTCCTCTAGTCCCGTCCGCACAGTCAGCCCTCTCGTCTCCTCTCAGGTGAGCCTCGACAAGCTGTACATGAAGGCAGTGAACCACGTGTACGAGAAGAGCATGAAGCCTCTGCTCCTGGAGCAGAGCAAGAAGGGCCACAAGCATTTGCCAAATAAGGAGACCGTCAAGGTGGCCAAGACCATAATGGAGTACATCCACTGCATCCAGAGCCCAGAGTGGGCAGCCGCTACTGCCTTCAAGATCGCTCAGGACATGCCCCCAGGTCAGATCTGTTGGTTCAGTCATACAGAGTTACTGTATATGCAGGTGTATTCAGACGGATATGGATATGTGTATATAATATATATGCAGTAAATATGTGTATATATGCTAGCGGTGTAACGGTACACAAACCACGGTTCGGTACGTACCGCGGTTTTGAAGTCACGGTTCGGTATGGGTTTTTGGTACAGTGGGGGAAAGTTTGGCTTTCCATGTTCCACTCAGGGGAACTAATTGTACTTGTAGGGCTGTCAATGAATATTCTATATTGAAATTAATAATCGACGTGCAAAAAAATAAAAATTATATTAGATTGTGAAAAAAAACAGCCCCTGGTGGGCGGTCGTTAGTGGTCAACATACCGTTGTATTCGTTCGGTACACAGCCGTACTGAACCTAAGGTCCAGTACTGAAATGGTTCGGTATGGATACGTGTACCTTTACACCCCTATTATATGCAGAACTGTGTACATGCTATCATACAGAGTATATGGGTAGACTATAGTGAGGTGGGTAGTTATTATTATTATTATTATTATGAATTATTGGTTTATTTGAAAAAGCAATGATGCCATTATAACAATTACAGTATCCAATGCTCTGTACAAACTTTGTCCGAGGGAAGCAAACATTTGTGATTGGAGGATCAAGAAAAGAGGGCGGGGCTTTTGAGATGGGTCAATCTCCCAACACCAGTCACTCACTTCCAACACCAGCTTCCCCTTTGTTTTCCCTCTGTAGGCATGGAGAAGACTCGGTCGCTTCGGTTTTGCTCTGTTCTCGGTGACGCCTGGCTGAAGGACCCAAAGCTTGAGGTCAGCTGTGCCACTTTTAAGATCGATAAGATAAAGATGTTCCTTTATTGATCCCCTTGGGGAAATTCAGGCATCATAGCAGCATGGGGGAGGGGAGGTACAGGTAAGGGCAGGGTAATGGTAGAAGATATAAATACAGGCAATACAATTATAGTACTGTAGGAAAGTAAAAAGAAATAGGCGGTGTAAACAATATAATTAACTCTGAATATAAGCATATGATCAAGTAGGCAGTGTGATCAAAGGTGCAGATGAGGATCTGTATGCCCCATCGGTTATCAAATAGGGTGGTTTCAACCCGTTTTAACCGTTTCCCAGCAACATTCCACTGTGTCTTATCTCCATTGCTATTTGATCGCATTCGGCGTGACTCCGCTCCTCTCTCTCCGACCCCCAGCAGGAGTCGGCGCGGCCCAAAGTGGAGACCTTCCTGTCCAAGCTGAAGCTCCAGTTCCAGCGCTCCGCCACTGAGAACGCCCTGGTGGCCAGTCAGCTGGACAGCCCAGAGCACCTGAAGCTGACTGGGATGCCGGCCAGGCTCATCATGACCCTGTGTGAACACAGCAGCGTGGAACAGCGCTACAAGGCCACGGTTGGCCAAACCTATCCTGGTGAGTACAACACAGTCATGTGGGTGGGGGGGGGGGGGGGGGGGGGGTAGGTACAGGTATGGGCAGGGTAATAGTAGAAAGACATAATACGCAATAAAACAGTGTAAACAATATAATTAACTCTGAATATAAGAAAGTAAACTGTGTAATCAAAGGTACAGATGAGGGTCAGGTAACTGTAGGATACAGTGTTAGATGTAAGCAAGTTCTTCATGTGTTTTAAATGTTAATGTTTGCCTTTGAACAGACGTCCATGCTGTGTGCAGGGAAATAGCCACCATCAACAATGTCGATCTTCAGAAGATCCGTAACATGCTGTTGGAGAAATGGATCTGCAAAACTGACAAAAAGGTTTGTCTGTCAGTCTGTCCATGTTGTCTCCACCACAGTTCATTTTATCTAACCATGTTTCGTCTAACCATGTTGTCTGTCCATGTTGTCTCCACTATACTTATCCAACCACGATGACCATACTTTCTGTTTGTTTATTTATCCATCTATTTTTTTTATTTTGCTAATGGCATGTGTTTCTGTCAGATGGTGAATGTTGGGTGAATTATATCTATTGGTTACTTTGGGTAAAATGCACCTTGTTTTTTTTTGTTCTTCCTATAAAGGACATCAACAATCCGGACAATATTAGCAACATTCAAGAGGACCCGGACCTAATGAGGTATCACTAAAGCATTTATCTACACCTTTTTCATTTCCGTAGCTATCGTATACATGCAGAATCGGGTAGAGGTGTGGAATGGAAATGAATAGGGCTGTTTTCTACCTACTGTAAAGGACTTCATAGGGTAGTAATAATTCCAGGATGTCGTCGACTAATCTATCAAACAGGATGGATTCTGTTTTGCCCATAGTGGTGATTTTTGAAAGGCCAATTTATCCTCAATGCTGTTTGTCATTATGAGAAACCATACAAAATATTATTACCTATTTTTTTATTTTTTTTTGTATTTAATTTTTTTATTTTTTAAACAAACACATAAACAAACATGACAACACACGATTAGATATACAAGCATTGTTAACAGTGCACATCAAATTAAATCACAGTTTAAATAAATGTCTTATACAAGATATGCCCCTAATACCTGCTATCTATTCCCCTACACACATATGCTCTTGCTCGCACCCCCCACCCTGGACCCCCCAATGGATAATCCATCCATTATCATTCGCTCCTAACCAGACACTACCATTATATGCTAGCTTTTATTCTCTCCACCACTTCTAACCACATTGTCCATTTGGATTCATTGAGACTCAAAATTCTTGCTGTAGATATTTCTAGATAAATCACATCGAGATATGTAAGAATCCAGACCTTTCGGCACATTTTTTCCGGTTGAATCCATCGTGATGCTATCAGTTTTTTATCCACTGTAATACCAGATAAAACCAATCTCTTTAGCTGTGGATGTACTGCATACTCAAAAACATCATTCAGCAGTAATACAGAGGGGTGTACAGGTATATTCAGAATTAAGAGATTTGATAATTGCTGGGTCACTTCTTTCCAGAATATCTTAACTGGTGGGCAGTCCCAGTACATGTGCATAAATGTCCCCTCGTCCCCATTTGTACATAAGGAGCATTTGGAGTCTTGTTTAAGACACATTCTGTTCAGTCTTATAGGAGTCAAGTATGTCCTATGATATATAGTTAAGATTGATTTGTTGATGGTCCGGGTTCCTTGATGCAAGTCGAACATTTTCCCAGGCTTCTTGCCAATCAAAATCTATTTCCATGTCTGGTATATCCCTCCTCCAAATAAAGTCTAGGTCATGGGTGGGCAACTTTGTATATGGTGAGGGCCACTAAATTTCCACAATCAATCTGGGGGGCCGCATTGTTTATCGGCAGTCCCGCCAGTAGTACCCCATCACTCAAATAGCCCATAATAGTCACAGATGTGATAAATAAGGCATATAAACTATTATAATTAGTTGTAACTTTGTTTTTATTCCATTTAAAACGCATTTAGTAATGCTTAATTTCAACTTTATGAATTTATAAATACAGCTGAATTTGAAAGTATTGCTGTGTAACCCAAATATATACAAAAGTGACAAATTATAATTAAGGCTTCTATTAAAATAAATGTATGAACTTAAAGCCCACTGCTCAACAAACACAAAGCAGCATCCCTGCTGCATTTCACTACAACAGTAAATCAAAAGTGCAATAATAAATGATTGTTAAATGTATAAACTTTTATCCTGCTACTAAACAAAACATTCCTGAGTGCCTCCCATTGACCCTTTATCAAACTGGCATGACATTCACCCTCCCCCCACAGTGGGTCAATAATGGTTCTGTCTTTAATGAGACACTTGTGGTCTCTCCTGTTGGCGCACAATAGAAGGAATGTCAACTTCAATGATTGTGCATGCAATCTGCATCAGATGAAATAACATTTCATTTTTGTGTGCACGCGTGCACGTACTTCTGCTCAGAAAAGTGCTGGGACGGCGTGGTACCGCGTGGCATGACCACTGCACCCCTGATTATTAGTGACCCACAATAGATGGAAATGACCGTAATTCCTCTAATAGTGACCCGGGCTTGTATTTGCTTAAACTGTAGCGGGTACCAGGCTTTTATTAGGAGGAGGCATGTATAAGAGAGAGGCCTATATTTCTAATTTTCAAACATCATAATGAATAAATCAACATTTTGTGTCAGTTTGAACCCAGTAAAATGTACTGGGTTCATTTATTGAGACCAAGTACTGTATGAAATAGTAAACAGTGCAATTACAGGTGGTCACTGGTCATTTCAACGTTTTCAAAGTGAAATCAAGTAACTTTACCTTAGCAGCTCAGTATGCAGCTCAGTATATTAGTAACCCGGCTTGTATTAGGAGGTCGGCTTATAATTGCTTAGCTCAAGAGCGCACCCGGCCATTAATAGAGACCCGGTTTGTAATTGAATACCGGTCACTATTATAGGAATTACGGTATGTTAGCGAACTTACCTGATGTATAATGCAGTGCAGCATTGGACACTCAACACCACTCTGCCTTAGAAGCCCGGCAAATCCTGTGTGTTTTCCTTTCATTGCGGGTGCTCCATTGGTAACAACAGCGGACAGTTTATCAAACCCCCCATATTGCTGCACGGCACTTTCAACAGTGTTGAATATGTCCACACTAGGGCTGACCCCTATTAGTCGAATAGTCGACTAATCGATCGAAAGGAGCCATAGTCGACTGCCAACCTCTTAGTCAAATGCAAAAAAAAGAAATAATAATTATAATTATAATTTTTCTTTTTTTATATATATATATTGGCCTGGGGCCGCATGGAGTGTCGGTGAGGGCCGCCAGTTGCCCCTCCCTGGTCTAGGTGGAGGGTTTCATACGAGGCCGTTAGTAATTGATGATAAAAATCTGATACAAAACCTCTCGATGTCTCTCTTTCATAGAAAAATGTGTGGTATCTGTGGTGTGCAATTGGTGTCCTTAATGGAACACCGTGAGACTTCAAACATAACAATAATTGTGCGTAAAAATAATATGTGGAACCGGTGAGATTACATTTTTTTTCTATTTCATCATAACTACAAATACCCTGTTTGTTGAAAACATCTCCTAATGTATGTATGCCTTGCTTTTCCCATCTAGGGAATCTTATAGGTCGTTTTTCAATCAGGAGTGCCTTGTTATTGAATAAGGGAGTATGATTATGCCATTTATGTGGGTTAGAATATTTTTTTTGTGTTTCACGCCATATCCGGATCGCATGAGTAATTATGGGGCCAAATTTCTGTTCGCATTGCTTAATTGATATTTTGGTGTATACTATGTCCTGCAGTCTCTGTGGTGCTACTATATTTACTTCTAAATTTCTCCAGGATACTGATGCTTGGGGTTCAAACCAGGTTAAAATAGTGGAAAAAATTTGGAAATGCCATCCCTCCGTCGGCTTTGTTTCTCTGTGCGGTGGATCTTTTTATACGTGGTGGTTTGTTATTCCAAATACATTTATATGCGCAAGAGTGTAATTTTTTCCAGTAACCATCTGGAGGGGGTAACGGAAGCATTGAGCTGATGAAGTTGATTCTAGGTAAGACATCCATCTTAACTATTGAAACCCGTGCCTGTACTGAGTTTTTATGTTTTGACCACCTGTCAAAGTCGTATTTAATTTTATTTTGGATTTCTATGTAATTGTGTTTCACCGTTTGGCTTATGGTAGGGAATACTTCAACTCCCAAACATCTAAAGTGTTTAACCATTGGTATCTCTTCTGGAAGACTTGTATTCTTTGCAGGGGCGTTCAGTGGAAGGAAAGCCGACTTTGGCCAGTTTATCTTAAATCCCGATAGGTCGCCAAAGTCATTAATCAACTTGAGAAGATGAGGCATTGCGGTGTTAGGGTTTTGCATGAACAGTATTACGTCGTCCGCATATAGACTAATTTTGTGTTGTGTGCCCTTGATTACGATTGGTTCTATGAGTTGGGATTGTCTTATATATTGTGCTAAAGGTTCTAGTGATAAATCGAATAGTCCGGGACTAAGAGGGCAACCCTGTCTAGAAGAGCGTGATACCGGAAATATTCCGGAGGTGATTATACCTGTTGTAATCATGGCCGATGGGTCTTTGTATAATACTTTAATCATATCAATGAATCCTTTTCCTAACCCCATCCTTTCTAATACTGCCCATAGATACGACCATTCCAGCCTATCAAAAGCTTTCATTGCATCCAGGGACAGCATCGCCTTGGGTGTGGTGTCGTCCTTGCTGGCATCTAGTACGTATAGTAATCGTCTTATGTTGTCAGTGATCAAACGGTTTCTTATGAAGCCAGTTTGATCCGGATGAACTAAAGACGTCATATGCTTTTGAAGTCTGATGGCTAATACCTTAGAGAACAGTTTGATATCGGTTCCGAGGAGGCTTAAGGGTCTATAACTACCGCACTCGGTGGGGTCTTTGTCTTTTCTAAGGAGGACTGTTATGAGTGCAATATTGTCGTTCTTATGAAAGTTCCCCTCCTTGACTGAGTATAAAATCATATTAAGTAATAGGGGTCCAATTATGTCCCAGCATGAGAGGTACATTTCTGGTGGGATACCGTCTCTTCCAGGAGCCCTACCACTTTGCATTTCGGATATGGTCTTCCTGAGTTCCTCTAGTGTCATTGGTGTTTCTAACTGTTTAGCATCATCCTCTGAAAGTTTGGGGAGGTTAATTTGATTAAGATATGTGTCCATTTTGTTTTGATCGAAGGTCGTTTCTGATTTATACAAGTTGGAGTAGAATTCTTTGAATGTCGCGTTTATTTCTTTGGTGTCTGTTACAAGTCATTGTTGTGCTTTAATGGAGGTTATATCTGCAAATTTTGCGTTAACTCTTAATCGCGTAGCTAGTAGGTGACTTGGTTTGGAACCTTGAGAGTAATGCTGTTGTCTTGTGCTACGTATTTGTACTTCAGATTGTTGTCTGTAAATGGCGTTAATCTCTATTTTTTTAGTAAATTAACTTGAGATTCCAGTCGAGCCGAGTCGTTACATTGTAAAGAAGTAAATAATGTAGAGTAAAGCGTTTCTAATTCCGCCAGTTTTGAGCATCGATTCTTGCGTATTTTGGATGAAAAGCTATCCGTGAAATCCTTGATCATTCCCTTTACCGACATCCATAATATTCTAGGGTCCGGCACCGAGTTCACATTCTCTGGTAGGAATACTGAAAGAGCTTCTTTGAGTTGTGTAATGAATTCCTTGTTATTCAGCAGTGTTGTGTTAAAGCACCATCTTGGGGCTCGGGATGATAGTACACCAAATGATCCTTTTAGGAGTAAATAACAGTGATCTGATAATGCATTGGGTACCATCTCCACTTCATAGTTATCAAATAATCTCGGTGTTGCGAAAACATAATCTATTCTGGAGAGTGTTTTATGTCTTGCTGATCGACAAGAGTACTTCCGGGTCGTGGGGTTGAGTGATCGCCATAGATCATTTACACCTGTATTCTTTGCCCAATCCTTTAACGCATTAGATTACTTTTTTTGTTCGTTGGAAAAGTTGGGATAAGATTTATCGAACCCAGGGTCCCAAATGCCATTAAAATCCGCACCAATTATAAATGAGTATTCTGGAAGGTCTTAACATTTCCCTAGTTAGTGCAGTGTAGAAATTAGTTTCGTATAGATTTGGGGCATATGCCGCTACCAACGCTATTTTCCTATTCTTGTGTATAATCTTAGCTATGGTTATCCGACCATCTGCATCAGACCATACTCCCTTCAATTCAATATTCAATTTCCGTTTCACGACTATAGCAACTCCACGGGTTCTCGTTCCAAAGGAAGAGTGACTAATGTTATGGTATGTGTTGTCCGCTAGCGTAGCTTCGTCTCCCACTAAAATGTGCGTTTCGCTTAAGAGAGCCACATCAACCTGTTTGTTTTTCATCAATGTGAGCACGCTTTTGCGTTTATGTTGATTATTTATTCCCCCAGTGTTCCAGATCATTATATTCAAACTAGCCATAATCTATACATATTGATTTGTATTTGTTGGTAATATTTCTGGAGTGCGAATTCACAATGGATTTACATCCCACTGTTGAGGTCCCGTTGAGAGCCGAGCATAAAAACATACATATATACAAAAAAAAACCTAATCCCCCCTCCCTTACAGAGTCGTACAAGGTACCTATTTGATACCTCCTTCGCGTACAACTTCTTCCTTTCCTGCACCTCCTGTCTGCCCAGAATGAGCAATTTATCCTAAGCTTTCCTATGTATACCATAGGATCTATACTTTTAATTCTAATTTAATAGAATGTCACCTGTGACCAAGCCTCTCTCCCGTTAATGTAATTATAACAGAATGAAAATTATACCTCAATTGGTATACTCATTTAAACTTTTTCTTTTTCTTTTTTTTTAAACCTTCTATTAACATTTATTGGTTAGAACATTTCAGAATAAAGAAATAAAGAATAAGAAATAATGATGTTTAGAGTTAGATATCGAAAACTCATATAATCCGGGAATATCTACTTAATTTTTTATTTTTTTTAAATACCTTTGCATGTTTACACATCTAAACGACAAGGAGATTTTTAAATACTTGTATGCAGATCGTCCCCCGTCATGCGTGATCATTAACCCTTTAATCGCCGTTGACGCTTTTCAGCGTCATTCCCCGCCATGCTTATTCTGCCGATGACGCTGTACAGCGTCATTGATATCAATATTTCAAAAATCTGTGATCGAAATCATATTTCTCCCCCGGAGACATTATATGTACTGGTGAACCCCTGTCAACTCTCTAACGGTTCAAGAGCGCCATCTGGTGGCCGATCGGCAGATCGCCCAGGGCATAAACAGGGAAGTGACGCTGGTGCTCATTTCAATTTGGTCCGATCACTCGCTATAGGTCCCGGGACTCGAGCTCGACACAATGGATATCGATCCGTTGCCAATAACTCGATAAACAACATGATTTGGACGTATATACTATTATACAACCTGGAAATGGATCGGGTATTTCTATATCCCATAATAGAAAGAATTCTGTTCCACGCTCATCTCCCAACGGCGCGAGGAAGCTACGGTGAGTTTCAGCGTTATTTTGTAATGTCTTCTATACTAACTGCTCCAATGATCATATCACCCACACTAGATGAATGATATAACGTTGCCCACGGAATTATAAACGACCCCCCGCCCATCCGGTCAACATCAGATGATCCGTAGTAACTTCTAGAACCACGTCCAGTTGACATTTTTTATCTCGCGCCGATTGCTATCAAACTGTATTTCATCATCAATATAATGCATTTGGAGCTATAAATCACGTTCTGGAGAAAGCTGCAGAAAACGATAAAAACATACTTATAGAGTGGAGGATGGCGCTGCTACGACCGGCTGCCTTTTTGATCGCTCCATCGAGACTGTGCTCACTTTTGTTAATTTTTATAGTTTTAAGAGTTTTATTTGCACCAACTGTTGGTGCATTATATGTGTATGACCGTCAGTCAATCATTGACATTGGATTAAGGAAAACTTACCGACTGGATTACTCCCTGGATCAGCTCTCTGAACCGCAGCAATGGCCTGTGGAGATTCTGAGGACAATGGGACCAGATTCTGACCCCAGGAACAAAGGAATCATCAGACGGCGAGGGAAGAGAGCTGGAATCCGGAACAGACTGAGAACCAGACGACACCGAACGCCACTACCCAGTATATTGCTAGCCAATGTACAATCAATTGACAATAAACTGGACGACATCCGAGCAAGGATTAAATTCCAGAGAGACGTTAGAGACTGCAATGTTCTCTGCTTCATTGAAACGTGGCTGTCGCCAGAAATCCCAGATCACGCCATCCAACCGGCCGATCACTTCTTCATTCACCAGCAGAGTCCGGCAAACAGCGTGGAGGCGGTATCGCCTTCATGTTGAACAACAATTGGAGCGATCCAGCCAACGTGAAGGAATTATCAAACCACTGCTGCCCCAACCTGGAATATATAACCATCAAGTGTCGACCTTTCTTCCTCCCGAGGGAGTTAACGGCGATCATCCTTGTCGGAGTGTATATTCCACCGCAAGCCAGCAATAGTGCCGCGCTCTCGAAGCTCCACGACGAAGTAAACAAACTCCAAGCAGCGAACGTTAACGCCGCCATTGTAGTAGTGGGTGATTTCAATAGCACCAATCTGAGAGGTTTTGCCTGACTTCTATCAGCATGTGACTTGTAACACCAGAGGCGGTAACATTTTAGACCACTGTTACACGCAATTCAAGGGTGGATACAAGGCTCATTCTGCTAGTGGCTTTGGGAAGTCTGATCATGCGGCCATCTTTCTTTCTCCAAAGTACAAACAAAAAATCAAGAGCACTCCTGTAGTCTCGCGAGAGGTGCAGAAATGGGATGTGGAGTCAGAGGAGACGCTCCAAGCTGCGCTTGAGTGCACAGACTGGGGTGTGTTCCGCGACACAGATAACATTAATGTCTACACGGAGACAGTGCTGGACTTTGTTCGTACTTTGGTGGAAGAAACAATCCCCACTACCACAATTAAAGTTTACCCAAATCAAAAACCCTGGGTAGACAAATCCGTCCGTGAAGCTCTGAAAGCGCGCACCAAAGCATACAACGACGGCCTGGTGGCAGGCAACATGAATGACCACAAGGTGGCGCGATACAACGTAAGGAGGACAGTAATAGAGGCAAAACGGCGCTACAGGGATAAAATTGAACTCCAGTTTGAACAGGCCGACTCCAGAGCTATGTGGCAGGGGCTCAAAACGATGACTGACTACAAAGGCACCTCCCTCAAACTGAACAGTGACATCTCCTTAGCAAATGACCTCAATACCTTCTATGCGAGGTTTGATGCTGGTAATAACAACACCAGCCCACAAGCCACGGCAATGGGGGGGGGGGGTCTGCTGCTGATGGAGACTCAGTGTTCAGGGTAACAGAGCATGAGGTGAGGCGGACCTTTAAAAAAGTGAATATCAGGAAGGCAGCAGGACCGGACGGCATCCCCGGCCGCGTCCTAAAAGTCTGTGCCGACCAACTGGCCCCGGTATTCACTGACATATTTAACCTGTCCTTAGAACAGGCTGTCATCCCCACCTGCCTGAAGAAGTCCACTATTATCCCTGTACCCAAAAGATCCAAGCCTGCTTGCCTCAACGACTACCGCCCTGTAGCTCTCACCTCCATAGCCATGAAGTGCTTTGAGAAGCTAGTAAAGGGCTACATCTGCTCCTCCCTCCCCATCAACATGGACCCCCTGCAATTTGCATACCGCCCCAACAGGTCCACGGAGGACGCCATAGCCCATGTGCTGCACACAGCAGCATCACACCTGGACAAGAGGAAGGGGAACTATGTGAGAATGCTATTCATCGACTACAGCTCGGCATTCAATACCATAGTCCCCTCCAAACTCATAGCCAAGCTCAGGGACCTGGGCTTGAACTATGACCTCTGCCAGTGGGTCTTGGACTTCCTGACGGCAGACCCCAAGTGGTGAGAGCAGGCAACTGCACCTCCTCATCCATCACCCTCAACATAGTGGCTCAGCGGAGTAGCAACACAATCATCAAATTTGCTGACGACACAGTGGTGGTGGGCCTGATCTCTGCAAACGACGAGAGGGCCTACCTGGAAGAGGTCAAGGTCCTGGCGGGATGGTGCCAGGAAAACAGCCTCTCCCTGAACGTCAGCAAAACAAAGGAGATGATTGTGGACTTCAGGAGGTCGTGGGTCAAGGACTACAGCCCCCTCAGCATCGACGGGGCACCGGTTGAGAGAGTGAACAGCTTTAAGTACCTCAAAGCCTACATATCCGAGGACTTGACATGGACCACACACATTGACAGTGTTGTGAAGAAGGCACGACAACGCCTCTACTTCCTCAGGCGCCTAAGGAAGTTCCAAGTCAGTCAGAAGATCCTTAAGAACTTCTACTCATGTACAATAGAGAGCATCCTGACTGGCAACATCACCTCCTGGTTTGGGAATAGCACTGCACAAGACCGAAGCAGACTACAAAGAGTGACACGTTCAGCCGAACGCACAATTGGAGGGGGGCTCCCCACCCTCCAGAACATTTACAACAAGCGGTGCAGGGGCAAGGCTAAGAGAATCATTAAGGACTCCAGTCACCCGAACAACTGCCTCTTTGAACTGCTGCGGTCAGGCAAGCGATACCGGAGTCTCAAGGCGAGCACAGAAAGACTCAGAAGAAGCTTCTATCCCCAGGCCATCAGGCTGCTCAACAAACAATGAACACTACACAACAACCATCAAACGCACATAGCACACACATCCACACGCACAAACACACTGTAGCACCCACTCCCCACACTTTTTTTTTTGATCCACTTTTTCTCCCATTTTTCTATATTTTCTCCCATCCCAATTTCGTATCATCCAATTCAACCCTCCCCTGTCACGAACGCTGTTTCTTGCCTCCCACAAGCCGGCTGCAATGTGGACTAAGTCATACATAGCACAAGTCCCCTCCGGTACTTGAGGTAACAGCAGTCGCATCTTTTCACCTGCGCAGCTCGATCTCTGTGTCGAGGAGTAACGCGTGGGAGGCTCACGCTGCCCCCGACACTTCCTGATTCTACTGCGCAGGCGCACCAACCGACTTGTAGGAGTCGCTTGTTCACAACGTTCGATCCCCACCCTTCAGTTTTCCCTCCCCGTAATACGGCCAATGTGTATTACTGCGGACGACCAGCTAAACTGAAAACAATGTGGAGAGCTGGATTCGAACACGCGAATCCTAGCGTCTCCACACTGGTGGCGAGTGCCTTGCCCACTACACCACCTAGCCGCCCCCACTCCCCACACTTTATAGCACACACTCACTTTAAACAAACACACTGTAGCACCCACTCCCCACACTTTATATTTATTGATAAAGGATTGCACTACAACTCGTACACCTTACTGTAAATTGTACCTAAATTGTACCTCATCCCATTTCTGCTTTGCACTATATAGTATTGTATATTAGTACACTGCATAGTATTGTATATTATATGGTAACTCAGTTACGTCTATTCTGCATCGAACATTGTACATATGTCTATACTGAACACTGTGACCTCATTTTCTACTTCTAATTTACATGCTATACTATGTTATTTGATACTTATCTTGTCTAGCACAGTCTCTGGAGCGTAACAGTAAGAAGCATTTTGTATAAAAGTATTCTGTACTTCTGTATGACAACTATTAAAGAAACTTGAAACTATACTTTAGACCGTATTTTAGTATGAATATGTGAATGAAAAAGTATAACGTTGCTACACCCTGAACAATAGATATAGGACTTTGAATGTGCCATGGTAATGTCAATTTAGCAATAAAATTGAAAAAGTTATAGCCCTGCAAAGAAGGGGAACTTCTCCATGTTAAATAGGGCTGGCGAGGGATGGTAAATTATGAATTTAACCCCGGCGATCAAAGGGTTAATCTGTTATGGTGGTCGTTGTTCTTCACGTCTATTTCATGACCAAGTCTCATATCGTTGTTGTTTCACGGGGCCATCATTGAAAAAGGTATTGTATTCCAGAGTGCTGTCATGCTGGACCTACAAAAGGCCTTCGACACTGTCAATCACTCCATTCTAATGGACAAGCTAAAAGCAATTGGTTTTGATAGCCTATCAGTGAGCTGGATGCAATCCTACCTGGAGGGGAGAGAACAGATGGTAGAGGTAAACGGTACTCTATCCCCCCCCCTCACAGTGAGCTGTGGTGTTCCACAAGGAAGCATACTAGGACCGCTACTCTTCCTAATTTATGCAAATGACATGTCGTCAGCCTGTGACTGCAACTTGTTCCTGTTTGCGGACGACTCAGCCCTGCTGGTCTCTGACAAGAACAAATTGCAGGTTGAAAAAACCCTCAGCACGGAACTAGGCAAAATCTGCATATGGCTCGCTGATAACAAACTATCATTACACATGGGCAAAACAGAGTCCATTCTCTTCGGTTCAAATAACAAACTCAGCAAGACCGACGGCTTCTCAGTTACAGTGGGTGACAATATTGTCACAAGGAAAGACGAAATTACCTACCTGGGTTCCATCCTAGAGGCAAATCTTTCCTGTGACAAAATGGCATCCAATGTAATAAAAAAAGTCAACCAACGAACTAGATTCTTGTACCGGATCTCCTCTCTGGTAAACAAGAATACCCTGAAGACTCTGGCAGGAGCACTCATTCAAGGGTACTATGACTATGCGTGCACCTCATGGTACCAAAGCACCTCAAAGGCGCTTAAAACAAAATTACAAACATCACAAAACAAACTGGTCAGACTACTACTTGACCTGAACCCCAGAACCCACCTCACCCCTGCCCACTTTGCCAACCTAGGATGGCTTAGAGTAGACGACAGAGTACAGCAACTTGCAATGGGCCTGGTCTACAAGATACACTATACGACCGGGGTGCCCATGTACATGTCAAAATACTTCCCAAAGGTCAGTGAATACCACAACCACTACACCAGAGGAAGCTCAACAAATCATGTTAAACCCAGATTCGGCTCAAACAAGGGACTAAACATGTTTCGCAATTATGCCACAACAATGTGGAACGCCCTACCCAAAGCTGTAAAGGAATGTGAATCCCTGCCCACATTCAAAACCGCCCTTAAAGAGCACCTACGGGAGGCTGCAATTCGAAACTGGCCACCGTAAATGCCCAAAACCCCCACCACCTCCTAATAGACAGTCTCCTCCCCACCGCATGTATATATTCCCTCCCCGCCGTATGTATATTTCCCTCCCACCCACCCACCCCCTCCTAATGTACAGTCCCCTCCCCATCATATGTATATACTCTGTCAGGATCTAGGGGTAACAGTACTGTATATTTGAATACCGCCTATGTCACAAATGTATCAGTACTAAACACCTATATGTCCCTATGCCATAAATGTCATGTATGTTGTGTATGTCATAAATGTCTATATGAATTGAAAATGGGGGACCCTGATGGAAACAAGACAAACGTCTTTCTCAGGTCTGCATCCCCTTAACAATTGTATGTATTGAGCCGTACTGTATTGTACCCATTCTGCAATCTGTTAAATAAAGTTTTCATTCATTCATTCATTCTGTCAGCTGCTCGTGACTTGCAGATTGATGTTTTAGTGTTCCAGTACATTCCTCGTGCCTTAGAACAATAACAATCCAGTGTATTCCGTTATGACTCATAGCTTCAAGTAAGAAAAATAGAATAGAAAATTCTAGAATGTTCCAAAATGGTCGGTATCAAATCATGATCTGCATATTACCATGAATCTATTTATATATGGTGTTTAGTGTTTTATATCAAATTACTTATTTCTCAATGTTGTCAAAAGCTTGTATGTTGCCGTTTTTGATGTCCATGCAATTGTAGAGTTATCCATGAAAGATGAATCTTGTCATCCACTTTTTATATTCTTCACGTAATCTTCTGCCGCCTCAAGCGAACGTAGCACGAATCTCTTTCCTTCTCCCTCAACTATGGAAAGGATAGCTGGATACCGTAAGACGGGGTGGAGACCTTTCTCATATAGCCTGTGTACTACACCCTTGTAGTGGGCTCGCAGAGTTATGGCTTCCTTGCACATGTCTTCATAAAACCACACTTTCTTCCCTTTGTACATCAGTTTTCCCCATTTCTTGCGTGATTCCCTGATGATCGTGTCTCTTGTTGCAGTTTCCCGTAGACTAGCAATTATCACTCTTTCCTTGTTGTTGTTGTTGTAGTTTTCAGTCCCAATTCTGTAGCGTTTGTCCACTATCGGTTCTGTAGATAGGATTTCAGAACCTAGGATTTCGACTAGCACTGCAGCAAACTTGTCATCTGTGCAGTTGACTGATTCATCCAAACCCACTATACGGAGGTTAAATCTGCGGGCGTGCCGTTCTATTTCTAGCAGATGGATCAAGTTTTCCTCCTTGTTGTAATGGATCAACTGCCGGAGCTGTTTGTTTTCCAGTTGCATTTCCTTTGATATTTCGGCGATAGCTTCAAATAGTTCCTTATTCTTCTCATCTTGTTTCCGTGAGTATTTGATCCCAGTATTTGCAACCGCCGTTATGCGATCGGTTTGTGCTACAACCTGTGTCTTGATTTCTTCAAGTTTAGCCTCTATGGCTATCTTAAATGCGGTAGCATTAGTCTCGGCTCTTTCCACAGCTTTCGCAATATCATTAACCTTGTCGGTTAAGATCTTCATCATAGCTGTCATCAGCGTTTTGAAGTCGGGTGACATACTCTCCATGACTGCCTCGGCTGAGGTCGTTGGAATATTGGAATCCATGCGATTGTCGGGCTTTTTGTTATCAGTAGCGTCTGCTTTTCCTTTCCCTGTGGAACGTGTCACCGCGCCGTCTACCGTTGGAGAATCTGCTTCACGTCTTTTTGAGTTATCTTTCTTTGCTGGCATGTTGTTGATATAGTTAGTTGAAGGTCTTAGTTAATATATACGTCGAGGTTTAAACACATTAGTGTTGTATAAAGTAGGTTTTTAAGCGGAATTAACAATAATTGGAGCGGAGCTTGTGACAGATGCGACCGTCACATACTGTCGTCAAACCGGAAGTTATTTTTATTTTTATTCTTATTTTCTATTACCATGCCTTTACCCCCCCCCCCCTCCCATGTGCTGTTATGACCCCTGAATTTCCCCAAGGGGATAAATAAAGATCCATCTTATCTTAAATATAATCATCAGCATACAAAAATAAATGGACTGTTTTTCAGATCACATGACATAATATGCACACAAATATCAGCGGTCCTAAGGTGCTCCCTTGCGAGACTCCACAACTGATAAATTTGGCATCAGACAGTGAGTTGCCAACCTCAACTCTCTGGACTCACTTGCCGAATAGGAGCAGTTTTCTTTCCTGATGTGCTCTGATAGATATGACACATTAGTCAGTGTGTCCTTACAGTCCTTTCCTAAATCAATGAAGAATTATCTCGATGACTTCAGCAGGCTAAGAAATTATATAAAAAAGGCACATACAGAAAAGCATTAATTTACTACTTACTTATAAATAGGATCAATTCGTCACACTTGCAGTATAACATTGTAAAATCATAAAGTCTTTCTTTGAAGTTCACTACATATGTTTTTATCTTCTGCTCTCGAAGGGTGGTGTATCTACTACAGATCTACCCCATGGATGTTTCCGTCGGTCTGCTGGGCCCTGTATTGTCCGCTGAAACATGGGTGAGGAACAACATGAGTTTTGGGTTGATAAGCTTTGTTTGTCACGTTCAGAATTCTGTAGGTTTCAATGGAATTATTTCAAACCCCGCCCTCTTTTCTTGATCCAATCACAACTGTTGCTTTCCTCGGGATTGGAGGATCATGAAAAGAGGGCAGGGTTTCAGATAGGTCAGTTACGAGAAGGTGGATAAACAACGAACTCAGTGATCAGTTATATAGCCAATAATCACCCGTATAGATGATGATCTGTAAATATCAATATATTGTCCAGCCCTCTTACAGTACATTTGTTCCAATGTAGCTAGGGTGATCAACATCTGCATTCAAATATATATACATCATCTGTTTTATCTAATGAGATAACGTTTTCAGTCTGTTCACCTCATTCCAATAATTCTTATTACAGCAAAATAGGATTGTCAAGCAAAAACATTTTTATATCGATAGTTGCCGTCACTGTATCGATAATAATAATATCAGCACGCAACATATCACAATATATTGATTACCCCCACCCCTAATAACTAGACAAAAAAACAAGAATGTACAGTATATATTTAAATATTTTATATACAAGTTTATTGAAATGCGGGACATTCTTCTCTGTTGCGGGACAAAGGGCTAAAATGTGTGACTGTCCCGCACAGATCGTAGTGGTTCATCAACGCTAACGTTTCTGCTACGTCCCCTGTAGCCCCTCGGCAGCTCAGGGCTGCGTATGACCTCCTGCCACCGGAGCCGAGTCCTGCAGTGTCTCATTCACCTCGCCGACGCTGACACTCTGGAAGCCCAGCTGCAGATCCCAAGGGCTCAAGTCAAGTAAGGGATTGATTGATTGATTGATTGAAGTTTATTTCAATTATGCAACATAACAAACAAACATCAAGTACAAATATAGCCTTAAGCCATTCAAATAATAAATGTATATACAACATTTTAATAATTTAAAAGAACAAAGAACAAACTAAAAAGTCAAACAAAATTTTAGTTTTTTTGTTATTTACATATTTGAAAAGGAGTGGGAAGAAGCATACACTTATTTAATCCCATCCAGATTTACTCATCAGAACATACTATAGTGCTGTCAGGCGATTAAAAAAATGTATCTAATTAATTACAGGATTTGTAATTAATTAATCTAATTAATCGCATTTTAATCGCATAACCATTTTATGCCTGATATTCTATAATCATATTTCAAATTGCATGTGTCCGGATGGCAGAATTCAGTACTGTATCTACAAAACCTTCTATCTTCCATCTATTAATTTGATTAGATTTTTCAGGTCTGGTTAATTTGAGCATGGTGTTATTCACAGTCAAAGATAAAAAGAAATGTATTGATATTCTCATTTGGTTCATTACAATTTACTCAAAATAAAAATTTTGTTCAATCAATCACTGCACAGATTGATTGATTGAATGAAAATGTTATTAACAGATTGCAGAATGGGTACAATACAGTACGGCTCAATACACACAATTGTTAAGGGGATGCAGACCAGAGAAAGACTTTCGTCTTGTTTACATCAGGGTCCCCCATTTTCAATTCATAATGAATTAAAGTAAGGGTGCAATCCATTCTTTGTGGATCTAGCCCACAGTATTTCTGACATTGGGAATACATTCCCTGAGATTTATAGATGTCCCTAGAATCAGATACCAAGAACATGCAAATGGACCATATTAAAAAAAAAAGTCTGTAAATGTGTATTCTACATTCTTATGGAATGAATGAGATACAAAAAAAAATTATAAAAAAAAACTTTTTTGTAATTAATTTTGAGTTAATTTTCATAACGCGATAATTTGCTGTGTAATTAATTAATCTAATTAACGCGATAAACTGACAGCCCTTTACTAATTCATACATTACTAGACTTATATTAAAAAAAATTAACTTAGTTAACAATAAAACATTTAATAATACCTTATTAATAATTGCCAAAACAATTATGAAATCTCTATTGTACTACCTCTCAGACCTGCTGGAACCTTGTGTTCCTTCAAGGTCTCTCAGGTCCTCTGATCACCTCCTCCTGGCTGTTCCTAAGTCCAGGCTGATGCTTAGGGGGGGGGTGCTTTCTCAGTGGCAGCCCCAAAGCTCTGGAACGAGCTGCCTCTGCATGTTAGGCAGGCCCCCACTCTGCAGGTGTTTAAATTATACCTCAAAACATGTTTATTTTCTTTGGCTTTTGGTTTTGACACAGCTTGAGAGACCTGCCTTTTTATGTGATATATTATATTGTACATGCTTTATTGTGTGCTTTTTATCTGTGTAAATATTTGTTGTGTGACTTGTACAGCACTTTTGGTTAACTTTGTTGTTTCTAAATGTGCTTTATAAATAAAGCGGATTGGATTCGATTTACTGTTTGCTAGTAGCCTACAGCAAGAGCAATGCAGTGCAATTAAAGGTGCTGTGGTATTCTTTTTGTAAAAATAAGTGATAAACAGGATACCAGGAACATTTATTTTGTGTTTACTGCAGAGTGGAGGGATTGGGAGACCCACGTTACTGACCACGTTACTGACCAAACACACTATCAGTGATGACTGTCAGAATGTAGAGCTATTATTTATTTATTTTCTATTATGTAGAGCCAGGGGTTCTCAAACTTTTCATACCATGACCCCATTTTATTTAGGATTTTTTTTGGTGACCCCACACTTTGAGTGCCAATGACGAGATTTCTCGTTATTTAATCGTTATTTCTTTTATTAGCGATATCCATACATTTTTCATCCATCCATCCAGCCTGACGTTATCATTGGGAATGGCTCTGAGCACGAAAAAGGGCAAATACCGCCACTTACCTCCCGGATGGTAATGCACATCATTGGATTGAGTGGCCATGTGCATCAGAAAAAAAGTCCGTCCAGGGTTTCCCCATCTCTTGCAAGCAGTGTCTGTTACCACATTCACTGGGGAGGCTCGGAGCAGCTTTCGATTATATGTTTCGGACTATAACGTTGGATCAATAAACGCGATCAATATTTGGAATGGCGATCAGGAATTGGATTATTAATCTTTTTGCAGAACATCTGATGTGAGGTAAGGACTCTATTTTACCAGTATTGGGTTAATCAGATGTTTTTTTCATAGCGATCACGTGTGCGTGTATGACGTTAGCGCTGACCAGGTCATGGATAATAGATTGTTCAGCCCGCTTCTCTAGCGTGCATAAGTACACATACTATCGATAATCTAGCGTTTTCATTTGAAAACTATTCATAAATCAGCCGAAAAATGACAACGTGTTTTGTGTATTCCACTAAAGGACTATTATCGCGGAATTTCTCTGAAATTACTAGAACTCTCCGAAACTATACTCTTATTCAAAATGGTATAAAACGGAAATGTACCAATGAAAAAACAATCCGTTTCATACATGTTGACTGCAAGCAAGTCATTGATAAGCAAGGGGTGTTTTAGACCCATAGCCATAATTTAAGATATAGTTTAAGCGTTCGCAAATATCCCCGACCTCCCATTGACTAAAGCGCTGGCACTCAAGGGGTTATCTGGGCAAAGGGGCGTGGCACCCAATGTGTTAATGTATCGCGTAATTTCAACGTGGAATTAAGGAATATCAAACTAAAAGCACACGTTGTTGAACTTGATCATGCATATTTATTAGAACATTTAATTACAGCACTGTTATCAATACACATTTATAAAACGAGGCATATTTAGCCAAAATATGTTGCCAGAACAAAACAAAAAATTACTTTAAAAAAATTTGCCAATGTCACCTTCCCGCGACCCCAAATTTGAGAACTACTGATGTAGACCACTTATTTTAACAAAAGAAATACCACTTACAGCACCTTTTTAATATGGGGAACGACTGCTCTAAAATCTAAATGTCCTTGTGGTGCATTAATGAAGCTATGCCGCACAAAGGTAGAAAATGTGCATGGAAATCACAAGTCATAGTGACCTAGTGTTGTATGCGATATCCACCTGCAGGCACTACCTGAAGTGCTACATCTACGTCTCCCACCTGGAGGCCCTGAACATCCCCTACACCGTGGCGTCTTTCCTCAGCACTCCCAAAGAGGGCTTGGTGAAGGGGCTGTGGAAGAACCACAGTCACGAGCCACAGGTAGCATCACTGAAAGACACTGTGTATTCCTTTAACCCTTTCACTGCCAGACTACAGAAGGTTAACCATTTCACTACCACACTACAAAGGGTTAACCCTTTTGTAACTGAGGGGTACAATTCCCTGACTGTATTAATAAGTATGGTATCATTAAACCACTACTGTCTTATGTACATTACTACTGGCCATACAGTACACAGGTATATCAGATGAACACTTCCACAATGACACGGTTCCACACAAAACTGGGTTATAATAATATTTATTAGCAGCAATGATAGTATATAACAATACTTTACGTAGGGTCGCGCTTATAAGGCGAAAGAATGTGCGTGAGTAAATCAATAACGTAAGTCCATTATCATATTACGCAGGAGATAATGAATACCACCTGTATCTTAGGAATTATATCTATGGTACACTAGTAAGGCAGCGGGAGATACTGGTAGGGTCCCTCCGGTTGTAGGCCAGCAAGGGGAGAGGATTTGTCGGTAACGAAAGTCTGGATCAACGGGGACTCAATAAGCTCCTGCTACGGGAGACGGTACATTACTCCCTTGATCGGCAGACGAAAGCAGCAGCTATTCTCCGGTATGCGGTGCAGCATGGAAGAAAGCTAGCCAGCCTCAGGCGTCTTAGAGGCGGGCTCGACGATGCTCCTCACAGGGTAAATCCCACACAGTTGTGGGTGTAGACGATTCTCCGCTCCATCAGATACAGGACCAAAGCAAATATAATCCAACCGAAAAGGGCTATGTAGTCGTCGGGTAGGTTATCCAGTGTACATAATCCACACGGTCCTCGTCTAGGGCTCCTCGGATGAAGGCGCCAGGTTAAGCTGCCCAGCCTGGATAAGCACACTAGCTGGTGCGAGGAAACGTTGGTGATGCTGGTCACTGTAGAACGGTAGCCGCACGATACACTATACATAAATAGACTATTACTGAATTAATAGAATAGGTCGAACTCGACGGTACAGCGTTAAACTCTGATACTTCAGCTATCAATTCGCACGCGGTCTCAATGCTCTATTTGGGGCCAAACGGGCCCTACTTCACCGCACGTTGTATCATGGGTGAGGCTTCACTTGGGTAACTCGAACTACTTCTGTATTCACCTGCGCCATATTTATACGTTAGGCGAACGTATAAATATCTGGGCCGTTGGGGTCGCGGTGGTCTCTCTGCCGCCTGAAGCGCTCTTGTCGGGCGGGAGGGAGCTTCTCTAATATCCTCTCTACATTAGAGTTAGCGTACAGTTCATAGATCCCCTTTTCCCTTTGGGACTCCAGCATCCCTACCAGGGACTGTACCTTGATAGAGAGGTCATCTAATGCTCTGTTGTCTCTGGCTGGGGGGAGACGGTCAATGTCTCTTATCTCCTGTATCACGTAGTCCCATATACGTCCATAACGTTGGTCGAGGGCTACTAGAGCCGCGGTGTATGGGGTAGTAGAGTTGGAATATGCCAGCGCTATATTGTGCGCTCTGGGCACCTTCAGGTGCTTGAGTAGGATAGCATACTTGTACGTTTCATCCGGTACATCGGACATCATTGTCTCTAAGCACATTCGTAGCTCTGTGTACTGTGCTCTGTTCTCGTGTGTGAAGTCCGGGAACGTCGGTGTGCCAAGGTACGATGCCATGGATGGCTGGCACATCGGTGAGCGTTGGGGGAGAGGCCTCCTGGGCGAGTCTCCCCGTGCGTGTCGTCTTGGGCTGGTACTTGGTGGGTACCGAAGGTCGGGTACCCAGGTGCTGTTCCTCGGTGCTGACGGTGCGTCAAACTCACCCGTGAGTTGAGTCGGGGTTTGTAGCGCAGTGCCTCGGGGCTGACGTCTGGGCTGTACTGGACCTCCTGGTCCAGAGTACGTTGCTGCTGGTCGGGGCTGTACTGGGCCTCCTGGTCCAGAGTACGTTGCTGCTGGTCGGCTTGACATTCCTCCTCTTCCTCCTCCTCTTCCTCTGCTAGGTCCTGGAGTCTTCTGTTCAGTCTCTCGGCGTGGTCCGGTTCTTCCCGGTTGCTGGGTCTCGTATGGACCGGCCGGGGAGGGGGTTCGGAGACGTGGACAGGATCCTCCTGTTGGCGGGGTCCCGGGTCGCTTGGTCGGGTAGGGGAATGTGTCCTAGACCCTTGTCGTGACGATCTCCGGGAGCTCCGTGCGGAGTGAGGGGGTGTCGCCATGGCAATCAATTTGTCCATCAGCTGCGCCTGTAGCCGGTCGCGCTCTGCCTCGCGCTGGGCATGGGCGGCTTCGCGCACTGCTTCGCGCTGGGCATTGGCGGCGGCGCACTGTGCATCGGCGCGGCTTCTTTCAATGTTCTCTTCCGTCTGAAGGCATCTGGTCTCCAGTCTTATGCAGTCGTCTTCACTCCTTTGTTGCGCCTGGAAGCGCTCTCGCTCGGTTGCAGAATGCTCGCGTTCACTGAGGGCTTGCGCTTGGAGTTGCGCGTGAAGGCGCTCTCGTTGGTCTGCAGCTCGTTCGCGCTCGGTGGAGGCTGCCAGGGTGGCGATGAGTGCCTGCGCCAGCATCTTGTCCGCTTCGCTGGGGGAAGACACAGGCGGAGGTGATCGGCTTCTGGTAGTGCTCGTTGGAGATCCGTTCTCCTGTCACGCTCCGAGGAGATCCATCTCCTGGGTGTGCGTCTCTTCTGGTAGTGGGTCGGGTTCCGTCCCTGGAGGGCTTTCTTTATCCTGGAGCTCTCCGGGGACTACCTCGTTGGCGTCGGCGGGGGGTAAAGTCATGTCAGGTCCCTCCTGGTCCCCCCCGTGAGCTTGGTCAGTTACGTTAGAACCCACTAGGGTCTCTACTGGCGGGGTCGCCTGGTCGGTAGGGTTTGACATACTTTTACTATCCGCTTTATTTATTTTATCCGTACTTAACTTCTTTATAAAGCTAGGTAGTAGACTGTCAGCGTAGTCCTCTAGGGAAAGAGGTGGCTGCTGTCTGCGCTGCGGGCGATCTAGTTTAGGAGAACCGTTTGTGGAGTGTTCATCATCGGCCATGTTAATATTAATATTATATTAATATTACGCTAATTACCCTCCGGCTCGAAGGACCAATTGTAACTGAGGGGTACAATTCCCTGACTGTATTAATAAGTATGGTATCATTAAACCACTACTGTCTTATGTACATTACTACTGGCCATACAGTACACAGGTATATCAGATGAACACTTCCACAATGACACGGTTCCACACAAAACTGGGTTATAATAATATTTATTAGCAGCAATGATAGTATATAACAATACTTTACGTAGGGTCGCGCTTATAAGGCGAAATAATGTGCGTGAGTAAATCAATAACGTAAGTCCATTATCATATTACGCAGGAGATAATGAATACCACCTGTATCTTAGGAATTATATCTATGGTACACTAGTAAGGCAGCGGGAGATACTGGTAGGGTCCCTCCGGTTGTAGGCCAGCAAGGGGAGAGGATTTGTCGGTAACGAAAGTCTGGATCAACGGGGACTCAATAAGCTCCTGCTACGGGAGACGGTACATTACTCCCTTGATCGGCAGCGAAAGCAGCAGCTATTCTCCGGTATGCGGTGCAGCATGGAAGAAAGCTAGCCAGCCTCAGGCGTCTTAGAGGCGGGCTCGACGATGCTCCTCACAGGGTAAATCCCACACAGTTGTGGGTGTAGACGATTCTCCGCTCCATCAGATACAGGACCAAAGCAAATATAATCCAGCCGAAAAGGGCTATGTAGTCGTCGGGTAGGTTATCCAGTGTACATAATCCACACGGTCCTCGTCTAGGGCTCCTCGGATGAAGGCGCCAGGTTAAGCTGCCCAGCCTGGATAAGCACACTAGCTGGTGCGAGGAAACGTTGGTGATGCTGGTCACTGTAGAACGGTAGCCGCACGATACACTATACATAAATAGACTATTACTGAATTAATAGAATAGGTCGAACTCGACGGTACAGCGTTAAACTCTGATACTTCAGCTATCAATTCGCACGCGGTCTCAATGCTCTATTTGGGGCCAAACGGGCCCTACTTCACCGCACGTTGTATCGTGGGTGAGGCTTCACTTGGGTAACTCGAACTACTTCTGTATTCACCTGCGCCATATTTATACGTTAGGCGAACAAACTAGTACCAGCCTTATTCCTGTCTCGTATTCTTGCGCAGAGCCGTTCATGTGCAGGCATGTCTTTGGCGGTGACTTTGAACTAGACCTTGGGGGTATGGCAGTGGCGCCTAAGGGACCGCTGTCCAATAGGAGAACGAAATATTATGGTCTGTACTAGGTTAAAGGGATATTCCGTGTATATGTACAAAGAATACACAAGGGATATCAGACGATATACAAATATTATGCAATATATATCAATCAGTAAATATATATATTCGGTTTAATCTGATCCTTCGTAACACCTTTCATTGCCACACTACAGAAGGTTAACCTTTCACTACAGAAGGTTAACCCTTTCATTGCCACACTACAGAAGGTTCCTCAGCTGCACAGCCGTAGAGAGGAAGGCGCTCCAGAGGGTCGTCAACTCGGCCCAGAAGATCATCGGCTGCCCCCTCCCCTCACTGGAGGGACTATACAACTCCCGCTGCCTCAAAAAAGCAGTAAAAATACTGAAGGACCCACACCACCCGGGCAACAAGCACCTCGTGCGGCTGCGCTCGGGCAGGCGTTTCAGCATCATGCCCACCCGGACTAACAGACTGAAGTTTAGTTTTTATCCCAGTGCCATATGTGCACTAAACTCAGCTAAATTTTAAAACAGCAGTCTCCTTGCACCCCCCCCCCCCCCACGCACACGCACACACACACACAACATTAAGAGATAGTGCAATTATATATATTTTATACCCCCCTGTTTTATTAATGTTATTTATGCCCCACCCTGTTTTTATATTTAACACTGTGTTTAGGACTGTTTTTATTCTTATTTTACTAGCACCTAGGGTTGCATTTTTTTATTTCGTTGTAACAACTGTAACAATGACAATAAAGATCTATTCTTATTCTATTCTAACATTTCACTACCAGACTACAGAAGGTTAGTGTGGTAGTGAAAGGGTTAGAGTAGGCTTCCCAGTTCTTTGATTCAACTCCACGGTTTTGCTGCCAGGTTTGAGGTTCTAAACCCTCCAGGTATGTCTGTGGGTAGGTGTAGACAGATGCTGATGTACCCTGTACCCTGTGCAGGCTGTGCGCCTGGTGGCTGACCTGTGCCTGGAGTACCAGGTGTTCGACCCCCAGCTGTGGAACGGGTTACTGCAGAAGCTGCTGAGCTTTAACATGGTGAGTGCTGTCTAGAAATGGAAACTTAAAGGAACACGCCAACATTTTGGGAAATTAGCTTACCAACTTCTCCAGAGAGAGACCAGAAGATGGATACCAGTTTCCTCTCTGTGCGTTCAGTAGAAAATCTATCTGGCTGCACGTCAGCCTAGCTTAGCACAATGAATGGAAGCAGACAGTGCCGGTTAGCCTAGGGCCTAGGCATTGTCCAACTAACACCCCTCCCAAAAGGCTAACCGGCCATGTCCGCTTCCATTCATTGTGCTAAGCTAAGCTAACATGCAGCCAGATAGCTTTCTACTGAACGCACAGAGAAAACTGGTATCTATCTTCTTGTGTCTCTTACAACAAATTGACCAGATCTGCTTTTATTTTTCAAAGTAATGAATCTGACACATCAAACACCAAAGCAAACTCGTACCATTGAATCAGAATTGTCTGTTTTATCTAAATCTGCACAGCAATACCGGTAGTTTGTTTATACTTCAGAAGAATATTTGGAAGTCAATGAGGAGCCCGACACAAATCAAATAAAATGTATTTGTAAGGCCCGACAACACACGTTAATGTCCCCATGGGCCGGACATGTCTTCTTTAAACAAGTCGAGAAGAAACATCACAATAAATTAACACTTTGATCGGCATGGTTAAATTCATAATTTCCATCCCTCGCCAGCTCTATTTGTCTATGGAGAAGTTCCCCTTCTTTGCAGGGCTATAACTTTTTAAATTGTATTGCTAAATTGACATTATTATGGCCCATTCAATGTCCTATATCTATTGTTCAGGGTGTAGCAACGTTATACTTTCATTCACATATTCATACTAAAATACGGTCTAAAGTATAAGTATATTTTTATCGTTTTCTGCAGCTTTCTCCAGAACTTGATTTATAGCCCTAAATGCATTATATTGATGATCAAATACAGTTTGGTAGGAATCTGTGCGAGATAAAAAATGTCAACTGGATGTGCTTCTAGGAGTTACTACGTATGATCTGATGTTGATCGGATGGGCGGGGGGTCGTTTATAATTCCGTGGGCAACGTTATATCATTCATCTAGTGTGGGTGATATGATCATCAGAGCAGTTAGTAAAGAACACGTTGATAAATAACGCTGGATCTTACCGTATCTTCCTCGCGCCGTTGGGCGATGAGCGTGGAGCAGAGATATTCCTATTATGGGATGTATAAATACCCGATCCATTTCCAGGTTGTATAATAGTATATATGTCCAAATCATGTTGTTTATCGAGTTATTTGCACCGATCGGTGTTCACTTTGTCAAGATGGAGTCCCTCTAACGATAGCGAGTGCCCGGATGAAATATGGGTGAGCACCACTTCATCCACAGATCACTTCCTGTTGGGCGATCTGCCGATCGGCCACCAGATGGCGCTCTTGAACCGTTAGAGAGTTGAGTGGAGCTCAGCAGTATATCTCAGGTCCCCGGGGGAGAAATATGATTTCGATCACAGATTTTTGAAATATTGATATCAAAGACGTGTTACGGCGTCTTCGGCAGAATGAGCATGGCGGGGAATGACAAGTTTCGGCGTCTCCGGCGATTAAAGTGTTAAGAACAAAACAAAAAACACCATGAAATCCAAAATAAAATGTAAAATAAATAAATGCAACACTCCCAGACATACCCCACACGAAGGTAAGGAAAAACTCACTAAAAACCTAGCAATAGGAAAAAAGCACCACAGGCAATGTGGAGGGGAGAAACCTTAGAAGGGCTGTTCAAGGGGGCATCTCCCTTGACAGCAGACGACAGAGACAGCAGCTGTCGCTAGTTTACTAGTAATAATAATAAACTTTATTTGTATAGCACCTTTCATACAAAAATTGCAGCTCAAAGTGCTTCACAACAGAAAAAAAGACAGGCATCAGACAATCATATAAAATCACGGTGTTTCACATTAGGATCTAACATCCCAATAGGCCACCTTGTTTATGGTTTGATTCCGTTTTAAAAATAGACAATAATAAAAATAGTAAGATAGAATAGACCGAATACAATTCTGCAATAGTGCAGTGCAATAAGTAGTAGAATAGAATAGACGTGAAATGAGGACAAAGTGCAGACATATAAAATCAAATTTTTTTACAGTGCAATAAAATAGTTCTGGATGACTGTTTAAAGTTTAAAGTCGTCTTTACATTCTCTGTTTAGTAAACCTGACAGTCTTCCCTCCTATTTGATACCCACTTTGACCCTTTGAACCTCTCATTCAGGGCAAACCTCCCTCTCAGGGCGCAGTTCCCCCTCTCGGGGCGCAGTTCTAGGCCTGGGGCCCCTACACAGTTTAAAAGCCTGACAGTCTTTCTTGCTTGATACCCACACCGTTTAATATCTGACAGTTTAGAACATGTAATAAAAAAGTAAAATTATGCAGCAGTGCAATAAAAAGTACAATGGAATGGACGGAGTAAAATGATGCAAAGTGCAGTACAATAAAATAGTTCTGAATAAAAGAGTCAAATAGAATGGACAGAGTAAAATAGTGCAATCTACAGTACAATCAGCAGCGGAGTGTATAAAAAGGTTATGGTGAAGAGGTAGGTTTGTAGCTTATTTTTGAAAATATTAAGAGCTCTAGCTTCCCTAATGTCCATAGGTAACTTTGGTGCATTATTTGCAAAGGCTGCATCCCCGATTCTCTTTAGGCTGTGGCTTGGAACCTTCAATAGACCAGTAGTAGATTATCGCAATGTTCTAGAAGGCGCATAGTTGACCAGAGCATTTGCAATGTAGCTTGGTCCTATTACATTTAGTGCTTGCTTTGTATATAAGGAGGAGGACCTTGAAATCGATTCTAAATGTTACCGGAAGCCAGTGTAGGGTAGCTAATACTGGACTGATGTGGTCTCTCCTCTTGGTTCTAGTTAGTAGCCTAGCTGCCGAGTTTTGAATGAGTTGTAGTCGTTCTGTGTTTTTTTTTGGGGGGGTGGCCACCAGTGAGTAGTGCATTACAGTAGTCAAGTCGGCTTGAGATAAAGGCATGGGTCAGTTTTTCCGTGTATTTTTTATTTCTAAACGGCCGTACCTTTGTCACCTTGTTGATGTGTGATTTAAAGCTTAGGTCTGAGTCTATTATAACACCAAGACTTGTAACTTCGTGTTTGATCCAAGGAGTAAGTTGCCCCATATTGCTCTGTAACATTTCTCTTTTTGTTATAGGACCGACTAGTAGGATTTCAGTTTTGTCCTCATTTAATTTTAGGAAGTTGTTCATCATCCATTTGTTTATTGCTAAGAGACAGACGGAAATGGAGTTAATAGCTGTGTGATCATTTGGTTCAGCGGAGATGTACAATTGTGTCATCTGCGTAACTATGGAAACATACAGACCTCGGGGGGGGGGGGGGGGTCGGGGGGGGTGCCTGAGGCATTTATCAGCCTAGCGGCTGAGGGGAAGAAGCTCAGTCTGTGACGAGCTTTCACAGCCTTTGGGATCCTCAGCCTTCTCCCAGAGGGGAGCAGGGTGAAGAGGCTGTGACCGGGGTGGGAGGGGTCGGCCATGATCTTCCTCGCCCTCTTCAGCGCCCTGGAGTCGTGCATTGAGGATGGACTCAATGATGGCCGTGTAGAATTGGGCCATCATGGTCCTCGGCAGTTTGTATTTCAGTCAGAAAGACCAACTAACTTTTCTAGACTATGTATTAGGATATCATGGTCGATCATGTCAAACGCTGCGCTTAGATCTAATGGGACGAGAATTGAGACTTTGTTTGCATCCAAGTTTATTCTGAGGTCACTAATTATTTTAGTAAGAGCAGTTTCAGTGCTATGGTGCGTTCTGAAGCCTGATTGAAATTCCTCCATGATGTTGTTTTCTTTGACAAAGGAGTTTATTTGTATTGAGACTATTTTTTCAATGGGAGGTTGGATATCGGCCTATAGTCATAGGCGGCGGGTATGTGAGGCCAGGGTAGGCAATGCCTACCCAGACCAGTCGGCGCATTATTATAGGCAGCCTATGGCTACGATATTGTGTGTGTGTGGGCTGCTGCAGCCCGGTGATGACAATACGCAAGGGTCGGCCGACCGAGGTGTCAATGGGTAGGTGTGGTTAGGGCTGCCGCGGTATTGATTTTTTCCTTACCGCACAAATTTGCGAAGCTATTCAAACCACTGCGGTAACAGAAAATATAGTAGTCTATTCTTTATAGCATATAGCCTGCCTCTAGTCTAAATGTCTATCTTTAGAGGATGACTTTGCAGCATGAATATTGTTTGGGATTCGGCAAGCACGCATTCGTTATTGAAAGTGAAACACAGACAACATAGGCTACTGAACAGTGAACACTGTTTATTGACTCTTGCAGTGAGGTACAACGTGAGGCTCACTCGAGGTAGACGGTGGACAAGTCTGTTGAGGAGCTGAGGCGCGCACCTCTCTCCCCTTCCCGTCGACCAAGAGTGAATACCTGTAGTCCCCAGGGCTCTGTCCCGACCGGTGTCCGGATCCCCCCCGAAAGGATGGGTGAGCCGCGGCCGGGGAAGACCGGGCGAGCCCGACTTAACGAGAACCATAAAACCTGAGCGCGGTGTGGCTCCGGCCCTTCGCGCGCCGCCGCGGTTCCCAACTCCCCTCTCCCTCACGGGGAGAGGCGGGGGGGGATTCGAAGTCTTCCCTCTGGTCGTGCGCCGTTCACTCGGTGTCGCAGGCAGGGGTGGTAGCGCCCGGCGGTTACCCCCCCCCCCCGACCCTTTCTTCTTCTTATTATTATTATAAAAAACATATGCGGTATTCAGCTTAACTCTGCGGTGGGCGTAATGTAACAGCGATACCGCGGCAGCTCTAGGTGTGTTGTCCGTTTAACATTCCAGACGGCCTGGCCGTGTGGCAATAAAAGGAACTTGAACTTGACTGCAGGCAGTAACCAATCACGCGCGCCGCATCATCAAACCGATGTCTGGTCTTCAAAATCCTCCATGGGCTTATAGCCGCCCCCACCCACCCCCACTTCAAAACATGGTTAAGAAATGACTACACATGTGAACATAGCCCTGCAGAACTCTAACACCATATGCTTGCCTGTACCTAATATGTAGAATTATTGTTTGTTTGTACATTGTCTGTACATGTCTGATGTAATTATTTAGCATTTATATATAAATAATATATGTGGGCAGCCCCAGTCGCAGAATTATTATATAGGCAGCCTAGGCTACGATATTGTGTGCGTGCGTGTGTGTGTGGGGGGGGGCTGGGGTCGGCCGACCGAGGTGTCAATGGGTAGGTGTGGTGACCGTTTAACATTCCAGACCGCAGGCAGTACCAATCACGCCGCACCCGTTTGTATAAACATCTGCATTCGAATTTCCACCCGCCAGTTCTTTGCAGATAACACTTTGATTGCCGGAAAACGCTTTTTCACGTCATTCAGAGCCATGCTAAAGGTGCCGAGGACGCCGTAACTCGTCTTTGATATCAATATTTCAAAAATCTGTGATCGAAATCATATTTTCTTTCCGGAGCCCTGAGATTTAAGGTAATAAACACAGTCGAAATTTTGATTCTCAACTGGAAATGATCACCAGCATGTTTTTTTTTTTTTTTTTTTACAAAAAGTCAGTAAATGTAATTTTTTTTACAAAGAAAAGTAAAAAAAAGAAAAAACGTTTTACAGTAAAAAAGTTAAAAATAACTAAATAATTAAATTGTGGGATATTCAATATACATATATACAGTACACATATGACTAGAGTGCCTGAGGCGTATCCAAAAAAAATATTGCACCTGTCAAACTGTAACGCCTTTTGACAGGTGTTACCTGTGTATACGTGGCATGGGGGTCTAGCTGCGGTCCTGGGGGTCTGCACGGCATGAACCTGAGGGGCTGGATCAGGATCACTGTCGGTCTTCCAGGGCGTCTGATCTCCTGCCTGGGCTGGACGTCTTGGCCTGGCCTGGGTTGTCCTGCGTCGGACTGGAGCAGGCTGCTCATCATGTCTGCACATAAATGGCACACACATTGTACATATAAAACACTGCTCATACAACACACACACACTGTATATACACTCAATATTCCATTCTGTATATATTGCGTACAAAGTCTGCAAACCTAGTAATAATAAAAAAGCAATAAACATCCATAATAAGTCTCTCACCTGTCTTGGTTAGCCCTCCTTCCATGTCTCACTGAACTGGTTGAAGGCAGGGCTTCTGCTCCTTCTGCTCCTTGCTCCTCCTCACTGTAGATATTCAACATTCAATTAGGACTCTCTTGATGCACACTTATCATGTACACTTATCCTGTACATGTGCATTCATCATGTGCACTTATCATGTGAAAGCCTTTGCCTTTCCCAACAAGTCTGACTAAAACAAAAGCAATCAAAGTCCAAAATAAGTGTCTTTACCTTTCATTGTTGTTTGATTGATTGATTGATTGAAAACTGTATTAACAGATTGCAGAATGGGTACAGTACAGTACAGCTCAATACATACAATTGTTAAAGGATAACTCCACTATTTTGGGAAATTAGCTTATTTAACATCTTCCCTGGAGTTAGACAAGAAGATGCATACCTTTTTTGTCTCTGTGCGTGCATTTTAGCTTTGGGAATAGATGCTCCGTTAGCATAGCTTAGCTTCATCACTGGAAGTGAGGCAGGACAGTAGCCTTACAGTGCCTTACAGTGTATTGCAAGGTCTGACATTGACCAAACTTGATATGCATGACCTTGGTGGGCTCTAGGTCAACTCCTGAAAAGGGGGTCAATGTCAGACCTTGCAATCAAAAGTTAGGGGCGCACTGAAATTATGGCAAGGGTTATTAGCCCCCTAACTTTTGATTGCAAAGTCTGACATTGACCCCCTTTTCAGGAGTTCACTGTACAACTGTACATTGGAATATTGACAAGACCATACTTGGTAATTTATTGTACATTGGAGGGGGTTGTGTTAGGACATTTACAGGGGCCAGTTTCGAATTGCAGTCTCCCGTAGGTGTTTTTTGAGAGTGTTTTTGAAAGTGGGTAGTGATTCACATTCCTTTACAGCTTTGGGTAGGGCGTTCCACATTGATGTGGCATAATTGCGAAACGTGTTTAGTCCCTTGTTTGAGCCGAATCTGGGTTTAACATGATTTGTGGAGCTCCCTCTGGTGTTGTGATCGTGGTATTCACTGACCTTTGGGAAGTATTTTGACATGTACATGGGTACCTTGGTCGTGTAGTGTATCTTGTAGACCAGGCCCATTGCAAGTTGCTGTACTCTGTCGTCTACTCTAAGCCATCCTAGGTTGTCAAAGTGGGCAGGGGTGAGGTGGGTTCTAGGAGTAAGGTCAAGCAGTAGTCTGACCAGTTTGTTTTGAGATGTTTGTAATTTAGTGGGGCGGCATAGCTAACCTATTGTTCAATTTGTGATAAAAGCACCAAATTTGGTACATATTTAGCTTAATATATTTAGAAAATATATGGATATTGGGGCATTGCAGATTGGCATTCTGGTGACCATGGTAACCATTTCCAAAAATGGCTGCCAGCAATTACTGGCATAGAACACTTTGGCCACCAAAGCTATTGTTTCCATGTTTTTAACACTACAAATAGTATTTACATACAACTTAAAGTGAAGAACATGTTTTATTAATATTTTTTTATTTCATAATTTCATAATTATTATATAAAAAATGTATTTACAAATTTTTATTAAAAAAACGATTTAAATTTTTTTTAAACTATTTACAAAACCGTATCAAACATTTTCCCCTAACCTAACAACAAACAATGACGCGACACTGGAAGATAGGAGGCGGCATGAATATATACAGAACCAATTAGGAAGACAAGAAACAGCTGGGCCTGGAGGCTAGGATATAAGAACACTAACACAATGAATACATGAGGAGTGGACTAGAGCAATATTACAAGGACAGAAATAATACAACAAGACAAGGACACTAGACTAACAGGCAGGGATAATAGAGACACATAATAATAGGCAGCAAGGTCTTGAGCAAGGCAGGGATTAAACATTGTGATAGAATGAAAATGAACGATGACAACAACAGATTGTCCAGAACGGCGTAGTACCGCCGATGAGCACACGATGGTGCCAGAGGATAAATGTCCAAAAAGTTCAGATCCTGACAGTTTCCGAAGGGGAGGCTCCCAGACGACCCACACGATCGACCCGGGACAGGCAGGGCGAAGGGCCGAGACCCCGGAAAAAACTGGGGACGAGGACACGGAAAACAGGAGCCGAGGGGACAAAAGATTTGGCGTAGCGGTTGGTCCTATTTGGTGGGACGTCATAACGGCGGCCAGAAGGCAA
The DNA here is from genome assembly GCF_963971535.1 of Notolepis coatsorum. Classification (NCBI taxonomy): domain Eukaryota; kingdom Metazoa; phylum Chordata; class Actinopteri; order Aulopiformes; family Paralepididae; genus Notolepis; species Notolepis coatsorum. The sequence continues at coordinate 89,799,857 of NC_140174.1, read as the reverse complement.
CAGTGAAAACCGCTGAGACAGAGCATGGAAGGGTTGATTAGTGATGCTCGTCCCCTTCTTGACCACCTGGTCCGTCCAGAGAGAACATAGGTCTCTCTGTTTTACTCCAATTATTTTGGAGCACACTTTCACTATGTACTGTAGGCTGTTCCTATCTTTAATAGACAGGCCACTGAACCAGCAGATAAAAGAAAAAGTTAGGAGGCTTTCAATAAAAGAACTATAAAAAGTGCTTAGGATCTTCGCACTAACATAATGGGGACCAGCCACGAGTTAACTCGGGTTTCGGTGCCATGCGTTGTGGACCAGAGCCACGAGTTAACTCGTGGCAAGTTGTTATTGTTTTATTCCATATTAATCACCGTATCAACATCCCCGATCGACTCTGCAGATCTACCCGCATATCTGATTTCCGCAACATGCAATACCGGCCAGATCCTCTTAGGGGCGCCATCGCTCCACTGCAGTATCATTGAGGGCGAATGGGGGGGGAAAAAATTACTGTCTATGGGCGTTTCATATGAGCCTGGATCCCAAGCGACCATCCTCCACCGTTGATCGCGGTTCGAAGCGCAGATTTCAGCCTGGAATAATGGGATTTATGATCAGCCAATGGACATATCGATCTACCAGATGCAGATGAATAATGGGGAAATGCTGCCGGCAATCACATGGGCTGACGGTAGGACACTCTTCACCCAAATTACAGCCGGATTGGACATTGTTGTAAAACGCAAGCGATCGATCAGTGAATGTGGCTACTTGAGCGCACACTGTATTGCTAATCAATAATACTAATCGGCGTCCCCCGCCGCCCCCATTTCATCCATAGATGTTCTGTAATAGTCCGGATGCTAAGCAGTTTGTTTTATTTCATTCGTATATATACAACAGAAATGCCGTTCGATATAACGTGACTAGCCTTTAGCCCTATAAATAGCTTTCCAGAAAAAAACCGAGACGAAAACTGCGATAAAGCTTATATTCACGGCGCTATAAAATGACAACCAACCGATGGATTTTTATTTTCTTTAAGCCATTATGAAGGCACGGTTTATGCACTCAAGTGACAATGAGAATGGACAGATAGCAATACTATAAAGTATATAGCTATCCAAAAGTACATCGGTTTGTTTACAAAGCGTTGTCCTCCAGCCACATATTAGATGGCGAGGCCCGGTCGTCAAAGTGTTAAAAGAGTTCAGCTTTCTCAGCAGGTAGATCCTCTGCTGACCTTTTTTAACAATAGACTCTGTATTTAAGTTGAACTTCAGTTTACAGTCAAACACAGTTCCCAGGTATTTGTACGATTCAACAATCTGGACGTCCTCATCGTGAATTACACTAGCTACACTGGCTTGATGATCGGGGTTGTGTCTGAAGTCAATTATCATGTCCTTAGTCTTAGAGACATTGAGGTCCAAGTAATTCTCATCACACCAATTCACAAAGTCGTGAAGTACAGGTCCATGATCAGTTTCGGAGCGCTGCAGTAGGGATACCAGGACAGTGTCATCTGAAAACTTAACCAGATGCCTTTGGTCATGAAGCGATCTGCAGCTGTCGGTGTACATAATAAATAAAAGGGGAGACAAAGCGCAACCTTGGGGGGAGCCAGTGTTGGAAATCGACATGTTGGACATCTGCCCATTGACAAAGACCTGCTGGACCCTCTCAGTGAGGACATTTTAAATCAGCATGAGAAGCTGGTGTGGGAGACTAAAATAAGAGTCAAGCCTCTCAATAAAAATGTGGGGCTGCATTTTATTAAAAGCAGAGGAGAAATCTGCAAATAAAAGTCTAGCATGAGCTCCAGGTGTTTATACACAATGTCCAAGATGAAGAGCATAGCATCCTCCACATGGCTGATATGCGAATTGAAGGGGATCTAATTTACCCTCAATAAAAGACATAGTAGTGTTTTTTTAAAACTTCTCAAAAACCTTCATTGCTAATGAGGTAAGCGCCACTGGTCTAAAGTCCTTCACTTCTTTTGAATCTTTTGACTTAGGGATGGGTATGATGGTTGACGTCTTCCATAATGTGGGGATCTGACCTAGATCTACGCACATCTGGAAGAGTCTAGAAAACACCCAACCAAGCTGATCAGCACAGTGGTGCAGGGTGCGCCCGCATATCGAGTCTGGGCCAGCAGCTTTTCTTGGTTTAACCTTTTTAACAAGCAGGTCTTCACTCTCCTCTTCGAATGGGTTGCCCAGTTCTTCCATTACATTGAGGAGCGAGCAGACATCTTTTCTAAATTCTTTCTGCACACTTGCTGTCTGATCATGGTGGAACACCCCATCTTGTCTTCCCATGAGCTGGTGAGCATCTTCAAAGTCCTCAATCAGCACTGCAACCTCAGGGCCAGCTACCATCCACCGTCTGAGGGCACTAGGGTTGTCTGGAAGACCTACCACCCCTCCATCACTCTTGATGCAAGCATTATTTTGCTCATGTGCTTGATCAATGGGGATTGGCGAGAATACCCGATTGGTCTTCTGAATGGTGAAATTGCCTACATTCAATTCTCTGGCAACATCTGGGTGTCTTGTTGGTAGTTCAGTCATGTCACGAAGATGAACGGATCCAGCGGGCATAGTTCGTATGGTCCAGAGCAAAGAACCAGGGGACGAGTTCTGTCAGAGCATCAAGGTACATGCTGAAGGACTGCCACAGGGATCTCACATAGACCAGTAAACACAGCTCCAATGCCATGACTGTTGCCCAGTACTGGAATTGAGCGCAGCTCTCCTCCCTCCTTGAGCACCATTCATCAATCCCGAAAGGCGCATCTTCTGTATCTGTATCACAGTTATTGTAGGCCCGATACTGCAGGACATATAGTGCAGCCACTGTGACTTGGTGGGCACGTCAGGTGCGAGCAACATGTGCTGCACGCAGGGCCGCCTCAGGGGGTGTGCGAGCAGTGCGGTCGCACAGGGCCTCGCGGGAAGGGGGGCCTCGCAAAAAAAAAAAAAAAATATATATTTTTTATTATTTTTTTTTATTATTATTATTTTTTTTTTTTTTTTTTTTTTTTTTTTTTGCGAGGCCCCCCTTCCCGCGAGGCCCTTTTTCATCACAGACCTAAAATCTAGTTTTGCTTATATGCTTATATATTTCACATTAGACACGTTTGTAGAATGACTTGTTCCTGGGTCTGCACCTGGGTCACTATTGGAGCTCTGGTGCTCTGCAGCAGGCATTGGTTTCAATGAGGGGAGGGGTTACAGGTAAGGTAGCGTCTGACTATTCCGCGCGTGCAGCATTGGAGTTTATGCCTGCCAAGGTGAAGAGGACATCGTTCGGCAGATGGACTGAAGATGAAAGTTGTTGCATGTTAGACAGTTCAGTCAGGCTAGCCATCCCGGCTAAAGACGGGGACAGCTAGTTAGCTTTAGCTACGTTATAATATTGAGTGCTAACGTGTGGTTCAGTCGGGATAGCCATGATGATGTCGGCTAGTAGCTAGCTTAGCTAACGGCTAACTAGCGTTAGCTAACCTATCCAGAGGAGCGAGGCGAGGCGAGTGGATGTCTTTTCAAAAGAAGGAGAAGAGAACTTGTGAGCAGATAAATCTGTTAGGCAGCAATACGCCGAAAGGTGTCCAGTCTGCCGGAAAGTACTCGAAGAAGAAATTACACCGTGGGCCAAGTCTCCTTCCAACTTTACCATTGGCGCCGGCCGCGCCGCATTCATTGATACTGCGTTATGGTGAGTCAACCTATGATTATATACCCGCCGTGGACCTGTCCTGACCTATCTATCTTTCTCTCTCTCTGGAGCCAAACTGGTCGACTAGCTAATATATAGTACTACTAGTAGCTAACTGTGTGTGCCTGGTGAGAGCACCTGGCTGTATGTAGACAGTAGCCGCATAGCTTGTTAGCTGTTAGCTAACGCAGAAGCAAGCTATGCGGCTACTACATGCAGCCAGGTGCCTGATTGAGCTAACTGTTAGCCAGTTAGCTGTTTAGCGTCAGCTGGGAACGTTCGTTTGATGCTATCAGTTAGCCTTGAGAATAGCAGGCCCTGGCACTCTGACTACGACATCATCTTTGACAGAAGATGTAGTCGGGCCTGCACCATGACAAGGCTCTGGCCATAGCTTTGTCCCGACAGCGAGAGGCCTTTCGTCAACGTGGAGACCTGTGTTGCGGCCTTTCGCCCGGCGTTCCTCATGCAGGTAAAATGTCATGACATTACCCCACTCTTCCTTCCTTCCCCTCCCGAATGTTTTGTTAATAACGATGTTTTTTTCCAGGCAAAACATATGCTACTTCACAACATTTGGAGATACGACATGTGCTGTGTGTGAATGGTCGTTTGTGTAGCTTGGGTAGCGTTGGGCCGTTGGCCAAAGCTGTGTGTCACGTGGCCTGGTGTCACAGTACCTGGCTAGCCTATTTAGCTGATGTCGGCCATTGGCTCCTTGCTGCTTTGGTTTCTCTGGTATAGACGCTCTTCTTGTTGGATTTAAGTGTTGATCTTTGTCCTTTTGAATCTCTCATACATGCTATAGTCTCTCTCTAACACACACACACATGACAAACACACATGTTCTCTCTCTCTCTCTCTCTTTCTAACACACACAGTCTGCCTATGGCGGCCTTTCTCGATGGCTAGGCTGTGCTCAAGGATCTTCAGTCACAGTGCTCAGGTATTCTGCCACTGTGTACTCTCTGTTTAGGGCCAAATAGCATTTCAATTTCTTTCCAATGTGTCTCTCTCTCTCTCTCTCTCTCTCTCTCTCTCTGTACACTGTATATTGACTGTAGAACGGGAGCTCTCTCTCGCTCTCTCTTTTGCTATATGTTGACTGTATCATGCCCCGCCTCGGGCAGCGCTATTATTTAAGAATATGTTGACTGTATAAAAAAAAATATATATATATATATATATATATATAATTTTTTATTTATTTTTTTTTACCTTTGGGGGGGGGGGGGGGGGGGGGGCCTCGCGTTAAATCTCGCACAGGGCCTCGCATTTCTCCCAGGCGGCCCTGGCTGCACGCAACGAGTCAGCAGTGCCTGCTGTTGTGATCTCTGCTTGTAGCAGTGCTTCAACCCAGCCACTGCCTTTCACCCAGGGTCACCCAGGGTCTTTAGAGCTGCCATCTCTATATGCAGGCCGCCAAACATCACAACAAATTTGTCTTCCCCATACATCTATGGCCACTTCCACTGGATCTGCTTGGCAATAGCATACAGGGGTTGATCAAATGTTACTACTGGTGTCTGCCCAGAATTCAGATGTTGAACTGCATTTCTGACTACATCCATGGAGTGTTTGATCATTGCCACTGTGTGGGCACTCTCGTGGAACAGGGGTAGTAGGGCACTTGGGCAGATTACTTTGGGCAAAATTATTCTGCTCTGTGTGACAATAAATAAATTAATGATGATATGCTATTTAAAACCAAAACTAAGGCCTCAGTATGAGTTTAAGACGTGAACATAGTCATGTTTGTTGAATAAATAAAAAAAAAAGTAAAAAAAATAAATCCAGATTTTTTTTTTTTTTTTTTTGCCGATCCCGATCTTCGGAAAATCACGAATCACGTGATCGGCCCCGATCACGTGATCGGATCGGGACATATCAGGGTTAGTGGGATCTAGATTATACCCGTTATTGCATGCAAATCCAATGGGATAGGAAAGTTTGACCAAGCGCTGGTGGCCATTTTGAAAAATGCCTGCCACGGCCACCAGGGTGCTAGTTTGTAACGCCCCAATATCCAGTTTTGTTCCCAATATATCTATCAACACATCTGCCAAATTTGGTGCTTTTATCACAAAATGAACAATTGGTTTGATATGTTGAGCTATGCCGCCCCACTAATTTAGTTTTTAGCGCCTTTGAGGTGCTTTGGTCATCAGTGGACCTTTCGTTGTAGTCACCATCACCAACCAAAGATGGATCGTCAACGTTAGCATAGGATAGCTCAAACTACTACTACTAAAACGTCTACTAATACTACTACTACTGCTACTACAACTACTACTACTGCTACTACTACTACTACCACTACTATTACTGCTACTACTACTGCTACTACTACTGTTATAAAAGTCTAACTACTAACTGTCCGACGAATTTCTCGCTCATGTGCAGGCTTGTTCTACTCTTTTTTGGTAACTTCCGCCTCCTTCGTCACTTCCTCCCAATCTGTTCCGTTTCATTCTAGCACAAAAAATGGCCAAGATATTGATAAAAATGTAACTCATGTAAAATTAAATCTGGCACATTTTACGCGTGCGTAAAAGTTTATTTAGCATCGAATTGAAATGATCCTGGTTGAGTCATTTATTGGTTTATCAACACAAAATAAAAAGTAGCGTGTAGTTTCAAGACCACGTCATAATGCCACGCCGGAAAAAAACCCGGAAATGGACTACGTTTTCGGTACAGAGCGTCACAAACTGATGACGTCACTTCATCACGGCGCCGTGAGCCGCGACCGGGAACCGAACAGTCCAGGCTGGATGGTTCAGGTCTCATGATGTTTGAGAACTTCTCTTCTGCAATGTCATCTAGTACTCTTTGCTTTACAATGGTTACCATTTTTTTTCTCTGTTAAGTTTAGGTTAGCATTGAAGAATACACAGTGAAGGTCAGATATAGAGTAATTCGATTACTGATACTTCATCAATGTTCAGCCTTGTTGTTATCACTAAGTCTAGGGTGTTACCGTGTTGGTGAGTGGGTTCATTTACATGTTGTATTAGCTCAAAGCTGTCCAGTAGGTTGATAAGCTCAATAGCCTTGGTATTAAAGGAGCTCCCGTCTTATACGGAGCTACTGAGCAATTTTGATCCCGTAGTTAGACTGGCTGACGCGCCGTTATACTCCTGGTCTCATACCAAAACAGTCCTTTGTCCCAATGATACGTGCAGGCAGCTTTACTGGGAAAATGGTGTTTATTTTCCCTCACCGTCAAACAGGATGTCTTCATAAACTGATAAATAATAATGAACACAATAACTAATTAGATACAAACATTTCGACCTGAGACCTGCGTCGTGCGTGCCCATGCCCTTTTCCGGGTCAAAACTCCTTCTCCTACAGGTGTACCTGACTCTTAAATAAAAGAAGCGCCACCCCCTGGTCACATAAATCCACTGCACATTAAGTCCATTTTGGCCGTTACACTTGGGGTCGTTCTTATTTATATAAATATTCAGATCTCCATGTATGATTAATCTTTCACATCGAATTATACCGACTGAGATTAGCTCTGAGAATTCCTGCAGAAATATTGATCAGTATTTTGGTGGCCGGTACAATGTGATGAAGACATTGTTCAGCTTTGAGCTCAATAGCAAGATATTGAAATGATGTAAATTTACCCATGTCAATGTCATTACATACAGATGATGTAGATAAAATAGCAGCAACCCCTCCCCCTTTCCTATTTGATCGATTGATAATACTTCAATTTGGAGGGCAGGCTTCTATCAGCGTTGTCGCACCAGTAATGTTATTCAGCCAGGTCTCGACTAGGAACATGCATTGCTAATTATTTTCAGTTATTAGATCATTGATTAAGAAAGATTGTGGGGTTGCAGTTGCGGGCTGTCGAGGAAAGATGGCGCAATAGTTATTTTTTTGTGTTTTGGAGATGTCTGGCTGTAAATCAGACCAGCATTTACCAGTTTGTTCATTTTTGGTGTGAAAAGCAGGGGAGGGGGGAGAGCAGGGATGGGGAGGATGACTTTGGTGATGACCTGGGGGGAGGAGGGGAGTGACACAAGGGAGGAGAAACTAGTAGATTACTTTACATAGAGAAACTTGACAAGTTCTACTAAGGTGAAATATCCCTTTAAATGTGCCAGCACTCTTACCGGATACTCCTGTACCTAGAGGACCGCTGAAAGAAGTGGATTCTTGGATATGATACTTGTCAATATAAAACAAAGTTTCTGCATGTCAACTTCCCTTCAATAGATTATTTTGTGTTGCAGAGCAGGTTTCTTTGTCTGGTTTTCTCCGGTGAAGAAACATACTCCGAAATGCATCAGTGATGCATCTTTAGAAAGGAAGTCGCCGCTTCGAAGCTTCTTTTTTTATTTCCTTTTGACTCAACCCGAGTCAAACAATCACAGAATTATGTAAGGAATAGGACACCGCCTCATCTATTCATATGTTAGATTTGACTGAGGTAAGAATATAATTAACAACATTTTGTAATTTCTGTAGGAATGATGGATGGTGTGTTTTGTTTTTCCCTGTTCTCAGATCCGCTACCTTCAGGAGGTGATGGAGGCGTTGGTGGCTGTCCCCTCTCTGTGGCAGGTGATTATAAAAGAATAAGGTTGACTTCAGGAACCATGCCTAATACAGAGTAGGGATGGGCACTGGTCTTTGAATAGTCGTTAAATTATATATATATTTAAATATATCGAATATCGTTTTGACTCCAAAAAATATATTTTCCCTTGTTTTACCGGCACCTACACTGTGTATAGTGTATTGAGATGGGACCAGAGGTGTGACATGGTAGCAAGCTTTTGTACGTTTGCCATGTTGTTTCACTAAGCTCACACATTTCAAGCATCAGTGGTTCTCGCACAGCTGCATCTTGAAGTGGAGAGCAAATTACTGGGTAATACTATACCAGCAACTTCCAACCCAAAAGGCGGAGCTTTAATAGACCAATCAGGATGCCATACTACAGAGGTTATTAAGTAAAAACTAAATAATATGTTAACGTAGCATTGGAATAGTTCCCAGTGACCAGCGAATAGCAGTTCTGTGAGTTTTGCCCCTCCCTAATACAGAGGATTAATTTGTCCGATTCTTTTCACTTTCTACACAGATCTCCAGTTTCTCCAGGACTTGGAGGAGTATGATACTGGCGCCCTTTGTGTCAGGTATTCGATTTTGAGGCTCTGAGTAAAACTTTGCTTTGAAATGTGTTTTACGTATACTGTGTGTGTAATGTGAAACTGACTGTGTTTATACTGTGTGTGTAATGTGACCCTCATGGATGATCTGACTGTGATTATACTGTGTGTGTAATGTGACCCCATGGATGATCTGACTGTGTTTATACTGTGTGTGTAATGTGACCTCATGGATGATCTGACTGTGATTATACTGTGTGTGTAATGTGACCCTCGTGGATGATCTGACTGTGATTATACTGTGTGTAATGTGACCCCATGGATGATCTGACTGTGATTATACTGTGTGTGTAATGTGACTGTTTATACTGTGTGTGTAATGTGACCCCCTCACTTTATATGTATATGTTGTGTCTGTCCACTATGTTTGTTAATTTGTCATCTCCCCCCCCCCCCTATGTAAAGCGACCTTGGGTCCTCTGAAAGGCGCTATATAAAACGAAGTTATTATTATTATTATTATTATTATTATTATTATTATTATTATTATTATTATTATGCATGATGTGACTGTGTTTATACTGTGTGTAATGTGACCCTCATGGATGATGTGACTGTTTTCTGCTTATTATGTCACAGCATCACTCCCTCTGAATCCTGACCAGCAGGCAACATTATATAGAACCTTTGTTCTGCTCCTCAAGTAAGTTCTACCTCCTTCAAATGATCTCAGTGTCTTCTACCACATCCTTTTATTAATGCATGTTAGTGGCATGACTTCATGTAAAAGGTTAGCAGTAAGGTAAGATATGATATACCTTTATTGATCCCCTTGGGGAAATTCGGGCATCATAGCAGCATGGGGGTGGGGCGATGGGAGGTACAGGTATGGGCAGGGTATTGGAAGAAAGAAAGAAATATAGGCAATACAATTAGATCTGAATATAAAAATGTGAGAAAAGATAAACGGTGTAAACAATATATTTAACTCTGACTAAAGAAATATGAGAAAAATAACCAGTGTAAATAAAGGTGCAGATGAGGGTCTGTATGCCCTATCGGTTATTATCCGTTACAATAAATACTGGTCTCTCATTGTCCCTTAACACTTTGATTGCCAGCAGGGGGTGCGCTATTTATCGCTTGAGTGCCAGCGCTTTAGTCAATGAGAGGGCGAGCACATTTGCGAACGCATAAACTATATCTTAAATTCATTTGCGAACGCATAAACTATATCTTAAATTATGGCTATGTGTCTAATACGCCCGTCGCTTATCAATGACTTGCTTGCAGTCAACATGTATGAAACGGATTGTTTTTTCATCAGTACATTTCCGTTTTATACCGTTTTGAATAAGAGTATAGTTTTGAAGATTTCGAGTGACTCCAGAAAAATCCGTGGAAATAGCCATTTACTGGAATACACAAAACACGTTGTCATTTTTAGGCAGATTTATGAATCGTTTTCAAATAAACGCTAGATTATCGATAGTATATGTGTACTTATGCACGCTAGAGAAGCGGGCTGAAAAATCGATTATCCATGACCTGGTCAGCGCTAACGTCATACACGCACACACAGCCACACACACACACGTTGTGAAATATGTGAAAAAAACATCTGATTACCCCAAGACTGGTCAAATAAAGTCCTTACCTCACATCAGATGTTCTGCAAAAAGATTATTCCAATTCCTGATCGCCATTCCAAATATCGATCGCGTTTATTGATCCAACCTCGAAACACATAATCCACGCTGCTTCCAGTCCCCTCAATGAATGCAATAGTCTCAGGTTACATTGCCTCATAAGTAAAATGTGGAATCCAGAGTTTTTTTCCCCCATGCATTTCTATTGAGTCCATTCCAATGGGTGCAATACCATCCGGGAGACGATAGGGGGCGGTATTTGGCCTTTTCGAGCTCAGAATCAGTCCCAATGATAACGTGAGGCTGGATTGATGAAAAATGAATGGATATCGCTAACAAAAGAAATAACGATTAAATAACGAGATTTCTCATTGTTGGCACTCAACACATGGCGGCCAACAACGAGATATCTCGTTGTTTGCACTCATTGTGTTAATGATTCTTCCACCCTTCTCACCATTGTTCTTTCTTGCCGTAGGTGTCCCTTCCTCCTGAATCTGGACCTGATAGGTATTGCCAACCGCTTCGCCCAGTTCAGTCTTCCAGCCTTCGCTTTGGGAGCTCTCCTTCTCATCCCCTGTACCAAGAAAAAGGAACAACAGATCCAGGTGTGTGTGTGTGACAGGGTTCGCACAAGGTCATTGAAGTGCTTAAAGTGCTTGATTTTTTACAAAAAAAATCAAGACCTGGAATTCCTTAACCCTTTAATATTGATATCAATATTTCAAAAATCTGTGATCGAAATCATATTTCTCCCCCGGAGACATTATATGTAGTGGGCCCCGTTCCCCGTACCTGGATAACTGAGTTAGCCGGATAACTTTCGGTTAAGTCTGACTTAAGCCGGACTTTCCGGCTCCCCGTACCTGGATTGTCCAAATCACCATGACAACAGATCCAAAAGTTTGAGCCTGGTCGAAAGCAGGGTTTAAGTTCAAGTTAGCCGGATGAAGCACAGCCACGCCCCCGCAAAGAAAGTGACAGCGCGTTTCCTGAAATTATTCCCACAGTCTAGGATCTGCTTTATACCATTCTGAATTACGTTTTTGTGCTCCATTTTTCCAGAGGGGGCTTTTGAAATGTAAAATAGACCCAAAATGCCGATACTAAATTCACTTTGTCCTAAATAATGCACGTTATATATACCGTGGCGCTCGCTCGGTGCGATGTACACATTATGTGGTTATTCTAACAACGCGCAGCATTGCAAATGTGAATCCCGCGGGGATATTTTTAATGATTGAAACCTATCGCTCGTTTGGCTCTGATTCCTTTCATATTCTCCGCTGTGGATGTTTAATGGAGCGCCTGGATTGTGTTTCATTCAAGCATAAAATTGAAGTGTCTATGCGTGGATTGTGGATCTTGTCTCGTTCATTAATGTATAAACAATGAATTTATCCCATCTGGCACAGTGGCTCAGCGGTAGTTCTCAATCCTGGCAACCCAGCGACCGGTGTTCGAAACCCCGTGTTTCCAATATAATTTTTTTGAATATAATATTAATGATTATACGCCAAAGTAGCCTAGTTTCAAGTTAAAATATTATAAATCTACATGCATTGAGGATGTCATTCTTTATATAGCTCTCAACGTGCACCAAATTGAATTATTCCTACATCGCAAAAAGAAGGGGAAGACCGGGTTTCGAACCCCGGTCGTCTGCGTGAAAGTCAAAAGAAGAACCCGTTACACCACAGTGGAGATAAGTAAAAGATCGACTATACATCAATCAATGGGAAGAGAGCCGTATCGTTATTTTGTATAACAGTTTAACTAATTATTTTCGCTAGCAAGATCTCATTTGATTATTCAATCCAGCAGGCAAGTTTAAAGAAATATAATCTGATTGATTGAGGTAATGAGGGACTTAAAATTAGCCTATAGATAACGCATTTAACTTGTCGGCGAGGCGATTGAGCCGTACTGCAATATGTTACTAAAGTTTTAAATCAATTAATCAATCAATGCCGCTAGAGAATCAGGATCTCTGCTCTCGACACTTGCTGCCTTCTGGGCTGAGGCGGGCACGCGCACTTATCCTGGGTCTCAAGTCTGGCTTGAGTTAACGAGACTGAATCCACCTTCGAGGAACAGGAAAATCCCGGCTTCAAACATCGGGTTAACTGAATCTGGATAATGACATCTTGATCGACTTAGTTGAACCAGGTACGGGGAACGGGGCCCTGGTGAGCCCCTGTCAACTCTCTAACGGTTCAAGAGCGCCATCTGGTGGCCGATCGGCAGATCGCCCAGGGCATAAACAGGGAAGTGGACGCTGGTGCTCATTTCAATTTGGTCCGATCACTCGCTATACGTCCCGGGACTCGAGCTCGACACAATGGATATCGATCCGTTGCCAATAACTCGATAAACAACATGATTTGGACGTATATACTATTATACAACCTGTTAATGGATCGGGTATTTCTATATCCCATAATAGAAAAAATCCTTTTCCACACTCATCTCCCAACGGCGTGAGGAAGCTACGGTGAGTTTCAGCGTTATTTTGTAGTGTCTTCTATACTAACTGCTCCAATGATCATATCACCCACACTAGATGAATGATATAACGTTGCCCACGGAATTATAAACGACCCCCCGCCCATCCGGTCATCATCAGATCATACGTGGTAACTTCTAGAAGTACGTCCATTTGAATTTTTTTATCTCGCGCCGATTGCTATCAAACTGTATACAATCATCAATATAATGCATTTGGGGCTATAAATCACGTTCTGGAGAAAGCTGCAGAAAACGATAAAAACATACTTATACTTTAGACCGTATTTTAATATGAATATGTGAATGAAAAAGTATAACGTTGCTACACCCTGAACAATAGATATAGGACTTTGAATGGGCCATGGTAATGTCAATTTAGCAATACAATTTAAAAAGTTATAGCCCTGCAAAGAAGGGGAACTTCTCCATGTTAAATACGGCTGGCGAGGGATGGTAAATTATGAATTTAACCCCAGCGATCAAAGGGTTAAACAGCAAATTTTTTAACAAGGTGCTTGAAATTCAAATCAACCATTCGCGTTTTGTTCATCCATGATAAAAAATTTCTGAATCAAGAAATTATTTTATTTAAAGTGTAACTAATTTTCGTAAATTGGTTTTATGCCATAAATATTGGATCTGATCATTTTTCTATAAAAAACAGCATTTAAATGTGAATTGTATCCTTTTAAATGCCCTTTTAAAATGAAAAATAGTGCTTAGGAAAGTACTTGAAAGTCCTTGAATTTGTGGGAACATGAGGAGTAACTTCTATAAAGTGTTTATCTTCTTTTTTTCATTTTAAGATCATGTGCCCATTTCTTTCCTCTGTTGTACTGAGTAAGAGTCTCTTTGCTTCCTGATATCAGGGCTTCCTGTCCACCTGTGACCCTATTGCCATCCTGGACCAGGTGGAAGAACGTATGAACACCGGGGAGTTGGCTGGAATTCCCACACAGGTTAGATGCCATCACTGTCTCCTATTGTTTTTGTATATATTTATTTTTCCTTCACTGTGTTTAAATAGCAAATTTATTTTCTATTTAAAGGTGCTATAGATCACATTCAGCCACTAGATGTCACTAGATGTAAACAAGAATACCCTGAAGACTCTAGCAGGAGCACTCATTCAAGGGTACTACGACTATGCTTGCACCTCATGGTACCAAAGCACCTCAAAGGCGCTAAAAACAAAATTACAAACATCTCAAAACAAACTGGTCAGACTACTGCTTGACCTTACTCCTAGAACCCACCTCACCCCTGCCCACTTTGACAACCTAGGATGGCTTAGAGTAGACGACAGAGTACAGCAACTTGCAATGGGCCTGGTCTACAAGATACACTACACGACCAAGGTACCCATGTACATGACAAAATACTTCCCAAAGGTCAGTGAATACCACGATCACAACACCAGAGGGAGCTCCACAAATCATGTTAAACCCAGATTCGGCTCAAACAAGGGACTAAACACGTTTCGCAATTATGCCACATCAATGTGGAACGCCCTACCCAAAGCTGTAAAGGAATGTGAATCACTACCCACTTTCAAAAACACTCTCAAAAAACACCTAAGGGAGACTGCAACCCGAAACTGGCCCCTGTAAATGTCCGAACACAACCCCCTCCAATGTACAGTAAATTACCAAGTATGGTCTTGTCAATAATCCAATGTACAGTGTTGTTTGTACAGTTGTACAGTGTCCCCCACCCACCCCTCCTACCCAACCCCCCCCCCCCCCCCCTACCCAACCCCCCCCCCCCCACTCCTAACCAACCCCCCCCCCCCCCCCCCCCCCACTCCTAACCAACCCCCCCCCCCCCCCCCCCCCCACCCACCCAACCACCTCCAATGTACAGTCCCCCCCCACCCCCACCTACCCAATCCAATGTACAGTTTCCACGCCTAATGTATATACTCTTTTCTTTCTGGACTCTTTTTGTATCACAAACAGTACTGTAATTGCAAATCTGGTATGTCATAAATGTATAGATGGAGCAGTACTGTCTATCTGTATGTCATGTATGTCATATATGTTACGATGAATTGAAAATGGGGGACCCTGATGTAAACAAGACGAAAGTCTTTCTCTGGTCTGCATCCCCTTAACAATTGTATGTATTGAGCTGTACTGTACTGTACCCATTCTGCAATCTGTTAATAAAGTTTTCATTCATTCATTCATTCATTCATTCATTCATTCATTCACTAGAGAACCAGCGTGTAATTTATCCAATCGGGTGCATGGGGCAATGGGAAGTAGGGAGGGAATACATGCATGCAACATGTAAACAACAACATTAATTTTGGACCTGCAAACATTGTTTAAATTATAAATGAATTAATCAATCATTATTTGGGGGGCAGAAAAGCAATACTTTCATTCCACACCTTTCTAAAAATCTCTGTGGATGTATTATTTCTTTAAACGATTACTCTATATAATCTTATCAAATATTGCTGCTAGCAGTGATACTTGTGGTTGTGCTGGTTTTGTGTTGTTGTGTTTGTCAATAATGAGTCAAAACTTGCACGTGTTCTGTTTTCAGATTAGAGAGACTGTGTTGACGTTCATCAGCCAAAGGGGGCAGTACCAGAAAGTGTTGAAGACCAAGCACCTGAAGCATCTCAAGCAGCTCCTTGTGTCTCGTGGCCAAATCAAAGACCTGGAGCGGTACCTGATCAGCCAAAACCGGTAAGATTGTTAAGATGAGATATTCCTTTATTGATCCCCTTGGGGAAATTCAGGTGTGGGGGCGGGGGGGGGGGGGGGGGCGTGTAATAGGAAGACAATATATATAGGCAATAAAATAAATCTGAATATAAAATATTAATAAAATACTTTTTTTTAATTTCCCGGTGAACAATTATTTTTTTGTTTTTTGTTCTTCAAGTTTAAACGGTACATAGTAGAGTGTAAACATGACAAATAAAGTGTAAGATAAAATAAATATAATAAAATGAATCAAATTGAAATAAATGGAAACATACCATAACAAACAAGAAAAAGAAAAAAAGTAAGTAACAAAAACTAAAATATGATGTGTGAGGGAGGCATGTGCTGTACGGGAACATGGCCATTAAAAGTAAAGACCAAGCATGAAAGAACCAGTATACTTATAGACATTCAGACAGACAAAGCCAATTGTAGAGCATTTATAATACATTTTATTTGTAGTGCACTTTACATTTCACAATGAAATCTCAGAGTGCTTCAGGTTAAAAACAAAGCAAAATATATATATAAAAAAAATATATAATAAAAATGTAAAGCAACAGATAAAATAGGCAAGGCTAGGGCAATTCCCAATACACAAAACAAAGACAAGTGGAATTAGCCAAAGGCAAATTTTTAGGCCTTGTTTAAAAATGTCCTGAGGGTTGCTGGGGGAGGTTGGCTGTGCCAGAGTGGAGGGTGCGGGTGGAGGATTGGGGGGGTGAGGAGTTCCTTAAGGTATGGGGGGGGGGGGACTTCCGTGAAGACACTGGAGGGATTAAATACAATCCTGTATTCCACGGAGTCCAGCCTGGAGGAGAGAAATGCGTCTGGAGCATCACAGCCTCACATGTATCACCTGATCTCCGACAACTGTAGATTTAACTTAATTTCAGATTTCAATTTCAGAGCAGTCCAGGTGTTGGAAGCATCAAAGGAAAAAGCAGTTTTTCCTAGAAGATTGTAGAAGTTGCTGTGGATATTTTTTAACCAAAATTAACAAACTTTTAGCAAACTAGTTTCACTACTTGTTTGCAGACCAACTAGCTGATATCCTCCACAACCACCGACAGCCGCCAGGCTGACCGATGGGCCAAACAGGGCAGCCTAGGTAGACTATGCCACCTACTCAGGGAAGCAGACTGGAGATCTGACATTGTTCGACCCTACAGGCATCCAGTGGGATAGAGACCATAGGGCTTTAATCGTCATTTTCACAACATTTTGAGCAAATTTACATCAACATACATTCTGCCAAAAATAAGTAAGATGTATTTGGGGATACATCTTCTTGGGGAACCTGGGGATATATGCAATAGAGACCAGATGTGTTATTATTTATTTATTGCAGATGTTGAAATAGCAAGAATTATTTGTTTAGCTGATCATATAACATTTGGGGTATATCCCAGAAGGCTGGACAAAATGGAAGATGTTTATCAAGTAAATGGACTGCATTTATATACTGTAGCACTTTTATCCAAAGCGCTTTACAACATATGGCTCACATTCAATTCACTCACACATTCACACACCAACGGCAGACAAGGTGCCAACCTGCTCATCGGGAGAAGTTAGGGGTTAAGTGTCTTGCTCAAGGACACTTAGACACGCTGCCCGGGAGGAGCCGAATAGAACCGCGAACCCTCTGAACGACCGCTCTACCTCCTGAGCCACTGCCGCTCCCACTGATCCACTGTCTCTCCCACTGATCCACTGTCTCTCCCACTGATCCACTGTCTCTCCCACTGATCCACTGTCTCTCCCACTGATCCACTGTCTCTCCCACTGATCCACTGTCTCTCCCACTGATCCACTGCCGCTCCCACTGATCCACTGTCTCTCCCACTGATCCACTGTCTCTCCCACTGATCCACTGTCTCTCCCACTGATCCACTGTCTCTCCCACTGATCCACTGTCTCTCCCACTGATCCACTGTCTCTCCCACTGATCCACTGTCTCTCCCGCTGATCCACTGTCTCTCCCGCTGATCCACTGTCTCTCCCGCTGATCCACTGTCGCTCCCGCTGAGCCACTGTCGCTCCCGCTGAGTCACTGTCGCTCCCGCTGAGCCACTGTCGCTCCCACTGAGCCACTGTCGCTCCCACTGAGCCACTGTCACTCCCACCGAGCCACTGTAACTCCCACCGAGCCACTGTCGCCCCCATCCAGTATGTTCACTAATGTTTCAACAACATACAGCCAGAGAGTTGTCACGGTTACACAATTCATGTGCTTCATGGTTCCTGGTGCAGAGTGGGAACACCTGTCGCATACATCACTGTCAGTTCTTTCAGTCTAAATCTGCACTCGGGTGTAAAGTAGACTCTGTGCAAACTTAACATGAATCAGCTAATGAGCAAGGTTCTTGGAAGAGGAGAATATATTATTCCACGTCTTAGACTAGTCCAGTTAAAATCCTAGCTCGTCGAGGTCTGTGGATACAAACCCAGACGTTATAACAGAATGAAATTGTTTTAGAGGATGTGAAACTATAGGTGAGTCCCAAGGTGCTCCATACGTTTCTCAGGGCAGTACAGAGTTTAAGGTAGAAAAACCACGAGGAGCCTGGTAGAGAATAAGACCCTTTAAGGTCTTTGAAGGAACGGAGACATATACAGTATATACCCTGGTTAGCCCATTGGGGGAAGTTGAAAGGCATGGAGCCAGTAAAAAAAAAGTATTATTCCATCACTTGGGTCTCCTGAAAGGCGCTTCTTTTTTTTTCTTTTTTTTTTGCATTCATCTAAAAATGTTTGGACCTTATGGTGTTCTTGTTCTGTTCTTGACTTATTGTTATGTTTTCTTCTTGACTTGTTTAAAGAAGACCTGTACCAGACTGCTTCAAATATAGAAGTAAAGGTGCGGCCGGGTAGCACAGCGGACTAAGCGTCTGTCTACCACCGCAGAGACAGTGGGATCGAATCCGGCTGCAGCAGTCGTCCATACTGACACAATTGGCAGTGTCAGCGGGTGGAAAGCCGGTGGGGTGGGTCCTGGTCGTTGTAAACAGCGACTCCTACAGGTCGATCAGGGCACCTGCACAGCGAGGGAGGGAACTGGGGGAGGTAGTGTGAGCCTCCCACACGTTACACTTCCCCAGTGAGAGTCCTCGCTGTCAGGTGAAAATAGGCTGCTGGCTGTCTCCACATGTATCGGAGGAAGCATGTGATAGACTTCAGGGCTCCCTAGACCGGCAAGTGGGCGGCAAATGCGCGCAACGACCAGGAAGGGGAGGGGGGAATTGGCATAACGACTAAATTGGGATGGGAGAAAAATACAGAAAAATAGGAGGAGAAAAAAGTAGATAACATTTTTTTTAAATATATAGAAGTAAAGAAATGTCACTATAATGTAACCCAACCTGTAATATAACTCTTCTATAATACCGTGTGCAGGACCTTTTCCTTGTCTCAGTTTAACCAGAGGCCACAGGACAGTATGTGGTCTCAGTGGAGGTCTGGTCCTCTACCAGGGGCCACAGGACAGTATGTGGTCTCAGTGGAGGTCTGGTCCTCTACCAGGGGCCACAGGACGGTATGTGGTCTCAGTGGAGGTCTGGTCCTCTACCAGGGGCCACAGGACAGTATGTGGTCTTGGTGGAGGTCTGGTCCTGTTCCTTTGGTGAAGAACTGCTAGATTCAATGGGCCTCATTCAAGAATACTCTCTTATTTGAAGAATAAGAAAAGCCACCGCCACATTCATCAAGCCGTTCTTAACGTCCAAATCTGTGCTTAATCAGGTGTCTTGCATTATGAATCCCACTCATTCTTAAACTGAAATGCGCGTTCGCGCTCAATGCATTTGCATACAGACACGCCCGCCATCTCCTTATAAGGCGAATGAGGCGTGTGTAAAACAGCCGTGGTTCGGCATCTGATCCCTGTCTGATCAACAGGAAGCGATTTGCGACTGATCTCAAAATGACACACACACGTCTCACATGACTCGCGACTCAGTGCATGTGTCTCACATGACTCGCGACTCAGTGCATGTGTGTGTGTTCCTGTGGGTCGCTCATCGCATGTGTGTGTGTTAATCTGATGACAAATAAAGACTTATACCGTACTGTATAGTGCGAAATAAATCGTTCCAGCAAAGTAGGCTTTGTCAATACTGAACGACTGCGCGCTTGTCAAGAACCAATTGTGCATGTATATGCTGCAGTGCTGATCCTATGCTCTCTCCTTTCAGAGAGAGATGACAGGTGACAGATCCAGTATTTTCGAACCTATAGGTTGGTTCGGAAATACCGGATCTGTCACCTGTCATCTCTCTCTGAATGGTCCCTGTGGCTAAAACCCAGAGTGCGCTCAGAACTTGTAGAGAGGGGAGGAGAGGAGAGGTTGTAAATATACATACGGCCTGGGCAGCCAGCATCTAACTTCTCACAGCAATATATAATCCATTTCAGAAGCAGAAGCAATTGTTATTGAAAAGTTCTGTGTTTATAAAGTCGTATAAAGTCGCAATTGACCAATTGTTTGGTTTCAACCCATGAACTCCTTCCTCTCTCACCTTGGCTTTTTATATATTTATATTTGTATCTACTAAAACTGTATTGTATTATATTGTTTGTTTTGTAAAGTGTCTTTGAGCATTAGGAAAAGCGCTATATAAATCGAATGTATTATTATGAATGGTAGGCTTTTTTTAAATGTTTCTCATCTGGGTAAGAGTTTCTTATCTGGGTAAGAGCGCTCTCGACCACTCTTAGAATTTGGTCTTGCCTGAGAGAAAAGCAACAATAAGAAAACATTGCTGAATCCCAGGTAAGAACAAAATAAGAGGAAATGCTAGTTAAGAACGAAATATGTTCTTATATCGCTTCATGAATGAGGCCCAATGTTATCCCCGAAGAGGACAGGCTCAAGATTCAAGAGTTTATTCATCACATACAGTACATACCAGGGCATACAGTGAAATGCGGTTGGCCATGCCCGCTACGAGTGTGCAATAAAACAATAGTAATAGTAGTAATAAAATGTACTCATGTACTTCATGTGATTTAATCAAATCGAAAATGAAATCCTCTTCTTTTTACTGCCTATTCTATAATCATTTGAGAGTGAATAGGGTACAGTAAGGGGGTGTAATGTGTATATACAGATATATGATGCATATGTATTTGATTTATGTTTGATTATAGTATCTTGTAAGTCAATATAATACACCACCAGCCCAGGCACCAAAAAGGTACATACATAGGCTACTGGATTGAAAAGATAGACAAAATAACTAGTTACAATTAAAGAGACACTTCACCAAAATAAATGCTGATTTATTTTGCACATAATCTCACACACATCCAAAAACCCTAAACAGTTTTGCACACATTATTTAATCTCGATAACTGTCAAATAAATTAGTTTGAATGTGGCCACCAGTGGTGTCATCTGGGACATTGGACCCTTGTGTTGTGTTAATGTTGGTTTTTGGATGTGTGTGAGATTATCTGGATGCAATCCTACCTGGAGGAGAGAGAGCAGATGGTGGAGGTAAACGGTACCCTATCCCCCCCCCTCACAGTAAGCTGTGGTGTTCCACAAGGAAGCATACTAGGTCCGCTACTGTTCCTAATTTATGCAAATGACATGTCGTCAGCTTGTGACTGCAACTTGTTCCTGTTTGCGGACGACTCAGCCCTGCTGGTCTCTGACAAGAACAAGTTACAGGTTGAAAAAACCCTCAGCTCAGAACTAGGCAAAATATGCATATGGCTCGCTGATAACAAACTATCATTACACATGGGCAAAACAGAGTCCATTCTCTTCGGTTCAAATAACAAACTCAGCAAGACCGACGGCTTCTCAGTTACAGTGGGTGACAATATTGTCACAAGGAAAGAAGATATTACCTACCTGGGTTCCATCCTAGAGGCAAATCTTTCCTGGCATCCAATGTAATAAAAAAAGTCAACCAACGAACTCTATTCTTGTACCGGATCTCCTCACTGGTAAACAAGAATACCCTGAAGACTCTAGCAGGAGCACTCATTCAAGGGTACTACGACTATGCTTGCACCTCATGGTACCAAAGCACCTCAAAGGCGCTAAAAACAAAATTACAAACATCTCAAAACAAACTGGTCAGACTACTACTTGACCCTTACTCCTAGAACCAACCTCACCCCTGCCCACTTTGACAACCTAGGATGGCTTAGAGTAGACGACAGAGTACAGCTACTTGCAATGGGCCTGGTCTACAAGATACACTACACGACCAAGGTACCCATGTACATGTCAAAATACTTCCCAAAGGTCAGTGAATACCACGATCACAACACCAGAGGAAGCTCCACAAATCATGTTAAACCCAGATTCGGCTCAAACAAGGGACTAAACACGTTTCGCAATTATGCCACATCAATGTGGAACGCCCTACCCAAAGCTGTAAAGGAATGTGAATCGCTACCCACTTTCAAAAACACTCTCAAAAAACACTTACGGGAGACTGCAATTCGAAACTGGCCCCTGTAAATGTCCTAACACAACCCCCTCCAATGTACAGAAAAAATTAGCAAGTATGGTCTTGTCAATATTCCAATGTACAGTTTTGCTTCCAATGTACAGTTTTGCTGGTTTGACATAATGTAGTATTCCCAGTATACCCCACTGGTAATGACTTCAAAGCAGGAAAATGACATCTCTTTAGCAAATGATCTCAATACCTTCTATGCAAGGTTTGAGTCTGGGAATAACACCAGCCTACGAACCACTGCAATGGAGGGGGGGGACACTGCTGATGGAGACTCAGTGTTCAGGGTAACAGAACATGAGGTGAGGAGGACCTTTAAGAAAGTGAATATCAAGGGCGGCTAGGTGGTGTAGTGGGCAAGGCACTCGCCACCAATGTGGAGACGCTGGGTTCGCGTGTTCGAATCCAGCTCTCCACATTGTTTTCAGTTTGGCTGGTTGTCCGTACTAATACAATTGGCAGTATTAGAGGGTGGGAAACTGATGGGTGGGGATCGGGCGTTGTGGACAGCGACTCCTACAGGTCGGTTGGTGCGCCTGCGCAGTAGAATCAGGAAGTGTCGGGGGCAGTGTGAGCCTCCCACGCGTTACTCCTCGCCACTGAGAGATCGAGCTGCGCAGGTGAAAAGATGCGACTGCTGTTACCTCAAGTACCGGAGGGGACTTGTGCTATGTATGACTTAGTCCACATTGCAGCCGGCTTGTGGGAGGCAAGAAACAGCGTTCGTGACAGGGGAGGGTTGAATTGGATGATACGAAAATTGGGATGGGAGAAAATATAGAAAAATGGGAGAAAAAGTGGATAAAAAAAAAAAAAAAAAGTGAATATCAGGAAGGCAGCAGGACCGGACGGTACCCCCGGCCGCGTCCTAAAAGTCTGTGCCGCCCAACTGGCCCTGGTATTCACCGACATATTTAACCTGTCCTTGGAACAGGCTGTCATCCCCACCTGTCTGAAGAAGTCCACTATTATCCCTGTACCCAAAAAATCCAAGCCTGCTTGCCTCAACGACTACCGCCCTGTAGCTCTTACCTCCATAGCCATGAAGTGCTTTGAGAAGCTAGTAAAGGGCTACATCTGCTCCTCCCTCCCCATCAACCTGGACTTACTTGACTTAACTTTGACTTAAGCCTTTGCACTCCCTGCGGAGCATAGGCCACTGGCCATCAACCTGGACCCCCTGCAATTTGCATACCGCCCCAACAGGTCCACGGAGGACGCCATAGCCCATGTGCTGCACACAGCAGCATCACACCTGGACAAGAGGCAGGGGAACTATGTGAGAATGCTGTCATCGACTACAGCTCAGCATTCAATACCATAGTCTCCTCCAAACTCATAGCCAAGCTCAGGGACCTGGGCTTGAACTATGACCTCTGCCAGTGGGTCTTGGACTTCCTGACGGGCAGACCCCAGGTGGTGAGAGCAGGCAACTGCACCTCCTCATCCATCACTCTCAACATAGGGGCCCCCCAGGGCTGTGTTCTGAGTCCCCTCCTCTACTCCCTGTACACACATGACTGTGTGGCACAGCAGAACAACAACACAATCATGAAATTTGCTGACGACACAGTAGTGGTGGGCCTGATCTCTGCAAACGACGAGAGGGCCTACCTGGAAGAGGTCAAGGTCCTAGCGGGATGGTGTCAAGAGAACAGCCTCTCCCTGAACGTCAGCAAAACAAAGATGATTGTGGACTTTAGGAGGTCGGGGGTCAGGGACTACAGCCCCCTCAGCATCGACGGGGCACCGGTTGAGAGAGTGAACAGTTTTAAGTACCTCGGAGTCCACATATCCGAGGACTTGACATGGACCACACACATTGACAGTGTTGTGAAGAAGGCACGACAACGCCTCTACTTCCTCGGGCGCCTAAGGAAGTTCCAAGTCAGTCAGAAGATCCTTAAGAACTTCTACTCATGTACAATAGAGATCATCCTGACAGGCAATATCACCTCCTGGTTTGGGAATAGCGCCGCACAAGACCATAGCAGACTACAGAGAGTGGCCCGTTCAGCCAAACGCACAATTGGAGGGGGGCTTCCCACTCTCCAGAACATTTACAACAAGCGGTGCATGGGTAAGGCTAAGAGAATTATCAAAGACTCCAGCCACCCAAACAACTGCCTCTTTGAACTGCTGCGGTCAGGCAAGCGATACCGGAGTCTCATGGCAAGCACAGAAAGACTCAGAGGAAGCTTCTATCCCCAGGCCATCAGGATACTCAACGAACAATAACACTATGTAACAACCATCAAATGCACTCACAGCACACACATCCACACGCACACACTCACTTTAAACAAACAACTCACTGCAGCACCCACTTTACCCACTTTAGAACACCTAAACACACTTTATATTTATTGGTAAAGAATTTGCACTACAACCCATACCTCATTACACCTTACTGTAAATTGTACCTAAATTGTACCTCATCCCATTTCTGCTTTGCACTGTATAGTATATTGTATGGTAACTCGGTTACTTCTACTCTGCATTGAACATTGTACATATGTACATACTGAACACTTGTGTCTACGTACTTTACTTCTATTTTATACTTGCTATACTTATTTTATTTTATACTTATCTGTCTCTGGAGCGTAACAGAAAGAAGCATTTTGTATAAAAGTATTCTGTACTTCTGTATGACAACTAATAAAGAAACTTGAACTTGAAACTTGCCACTTTTATGCACTTGGTCCCTCATATGACTATACTAATGCATTGTTGTTTTTCCTGATGTTTAGTGAAGAGGATGCCGACTCCCTTGCTCGTGAATACCTGAAATGCAGAGAGCATAAGAGATAAACCTCTGACTGTGTGCTCTTCTGTCCCCAGTGCCCTGAAGGTGAGCAGAGTTCATATCCTATGACCAATAGAAGTAGTAGTGATTGACCAATATGGATTTTGCTTTTAAATTACTGGTATTGAAGACCAATATTTTGTCTGTCAAAATGTAGCAACGTTTTGGAGCAATATTTAGCCTCTTTTCGAACTAGCTGGACATGGTTGACATCAACAGATACAGATGTGGTACCAGCTAAGATGTCAGTGGACCAATATCCAAATTTTGATATCGACCGATATAGTAAAGGAGGAAAAAGATAATTGAATATATATATATAGAGTCCTTGTGTTGTGTTAATTACAGTACATCTAATTACATCTTTCTATTGTCCCTATAAAAACATTAATAACCCAATATCAGTCGTAGCCTAATAAGTAAAGATGTAGTGTGGTATAAACTTGGCTGACTTTTAGTACAGGAAAAGGTTGATCTGCCTTTTTAAGCTTATATAAACCTTTATGATAGAACTACATTGCATAATGTTTGAATATAGAAAGTACAATCACTCTTGTGTTACATGATAGGTTTAGCTTAATCTGTATGTTCTCATACAGTCTTGCAGAGTTTGATCTGTAGATGCAAAATATATTTGAATGAAATATCAATTGTGTATGAAAAATATAGGTTTGATTTACCGCAATGTTTACAAACATTACCTACATAAACAAGCACATGTTACAGCCACAGAATACATTTTCTTAAAAGCTCACCTGTACTGTACCTGTCTAGTCTTAGTCCTCCATGTATCAAGAGCTCTTTTTGTTCTTTTTTTAGTAGTGTGGCTACCATTTTTTCTTTCTCTTTAAAAGCAAATGTAGATTTATATCTCTTATATTGGTGGCTGTTTGCTATATGGAGAGCTGACTTGGGTATATAGTTTATCTACCTTTATTTTACAATCTCATCACTGAACATAATGATGTTTGCTATAAAAGATAATGAGGGGGGAGCTCCAGTAGCTCACCACGTACCGCAAGTGCTATTTCAGCGCCGTGGACAACCGCGCTCGCGCGGATCTGGGGCTGAGCGCGTTCGAATCCCGGACGGCAGCCGTGCCTTTCCCAGAGTGTCTTTCCCCCCCATCTGAACCCTTTCAGCC
Source organism: Notolepis coatsorum (assembly GCF_963971535.1). Taxonomy (NCBI): domain Eukaryota; kingdom Metazoa; phylum Chordata; class Actinopteri; order Aulopiformes; family Paralepididae; genus Notolepis; species Notolepis coatsorum. Next base: position 89,773,696 of record NC_140174.1, on the reverse strand, counting down.
TGCTTCTGTCGGTCGAACTTGACCAAGTATGAATGCGAAGAAAAAGCGATAAACGCTAAAAGAACCAGGTGACTGGTCAAAGTTTAAAAAAGAAAAAAAAGATAATGAGGAGTAATTTCAGTTCCATTTGTTTGTTTTGCAGGAGTTTCTCAAGATGGAAAATGAGGTTTCAGGATGAACACAGATTAGTACATTTGATAAATTACAATTTATGTACAGTATGTCTTGGACATTTAGGGACTATATTAGCTGTTTCATTTTCATCATTTATGTCTTCATGTTTGTGTGTAATTATGCCAATACTGTATTCACTTCGCTATTTCTTACCTTCAAAGTACAGTTTTTAGCATGGGATGCAAACTTTGGCGAAAGTTAAATAAACTTAAAATAAATAAACTGGTTTCACAGTCTGAAAGTTTGTCAAAATCAATTCAATAAGATTCAAGAAAGGTCTCCGATTGCGTCTCAGTGAGGGGGACTATGTTGACCGGTTCGCGAAACGTCACTGCTGCGATACGGTGCAGACGGTCTCCGCAGCAGTAGTACTCAAGACATCGTCGGGGTCCGTTTGCTTAATGAACGCCACGCAGCACGACTTGCTCTGCTTCAAGAACTTCCCAAAGAACCTCTTGAACGGAGGGCTAAAGAAATAGTAGATTATGGGATCCAACATGCTGTTGAGGTAGGTCAAGCTGATGGTAATGTAGAAGGCAGTGTCCAGTGCCTTTTGGACATCACAGTCCCTCTTATTCAGGACAGAAGCGTCCCCCCTGTTCCTCAGCCATATGAGCATCCGCGTGAAGTTGCTCGGGAGGAAGCAGACGACAAACATGACGACCACCGTGCCGAGGCACCTCTGAACCTTCCGGATCTTGACCTCCTTGAGCAGACCCCGGACCTGTAGTTGGCCCGATATCCGCCTGGTGCAGAACACTATGATCCCGAGGGACACAAGGAACTCCAGGATGAACACCGCGCTGTGCAGTTTGCTCTTGTTGGTGAAGCTCTCGCACTTGGTGGAGTTCCCGGCTTCGAAGTGGTGCGAGTCGGTCAGCAGGTGGGCGTTCAGGGAGATGGTCAAGGCCCACATGCCGACAGCGCAGCACACGGCATTGGGGAGGCTCATGGAGTTGACGGGATGGTGGGGACGCACCACGCGCATGTACCTGTCGACAGCCACAATCATCAGGAAGAGAACGCTGCCGCCGCGGTTCATGGCCAAGGTGAACAGCGAGATGTTGCAGAACGCGCCTCCGAACGTCCAGTCGATTCCCGAGATGTAGTAGCTGGCGCGGAAGGGCAGAGCCACGTTGAGCAGGAAGTCGGCCAGCGCCAGGTTGAAGAGGAAGACGGTGCTGCTCTTCCAGTGCTTCAGGTGGAAGCAGAAGATCCAGAGGGCCAGGCCGTTGCCGAGGACGCCCAGGACGAACTCTGTCACCAGCAGCGGAGGTAGCACTTTGGAGAGGAGGTCCCCGTCAACCACACAAGTGGCCATCATTGTGCTCTCTGACCAGTAGCTACCTTTCTGGTGAATGTTGCTGAATCACAAAGAGCTGTCATTTGACTGTTTGGTGTAAAGAAAAAAAATATAATCTTGATTTGGTCCAAGATAGTGAGATTATAAATCATCACCAGAAGATTGCGGAGAAGTGTCCCGTCGGGTGAAATGATAACGGGTCATGTCTGTTCTTTCTCCGGAAGGCTTCCTTTGGAGAATAATAAGTGTAGATAAGAAGAAGACAGCAATATATAGTGTCACCGTCATGCTCAATTACCCTCTGTGTACAGGGCAAATGAAATGCTCCTGTTTAGGGGGGTGTTTAGTGTCTGCATAGAGGTTGACGGACCACAAGTTCGGAGTTCGCAAACTGACTACCGGTACTCTATTTGTGTCGCCATTAACACTTGTTTGTACCCTTTTTTTCTCCACTTTTATTCTTTTTCACAATTGAAAAATAAACATACAGTATATACTTTTCCTAGGCTGCTTTTAGAAAGGTGCAAAAGAAAAAAGTATTGATTAATGAATTTATAATTTTTTAAATGTTGGCGGGTCCAAAATGAATGTTGTTTTTATGTTCACAGTATCCCCTCTGCGTGTTGCTTATTAACAGCGGAGGAGTGCAAGAATGTGACAATGTGACCATGTGACCGCGGCAGCGCGAGAGAGCGGCAGTGCGGAAATAGGCTGTCTATTGCCATTCTCTAAGACAAACGCTAACCTTAACCAGCTCCTTAACAGCGCCTAAACTTAACCCTTCTAACCTTAACCAACTCCGAAACAATGCCTAACCTTAACCTTAACCATGCCTAACCTTAACCTTAACCATAGAAAGAATATTGCCATTCTCTAAGACAAACTCTTAACCTTAACCAGCTCCTTAACAGCGCCTAAACTTAACCCTTCTAACCTTAACCAACTCCGAAACAATGCCTAACCTTAACCTTAACCTTAACCATGCCTAACCTTAACCGGCGAAAGAATACACGTTAAAAAAAAAATTGATGGGATTCGAACTTGTCACCAACGGACCGCAGCGCTGCCAGGTGAGCTAAGCTTCGAATGAAAATCATCGCGGATTACGGCTACATAATGCCGCAAGCTCTGCCGCTCCGCTCTGCGGCTGCCGCGCCTGCCGCGGGGCGTGTCGCAGCCAATCAGGGAAAACGCGGAAGCACTCGGCAGCACTCCTCCGCTGTTAATAAGCAATAAGCATCCCCTCCCTATGGAATGCACCTGATTGGATAAAATGACATGCTGGTGCTCTATTGCGACATCTAGTGGCTGTCGACATCTGACATCTCTATCATCTTTAAAACCTTGCGATACCTTGTCTTATATCTTAGGGACTGCTACTGTATAATTTCATTGAGTTGTAATTAACACAACACAGGGATTCAATGTCCCCAATGATATCACTGGTGGCCATATTCAAACAAATTTACTCAGTACCTGTCAAACTAAATGAATGTGTGCAAAACTGTTCACATAATGTGAGATTATGTGCAAAATAAATAAATCGTTTTTTTGGTAAAGTGCCCCTTTATCTTAATTATAAGAAGAAATTTGTATATTTCCTGGAACATGTATTTCCTTTGATGTGGAATATTCTATTCACTATTGTTTTTCTACGCTGAAATGTTACTGATTATATCAGTGATTGTTGTTTACTTGGGTAATGCACTTAAATACCTGACTGGTGAAAATAATCCATATCCATAAGAGAGCTATATAAATATAATGTGTTGTTATACTGTAGTTATATATTCAAGTTAAAATTTACACTATTTCCATTCATCCAATTTACTGTTTTTGATCAAAACAAGATTTCTGTGGCAAGGAAAAGTAGAAGTACAGTTATGTTCCGGTTCAGTTTGAGAAAATATTGGCAACTAAACTTTAAAGTAGTTGTAGATTAGCTCAGCTTTAGCATCCATTCGGTTTCTCTTTGCAAAAGCAATGCAAACTAATTACTGAGCTGCTGCAGACGGATCCATGAAAACATACATTCAAATCAAATGGGGGTATTTCACCTAAATTTACTTTTGCGTTGTAGTGCTACAAAATTGTACATTTCCCTAAAATGTGCCAAGATATTTTTTCTTGTTTTATTCAATTAAAAGAGATAGAATAACACGGATAAAACAAAGATAAAAACAAGTAATCAGCAGACTAAAAGCGATTACAAAATGACATACAATGGTTATTAATTAAAGCTATAAATTGTCCAAAGGTTGGAAGAGTATCAAACTTTAAAGTGCATTGAAGGGCCTTCCAAGATTAGTTTTAAGTTATGGAAAAGTCAGGAAAGTGCAATATAACTACAGTATCCTATATGACATTGACTGAGATAGTCGAAACAGAACTTAATGACCAGTCATGTTCCTATAACTCTTTAATAATCTCTTTCATTCTGGATGTTTCATTAACATTTTCAGTGGTGTTGTGGGATTGCATTTTCTTTACTTTTGGAGTTAATAAATCAGTACTAAAAAGAAATAAACAACAATCATTTGGCACATTTTAGGAAAATGTCTACTTTTGCAGAATTATAACCTAAACGTCTCAGTGGAATATCCTCTCGTCGTTCTCACAGTTGGCTGATGGCCTGGGAGCCCTTTCCACTGGTGTCCTTGTGTCCAACATTTTGGGAAATTAGCTTACCGTCTTCTCCAGAGAGAGACAAGAAGATGGATACCAGTTTCCTCTCTGCGTTCAGTAGAAAACGATCTGGCTGCACGTTAGCCTAGCTTAGCACAATGAATGGAAGCGGACATGGCCGGTTAGCCTTCGGGAGAGGTGTTAGTTGGACAATCCCTAGGCTAACCGGCCATGCCCGCTGTGCTAATCTAGGCTAACGTGCAGCCAGATTGCTTTCTACTGAACGCACAGAGGAAACTGGTAGCTATCTTCTTGTCTCTCTCTGGAGAAGACTGTAAGCTAATTTCCCAAAATGTTGGCGTGTTCTTTTAAGGCCCTCTTGATCTTGGCATGGTGGGCCAACTGTCTCTCTTTCAGATGGCCAATGATGCGGACGGTGCAGTAGAGAATCACAGTCAGAGGCAGGTAGAAGGAGACGAGAAACGCAAATCTATGCCAGTCCAGGACCCCTCTGTAAATAGCAAAGCTCTCACATTGGTTGCCATTGCTTTTGTCTACGAATAGGCCTGGAGCGGCCATTGAGATGGGGACTACTAACCACAGTCCAAATGCACCGCACAGCAATTGGAGACACTCGTGGAGTTGACGGGATGGTGGGGGTGCACCACACGCGTGTACCTGTCCAAAGCCACTTCCATTAGGAAGAAGATACTTCCACTTGCGGTTCATAGCCAGCAGGAAGAGGGAGATGTTGCAGAATGCGTTTCCAAAGTTCCACACCATCTTTGAGATGTAGCTGGTGCGGAAGGGCAGAGCCACGTTGAGCAGGAAGTCGGCCAGCGCCAGGTTGAAGAGGAGGACGGTGCTGCTCTTCCAGGGCTTCAGGTGGAAGCAGAAGATCCAGAGAGCCATGCCGTTACCGAGGACGCCCAGCCAGGACGAACTCTGTGGCATGGTCATGCTGGACTTCCAAAAGGCCTTCGACACTGTCAATCACTCCATTCTGATTGACAAGCTAAAAGCAATTGGTTTTGATAGTACATCAGTGAGCTGGATGCTATCTGTATGTCATTCATGTATGTCATATATGTTATGATGAATTGAAAATGGGGGACCCTGATGTAAACAAGACTAAAGTCTTTCTCTGGTCTGCATCCCCTTAACAATTGTGTGTATTGAGCCGTACTGTATTGTACCCATTCTGCAATCTGTTAATAAAGTTTTCAATCAGTCACCAGCAGCGGGGGTAGTGCTTGGATGAGAAGATCCACTGTAAAGTTGTAATGTAAGGCCATTTTAAGTCTGGCTCCGTTGGATGTTGGTCACGGAAATAGTGCTGTGAAGACTGAACACTTTTAAGAGATTTGTGGGTGAAAATGCAAGGAGGTGTTACATTTGAGTCACGTATGAAACAGCAGGGTGTAGTTTACACCTTTCTGCCTCTCGGGCTGAAGATGTGAACAGCAATCTACAGATTGCAGCTCAACTCACATCTTCAAGACATCATTGGAATAGGCCTAGTTGTATTAACTGTAGTCTAATACATTTTGAATGACCTTGCATTGAAAAGGTTTGTCTTGAAATGGCAACTGCTACAAGACATGATCTTTATAATAATAAATACATTTATAAAAAAATAAATAAAAAGTCAACTGACCTGACCAAATTAAACACATGCACAATGTCTGTGTAAAGTGTGTTTACTTGTCTTTTTTCTTTAACTGGACCCTGTAGTGTAGGGGACCGACCTAGAAGACTCACTCACTGACTCCACCCCGTCCACAGTGTTGACAATAATGAGGTAGTGGTCTTTGGTCAATGATTCCTCTGATGGCCAAAAACTGTTTCGGTTAAGGATTAGAAGTTATAAAATGTAAATAGTCATATTTCTTTGCTTCATGTGAATAAAATGTATTAATTAATTAAAAGAAATGTCTGCGGTGGCGACAAATGGGAACCTTTGTCAAATCTCACTCCAAGGTTTTCTGAGAAGTTGGCAGCTGTTGTAGTTCTCGAGAACAAAAAGTCATGGTCGCTGTCTCATCTCTGATGTAACTTGTCTCCATCCTGTACATCTTGATCTCATCTCTGATGTAACTTGTCTCCATCCTGTACGTCTTGATCTCTTTTGTATTTTATTTTTTTATTATTTTTTAAACAAACACATAAACAAACATGACAACACACGATAAGATATACAAGCATTAGTTGACAGTGCACATCCAATGAAATCACATTTTAGTTAATTGTCTTATATAGGATATACCCTTAATACCTGTTATCTAAAAACCTACACACATATGCTCTAGCTCGTATCCCCCCCTCCCGGACCCCCCATTGGATAATCCATCCATTTTCCCTCGCTCCTAACCAGACATTACCATTATATGCTAGCTTTTATTTTCTCCACCACTTCTAACCACAATGTCATTTTGGATTCATTGAGACCCAAAATTCTTGCTGTAGATATTTCTTGATAGATCACATCGAGATATGTAATAATCCAGACCTTTCGGCAAATTTTTTCCGGTTGGAACCATCGTGATGCTATCAGCTTTTTAGCCACTGTGATACCCGATAAAACCAATCTATTTAGCTGTGGATGTACTGCACACTCAAAAACATCATTCAGCAGTAATACAGAGGGGTGTACAGGTATATTCCAAGTTAAGAGATTTGATAATTGCTGGGTCACCTCTTTCCAGAATATCTTAACTGGTGGGCAGTCCCAGTACATGTGCATAAATGTCCCCTCGTCCCCATTTGTACATAAGGAGCATTTGGAGTCTTTTTCAGTCTTATAGGAGTCAAGTATGTCCTGTGAATATAGTTAAGATTGATTTGTTGATGGTCCGGGTTCCTTGATGTGAGTCGAACATTTGCCCACGCTTCTTGCCAATCAAAATCACTTTCCAGGTCTGGTATATCTCTCCTCCAGACGGAGTCTAGGTGGAGGGTTTCATATGAGGACGTTAGTAATTGATGATAAAAATCTGAAACAAAACCTCTTGATGTCTCTCTTTCATAGAAGAATTTGTGGTATCTGTGGTGTTCAATTGGTTTCGTTAATGGAACACCTTGAGTCTTCAAACATAACAATAACCGTAAGTAAAAAAGATGTGTGGACTTGGTGAGATTAAATTTTTTCCGTATTTCTTCATAACTACAGAAACCCTGTTTGTTAAAAACATCCCCTAATGAGTGTATGCCTTGCTTTTCCCATATAGGGAATCTTATAGGTCGTTTTCCAATCAAGAGTGCATTGTTATTGAATAAGGGAGTATGATTGTGCCATTTATGTGGGTTAGGATATTTTTTTTGTGTTTCACGCCATATCCGGATCGCATGAGTAATTATGGGGCCAAATTTCCGTTCGCAATGCTTGATTGATTTAGTGTATGCTATGTCCTTCAGTCTATGTGGGGCTACTATGTTTTCTTCTAATTTTCTCCAGGATACTAATGCTTGGGGATCGAACCATGTTGTCAATGGTCTTAATGTGTACGCCTTAAAATAGTGGAAAAAATCTGGAAATGCCATGCCACCGTCTGCTTTATTTCTCTGTGCAGTGGATCTTTTTATACGTGGTGGTTTGTTATTCCAAATAAATTTGTATGTGGAGGAGTGTAATTTTTTCCAGTAACCCTCTGGAGGGGGTAACGGTAGCATTGAGCTGAAGAAGTTGATTCTAGGTAGTACGTCCATCTTAACTATTGATATCCGTGCCTGTACTGAGTTTTTAAGTCTTGATCTCATCTCTGATGTAACTTGTCTCCATCCTGTATGTCTCGTGTCTGATGTAACTTGTCTCCATCCTGTATGTCTCTGATGTAACTTGTCTCCATCCTGTATGTCTCGTCTCTGATGTAACTTGTCTCCATCCTGTACGTCTTGATCTCATCTCTGATGTAACTTGTCTCCATCCTGTATGTCTCGTCTCTGATGTAACTTGTCTCCATCCTGTATGTCTCTGATGTAACTTGTCTCCATCCTGTACATCTCTGATGTAACTTGTCTCCATCCTGTACGTCTCGTCTCTGATGTAACTTATCTCCGTCCTGTACGTCTCTGATGTAACTTGTCTCCATCCTGTACGTCTCTGATGTAACTTGTCTCCATCCTGTACATCTCTGATGTAACTTGTCTCCATCCTGTACATCTCGTCTCTGATGTAACTTGTCTCCGTCCTGTACGTCTCTGATGTAACTTGTCTCCGTCCTGTACGTCTCTGATGTAACTTGTCTCCATCCTGTACATCTCGTCTCTGATGTAACTTGTCTCCGTCCGGTACGTCTCTGATGTAACTTGTCTCCATCCTGTATGTCTCTGATGTAACTTGTCTCCGTCCTGTACGTCTCTGATGTAACTTGTCTCCGTCCTGTACGTCTCTGATGTAACTTGTCTCCATCCTGTATGTCTCGTCTCTGATGTAACTTGTCTCCATCCTGTACGTCTCTGATGTAACTTGTCTCCATCCTGTACGTCTCGTCTCTGATGTAACTTGTCTCCGTCCTGTACGTCTCTGATGTAACTTGTCTCCATCCTGTACGTCTCTGATGTAACTTGTCTCCGTCCTGTACGTCTCTGATGTAACTTGTCTCCATCCTGTACATCTCGTCTCTGATGTAACTTGTCTCCGTCCTGTACGTCTCTGATGTAACTTGTCTCCATCCTGTATGTCTCTGATGTAACTTGTCTCCATCCTGTACGTCTCTGATGTAACTTGTCTCCGTCCTGTACGTCTCTGATGTAACTTGTCTCCATCCTGTATGTCTCGTCTCTGATGTAACTTGTCTCCATCCTGTACGTCTCTGATGTAACTTGTCTCCATCCTGTACGTCTCGTCTCTGATGTAACTTGTCTCCGTCCTGTACGTCTCTGATGTAACTTGTCTCCGTCCTGTACGTCTCTGATGTAACTTGTCTCCATCCTGTACGTCTCGTCTCTGATGTAACTTGTCTCCGTCCTGTACGTCTCTGATGTAACTTGTCTCCATCCTGTACGTCTCTGATGTAACTTGTCTCCGTCCTGTACATCTCGTCTCTGATGTAACTTGTCTCCGTCCTGTACGTCTCTGATGTAACTTGTCTCCATCCTGTATGTCTCTGATGTAACTTGTCTCCATCCTGTACGTCTCTGTCTCGTCTCTGATGTAACTTGTCTCCGTCCTGTACGTCTCTGATGTAACTTGTCTCCATCCTGTACATCTCGTCTCTGATGTAACTTGTCTCCATCCTGTACATCTCGTCTCTGATGTAACTTGTCTCCGTCCTGTACGTCTCTGATGTAACTTGTCTCCATCCTGTACATCTTGTCTCTGATGTAACTTGTCTCCATCCTGTACATCTCGTCTCTGATGTAACTTGTCTCCGTCCTGTACGTCTCTGATGTAACTTGTCTCCGTCCTGTACGTCTCTGATGTAACTTGTCTCCATCCTGTACGTCTCTGATGTAACTTGTCTCCATCCTGTATGTCTTGTCTCTGATGTAACTTGTCTCCATCCTGTACATCTCGTCTCTGATGTAACTTGTCTCCGTCCTGTACGTCTCTGATGTAACTTGTCTCCATCCTGTACGTCTCGTCTCTGATGTAACTTGTCTCCGTCCTGTACGTCTCTGATGTAACTTGTCTCCGTCCTGTACGTCTCTGATGTAACTTGTCTCCATCCTGTACGTCTAGTCTCTGATGTAACTTGTCTCCGTCCTGTACGTCTCTGATGTAACTTGTCTCCATCCTGTACGTCTCATCTCTGATGTAACTTGTCTCCGTCCTGTACGTCTCTGATGTAACTTGTCTCCATCCTGTACATCTCGTCTCTGATGTAACTTGTCTCCGTCCTGTACGTCTCTGATGTAACTTGTCTCCGTCCTGTACGTCTCTGATGTAACTTGTCTCCATCCTGTACATCTCGTCTCTGATGTAACTTGTTTCCATCCTGTACGTCTCTGATGTAACTTGTCTCCATCCTGTATGTCTCGTCTCTGATGTAACTTGTCTCCGTCCTGTACGTCTCTGATGTAACTTGTCTCTGTCCTGTATGTCTCGTCTCTGATGTAACTTGCCTCCGTCCTGTACGTCTCTGATTTAACTTGTCTCCATCCTGTACGTCTCTGATGTAACTTGTCTCCGTCCTGTACGTCTCTGATGTAACTTGTCTCCGTCCTGTACGTCTCTGATGTAACTTGTCTCTGTCCTGTACGTCTCTGATGTAACTTGTCTCCATCCTGTACGTCTCGTCTCTGATGTAACTTGTCTCTGTCCTGTACGTCTCTGATGTAACTTGTCTCTATCCTGTATGTCTCTGATGTAACTTGTCTCCGTCCTGTACGTCTCTGATGTAACTTGTCTCCATCCTGTACATCTCGTCTCTGATGTAACTTGTCTCTGTCCTGTACGTCTCTGATGTAACTTGTCTCCATCCTGTACATCTCGTCTCTGATGTAACTTGTCTCCGTCCTGTACGTCTCTGATGTAACTTGTCTCCATCCTGTATGTCTCGTCTCTGATGTAACTTGTCTCCGTCCTGTACGTCTCTGATGTAACTTGTCTCCGTCCTGTACGTCTCTGATGTAACTTGTCTCCATCCTGTATGTCTTGTCTCTGATGTAACTTGTCTCCGTCCTGTACGTCTCTGATGTAACTTGTCTCCGTCCTGTACGTCTCTGATGTAACTTGTCTCCGTCCTGTACGTCTCTGATGCAACTTGTCTCCGTCCTGTACATCTCGTCTCTGATGTAACTTGTCTCCGTCCTGTACGTCTCTGATGTAACTTGTCTCCATCCTGTACGTCTCTGATGTAACTTGTCTCCATCCTGTATGTCTCTGATGTAACTTGTCTCCATCCTGTACGTCTCTGTCTCGTCTCTGATGTAACTTGTCTCCGTCCTGTACGTCTCTGATGTAACTTGTCTCCGTCCTGTAAGGTCGCTGATGTAACTTGTCTCCGTCCTGTAAGGTTGCTGATGTAACTTGTCTCCGTCCTGTACGTCTCTGATGTAACTTGTCTCCGTCCTGTACGTCTCTGATGTAACTTGTCTCCGTCCTGTAAGGTCGCTGATGTAACTTGTCTCCGTCCTGTAAGGTCGCTGATGTAACTTGTCACCGTCCTGTACGTCTCTGATGTAACTTGTCTCCGTCCTGTACGTTTCAGTCTCTGATGTAACTTGTCTCCGTCCTGTACGTCTCTGATGTAACTTGTCTCCATCCTGTACGTCTCGTCTCTGATGTAACTTGTCTCCGTCCTGTACGTCTCTGATGTAACTTGTCTCCATCCTGTACGTCTCGTCTCTGATGTAACTTGTCTCTGTCCTGTACGTCTCTGATGTAACTTGTCTCCATCCTGTACGTCTCGTCTCTGATGTAACTTGTCTCCGTCCTGTACGTCTCTGATGTAACTTGTCTCCATCCTGTACATCTCGTCTCTGATGTAACTTGTCTCCGTCCTGTACGTCTCTGATGTAACTTGTCTCCGTCCTGTACGTCTCTGATGTAACTTGTCTCCATCCTGTACATCTCGTCTCTGATGTAACTTGTTTCCATCCTGTACGTCTCTGATGTAACTTGTCTCCATCCTGTATGTCTCGTCTCTGATGTAACTTGTCTCCGTCCTGTACGTCTCTGATGTAACTTGTCTCTGTCCTGTATGTCACGTCTCTGATGTAACTTGTCTCCGTCCTGTACGTCTCTGATGCAACTTGTCTCCGTCCTGTACATCTCGTCTCTGATGTAACTTGTCTCCGTCCTGTACGTCTCTGATGTAACTTGTCTCCATCCTGTACGTCTCTGATGTAACTTGTCTCCATCCTGTATGTCTCTGATGTAACTTGTCTCCATCCTGTACGTCTCTGTCTCGTCTCTGATGTAACTTGTCTCCGTCCTGTACGTCTCTGATGTAACTTGTCTCCGTCCTGTAAGGTCGCTGATGTAACTTGTCTCCGTCCTGTAAGGTTGCTGATGTAACTTGTCTCCGTCCTGTACGTCTCTGATGTAACTTGTCTCCGTCCTGTACGTCTCTGATGTAACTTGTCTCCGTCCTGTAAGGTCGCTGATGTAACTTGTCTCCGTCCTGTAAGGTCGCTGATGTAACTTGTCACCGTCCTGTACGTCTCTGATGTAACTTGTCTCCGTCCTGTACGTTTCAGTCTCTGATGTAACTTGTCTCCGTCCTGTACGTCTCTGATGTAACTTGTCTCCATCCTGTACGTCTCGTCTCTGATGTAACTTGTCTCCGTCCTGTACGTCTCTGATGTAACTTGTCTCCATCCTGTACGTCTCGTCTCTGATGTAACTTGTCTCTGTCCTGTACGTCTCTGATGTAACTTGTCTCCATCCTGTACGTCTCGTCTCTGATGTAACTTGTCTCCGTCCTGTACGTCTCTGATGTAACTTGTCTCCATCCTGTACATCTCGTCTCTGATGTAACTTGTCTCCGTCCTGTACGTCTCTGATGTAACTTGTCTCCGTCCTGTACGTCTCTGATGTAACTTGTCTCCATCCTGTACATCTCGTCTCTGATGTAACTTGTTAACATCCTGTACGTCTCTGATGTAACTTGTCTCCATCCTGTATGTCTCGTCTCTGATGTAACTTGTCTCCGTCCTGTACGTCTCTGATGTAACTTGTCTCTGTCCTGTATGTCTCGTCTCTGATGTAACTTGCCTCCGTCCTGTACGTCTCTGATGTAACTTGTCTCCATCCTGTATGTCTAGTCTCTGATGTAACTTGTCTCCATCCTGTACGTCTCTGATGTAACTTGTCTCCATCCTGTACGTCTCGTCTCTGATGTAACTTGTCTCCGTCCTGTACGTCTCTGATGTAACTTGTCTCCGTCCTGTACGTCTCTGATGTAACTTGTCTCCGTCCTGTAAGGTCGCTGATGTAACTTGTCTCCGTCCTGTAAGGTCGCTGATGTAACTTGTCACCGTCCTGTACGTCTCTGATGTAACTTGTCTCCGTCCTGTACGTTTCAGTCTCTGATGTAACTTGTCTCCGTCCTGTACGTCTCTGATGTAACTTGTCTCCATCCTGTACGTCTCGTCTCTGATGTAACTTGTCTCCGTCCTGTACGTCTCTGATGTAACTTGTCTCCATCCTGTACGTCTCGTCTCTGATGTAACTTGTCTCTGTCCTGTACGTCTCTGATGTAACTTGTCTCCATCCTGTACGTCTCGTCTCTGATGTAACTTGTCTCCGTCCTGTACGTCTCTGATGTAACTTGTCTCCATCCTGTACATCTCGTCTCTGATGTAACTTGTCTCCGTCCTGTACGTCTCTGATGTAACTTGTCTCCGTCCTGTACGTCTCTGATGTAACTTGTCTCCATCCTGTACATCTCGTCTCTGATGTAACTTGTTTCCATCCTGTACGTCTCTGATGTAACTTGTCTCCATCCTGTATGTCTCGTCTCTGATGTAACTTGTCTCCGTCCTGTACGTCTCTGATGTAACTTGTCTCTGTCCTGTATGTCTCGTCTCTGATGTAACTTGCCTCCGTCCTGTACGTCTCTGATGTAACTTGTCTCCATCCTGTATGTCTAGTCTCTGATGTAACTTGTCTCCATCCTGTACGTCTCTGATGTAACTTGTCTCCATCCTGTACGTCTCGTCTCTGATGTAACTTGTCTCCGTCCTGTACATCTCTGATGTAACTTGTCTCCATCCTGTATGTCTCTGATGTAACTTGTCTCCGTCCTGTACGTCTCTGATGTAACTTGTCTCCGTCCTGTACGTCTCTGATGTAACTTGTCTCCATCCTGTATGTCTCGTCTCTGATGTAACTTGTCTCCATCCTGTACGTCTCTGATGTAACTTGTCTCCATCCTGTACGTCTCATCTCTGATGTAACTTGTCTCCGTCCTGTACGTCTCTGATGTAACTTGTCTCCGTCCTGTACGTCTCTGATGTAACTTGTCTCCATCCTGTACGTCTCGTCTCTGATGTAACTTGTCTCCGTCCTGTACGTCTCTGATGTAACTTGTCTCCATCCTGTACGTCTCTGATGTAACTTGTCTCCGTCCTGTACATCTCGTCTCTGATGTAACTTGTCTCCATCCTGTACGTCTCTGTCTCGTCTCTGATGTAACTTGTCTCCGTCCTGTACGTCTCTGATGTAACTTGTCTCCATCCTGTACATCTCGTCTCTGATGTAACTTGTCTCCATCCTGTACATCTCGTCTCTAATGTAACTTGTATCCGTCCTGTACGTCTCTGATGTAACTTGTCTCCATCCTGTACATCTCATCTCTGATGTAACTTGTCTCCGTCCTGTACATCTCTGATGTAACTTGTCTCCGTCCTGTACGTCTCTGATGTAACTTGTCTCCGTCCTGTACATCTCTGATGTAACTTGTCTCCATCCTGTATGTCTCTGATGTAACTTGTCTCCGTCCTGTACGTCTCTGATGTAACTTGTCTCCGTCCTGTACGTCTCTGATGTAACTTGTCTCCATCCTGTATGTCTCGTCTCTGATGTAACTTGTCTCCATCCTGTACGTCTCTGATGTAACTTGTCTCCATCCTGTACGTCTCATCTCTGATGTAACTTGTCTCCGTCCTGTACGTCTCTGATGTAACTTGTCTCCGTCCTGTACGTCTCTGATGTAACTTGTCTCCATCCTGTACGTCTCGTCTCTGATGTAACTTGTCTCCGTCCTGTACGTCTCTGATGTAACTTGTCTCCATCCTGTACGTCTCTGATGTAACTTGTCTCCGTCCTGTACATCTCGTCTCTGATGTAACTTGTCTCCATCCTGTACGTCTCTGTCTCGTCTCTGATGTAACTTGTCTCCGTCCTGTACGTCTCTGATGTAACTTGTCTCCATCCTGTACATCTCGTCTCTGATGTAACTTGTCTCCATCCTGTACATCTCGTCTCTGATGTAACTTGTATCCGTCCTGTACGTCTCTGATGTAACTTGTCTCCATCCTGTACATCTCATCTCTGATGTAACTTGTCTCCGTCCTGTACATCTCTGATGTAACTTGTCTCCGTCCTGTACGTCTCTGATGTAACTTGTCTCCGTCCTGTACGTCTCTGATGTAACTTGTCTCTGTCCTGTATGTCTCGTCTCTGATGTAACTTGCCTCCGTCCTGTACGTCTCTGATGTAACTTGTCTCCATCCTGTATGTCTAGTCTCTGATGTAACTTGTCTCCATCCTGTACGTCTCTGATGTAACTTGTCTCCATCCTGTACGTCTCGTCTCTGATGTAACTTGTCTCCGTCCTGTACATCTCTGATGTAACTTGTCTCCATCCTGTATGTCTCTGATGTAACTTGTCTCCGTCCTGTACGTCTCTGATGTAACTTGTCTCCGTCCTGTACGTCTCTGATGTAACTTGTCTCCATCCTGTATGTCTCGTCTCTGATGTAACTTGTCTCCATCCTGTACGTCTCTGATGTAACTTGTCTCCATCCTGTACGTCTCATCTCTGATGTAACTTGTCTCCGTCCTGTACGTCTCTGATGTAACTTGTCTCCGTCCTGTACGTCTCTGATGTAACTTGTCTCCATCCTGTACGTCTCGTCTCTGATGTAACTTGTCTCCGTCCTGTACGTCTCTGATGTAACTTGTCTCCATCCTGTACGTCTCTGATGTAACTTGTCTCCGTCCTGTACATCTCGTCTCTGATGTAACTTGTCTCCATCCTGTACGTCTCTGTCTCGTCTCTGATGTAACTTGTCTCCGTCCTGTACGTCTCTGATGTAACTTGTCTCCATCCTGTACATCTCGTCTCTGATGTAACTTGTCTCCATCCTGTACATCTCGTCTCTGATGTAACTTGTATCCGTCCTGTACGTCTCTGATGTAACTTGTCTCCATCCTGTACATCTCATCTCTGATGTAACTTGTCTCCGTCCTGTACATCTCTGATGTAACTTGTCTCCGTCCTGTACGTCTCTGATGTAACTTGTCTCCGTCCTGTACGTCTCTGATGTAACTTGTCTCCATCCTGTATGTCTCGTCTCTGATGTAACTTGTCTCCATCCTGTACATCTCGTCTCTGATGTAACTTGTCTCCGTCCTGTATGTCTCTGATGTAACTTGTCTCCATCCTGTACGTCTCGTCTCTGATGTAACTTGTCTGCGTCCTGTACATCTCTGATGTAACTTGTCTCCGTCCTGTACGTCTCTGATGTAACTTGTCTCCATCCTGTACGTCTAGTCTCTGATGTAACTTGTCTCCGTCCTGTACGTCTCTGATGTAACTTGTCTCCATCCTGTACATCTCGTCTCTGATGTAACTTGTCTCCGTCCTGTACGTCTCTGATGTAACTTGTCTCCGTCCTGTACGTCTCTGATGTAACTTGTCTCCGTCCTGTACGTCTCTGATGTAACTTGTCTCCATCCTGTACATCTCGTCTCTGATGTAACTTGTTTACATCCTGTACGTCTCTGATGTAACTTGTCTCCATCCTGTATGTCTCGTCTCTGATGTAACTTGTCTCCGTCCTGTACGTCTCTGATGTAACTTGTCTCTGTCCTGTATGTCTCGTCTCTGATGTAACTTGCCTCCGTCCTGTACGTCTCTGATGTAACTTGTCTCCATCCTGTATGTCTAGTCTCTGATGTAACTTGTCTCCATCCTGTACGTCTCTGATGTAACTTGTCTCCATCCTGTACGTCTCGTCTCTGATGTAACTTGTCTCCGTCCTGTACATCTCTGATGTAACTTGTCTCCATCCTGTATGTCTCTGATGTAACTTGTCTCCGTCCTGTACGTCTCTGATGTAACTTGTCTCCGTCCTGTACGTCTCTGATGTAACTTGTCTCCATCCTGTATGTCTCGTCTCTGATGTAACTTGTCTCCATCCTGTACGTCTCTGATGTAACTTGTCTCCATCCTGTACGTCTCGTCTCTGATGTAACTTGTCTCCGTCCTGTACGTCTCTGATGTAACTTGTCTCCATCCTGTACGTCTCGTCTCTGATGTAACTTGTCTCCGTCCTGTACGTCTCTGATGTAACTTGTCTCCATCCTGTACATCTCTGATGTAACTTGTCTCCGTCCTGTACATCTCGTCTCTGATGTAACTTGTCTCCGTCCTGTACGTCTCTGATGTAACTTGTCTCCATCCTGTATGTCTCTGATGTAACTTGTCTCCATCCTGTACGTCTCTGTCTCGTCTCTGATGTAACTTGTCTCCGTCCTGTACGTCTCTGATGTAACTTGTCTCCATCCTGTACATCTCGTCTCTGATGTAACTTGTCTCCATCCTGTACATCTCGTCTCTGATGTAACTTGTATCCGTCCTGTACGTCTCTGATGTAACTTGTCTCCATCCTGTACATCTCGTCTCTGATGTAACTTGTCTCCGTCCTGTACGTCTCTGATGTAACTTGTCTCCGTCCTGTACGTCTCTGATGTAACTTGTCTCCATCCTGTATGTCTCGTCTCTGATGTAACTTGTCTCCATCCTGTACATCTCGTCTCTGATGTAACTTGTCTCCGTCCTGTATGTCTCTGATGTAACTTGTCTCCATCCTGTACGTCTCGTCTCTGATGTAACTTGTCTGCGTCCTGTACATCTCTGATGTAACTTGTCTCCGTCCTGTACGTCTCTGATGTAACTTGTCTCCATCCTGTACGTCTAGTCTCTGATGTAACTTGTCTCCGTCCTGTACGTCTCTGATGTAACTTGTCTCCATCCTGTACATCTCGTCTCTGATGTAACTTGTCTCCGTCCTGTACGTCTCTGATGTAACTTGTCTCCATCCTGTACGTCTCTGTCTCGTCTCTGATGTAACTTGTCTCCGTCCTGTACGTCTCTGATGTAACTTGTCTCCATCCTGTACGTCTCTGTCTCGTCTCTGATGTAACTTGTCTCCGTCCTGTACGTCTCTGATGTAACTTGTCTCCATCCTGTACATCTCGTCTCTGATGTAACTTGTCTCCATCCTGTACATCTCGTCTCTGATGTAACTTGTATCCGTCCTGTACGTCTCTGATGTAACTTGTCTCCATCCTGTACATCTCCTCTCTGATGTAACTTGTCTCCGTCCTGTACGTCTCTGATGTAACTTGTCTCCGTCCTGTACGTCTCTGATGTAACTTGTCTCCGTCCTGTACGTCTCTGATGTAACTTGTCTCCATCCTGTATGTCTCGTCTCTGATGTAACTTGTCTCCATCCTGTACATCTCCTCTCTGATGTAACTTGTCTCCGTCCTGTACGTCTCTGATGTAACTTGTCTCCGTCCTGTACGTCTCTGATGTAACTTGTCTCCGTCCTGTACGTCTCTGATGTAACTTGTCTCCATCCTGTATGTCTCGTCTCTGATGTAACTTGTCTCCGTCCTGTACGTCTCTGATGTAACTTGTCTCCATCCTGTACGTCTCTGTCTCGTCTCTGATGTAACTTGTCTCCGTCCTGTACGTCTCTGATGTAACTTGTCTCCATCCTGTACGTCTCTGTCTCGTCTCTGATGTAACTTGTCTCCGTCCTGTACATCTCTGATGTAACTTGTCTCCATCCTGTACATCTCGTCTCTGATGTAACTTGTCTCCATCCTGTACATCTCGTCTCTGATGTAACTTGTTTCCATCCTGTACGTCTCTGATGTAACTTGTCTCCATCCTGTATGTCTCGTCTCTGATGTAACTTGTCTCCGTCCTGTACGTCTCTGATGTAACTTGTCTCTGTCCTGTATGTCTCGTCTCTGATGTAACTTGCCTCTGTCCTGTACGTCTCTGATGTAACTTGTCTCCATCCTGTATGTCTAGTCTCTGATGTAACTTGTCTCCATCCTGTACGTCTCTGATGTAACTTGTCTCCATCCTGTACGTCTCGTCTCTGATGTAACTTGTCTCCGTCCTGTACATCTCTGATGTAACTTGTCTCCATCCTGTATGTCTCTGATGTAACTTGTCTCCGTCCTGTACGTCTCTGATGTAACTTGTCTCCGTCCTGTACGTCTCTGATGTAACTTGTCTCCATCCTGTATGTCTCGTCTCTGATGTAACTTGTCTCCATCCTGTACGTCTCTGATGTAACTTGTCTCCATCCTGTATGTCTCTGATGTAACTTGTCTCCATCCTGTACGTCTCTGTCTCGTCTCTGATGTAACTTGTCTCCGTCCTGTACGTCTCTGATGTAACTTGTCTCCATCCTGTACATCTCGTCTCTGATGTAACTTGTCTCCATCCTGTACATCTCGTCTCTGATGTAACTTGTATCCGTCCTGTACGTCTCTGATGTAACTTGTCTCCATCCTGTACATCTCGTCTCTGATGTAACTTGTCTCCGTCCTGTACGTCTCTGATGTAACTTGTCTCCGTCCTGTACGTCTCTGATGTAACTTGTCTCCGTCCTGTACGTCTCTGATGTAACTTGTCTCCATCCTGTATGTCTCGTCTCTGATGTAACTTGTCTCCATCCTGTACATCTCGTCTCTGATGTAACTTGTCTCCGTCCTGTATGTCTCTGATGTAACTTGTCTCCATCCTGTACGTCTCGTCTCTGATGTAACTTGTCTGCGTCCTGTACATCTCTGATGTAACTTGTCTCCGTCCTGTACGTCTCTGATGTAACTTGTCTCCATCCTGTACGTCTAGTCTCTGATGTAACTTGTCTCCGTCCTGTACGTCTCTGATGTAACTTGTCTCCATCCTGTACATCTCGTCTCTGATGTAACTTGTCTCCGTCCTGTACGTCTCTGATGTAACTTGTCTCCATCCTGTACGTCTCTGTCTCGTCTCTGATGTAACTTGTCTCCGTCCTGTACGTCTCTGATGTAACTTGTCTCCATCCTGTACGTCTCTGTCTCGTCTCTGATGTAACTTGTCTCCGTCCTGTACGTCTCTGATGTAACTTGTCTCCATCCTGTACATCTCGTCTCTGATGTAACTTGTCTCCATCCTGTACATCTCGTCTCTGATGTAACTTGTATCCGTCCTGTACGTCTCTGATGTAACTTGTCTCCATCCTGTACATCTCCTCTCTGATGTAACTTGTCTCCGTCCTGTACGTCTCTGATGTAACTTGTCTCCGTCCTGTACGTCTCTGATGTAACTTGTCTCCGTCCTGTACGTCTCTGATGTAACTTGTCTCCATCCTGTATGTCTCGTCTCTGATGTAACTTGTCTCCATCCTGTACATCTCCTCTCTGATGTAACTTGTCTCCGTCCTGTACGTCTCTGATGTAACTTGTCTCCGTCCTGTACGTCTCTGATGTAACTTGTCTCCGTCCTGTACGTCTCTGATGTAACTTGTCTCCATCCTGTATGTCTCGTCTCTGATGTAACTTGTCTCCGTCCTGTACGTCTCTGATGTAACTTGTCTCCATCCTGTACGTCTCTGTCTCGTCTCTGATGTAACTTGTCTCCGTCCTGTACGTCTCTGATGTAACTTGTCTCCATCCTGTACGTCTCTGTCTCGTCTCTGATGTAACTTGTCTCCGTCCTGTACGTCTCTGATGTAACTTGTCTCCATCCTGTACATCTCGTCTCTGATGTAACTTGTCTCCATCCTGTACATCTCGTCTCTGATGTAACTTGTTTCCATCCTGTACGTCTCTGATGTAACTTGTCTCCATCCTGTATGTCTCGTCTCTGATGTAACTTGTCTCCGTCCTGTACGTCTCTGATGTAACTTGTCTCTGTCCTGTATGTCTCGTCTCTGATGTAACTTGCCTCCGTCCTGTACGTCTCTGATGTAACTTGTCTCCATCCTGTATGTCTAGTCTCTGATGTAACTTGTCTCCATCCTGTACGTCTCTGATGTAACTTGTCTCCATCCTGTACGTCTCGTCTCTGATGTAACTTGTCTCCGTCCTGTACATCTCTGATGTAACTTGTCTCCATCCTGTATGTCTCTGATGTAACTTGTCTCCGTCCTGTACGTCTCTGATGTAACTTGTCTCCGTCCTGTACGTCTCTGATGTAACTTGTCTCCATCCTGTATGTCTCGTCTCTGATGTAACTTGTCTCCATCCTGTACGTCTCTGATGTAACTTGTCTCCATCCTGTACGTCTCATCTCTGATGTAACTTGTCTCCGTCCTGTACGTCTCTGATGTAACTTGTCTCCGTCCTGTACGTCTCTGATGTAACTTGTCTCCATCCTGTACGTCTCGTCTCTGATGTAACTTGTCTCCGTCCTGTACGTCTCTGATGTAACTTGTCTCCATCCTGTACGTCTCTGATGTAACTTGTCTCCGTCCTGTACATCTCGTCTCTGATGTAACTTGTCTCCATCCTGTACGTCTCTGTCTCGTCTCTGATGTAACTTGTCTCCGTCCTGTACGTCTCTGATGTAACTTGTCTCCATCCTGTACATCTCGTCTCTGATGTAACTTGTCTCCATCCTGTACATCTCGTCTCTGATGTAACTTGTATCCATCCTGTACGTCTCTGATGTAACTTGTCTCCATCCTGTACGTCTCATCTCTGATGTAACTTGTCTCCGTCCTGTACGTCTCTGATGTAACTTGTCTCCGTCCTGTACGTCTCTGATGTAACTTGTCTCCATCCTGTACGTCTCGTCTCTGATGTAACTTGTCTCCGTCCTGTACGTCTCTGATGTAACTTGTCTCCATCCTGTACGTCTCTGATGTAACTTGTCTCCGTCCTGTACATCTCGTCTCTGATGTAACTTGTCTCCATCCTGTACGTCTCTGTCTCGTCTCTGATGTAACTTGTCTCCGTCCTGTACGTCTCTGATGTAACTTGTCTCCATCCTGTACATCTCGTCTCTGATGTAACTTGTCTCCATCCTGTACATCTCGTCTCTGATGTAACTTGTATCCGTCCTGTACGTCTCTGATGTAACTTGTCTCCATCCTGTACATCTCATCTCTGATGTAACTTGTCTCCGTCCTGTACATCTCTGATGTAACTTGTCTCCGTCCTGTACGTCTCTGATGTAACTTGTCTCCGTCCTGTACGTCTCTGATGTAACTTGTCTCCATCCTGTATGTCTCGTCTCTGATGTAACTTGTCTCCATCCTGTACATCTCGTCTCTGATGTAACTTGTCTCCGTCCTGTATGTCTCTGATGTAACTTGTCTCCATCCTGTACGTCTCGTCTCTGATGTAACTTGTCTGCGTCCTGTACATCTCTGATGTAACTTGTCTCCGTCCTGTACGTCTCTGATGTAACTTGTCTCCATCCTGTACGTCTAGTCTCTGATGTAACTTGTCTCCGTCCTGTACGTCTCTGATGTAACTTGTCTCCATCCTGTACATCTCGTCTCTGATGTAACTTGTCTCCGTCCTGTACGTCTCTGATGTAACTTGTCTCCGTCCTGTACGTCTCTGATGTAACTTGTCTCCGTCCTGTACGTCTCTGATGTAACTTGTCTCCATCCTGTACATCTCGTCTCTGATGTAACTTGTTTACATCCTGTACGTCTCTGATGTAACTTGTCTCCATCCTGTATGTCTCGTCTCTGATGTAACTTGTCTCCGTCCTGTACGTCTCTGATGTAACTTGTCTCTGTCCTGTATGTCTCGTCTCTGATGTAACTTGCCTCCGTCCTGTACGTCTCTGATGTAACTTGTCTCCATCCTGTATGTCTAGTCTCTGATGTAACTTGTCTCCATCCTGTACGTCTCTGATGTAACTTGTCTCCATCCTGTACGTCTCGTCTCTGATGTAACTTGTCTCCGTCCTGTACATCTCTGATGTAACTTGTCTCCATCCTGTATGTCTCTGATGTAACTTGTCTCCGTCCTGTACGTCTCTGATGTAACTTGTCTCCGTCCTGTACGTCTCTGATGTAACTTGTCTCCATCCTGTATGTCTCGTCTCTGATGTAACTTGTCTCCATCCTGTACGTCTCTGATGTAACTTGTCTCCATCCTGTACGTCTCGTCTCTGATGTAACTTGTCTCCGTCCTGTACGTCTCTGATGTAACTTGTCTCCATCCTGTACGTCTCGTCTCTGATGTAACTTGTCTCCGTCCTGTACGTCTCTGATGTAACTTGTCTCCATCCTGTACATCTCTGATGTAACTTGTCTCCGTCCTGTACATCTCGTCTCTGATGTAACTTGTCTCCGTCCTGTACGTCTCTGATGTAACTTGTCTCCATCCTGTATGTCTCTGATGTAACTTGTCTCCATCCTGTACGTCTCTGTCTCGTCTCTGATGTAACTTGTCTCCGTCCTGTACGTCTCTGATGTAACTTGTCTCCATCCTGTACATCTCGTCTCTGATGTAACTTGTCTCCATCCTGTACATCTCGTCTCTGATGTAACTTGTATCCGTCCTGTACGTCTCTGATGTAACTTGTCTCCATCCTGTACATCTCGTCTCTGATGTAACTTGTCTCCGTCCTGTACGTCTCTGATGTAACTTGTCTCCGTCCTGTACGTCTCTGATGTAACTTGTCTCCGTCCTGTACGTCTCTGATGTAACTTGTCTCCATCCTGTATGTCTCGTCTCTGATGTAACTTGTCTCCATCCTGTACATCTCGTCTCTGATGTAACTTGTCTCCGTCCTGTATGTCTCTGATGTAACTTGTCTCCATCCTGTACGTCTCGTCTCTGATGTAACTTGTCTGCGTCCTGTACATCTCTGATGTAACTTGTCTCCGTCCTGTACGTCTCTGATGTAACTTGTCTCCATCCTGTACGTCTAGTCTCTGATGTAACTTGTCTCCGTCCTGTACGTCTCTGATGTAACTTGTCTCCATCCTGTACATCTCGTCTCTGATGTAACTTGTCTCCGTCCTGTACGTCTCTGATGTAACTTGTCTCCATCCTGTACGTCTCTGTCTCGTCTCTGATGTAACTTGTCTCCGTCCTGTACGTCTCTGATGTAACTTGTCTCCATCCTGTACGTCTCTGTCTCGTCTCTGATGTAACTTGTCTCCGTCCTGTACGTCTCTGATGTAACTTGTCTCCATCCTGTACATCTCGTCTCTGATGTAACTTGTCTCCATCCTGTACATCTCGTCTCTGATGTAACTTGTATCCGTCCTGTACGTCTCTGATGTAACTTGTCTCCATCCTGTACATCTCCTCTCTGATGTAACTTGTCTCCGTCCTGTACGTCTCTGATGTAACTTGTCTCCGTCCTGTACGTCTCTGATGTAACTTGTCTCCGTCCTGTACGTCTCTGATGTAACTTGTCTCCATCCTGTATGTCTCGTCTCTGATGTAACTTGTCTCCATCCTGTACATCTCGTCTCTGATGTAACTTGTCTCCGTCCTGTATGTCTCTGATGTAACTTGTCTCCATCCTGTACGTCTCGTCTCTGATGTAACTTGTCTGCGTCCTGTACATCTCTGATGTAACTTGTCTCCGTCCTGTACGTCTCTGATGTAACTTGTCTCCATCCTGTACATCTCGTCTCTGATGTAACTTGTCTCCGTCCTGTACGTCTCTGATGTAACTTGTCTCCATCCTGTATGTCTCGTCTCTGATGTAACTTGTCTCCATCCTGTACGTCTCTGATGTAACTTGTCTCCATCCTGTACGTCTCATCTCTGATGTAACTTGTCTCCGTCCTGTACGTCTCTGATGTAACTTGTCTCCGTCCTGTACGTCTCTGATGTAACTTGTCTCCATCCTGTACGTCTCGTCTCTGATGTAACTTGTCTCCGTCCTGTACGTCTCTGATGTAACTTGTCTCCATCCTGTACGTCTCTGATGTAACTTGTCTCCGTCCTGTACATCTCGTCTCTGATGTAACTTGTCTCCATCCTGTACGTCTCTGTCTCGTCTCTGATGTAACTTGTCTCCGTCCTGTACGTCTCTGATGTAACTTGTCTCCATCCTGTACATCTCGTCTCTGATGTAACTTGTCTCCATCCTGTACATCTCGTCTCTGATGTAACTTGTATCCGTCCTGTACGTCTCTGATGTAACTTGTCTCCATCCTGTACATCTCATCTCTGATGTAACTTGTCTCCGTCCTGTACATCTCTGATGTAACTTGTCTCCGTCCTGTACGTCTCTGATGTAACTTGTCTCCGTCCTGTACGTCTCTGATGTAACTTGTCTCTGTCCTGTATGTCTCGTCTCTGATGTAACTTGCCTCCGTCCTGTACGTCTCTGATGTAACTTGTCTCCATCCTGTATGTCTAGTCTCTGATGTAACTTGTCTCCATCCTGTACGTCTCTGATGTAACTTGTCTCCATCCTGTACGTCTCGTCTCTGATGTAACTTGTCTCCGTCCTGTACATCTCTGATGTAACTTGTCTCCATCCTGTATGTCTCTGATGTAACTTGTCTCCGTCCTGTACGTCTCTGATGTAACTTGTCTCCGTCCTGTACGTCTCTGATGTAACTTGTCTCCATCCTGTATGTCTCGTCTCTGATGTAACTTGTCTCCATCCTGTACGTCTCTGATGTAACTTGTCTCCATCCTGTACGTCTCATCTCTGATGTAACTTGTCTCCGTCCTGTACGTCTCTGATGTAACTTGTCTCCGTCCTGTACGTCTCTGATGTAACTTGTCTCCATCCTGTACGTCTCGTCTCTGATGTAACTTGTCTCCGTCCTGTACGTCTCTGATGTAACTTGTCTCCATCCTGTACGTCTCTGATGTAACTTGTCTCCGTCCTGTACATCTCGTCTCTGATGTAACTTGTCTCCATCCTGTACGTCTCTGTCTCGTCTCTGATGTAACTTGTCTCCGTCCTGTACGTCTCTGATGTAACTTGTCTCCATCCTGTACATCTCGTCTCTGATGTAACTTGTCTCCATCCTGTACATCTCGTCTCTGATGTAACTTGTATCCGTCCTGTACGTCTCTGATGTAACTTGTCTCCATCCTGTACATCTCATCTCTGATGTAACTTGTCTCCGTCCTGTACATCTCTGATGTAACTTGTCTCCGTCCTGTACGTCTCTGATGTAACTTGTCTCCGTCCTGTACGTCTCTGATGTAACTTGTCTCCATCCTGTATGTCTCGTCTCTGATGTAACTTGTCTCCATCCTGTACATCTCGTCTCTGATGTAACTTGTCTCCGTCCTGTATGTCTCTGATGTAACTTGTCTCCATCCTGTACGTCTCGTCTCTGATGTAACTTGTCTGCGTCCTGTACATCTCTGATGTAACTTGTCTCCGTCCTGTACGTCTCTGATGTAACTTGTCTCCATCCTGTACGTCTAGTCTCTGATGTAACTTGTCTCCGTCCTGTACGTCTCTGATGTAACTTGTCTCCATCCTGTACATCTCGTCTCTGATGTAACTTGTCTCCGTCCTGTACGTCTCTGATGTAACTTGTCTCCGTCCTGTACGTCTCTGATGTAACTTGTCTCCGTCCTGTACGTCTCTGATGTAACTTGTCTCCATCCTGTACATCTCGTCTCTGATGTAACTTGTTTACATCCTGTACGTCTCTGATGTAACTTGTCTCCATCCTGTATGTCTCGTCTCTGATGTAACTTGTCTCCGTCCTGTACGTCTCTGATGTAACTTGTCTCTGTCCTGTATGTCTCGTCTCTGATGTAACTTGCCTCCGTCCTGTACGTCTCTGATGTAACTTGTCTCCATCCTGTATGTCTAGTCTCTGATGTAACTTGTCTCCATCCTGTACGTCTCTGATGTAACTTGTCTCCATCCTGTACGTCTCGTCTCTGATGTAACTTGTCTCCGTCCTGTACATCTCTGATGTAACTTGTCTCCATCCTGTATGTCTCTGATGTAACTTGTCTCCGTCCTGTACGTCTCTGATGTAACTTGTCTCCGTCCTGTACGTCTCTGATGTAACTTGTCTCCATCCTGTATGTCTCGTCTCTGATGTAACTTGTCTCCATCCTGTACGTCTCTGATGTAACTTGTCTCCATCCTGTACGTCTCGTCTCTGATGTAACTTGTCTCCGTCCTGTACGTCTCTGATGTAACTTGTCTCCATCCTGTACGTCTCGTCTCTGATGTAACTTGTCTCCGTCCTGTACGTCTCTGATGTAACTTGTCTCCATCCTGTACATCTCTGATGTAACTTGTCTCCGTCCTGTACATCTCGTCTCTGATGTAACTTGTCTCCGTCCTGTACGTCTCTGATGTAACTTGTCTCCATCCTGTATGTCTCTGATGTAACTTGTCTCCATCCTGTACGTCTCTGTCTCGTCTCTGATGTAACTTGTCTCCGTCCTGTACGTCTCTGATGTAACTTGTCTCCATCCTGTACATCTCGTCTCTGATGTAACTTGTCTCCATCCTGTACATCTCGTCTCTGATGTAACTTGTATCCGTCCTGTACGTCTCTGATGTAACTTGTCTCCATCCTGTACATCTCGTCTCTGATGTAACTTGTCTCCGTCCTGTACGTCTCTGATGTAACTTGTCTCCGTCCTGTACGTCTCTGATGTAACTTGTCTCCATCCTGTATGTCTCGTCTCTGATGTAACTTGTCTCCATCCTGTACATCTCGTCTCTGATGTAACTTGTCTCCGTCCTGTATGTCTCTGATGTAACTTGTCTCCATCCTGTACGTCTTGTCTCTGATGTAACTTGTCTGCGTCCTGTACATCTCTGATGTAACTTGTCTCCGTCCTGTACGTCTCTGATGTAACTTGTCTCCATCCTGTACGTCTAGTCTCTGATGTAACTTGTCTCCGTCCTGTACGTCTCTGATGTAACTTGTCTCCATCCTGTACATCTCGTCTCTGATGTAACTTGTCTCCGTCCTGTACGTCTCTGATGTAACTTGTCTCCATCCTGTACGTCTCTGTCTCGTCTCTGATGTAACTTGTCTCCGTCCTGTACGTCTCTGATGTAACTTGTCTCCATCCTGTACGTCTCTGTCTCGTCTCTGATGTAACTTGTCTCCGTCCTGTACGTCTCTGATGTAACTTGTCTCCATCCTGTACATCTCGTCTCTGATGTAACTTGTCTCCATCCTGTACATCTCGTCTCTGATGTAACTTGTATCCGTCCTGTACGTCTCTGATGTAACTTGTCTCCATCCTGTACATCTCCTCTCTGATGTAACTTGTCTCCGTCCTGTACGTCTCTGATGTAACTTGTCTCCGTCCTGTACGTCTCTGATGTAACTTGTCTCCGTCCTGTACGTCTCTGATGTAACTTGTCTCCATCCTGTATGTCTCGTCTCTGATGTAACTTGTCTCCATCCTGTACATCTCCTCTCTGATGTAACTTGTCTCCGTCCTGTACGTCTCTGATGTAACTTGTCTCCGTCCTGTACGTCTCTGATGTAACTTGTCTCCGTCCTGTACGTCTCTGATGTAACTTGTCTCCATCCTGTATGTCTCGTCTCTGATGTAACTTGTCTCCGTCCTGTACGTCTCTGATGTAACTTGTCTCCATCCTGTACGTCTCTGTCTCGTCTCTGATGTAACTTGTCTCCGTCCTGTACGTCTCTGATGTAACTTGTCTCCATCCTGTACGTCTCTGTCTCGTCTCTGATGTAACTTGTCTCCGTCCTGTACATCTCTGATGTAACTTGTCTCCATCCTGTACATCTCGTCTCTGATGTAACTTGTCTCCATCCTGTACATCTCGTCTCTGATGTAACTTGTTTCCATCCTGTACGTCTCTGATGTAACTTGTCTCCATCCTGTATGTCTCGTCTCTGATGTAACTTGTCTCCGTCCTGTACGTCTCTGATGTAACTTGTCTCTGTCCTGTATGTCTCGTCTCTGATGTAACTTGCCTCTGTCCTGTACGTCTCTGATGTAACTTGTCTCCATCCTGTATGTCTAGTCTCTGATGTAACTTGTCTCCATCCTGTACGTCTCTGATGTAACTTGTCTCCATCCTGTACGTCTCGTCTCTGATGTAACTTGTCTCCGTCCTGTACATCTCTGATGTAACTTGTCTCCATCCTGTATGTCTCTGATGTAACTTGTCTCCGTCCTGTACGTCTCTGATGTAACTTGTCTCCGTCCTGTACGTCTCTGATGTAACTTGTCTCCATCCTGTATGTCTCGTCTCTGATGTAACTTGTCTCCATCCTGTACGTCTCTGATGTAACTTGTCTCCATCCTGTATGTCTCTGATGTAACTTGTCTCCATCCTGTACGTCTCTGTCTCGTCTCTGATGTAACTTGTCTCCGTCCTGTACGTCTCTGATGTAACTTGTCTCCATCCTGTACATCTCGTCTCTGATGTAACTTGTCTCCATCCTGTACATCTCGTCTCTGATGTAACTTGTATCCGTCCTGTACGTCTCTGATGTAACTTGTCTCCATCCTGTACATCTCGTCTCTGATGTAACTTGTCTCCGTCCTGTACGTCTCTGATGTAACTTGTCTCCGTCCTGTACGTCTCTGATGTAACTTGTCTCCGTCCTGTACGTCTCTGATGTAACTTGTCTCCATCCTGTATGTCTCGTCTCTGATGTAACTTGTCTCCATCCTGTACATCTCGTCTCTGATGTAACTTGTCTCCGTCCTGTATGTCTCTGATGTAACTTGTCTCCATCCTGTACGTCTCGTCTCTGATGTAACTTGTCTGCGTCCTGTACATCTCTGATGTAACTTGTCTCCGTCCTGTACGTCTCTGATGTAACTTGTCTCCATCCTGTACGTCTAGTCTCTGATGTAACTTGTCTCCGTCCTGTACGTCTCTGATGTAACTTGTCTCCATCCTGTACATCTCGTCTCTGATGTAACTTGTCTCCGTCCTGTACGTCTCTGATGTAACTTGTCTCCATCCTGTACGTCTCTGTCTCGTCTCTGATGTAACTTGTCTCCGTCCTGTACGTCTCTGATGTAACTTGTCTCCATCCTGTACGTCTCTGTCTCGTCTCTGATGTAACTTGTCTCCGTCCTGTACGTCTCTGATGTAACTTGTCTCCATCCTGTACATCTCGTCTCTGATGTAACTTGTCTCCATCCTGTACATCTCGTCTCTGATGTAACTTGTATCCGTCCTGTACGTCTCTGATGTAACTTGTCTCCATCCTGTACATCTCCTCTCTGATGTAACTTGTCTCCGTCCTGTACGTCTCTGATGTAACTTGTCTCCGTCCTGTACGTCTCTGATGTAACTTGTCTCCGTCCTGTACGTCTCTGATGTAACTTGTCTCCATCCTGTATGTCTCGTCTCTGATGTAACTTGTCTCCATCCTGTACATCTCCTCTCTGATGTAACTTGTCTCCGTCCTGTACGTCTCTGATGTAACTTGTCTCCGTCCTGTACGTCTCTGATGTAACTTGTCTCCGTCCTGTACGTCTCTGATGTAACTTGTCTCCATCCTGTATGTCTCGTCTCTGATGTAACTTGTCTCCGTCCTGTACGTCTCTGATGTAACTTGTCTCCATCCTGTACGTCTCTGTCTCGTCTCTGATGTAACTTGTCTCCGTCCTGTACGTCTCTGATGTAACTTGTCTCCATCCTGTACGTCTCTGTCTCGTCTCTGATGTAACTTGTCTCCGTCCTGTACGTCTCTGATGTAACTTGTCTCCATCCTGTACATCTCGTCTCTGATGTAACTTGTCTCCATCCTGTACATCTCGTCTCTGATGTAACTTGTTTCCATCCTGTACGTCTCTGATGTAACTTGTCTCCATCCTGTATGTCTCGTCTCTGATGTAACTTGTCTCCGTCCTGTACGTCTCTGATGTAACTTGTCTCTGTCCTGTATGTCTCGTCTCTGATGTAACTTGCCTCCGTCCTGTACGTCTCTGATGTAACTTGTCTCCATCCTGTATGTCTAGTCTCTGATGTAACTTGTCTCCATCCTGTACGTCTCTGATGTAACTTGTCTCCATCCTGTACGTCTCGTCTCTGATGTAACTTGTCTCCGTCCTGTACATCTCTGATGTAACTTGTCTCCATCCTGTATGTCTCTGATGTAACTTGTCTCCGTCCTGTACGTCTCTGATGTAACTTGTCTCCGTCCTGTACGTCTCTGATGTAACTTGTCTCCATCCTGTATGTCTCGTCTCTGATGTAACTTGTCTCCATCCTGTACGTCTCTGATGTAACTTGTCTCCATCCTGTACGTCTCATCTCTGATGTAACTTGTCTCCGTCCTGTACGTCTCTGATGTAACTTGTCTCCGTCCTGTACGTCTCTGATGTAACTTGTCTCCATCCTGTACGTCTCGTCTCTGATGTAACTTGTCTCCGTCCTGTACGTCTCTGATGTAACTTGTCTCCATCCTGTACGTCTCTGATGTAACTTGTCTCCGTCCTGTACATCTCGTCTCTGATGTAACTTGTCTCCATCCTGTACGTCTCTGTCTCGTCTCTGATGTAACTTGTCTCCGTCCTGTACGTCTCTGATGTAACTTGTCTCCATCCTGTACATCTCGTCTCTGATGTAACTTGTCTCCATCCTGTACATCTCGTCTCTGATGTAACTTGTATCCATCCTGTACGTCTCTGATGTAACTTGTCTCCATCCTGTACGTCTCATCTCTGATGTAACTTGTCTCCGTCCTGTACGTCTCTGATGTAACTTGTCTCCGTCCTGTACGTCTCTGATGTAACTTGTCTCCATCCTGTACGTCTCGTCTCTGATGTAACTTGTCTCCGTCCTGTACGTCTCTGATGTAACTTGTCTCCATCCTGTACGTCTCTGATGTAACTTGTCTCCGTCCTGTACATCTCGTCTCTGATGTAACTTGTCTCCATCCTGTACGTCTCTGTCTCGTCTCTGATGTAACTTGTCTCCGTCCTGTACGTCTCTGATGTAACTTGTCTCCATCCTGTACATCTCGTCTCTGATGTAACTTGTCTCCATCCTGTACATCTCGTCTCTGATGTAACTTGTATCCGTCCTGTACGTCTCTGATGTAACTTGTCTCCATCCTGTACATCTCATCTCTGATGTAACTTGTCTCCGTCCTGTACATCTCTGATGTAACTTGTCTCCGTCCTGTACGTCTCTGATGTAACTTGTCTCCGTCCTGTACGTCTCTGATGTAACTTGTCTCCATCCTGTATGTCTCGTCTCTGATGTAACTTGTCTCCATCCTGTACATCTCGTCTCTGATGTAACTTGTCTCCGTCCTGTATGTCTCTGATGTAACTTGTCTCCATCCTGTACGTCTCGTCTCTGATGTAACTTGTCTGCGTCCTGTACATCTCTGATGTAACTTGTCTCCGTCCTGTACGTCTCTGATGTAACTTGTCTCCATCCTGTACGTCTAGTCTCTGATGTAACTTGTCTCCGTCCTGTACGTCTCTGATGTAACTTGTCTCCATCCTGTACATCTCGTCTCTGATGTAACTTGTCTCCGTCCTGTACGTCTCTGATGTAACTTGTCTCCGTCCTGTACGTCTCTGATGTAACTTGTCTCCGTCCTGTACGTCTCTGATGTAACTTGTCTCCATCCTGTACATCTCGTCTCTGATGTAACTTGTTTACATCCTGTACGTCTCTGATGTAACTTGTCTCCATCCTGTATGTCTCGTCTCTGATGTAACTTGTCTCCGTCCTGTACGTCTCTGATGTAACTTGTCTCTGTCCTGTATGTCTCGTCTCTGATGTAACTTGCCTCCGTCCTGTACGTCTCTGATGTAACTTGTCTCCATCCTGTATGTCTAGTCTCTGATGTAACTTGTCTCCATCCTGTACGTCTCTGATGTAACTTGTCTCCATCCTGTACGTCTCGTCTCTGATGTAACTTGTCTCCGTCCTGTACATCTCTGATGTAACTTGTCTCCATCCTGTATGTCTCTGATGTAACTTGTCTCCGTCCTGTACGTCTCTGATGTAACTTGTCTCCGTCCTGTACGTCTCTGATGTAACTTGTCTCCATCCTGTATGTCTCGTCTCTGATGTAACTTGTCTCCATCCTGTACGTCTCTGATGTAACTTGTCTCCATCCTGTACGTCTCGTCTCTGATGTAACTTGTCTCCGTCCTGTACGTCTCTGATGTAACTTGTCTCCATCCTGTACGTCTCGTCTCTGATGTAACTTGTCTCCGTCCTGTACGTCTCTGATGTAACTTGTCTCCATCCTGTACATCTCTGATGTAACTTGTCTCCGTCCTGTACATCTCGTCTCTGATGTAACTTGTCTCCGTCCTGTACGTCTCTGATGTAACTTGTCTCCATCCTGTATGTCTCTGATGTAACTTGTCTCCATCCTGTACGTCTCTGTCTCGTCTCTGATGTAACTTGTCTCCGTCCTGTACGTCTCTGATGTAACTTGTCTCCATCCTGTACATCTCGTCTCTGATGTAACTTGTCTCCATCCTGTACATCTCGTCTCTGATGTAACTTGTATCCGTCCTGTACGTCTCTGATGTAACTTGTCTCCATCCTGTACATCTCGTCTCTGATGTAACTTGTCTCCGTCCTGTACGTCTCTGATGTAACTTGTCTCCGTCCTGTACGTCTCTGATGTAACTTGTCTCCGTCCTGTACGTCTCTGATGTAACTTGTCTCCATCCTGTATGTCTCGTCTCTGATGTAACTTGTCTCCATCCTGTACATCTCGTCTCTGATGTAACTTGTCTCCGTCCTGTATGTCTCTGATGTAACTTGTCTCCATCCTGTACGTCTCGTCTCTGATGTAACTTGTCTGCGTCCTGTACATCTCTGATGTAACTTGTCTCCGTCCTGTACGTCTCTGATGTAACTTGTCTCCATCCTGTACGTCTAGTCTCTGATGTAACTTGTCTCCGTCCTGTACGTCTCTGATGTAACTTGTCTCCATCCTGTACATCTCGTCTCTGATGTAACTTGTCTCCGTCCTGTACGTCTCTGATGTAACTTGTCTCCATCCTGTACGTCTCTGTCTCGTCTCTGATGTAACTTGTCTCCGTCCTGTACGTCTCTGATGTAACTTGTCTCCATCCTGTACGTCTCTGTCTCGTCTCTGATGTAACTTGTCTCCGTCCTGTACGTCTCTGATGTAACTTGTCTCCATCCTGTACATCTCGTCTCTGATGTAACTTGTCTCCATCCTGTACATCTCGTCTCTGATGTAACTTGTATCCGTCCTGTACGTCTCTGATGTAACTTGTCTCCATCCTGTACATCTCCTCTCTGATGTAACTTGTCTCCGTCCTGTACGTCTCTGATGTAACTTGTCTCCGTCCTGTACGTCTCTGATGTAACTTGTCTCCGTCCTGTACGTCTCTGATGTAACTTGTCTCCATCCTGTATGTCTCGTCTCTGATGTAACTTGTCTCCATCCTGTACATCTCGTCTCTGATGTAACTTGTCTCCGTCCTGTATGTCTCTGATGTAACTTGTCTCCATCCTGTACGTCTCGTCTCTGATGTAACTTGTCTGCGTCCTGTACATCTCTGATGTAACTTGTCTCCGTCCTGTACGTCTCTGATGTAACTTGTCTCCATCCTGTACATCTCGTCTCTGATGTAACTTGTCTCCGTCCTGTACGTCTCTGATGTAACTTGTCTCCATCCTGTATGTCTCGTCTCTGATGTAACTTGTCTCCGTCCTGTACGTCTCTGATGTAACTTGTCTCCGTCCTGTACGTCTCTGATGTAACTTGTCTCCATCCTGTATGTCTTGTCTCTGATGTAACTTGTCTCCGTCCTGTACGTCTCTGATGTAACTTGTCTCCGTCCTGTACGTCTCTGATGTAACTTGTCTCCGTCCTGTACGTCTCTGATGCAACTTGTCTCCGTCCTGTACATCTCGTCTCTGATGTAACTTGTCTCCGTCCTGTACGTCTCTGATGTAACTTGTCTCCATCCTGTACGTCTCTGATGTAACTTGTCTCCATCCTGTATGTCTCTGATGTAACTTGTCTCCATCCTGTACGTCTCTGTCTCGTCTCTGATGTAACTTGTCTCCGTCCTGTACGTCTCTGATGTAACTTGTCTCCGTCCTGTAAGGTCGCTGATGTAACTTGTCTCCGTCCTGTAAGGTTGCTGATGTAACTTGTCTCCGTCCTGTACGTCTCTGATGTAACTTGTCTCCGTCCTGTACGTCTCTGATGTAACTTGTCTCCGTCCTGTAAGGTCGCTGATGTAACTTGTCTCCGTCCTGTAAGGTCGCTGATGTAACTTGTCGCCGTCCTGTACGTCTCTGATGTAACTTGTCTCCGTCCTGTACGTTTCAGTCTCTGATGTAACTTGTCTCCGTCCTGTACGTCTCTGATGTAACTTGTCTCCATCCTGTACGTCTCGTCTCTGATGTAACTTGTCTCCGTCCTGTACGTCTCTGATGTAACTTGTCTCCATCCTGTACGTCTCGTCTCTGATGTAACTTGTCTCTGTCCTGTACGTCTCTGATGTAACTTGTCTCCATCCTGTACGTCTCGTCTCTGATGTAACTTGTCTCCGTCCTGTACGTCTCTGATGTAACTTGTCTCCATCCTGTACATCTCGTCTCTGATGTAACTTGTCTCCGTCCTGTACGTCTCTGATGTAACTTGTCTCCGTCCTGTACGTCTCTGATGTAACTTGTCTCCATCCTGTACATCTCGTCTCTGATGTAACTTGTTTCCATCCTGTACGTCTCTGATGTAACTTGTCTCCATCCTGTATGTCTCGTCTCTGATGTAACTTGTCTCCGTCCTGTACGTCTCTGATGTAACTTGTCTCTGTCCTGTATGTCTCGTCTCTGATGTAACTTGCCTCCGTCCTGTACGTCTCTGATGTAACTTGTCTCCATCCTGTATGTCTAGTCTCTGATGTAACTTGTCTCCATCCTGTACGTCTCTGATGTAACTTGTCTCCATCCTGTACGTCTCGTCTCTGATGTAACTTGTCTCCGTCCTGTACATCTCTGATGTAACTTGTCTCCATCCTGTATGTCTCTGATGTAACTTGTCTCCGTCCTGTACGTCTCTGATGTAACTTGTCTCCGTCCTGTACGTCTCTGATGTAACTTGTCTCCATCCTGTATGTCTCGTCTCTGATGTAACTTGTCTCCATCCTGTACGTCTCTGA
The DNA here is from genome assembly GCF_963971535.1 of Notolepis coatsorum. Classification (NCBI taxonomy): domain Eukaryota; kingdom Metazoa; phylum Chordata; class Actinopteri; order Aulopiformes; family Paralepididae; genus Notolepis; species Notolepis coatsorum. Next base: position 89,737,856 of record NC_140174.1, on the reverse strand, counting down.
TGTAACTTGTCTCCATCCTGTACGTCTCATCTCTGATGTAACTTGTCTCTGTCCTGTACGTCTCTGATGTAACTTGTCTCCGTCCTGTACGTCTCTGATGTAACTTGTCTCCATCCTGTACGTCTCGTCTCTGATGTAACTTGTCTCCGTCCTGTACGTCTCTGATGTAACTTGTCTCCATCCTGTACGTCTCTGATGTAACTTGTCTCCGTCCTGTACATCTCGTCTCTGATGTAACTTGTCTCCATCCTGTACGTCTCTGTCTCGTCTCTGATGTAACTTGTCTCCGTCCTGTACGTCTCTGATGTAACTTGTCTCCATCCTGTACATCTCGTCTCTGATGTAACTTGTCTCCATCCTGTACATCTCGTCTCTGATGTAACTTGTATCCGTCCTGTACGTCTCTGATGTAACTTGTCTCCATCCTGTACATCTCATCTCTGATGTAACTTGTCTCCGTCCTGTACATCTCTGATGTAACTTGTCTCCGTCCTGTACGTCTCTGATGTAACTTGTCTCCGTCCTGTACGTCTCTGATGTAACTTGTCTCTGTCCTGTATGTCTCGTCTCTGATGTAACTTGCCTCCGTCCTGTACGTCTCTGATGTAACTTGTCTCCATCCTGTATGTCTAGTCTCTGATGTAACTTGTCTCCGTCCTGTACGTCTCTGATGTAACTTGTCTCCGTCCTGTACGTCTCTGATGTAACTTGTCTCCATCCTGTACATCTCGTCTCTGATGTAACTTGTTTCCATCCTGTACGTCTCTGATGTAACTTGTCTCCATCCTGTATGTCTCGTCTCTGATGTAACTTGTCTCCGTCCTGTACGTCTCTGATGTAACTTGCCTCCGTCCTGTACGTCTCTGATGTAACTTGTCTCCATCCTGTATGTCTAGTCTCTGATGTAACTTGTCTCCATCCTGTACGTCTCTGATGTAACTTGTCTCCATCCTGTACGTCTCGTCTCTGATGTAACTTGTCTCCGTCCTGTACATCTCTGATGTAACTTGTCTCCATCCTGTATGTCTCTGATGTAACTTGTCTCCGTCCTGTACGTCTCTGATGTAACTTGTCTCCGTCCTGTACGTCTCTGATGTAACTTGTCTCCATCCTGTATGTCTCGTCTCTGATGTAACTTGTCTCCATCCTGTACGTCTCTGATGTAACTTGTCTCCATCCTGTACGTCTCATCTCTGATGTAACTTGTCTCCGTCCTGTACGTCTCTGATGTAACTTGTCTCCGTCCTGTACGTCTCTGATGTAACTTGTCTCCATCCTGTACGTCTCGTCTCTGATGTAACTTGTCTCCGTCCTGTACGTCTCTGATGTAACTTGTCTCCATCCTGTACGTCTCTGATGTAACTTGTCTCCGTCCTGTACATCTCGTCTCTGATGTAACTTGTCTCCATCCTGTACGTCTCTGTCTCGTCTCTGATGTAACTTGTCTCCGTCCTGTACGTCTCTGATGTAACTTGTCTCCATCCTGTACATCTCGTCTCTGATGTAACTTGTCTCCATCCTGTACATCTCGTCTCTGATGTAACTTGTATCCGTCCTGTACGTCTCTGATGTAACTTGTCTCCATCCTGTACATCTCATCTCTGATGTAACTTGTCTCCGTCCTGTACATCTCTGATGTAACTTGTCTCCGTCCTGTACGTCTCTGATGTAACTTGTCTCCGTCCTGTACGTCTCTGATGTAACTTGTCTCTGTCCTGTATGTCTCGTCTCTGATGTAACTTGCCTCCGTCCTGTACGTCTCTGATGTAACTTGTCTCCATCCTGTATGTCTAGTCTCTGATGTAACTTGTCTCCATCCTGTACGTCTCTGATGTAACTTGTCTCCATCCTGTACGTCTCTGATGTAACTTGTCTCCGTCCTGTACATCTCTGATGTAACTTGTCTCCATCCTGTATGTCTCTGATGTAACTTGTCTCCGTCCTGTACGTCTCTGATGTAACTTGTCTCCGTCCTGTACGTCTCTGATGTAACTTGTCTCCATCCTGTATGTCTCGTCTCTGATGTAACTTGTCTCCATCCTGTACGTCTCTGATGTAACTTGTCTCCATCCTGTACGTCTCATCTCTGATGTAACTTGTCTCCGTCCTGTACGTCTCTGATGTAACTTGTCTCCGTCCTGTACGTCTCTGATGTAACTTGTCTCCATCCTGTACGTCTCGTCTCTGATGTAACTTGTCTCCGTCCTGTACGTCTCTGATGTAACTTGTCTCCATCCTGTACGTCTCTGATGTAACTTGTCTCCGTCCTGTACATCTCGTCTCTGATGTAACTTGTCTCCATCCTGTACGTCTCTGTCTCGTCTCTGATGTAACTTGTCTCCGTCCTGTACGTCTCTGATGTAACTTGTCTCCATCCTGTACATCTCGTCTCTGATGTAACTTGTCTCCATCCTGTACATCTCGTCTCTGATGTAACTTGTATCCGTCCTGTACGTCTCTGATGTAACTTGTCTCCATCCTGTACATCTCATCTCTGATGTAACTTGTCTCCGTCCTGTACATCTCTGATGTAACTTGTCTCCGTCCTGTACGTCTCTGATGTAACTTGTCTCCGTCCTGTACGTCTCTGATGTAACTTGTCTCCATCCTGTATGTCTCGTCTCTGATGTAACTTGTCTCCATCCTGTACATCTCGTCTCTGATGTAACTTGTCTCCGTCCTGTATGTCTCTGATGTAACTTGTCTCCATCCTGTACGTCTCGTCTCTGATGTAACTTGTCTGCGTCCTGTACATCTCTGATGTAACTTGTCTCCGTCCTGTACGTCTCTGATGTAACTTGTCTCCATCCTGTACGTCTAGTCTCTGATGTAACTTGTCTCCGTCCTGTACGTCTCTGATGTAACTTGTCTCCATCCTGTACATCTCGTCTCTGATGTAACTTGTCTCCGTCCTGTACGTCTCTGATGTAACTTGTCTCCGTCCTGTACGTCTCTGATGTAACTTGTCTCCGTCCTGTACGTCTCTGATGTAACTTGTCTCCATCCTGTACATCTCGTCTCTGATGTAACTTGTTTACATCCTGTACGTCTCTGATGTAACTTGTCTCCATCCTGTATGTCTCGTCTCTGATGTAACTTGTCTCCGTCCTGTACGTCTCTGATGTAACTTGTCTCTGTCCTGTATGTCTCGTCTCTGATGTAACTTGCCTCCGTCCTGTACGTCTCTGATGTAACTTGTCTCCATCCTGTATGTCTAGTCTCTGATGTAACTTGTCTCCATCCTGTACGTCTCTGATGTAACTTGTCTCCATCCTGTACGTCTCGTCTCTGATGTAACTTGTCTCCGTCCTGTACATCTCTGATGTAACTTGTCTCCATCCTGTATGTCTCTGATGTAACTTGTCTCCGTCCTGTACGTCTCTGATGTAACTTGTCTCCGTCCTGTACGTCTCTGATGTAACTTGTCTCCATCCTGTATGTCTCGTCTCTGATGTAACTTGTCTCCATCCTGTACGTCTCTGATGTAACTTGTCTCCATCCTGTACGTCTCGTCTCTGATGTAACTTGTCTCCGTCCTGTACGTCTCTGATGTAACTTGTCTCCATCCTGTACGTCTCGTCTCTGATGTAACTTGTCTCCGTCCTGTACGTCTCTGATGTAACTTGTCTCCATCCTGTACATCTCTGATGTAACTTGTCTCCGTCCTGTACATCTCGTCTCTGATGTAACTTGTCTCCGTCCTGTACGTCTCTGATGTAACTTGTCTCCATCCTGTATGTCTCTGATGTAACTTGTCTCCATCCTGTACGTCTCTGTCTCGTCTCTGATGTAACTTGTCTCCGTCCTGTACGTCTCTGATGTAACTTGTCTCCATCCTGTACATCTCGTCTCTGATGTAACTTGTCTCCATCCTGTACATCTCGTCTCTGATGTAACTTGTATCCGTCCTGTACGTCTCTGATGTAACTTGTCTCCATCCTGTACATCTCGTCTCTGATGTAACTTGTCTCCGTCCTGTACGTCTCTGATGTAACTTGTCTCCGTCCTGTACGTCTCTGATGTAACTTGTCTCCGTCCTGTACGTCTCTGATGTAACTTGTCTCCATCCTGTATGTCTCGTCTCTGATGTAACTTGTCTCCATCCTGTACATCTCGTCTCTGATGTAACTTGTCTCCGTCCTGTATGTCTCTGATGTAACTTGTCTCCATCCTGTACGTCTCGTCTCTGATGTAACTTGTCTGCGTCCTGTACATCTCTGATGTAACTTGTCTCCGTCCTGTACGTCTCTGATGTAACTTGTCTCCATCCTGTACGTCTAGTCTCTGATGTAACTTGTCTCCGTCCTGTACGTCTCTGATGTAACTTGTCTCCATCCTGTACATCTCGTCTCTGATGTAACTTGTCTCCGTCCTGTACGTCTCTGATGTAACTTGTCTCCATCCTGTACGTCTCTGTCTCGTCTCTGATGTAACTTGTCTCCGTCCTGTACGTCTCTGATGTAACTTGTCTCCATCCTGTACGTCTCTGTCTCGTCTCTGATGTAACTTGTCTCCGTCCTGTACGTCTCTGATGTAACTTGTCTCCATCCTGTACATCTCGTCTCTGATGTAACTTGTCTCCATCCTGTACATCTCGTCTCTGATGTAACTTGTATCTGTCCTGTACGTCTCTGATGTAACTTGTCTCCATCCTGTACATCTCCTCTCTGATGTAACTTGTCTCCGTCCTGTACGTCTCTGATGTAACTTGTCTCCGTCCTGTACGTCTCTGATGTAACTTGTCTCCGTCCTGTACGTCTCTGATGTAACTTGTCTCCATCCTGTATGTCTCGTCTCTGATGTAACTTGTCTCCATCCTGTACATCTCGTCTCTGATGTAACTTGTCTCCGTCCTGTATGTCTCTGATGTAACTTGTCTGCGTCCTGTACATCTCTGATGTAACTTGTCTCCGTCCTGTACGTCTCTGATGTAACTTGTCTCCATCCTGTACGTCTAGTCTCTGATGTAACTTGTCTCCGTCCTGTACGTCTCTGATGTAACTTGTCTCCATCCTGTACATCTCGTCTCTGATGTAACTTGTCTCCGTCCTGTACGTCTCTGATGTAACTTGTCTCCGTCCTGTACGTCTCTGATGTAACTTGTCTCCGTCCTGTACGTCTCTGATGTAACTTGTCTCCATCCTGTATGTCTCGTCTCTGATGTAACTTGTCTCCGTCCTGTACGTCGCTGATGTAACTTGTCTCCATCCTGTACGTCTCGTCTCTGATGTAACTTGTCTCCGTCCTGTACGTCTCTGATGTAACTTGTCTCCATCCTGTACGTCTCGTCTCTGATGTAACTTGTCTCCGTCCTGTACGTCTCTGATGTAACTTGTCTCCATCCTGTACGTCTCGTCTCTGATGTAACTTGTCTCCGTCCTGTACGTCTCTGATGTAACTTGTCTCCATCCTGTACGTCTCGTCTCTGATGTAACTTGTCTCCGTCCTGTACGTCTCTGATGTAACTTGTCTCCATCCTGTACATCTCGTCTCTGATGTGACTTGTCTCCGTCCTGTACGTCTCTGATGTAACTTGTCTCCGTCCTGTACGTCTCTGATGTAACTTGTCTCCATCCTGTACATCTCGTCTCTGATGTAACTTGTTTCCATCCTGTACGTCTCTGATGTAACTTGTCTCCATCCTGTATGTCTCGTCTCTGATGTAACTTGTCTCCGTCCTGTACGTCTCTGATGTAACTTGTCTCTGTCCTGTATGTCTCGTCTCTGATGTAACTTGCCTCCGTCCTGTACGTCTCTGATGTAACTTGTCTCCATCCTGTATGTCTAGTCTCTGATGTAACTTGTCTCCATCCTGTACGTCTCTGATGTAACTTGTCTCCATCCTGTACGTCTCGTCTCTGATGTAACTTGTCTCCGTCCTGTACATCTCTGATGTAACTTGTCTCCATCCTGTATGTCTCTGATGTAACTTGTCTCCGTCCTGTACGTCTCTGATGTAACTTGTCTCCGTCCTGTACGTCTCTGATGTAACTTGTCTCCATCCTGTATGTCTCGTCTCTGATGTAACTTGTCTCCATCCTGTATGTCTCTGATGTAACTTGTCTCCATCCTGTACGTCTCATCTCTGATGTAACTTGTCTCCGTCCTGTACGTCTCTGATGTAACTTGTCTCCGTCCTGTACGTCTCTGATGTAACTTGTCTCCATCCTGTACGTCTCGTCTCTGATGTAACTTGTCTCCGTCCTGTACGTCTCTGATGTAACTTGTCTCCATCCTGTACGTCTCTGATGTAACTTGTCTCCGTCCTGTACATCTCGTCTCTGATGTAACTTGTCTCCATCCTGTACGTCTCTGTCTCGTCTCTGATGTAACTTGTCTCCGTCCTGTACGTCTCTGATGTAACTTGTCTCCATCCTGTACATCTCGTCTCTGATGTAACTTGTCTCCATCCTGTACATCTCGTCTCTGATGTAACTTGTATCCGTCCTGTACGTCTCTGATGTAACTTGTCTCCATCCTGTACATCTCATCTCTGATGTAACTTGTCTCCGTCCTGTACATCTCTGATGTAACTTGTCTCCGTCCTGTACGTCTCTGATGTAACTTGTCTCCGTCCTGTACGTCTCTGATGTAACTTGTCTCCATCCTGTATGTCTCGTCTCTGATGTAACTTGTCTCCATCCTGTACATCTCGTCTCTGATGTAACTTGTCTCCGTCCTGTATGTCTCTGATGTAACTTGTCTCCATCCTGTACGTCTCGTCTCTGATGTAACTTGTCTGCGTCCTGTACATCTCTGATGTAACTTGTCTCCGTCCTGTACGTCTCTGATGTAACTTGTCTCCATCCTGTACGTCTAGTCTCTGATGTAACTTGTCTCCGTCCTGTACGTCTCTGATGTAACTTGTCTCCATCCTGTACATCTCGTCTCTGATGTAACTTGTCTCCGTCCTGTACGTCTCTGATGTAACTTGTCTCCGTCCTGTACGTCTCTGATGTAACTTGTCTCCGTCCTGTACGTCTCTGATGTAACTTGTCTCCATCCTGTACATCTCGTCTCTGATGTAACTTGTTTCCATCCTGTACGTCTCTGATGTAACTTGTCTCCATCCTGTATGTCTCGTCTCTGATGTAACTTGTCTCCGTCCTGTACGTCTCTGATGTAACTTGTCTCTGTCCTGTATGTCTCGTCTCTGATGTAACTTGCCTCCGTCCTGTACGTCTCTGATGTAACTTGTCTCCATCCTGTATGTCTAGTCTCTGATGTAACTTGTCTCCATCCTGTACGTCTCTGATGTAACTTGTCTCCATCCTGTACGTCTCGTCTCTGATGTAACTTGTCTCCGTCCTGTACATCTCTGATGTAACTTGTCTCCATCCTGTATGTCTCTGATGTAACTTGTCTCCGTCCTGTACGTCTCTGATGTAACTTGTCTCCGTCCTGTACGTCTCTGATGTAACTTGTCTCCATCCTGTATGTCTCGTCTCTGATGTAACTTGTCTCCATCCTGTACGTCTCTGATGTAACTTGTCTCCATCCTGTACGTCTCGTCTCTGATGTAACTTGTCTCCGTCCTGTACGTCTCTGATGTAACTTGTCTCCGTCCTGTACGTCTCTGATGTAACTTGTCTCCATCCTGTACGTCTCGTCTCTGATGTAACTTGTCTCCGTCCTGTACGTCTCTGATGTAACTTGTCTCCATCCTGTACGTCTCTGATGTAACTTGTCTCCGTCCTGTACATCTCGTCTCTGATGTAACTTGTATCCGTCCTGTACGTCTCTGATGTAACTTGTCTCCATCCTGTATGTCTCTGATGTAACTTGTCTCCATCCTGTACGTCTCTGTCTCGTCTCTGATGTAACTTGTCTCCGTCCTGTACGTCTCTGATGTAACTTGTCTCCATCCTGTACATCTCTTCTCTGATGTAACTTGTCTCCATCCTGTACATCTCGTCTCTGATGTAACTTGTATCCGTCCTGTACGTCTCTGATGTAACTTGTCTCCATCCTGTACATCTCGTCTCTGATGTAACTTGTCTCCGTCCTGTACGTCTCTGATGTAACTTGTCTCCGTCCTGTACGTCTCTGATGTAACTTGTCTCCATCCTGTATGTCTCGTCTCTGATGTAACTTGTCTCCATCCTGTACATCTCGTCTCTGATGTAACTTGTCTCCGTCCTGTATGTCTCTGATGTAACTTGTCTCCATCCTGTACGTCTCGTCTCTGATGTAACTTGTCTGCGTCCTGTACATCTCTGATGTAACTTGTCTCCGTCCTGTACGTCTCTGATGTAACTTGTCTCCATCCTGTACGTCTAGTCTCTGATGTAACTTGTCTCCGTCCTGTACGTCTCTGATGTAACTTGTCTCCATCCTGTACATCTCGTCTCTGATGTAACTTGTCTCCGTCCTGTACGTCTCTGATGTAACTTGTCTCCATCCTGTATGTCTCTGATGTAACTTGTCTCCATCCTGTACGTCTCTGTCTCGTCTCTGATGTAACTTGTCTCCGTCCTGTACGTCTCTGATGTAACTTGTCTCCATCCTGTACATCTCGTCTCTGATGTAACTTGTCTCCATCCTGTACATCTCGTCTCTGATGTAACTTGTATCCGTCCTGTACGTCTCTGATGTAACTTGTCTCCATCCTGTACATCTCCTCTCTGATGTAACTTGTCTCCGTCCTGTACGTCTCTGATGTAACTTGTCTCCGTCCTGTACGTCTCTGATGTAACTTGTCTCCGTCCTGTACGTCTCTGATGTAACTTGTCTCCATCCTGTATGTCTCGTCTCTGATGTAACTTGTCTCCATCCTGTACATCTCGTCTCTGATGTAACTTGTCTCCGTCCTGTATGTCTCTGATGTAACTTGTCTCCATCCTGTACGTCTCGTCTCTGATGTAACTTGTCTGCGTCCTGTACATCTCTGATGTAACTTGTCTCCGTCCTGTACGTCTCTGATGTAACTTGTCTCCATCCTGTACGTCTAGTCTCTGATGTAACTTGTCTCCGTCCTGTACGTCTCTGATGTAACTTGTCTCCATCCTGTACATCTCGTCTCTGATGTAACTTGTCTCCGTCCTGTACGTCTCTGATGTAACTTGTCTCCGTCCTGTACGTCTCTGATGTAACTTGTCTCCGTCCTGTACGTCTCTGATGTAACTTGTCTCCATCCTGTATGTCTCGTCTCTGATGTAACTTGTCTCCGTCCTGTACGTCGCTGATGTAACTTGTCTCCATCCTGTACGTCTCGTCTCTGATGTAACTTGTCTCCGTCCTGTACGTCTCTGATGTAACTTGTCTCCATCCTGTACGTCTCGTCTCTGATGTAACTTGTCTCCGTCCTGTACGCCTCTGATGTAACTTGTCTCCATCCTGTACGTCTCGTCTCTGATGTAACTTGTCTCCGTCCTGTACGTCTCTGATGTAACTTGTCTCCATCCTGTACGTCTCGTCTCTGATGTAACTTGTCTCCGTCCTGTACGTCTCTGATGTAACTTGTCTCCATCCTGTACATCTCGTCTCTGATGTAACTTGTCTCCGTCCTGTACGTCTCTGATGTAACTTGTCTCCGTCCTGTACGTCTCTGATGTAACTTGTCTCCATCCTGTACATCTCGTCTCTGATGTAACTTGTTTCCATCCTGTACGTCTCTGATGTAACTTGTCTCCATCCTGTATGTCTCGTCTCTGATGTAACTTGTCTCCGTCCTGTACGTCTCTGATGTAACTTGTCTCTGTCCTGTATGTCTCGTCTCTGATGTAACTTGCCTCCGTCCTGTACGTCTCTGATGTAACTTGTCTCCATCCTGTATGTCTAGTCTCTGATGTAACTTGTCTCCATCCTGTACGTCTCTGATGTAACTTGTCTCCATCCTGTACGTCTCGTCTCTGATGTAACTTGTCTCCGTCCTGTACATCTCTGATGTAACTTGTCTCCATCCTGTATGTCTCTGATGTAACTTGTCTCCGTCCTGTACGTCTCTGATGTAACTTGTCTCCGTCCTGTACGTCTCTGATGTAACTTGTCTCCATCCTGTATGTCTCGTCTCTGATGTAACTTGTCTCCATCCTGTACGTCTCTGATGTAACTTGTCTCCATCCTGTACGTCTCATCTCTGATGTAACTTGTCTCCGTCCTGTACGTCTCTGATGTAACTTGTCTCCGTCCTGTACGTCTCTGATGTAACTTGTCTCCATCCTGTACGTCTCGTCTCTGATGTAACTTGTCTCCGTCCTGTACGTCTCTGATGTAACTTGTCTCCATCCTGTACGTCTCTGATGTAACTTGTCTCCGTCCTGTACATCTCGTCTCTGATGTAACTTGTCTCCATCCTGTACGTCTCTGTCTCGTCTCTGATGTAACTTGTCTCCGTCCTGTACGTCTCTGATGTAACTTGTCTCCATCCTGTACATCTCGTCTCTGATGTAACTTGTCTCCATCCTGTACATCTCGTCTCTGATGTAACTTGTATCCGTCCTGTACGTCTCTGATGTAACTTGTCTCCATCCTGTACATCTCATCTCTGATGTAACTTGTCTCCGTCCTGTACATCTCTGATGTAACTTGTCTCCGTCCTGTACGTCTCTGATGTAACTTGTCTCCGTCCTGTACGTCTCTGATGTAACTTGTCTCCATCCTGTATGTCTCGTCTCTGATGTAACTTGTCTCCATCCTGTACATCTCGTCTCTGATGTAACTTGTCTCCGTCCTGTATGTCTCTGATGTAACTTGTCTCCATCCTGTACGTCTCGTCTCTGATGTAACTTGTCTGCGTCCTGTACATCTCTGATGTAACTTGTCTCCGTCCTGTACGTCTCTGATGTAACTTGTCTCCATCCTGTACGTCTAGTCTCTGATGTAACTTGTCTCCGTCCTGTACGTCTCTGATGTAACTTGTCTCCATCCTGTACATCTCGTCTCTGATGTAACTTGTCTCCGTCCTGTACGTCTCTGATGTAACTTGTCTCCGTCCTGTACGTCTCTGATGTAACTTGTCTCCGTCCTGTACGTCTCTGATGTAACTTGTCTCCATCCTGTATGTCTCGTCTCTGATGTAACTTGTCTCCGTCCTGTACGTCGCTGATGTAACTTGTCTCCATCCTGTACGTCTCGTCTCTGATGTAACTTGTCTCCGTCCTGTACGTCTCTGATGTAACTTGTCTCCATCCTGTACGTCTCGTCTCTGATGTAACTTGTCTCCGTCCTGTACGCCTCTGATGTAACTTGTCTCCATCCTGTACGTCTCGTCTCTGATGTAACTTGTCTCCGTCCTGTACGTCTCTGATGTAACTTGTCTCCATCCTGTACGTCTCGTCTCTGATGTAACTTGTCTCCGTCCTGTACGTCTCTGATGTAACTTGTCTCCATCCTGTACATCTCGTCTCTGATGTAACTTGTCTCCGTCCTGTACGTCTCTGATGTAACTTGTCTCCGTCCTGTACGTCTCTGATGTAACTTGTCTCCATCCTGTACATCTCGTCTCTGATGTAACTTGTTTCCATCCTGTACGTCTCTGATGTAACTTGTCTCCATCCTGTATGTCTCGTCTCTGATGTAACTTGTCTCCGTCCTGTACGTCTCTGATGTAACTTGTCTCTGTCCTGTATGTCTCGTCTCTGATGTAACTTGCCTCCGTCCTGTACGTCTCTGATGTAACTTGTCTCCATCCTGTATGTCTAGTCTCTGATGTAACTTGTCTCCATCCTGTACGTCTCTGATGTAACTTGTCTCCATCCTGTACGTCTCGTCTCTGATGTAACTTGTCTCCGTCCTGTACATCTCTGATGTAACTTGTCTCCATCCTGTATGTCTCTGATGTAACTGGTCTCCGTCCTGTACGTCTCTGATGTAACTTGTCTCCGTCCTGTACGTCTCTGATGTAACTTGTCTCCATCCTGTATGTCTCGTCTCTGATGTAACTTGTCTCCATCCTGTACGTCTCTGATGTAACTTGTCTCCATCCTGTACGTCTCATCTCTGATGTAACTTGTCTCCGTCCTGTACGTCTCTGATGTAACTTGTCTCCGTCCTGTACGTCTCTGATGTAACTTGTCTCCATCCTGTACGTCTCGTCTCTGATGTAACTTGTCTCCGTCCTGTACGTCTCTGATGTAACTTGTCTCCATCCTGTACGTCTCTGATGTAACTTGTCTCCGTCCTGTACATCTCGTCTCTGATGTAACTTGTCTCCATCCTGTACGTCTCTGTCTCGTCTCTGATGTAACTTGTCTCCGTCCTGTACGTCTCTGATGTAACTTGTCTCCATCCTGTACATCTCGTCTCTGATGTAACTTGTCTCCATCCTGTACATCTCGTCTCTGATGTAACTTGTATCCGTCCTGTACGTCTCTGATGTAACTTGTCTCCATCCTGTACATCTCATCTCTGATGTAACTTGTCTCCGTCCTGTACATCTCTGATGTAACTTGTCTCAGTCCTGTACGTCTCTGATGTAACTTGTCTCCGTCCTGTACGTCTCTGATGTAACTTGTCTCCATCCTGTATGTCTCGTCTCTGATGTAACTTGTCTCCATCCTGTACATCTCGTCTCTGATGTAACTTGTCTCCGTCCTGTATGTCTCTGATGTAACTTGTCTCCATCCTGTACGTCTCGTCTCTGATGTAACTTGTCTGCGTCCTGTACATCTCAGATGTAACTTGTCTCCGTCCTGTACGTCTCTGATGTAACTTGTCTCCATCCTGTACGTCTAGTCTCTGATGTAACTTGTCTCCGTCCTGTACGTCTCTGATGTAACTTGTCTCCATCCTGTACATCTCGTCTCTGATGTAACTTGTCTCCGTCCTGTACGTCTCTGATGTAACTTGTCTCCGTCCTGTACGTCTCTGATGTAACTTGTCTCCGTCCTGTACGTCTCTGATGTAACTTGTCTCCATCCTGTACATCTCGTCTCTGATGTAACTTGTTTCCATCCTGTACGTCTCTGATGTAACTTGTTTCCATCCTGTATGTCTCGTCTCTGATGTAACTTGTCTCCGTCCTGTACGTCTCTGATGTAACTTGTCTCTGTCCTGTATGTCTCGTCTCTGATGTAACTTGCCTCCGTCCTGTACATCTCTGATGTAACTTGTCTCCATCCTGTATGTCTAGTCTCTGATGTAACTTGTCTCCATCCTGTACGTCTCTGATGTAACTTGTCTCCATCCTGTACGTCTCGTCTCTGATGTAACTTGTCTCCGTCCTGTACATCTCTGATGTAACTTGTCTCCATCCTGTATGTCTCTGATGTAACTTGTCTCCGTCCTGTACGTCTCTGATGTAACTTGTCTCCGTCCTGTACGTCTCTGATGTAACTTGTCTCCATCCTGTATGTCTCGTCTCTGATGTAACTTGTCTCCATCCTGTACGTCTCTGATGTAACTTGTCTCCATCCTGTACGTCTCGTCTCTGATGTAACTTGTCTCCGTCCTGTACGTCTCTGATGTAACTTGTCTCCGTCCTGTACGTCTCTGATGTAACTTGTCTCCATCCTGTACGTCTCGTCTCTGATGTAACTTGTCTCCGTCCTGTACGTCTCTGATGTAACTTGTCTCCATCCTGTACGTCTCTGATGTAACTTGTCTCCGTCCTGTACATCTCGTCTCTGATGTAACTTGTCTCCGTCCTGTACGTCTCTGATGTAACTTGTCTCCATCCTGTATGTCTCTGATGTAACTTGTCTCCATCCTGTACGTCTCTGTCTCGTCTCTGATGTAACTTGTCTCCGTCCTGTACGTCTCTGATGTAACTTGTCTCCATCCTGTACATCTCTTCTCTGATGTAACTTGTATCCGTCCTGTACGTCTCTGATGTAACTTGTCTCCATCCTGTACATCTCGTCTCTGATGTAACTTGTATCCGTCCTGTACGTCTCTGATGTAACTTGTCTCCATCCTGTACATCTCGTCTCTGATGTAACTTGTCTCCGTCCTGTACGTCTCTGATGTAACTTGTCTCCATCCTGTATGTCTCTGATGTAACTTGTCTCCATCCTGTACGTCTCTGTCTCATCTCTGATGTAACTTGTCTCCGTCCTGTACGTCTCTGATGTAACTTGTCTCCATCCTGTACATCTCTTCTCTGATGTAACTTGTATCCGTCCTGTACGTCTCTGATGTAACTTGTCTCCATCCTGTACATCTCGTCTCTGATGTAACTTGTATCCGTCCTGTACGTCTCTGATGTAACTTGTCTCCATCCTGTACATCTCGTCTCTGATGTAACTTGTCTCCGTCCTGTACATCTCTGATGTAACTTGTCTCCGTCCTGTACGTCTCTGATGTAACTTGTCTCCGTCCTGTACGTCTCTGATGTAACTTGTCTCCATCCTGTATGTCTCGTCTCTGATGTAACTTGTCTCCATCCTGTACATCTCGTCTCTGATGTAACTTGTCTCCGTCCTGTATGTCTCTGATGTAACTTGTCTCCATCCTGTACGTCTCGTCTCTGATGTAACTTGTCTGCGTCCTGTACATCTCTGATGTAACTTGTCTCCGTCCTGTACGTCTCTGATGTAACTTGTCTCCATCCTGTACGTCTAGTCTCTGATGTAACTTGTCTCCGTCCTGTATGTCTCTGATGTAACTTGTCTCCATCCTGTACATCTCGTCTCTGATGTAACTTGTCTCCGTCCTGTACGTCTCTGATGTAACTTGTCTCCATCCTGTATGTCTCTGATGTAACTTGTCTCCATCCTGTACGTCTCTGTCTCGTCTCTGATGTAACTTGTCTCCGTCCTGTACGTCTCTGATGTAACTTGTCTCCATCCTGTACATCTCGTCTCTGATGTAACTTGTCTCCATCCTGTACATCTCGTCTCTGATGTAACTTGTATCCGTCCTGTACGTCTCTGATGTAACTTGTCTCCATCCTGTACATCTCCTCTCTGATGTAACTTGTCTCCGTCCTGTACGTCTCTGATGTAACTTGTCTCCGTCCTGTACGTCTCTGATGTAACTTGTCTCCGTCCTGTACGTCTCTGATGTAACTTGTCTCCATCCTGTATGTCTCGTCTCTGATGTAACTTGTCTCCATCCTGTACATCTCGTCTCTGATGTAACTTGTCTCCGTCCTGTATGTCTCTGATGTAACTTGTCTCCATCCTGTACGTCTCGTCTCTGATGTAACTTGTCTGCGTCCTGTACATCTCTGATGTAACTTGTCTCCGTCCTGTACGTCTCTGATGTAACTTGTCTCCATCCTGTACGTCTAGTCTCTGATGTAACTTGTCTCCGTCCTGTACGTCTCTGATGTAACTTGTCTCCATCCTGTACATCTCGTCTCTGATGTAACTTGTCTCCGTCCTGTACGTCTCTGATGTAACTTGTCTCCGTCCTGTACGTCTCTGATGTAACTTGTCTCCGTCCTGTACGTCTCTGATGTAACTTGTCTCCATCCTGTATGTCTCGTCTCTGATGTAACTTGTCTCCGTCCTGTACGTCGCTGATGTAACTTGTCTCCATCCTGTACGTCTCGTCTCTGATGTAACTTGTCTCCGTCCTGTACGTCTCTGATGTAACTTGTCTCCATCCTGTACGTCTCGTCTCTGATGTAACTTGTCTCCGTCCTGTACGTCTCTGATGTAACTTGTCTCCATCCTGTACGTCTCGTCTCTGATGTAACTTGTCTCCGTCCTGTACGTCTCTGATGTAACTTGTCTCCATCCTGTACGTCTCGTCTCTGATGTAACTTGTCTCCGTCCTGTACGTCTCTGATGTAACTTGTCTCCATCCTGTACATCTCGTCTCTGATGTAACTTGTCTCCGTCCTGTACGTCTCTGATGTAACTTGTCTCCGTCCTGTACATCTCGTCTCTGATGTAACTTGTTTCCATCCTGTACGTCTCTGATGTAACTTGTCTCCATCCTGTATGTCTCGTCTCTGATGTAACTTGTCTCCGTCCTGTATGTCTCTGATGTAACTTGTCTCCATCCTGTATGTCTAGTCTCTGATGTAACTTGTCTCCGTCCTGTACGTCTCTGATGTAACTTGTCTCCGTCCTGTACGTCTCTGATGTAACTTGTCTCCGTCCTGTACGTCTCTGATGTAACTTGTCTCCATCCTGTACGTCTCGTCTCTGATGTAACTTGTCTCTGTCCTGTACGTCTCTGATGTAACTTGTCTCCATCCTGTATGTCTCTGATGTAACTTGTCTCCGTCCTGTATGTCTCTGATGTAACTTGTCTCCGTCCTGTACGTCTCTGATGTAACTTGTCTCCATCCTGTACATCTCGTCTCTGATGTAACTTGTCTCTGTCCTGTACGTCTCTGATGTAACTTGTCTCCATCCTGTACATCTCGTCTCTGATGTAACTTGTCTCCGTCCTGTACGCCTCTGATGTAACTTGTCTCCATCCTGTATGTCTCGTCTCTGATGTAACTTGTCTCCGTCCTGTACGTCTCTGATGTAACTTGTCTCCGTCCTGTACTTCTCTGATGTAACTTGTCTCCATCCTGTATGTCTTGTCTCTGATGTAACTTGTCTCCGTCCTGTACGTCTCGTCTCTGATGTAACTTGTCTCCGTCCTGTACGTCTCTGATGTAACTTGTCTCCGTCCTGTACGTCTCTGATGTAACTTGTCTCCATCCTGTACATCTTGTCTCTGATGTAACTTGTCTCCGTCCTGTACGTCTCTGATGTAACTTGTCTCCATCCTGTACGTCTCTGATGTAACTTGTCTCCATCCTGTATGTCTCTGATGTAACTTGTCTCCATCCTGTACGTCTCTGTCTCGTCTCTGATGTAACTTGTCTCCGTCCTGTACGTCTCTGATGTAACTTGTCTCCGTCCTGTAAGGTCGCTGATGTAACTTGTCTCCGTCCTGTAAGGTTGCTGATGTAACTTGTCTCCGTCCTGTACGTCTCTGATGTAACTTGTCTCCGTCCTGTACGTCTCTGATGTAACTTGTCTCCGTCCTGTAAGGTCGCTGATGTAACTTGTCTCCGTCCTGTAAGGTCGCTGATGTAACTTGTCGCCGTCCTGTACGTCTCTGATGTAACTTGTCTCCGTCCTGTACGTCTCTGATGTAACTTGTCTCCGTCCTGTAAGGTCGCTGATGTAACTTGTCTCCATCCTGTACGTCTCGTCTCTGATGTAACTTGTCTCCGTCCTGTACGTCTCTGATGTAACTTGTCTCCATCCTGTACGTCTCGTCTCTGATGTAACTTGTCTCCGTCCTGTACGTCTCTGATGTAACTTGTCTCCATCCTGTACGTCTCGTCTCTGATGTAACTTGTCTCCATCCTGTACGTCTCGTCTCTGATGTAACTTGTCTCCGTCCTGTACGTCTCTGATGTAACTTGTCTCCATCCTGTACGTCTCGTCTCTGATGTAACTTGTCTCCGTCCTGTACGTCTCTCATGTAACTTGTCTCCATCCTGTACATCTCGTCTCTGATGTAACTTGTCTCCGTCCTGTACGTCTCTGATGTAACTTGTCTCCGTCCTGTACGTCTCTGATGTAACTTGTCTCCATCCTGTACATCTCGTCTCTGATGTAACTTGTTTCCATCCTGTACGTCTCTGATGTAACTTGTCTCCATCCTGTATGTCTCGTCTCTGATGTAACTTGTCTCCGTCCTGTACGTCTCTGATGTAACTTGTCTCTGTCCTGTATGTCTCGTCTCTGATGTAACTTGCCTCCGTCCTGTACGTCTCTGATGTAACTTGTCTCCATCCTGTATGTCTCGTCTCTGATGTAACTTGTCTCCGTCCTGTACGTCTCTGATGTAACTTGTCTCCGTCCTGTACGTCTCTGATGTAACTTGTCTCCATCCTGTATGTCTTGTCTTTGATGTAACTTGTCTCCGTCCTGTACGTCTCTGATGTAACTTGTCTCCGTCCTGTACGTCTCTGATGTAACTTGTCTCCGTCCTGTACGTCTCTGATGTAACTTGTCTCCGTCCTGTACATCTCGTCTCTGATGTAACTTGTCTCCGTCCTGTACGTCTCTGATGTAACTTGTCTCCATCCTGTACGTCTCTGATGTAACTTGTCTCCATCCTGTATGTCTCTGATGTAACTTGTCTCCATCCTGTACGTCTCTGTCTCGTCTCTGATGTAACTTGTCTCCGTCCTGTACGTCTCTGATGTAACTTGTCTCCGTCCTGTAAGGTCGCTGATGTAACTTGTCTCCGTCCTGTAAGGTTGCTGATGTAACTTGTCTCCGTCCTGTACGTCTCTGATGTAACTTGTCTCCGTCCTGTACGTCTCTGATGTAACTTGTCTCCGTCCTGTAAGGTCGCTGATGTAACTTGTCTCCGTCCTGTAAGGTCGCTGATGTAACTTGTCGCCGTCCTGTACGTCTCTGATGTAACTTGTCTCCGTCCTGTACGTCTCTGATGTAACTTGTCTCCGTCCTGTACGTTTCAGTCTCTGATGTAACTTGTCTCCATCCTGTACGTCTCTGATGTAACTTGTCTCCCTCCTGTACGTCTCAGTCTCTGATGTAACTTGTCTCCATCATATACGTCTTGGTCTCAAACAGGGTTCATGAATTGCTCATATGTTCGTTTTCTATTTGTATTACCATCAATAAGCCAAAATATGATTTTCTTTGTTTTGCTTTGTTTTGTACGTCTTTGTTTTGCTGCTTTAATTATATGCTACATTCTCTGTACAGTATATTAGACTTGACTTTTTGTGGACTTGGTACTGTACTTCGAGCTACTTGTACTTTACGTGAGTATTTTAATTGTAGGGAACTTTATACTTTTACTCCACTACATTTATCTGAACCCATCAGTTACAAAAAGGATTTTGCATAGAAAACATGGCAGAAATGTATGAAGATGATGCACTTTCACATTTGAAGCCTGTCAACTTCAAGAGGATGTAATCAGAGCAGCATAACTGGACCACATACCACTTTAACATGTAACCTTTAATCAAAGCAGCATAACTGGACCACACACCACTTTACATAACCTTTAATCAGAGCAGCAGAACTGGACCACACCACTTTAACATAACCTTTAGAGGTCAATGGATTGAGGTTTGAATGCTCCCAAGCACTGGAATACACAAACATCATGTAGAATGAATACTTTTACTTTAGATACTTAAGTAACTCATCATTCATCAGATAAAACATCCAGATGCAGCCATGATCGTAGCCGGCGATTTCAACAAGGCAAATCTGAAAAAAGTGATGCCATCCTTCTTTCAGCACATCGCCTGCTCCACCAGAGGGGGAAACACGCTCGACCACTGCTACACCCCGTTCAGAGCCGGCTACAAAGCTGTACCGGCTCCACCATTAGCACGTCCGATCATGACTCCATTTACCTGATCCCTGCTTACAGACAGAGATCACGTGACGCCGTCGTGTCACGTGAGGCAAAAAAATTGTCCGACCAATCAGAGGCCACGCTTCAGGACGCTCTCGAGGACGTAGACTGGGGATGTTTCAAGGAAGCGCCAGTGACATCAGCGTGTTCGCGGACACGGTCGTGAGTTTCATAACATCACTTGCCGACAGTATTGTCCCCACAAAGAAGGTGCGGGTGTTCCCAAACCAGAAACTGTGGGTGGACAGTACTATGAGCAGCTCTGAAATCTCGCACCACTGCCTACAACCTGGGCAGAGTGTCAGCAAACATGGAGGAGTATAAAGGCCTCTGCATGCTACAGCAAATTCAAAGCAACTTCAACACAACATCGACAAAGCAACAGTGTTGCAGACATTCTACCTTTATGCTTCTGCAAAATCAACGCGCAGCCTATGTAACGTTGTACCCCGTATGTAGCTAGGTTCCCTAGATAGATGACGCTTCCCTTCTCAACCAACCCATTGATAACAAGCAGAAAAATAAGCATAATTTAATTCAAAATAAAAGAGCGAGTCTAAAAGCACCGTAAATACGTTTATTTTTTACAATATCTAACGTTACACGAACCTAAACTAATCTAAAGTTAGTTTAGGTTCGTGTTAACGTTAGATAATGTACAAAATAAACGTATTTCCGGTGCTTTTAGTCGTCGCTCTTTTATTTTGAAATTCCCCGACCGGAAGTATTATAGTGTCTGTTGCTAGCAGCTTAACTTTTGTCAGCCGGTTCTTTGCTTTTTAACGTAACTTCATTAGTTTCCAATGGAGAGGAGAGAAAGACCGGCTCACATGCAGCTCAAACTACCTATTGGAATAAATTAATTGATTGATGTTTAACTTGTCCCTGTGTGTGTCCAGTAATTTCGACTAGCAAACGTTGTATTTAACGTTAAAGTTACCTCAGGATACCATTGTATTTAGTTGGTTAGCTATGTAGCTAATGTGGATAGCATTTTGTATAGCACCAATGCTAGCTGGCTGGCTACAGCTTTATTTACTAAATTATGGAGGCTTTTTTATCGTCAAGGTAAGAGAGGATTTGTCATGATCAACTGAAGGCGTATGCTATGGAACAATATGTGCTTGGGTTTTCAGAAAAAGGCCAGCTATGTGACGCTAATTATTTAGCATCAACGCTGGCTGGCTACAACAATGGCGGATGGTATTCTCTGCGAGACCTATATTATTCTATGACAGCCCCGCCCCCATTCGCTAACCAACCAATCACTGCTACGCAATATCAACGCAACGGTTGTTTAGGTTAGATTTTGGAGACATGTACGCAGATTCCTCGCAACACAGTCTACAAGACCCTAAACAACAACCGCGCTGAAATCGCGCTGATGTTGTGTTGAAGTTGCTTTGAAGTTGCTGTAGCATGTAGAGGCCTTAAGGCTACAGTCTATACTCTGCGCAAGGCTGTTAAACTTGCAAAACGGACGTATGCTGACAAAATGGAGACACAAATGGCACAGAATGACACAAGGCTTATGGCGGGGACTGAGGACAATAACTGACTACAAAGTCAACGCCCCCTCAATGGGGAGCGACGACGCCTCTCTCGCGGACAAACTCAACTCTTTCTACGCTCGGTTTGGTGCAGACAGTGGCGCCGCTAGCTCAACGGCTAGTGACGTCACTGGTGCGCCGGCTGTTGTGGAGGGGGGGGCATCCGCGGGGGGGCGGGCAGGGACGCTCTCTCATTGTCGGTACACAGTGTGAGAAGAGCATTTATGCAGGTGAACACCAGAAAAGCTGCTGGCCCAGATGGAATAACAGGACGCATACTTAAGTCCTGTGCTAACCAGCTAGCCCCTGTGTTCACCGCCATATTTAATCGATCCCTGGCGGAGTCCGTAGTCCCTGCCTGCTTCAAGATGTCTACCATCATCCCTGTACCAAAGAAAACCTCCCCAACATGTCTCAATGACTACAGACCGGTGGCACTCACCTCTGTGGCCATGAAATGTTTCGAGAGGCTGGTCAAGGATCACATTTGTGCCTCCCTCCCCAGCGATATGGACCCTATGCTATTTGCATACAGGCCAAACAGGTCCACTGATGATGCGGTCTCCCAAGTACTGCACAGCACCCTCTCTCACCTTGATCGCCAGAAGGGGGGCTATGTGAGACTGTTGTTCATTGACTACACCTCAGCGTTCAACACCATAGTCCCCACCAGACTGGTGGACAAGCTGATCGAGCTGGGTCTGAGCTCCGCTCTGAGCGCCTGGATACTGGACTTTCTGAGCGAAAGGCCCCAGGCGGTCAGGGTGGGGGGTCAGACCTCCAACACCATCACCCTGAGCATCGGGTCCCCCCAGGGCTGTGTTCTGAGCCCCCTGCTGTACGCACTATACACACGCGACTGTGTGGCCAAGTTCAGCTCCAACTCCATAGTGAAGTTTGCGGACGACACAGTGGTGGTGGGGCTGATCTCGGACGACGAGAAGGCCTACCGGGAGGAAGTTGAGGTACTGGAACGCTGGTGCCAGGACAACAGCCTGCTCCTGAACATTGGTAAAACCAAGGAGCTGATCGTGGATTATAGGAGAGGACAGCAGGAGACACACACACCACTGAGGATAAACGGGGCTACCGTGGACAGGGTGAGCAGCTTTAAGTACCTGGGGGTCCACATCTCAGAGGATCTGATATGGACAACACACATAGACTCAGTCGTAAAAAAGGCGAAGCAGCGCCTCTACCACCTGAGACAGTTAAGGAAGTTCAGAGTATCTGGGAAGATACTCCAGTCCTTCTACTCCGGAGCTGTAGAGAGCATCTTGACTGGAAACATCACTGCCTGGTATGCAAACAGCACGGCACAGGACAAGAAGGCCCTACAGAGAGTGGTGCGCTCAGCCGAGCGTACCACGGGTATTGCACTACCACCCCTGCAGGTTCTATACAACAAGAGGTGCAAATCCAGAGCCTGCAGAATAATGAAAGACCCTCACCACCCCAACAACAGCCTGTTCATGCTGCTGACGTCAGGCAGACGCCTGCGAACGCCAGCTACTAGGACAGAGAGACTTCGGCTCAGCTTCTTCCCCCAGGCCATCGGAGCCTTGAACACTGAACTCTCCACACACAAGCACACATGAGCACACACACGACACACACACTGTACACGCTCACACACTAGCAGCCACTTTAACATGAGCAAGCACACACTCATGCTGCACACGCCCACACTTATGGCCACTAAGGAAAGGTCACCTTAAGAATAGTATAGTATAACTTGAGATTGTATAATATAGCATGTACATAAAGACCTAGTGCCTCATCCGTAGCTAACAGTGTATTGCACTACCACAGGACCTAGCATGTCCATGCTCTGTAAATAACTTATGTACATATACCGATATGCCCTACTCTGTTTACTTGTTTTATTGCACAATGTCGTTCTATTGGATTCTATTATATGTTATTACTATTGTATTATGCACATCGTTGCAGGCAAGACCACCCGCATTTCATTGTATACTCGTATGCCGTGACAAATAAAACTCTTGACTTGACTTGACTTAAGTACACTCATTTATCTGGGTATTTCTACTTTTAAGTAAAGGAACTGTCTATTTCTTCGACCACTGGTTTCTAGATGTGTCCTCCTGCCGTTGCCCTTGACGACGTTACTGGCATCACGTTGGAGTTGGTTCCCAGGTGCTCGTCTGAGGCTGCCTGCCTGGTCAAACGAGTCTTTCAACCACAGAACCAAGGTCCAGTTTCTAGGTCCAGGTCATCAAGGACTTGTATTGATTGTGAAATGCAATCTAGAATGGAATACAGAATGGAATACAGAGAGACTTGGTAATGTTCAAGTTTTTTATTTGTAAAATACATGACAATACAGGGGCATTGCAGGTAATGACATTTTTGTATTTCGAGCTCAGACCCAACAGTGCACAATTAAGAAACGACAGTGAATACAAGAATGGTAACAATAAGCAGTAGTAGTAAGATAGAATTAAATATAAAATGAGGTAAGTAAAAAAAAAAATCAATTATTTACAGAAAGTGTCTTGCGTATATAGTGTATGGTCATGTTAGGGTGCGTGTGTGTGTGTGTTTAATAACAATAAGTAGTGGTAGTAAAATAAATAATATATAAGTCTCCATTCTGTAAAGTGCATACTGCGCACACAGGCAGGAGGGTGTCATGTGATCAAGTAGCTATTACATGGAACAGAGGAGGCTGCAGAGAGTCTCTAAACCTCTACTGCTACCTAGTGAGTGACCTCTGACAGCTCTGCATGGTGACATCCCAGCATAACCCCCACCTTTTGTGTCGTGACGTTTCCCTGTAAGCCAGTGTTGAATAATGGCTTCTCAAAAAAGGTATTCGATTACAATACAAATTTAGGCATTGGATATAACATGCCCTTGCTGATTTATTTTTCTTTACTTTTTTTTTTTTACGAGAATTCAAATGAATTTTTCAAGAACATAAGATATATGCGCACCATGGGCGACCGGGTCTTCTGCTCAGCTGCTCCTCGGCTGTGGAATGCCCTCCCCGACCATCTGAGAGCACCACAGTCCTTCAAAAGGGGACTAAAAAAGATGCTGGGTTTGAGCCCAGCTCTCGGCGTTGCTACCAGCTTGGCTGGTCGTTGATACTAATACAATTGGCAGTATTAGGGGGTGGGAAGCTGGTGGGTGGGGATCGGACGTTGTGGGTGGGGATCGGACGTTGTGGACAGCGACTCCTACAGGTCGGTTGGTGCGCCTGCGCAGTAGAATTAGGAATCGACGGGGGCGGCATGTCCCTCCCACGCAGACCCTCGCCGCTGAGAGATCGCACTGTGCAGGTGAAAAGATGCGACGGCTGCCTCCTCGAGTACCGGAGGGGACACGTGATGCAAGGCTTCGTCCACATTGCAGCCGGCTTGTGGGAGGCATGGCCTAACAAAGTTCGAGACAGGGGAGGGTAGAATTGGACAATGCGAAATTGGGGACGGGAGAAAAATAGAAATGGGGAGAAAAAGTCAATAAAAAAAAAGGGGGGACTAAAAACATTTATTTTTAACAAGGCATGTGCCTAAATGGACCTACTGATGCCTTGTGTGTATAAAGCGTTACAAATATAATTTATTATTATACGTGCATAGTCATGAAGTTATTGTGTAAAGGGTATGTCACATTATTTGTTTGTGATCCACTCAGAAGTGGGGATGGAAGGAATGAAAATGAGGTGGGAATACACAGTGCCTTTCTGTTGCATCCCCTTTGGTGACATAGATAGGATAGGATCTGTGTGTCGGTCTGTGTATAAGCACACACACACACTGAGCTGTTCTCTTGACATAATTGCTATAATGACATTCCATCTCCTGTATTTTCTTCACTTGGACAGAGTTGCTGTGTACTAGATAATATTTACCATGGATGTGAAAGGGGCTGTGACCTGGGGACAGCGGCTCAGGAGGTAGAGTCGTCATCTGGTAATCGGAAGGTTCCTGGTTCGATACCCGCTCCTCCCGGGCAGCGCGTCGAAGTGTCCTTGAGCAAGACACTGACTTAACCCCTACTGTAATTGCTCCCGATGAGCAGGTTGGTACCTTGCATGGTTGCCTCCGCCATCGGTGTATGAATGGGTGAATGTGAGGAAACAAAATTGTAAAGCGTTTTGGATAAAAGCGTTATATAAATGTATCATTTACCATTTACCAGTGCCGAGATGGATGTGTTGAGAATATGGCCGGTGTTTATTTACCAGGGTATGTGGAAGAATGTGACAGAACCAGTTTGGGCCTAAACACGTCGCTGTGGTCTGTTGTCCTGTTGTCCCATCAGCCCTTGTGTTTTCTTCACCTGCATACCAGAGAACAAAGCGGATGAGGGAGGCTGCTCAGACTGCCGCTGAGAACGTGAAAATCCAGTCTTGCAACTGTCCGCAGGGCTGTTTAAACAGGCAGACTCTGAACTGGAAAAGGGAATCGACAAAGGAATGTGTCCGTTTGTACCATATTCTGCTGCCTGTGTTGAAATAAACTAAAGGAGCACTTCACCCAAAAATGATATTCGTATATATTAATTACTCTCCTTGTGATGCCGTTGATGCATGAAGATTTTTTTTCTTCTCCCATGTCTCCATGGTGAACGTAGAATCCAAAAAACTGTAGAAATACTTGATAAATTGTTAATGAAGATTTTGTAACGACAGCAAAACTATATCAAACATATATATATATACAAACTCTCACAACCTTTCGCAGTCTCATTTATCCAGTCGTATGCTCAGTACTTCACAAACACATGCATTTTCGCTAAAACCTCACCAACGAAAACATTTCTGGGTCAGTGTTGCCTTCAAATGAAACTTGTGACTTTGTGGTCTCGACTTCAAGTGGGGTGAAGTCGGGCGGCTAAGTGGCGCAGTGGGCAAGGCGCTCGCCACTAACGCAGGATATGCTGGGTTCGAGCCCAGCTCTCTGTGTTGCTTCCGGCTTGGCTGGTCGTTCATACTAATACAATTGGCAGTATTAGGGGGTGGGAAAGCCGGTGGGTGGGGATCGGACGTTGTGGACAGCGACTCCTACAGGTCGGTTGGTGCGCCTGTACAGCAGAATCAGGAAGTATCGGGGGCAGCGTGAGCCTCCCACGCGTTACTCCTTGCCACTGAGAGATCGCGCTGTGCAGGTGAAAAGATGCGACGGCTGCCTCCTCGTGTACCGGAGGGGACACGTGATGCAAGGCTTCGTCCACATTGCAGCCGACCAGTGGGAGGCATGGTCTAGCAACGTTCGAGACAGGGGAGGGAAGAATTGGATAATACGAAATTGGGATGGGAGAAAAATAGAAAAATTGGGAGAAAAAGTAGATAAAAAAAAAAGTGGGGTGAAGTCGTGAGGACACCGTTGCTAGGCAACTGAGCGATGTGGAAGCCACTGAGGTTAATGATTTCCCACTCACAACGCTGTGAATACCACAACGGTGGGTCGTTCATATGGACTCCTCTCATGAACACACGAAAAACACAACATTGAACTTGAGCGCTAGTATCTCCTGCCACTGCTGTGCTAATTAAAACCGTGCACCCAGTAAGAGACTATTGTAAAGTCTGAGCTATGCCTGCACCCACCATAATTACATCATCTTCATTTTGACCAAGATTTTAATCTAACAGCCTCGCTAGGTGCCAATGGGTCCAGAATGTGACCAAAATGTGGGGAGAGTATGTGGAACCTGCTGCGAGTTAGCCTAGCTTAGCACAAATGAATGGAAGCGGATATGGACCACTAACCTTGTGATTATGTTTTTGGCCAACAGTTAGGCTAGCTGGTCCTTATCCGCTTCCATTCATTATTTGTGCTAAGCTAGGCTAGCTTGCAGCCGGATAGCGTACTACTGAACGCACTGAGAGGAAATTGATCTTCTCGTCTGATTCTGGAGAAGACGGTAAGCAGGTTTCCCATAATGTTGCTGTGTTCCTTTAAGTCTGTGATCACATGACACTTCTTTTACATACATTTATCCTGACTGACTTATGTTGAGCATAATTAAAATAAAATAAAAAAATATGGCTCAATGTTGGTTTGTTTCAATGTTTCAGTGTCACATATGAAACTACAAGGAGTGATTGTTTTGCTGGAGGTTTTAGTTTATTCCAGCCACTGTGAATGTTTATTATAGTTACAATAGAGCAGACTAACACACACATACACACTCACTCATTCACTCATATCTGCTTTGACCATTTCACTGTAGCCTATGCATATAAGATTATTGTCATCCTTTTCAAGCACTGGAGATAATATTCACCTAACTGATGGGCGACCATCTGTATCATGTTAAGCTCGTCCTTCCTGTTTGACTGCATTTCCTGCATTTGACTAATCTTTTGTTGCCCCTGGTGTCAAATCTAGACTTGCATACCTGGAACACTGACCCAGAGCTGTACCTGGGGGAGCGCTTGTCTGGTAGTCATTGTGCTCTTATTGTGTAACTCATTCACTGTACAGTTTCATAGGACGGAGGTGTGGCTTATTTCAGATAAGGGGTTCTGTCCATTTTGACTGAGCCTGTGAATCATCTTCAATCTTGACATTATAATCCCAGGATCAGTGAGGAAAAGGAAGCATGTTACTTTGGGAGGGTGGATAGATGGAGAAACAAGATACAGTAGATGGTGTTCATTGTGGTATTGTTTAAGTCTGTAGGAGGGCATGTGTATATCATGTTCTAGCACACATGTTTGGATAAAACGTGATTGATGAGGGACCAAGCACACATGTTGTGCCTAGTCCATAAATGTTCACATGTGCTCACAGAATAATCCCTCATTAACTGAACGGGACCAGGGGTGACAGGGGCTCAGGAGGTTCCCAGTTCGATTCCCGCTCCTCCAGAGACTCGCTCCCGATGAGCAGGTTTCCCATAATGTTGGTGTGTTCCTTTAAGGCTGTGGTCACTGTGGTCATGAAATGTTTTGAGAGGATGGTTAAGGATTACATTTGTGCCTCCCTCCCCACTGTGATATGGACGCTTTGCAATTTGCATACAGGTCAAACAGGTCCACTGATGATGCGGTCTCTCAGGTACTTCACAACACCCTCTCTCACCTAGACAGCCAGAAGGGGGGCTATGTGAGACTGTTGTTCATTGACTATAGCTCAGCGTTCAACACCATAGTCCCCACCAGACTGGTGGACAAGCTGATTGAGCTGGGTCTGAGCTCCGCTCTGAGCGCCTGGATACTGGACTTTCTGAGTGAAAGGCCCCAGGCGGTCAGGGTGGGGGGTCAGACCTCCAATACCATCACCCTGAGTATCGGGTCCCCCCAGGGCTGTGTCCTGAGCCCCCTGCTGTACTCACTATACACACATGACTGTGTGGCCAAGTTCAGCTCCAACTCCATAGTGAAGTTTGCGGTGGGGCTGATCTCTGACAACGACGAGAAGGCCTACCGGGAGGAGGTTGATGTACTGGCACGCTGGTGTCAGGACAACAGCCTGCTCCTGAACATTAGTAAAACCAAGGAGCTGATCGTGGATTTTAGGAGAACACAGCAGGGGACACACACACCACTGTGGATAAACGGGGCTACCGTGGACAGGGTGAGCAGCTTTAAGTACCTGGGGGTCCACATCTCAGAGGATCTGACATGGACAACACACACAGACTCAGTCGTAAAAAAGGCGAAGCAGCGCCTCTACCACCTGAGACAGTTAAGGAGGTTCAGAGTATCGGGGAAGATACTCCAGTCCTTCTACTCCGGAGCTGTAGAGAGCATCTTGACTGGAAACATCACTGCCTGGTATGGAAACAGCAAGGCACTGGACAAGGAGGCCCTACAGAGAGTGGTGTGCTCAGCTGAGCGTACTACGGGTATTGCACTACCACCCCTGCAGGACTTATTTAAGCATTACATCACGCGCAGGAGTGGTTTGTGAACAATAAACCATGCCTAGGGGTGGTCGTTAGACCCCCCTAGGCATGGTTTATTGTTCACAAATCACGACTGCAAGTGGTGTAATGCTTTTATACAACTGCCATATTCATCCAACCTTATTGCTATACAATAAACACACATTAATCGAAGATTTATTGAAAAAACCATCCGCCAGAAAAAGTAGTTCCCACAACTACAAAAAAGACAAGTTGTCTCCATGTGGAAGCAGCTTGAAGTGCATCCAACCAACTAACACATCCAACTGTGTATTATTGGAATGATTGAGAGAAGTTGCCTCATGTGGAAGCAGCTTGAAGTGCATCCAACCAACTAACACATCCAACTGTGTATTATTGGAATGATTGATTGAACATTTTATTACCAGATGCAGAATGGGTACCATACAGTACGGCTCAATACACACAATTGTTAAGGGGATGCAGACCTACTTTCTATAGAACTTCATTCTTAGATGCTTCTATAGAAAGTAGGTAAAACAAATTAAAAAGTTTTCTTTGCCCTATAGGAAAAAAAAGTTTTCTTCGCCCTATTTTTTTATTTATTTTTTTTAAACCTACTGTAGAGGGCCTAAACTTAACCAGTTGGAAACCAAGCGTACAGTAATAAAATTAGCAATCAATCAATCAATCAACTCAATAGGCCATGCTCACTTAGAACAGCGCAGCACCGAAAACTAATGCAGAAGGGACTTCCGGTATGAGAGCAGACGGGTAACACACGTGCGATAGAGCTCCTGGTCAAATGAGCGAAAAAACGGATAAAAAAAGACCCGAAAAGTAATTAAAAAGGAAAATGCACACGAGAAGTAAGGAAGAGACAACGATTGTGAAGGAAATAGAAATGGAGAACATACGAGAAGGAGAGAATCTGAAGAAACAGAATCCCCGAAGCGAAGCCGAGAAAAGCCAGGCGGAAGAAGAGGGAGGTACCGCTGAGGCAGACACGGGAATGCCAGGATGGGCCGTGATCATGCAGGCCGGGATACTGGAGAACATAACAGCGGCGATAAAACTGAACACGGACACGATAAGGAATGATATTGGGAAGCTACGGGAGGAATTGAGGAAGGAACAGGAGGACTTCAGAGGTGAAATGAATACAGAAATCAAAAGGGTGGAGGAGAAGATGGCGGAACAGGACAGAAACGTGACCGAGTTACAGACTAGGACGGCACAAGCGGAGGAATGGAACACGGAGATACACGAGGTATTAACATGTGTGATTCAGAAACAAGAACAGATGGAGACAAAGATGTCGGACATGGAGGGGAGGTCACGGAGAAATAACATCAGAATATGGGGACTGAAAGAAGGAGTCGAAGGGGAATCGGTGACCCTATATGTGGAAAAGCTTATCAAAGAACAACTGAAGGAAACGGGACTGGAAAAAATGGAGATACAGAGGGCCCACAGGGCGTTGGCTCCGAGACCACAACCGGACAGACCTCCGAGGGCGGTGATTATTAACTTTCTGAGATTCGAGGTTAAGGAATTGGTACTCAGAACCGCGTGGACCAAGAAGATTGAAATCGAAGGGAAAAGACTATCATTTGATCACGACTACTCGACAGCGGTAGCAATAACACGCAGGTCCTACGCGGGACTGAAGAAAACCCTGAAAGAAAACGGAATGAGATTCCAGTCACCCATGACCTCGCTAAGGATTCACTGGGAGGAAGGGGCGGCGACGTACGCGACGGCACAAGAAGCGGAGCGAGAGATGAGACGGCGAGGGATGCGGATGACGGAGGACGGAGAAGGAAGGAGGCGGGAGGACCAGACGCGGAGCTTGCAGCAGAGATTGGAGGGAGCCCGCAGGTGGATCAGAGTGGGAGACCGAAACCGGAGAGAGGAGAGAGGAGAAGGCCGAGGTGAAATGTGACGGAGCGAGGACGGAGACGGATGAGGAGGCCAGACGGAGAGGAGGCGGGAGGAGGCGAACGGATGAGTACACGCACAAGAGATTGAAAAAACTATTCAAATAGAGACAAAGTATAGAAACTGAAATAACATATGCATAAGCACACATTCCCAGGTAGAGGCAGGATATAGAAATGAAAGTAACGTATACATGGACACATAATACACAAGCTGATGGAGGAAATAAATGGAAATATAACTAGGTTTGATAGGCGAGACACAGAACATACTGAAACAGATACATAGACACACGCTGTGAGTAACACAGTTGGGAGGGATTAAGGGAATAAATGGACATCACATAGAAAATAGAGGAGAGGAAAAGAAAGTAATAAGGGATACACGGGAGACACCGCACACGGATATGGGAGGAAGGAGGGACAATGAAGCATATGAGTCACATTGAGAGGGACCAAGAAAAGAGGGTCTTTGATCAAAAGGAAGGACAGAGCGCTTTTGACCAGGAGCTCGAAAGCAAAAAAAAAAACGTAAGAAAGCTGGACAAATATGACGAGCGATTGGGGGCAAGGGTTTCAAACCCCCAAGCCGTCAGGAGGGGGCCCCTCGCTAGGAGGGCAATTACCCCTCACCCACCAGCAGGGGACAGGGGGGGACACAGGGACCCCCCGAACGCCTTGGGAGCACTTTATGTAAAGTTTATGTTTTTTATTTATGTTAATCAATATATGTATTCGGTGAAGAGAGCGGAGGGGGGAATGAGTGTGACATGGGGGGGACTGACAGACGAAAGAAGAAAGATGACAAGGGTTAAAGGTATAAAAATGATGTCGTTAAACGTTAATGGAATGAATAATGCGATAAAAAGGGGCAAAGTGATGTTGAAATGTAAAAAAAGTGAGATGGAAGTGATTTTTCTGCAGGAGACACATTTGGTAGCACAGGGTCATGAGAAACTGAAGAGATTTGGATATGAAAATGCATACTATAGTTCCTTTGAACAAAACCCGAGGAGAGGAGTAATCACGTTAATCAAAAACAGTCAAATTTGAATTGATCAAGGAAGTAAGAGACAAGGAGGGAAGGTTTGTTCTGGTGAAGGGGAAAATGGAGGGCCAAATGGTTACGTTAGTAAATGTTTATGCACCCCCAGAGAGTGAGAGGGATTTATATGAGACCATTTTTGATATGATAGTGATGGAACTAGAAGGGATATTGATATGTACGGGAGATTTTAACGTAGTACTGAATCACGACCTAGACACCACGAGTACTAGAAAAGGACGGGCACCCATCAGTAGATATATGAATATTCAGATGACGGAAATGGGAATTACAGACGTTTGGAGGGGGATGCACGCCATGGACAGGGAATACACACATTACTCACACCCACACGTGACATATGCGAGAATAGACTACTTTTTGATGACGACGGGGGACAGTTACAGGGCACGGGAGAGCAGTATAGGAGTGGCGGACATATCGGATCACAGTGCCATATATCTGACAGTAGATCTAGAAGGGAGACGGAGGAACACGATTTGGAGACTAAATGTAGGAATATTAAATAACAAAGGGGTGGTGAGTCAGATCAAGGAGGAGATAGCCAGATATAAGGAAGAAAATGACAACGGGGCGGTAGACCCGAACATTCTATGGGACACACTGAAGGTAGTGATAAGGGGGAAATTGATGGAAAAAACAGCAATGCTGAAGAAGGCCAGAACGGAGACATATCACAATCTGATAGGGAAGCTGAAGAAGCTAGAGGGGAGACACCAGATATCAAAAGAACAGGAAACGCTCGGAGAAATCAAAGATGTAAAGGCCAGGATAAATAGGGAATTATTGACGGAAATAGAAAAGAAAGCAAGGTTCATGAAACAAACGTACTATGAAGGGGGACCAAAAGCGACCAGACTGTTGGCTAGGAGAATTAGAACGCAACGGAAGTTGAACACGATACACACAATAAGGGATACAAAGACTAATGAAATATTGAGGGACCCAGCTGAAATAGAGAGGACATTTAGAGAATACTATGAGAAATTATACACACAGCCAAAAGCAGCGGGAGAAGAGGAAATATAAACATATCTGGAGAAGCTAGAGTTACCATCGATAGGGAAAGAACAGAATGAATAATTAAATAAAATAATTACGGAACAAGAACTGGAAGAGGCAATTAGTAGAGCTAAAAACAACAAGTCTCCGGGGAGCGACTGATTCCCATCGGAATTCTACAAGACATTTAGAACTGAATTAGCACCCATGTTAGGGGCGGCGTTCAGACACACGATGGAAGAGGGGAAAATGCCCCCCTCGTGGAAGGAAGCCATAATCACCACGATACCGAAGGAAGGGAAGGATAGGGAATTATGTAGTAGTTTCAGACCTGTGTCCATACTTAACGTAGATTACAAGATGTATACATCGATAATATCAAAAATATTTGAGACGTTTATGCCAGACATTATAGATGAAGATCAAACTGGATTTATTAAAGGGAGACAGACACAGGACAACGTGAGAAAGACATTACACATAGTAGAGGAGATACAAAAACAAGGGGGTAGCGCGGTACTGATTAGCCTAGATGCAGAAAAAGCGTTCGACAGTGTGAGCTGGACATTTTTATATAAAACATTGATGAGGTTCGGACTGAACGGGAGGGCGATGAAGATGATCAAGGCGCTATATCAAGAACCGACAGCGAGGGTTAAGGTGAATGGCAGCTTGACGGATAGAATCAGATTAGAGAGGGCTACCAGACAGGGATGTTGTCTCTCACCGACGCTCTTCGCCGTTTTCATAGAACCACTGGCACAACTGATCAGACAGACCGAGGACATCAAGGGAGTAAGGATAAAGGGAACGGAATATAAACTAGGCCTATTTGCAGACGACGTGATGGTATACATGAGGCAACCAGAAAAGAGCTTCCCGGCACTGATGGATCTACTGAAGGAATATGGCCACTACTCAGGATACAAACTAAACGTGACAAAGACACAGACCTTAGCATGGAACTATTCTCCAACGACGGAAATTAGAGAACAGTACGGGATAAGATGGGACATGGACAAGATTAAATACTTAGGGGTGAACATCACGAGAGGGGTGGAGAAACTGTTTGAGGCGAATTATACACAGATAAATCAGAACATCAAGAGAGACTTAGAGAGATGGACAGTAATGCCCTTGGACTTCAATTCAAGAATAGAGGTCATTAAAATGAACATACTATCAAGGTTACTGTACCTATTCCAGTCACTACCGATACAAATACCACAGAATCAATTCAGGGAGTGGGACAGACTGATATCGAGGTTCATATGGGCGGGGAGAAGACCACGGGTCAGATATAAAACACTACAACTACCAAAGGAAGAGGGAGGGATGGCAGTACCCAGCCTACAAGATTATTACTATGCAGCACAACTGAGAGCAGTGACGTGCTGGTGTAACGACAGATATGAGGCAAGATGGAAAGACATTGAAAAAGAAGGGGAGGGATACAAGGTACAAGCTCTGGTGGGAGATAGGGAACTATTTAAAGAAAAAGAGGGACTATTAGATCCAATCACCAAATGCACCTTGACCATATGGAACAGAGTAGTAAAAACACACAAATTGGAGAAGCAGTCAGGGGTCCTGAGATGGGTAGCACATGACAAGAGATTCAAACCAGGGAGGTTAGACCATGGATTCAGAAGGTGGGAGAGGGGGGGGGCAACAGCGATATGCAAAATGATAGAGAAGGGAGAAATGCAGACACTACAAAAATTAAAGGAGAAATTTGGACTAGAAAACAGGGACCACTTCAGATATCTACAGGTTAGAGACTACTACAACAAAGAAATAAGGGGGGCCAAAGACGAGGAACAGAATGGAATAATAAAGATGATAGTATGGGCATACGAAGGGGGGCAAGGAAGAGTAATATCAGCAATATACCGGGCTATAATGACCAGCAAGGGACACACGACCGATTATATAAGGGAGAAATGGGAGAGAGAACTAGAGATAGGAATAACAGGGAAGGAATGGGGGAACATATGCGAGGTACAACATTCAACAACAGGATCAAGAATATGGAAAGAATTTGGATGGAAAAACATAATCAGATTCTTTATAACCCCAGAGCTGAAGGGAAAATATGCACCAACACAAAAAGCATGCTGGAGGATGTGTGGGAAGGAGGGGGCAAATCACACGCACATATTCTGGGGATGTCAGAAGCTGAAGGGGTATTGGGAGGAGATAGGGGAAGCAATGATCAGAATATTAGGATACGGGCTACCACAAACAGGACTGGTGCTTTACTTAGGAGACCTGACACACGAGGGAATACAAGGGGGGGACAAATATTTAATAAAGATAATGTTGATAGCGGCCAGAAAAGCAATAACAAGACTGTGGTACAAGGAAGACCCACCGACAATAGCAAAATGGGTAGGAATAGTGGAAGAAATACAGGATATGGAAAGGATAACACACATGCTGAGGTTACAGGAAGAGAAATTTGGGGAAAGATGGGGAAAGTGGGAGGATTATAAAAGGAACGAGAACGACATCACAGAGGAAGAACCAAATGCAACACAAGAGGGCGAAGGGTAAAGGAGGAAAGATGTTCAAGGAGGGTCTATGAACCCATGTCACACACCTGTGCTTTAGTTAGTATTTTCTATTTTGTTTTTGGGATATTACAATTGCTGAATGCTTTTATACCTTATTATTTATGTCTGTTTAACGGTGTGATATTAAATATTCAGGGATGATGTGGTTTGTGTATGGGTGAACCAAAAGGCAAAGTGAAAGTTAATAAACAAGAGAAAAAAAAAGAAAGGACGAAGGATAAGGGAAGAAAGAAACTCAAGGAGGGTCTCTGGACCCAGATCACACATACAAGCCTTAGTCAGCATTTATCATCTTTGAGTAGGAATTACCTGTTTATGCCTGTTTAAGGGAGATACACAATCAGCCTTTGTATCAAATACCTAGAAAACAACAGTAGGGGAACCAGACAACTAACCATGTGATACCCATGTAAATATTTATGTGCACTGTTTTTTCTTTTTGTTTTTATTGTGATGCTAGTCTCTTTATTCTTTATTATTTATTTTTTGTAAGTGCTGTCTGTCTAAAAACTGTTAATAAAAAATTTAAGTTTAAAAAAAAAAAGAACAGCGCAGCACCCAGCTCTCTCTCAGTCTGACTATCCCCCGCGTTGCAGACAGGAGTGTGTGTGTGTGTGTGTGCGTGTGTGTGTGTGTGTGTGTGTGTGTGTGGGGGGGGGTGTGGGGGGGTGTGTGGGGGTGTGTGGCGGTGGGTGGAGACTAGAGCCAGCGCTGACAGTCGAAAGGAAAAAGAAATTGAATTTTTTTTTTTAATTAATCAATCAATCAATCCGCGATTTTTCTTTTGTTACACAATGATTCAAGACCCATCAATTACATCATCCAACATTGTTTAAAGCACTAAGACATACGCTGTGACAGAATCGCTTGATATTTAGTCGTTATCAACATATCCATTTGTTAAATTATTGTCCGGCATCTTGTGATCCAGCGGAGTGATGTGATATGATTCGGTTGTGGGCGGGTCCTGGGCCAGCAGCGTGGAATTGTGAAGAATAAACACGTGTAAAATGACTGTTTCAGCCAATCAGAATCGAGAAATTTGCATGCCGTTGTATAAATAACAAGAAGTGCAAATCCAGAGCCTGCAGAATAATGAAAGACCCTCACCACCCCAACAACAGCCTGTTCAAGCTGCTGCGGTCAGGCAAACGCCTGCGAACACCAGCAACTAGGACAGAGAGACTTCGGCTCAGCTTCTTCCCCCAGGCCATCAGAGTCTTGAACACTGAACTCTCCACACACAAGCACACATGAGCACACACAACACACATACTGTATACACTCACACACTAACAGTCACTTTAGCACGAACACACACACATGCTGCACACGCTCACACCAAACGGTCACTTTACAAAATGAAAAGGTCACTTTACTTTATAATTTTTTTTAATAAAAAATAAAGAACGGGAGTGGTTCTTGTATAGCAATAGATGGATATAGCAAGATAGCATAAGGATATATAGTATAACTGTATATGGTATAGTATAGTATTGTATAGTAGTGTACATAAGACCCAGTGCCTCATATGTAGCTTAACACTGTATTGCACTATCGCAGGACCTTAGCATGTCTTTTACCATGCATTTAAACTTTATGTACATTATACCTGTTATGTCTTATTCTTATTACTTGTATTATTGCACAATCGCTGCGGGCATGACCACCCGCATTTCACTGTATGCCCTGTATGCCGTGACAAATAAAACTCTTGACTTGACTTGACTTGACTGACTATCACGTGACACTTCTTTTACATACATTTATCCTGACAGACTTATGTTGAGCATAATTGTTGTTAATGTTTCAATTATGAAACTACATGGAGTGATTGTTTTCCTGGAGGTTTTAGTTTAAGCTGTTCAATGAATGAGGAAACTATTTCCGGTGTCCAAATCTTGTTTGTCCACATGCCTGTGGTGAAGGTCTGCATGTCAAACAAGTTGAGCAAAGCCGTAGACACTATTGATCTCACTCTCACTCTCAATCTTTTTTATATCTACTTTTTCTCCCCATTTTTAAAATTTTTCTCCCGTCCCCAATTTCGCATTGTCCAATTCTACTACCCTCCCCTGTCTCGAACGTTGTTAGGCCATGCCTCCCACAAGCCGGCTGCTTGTGGGAGGAGGCAGCCGTCGCATCTTCTCACCTGTACAGCGCGATCTCTCAGCGGCGAGGGTCTGCGTGGGAGGGACACGCCGCCCTCGTCGCTTCCTGATTCTACTGCGCAGGCGCACCAACCGACCTGTAGGAGTCGCTGTCCACAACGTCTGATCCGATTCCCCACCCACCAGCTTCCCACCCCCTAATACTGCCAATTGTATTAGTATGAACGACCAGCCAAGCTGGTAGCAACGCCGAGAGCTGGGCTCGAACCCAGCATCTCCTGCGTTGGTGGCGAGCGCCTTGCCCACTGTGCCACCTAGCCGCCCTTCACTCTCAATCTCAATCTCACTCTCACTCTCACTCTCACTCTCACTGCTCTACTATAGAATGGTGCCAGTTCATGCAAAACCCCAACACCACATTGCCTCATCTGCTCAAGTTGATTGAGGACTTTGGAGATTTATCGGGATTTAAGATAAATTGGCCGAAGTCGGCTTTCCTTCCACTTAACGCCCCTGCAAAAAGAAATATAACCCTCCCAGAAGAGATAACTATGGTAAAACACTTTAGATGTTTGGGAGTGGAAATATTCCCCACCATAAGACAAACGGTGAAGCACAATTACATAAAAATCCAAAACAAAATCAAAGATGACCTTGACAGGTGGTCAAAACTTAAAAACTCAGTACAGGCACGGATATCAATAGTTAAGATGGACGTACTACCTAGAATCAACTTCTTCAGCTCAATGCTACCGTTACCCCCTCCAGAGGGTTACTGGAAAAAATTACACTCCTCCACATACAAATTTATTTGGAATAACAAACCACCACGTATAAAAAGATCCACCGCACAGAGAAACAAAGCAGATGGTGGTATGGCATTTCCAGATTTTTTTCCACTATTTTAAGGCGTACACTTTAAGACCATTGACAACATGGTTTGATCCCCAAGCATTAGTATCCTGGAGAAATTTAGAAGAAAATATAGTAGCTCCACATAGACTGAAGGACATAGCATACACTAAATGATCAATTATCAAAAAATTTGGCCCCATAATTACTCATGCGATCCGGATATGGCGTGAAACACAAAAAAAATATTCGAACCCACATAAATGGCATAATCATACTCCCTTATTCAATAACAATGCACTCTTGATTGGAAAACGACCTATAAGATTCCCTATATGGGAAAAGCAAGGCATACACTCATTAGGTGATGTTTTCAACAAACAGGGTTTTTGTAGTTATGAAGAAATACGCAAAAAAAATTATCTCACGAGTCCACATATTACTTTTACGCACAGTTATTGTTATGTTTGAAGGCACACGGTGTTCCATTAAAGATACCAATTGAACACCACAGATACCACAAATTCTTCTATGAAAGAGAGACATCGAGAGGTTTTGTTTCAGATTTTTATCATCAATTACTAACGTCCTCGTATGAAACCCTCCACCTAGACTCAGTCTGGAGGAGGGATATACCAGACCTGGAAAACGACCATCAACAAATCAATCTTAACTATATTCACAGGACATACTTGACTCCAGGGCCGGACTGGGGAAATAATTCATACCGGGAGATATAGCGCGAAATATAGCTCCAGTCAGGCCACTTTTTAAGCAGGGGTCTGGGGGTCCCCCACCATGATTTTTTTTGTTACAAAGTGTAACTGAGGGGTTACAAAACCCTGACTGTATTAAAGATTGTGATAGATTAAACCACTGCTAGTTATGTACTTTAATTACTGGCCAGACAGTACATCAAATATAGATGGTAAACACCCACAAGAACACGGCATTGACAAAGAAATAGTATTTGAGGGTATTTTATTATTATGCAACATTAGGTTACAGAATGAGAATTAGGGTCGCGCTTGTATGGCGAAGAATATGCGTAAAGTCAGTCAATAGCATGAGTCACTAAGAATAGCAGGAATCCTACGATGGGTCTAAGTTGACACCACCTGTCGTATAATAGCAACTATATAAGGCAACGCTGGTACCGCCTGGAGACAATGGGTTCCCTCCGGGGTGTAAGGCCTGGAGGGTAGAGGAATGTTCGGATACTCAGTCTGATTCAATGAAGGATAAAGAGACTCCAGGTACAGGAGTCGGTCCTTGTAAATCCCTCGATCAGCAGCAAAGCAATAATTGTAATCCAAATGCTCGATAGCATTGATGACAGCTAGCCAGCCTCCGTCCACGAGGCCAGCCCGAGTTGTAATCCTCACGAGGTTGAATCCCAAACGATAATGGAAATCAACGATGCTCTTCTCCGGGTAACACGTTCCAAATCAATATAATCCAACCAGTAATGGTTCTGCAATCACCGACGCCGATTCTCCTGTGCACATGTCCAACGGTTCTCCGACTAGGCCTCCTCGGGTGTGGGCGACGTATTTAGGCCACACACCCTGGCTAAGGTACACTAGCTAAAACACGACGAACCGCTGGGTAATGCTACACACGAACGAACTGTGGCCGCACGATATACAATAAATGAACGACTATTTACTTCACATTAGATTAGGTCGAACTTGACGTTACTACATTAAACTCTGATACTTTACTATTCTATTCACACATGTTCTCAACGCACGAGTTGCTCACTTCACCACAATGAACTACGTTGGCTTGTTTAGATGGACAAGCAGGTTGAAGTTAACGTACTGCTGTGCGCACCTTGCGCTGTATATATACTTAAGTGACGATCTAGTCCCAAACCGCAGTCTTTGTCTGGTATCAATACGCTGTCTCCGGGCATGTTCTGACATGCCTGAGCTTGTCTTTGAACCTGACGTTGGGGGCCTGCGAGCTGGCGCCTAGGGGCGCTGTCCAATAAGGAGAGCGAATATTACTCTGGTTTGAACGCAGGTAAAGGGATATTCCGTGTATATATAAATAATATACAAAGTATATCAAACAATAAAGGTAGATTCTCAGTTTAATCTGGCCCTTCACAACACAAAGACTTAATTTCCTGCATTCTGGTGAATTTTAGTGCATGTGAATCACAAACTAATGAGCCAACAATTGCTTAGTACAATGTACTGTTATGAACCTCAAATAAAACTGTTGTGGCACTAGCAATGCTACTCTCTCCACCTTCAAAAAGAAAAAAGCAAGAGCACAACATATTTGTCTATTTACTATTATAATACAGTTAACCACTCTCTCCACCTATTCAAACAGAGCAAGAGCACAATACCATATTCACTTTACTGATGCACTACCCATCAACAGTTAAAATAGCCATTACACAAACATTAAATAACAGACCTTTCATTATTACAAAACTACCTGGCTCACTGCCTGGCTGTTACAGTATTCTGCAGAGTGCCATCTGCCATTCCATTCGCCGCCTCCACTGTCAATCAGTTGTATCGCCTGGTCCCGCCTCCACCAATCACAAGCGGCAGCACGGCTCCATTGTGTGTGTGTGATCCGAGGGCGAGAGTGAGATAGTTCTCCAACTCTGTCGCAGACAGTGAAATCCTGGTTGTTCCCCACCCACCTAGGTTATCTAACTATCGCGCCGCGCCGCCGCCACAACTAGAAACAATGGCCTGGCAAAAAAACTCCCGGTGCTCCCGATGGCCAGTCCGGGCCTGCTTGACTCCTATAAGACTGAACAGAATGGGTCTTAAACAAGACTCCAAATGCTCCTTATGCACAAATGGGGACGAGGGAACATTTATGCACATGTACTGGGACTGCCCACCAGTTAAGATATTCTGGAAAGAGGTGACCCAGCAATTATCAAATCTCTTAACTCTGAATATACCTGTACACCCCTCTGTATTACTGCTGAATGATGTTTTTGAGTGTGCAGTACATCCACAGCTAAAGAGATTGGTTTTATCGGGTATCACAGTGGCTAAAAATCACGATGGTTCCAACCGGAAAAAATTTGCCGAAAGGTCTGGATTATTACATATCTCGATGTGATTTATCAAGAAATATCTACAGCAAGAATTTTGGGTCTCAATGAATCCAAAATGACAATGTGGTTAGAAGTGGTGGAGAGAATAAAAGCTAGCATATAATGGTAGTGTCTGGTTAGGAGCGAGGGATAATGGATGGATTATCCAATGGGGGATACGAGCTAGAGCATATGTGTGTAGGGTATTAGATAGCAGGTATTAGGGGTATATCCTGTATAAGACATTTAACTAAATGGTGATTTCATTGGATGTGCACTGTTAATAATGCTTGTATATCTTATCGTGTGTTGTCATGTTTGTTTATATGTTTGTTTAAAAAAATAATAAAAAAATAAAATACAAGAATGGTGCCAGGGGGCGGCTGAGTGGCGCAGTGGGCAAGGCGCTCGCCACTAACGCAGGAGATGCTGGTATCGAACCCAGCTCTCGGCGTTGCTATCGGCTTGGCCGGCCGTCGTACTAACACAATTGGCAGTGTTAGAGGGTGGGAGCCTCGAACAGCCTGCAAACTACCTAACGCCTATAGTTTATCACTGGTTAAGATTAGGCGACTCTTTCGAAGTTGGTTAAGGTTAGAGTTTGGAATCAGGGCTGGTGTTCTATCGCCCTGCTCTAAGACAAACTCTAACCTTAACCAACTTCGAAAGAGTGCCTAAGCTTAACCGGTGATAGAAACAGGCGTCACACGATTGGCGCAGATGTCACATGACCAGAAACGTCAGTGGCCAATCAGATCGCAGAACGCGGAACTGGAAACCGGTTGGTAAAAAACTAGACGCGACCAGGGGTCTCAAACGCATTCCATCGTGATTCGTGAGCCAAGTTTTAATTTTAACTACACATTGCACCAGGTGAGTTAGTTGAAAAGGTGAGCCAATTAGTGAAATCATCAGCTGGTGTTTAGGCAAGGGTGTGTGTGTGT
Organism: Notolepis coatsorum; assembly: GCF_963971535.1. Taxonomy (NCBI): domain Eukaryota; kingdom Metazoa; phylum Chordata; class Actinopteri; order Aulopiformes; family Paralepididae; genus Notolepis; species Notolepis coatsorum. The sequence continues at coordinate 89,695,643 of NC_140174.1, read as the reverse complement.
GTGTGTGTGTGTGTGTGTGTGTGTGTGTGTGTGTGTGTGTGTGTGTGTGTGTGTGTGTGTGTGTGTGTGTGTGTGTGTGTGTGTGTGTGTGTGTGTGTGTGTGTGTGTGTGTGTGTGTGTGTGTGTGTGTGTGTGTGTGTGTGTGTGTGTGTGTGTGTGTGAGAGAGTGATTGATTGATTGATTGATTGATTGATTGATTGATTGATTGATTGATTGATTGATTGAAAAGTTTATTAACAGATTGCAGAATGGGTACAGTACAGCTCAATACATACAATTGTTAAGGGGATGCAGACCAGAGAAAGACTTTCGTCTTGTTTACATCAGGGTCACCCATTTTCAATTCATCATAACATGACACACACGACATACAGATAGACAGTACTGCTACATCTATACATTTATGACATACCAGATTTGCAAATACAGTACTGTTTGTGATACAAAAAGTGTCCAGAAAAAGAGTGTATATACATTTGACGTAGAAACTGTACATTGGGGGAGGTTGGGTAGATGGGGTGGGGTTGGGGGGGGGGGGGGGGGGACTGTACATTGGAGGTGGGGGGGGGGGGGGGGGGGGGGGGGTTGGGTAGGGGGTGGGTGGGGGACACTGTACACTGTACATTGGAATACTGACAAAGCCATACTTGGTCATTTACTGTACAACTGGGTTAGGACATTTGTAGGGGCCAGTTTCGAATTGCAGTCTCCCGTAGGTGTTCTTTGAGAGTGTTTTTTTGAAAGTGGGTAGTGATTCACATTCCTTTACAGCTTTGGGTAGGGCGCTCCACATTGATGTGGCATAATTGCGAAACGTGTTTAGTTCCTTGTTTGAGCCGAATCTGGGTTTAACATGATTTGTGGAGCTCCCTCTGGTGTTGTTATCGTGGTATTCACTGACCTTTGGGAAGTATTTTGACATGTACATGGGTACTTTGGTCGTGTAGTGTATCTTGTAGACCAGGCCCATTGCAAGTTGCTGTACTCTGTCGTCTACTCTAAGCCATCCTAGGTTGTCAAAGTGGGCAGGGGTGAGGTGGGTTCTAGGAGTCAGGTCAAGCAGTAGTCTGACTAGTTTGTTTTGAGATGTTTGTAATTTGGTTTTTAGTGCCTTTGAGGTGCTTTGGTACCAAGCATAGAGGTGCAAGCATAGTCGTAGTACCCTTGAATGAGTGCTCCTGCCAGAGTCTTCAGGGTATTCTTGTTTACCAGAGAGGAGATCCGGTACAAGAATCGAGTTCGTTGGTTGACTTTTTTTTATTACATTGGATGCCATTTTTTCACAGGAAAGATTAGCCTCTATAGGATGGAACCCAGGTAGGTAATTTCATCTTTCCTTGTGACAAAATTGTCACCCACTGTAACTGAGAAGCCGTCGGTCTTGCTGTTTGTTATTTGTTTGTTATTTGAACCGAAGAGAATGGACTCTGTTTTGCCCAGGTGTAATGATAGTTTGTTATCAGCGAGCCATATGCAGATTTTGCCTAGTTCCGAGCTGAGGGTTTTTTCAACCTGTAACTTGTTCTTGTCAGAGACCAGCAGTGTGTGTGTGTGTGAGTGTGAGTGTGAGAGTGAGAGTGAGAGTGTGAGTGTGAGAGGCACTGCAAATTATTCACACCTCTGGGTGGCAAAAGTGTGCGTCATGAAGGAAAAATGTATGTTACACAAAACGGTCAATGGAGGCTTAAATTACAGCTGTTCATATTATAGCCTATTGTACAACAGTATAGTCCGGACCATTTTCCTAAATCAACCACTGCGATGTAAAACGTAGGCCCATCTAATCCCTGCGTTTTATTTTATTGTAATCTGAGCCTCGTTTCCTGATTCATCTGCACTACTGCGATGAAACCATTTCAATCGAGAAAGTGCTTAATAATACATTATATAATCTCTCTATGCACAGGCAACATTATGGCTTTAAATGTAATTTAAATTCGATTGTCACAATGGAAGTGCATAGTTTTCTGCCTTTTTCTGAATCATCCACTACAACAGTAGTCACTGCGCGGGACATACTGTAGTTCACGGTGGATTCGTACGGAGGAGTTCAGGCTTGAACAAACAGGAGGGAGGGAGGGAGGAGGGAGGAGGGAGCAGGACTCGTCCACCTTGGGGGAGGATCCAAAGCACGTAACGCAAACACGCTCGCATCGCTCACATTCATTTCTTCGCTCCTCCGCTCTGAGCGCATCCTCTGGAGTGAAGTGCGCCTGTCCGCTCAAACAAACGCCAGTCGCGGAAATTGTGCACCATAGGATCGGTCGTCCGCGATTAGCTTCTTTACACAAAACAAGGAGGATATCCGCTACATTTTTACCGAATAAGTGTGGATTTGGCGTTCCGTTTACAGCAGAAAACCGGCCCGTGACATTAAACGGGAGGAGGATGAATACCATGAGACAGGTGCCTTCGAGGGTGAAAAGCAAAAGGGTTGAAACCAATTTAGGTGCGGAGCGGGACCACTTTGACAAGAAGCAGGTGAATATCCTCGGCGTATTGCTGGTGTTTTGACAGAGGTGATTGTTGGTGTTGGTAGTTATGTTTCAACAAAACCGATTATTACATTAGGCAACCGCAGGTAACCGACAGGCCTATTTTTGACTTCACCAGAGGCCTCGCCGAGTTCTGGCGTGTTTAATCATGTGCTAATGTTCTATGGACAGTTTCACTCACACTTAGTAAGGTGAATGAAAACTTTATTAACAGATTGCAGAATGGGTAGGCCTACAATACAGTACGGCTCAATACACACAATTGTTAAGGGGATGATGCAGACCAGAGAAAGACTTTCGTCTTGTTTACATCAGGATCCCCCATTTTCAATTCACCTTAGGTGCGTTGTATTAGTAAACCTGTGTATTGATTGATTGATTGATTGAAAAGTTTATTAACAGATTGCAGAATGGGTACAGTACAGTACAGCTCAATACATACAATTGTTAAGGGGATGCAGACCAGAGAAAGACTTTCGTCTTGTTTACATCAGGGTCCCCCATTTTCAATTTCAATGTATTGTCTAACCCCCTTTATTCGTTCAACTATAGGGAGTTACACCGGCAAATGTGTATTTTCAGGGGAGCCAATGAGTCTAATCAAAACAACGGGACCACCTACTACTATTACATTCAATGATGAATAAAAGTAGACTACTCCTTTTAAACAAATTAGCCAATGACATTCAAGCCGCTTTGGGTCGTTATGGATTTGAATTGGATGCGTGTGAATGATATTGTGAAATGAGCAGTAAGTGTGTAGCCTAATTAGTTTGAATTGACGCTTGTAAGTATATGTCTAAGACCTACCGCATCAATATGGCCATATCAAATAAGTGATTATTCGGGTTAAGACTGTTTGGGTTTTAGGAACATAGCAGCAGCATCAAGCAGGTGAATCCATCGCCAGAGATGCATTGTATTTGTAAATGTCTACTCTCCTGTTCAAGTTCTCAATGTCTGGACGTCATTATTACAGGGAGTGCTCGTTCACCGTTTAGAGGTAATGAGTGATTTACTGTGACCCAAGAATTACAACTGAGGTTATTCCAGCCACTGTGAACGTTTATTATATTCACAATTACAATAGAGCAGACTAACACACATACACACTCACTCACTCCTGCTTTGACCATTTCACTGTAGCCTGAGCTTATTGTCATCCTTTTCAAGCACTGGATAGCCAGCCATACTATTCGCCTAATTGATGGATCACCATCTGTCATGTTAAGCTAGTCCTTCCTGTTTCACTGCATTTCCTTCCTTAACTCATTGAGCGCCATGCTCTTTTCCCATCTTTACTACCATAATTTTACTATTGACCATTTTAGCGATGTTTGCAGACCCATCGTGTGTTCTGTATTATAGCTATGGAGACGATAGTATGGCTCATTTGACAGGCATTGTTCATAGTCCATCACTGACTAACTAGTTCATTTCATACTGTAGTTTGTTTGTGCACTATTACACGCTAAACATCTGCCCTTTCCAAAATAATCCAGAATTTTTTCATAGATCGTGAGATATGACGCGTTATACAATATGCCCAAATCGTTCGGGTTGCCTGCCTGAAACCCCAAATACTTCCAAATCAAGGGTATATACCATGTACATGTGTCTTCACAAAATCATGGTGGGGGGGGTCATTTTAACTCAAAACTCTGATCGTTAACAAAAGCACGGTTTAGGTCCGGTAAAATACGACACTGCGATCGCTACGAAAACATGTTTCAGGTTTGGTAAAATAGATATAGAATATACCATACCTTAGCCAGAAGGTACTCCAAAAAGAACAATCCCCAGTGATCCCATCGCCATCGCGATTACTCGTGTATATGTGTATACGGGAAATAGGTGTGAGGCGATAAAATCTTAGAGCGATCGCTCTGTCTTCTGAAGGGGAGGAGTTCTTGCAGACTAAACTATTCCAGTTCAAAAGGTAGGCGATACTGCCACCTGGCAGGATTCGATTGTCATTGCAATTTTAACGTAGGCAGCGGTGCAAGGGAGATACAGGGAGGTCCGCGCAGTGGTTAGAATGGGGATCAGAGGATCAAAACCTGAGTATACTCTGGTTTTGGCGCTCAGCGGTTGGCGACGAAACCCGACTATACTCAGGGTTTGGCGCAGAAAGGGTTAAGGACTAATCTTTTGTTAGCCTCTGCCCTCTGGTGTAAAATCTAGACTTGCACACTTGGGAACACTGACCCAGAGGTGTAACACTGACCCAGAGGTGTAACACTGACCCAGAGCTGTAACACTGACCCAGAGCTGTAACACTGACCCAGAGGTGTAACACTGACCCAGAGGTGTAACACTGACCCAGAGCTGTAACACTGACCCAGAGGTGTAACACTGACCCAGAGGTGTAACACTGACCCAGAGGTGTAACACTGACCCAGAGCTGTAACACTGACCCAGAGGTGTAACACTGACCCAGAGCTGTAACACTGACCCAGAGGTGTAACACTGACCCAGAGCTGTAACACTGACCCAGAGCTGGAACACTGACCCAGAGCTGGAACACTGACCCAGAGCTGTACCTGGGGAACACCTGGAACACTGACCCAGAGCTGTACCTGGGGAACACCTGGAACACTGACCCAGAGCTGTACCTGGGGGAACGATTGTCTGGTAGTCATTGTGCTCTTATTGTTTAACGCATTCACTGTACAGTTTCATAGGACGGAGGTGTGGCTTATTTCAGATAAGGGGTTTTGTCCATTTTGACTGAGCCTGTAAATCATCTTCAATCTTGACATTATAATCCCAGGATCAGTGAGGAAAAGGAAGCATGTTACTTTGGGAGGATGGATAGATCGAACATAGATGGTGTTCGTTGTGGTATTGTTTAAGTATGTAGGGCAGGGGTGTCAAACTAATTTTCACAGAGGGCCACATCAGCATTATGGTTGCCCTCAAAGGGCCAAAGACCGTATACATGTTAATGTAATGTAAAATAAATGTAGCTACCGTACTCATTTACATATTGTTAAACATGTTGTTTCTGTATTTATTACTTATTCAAGTTATACATATTGCATATGCATTTGCATAGATGTAAAAATATATGTTAGCTTATGTTATTTTAACAAACTACATTTTAGTTTATCAGAACCTCATTACTCCATCAATCAATGATCAAACCATTCAAGTAAATAACAAAGAAGAATATCATCAAATACAAGCTATGACATTAAGTTTGTTCAAAACCTTGTCACAGTCAAGAGGGGCAGAACTAACAACTGTGAGCTGCAAAGAACACGTGGGACAGATGTAGCAGAAGTTACAAAAACAAATGGCTGCACACAACCTTGCAGAGGCCATACATCCAACTAATGGAAGATAGTTTAATTAACTTTAATTAACAGATTGCAGAATGGGTACAGTACAGTACAGCTCAACACACACAATTGTTAAGGGGATGCAGACCAGAGAAAGACTTTCGACTTGTTTACATCATCAGGGTCCCCCATTTTCAATTCGTAATGAAATTGCTATTATGTGTCTGCATGAACACACAACTGTAACTGTACTAAAAAATAACAAAATAAGGGTTGTCTCAGTTCACAACTATATTGGTCAAGTTTTGGGTGGGACTTGTTTGCGTCCCTACAGCTTCTTATTCAATTGAGCGAGATGCTCGGTTATGTCACACAGCCAGTTTGCATCTGACAGTTCAGACAATATTTCTTCAACCCTTTGTTACCTATTCCGCCTGGATCTTTTTTGTATTTTGGGCTGTAAAATTGTCAAAGAATGTCTGAGGAGTAAGTGCTTTTGGCTTTTTTCCTTTGTTACTTCATCAATACCTCAGATGTTCAACATACATGTTCAACATACATGTATGTGTAAGAATGTGTAATAACTAAGGCTGTCAAAGTTAAAGCTCTAGTATTAACGCATTAACCCACAATTCTTTTAACGCCGCTATTTTTTAACCCAAGATTAATGTTTAAAAATATATATATTTGTTTCCCCCCAGAGCTCTTGGGGGGCCTCATCAAATGACGTGGCGGGCCACATTTGGCCCGCGGGCCATGAGTTTGACACCTATGATGTAGGGCATGTGTATCATATGTTCTAGCACACATGATGATGTTTGGATAAAACGTGATTGATGAGGGACCAAACACACGTGTTGTGCCTAGTCCATAAATCTTCACATGTGCTCACAGAATAATCCCTCATTCCCTGAACAGGACCTGGAGGTTCCCAGTTCGATTCCCGCTCCTCCTGGGGCAGCGTGTCGAAGTGTCCTTGAGCAAGACGCTTAACCCCTAACTGCTCCTGATGAGCAGGTCGGCACTTGCATGGGCGCCTCCACTGTCGGTGTGTGACTGTTTGAGTGAATGGGTAAAATGTGAGGAACCATTTATACACTGTGACGACCCATCACATTTTAATTTGTTTTGCTTTTTACTTTGGACGATTAAACCTTAAACTACAGTAGGTTAGATAACATGATTCCACAATGAACCAGTGCAGAGTTCAACTGTTAAACCTGTTGTCTGAAAATGGGGTGTTGACAAGGCTGTGGACTATCAGGCCAAATCTCCTTAGTTTTAACCTCAGGATCTCTCCATAGATGGTGCTGTTGAGTGGTGTTGGTGCACAATGTCTTCCTCTGCATTTTAAAAACCATTGGTTTATTCTTTCAGCTGGACTCTGGCTCCAAGTTCACCGCTTCCTGTCAGTGGAGGAGGCAACATTATTTATCGCTAAATGAACCGATTTTATGCTTTTTCCATTGTCCCATTTCCCCCAAAAAGCCACATGCAAACTGATCTCAGTCAAGTATTTGATGAGCTCAACCAGTGCTTTCCAATGGGTGTGTGAAGGCACTCGCCTCGGAGTCAACATGGGTGTGTGTGTGTGCCTTTTAGATTTAGCTGGAATGTAAATGAAGCGAAGGCTGAACAATCCGGGCGACAGTGGCTTGGGAGGTCGTCTGGTAATCCGGAGGTTCCTGGTTTGATTCCCGGTCAGCATGTCGAAGTGTCCTTGAGCAAGACACTTAACCCCTAACTGCTACCGATGAGCAGGTTGGCACCTTGCATGGTTGCCTCTCCACCATCGGTGTGTGAGTGAATGGGTAAAATGAGGAACACATTGGCGCTTTGGATAAAAGCTGCTATATAAATGCACCATTTACCATCATTGGATCGAGTTCATTAACGTGAACCAAACCAGCTCGAATCAAAACATTTTAAGGGTGTGAATGCGTCTTTGGGCGGGCTCGGTTGGCATTCACTTGCGTTAGATAACCATGCGTGTATATCAATACTTTGGCTTTTATGAAACGTGTCAGACGGCATCGGGTGAGTTGTGGATTTCTGTCTCGCCGTGGCTATGAATAAGCTGGAGTCAGACTGGTCGAGGTTACAGCAAAGTGTGTCGCACGCGAGAGCAGTGCTGCTCATCCATTTTCTTGACATTGTCATCTGACCGACACAGTTCTGCTGATTCATTGAGTAACGTATACTCTAAGTCTTCTGCTACCCCCGTGTGTGTGTGTTGTCTTTTTTTCTCCTTCCTTTTTTTTTTTACCTCTGTATCTTTGTTTGGTGTTTGCTTACCCTCATTCCAGACTCCCAGTTGCCCGAGTGCCTGTGGGAGGGGGAGGGGGAGGGAAGGAAGAGGGTGAACTCACCCACCATGTAGACACAATAAGAAGGCATCTCAAAGGCGGAGACACGAGAGCACGACATGAAAGACAAAACAACGCTTTTAGGGAAAAGTTGGCGTCAATCACAATCGCAGAGGCGTGGGGAATGGGATCAACACACTGGTGGGGGGGGGCCCGGGGGGGGCACCACCACAAACACTAATGTTGGCCAGTTCTCTGTGGAATTGCTCCAGTACAAAGCTTTGCTGTAGCCTAGAGTCTAGACATGTACTCAACTGACACTGGTCCACTGGACAGACTGTTTGACATTCACACTTGCCCTCAAAGAGAGTAAATTCATATTCTGGGAGGTTCCTGTTCCCATTATAGTGGTTTGCCTCAGGGCCCAGATGTATTCTGTGTTTTTCCATGCATAGATCAATGTCTCATCCATTGTTTCACATGTCATGTTTTGCAGTTTAGCATCAGGTTATTTGAAAAACCTGTCTTCTTTTTACCAACATGTCCCTGATTGTATACTTGGTTCTATCAGAAATCAGTTCTTTCTATCCGAAATGAAGTGGATAATTTTGACGTAATTCACCCTCCCAGCCCCACCCACATTTGTTATTAATACCCTTGTGGGAAACATGAGTTCATGTTTTGTTAAATGGCAGGTCAGAGGTTTCTTTCTTTCGGATGTGTCTTTTTATGTTTTATGTGGTGTATTGTCGCAGCTACCACCTGCACCGTGCTTGAATTCCACCGGCCTGGCCGTGTGGCAATAAAATTAACTTGAACTTGAAACCGAGGTCCTGACTGAATCTCGGTCGTTAAAGAACCCAGGATGCCTATCGCAAAGAGTAGGGGGTTCCCTGACGTTCCTGGCCAAATTCCAAATCAGGTCTCTGACATCAATCAATTAATCAAATATATTTATATAGCACATTTAGACATGACGCTTGTCAACCAAAGTGCTTCACATAGCTAAGAACAAAGAAAAGTATAGAATAAACAGAAAAAACAACCAACGGATAGACAAAGGAAAACAGAACAACACGTCAACAAGCAAGGCAAGAGTCAAAGTGAGGCGATATAGGTGGGTTTTGAGTTTCGATTTAAAAGACTCAACGGAGGGGGCAGATTTAATGGACATGGGGATGCTGTTCCAGAGGCCAGGGGCTGCGACCGGCGCAAAAGCACGTCCGCCCCTAGACTTGAAATTAAACCTACGGGTGGTTAACACTATGGCGACCGGCGGGGCGCAGCGATTTAGGCCTCAGAGGACAGCAGATTGTAAACAAACCGATGTACTCTTTAAGAGCTTTATATATCATTTATAGTATTGCTATCTGTCCATTCTCATTGTCACTTGAGTGCATAAACCGTGCCTTCATAATGGCTTAAAGAAAATAAAAATCCATCGGTTGGTTGTCATTTTATAGCGTCGTGAATATAAGGTATATCGCGCTTTTCGTCTAGGCTTTTCTGCAGGAGGCTGAAAAAAAGGCTAAACGTTGGCGCCGTTATATCAAACGCCATTTCTGCTGTATATATACGAATGAAATAAAACAAACTGCGTAGCATCCGGACTATTACAGAGCATCTATGGATGAAATGGGGGCGGCGGGGAACGCCGATTACTATTATTGATTAGCAATACAGTGTGCGTTCAATATAGCATTTTCACTGATCGTCAACGTTACGTTATAAAACAATGTCCAATCCAGCTGTAATTTGGGGTAATATTATCCTACCATCAGGCCATGTGATCGCCGGCAGCATTTCCTCACCAGTCATCGGATTCTGGTAGATCGATATGCACATTGGCTAATCATAAATCGCATTATTCCACGCTGAAAAAAACGCTCGGCAAGCTGATCCAAGATGGAGGGTCTTCTTTTGGAATCAAGGATCTATGATCCGCCCACAGAACTGTACTTGCATTTTTTTTTTTAAATCCACATAATGATACTGCAGTGGAGCGATGGCGCCCCTAAGCGGGTCTGGCCGGTACTGCATGTTTCGAAAATCAAATATGTGAAAAGATCCTGCTAGTGGATCGGGTACCTAAGAAGCGTTATAAATATGGAATAAAACAATAACAACTTGCCACGAGTATATACGTGGCTCTGGTCTAGAGCCATATGAAATCCGTTTTATTATTTTCCAAATTCCACTTAATTTCTTCCCAAATTCTGTTTTTTCCGTTTTAATATTTCAGAATTCTGTATTTTGCTTTTTATGCTCATTTTACCATCAGAAATAGTGTCTAATAAGTGGGAATGAATAAATGTCCACAATTGAATATGATATAACAGTCCATTTAATGTTTTTAAGTGCTGCAACTCAGAAATACAGTTCAATTTTACACAATACTTTTCAAATAATATTGTGACAAAATAAAAATACACATTTCAAGTGTAAACAATAGATACAGCTACTACTGACATTATCACAATGACAATGTCGCTAGCCTAGCTATATCTATTATATTGTGATGAAATATAGTAATGCATAATTTAGGCACCTTTAGTTTATTTCGTTTATAAAGGGCAGTGTATAATGACAATCGTTTGCATTAAACAAATGGATGAGTGCACCAGATTTAGCAAGAAGCTATCATTTCCATCTATAGTCCTATGTACTGTAACATTTCATAGCTATTTAAGTTTATTTAGATTATAAAGGGCAGTGTATAATGACAATCGTTTGCATTAAACAAATGGATGAGTGCACCAGATTTAGCAAGAAGCTATCATTTCCATCTATAGTCCTATGTACTGTAACGTTTCATAGCTATTTAAGTTTATTTAGATTATAAAGGGCAGTGTATAATGACAATCGTTTGCATTAAACAAATGGATGGGTGCACTAGATTTAGCAAGAAGCTATCATGTCCTAACGTTATAGCTATTTAATCACAATAGTGTCGCAAGTGTTTTTGTGGCTCCAGTCCACAGAGCGTTGACATAATTTGCAAAACACCTTATCGCCGGAGGCATAAAAGTCATTAGGATACTGCTCTGCTCTCAATTGAGGGCTTATTGGGGAATTTCTTAGCTTCTTGACGATGTTAACACCGAAGCAGCGAGACGCTTGGAGACTGCTGTGTTGTGTGTAACCCGCTCTAGCGTCCGCCTCCCTGGTCGCGTGTGCACCAAACGTTCCACCCAAAAACGGAATTTCAGTCCAGATTAGGCCAAATTCTGCAATATTCCACGTTTTGCAGTTGATTCCATTTTTATTGGTTAATTCCGCGATTCCGTCCGCGATTCCGTGAACGCGGATTTCATATGGCTCTACTCTGGTCCACAACGCTCTTTTTCGAAACACATATATATACGTGGACGGACGCCATAGTGTTAAGAGACCCTTGTCAGATGATCTGAGGGCCCTGACGTTGGTATATAGGGGGTGAGGAGGTCTGCTAGGTAAGCAGGGGCTTTACCATGGCTTTGTAGACCAATAGGAGAACCTTGAATTCTATTCTGTAGCGCACCGGGAGCCAGTGAAGGGAGGCAAGAACAGGGGTGATGTGAGCTCTCTTCTGGGTACCCGTGAGCAGTCTAGCAGCAGAATTTTGGGGTAGTTGTAGGCGGGCTATGGTTGACTTATTAAGCCCCAGGTACAGGGAGTTACAATAGTCTAATCTTGAGGATATGAAAGCGGGAATGACTCTTTCAAGGTCTGAGGGGGAGAGAATGGCCTTGATCCTAGCTATGGACCGGAGCTGGAAGAAACACCCCTTAACCACAGAGTTTACCTGCCTATTGAAAGTAAACTCGGGGTCAAAGAGCACGCCCAGGTTTTTTACAAAGGGCTGGACTAGGGCAGACGGGTTACCCAGGCTGCTGGCAATGACACTGGTTTGGTTTGGGGGGCCGAAAAGGAGGATTTCACATTTTGACTGGTTAAGCTGTAGGAAATTGCCAGCATCAAGGCCACCTAATCATCCCTTCCCCTTTAATTGGCTATCAATCCCTGTCTCCTGAGCCGTTCAGCCAATGTAGGAGGTGTGCCTGATGATTTGATCACAATCATCATAATGTTTATCACAATCAAGCAATTATGATGTATATTTTAATTGTCCTGAAGAGGATAATTGTCCTTTTTATTGTAACGGATTTTATGCCAGATTATTATATTATATGCCAGAACGACAATGAATTTACCAAGACCGCGGCTGCCACGGAAGACATTTCACGTGAACACGATGACTCCAAAGAGCTTTCATTCCAATCTTTTCAAATTCGCTGTGCAAGGTGCGGCTAAGTAGCGCAGTGGACTAATCACTCGCCTACCACCTTAGAGAGACTGGGATCGAATCCAGCTGTCAGCGGTACCGCCGGCATGGCCAGTCGTCCCTACTCCCTACTAACACAGTGGGGTATGTGTCCTGGTCTTTGTAAATTGCGACTCTTACTGGTCGGTCAGGGCGCCTGTTCAGCAGGGAGGGGATCTGGCGGAAATAGCATGAACCTCTGCACGCATTGCGTTCTCCTCGCTGTGTGAAAAGAAGCGGCTGGCGGCTCCACATGTATCGGAGGAGGCATGTGGTAGTTCTACACCCTCCCCAGGCCGACAGTGGGGCAATGCATGCAAACGACCAGGAAAGGAATTGGCATAACGACTAAATTGGGATAAGTGAAAAAATACAGAAAAATACCCAAAATAAATGGAACTTAAAAAAATTGCTGTGCACATTCATGGTACCTAGAGGAAGAAGCCTATTGATTTGTGACCCAATTACCTTCCCTCTAGCGTTGCCATCAGGCTGAAATCTGATGATGATCTGTACCATCATGACACCGTCCAGAGATGCGTCTACTCTCACACAACAACGTTGCAATAATGATGTCCGCCACGTGTGATTTTTAAACGTAGCCTATGTGTCCCCGGCTGGTGCTAACTAGCTAGCCATCGCTCCCGGGAGCCTGCGCCGGTCTGTCTGTCGAAGACCGAGGGAACCGCATCAGGCTTCAGCTGATTAGTGGTCTTCTGGACAAACCTCCCACCCCCAACAACATAATCCGAGGCAATGAAGTGTTCGCTGGAGATCTTCATTCCCTGTCCAACAGGCTGATCGCGCTGCCTGAGTGCAGCCAGCCTGAGCCAACGTGCCAACAACACTGTTTTTTTCACTGGTAGTTTGTGGAAATTAACCAACGTTCCTCTCTCTTTCACACGGTAAAATTAGTTTGAACAGCCAGGAGCAATACAAAAAGAACCACCGCGGTCCCGTTGTTTGGTAGGCAACATTTGACTGACCCGACAGTCCATGTTTACTATGCAGCTAACCCACAGTGTATACACCAAACCAACACCATGACGTCAGCAACAAAATGGCGCCGCACATGTTCATAAATGCTACATAAATGGACAAATATTTTTTTCTTAGAAACGCCTTATTTTTATAACGTGATTTTTTTCTTCTGTGGTTTATCTAAATACTAATTTGATGCTATGACTGTGTTTATTGCTATGCTTCATCTCCCCTTTAAGGTTAGGGTTAGGCGGAAGAGACCCTTCGGCGCTAAACCAATCAGAGAGGGTCTTCGCTGTACGCGGCTAGCCAATCAGAGAGCGTCTTCGCACACATAGGCTACGGAAAGAAATCACGCGTCCGCCACATAGGAATTTCCACCATCTTGAATTATTGGAAAAATATGTTTTTCCCTCCCTCAAATGTGACATTTCAATAATTGATAGGCTGAACCGTATGACCCACCAGATTTCAGGAAAACGCATGGTAAACGGGAAACGATTCTTTGCTTGTAAATGCACTGGCCCAATTTCCACCAAGTTTGACAAATGTGGAGGTCTGAGTCATCTTGCCTCATGGTGGCGCTATTCTCGTGAAACTAAAAACATGAACTATTTCTCAACGGCTCGGATTAGGGGCGCGGTCAAACCGGGTGGATTGAGAATTCGAGCTGTTTCGGGGATATGCCCACTGTTGTGCCACTGACGGCACATGTCTAGTTTGTCTGATGTAATGTTGTGTTTAGTTGCTGAATGGACACGCTGATGTGACATTACTCATTTATGAAGACTGTTTTGGTTGTAAGCAGGCGGTAGACATATTCACGACAGGTCGACTTGTTTTTCTTTTTTTTAAACTTTGACCATTCCGCTGGTTCTTTTTGCGTTTATCGCTTTTTCTCTGGTCAAGTATGACCGACAGAAACAGGTTGAATGGGGGTACAGATGGGGGGAAAGACACTCTGAGAAAGTACGGCTTGTCCGGGAGTCGAACTCGCTACCCCAGATCGGTGACGCGCACGGTTGTCCCCGACGCCGAAATAGCGTTCGAGGTACGCGGTGAGCTACTGGAGCTCCCCCGACTTGTTTTTCTTTAATGCTATGTTTACACACAGCTGGCTTGGTAACTAAGTGTCACTCAAATGAACAACTGACGGTTCCTCTGGACTAGGACAGTCAAATAAATACTTGTGAATAGATTCAGAAACCGGAGACCTGAGACTCCCAAGACTGGCTTTGGGAGGGACCTTTGATCACGTTCACTATCGTATATCGATTGCATTATACTAGACGAAGACGAGTAATTTATTTGGTGGCACTTCCCTTTATCTTCATCTGCTGATTATGTTGTTTGGATCAGGCCTGATGATCGACTTTGCTTTGTAAATATGTTTATGTAATAGTTTCACACATTTAGGCGAAACTAACAATGACTGAACATTTAATTATTTTAAAACTCCTCAACTTTTTATCTAAATACGCTTTTGTGGAACCATAGCTGTTGACTAAAATAAAATGCCTACTTTTTGTGGTGGCTGGGTGGTGTAGACTGTAGAGGGTTTGACTCTGGGTTCGATTCAGTGTCAGTGGTACCCCCTGCTTGGTCAGTCATCCCTACGAACAGTGGAGCAATTGGCAGTGTTCGCAGGTGGGAAGCCGGTGTGATATGAGTCCCGGTTGTTGCAATAGCGACTCCTACTGGTCGGGAGGGAGTGGATCTGGGGGATGTAGCGTGAACCTCTGCATGCGTACACTCTCCCAGTGAAACTCCTCGCTGTCAGGTGAAAAGAAGCAGTTGGCGACTCCACATGTATCAGAGGAGGCATGTGATAGTCTACACCCTCCCCAGACCAACATAGGAGGCATGTGATAGTCTACACCAGTGGTTCTCAAACTGTGGTATGCGTACCACTAGTGGTACTTGGTGGTACTGCTGGTGGTACTTGAAAACATTTCCAAAAAAGCTTAAAAAAAAAAAAAAAAAAAAAAAAATTTGCAGTCAGGCCACTGAACTTAGAAGCAGGCCAGGCCAGTGTTTCTGGTTGCGGCGGCGCGATAGTTAGATAATCTAAGTGGGGAACAACCAGGAGATCACTGTGACAGAGAGTAATGCAGTCTAAACAGTCATAAATCTTTAATTCAACTTCAGCCTTGATCATAACCATTTATTTTTTGATTTCTTGTAATGTCAGATAAAAAATTAAATACTCCCACTTTTCTGAAAAGAGTTGGTGTTAAATCTGACATTACAAAAAATCCATCAAAATATGTGTTGCTGCTAATCATTGACACATGCCTAGCCTGTAATAATCCCCCCCAGAGAAATGTACTTTGCATTTGATATATTGAAAATATTTTACTTTTTGTGTTTTTTTTTAACAATAATTTGTGATGCCATCACACAAACTGGCATTTAAAGGCTAAACATTCAAAAATGTATTGAATATGTGTTTTCTTTTCTTTTTTACAATAATTTGTGATGCCCATCACAAACACTGGCATTTAAAGGGTAAAAATAAAAAAATTCCTGCACCAGAATGCAGGAAATTAAGTTTTTGTAACAAAATAATTGTGTGTGTGAGAGAGCGAGAATGACGGACAATTGCTTGCTGTGTGAGAGAGAGAGAGAGAGAGAGAGAGAGAGAGAGAGAGAGAGAGAGATGGAGAAAATTAAGTACATTTGCTGAAATACAGTTGCTATGTGAGAATGTTAGTTATTATGTTCTCAATGCCCCTTGCATTGTATGAGTTGTGTGGAAGCGTTTGCTAGTTCTAGTGCTATCCCTTTGTACATAGTGGCTGTGTCTGACAAAAGTTAACAATAAATAATGGTATTAGGAATACATTTGCCTCCTGCGTGAACTGTGCATAGCTGAATAGACTGTATTTTAACGCCGGTCATATGGTGGTACTTGGAGAGCCAGCTACATTCTCAGGTGGTACTTGGTGTAAAAAGTTTGAGAACCACTGGTCTACACCTTCCGCAGACCGACAGAGGAGGCATGTATTGTTGTATGCGTGGTGTATTATGTCTGTCTGTTTTCTATCTGCTTGGTTGGACTGCCTATATTTTTGTAGTTTTTTTTCATATTGTTCCTGTCTTTTTTTGTTTATCTTTTCTCTCCCGGGATGCGGTAAATAATGGTGCATTCACATAGCAGCTTTTATCCAAAGCGCTTTACAATTTTGTTCCTCACATTCACCCATTCACACACAGACGGTGGAGGCAACCATGGAAGGTGCCAACCTGCTCATCGGGAGCAATTAGTGGTTAAGTGTCTTGCTCAAGGACAATTCGACCTGCTGCCTGGAAGGAGCGTAAATCGAACCGGGAACCTCCGGATTACCAGACGACTGCTCTACCTCCTGAGCCACTGTCGCACCCAAGCAGAACTAACAATGAGCATAAACGATGAGTGCAGTTTATGATTATCATTTCAGTCCTTACAAAGCAGATTAGTACAGTACCTGCTTGTTGTCGCTACCATTCAATTCCCTGCAGTCTCTATGGTAACTAATCATTGAGGCTTTACTACAGCTGTCAGCCCTGGCCTTGATGATGGTCGATCTGCTGATTGTGCATATTGTTCACTCAATGAGGCATCTGAAATTCACAAACGGCATCAACTTGTAAAGTGCTGTCATACTGTGTCTGGCTGATTGGAGCGCTCTGTGTGTAGGCTGTGTCCACACACAGATATTTCTAAAGACGCGCTTTTGGAAATGTAACGGTTCGAAACAGTTCAGAAGCAAAACAGTAACCTCCACGAATAAAAGATCCACCGCACAGAGAAACAAAGCCGACGGAGGTTTAGCATTTCCAGACTTCTACCACTATTTTAAAGCGTTCTCTTTAAGACCACTGATCACCTGGTTTGATTCTCAAGCATCTGTATCCTGGAGAACATTAGAAGAAAACATAGTGGCACCACATAGACTGCAGGATATAGTATACACCAAATTATCAATTAAGCAATGCGACTTGAAATTTGGCCCTCTTATTACACATGTGATCCGGATATGGCGTGACACACAGAAAAAATTTACTAACCAACATAAATGGCATAGCCATTCTCCCCTATTTAATAACAATGCACTCCTTATTGCACAACGACCTATCAGATATCCCAAATGGGAAAAGCAGGTCATACATTGGGGGATATCTTCAACGAACGGGGTTTCTGTAGCTATCAAGATATTCATAACAAATTTAACCTCACCAGCTCCACTTATTATTTCTATATACAGTTATTAGCAACTTTGAAGGCTCATGGAGTCCCATTAAAGGTACCACTGGAGCACCACAGATATCACAAATTATTTTATTAAAGGGAGACATCGAGAGGCTTCGTCTCTGACTTTTATCATCACTTACTTATGTCTTCGTATGGAATCCTTCCCCTAGACTCAGTTTGGAGGAGGGATATACCAGACTTGGAAGTAGATTTTGATTGGCCTGAAGTCTGGGCAAACGTTCGACTAGCGTCACGCAACCCGGATCATCAACAGATTAATCTTAATTTTATTCATATGACTTACCTGACTCCTATAAGATTGAACCGAATGGGGCTTAAACAAGACTCTCTATGCTCCTTGTGTCTAAAGCAGGGGTGGGCAATTATTTTTCCCGGGGGGCCGAATGAGCAACTGAAAATATGTTGGAGGGCCGGGCGAAAATTCCAAACTCAATTATGCATAATATACATTTTATTTCTATATAAAAAGCAGTAAATGGCATTGTTTTGACCCCTGGTAAGAGTATGTTATTATTTGGCAATTAAAAGGTGAGGTTAGCTTTCAAAAATATCATTTATTCAAATAGAATTTATTTCCAAAATGATAAACAAAATGTGAAACATTAATAACAAAGGGCATGTATGAAATAGTGCTATACAAATAAAGTAATTATTTTGAGTTTCATATACTATTGAAACAAGGATTTTCTTAGCTTTCTAAAGACATCACATCATCTTATAGCCAAAATAAACAAGACATGTTACTGAACTGTGTAAAGAAAAGTGTCCCAGTAGCCTTTTTTACTTTACATGCCTATATTAAACATTTAATGTTTTCAGAACTGTGAAAAGAAAGATCAAGTGTCCCATTTCACTTGTTATATTTCCACATTTTAGTGTTCTTCAGCTCTTTTTTTTTCATTCAGTGTGAGAAATCCAGTCTCTGTTGAGCTTTAACAAGTCCATCAAAGTCAGGTTGCATGTCTGAGGTGGAGATGCGAAGCACAGCTGCCAGATGTTCATCAGTGAGAGAGGATCTGTACCTGGACTTGGTAAACGTCATGACTGAGAATGTCTGTTCACATATAGGTGGATCCAAAGAGAACCAACATCTTCTGAGCATGTCTCCTCATGTTTGGAAGGTTCTCCTCCTTGAGAGCAGAGTAGAACTCTAGCAGTGATGCTGACTTAAAGTGCTCTTTCAGTAGTGAATCAGACTGCAGGTCAATGAGTTCAAGCTGAACATCAGTGGGTGCACTATCAACACTGCAGGTAAAGGGAGAGGAAACCAGATGCATTTCATCCTCAACCTTTTTGAAATCTTGAAAACGCCTTGAAAATTCATCATGCAGTGCTCCCAACATGGATGAGTACCTGTGCCGGTGATCAGCTGATGGTTTGACTTCTTTCAGGGTTTTCATGTGTTTGAGATTGTTGCTGCCTAGTTGCCTGCCTTGAAATTAATTGCAACTTTGTCATGAAGGCTTTCACATGGCTATGCATTTCATGAGCAAAAATGCCCTTGCCCTGCAGTTGTGTGTTCAGTAGGGATGGGTACCGTTCACATTTGAACCGATACGGTACCGGTACCTGTGAATCGATACCGGTACCCAACAGTACCTTTTTTCTGTACTTTAGTCTCTAAAAATGTAATCTACCTACCTCAGTTGTGAAAAAAGAAATCCAAACTTCAAATAACCACACTTTCGACCGTTTTCGGCTTGCCCCGACTGCTTTGTTGTTTAATCAAGTCAAATTCTAGGTAAGCGTATATTGTGCGTGTGAACGTTGACATGAAAAGAAAAAAGTAAAAAAAATTAAAAAAAGATATTTTTTTTTTTTTTTTTTATTATCATGTAATCAGTCAGAATCAGAATCAGAATCAGAATCATCCCGCGGGCCGTATCCGGCCCCCGGGCCGTACAATGCCCAGGTCTGGTCTAAAGGGTGATATCGGTACATTTATGCATATGTATTGGGAATGCCCCCCTGTTAAGATATTCTGGGAAGAAGTAATCATGCAATTATCAGAATTTTTATCTCTGACCATACTTGTACAGGCTGTACTTCCTTCGGTATTGTTGCTGAATAATGTCTCTGTTATCACACTCTGTACATGTAAAGAGGCTAATCTTGTCCGGTATTACGGCTGCCAAAAAGCTAATAGCATCACGTTGGATTCAGCCAGATAAAATGTCCCTGAAGGTTTGGATTCTTACCTTGATGTGATTTATTTAGAGATATCTACCGCACGAATCCTAATGAAGCCAGCATAGCAATTTGGTCAGTTGTGGTGGAGAAGATAAAGCATAGCATATGAATTTGTAATCCTTGGTTAGAAACGAAATAATGGATGGATTATGGGGGGTCCTGAGGGGGGGGGAAGAAGAGCGAGCAAGAGCATATGTATGTATTGTATTGTATTGTAAGTATTATGTATATATCTCGTAACCTACATTTATATTGATTCAAATACTGGACTGTATAGTCCTGTGATTTATTGTGGATATTTACTGTTAATGTTTGTGTGTCTAGTTTTATGTCATGTCAAAAATTGAAAAAAATAATAAAAGAAGAAAAATCACAAAAAAAGAAGCTAAACAGTAGTTTTGAGTGGGGAAATCCGTAACACTAAAGATGGCAGCTGCTATTTGAATGTCATTAAATGTGATGTGATTTTATGTTGAATGAAATTATGTTTTACTACACTTTGAGGTGAACTGTGAGTTTTAGAGATGTTTTTAATTGAACCCTTCCGAAGAACCATATAAGTCAGTTTTTGAAATGTCTTTGTCTTTGATGGACCATGTATTTGCAGTTGTAAAATCAATCCAAATAACTTGAAATGTGATATAGCACCAGAAAGTACTCAGCCTCTACTATATCTAACTATGACTGAACACAATGCTCTTAACTTACCATCTTTAGATAATAAAGTTTGAAAACATTGTTCCTCTGAAAACGTCAAACAGACTTGTATGGTTCTTCGTCTGAGGAACTCTATTAATCATTCACAATCTCTGCCAAAAGACTGGGAATCGATGTGTTGAGCGGTTGCCATGGTAACTAAGGACTCTGTGGCAGAAACCTCTGGATGTCGCATGTGTAGAAGCTCGTCTGGTGTAGCCTTTTTCTTTTCTATCACAAACTTGTCCCTTTGACCACATTAACAATTCTGTGTCAGTAATTTTCCAGTGACTTCAAATGACAAACTTCAAACAATGGTATGTATGATGGGTACAGATAATGAGCTCATTCAAAGAGACCAGAGGTCAGGTCATTTTAGCTGACTCTTTTATCCAAACCGACTTACAAGTTCTGTACAACAGATCAGCAGGAAGGGCACAACTCTGGAAGCCAAGGGTAAGTAAGATAGTCAAACAGGGTTGAACTTGAGTGCTACAATGCATAGCATTATAGACACATTATCATAGTAGGTAGGTAGTAATATAGGCATGGTAGATTCCTTAGTAGCAGAGTGCATGATAGTAAAAGACGGTACAAAGGTTACGTGAAGTAGTGTGTTTTTAGTCAATGACAGAAAATTGGGCCGGTTTCGCCTGGTGGGAAGTTCGTTCCACCCCCCCCCCCCCCCCCAGGTGTTAGTACCCGTTGTCAGGGTGGTGGCAGAGTGAATCCACAGGAGTGGTAGATCAGTGGTTTGGTCAGGAGTGGTCTCTCTTATGATCGTCTCCAAGGCTTTTCCTCCTATCATTCCATATTTCCGAAACACCTAACGAGATGGGCTTGTCATGCCAGCTGTTACTCGACGGAGGTGGGGAGCTTTCGCTCAAAACGCGCGTGCGCACCCCCACCTGATCACTCTACCTTCACGGTGACGTTATTCATGATATGTCTGACTGAAAGTGTTTATGTTTGATCATTTACCAAAGAGAAAACAGAACTTTTCAAAATACGGCTTGAAACTCTTTTATACTGTACAATAGTGCCTGTCAATAATGTTGCTGATGAATATTGTTCTTTAACACTTTCAGTGCCACGGTTCCGGTGCCCCGGAACCCCGTTGCGGCAACATTGTCGAAAAGGATTGTTTTTTAATCGGTTCATTTCCGTTTTATACCATTTTGAAAAACGCTAGTTTTTTTAAAGTTCCAGAAAAAATTTAGATTCTGTGATAAACGCCCTTTACTGGAATACACTGGAATACACAAAAAACGTTGTAATTTTTCGGCCTATTTATGAATAGTTTTCAAATAAACGCTAGATTATCGATAGTATATGTGTACTTATGCACGCTATAGAAGCGGGCTGAAAAATCGATTATCTTATTTCCTGATCGCACACACACACAGACACACATATACACACATGTAGAGCCATATGAAATCCGTTTTATTATTTTCCAAATTCCATTTTATTTTTTCCCAAATTCCATTTTTTCCGTTTTAATATTTCAGAATTCTGTATTTTGCCTTTTATGCTCATTTTACCATCAGAAATAGTGTCTAATAAGTGGGAATGAATAAATGTCCACAATTGAATAAGATATAACAGTCCATTTAATGTTTTTAAGTGCTTCAACTCAGAAATACAGTTCAATTTTACACAATATTTTTCAATTAATATTGTGACAAAATAAAAATACATATTTCAAGTGTAAACAATAGATACAGCTAGCTACTACTGACATTATCACAATGACAATGTCAGTAACCTAGCTATATCTATTATATTGTGATGAAATATAGTAATGCATAATTTAGGCACCTTTAGTTTAGTTTATTTCGTTTATAAAGGACAGTGTATAATGGCAAACGTTTGCATTAAACAAATGGATGAGTGCACCAGATTTAGCAAGAAGCTATCATTTCCATCTATAGTCCTATGTACTGTAACGTTTCATAGCTATTTAAGTTTATTTAGATTATAAAGGGCAGTGTATAATGACAATAGTTTGCATTAAACAAATGGATGGGTGCACTAGATTTAGCAAGAAGCTATCATTTCCATCTATAGTCCTATGTAATGTAACGTTTCATAGCTATTTAAGTTTATTTAGATTATAAAGGGCAGTGTATAATGACAATCGTTTGCATTAAACAAATTGATGGGTGCACCAGATTTAGCTAGAACTTCTAGAAGCTATCATTTCCATAGATAGTCCTATAACGTTACATAGCTATTTAAGTGTATTTAGTTTATAAAGGGCAGTCGTTTGCATTAAACAAATGGATGGGTGCACTAGATTTAGCTAGAAGCTAAACGTCCTAATAGTGTCGCAAGTGTTTTTGCGTGTCCAGTCAACGGAACGTTGACAGAATTAGCAAAACACCTTATCACCGGAGGCATAAAAGTCATTAGGATACTGTTCTGCTCTGAATTGAGGGCTTATTGTGGAATAGTTTAGCTTCTTGACGATGTTAACACAAGCAGCCAGACGCTTGAGCACCGCGGCTGTGTTGTGTGTAACACGCTGTAGCGTCCCCGCCTCCCCGGTCGCGTGTACACCAAACGTTCCACCCAAAAACGAAATTTCAGTCCAGATTAGGCCAAATTCTGCAATATTCCACGTTTTGCAGTTGATTCCATTTTTATTGGTTAATTCCGCGATTCCGTCCGCGATTCCGTGAACGCGGATTTCATATGGCTCTACACACATGGCACACACTGATATATATATAGGTGAAAATAGCTCGGATTATCCCAAGACTGGTAAAATAGATTCCTTACCTCAGATCAGATGTTCTCCAAAAAGATTATTCCAATTCCTGATTGCCATTTCAAATATCGATCGCGTTTATTGATCCAACGCTGGGTACTGAAACACACATTTTCTGCTGTTCTGGTGGTGGGCGATTACTTGGATCGTCTCCGGTTACTTGTCTGACAAGTAAAATGTGGAAGCAGGACTTTTTTTTTCTCCATGCGTTTCCATTCAATCCAATCCAAAGGGGTGCAGTACCATCCGGAGAGGCGGTATTTTCCCTGTTCGAGTTCAGACAGATCCCCACTGGTAACGTGAGGCTAGATTGATGAAAAATTTATGGAAATCAATAATAAATTAAAAAAAACAAGATCTCTCGTCGTTGGCACTCAACGGTTGGCATTAACTAACGAGAAATCTCGTCGTTGGCACTCAAAATGTTAATGGTTTTAAACGTCAGTTTCACATCACTACACACACTTGGCTTTGGGTCACAAAGTGATTCAGAGTATTTTTTTTTTATCCACTTTTTCTCCCATTTTCTATATTTTCTCCCATCCCAATTTCGTATCATCCAATTCAACCCTCCCCTGTCACGAACGCTGTTTCTTGCCTCCCACAAGCCGGCTGCAATGTGGACTAAGTCATACATAGCACAAGTCCCCTCCGGTACTTGAGGTAACAGCAGTCGCATCTTTTCACCTGCGCAGCTCGATCTCTCAGTGGCGAGGAGTAACGCGTGGGACTCGTGGGAGGCTCACGCTGCCCCCGACACTTCCTGATTCTACTGCGCAGGCGCACCAACCGATCTGTAGGAGTCGCTGTCCACAACGCCCGATCCCCACCCATCAGTTTCCCACCCCCTAATACGGCCAATGTGTATTAGTACGGACGACCAGCTAAACTGAAAGCAATGTGGAGCGCTGGGCTCGAACAGGCAAGCCCAGCATCTCCGTCATTCGTGGCGAGCGTCTTGCCCACTATGCCACGTAGCCGCCCTAAGTGATTCAGAGTTTATGTTGAAGAAGGACATTGTCCGAAACATGTCTGCTATATATTCAGGCTGCCATTAAAAACATTGAAACTGAGAGTGCTGGTCCGGCTACCCTGCTTTTTGATATGTTGAGATTCAGCAATGTGCTGTAATGAAAGTCTGGGGGGTGGGGAACTGGACATAGATCCCCACGGAAACGGTAACATTTGAAACTGGATTTTGAGCGGGAACCCTGCTATAGATCTAGAACAATGTTGTCTCCCTGTTCCTGCACAATGCGCTTTCTATTGGGACAGATGCGCTGTGCAGGGCGAGAAGGGGAACTCCTGCTTGGTCAGGGTCGTTGGCCGTGTTGATTCTTGACACGCTGTGTAGGGATGGGTACCTTTCACATTTGAACCGATACGGTACCGGTACCTGTGAATCGATACCGGTACCCAACGGTACCTTTTTTCGGTACTTTAGTCTCAAACATTTTTATTTAACTACCTCAGTCGTGAAAAAAATTATCCAAACTTCAAATAACTACAATTTCGATCGTTTTCGGCTTGCCATTGCTCCGACTGCTTTGTTGTTGAATCAAGTCAAATCCTAGGTAAGCATATATTGTGCGTGTGAACGTTGACATAAAAAAAAAAAAAAAGTAAAAAAAAAAAACAGTATCTCACTTGAATCGATACTCGGTAGTACCGACGTGTTTCGGTTCGGTACCTCAAAAGTACCGAATTCGGTACCCATCCCTAACGCTGTGATGGTTCTGTTTGGACTGGGACGCCAAGTGCCACAGAGAGAGAGACCACAGGAGCCGAGCGCAACACAATGAATCCTCAAGAGGATTAACATCTGAAGCCATTTGATGTGATACAGAATCGTTTTGGGGAAAACGGATAAAAAAGACGGGACAATAGGAATGTTTTTAGGGACATTTTCAGTAAATGTTGGAACTTGACCGCGTTTACTTTACTTTATTCGAACAAATAATTAGTATTTTGCACTCGTTCTTATCGTGACGGATTCATTGTGTGTAGTTTTATCAATGAATACATTCAACTGTCTGGATTGGCTAGTAGTGAGGTAACCAGGTTAGCATAACCTTTTATTTAAACTCAATGCAACTGAGGTTTCCCTCGTTTACAGTCACGTCGAGTGCACAATACACATACAGAAAGGAGCAAAATAAAACCATATAAAATCATAACAATAAAACAAGACGAGGGAAAAAAGCAAGGATAACAAATAAATGAAACATATACAACTCGATTGACAAAAGTTGGAGATCAAGGTTTTAAACCCTGCAACAGAGGGGATAATATCAAGCTTTGAGGACTGTTGTGGAGTTCATTCCATGAGCTAGAGGGGCATCATAGCCAAATGAAATGCAGATTTAACTTGAGATAAGTGTCTCAAGTCTTGTGACCTTGCGGCCCAGAAAACTAGCAGCGGTCTGTTGAATTAAGCTGATAAGGACCTTCAATAAGGGCTCTTGCTGCAGGACAAACACCGAGTGTGGAGCAGTAGAGGTGGTGGTTCGTTGTAGTCAGCCGAACACGAGTGTCTTAGCTAGGATGTCCAAGCACATGGATACTCTTTTGAAAAGCAAAATAGGCCTACCTGACAAGGTAAGGGAAGAGGCTTCTATAGCAGTGTGTGTGGACTGTGGTGAGTGTATTGGTATGTGTTGTAATGCTTTCAGGCAATGGACCTTCTGGCGGACCTCTGGGATTAAGGCAGGCTTTCCTTTCCTCTCACTGCCCCTCTGTCTTACTGTGGGAGGGGGGGGGGGGTTGGACCACTGTGTGTGTGTGTGTGTGTGACCACATTCACTGCTGCTACACTGAGTCACTCCGAAGCACCAGATATAACTCAGTTTTTTATATCTCTTGGATAGACCATGTATTTGCAGTTGTAAAATCAATCCAAATCACTTGGGAGTGTGAATGTTTTATATCGCCAGAAAGTACTCGACCTCTACTGTCTTTAACTATGACCGAACACAATGCTCTTTTAGATAATAAAGTTTGACAACATTGTTCTTCTGAAAACGTCAAACGGGATTTATATGGGTCTTGGTCTGAGGGACTATGGACCTTCTGGCGGCCCTCAGGGATTAAGGCAGGCTTTCCCTCTCACTGCGACAGTGACTCAGGGGGTAGAGCGGTCGTCTGGTCCTCCTGGGCAGCGTGTCGAAGTGTCCTTGAGCAAGACACTTAACCCCTAATTGCTCCTGATGAGCAGGTTAGCACCTTGCGTCATGGTTGCCTCCGCCGTCGGTGTGTGAATGTGTGAGAGAATGGGGCTTTGGATAAAAGCACTATATAAATGCACCATTTTGCCTTATGCCTTATGGTTTTATGTGTGGACAAGGCCTGAGACTATTTTTCTCTCTCTCTCTACTCTCTCTGTGGTGTACATTCTGTATATTCCCATTTGAATGAATGAAGTTTATTTCAAGCCATTTAGCATGTACAAAAGAAAACGACACACAAATCAAATTACAAGTTGGCCGTAAAGGTTAGGGCTGAAGCTACAAGCTTGTAAATGCCCTAATCCAGTGCATCATCTTAAATGTATCACTGATCTTCATTATCAACCAAAAAAAACTAAAAATAAGAATAACAACAATCGACAATAAAAACAAAACAATTGATCTAATCAATTTGATTCGAAACACATGGTTAACCATCCACGGCATACTTCTCAAGAATAAGTTGTTTGTACATCCATTTAACCAACCATTGTGATTTCTTTAGTAGCAAAACTAACTGGATAGTTGATGGTTGATTGTGTGTGTGTGTGACCGCATTCACTCCTCCTGTCTTGCTGCGTTTGAACCAAGTTCTCCTGCTGGCGTCACGTTTTCCTCCACCTGACCTTGAGCGACCTCTGGCCTTGGCGTTGGCGTTATGAGCCGCGGAGCGAGGCTTGATGAACTAGTGACTATTCTATGCCTCCATAGACTTTAAAGGAATAGGTTCGCAATTTGTTAGGATAATGGCGAGTCACCTCATTATATTAATCCCAATACAACATCATACATTCCGTAGTATTTGGTCACCCGTTGGCATGCTCCCCCTCCGCCTGTCCGTCTCGCTCTCTCCTTTACTTTCTCTGTGCCCGTCTCCCTTTCCTAGTCTCCGACAGGAGTGTGTATTCCAGCTGTGAGCTGGTGACTGAAGGGTGGCTGGTATTACATCTACAGTGCTCACCATCTCTGCCAAGTGCCCTTGAGCAAGGCATTTAACCCCAAAGAAACGCCCCAGGGTGGTCGCTGCCCTGCGCTCTGACCCCTTTGATGAAATGCATATGTGTGGGGGACTGTATATGTATGTAACTAGGAGGGATATGATCACTACTGTGTGTGTATGTGTAACTAGAATGGATATGAGGACTGTATGTATGTAACTAGGAGGGATATGAGGACTGTGTGTATGTGTAACTAGGAGGGATATGAGGACTGTGTGTATGTGTAACTAGGAGGGATACGAGGACTGTGTAACTAGGAGGGATATGAGGACTGTATACTAGGAGGGTATGTGTAACTAGGAGGGATATGAGGACTATGTGTGTAACTAGGAGGGATATGAGGACTGTGTGTATGTGTAACTAGGAGGGATATGAGGACTGTATGTGTAACTAGAAGGGATACGGGGACTGTGTAACTGAGGAGGGATATGAGGACTGTATGTGTAACTAGGAGGGTATGTGTAACTAGGAGGGATATGAGGACTGTGTAACTAGGAGGGAATATGAGGACTGTGTATGTGTAACTAGGAGGGATATGAAGACTCTGTAACTAGGAGGGATATGAAGACTGTATGTGTAACTAGGAGGGATATGAAGACTCTGTAACTAGGAGGGATATGAGGACTGTATGTGTAACTAGAAGGGATACGAGGACTGTGTAACTAGGAGGGATATGAGGACTGTATGTGTAACTAGGAGGGTATGTGTAACTAGGAGGGATATGAGGACTGTGTAACTAGGAGGGAATATGAGGACTGTATGTGTAACTAGGAGGGATATGAAGACTATGTGTAACTAGGAGGGATATGAAGACTCTGTAACTAGGAGGGTTATGAAGACTGTATGTGTAACTAGGAGGGACATGCAAACCTTTCAATTGCCTTGTGCACATGCACATTGATAATAGTGAAAAAAGTAGTAGAACGCGCTCACCTCACTAGACTTGACACTGGGTGCTGTAACCTCTGATATCATACATAAAAAATAGGGAAACAATGTCCAGGCACGCACTCCAGGTTTTTCCAAATGTATTGGCAGCCTGTAATCATGACGTTTCGGTGTGAACACACCTTCTTCAGAATGGCTTGCATGAAGCATGAAGGGTAAGTGACCCTAGTAAATACAAGTCAAACAGGAAGTGACAACATAGGAAGTGACAACACATTCCCACAAGAGATATGCAAAAATGTTGTCACTTCCTGGTTGACTTGTATTTACTAGGGTCACTTATAGGGATGGGTACCTTTCACATTTGAACCGGTACCGGTACCTGTGAATCGATACCGGTACCCAACGGTACCTTTTTCTGTACTTTAGTCTCAAGAAATTTTATTTACCTACCTCAGTCGTAAAAAAAAAATCCAAACTTCAAATAACTACAATTTCGACAGTTTTCGGCTTGTCATTGCTTCGACTGCTTTGTTGTTGAATCAAGTAAAATCCTAGGTAAGCATATATTGTGCGTGTGAACGTTGACATGAAAAGAGAAAAGTAAAAAAAAAAAAAAAAAAGTAAAACAAAAAAATTATATATATATATATATTTTTTTTTTGGTTTCTCACTTGATTCGATACTCGGTATTACCGACGTGTTTCGGTTCGGTACCTCAAAATTACAGAATTTGGTACCCATGCCTAGTCACTTACCCTTCATGCTTCATGCAAGCCATTCTGAAGAAGGTGTGTTCACACCGAAACGTCATGATTACAGGCTGCCAATAAATTTGGAAAAACCTGGAGTGCGTGCCTGGACATTGTTTCCCTATTTTTTATGCACATTGATAATACAAATTAAATAATCTTCCCTCTCCCTCTGCCACCGTCCGAGTGACCGGGAGCCTGAATGTATTATGAGGGCCTCCCCGCAGCCAGTAGCCATCTGCTGGGGCCTCTGTGCCAGGCCCTGTGTGCCAGAGCGTGGCCCCCATCCAACCCAATCTTCTACCCCAGCTGTCGGCCTTCCTCCCCCAACAAGCCCCTCATTGTCACACACCCCTCCATGTTAGTGCATCACACATTCACACTTGTCCTATGTAAGCCAGGGGCTTCGTTCGCACCGGGAGGAGGGTGGGTGAGGAGAGAGAGTCTCCCATTAAGCAGGAGGACCCGCTCTCTCTCTCTCTGAAGGCTAGTTTGGCCCACAGTAGCCCCTCTGTTCTTTGTGTTGTGGCTGTATGTGTTTTGGTGGCGGTGAGGGAGGATGGGGGGGGGGGGGCTCCCTAGTTTCACCTAATATAAATGAGGCCTTTATGTTGTTATGCAGCAGCAGGACTGATAGTTGATGATGTATTACACAGAGATGGATGTGACATGAGAACGGGTCTATGTTGAAGGATAAGGGTCAGTGAGAGTCACTGTTGGTTTGGTCGGGTTTACATTTCTTCACGTTTGTACGGAAATACAACATTTTCTCATGCAGACGGGAGGTTAGTCGAGTGGGTGGGTGGGTGGGGGGAGGGGGGGGGGTGGAGTGAGAAAGAGGTTGGAAATTAAGTATCCCAGACATAACTGAAATGAAATCATAGGGGCTTATCACCTCGTATACACGAGGATTACGCAGTTAGTAATTAACTCAAGTTAAATGGCAGAGCTGGCTCGTTTGTGGCGATTTGAACCGAGACCCCTGGGCTGTGATTGATGTGTTGAAATGGACCTCATTCATGAACTGCTCTTACACACAAATTTGTTCTTACGCACTATAGGAGTTATTTTTTTTTTAGACCTCTATTTAGTCTTACAGACGGGAAGCCAAGCCTGGTGGCTATTTGTAACTCCTTGCCCTCTATTGTGTACCTCTTGTATCGGGCAGTCGCCACAATAGATGTCAGGAGGGCAAGGAGTTACAAATAGTCACCAGGCAAGGCTTCCCGTAAGACCAAATTTAGGCCCAATATTCTGGAAGAGAAAAACTACATGTGTCTTAAGATGTGTTAACCAGTGTTGTAGTCGAGTCACAAAATCTCGAGGTCGAGTCTCAAGTCCCCAGTGTTTGAGTCGAGCCCTACATCAAGGTTGAATCCACTCCACTCTGGCTGTCAAAGAGCTGACCATAAATGACACAGCGGTCACCATTTCAAAGGGAGTTTATTTACTTTGTGACACAATAGCCAAACAAATGCACTAGCCATCGATATCTTATGCCAAATGATTAGGGTCTATAAAAAAAAAGATATATTTATCAATAAAAAAATCGGAGTCCTCGTCTGCACCTAACGAGTCCGAATGCAGTCGATGTCCGAGTCATCGGTGCTCAAGTCCGAGTCATCAGTGCTCAAGTCCAAGTCGAGTGAAAATCAGTCCAGGACTCGAGTACTACAACACTGACTTGAGTTAACGGCAACGCATCCTTAACAACACAGAGTGGTTGGGGCTTGAGGACTAGAGATTAGAGAATGATGCATTCTGGCCCCCCGAGTCTAGGATTACAGACGTACTGAATTCCTTTCATTGTCCCGAATTAACCGCGTTGCACATTACTTGTGACGGAGACACACAAACCATTGGTTGAGAGGGGGATATAATTGTGCTTTTGCAGATGGCAGTTGTTTTCATTAGGAGGTTGACAGTTTATCGCTGTGCGAGCCTGCTGTTTGCGTTTTCAATACCAGAGATTACATAATTTATTTTGTATTCAGCTGGAGCAGGACGACAACCATGATGAGATGAGATCGAGGTATAACATGACCGAACCATCAGATATCGTGCTGTGTTTGTGTTGTAAGTAGGTCCTATTCATCTGATGGAGCATTACCCCCCACACAACCCCACCTCGTATTATCATATTCATCTGAGACTGAAATCGTCTGTGTAGCAGACGCCCACCCAACCACAGTGTTCCCGTCTTATCTCTCTCCATCTCTCTCTCTATCTCTCCCCCTTTCTCTCACCCCTTCCTCCTTCTGTTCAGACACACCGGTTCTACCTGCTCGACCGGGTGCCTGGCGCGTAGCTGCCGTTCATCCCATGGTACTGGTGACATTTAGTCTCCGTCTCCCTCTGTCCTCTTTTATTAGCCTGGATAATGGGAGACACCAGTCGGCCCTGTTTGACCTGCGGTATCTGCGGTACGACCCAGATGACTCATACATGGCGCAAGATGCGGTGTGGGCCTAAACCTTTAAATTTGCTGGTTGTGTTACGAGTAGATGACGCGACGGGTAGAGTCGCTGCGGACGCTGCTTTTAGTGACGTTGGGTAAAACGGCATTGATGCTATTTTAGGAACAAAGGTTCCTCCGTAGTCATTCTGCTCAATTATGCCAGGAATGCCTGTCTCATCTGGGATGCACCCAAATAAATTAAACGCAAGTCTAGCAGCTCATTCTATGTGGGATTATTAAAAAAAATAAAAAAAAAGTTATTATTATTATGTCCATACAGAATATGTATGTATGTATGTGTGTGTGTGCCAGGTTTACACACAATACTGCTGCTAAACGTAGCTGGTTGCCTAGCTGAGGCCATTCCCAGGTGTTTGCTTCTAGCTGATAGTGGATGGGTGGAGATTAACTGGTCACTTGTTCAGTAAACACACACTTCCCAGCGGTCATCAGACAAAAAGTACATTAGCTTAGTGAACACAAACATGGGCCTGGCGGGAGGCGGTGCCGCCTTAACACTTTCATTACCACATGGTTAACCCTTTTGCTGTGACAATACAGAAGATTAACCCTTTCACTGCCACACAACAATAACCCTTTCACAACCACACTACAGAAGGTTAACCCTTTCACTACCACACAACCGTCTGTAGTGTGGTAGTGACAGGTTAACCTTCTGTAGTGTGGTAGTGAAAGGGTTAAAAGCCTAAATGGCTAATTCAATCATAGACTCAAAACAGATTTGAACAGAACATTAAATACTGTAAGCCGACCAACCGTTTTCCTGGAATGCACTGTACCATTTTACCAAATAGGGCCGAGAATCGTGTGTCTGGACCTAAAGCGGTTGTTTAGACTTAGTGATTGACTGATTGGACGTCTCTCTCTCCTCTCTCCTCCAGCTCAGCAGCATCAGCAAAGCCATTACCTCGGCCGAGACGCCGGTGAAGGAGAAGCATGCGCGCCGTATCCTTTCTGATTTTGCAAATGTCAAACTAAAACCAGCAGAGCTATTTCTGTACCTATTGAGTTTACACTGTAGCTTTTGTCATGTTTGTTTTAAAAGGTTAACTGTTGTAATATCCAGGCCAGTGTGGTGATGTGTATTAATTTCTTCCAGGTAAAAGCTGAGATATTGCCATTATTTCACATGAATTGATGGAATCATTGGCAACAAAGTTGCCAGATTCAAAGATGTTGATGAAAAATACTGTTATTGTCCATCTATTATTATTAAGGAAATGTCGTGCAGCGGAGCGAAAATGGAGAAAAACAAAAACCACCATATGCTGTGATATATACAAAGATGCTTTAACTGCTTATAATAAAACCATCCGCTTAGCAAGGAAAGATTACTTCTCTAAAATCATTACAGAAAATGCTGGAAACTCCAGAGTCCTCTTTTCCACTATTAATGTACTACTCAACACTGCCCCTACACCTCCTCAGTCATCAACGGTTAAGTGTGA
Organism: Notolepis coatsorum; assembly: GCF_963971535.1. Classification (NCBI taxonomy): domain Eukaryota; kingdom Metazoa; phylum Chordata; class Actinopteri; order Aulopiformes; family Paralepididae; genus Notolepis; species Notolepis coatsorum. The sequence goes on along the minus strand of NC_140174.1, from coordinate 89,662,570 downwards.
AGAACTTGCACTATTCTTTAACAACAAAATAACCTTCAGGGCCAGCATTACTCATGATGGAAATACAGCTGATTGCGGCAAACCGTGCAATGTAACCATGAGAAGTTTCACATGCATCACATTAGATGTACTCTGCAAAACTGTCTCAGAATGTAACTCCTCCACCTCAGACATTGACCCTATACCTACAGCTTTCTTCAAACGGGTATTTAATAGTGTTTCAGGCTGTGCTAGATATCATAAACACTTCCCTTAGGACTGGTACTTTCCTGGATGCCTTTAAAACAGCAGTTGTAAAGCCATTACTAAAAAAACCTAACTTGGATAGTAATGAAATGGCAAATTATCGTCCAATATCCAACCTACCATTCATTAGTAAAGTACTTGAAAAGATAGTTTCAGTTCAAATAAATTCCTTTCTTGAAGAAAACAACATCTTAGAAGAATTTCAGTCAGGATTCAGAAAATATCATAGCACTGAAACTGCCCTCACCAAAATAATCAGTGACCTCAGACTAAACTCTGACGAGAATAAGATCTCCATCCTTATCCTGTTAGATCTCAGTGCAGCATTTGATACAATCGATCACGATATTCTAATCGATCATCTTGAAAACCATGTCGGTTTCTCAGAACATGTGCTGGGCTGGTTTAAAACATACATCAGAGGGAGGAAATTCTATGTTAAACTAGGAGATCACATGTCTGATATATACGACAACAACTATGGAGTTGCACAAGGGAGTTGCTTAGGTCCTTTACTCTTCTCCCTTTACATGTTACCGCTGGGTGATATCATCAGAGAACATAATGTAGATTTCCATAGCTATGCTGGATGATACACAACTGTACATATCTGCTGAACCAAATGATACAGCGATTAGCTCCATTACAGACTGCTTACTGGCAATAAATAAATGGATGAGTAAGAACTTCCTGAAACTAAACGAGAACAAAACTGAAATTCTAATTATTGGCTCCAAAACTAAAAAAGAAACATTAATAAAGAACCTCGGGGGACTAACCCCTTGGATCAAATCTGAGGTCACTAGTCTTGGGGTTATCATAGATTCAGAACTGAACTTCAATTCTCATATTAGCAAAGTGACGAAAACATCGTTCTTCCATCTCAGAAATATAGCAAAAGTACGACCATTTATTAATCAGAACGATGCTGAGAAGCTAATTCATGCATTCATATCTAGCCGGTTAGACTACTGTAATGCACTTTTCACAGGTCTCCCTAAGAGAACCACAGAGAGGCTTCAGCTAATCCAAAACTCTGTAGCCCGACTGCTAACTAGAACCAAAAGGAGAGAGCACATTAGTCCAGTCTTAGCTGCTTTACACTGGCTTCCTGTAACATTTAGAATTGACTTTAAGGTCCTTCTCCTTACATACAAAGCTCTAAATGGACAGGGACCTAGCTACATCGCCAACACTCTAATAAATTACACACCAGCAAGAACACTGCGATCATCAGCTGCTGGACTACTAGAGGCTCCCAGAAGCAGTCAAAAGAGGATCGGTAATGCAGCCTTTATCAACTACCGTAATTCCTCTAATAGTAACCGGGTCTCAAATACAAGCCGGGTCTCTATTAATGGCCGGGTGCGCTCTTGAGCTAAGCAATTATAAGCCGGCCTCCTAATACAAGCCGGGTTACTAATATACTGAGCTGCATACTGAGCTAGTTACTTGATTTCACTTTGAAAATGTTGAAATGACCAGTGACCACCTGTAATTGCACTGTTTACTATTTCATACAGTACTTGGTTTCAATAAATGAACCCAGTACATTTGACTGGGTTCAAACTGACACAAAATGTTGATTTATTCATTATGATCCGTTTGAAAATTTGAAATATAGGCCTCCCTCTTATACAGGCCTCCTCCTAATACAAGCCTGGTACCCGCTACAGTTGAAACAAATACAAGCCAGGGTTACTATTAGAGGAATTACGGTATGCCCCAAAACTATGGAACAAACTACCCCAAAACATCAGGGAAGCCAACTCGCTAGACATCTTTAAAAGACAGCTTAAAACCTATCTCTTTGCTCAGGCATTTCACTGATAGATATCTGCTACCACCTAGTGGCAAGAGGAAACATCAGGGATATCCTGACACAACTTGTATTTACCTGCACTATTCTTACCCTGCCTACTCTTATACACTGCCTATCAAATTCATGTGTCGGTTATTGCACTTTTTACTTCTTACTGATGACTATTTTTAAACTGAATCATTTTAAACTATTTTTATTATTTGCTAGATCCAAATGTGAAACACTGTGATTATTTGTATTACTGAATAGAGAGCCTATTAGGATGCTAGATCCTAATGTGAAACACTGTGATTTGCCATATCTTGCTATGCTCGCTCATGCCTGTATTTTTTATGTCCGTTCTATTTTATAATTTTTTGACTATTTTTAAACTGAATCATTTTAAACTATTTTTACTATTTGTGTTACTGAAAACTGTAAGCGGAGAGCCTATTGGGATGCTAGATCCTAATGTGAAACACTGTGATTCTACCTGTCTATCTTTTTATGCTCGCTTATGCCTGTATTTTTTACTGTTGTGAAGCACTTTGAACTGCAACCTCTGTATGAAAAGTGCTATACAAATAAAGTTATTATTATTATTATTATTTGAAAATGAAGAGCAGGTTTGGGCTTCAGACATGTTTGGCTCACAAAAATCTTATTTTCCTCCAGGCTTGGTTAAAGTTTAGTGTTTTGTTAGTGTTGTGCCAGGTTCTCTTGAGTGTAGTCGTCTGAGTCTGCTGTCCTCCCACGTTACGTTCCTTCACCACGGCAACAGGCATCATCCTGGGGACGCACAGAGAGAAGGGAGCGTACACCTTCTGGTCCTACGCCCTGGGTCTCCCTCTGGCCACCAGCTCCATCCTCAGCTGGAAGTTCTGCCATGTTCTGCACAAAGTGCTGAGGGACGGCCACCACAACGTAAGCCTTATAGAATATACATAATAATAAAAATAAAAAAATAATATATATATATATAATATATATATAAAGAAATGGGATTCAGGCTGGTGTTTAGCAGGTTATAGCTCATCATTATACTTGAGATGTCACAGGTTCAAATCCAGCTCACAAGCTCTTGCTGCATGACACCCCCTCTTTCTCACACCTTAATGTATGTACTGCCCTGCAGAAGCTAACCGCAGTAACTAATATTTTGTTTTCTTAAAAATTCAGTTTTAAGTGAAATTGAACTTCTATGTGTTATCTTGGGACAAAGTTTCAGAGTTCAATCTTGCTCTGTTTTTAGAGAAAATGGGTCTAAAGAATTGCAGTAACTACAAAATCACTGGATAGTCAAAGAATTTTAAAGCCATTAATGATTTTTCTCAGTTTCACTGTTTGCGTAGTTACTGCGGTTAGCTTCTGCAGGGCGGTGTTTACCAGTATGTATGAGTACCATTTTACTGAAATAGTTGGACTTTTCTTTTAGACATCTGGGTCATAAATGGTATAAGGAGCGCTCTGCGCCGAGCCACGTGTCTCAACTTGTTTAAGCAGAAGAAACATAATAATAACCAGATGGAATATTCCTATGATTGAACAATATTGGGTTGATGTACAGTAATTGACACGACCTTATACCTTCACAGAGCCTGCAGGACTGCATGAGACATCACAGCACTCTGGTTGAGATCCGGACACTGTGGGTGAGTCCATGTTTCAACATGATCGTATCGCACGTGATGAAGGTCAGAGTGACTGAAACCTCACTGGTTTCACCAGAAGAAATTGTTGTTATTATTTTATTTTTTTATGAGCATTGTGTGCTTCATGTCTCATAGATTCTATTCGTACAGTATTTACAATCGTGTCCATAAATATTTAACACAATTTTCATCATTTTGGCTCTGTGCACTACCACAATGGATTTGAAATGAAACGATTGTTAGTTTGTCCAATTACTTTTGGTCTCTTTTTAAAGTAGAAACTGTTGTAATTCCTACACTGTTCACCTGATTTGGGTGTAAATACCCTCAAATGAAAACTGAGAGTCCGCACTTAAAGCACATATTGATCGTTCATTCCAAGTCTATTGTGGTGTTGTACAGAACCAAAATTATGAAAATTGTGTTGATGTCCAAAATATTTGTCTGTAAGTAGCACCACGACTCCTGGTTGTTTGAGTACAGACTTATATATAAGTTATAGTACAGAAATATATAAATACAAGTACCTTTCTATCACTTTATAGAATTGAGACATTGAATTGTGTTTTGATGTTAATATGTTTCAAGGATTTATTTTAAATAAGAAATACAGCAGCCGTTTCAGTACTTCCTATAGTGCGTTTGTAACAGTGAGTTCCTGTGTGGCCGGAGATAATCTGTGTCAGATAAGAGTGGGTAGAGGGGGAGATGAGAGATATTTTTCTCCCCCGCGCCGCTGTGGAGATAAAGCTCAACTTAATGCTCGTTCACTCCTCTGGTTTCCAGGGCAACCTCCATGACAGATATGGACAGCTGGTGTCCTTATACAGTAAGCTGCTCTGCACAAAGATGGAGTTCCACGTGAAGGTAAGCGAGAGCGCCCCCTGCTGTATGCTTTATTACCAATAAGTCCTTTAATACGTGATATTGGAGCCAAAGTCATCGGTTTCATATGAATGGCATCCAGCCCTAAGATAACCATATCTATGTCATCAATATTGTGTCAATGCAGCATTCGGAAATCCGACCCAACTTGGAGATCACCGACGAGCTCCTGGAGCGTACTGCGGGGAAGGACGTCAATAATGTGTGAGTCTCTCTTTTCCTTCATACTGGCTGCCGTTCACTCCCAGGGTTGGGAGATATGCTGCGTTCGTTTACGCTCGGAGGTGGGAGCGTGTCGTCTCTGATCCATGTGCATTTGAGCTACAAAGCAGGAAAAAACGCTGCTGCTCACGCTAAGCCTTTTTGGCAGTTTTTTTTTGTCTTGCATGAACTACATCTCTCAAAGACGGTTTACAATGACGTATAGCTAATATACTTAGAAATGTACTCTTAAAACAGCTAATAAGAACATTAATGTTTTTTTTATATACAATGTGAGTGGCCATGTTGGAATCATGTCAAATGACACATATTTTTCCCTAAATGGCAAATGGCTGCATTTATATAGCGCTTTTATCCAAAGCGCTTTATAATTTGTTCCTACACACTGACGGCGGAGGCAACCATGCAAGGTGCCAACCTGCTCATCAGGAGCAAATAAGGGTCAAGTGTCTTGCTCAAGGACCCTTTGACACGCTGCCCGGAAGGAGCGGGAATCAAACCGGGATTACCAGACGACTGCTCTACCTCCCGAGCCACTGTCGCCCTCAGTAGGAAGTCGGACTTTCCGACCTGTTATAAAATCAAATGCAGCATTACTTTCAAAATGTTATCCCAGTGTTTCCCCTACCATTGCCACGGGACGCCCCCCCCCCCCCCAGAAAAAATTATAATAAAAAAAAATGCAATATATATATATTTTTTTTAAATATTTTTATTAAAGTTTGCTTTAATCACAGTAACGTTGGCGAGCTAGCTAAATTATACATACATCGGTTTTCATATAAATCAATCTTCACTAAGACATTAAAACCGCGGCACGGTCTACGGAGACGCAGAAAAAAGCTACCAAATCCATTCCGAGACAACTCCAAGACTGACTAGCATTGCACGTAACAAGTCTCAGGGCTAGATCCACAAAGAATGGCATCTATGACGACACTGTTGTTAGATCCTGATAAATTTGGCCAGTATCACGTCTTCGTCTGCTTGGCTCTCCATCCAATTCCTCTGCGTTGTGTCATTTTAATGGTCCTGACGTCTCCTATACTGGCAGATAAGATCCTTATCTCACCCCGTTAGTACAATGCGCAAACCATAATAATTCTCCACCTCCGTAAGAATTCGACACTTCGACACCGTGAAATACCTTATGAGGAAAAGCGTTGTTTTATTGCTATAAACAGAAACCTCAGCTCAGATGTTAACAGATTGTATTGTCCTTGAAGAGTCTATTCTAATGACCCCTCGGTGGGTTCAGTCTATCTAATGATCTTTCAGTCCAGTCTATTGTCCCTCTGTCTCTCAGTCCAACAGTGGTCAGGCCTGTTCGTTAGCCAAGACCATCCTCGTGGTAGCCGAAGCTAATGATGATGTGGCATTCTCCCTTCCCCCCCTCTCCGTGGTGGAGGAGAGAGAGTCTCTCCTGGTTCCTTCCCTCTTAGTCTCAGTCAGATTTTAGTCTGCCTTACACCCGGAAACACCGTTCGACTTATAGATCTTCGTCGTAGAAACGATAGCCCCGCCCCTCTTCTGGTTTTCAGGGCGACGCGCTGTCATGACAACCGCGTTTAACCTTTACACACACTTCAAAACGTCTCATTCACTGTTGCATTAAAGAGGTCACCCCTCTCCCTCGCTCTGTTATCTTTGTTCTTACAAGGAATTCATAACAAACACCCTCGCTGACGCGGCCTGTGCCTGTGAAACCACTGGTTCCACCACCGTCAATATCATCCCGTGATGATAATGATATTACCCTCTTAAAGCGTCTCTTTATATCAGTTTTATAAACCAAATATACATTGAAAAAACCACCATTTTCTCTCACTGTTGACACCACGTATCCGTGACACGTGCGCCCCGCGAAAACACTAGTAGTTTTGGGGGCCTACCACCCCTCCTAGGGGAAACACTGTATCCGTTACAGATGTCTGACTACCTGCCACTAACATAAACTGATCACTTTCAGTTTACCGTCGATTACTATGCTTTCAAATCGCATGGAACGTGACTTTCAACCGATACTTCATTCAAATTTACAGTGATTTGAATATGGTATTATTGTCTTGTATACCGGTTACTATTTGAAATACATTTATCAATGCGATTTCTTTGCTGTATAAATCCTTGTACATTCCTGTACATTTTACTGTATATTTTTGGACCGTATATTTTAGAACGTATATACATACCGTAATTCCTCTAATAGTAACCGGGTCTCAAATACAAGCCGGGTCTCTATTAATGGCCAGGTGCGCTCTTGAGCTAAGCAATTATAAGCCGGCCTCCTAATACAAGCCGGGTTACTAATATACTGAGCTGCATACTGAGCTAGTTACTTAATTTCACTTTGAAAACGTTGAAATGACCAGTGACCACCTGTAATTGCACTGTTTACTATTTCATACAGTACTTGGTTTCAATAAATGAACCCAGTACATTTTACTGGGTTCAAACTGACACACAATGTTGATTTATTCATTATGATCCGTTTGAAAATTTGAAATATAGGCCTCCCTCTTATACAGGCCTCCTCCTAATACAAGCCTGGTACCCGCTACAGTTGAAACAAATACAAGCCGGGGTTACTATTAGAGGAATTACGGTACTTTAGAATGTATATCTTTGACTGTGTATTCTTGTTTTTGAGTAAATGTTTATTCTGAGCGATCTGTGGTGCTGAATTTCCCTCTGGATTAATAAAGTACTTCTATTCTGTTTAGGCCTATTTCAAAACATGTCCAAGTATATTCACGTGCGTCCCCAACTTCACATTTAACATTCACAAAATCTAAATACCCCCCCCCCCCCCCCAAAAAAACTGAAAAGGACACAGTAATGTACCGTAATTCCTCTAATAGTAACCCCGGCTTGTATTTGTTTCAACTGTAGCGGATACCAGGCTTGTATTAGGAGGAGGCATGTATAAGAGAGAGGCCTATATTTCAAATTTTCAAACAGATCATAATGAATAAATCAACATTTTGTGTCAGTTTGAACCCAGTAAAATGTACTGGGTTCATGTATTGAAACAAAGTACTGTATGAAATACGGTAGTAAACAGTGCAATTACAGGTGGTCAAAAAAAGTTAAATAAAGTAAAATAGTGCAATCACAATACTGGTGTAATAATAATAACTTCGTTTTATACAATTCTGAGGTAGGCTTACTCTCTTGGTAAACATTAACACCATACCATTATATTGTATTTACTGCACAGCCAGGCCAGCATATAACAACAATAACAAAATATATTGCCTATGGTAAATCCGTTGAGGGAAATACCGTAATTCCTCTAATATACATGAAACCCGGCTTGTATTAGGAGGCCGGCTTATAATTGCTTAGCTCAACAGCGCACCCGGTCATTAATAGAGACCCGGTTTTTAATTGAATACCGGTTACTATTAGAGGAATTACGGTAGTAACGGTTTTCTCCTTGGTACAGTCACTATAGCAGGTCTAGTTACACTATCTCAACCAGAGGACGGAAGCAGGGCACCGCGGCCCCCCTGCTCTCCTTTACCGCGGGGCCCATTAAGTGGCACGTCTCGACTGGATCCCTCCTCCTGACTGACCGGGGTATCATCTCTCTCTCCCCCAGGTTCCAGCTCACAGTGGAGGTGTTTGATTACCTGGACACGGAGCTGAGGCTGGCGGAGACAGGTGAGACGGGGCCTCCCTTCTACCTTTACCTCCCCTCCCACCTCCAGCCCATCCAGTGATGGGTAACCTGAGCTCCAGGGCTGCCGCTGCTGACATTAGCTATTTATGCGCTGGAGCCCAAGGACCAGTCGAAGAAAGGTGTATTGTGAGCGCTTGCTTTCCCTCCAAAAGAGTTTTTATTTTTTTGCCAGTATAGACTTTCGTTTTTGTAAAACTATGGTCTCTTTTTTTTGTGGACCGAAAAGACATTTGAAACTCTTGAGCCTCACATACATAGACCTTTTGTCAGAATTACAATCCTGATCTATGGTCACTGATTAGGTTATAATGTATATTATATGACCACCTAAATCTAAATGGCAAACTGGCCTGGTTATAATTCAAGAAATGCAAGCCATACTGATTCAGCCCTTCTGCATTGTTTTAAAGAGGGCTCTTTCTGGTGCACTTAGGTCAGGTGACATTCTATTGGCTTGTTGTTGTTATTTTACAACTCAGTCCTTTCATGCATGTTATATGTAGCAATATTTATGTCTCATCTTTATCAAAAAAGAACCAATAGCAAAACCATTACAGACAACATAAAGGCCCATTGTTGACTTGGATCTTTCCACAGCCACTGCACCGTCACCGTCTTTACCACGGCCATTTTCACATACTGCAAGGTGCCTTTCATCAAATCTTGAAAAAGGGGTACATAAAAGTCACATAATATTAATCTAAATGATGAAAAGATTATAAAATATTTGATCACTAATGTCACCAGACTTGCCTTCCCCCCCCCCCCCCCCCCCCCCCGTTTAATCAATGGACTAATTGTACACAATGGAAAATGCAGACGTTTTCTAAGGAGGCGAACTTGCCAACCGCCAAAATTTAATAATTTTTCAGAAAGGGCTGAGTTCTTCTGTGTGAACACATGTACAAAACCTCTTACCAATTCTTCTGATTTCACTCAAACGGCTGCAAGGGATGCAAGTGTCAAAACAACCCCATTTTATCTTCCTCTAGATTTAATGGAACCACGGAAACACGCTCCCTTGTAATGTTTTGGCTTCAATAGATTCTCACCAAAAAAGGAAATGCCGGTAATTTGGCGGTGGTGGGGGGCTGGGTGGGGGATCAACATTAAGTAGATTCCCCGATGACTCTGTGGTAATGGGTATGCCTCTCTCTGGCCTGGAGGAAATAGGCCACAGGATCTCCATTCTGAACAACTATAAACAAACCCTGCAAATGTGCAGTAAACAACAAGTCTGGCAGCCGCCCTTGTTCCCGCGCTGGGCGTCGTGTTCTCTGGAAGTGGTCCTACTGTGCCTCCACACATCATACACTCTCCCCCGTGACACAATAGCAGTGCTTTTCTATCCACATCTATTTATAGGTGTGTGTGTGATTGCGTGATTGCCTCTGTGCTGCATTTCTGAACCAGTATCACAAAGCCTTTGCTAATGCCTGGTAGATGCTTGTTTGTTTACGGTGGTGATGGTAAAATGGTAAATGGACTGCATTTATATATCGCTTTTATCCAAAGTGCTTTACAAATTATGCCTCGCATTCACCCATTCACTCGCACTGCTCATCGGGAGCAGTTAGGGGAGTTAAATGTCTCACTCAAGGAGGACACTTCAACACACGCTGCCGGGAGTAGCCGGAATCGAACCGGGAACCTTCTGATTACCGGGTAGAGCAGTGGTCTGGTAATCGAAAAGGTTCCCGGTTCGATCGCAGCTCCCGGCTCCTTCCGGTAGCGTGTCAAAGTGTCCTCGAGCAAGACACTTTGTCGAGGAATCCTTTTTGGTTGCCCCAAACAATAGCTTAGTTCACACCTAGGTGAGAGGCCAAGGGCTACGGCCCCCACCCCTCTCTACTTAAGGTCAAGTCTCCGTCTCTTCTTCAGTGTCTCCTAGCGAGCCAGAGGAGAGCACTCCTCTTCTTCAGTGTCTACTAGCTGGCCAGAGGAGAGCACTCCTCTTCTTCAGTGTCTACTAGCTGGCCAGAGGAGAGCACTCTTCTTCTTCAGTGTCTCCTAGATGGCCAGAGGAGAGCACTCTTCTTCTTCAGTGTCTCCTAGATGGCCAGAGGAGAGCGTTCCTCTTCTTCAGTGTCTCCTAGCGGGCCAGAGGAGAGCGTTCCTCTTCTTCAGTGTCTCCTAGATGGCCAGAGGAGAACACTCCTCTTCTTCAGTCTCTCCTAGCTGGCCAGAGGAGAGCACTCCTCTTCTTCAGTCTCTCCTAGATGGCCAGAGGAGAGCACTCCTCTTCTTCAGTCTCTCCTAGCTGGCCAGAGGAGAGCACTCCTCTTCTTCAGTCTCTCCTAGATGGCCAGAGGAGAGCACTCCTCTCAGCCAAAGCTCATTTAACACACTTGTACTTTGTTTTGACTATTAACCTACCGTAATTCCTCTAATAGTAACCTTGTATTTGTTTCAACTGTAGCGGATACCAGGCTTGTATTAGGAGGAGGCATGTATAAGAGAGAGGCCTATATTTCAAATTTTCAAACGGATCATAATGAATAAATCAACATTTTGTGTCAGTTTGAACCCAGTAAAATGTACTGGGTTCATTTATTGAAACCAAGTACTGTATGAAATACGGTAGTAAACAGGTGGTCAAAAAAAGTTAAATAAAGTAAAATAGTGCAATCACAATACTGGTAGAATAATAATAATAATAACTTCGTTTTATACAATTCTGAGGTAGGCTTACTCTCTTGGTAAACATTAACACCATACCATTATATGGTATTTACTGCACAGCCAGGCCAGCATATAACAACAATAACAAAATATATTGCCTAATGCCTATGGTAAATCCGTTGAGGGAAATACCGTAATTCCTCTAATATACATGAAACCCGGCTTGTATTAGGAGGCCGGCTTATAATTGCTTAGCTCAACAGCGCACCCGGTCATTAATAGAGACCGGTTTTTAATTGAATACCGGTTACTATTAGAGGAATTACGGTATTTTCATCAGAAGATCCGTCTATGATATAATTGATACATTATAATCCACCACAACACTTAAACCCTAACTGGTCCGAACCTTGCATGGTTGTCCCTCCGTCGGTGTGTGGGTGAATGTGAGGCATAAAGACCGCTCTGCCTCCTGAGTCACGGTTGCCCTGTGATAATAATGTGTGTGTTTTTACCCCCCAGTGATCCGGCAGCTCAACACATCCATCGCCATCTCCACCCTCACGTCGGGCCAGTGCCGCTTGTCGCCGCTCGTCCAGGTGATCCAGGACTGTAGTCACCTCTACCACTTCATTGTCAAGCTGCTCTTCCAGCTACATGCCTGTAAGACCCAACTCGTGCTCGCTCCCACTCCAGACAGTTGTACAGTGTAGCGTCTGAACGCCTAAAATGAGAAGGACATTGAACTTCACGGGAAGATAAAAAATTACGATAAGAACATTGCTCAAATACTCTGCTGCATTGACATTGTTAAAGTATTGCTTGGTGGTATTATATAATATTTATAACATGTTATGTTTCCTATACATTTGGTGATGTCTGAGAGAGAGCTGTTTCTTAATAGCAGGAAGTGGGCATACCTATGAAATAGCTCTGCTGTCCGTGCAGACTCTTTCAGTTCATAGTGTTGTTGATAACACGCTTAGTATTTTACAAATGAGTTTTTTTATTTGATGAACATGGGTGAAAATGAACTAAACCGGTTTTATTTCTGTTTAAAGAAATATATATATATATATATATACACACACACAAAATAAAAAACCACCGGTTGGGGCGGTGAGCAGGTAATGTACGTGGTGGATGCCTGTGTCTGATAACTCTGTGCCGTGTGTATTTCAGCTCTCCCTGCAGACACCTTGCAAGGACACCGCGAACGCTTCCACGACCAGTTCCATAGGTAAGTCACCCACAGCCCCGGGAAAGAGAGGAGGAGGAGGGTGAGCACGTCCTGAAAAGGGCGCGGCTCGTTGTACAATAGGACGGCTGCAACATAATCCTGCCTCACCCTGTCACTGCATCACTCCACCAAACCAATGCAAAACACTCCACCCCCCCTCCACCACCCCCCTGGGTCGTGTCGGACCTGTCAGCATGGACACACAGCTCACACTCACAAAGGGGAGCTCTCTAAAAACGACTCTAGCCTAGATAAAAAAAAAAAAAAAAAATCTGTTTATTAGGCCGCCTGGTACACGGTATGAGGATGTGTAAAAAGGTTTTACGTTTGAGCACTTTTGTACTTTTTATTGTACGTCAGATGGCATAATTAACAGTCTTTAATTGCATTTCTTTAATCTCTTGGCTTGTGGAGGTAGCATTCCTTTTTTTGTGAGTGTGGCTCCTGTGTGTCCATTCTTGGCCTTTTTTTTATGCACTGTACATCCAGCCCATAATGGGCACTGATTCTTTTTAGACACTGTACATCCAGCCCATAATGGGCACTGATTTATTTTTAGACACTGTACATCCAGCTAGGGCTGGGCGATATATCGAGTATACTCGATGTATCGCGGCTTGTTCTACGTGAGATGTAGTAAATTACTATATCGTGAACATCGAGTATATGTTGTCACGTTGCGGCTGATATGAGACTTGCTTTAGTGCAGATCGTTCCTCTCATTTCATTATAGACAGACCAGCACGGATCTTAAATGACATGCAATTGTAATTTCATTACACAGACCAGCGCGGAGCTTCAATGACATGCAATGGGCTAACGTTAGCTGATAAGTTAAACCATAATAGGCTAAGCTAACTAGCGTTAGCTCTTAGCTGCTAGCTCTTAGCTGCTAGCTCTTAGCTGCTAGCGTTAGCTCAAAGCGGACTCCACGACACTAGTTCCATTAGTGAGAAAAGGGGGTGGGTTATATTGACGACGCTTGACAACAGAGGTTTAAAGATAACTTCATATTTATTGGTTATTCGTTTCTTTCATCCAGTTTCAATCTCTGTGTTCAACTTCCTGTTTACATTCGAGTGTGACATCATCGCCTACGGCAGCTTATACGCTCAAAACGCAAACGCGTTCTCTCTCTCTCTCTCCCCCCCTTCTCTCCCTTTCTCCCCCTTCTCTCCCTCTCTCCCCCTTCTCTCCCTCTCTCTATATCCTTCAACTCCACTCCTTCTCTGTCTTCCTTTTTTCTCTTTCTCTTTGGACCTGAGATGTTAGGTTATCTCAGTATTCAGTAGGCATTGATGTAATACCTGAAATATTCTAAAATCATTAAGTCTGCTATAAGCTATTATCCCTTTGTAAGGCTTTGTGTGTGATTATTATTTTCTCACAGTAGTGTATATATATATATATATGTGTGTGTGTTTGGCTAAAGTGGATAGAAAACACAGTACTGTGCAAAAGTCTTTGTCACCCAATAGTTTTTATATAAATTGTCTTAGATGTAAATAAAAAATTGTATTAGTGTGTTAGTAGACTACTCTTAGTACATTTTCATTTAATTATTTTTTAAAGCATCTTCATGGTTTAATAATGGAAACATATTTTGCAGGGACTTATTATAATCATCATATTGGCATGACTGTATGCATCAAAGGGTTAAATCAAGCATTTTTAAGTGCTTTAGAGGAAATGTCAAAATATCGCGATATATATCGTGTATCGTGATATGGCCAAAAAATATCGCGATATCATTTAGAGGCCATATCGCCCAACCCTACATCCAGCCCATAATGGGCACTGATTCATCCATTGCGGTGTTGACAGCGTTGAACAGGCCACAGCAGGCTGAACCCGAGGGAGCCGTTTCCGTCAGTCTACAGGAAGTTTCAACCATCTCATCTCTGCTATGACCTTTTTTAATGTGTTGGAAAACATTGCTGTGTTTGCGAAACAAACTTACGCTTTGAAGGAATTCTTCCCTTTGCCCCACAGCCTTAAGACTTTCTTCAATAAAGCCAGAGACATGCTGTACTTCAAGAGGCTCATCCAGATTCCCAAGCTGCCTGACGTAAGGATAGCGAGGGGACTGGGAGGGGATGGGTGGCTCTGGGAACATAACCACAGTCATTACTAAGATCGATGACACAATGGCCGCTGTATGTTTGTTGTGTTTTGTAATCAGGATCACTTCATTCACCCGATGCAGTAAGTGGACATGAGTTGGTCTTGGTAGTGTTGGTGCAGGAACACTGATACAGGTGGTAGGACAAGAAGACATACCATATTATACGGTATACTACACGTACAGTACATTACGGTTGCCGTGGTGATGTGACATTTGAGCTCCCCTCCAGTCGAGCTGCCGCAGGGTTTGAATCTGAAAGATTGCCATCATTCCTGTCGTTCATCTCTAGAGCCTTCTTTCTCTCCTACACATGAAGTTAAATCTACTCCTAAAGTGAAAGTGAAACTTGAGCTACTCTGTACTGCAACTCTGCTGCACATACCTATGAAATAGCTCTGCTGTCCGTGCAGACACTTTCAGTTTATAATGTTGTTGATAACACGTGGGCACTGATATGCAAAAATGAACTAAATGGGTTTTATTTCTATTTAAAAAAAAATATATATATATATAAGTACAGTAATGTACGTGGTGGATGCCTGAGCACAGAGTACCACCAGTATCACCGACTACCTCAGCACTGCCACTGTCTAGTGGAGGAGCCACTGTTGATAATAAACTCCTCAGTCGTTATTGTTTATCTTTTCTCCTTCCAGTCTCCACCTAACTTCCTGCATGCAGCCTCGCTGGCCAAGCACGTGAAGCCGGTGGTGGTCATCCCCGATGAGGAGCCTGAGCAGCACGATGATGATGAAGATGACGACCCTGAGCTTCTGATTGACGTCAACGACTTCAGCATGTCCAGCATACAGACGCAGCAGGCGTCGATCATGAGACAGCCACAGACACCGCAGCCGCAGGTATAGCTTGTGATACAGACACAGCCCCAGCAGGTATAGCTTGTGATACAGACACAGCCCCAGCAGGTATAGCCCATGATACAGACACAGCAGGTATAGCCCATGATACAGACACAGCCCCAGCAGGTATAGCCCATGATACAGACACAGACACCACAGGTATAGCCCATGACACAGACACCGCAGGTATAGCCCATGACACAGACACAGCCCCAGCAGGTATAGCCCATGACACAGACACAGACACCACAGGTATAGACCATGACACAGACACAGACACCACAGGTATAGCCCATGACACAGACACAGACACCACAGGTATAGACCATGACACAGACACAGACACCACAGGTATAGACCATGACACAGACACAGACACCACAGGTATAGACCATGACACAGACACAGACACCACAGGTATAGCCCATGACACAGACACAGACACCACAGGTATAGCCCATGACACAGACACAGACACCACAGGTATAGACCATGACACAGACACCACAGGTATAGACCATGACACAGACACAGACACCACAGGTATAGACCATGACACAGACACAGCCCCAGCAGGTATAGCCCATGATACAGACACAGACACCACAGGTATAGCCCATGACACAGACACAGACACCACAGGTATAGCCCATGACACAGACACAGACACCACAGGTATAGACCATGACACAGACACAGACACCACAGGTATAGCCCATGACACAGACACCACAGGTATAGACCATGACACAGACACAGACACCACAGGTATAGACCATGACACAGACACAGACACCACAGGTATAGACCATGACACAGACACCACAGGTATAGCCCATGATACAGACACAGACACCACAGGTATAGCCCATGACACAGACACAGACACCACAGGTATAGACCATGACACAGACACAGACACCACAGGTATATCCCATGACACAGACACCACAGGTATAGCCCATGACACAGACACAGACACCACAGGTATAGCCCATGACACAGACACAGACACCACAGGTATAGCCCATGACACAGACACAGACACCACAGGTATAGATTAGCTTGTGACACAGACACAGCAGGTATAGCCCATGATACAGACACAGCCCCAGCAGGTATAGCCCATGATACAGACACAGCCCCAGCAGGTATAGATTAGCTTGTGATACAGACACAGACACAGTAGGTATAGCTCACGATACAGACACAGCCCCAGCAGGTATAGCTTGTGATACAGACACAGACTGACTGATACTGACACACACTGTCACTCAATCACTGCTGTGATATTGAAAATTGTTGATTTATGTTTTCATTTTCTTCTACCTAGCAGTTTGACATGTTTGATCAGGCGTTCGGACCTGCCAACGGAGGCTTTGATGACCGGTGAGCCACAGTCTTTACCATTCTAGACTATAAATAAATATAAAACGTGGTTTGAAAACTCTCCTCAGTGTATCCTGTGTACCCGCTGTCATTGACTATGTGTGTGTATGATCTGCTCCTACAGAGACCTCCAGATTGATAGCCTTAAGAGGGAGATGGAGTTGCTGAGAACAGAACTGGAGAGAGTCAAGGGAGAGGTATTTATTTACACAGCCACCATATTGGTTGGCGGGGTGGAAAGACGTGGAAGTGACCGTTCACTTCAGCGTTACACTTTTGCTGTAAAAAAAACGTGTCAATACTGAAATAGTCAAAACAACTGGCAGAATGCACATCGTAATTACTGACCGATGACTACCTGACTCGCATCGTCTTCAACTGCTGTAGTTTCTGTTGTTTTTTAATTAAATTTTTAATGAAAATTAACTAATAAATGTGACGCGAATGAATGAATTTGAGCCGGATTAGACTGACCCTCGGACAAATCCACAACAACTGTCGTTTGGCGTTCCGACTTGTTGACTATATAGGAGAGGTTTTGACCGCGGATGACGTCGTCAACGCCGTCGTCAGGAATCTGGGTCACATGTTAGGAGGATGCAAATATTGACCTTGACATGTAGAATGTAGCACCTAGTCTCAGAATGGAAGTCATCAACACTGGTTTAAGAGAAGGGGACCAGAGCGTCTGTACAGCTGGTTGCGTTTGGTGCAGATCAGTTAGTTTACAGAAAATGTAAATGGGGAATGACTCCATTTAATTCTAACATTTTCTAACTTGATGTGTTATTCCTATGCCCTGGGACAGTTGAGTCCATATTTATTAATAATAATAATCTTTATTTATATACCACCTTTCATACAAGAATTGCAGCCCAAAGTGCTTCACAACATAGGCATAAGATTAGGCATAAAATAAGCATAATAGGCCTCTTTGTTTACAGTTTGATTGTCGCTGATAGAATAGACAAACAAATGAAATAGTTAAAAATAGGCATACAATTTGCATAGAAATGCAAGAGATTGGCAGGAAGTGCATAAAATTCATGAAATTGGCAGGAAGTGCATAAAAATATAGGCGGAGTAAAAATAGTGATATTTGTGAACATGCACCTGTCCCTCCCAAAGCTTTGAGAGAGAACCCTTGAATTTGTGATGTAAAATCTGACTTGATTTAGTTTTATACTCTTGTATATCCAACCGGTATGACCCTAAATATAAACGTTATTTTGGTTATGACATTTGGTAAACATTTGATGTGCCCACAAGTTCAGTGCCCCATCATTGTCTATGGAGCAGGCCCAGAGTGGTGGTGACATCACAAAATGTGAAGGTTTCTAGCTTCAGGCATTAGGCGAGTGATGCATGCTCACAGCTATCGATTGAGTTGTAACCAGGGCAAATGATTAACATATCATTCTTAAAATCCGAATCGGAAAGGTCCTTATTGCCAAGTAAGTTTGCACGTACAAGGAATTTGTTTTGGTCATTTGGTGGAACGTTAACAGACAATCAACAAGTTGATTGGTGGATCAACAAAAAGAGGGCCGGTTTGAGATGGGTCAATTGATTAGTCCTTTGCCTCTTTTGTGACTCTTTTATCGCATCGTTATTTATGTCCAGTGATAAACTCTTAAAGGAGCTATAGGCGGCCGTTGATTTTGAGCAGAATTCGAAATATTTTCAAGTCGTTAAACCAAATTCAACACCGCCCTTCCCCAATCGGAACGCATCAGGATGCCTCCGAAGCCACACCCGCTAGGTAGCTACCAGGCAGCTATGTGTTAGCAGCAGGCCTCTGTGTACACGCACAACTGTTATGTGCATATCAAGCACACATATCACTAGAGCAGAGAGCGTTTGATAGACGGCTCGCTCATTCCAATAATTTTACCTTTTTCTTTTTTTCTTTTTAGTACTATCGATTACTGTCGAGATATAATAAGAAATAAAAGAAATTGCCAGAAATCGGCGGTCGCCTATTCCTCCTTTAATCCAGTCTACCTTCCACTTGATTCATGGTGTCAAGCCTCACAGACTTGGAATGTTGTTCACGTCTACTCTGGGTTTCTATTATCTTATCGGAATCAGAATCAGAAAGGTCTTTATTGCCAAGTAGTTTACACATAAGGAATTTGATTTGGTCGTTTGGTGCGACATTAACGGACAGACAGTTACTAGACTTGGGTGTCAGTGTGATGTTGGTCGCTCCTGGTAGTCCGTCCTCCCAGCGTGTGTCCCGTGGTGACGGTGTCTCCTGGCCCCTCCCCTTCCTGCAGGCTCAGCGCTACATCACCCAGCTCAAGTCCCAGATCAACAGTCTGGAGGCCGAGCTGGAGGAGCAGCGGGCGCAGAAACAGCGCGCCCTGGTGGAGAACGAGCAGCTGCGCATGGAGCTGGAGGCCACCAGGCGTCGAAACGCAGAGCATGAGAGCACACAGGCCACCTTCAGCGAGGCAGAGAGTGAGAGCACGCACGCACACATGCACACACACACAGGCACACACACACATGCCCACACACACACACACACACACACAGGCCACCTTCAGCGAGGCAGAGAGTGAGAGCAAGCACACACGCATGCACACACAGGCACACACACACATGCACACACAGGCACACACACACAAAGCGAAGCAGAGAGTGAGACACACACACACTCTATCTCTATCTCTCTCTCTTACATACACATACTTGAGTAACACAAAATATATATATTTTATTTCACATATAATGTATAATTATAATGTGACATGAAGTGAACAACATGAAGTACTTGCACGGTCACACACTCCCTCTTTCTCCCTCTGTGTCTCTCCATTTCTGTCTCTTCTCTCCCTCTGTCTGTCTGTCTGTCTCTCTCCCCCTCTCTCTTCTTCCCCCTCCCTCACACACACACACACACACACACACACACACACACACACACACACACACACACACACACACTGCATCACTTGTGGCTCACCAGTCTCATATGCGCAAACGTTCCAAACACAAACATTGGCACCTTCTCTCTCCCGTCTGTGCAGAACGATCCGTGGCCACAGAGCAGCGCTACAACAAGCTGAAGGACAAGCACGCTGATCTGGTGGCCAGCCATGCCGAGCTACTCAGGAAGGTAGAGACCCCTTCAAGCCAACCCAGACTAATTTGTAAATGTTTGTGCCGTCAATAGATTAAAAAAAAATTAACTAATTAATCTCACAATTTTCTGTAATTAATCTAGATTAAAAATAGCATTTTTCTACATAAGACCGAAGCTTGTAACAGATATTTACTTGAGTAAAATCATGGAATGAATGAATCTAAATATACTTTCTTTGTGTTGATTTTACAAAGACTATTTTAATAGCTTTCTTTAAATACAGTTTCTCTCCTGTGAAATACAAATGTTCAACAAAACCATCAACATTGACTCAGCTAGACCTCTCTCTTATATCCGCGGCGCTAAAATGGAAGATCTTTCACTCCATAGATTAATCTAGATTAATTTATTTTAATGCTTTAATACATTTCAATTAATCTCCATAGTTAAAGCATTAATTTTGACAGCCCTAGTCAATTTAAACTAGACGTCAGCGTCTGTGTGTGTGTGTAGTGTTTGGTTCCCGTCCAGACGGTGTGTGTTGTTGTGTTGACAGAGCGCTGACACAGTGAAGATGCTGTCGGCCACGCAGCAGACCCAGGAGGAGGTGGAGAGGACTAAGCAGCAGCTGTCCTTCGAGGTGGATCGCATCAAGCAGGATGCTGACATGAGGGTTTGTTTACTTTGTTCACCTCTGGGCTGTAGTTAAAGGGATGGTTCGGATTTCCGTTTCCTATGATGATGTTGATCGGTAGAATCCTTTTTTTCAGCACAATCCAAGGTGTCCCTTGATACTATGTCTGTTGCATAGTCCTACTCCCATAACATCGGCTAGTCTCCTATGTCTTACTATATTGTCGGCTGTATAGTCTTTGTGTCATAACATGTCTACTGTCCTATGTCATACTGGATCGTCTGTTGTATATTCCTAGTGTCTTGTGGTCCTACTGTATTGACGGTCCATCCTGTCTTTTGTCATGTTGTATTGTCCTCTGTTGCACTGTGTGAGTGTCTATAGTTTTTAATTCAATAGTGTTACTGTACAGCACTTTGGTAGGCTCTGAGCTTTTTAAATGCGCTATATAAATAAATGACTTGACTTGGCTCCGGCTAGGTAGCCACAAACCAATGCATAAGTCAATGGGGTCAAGCTCCTGTACGAGCCTGACTGAAGTTCACTGAAATTGACCCCACAGTGCACACAGAGTAGGTTTCAGTGAGCTTGACCCCATTGACTGCAGTATAAATGAGTTTGTTAAGTGCACATTAATAGATAGTTGGATATTGTCCAGGATTCTTGAGTATTCCATTTACAATATCCTGACTGTGAGAAACCTGAATATGATGGCTTAGGTATACCGATATTAGAAACCTGAATATGATATTAGAAACCTGAATATGATGGCTTAGATATACCGATATTAGAAACCTGAATATGATGGCTTAGGGACCTTAACGATAATATTAGCTAATATCTGGGACCTTAACTGTAACATTAGCTGACATCTGGAAGATTGTGTTGATGTGAATGCACTCTCTGCACGGTGGTGTAGTGGTTAACACTGTCGCCGCCCTCACGGCAAGAAGGCCATGGGTTCGATTCCCACTTGGGGACCAGGTTGCCAGGTACCCAGGTGGGGTATCTCCTGGGCCTTTCTGTGTGGAGTTTGCATGTTCTCCCCATGCTCGCAAGGGTTTCCCCTCTTGATAAGATAAACCCAATGGAAAAACACGCAGAACAGATCACTAACACTGTCGCTTCGTCCCTGACAAAGATGGACAGGAGCACTTGGATTGGTCCCCGGGCGTGACCCACGCCCCAGCCCATGTCTGCTCCCGGCTGCCCTTGGGGGGAAGGACGACGTGATGGGAAAAGTGCAGAGAGACATTTCAGTGTGTGTGTGTGTGTGTGTTCCTGTGTGTGTGTGTTCCTGTGTGTCGCCCATCTTGCATGTGTGTGTGTTAATCTGCATGACAATTAAAGACTTCTTCTTCTACTTTATTCTCATCAGCTGGAAGAGCAGAAGTTTGAAATGGAGAAGCTGAGGAGGGAGCTGGAGGAGAAGTTGGCAGAAATGATGCGCATCAAGGCCTCCCTGCAGACCAACGAGAAGGTGTGTGTGTGTTGTGATAAAGCAGGAAATACTGCATTAGTAAGGGTGTCAACAGGTGACTGCATCTAATCGATTGAGTCAGTCATGGCTCATTACTGCGTCTCCAAGGGGATCAATATGTTATCTTACTTTGTGGACCAGAGTCTTGTGCAACAAACCATGTTGTTCTCTGTTCTCCATGACCGCATTATCATCAAAGATTCCATGACGGCCATCATTGGTGAAATAACAATTCAGGAATATGGATCTAAATGTGAAGGACCGTTCTATCAATTTGGCCAAAAAAAACACAAGTTCCTGTTAGAAAATTGTGTGAGTTGTGGCGGAAACCACCTTTTGTCTATAGGTGAGGCATCACTCACTCTCTCTCTCTCTCTCTCTCTCTCTCTCTCTCCCCTCTCCCTCTCCCTCTCCCTCTCCCTCTCCCTCTCCCTCTCCCTCTCCCTCTCCCTCTCCCTCTCTTTCCCTTCCCTTCCCTTCCCTTCCCAGACGGGCGAGCAGCTGAGCGGTTCAGTGACCGCCCTACAGGCCGAGAAGGAGCGCTTGATGCGCTCTGTGAGTGAGAAGGAGGCGGAGCTGTCCTCCCTGCGCCAGGCCTCGCAGCTGCAGCAGTCGTCCCTTCAGCAGGAGAGAGAGAGGAGCAGCAGGGAGCTGGGAGAGCTGCAGGGGAAACTGCAGGATAAGGTCAGTCAGGACAACCAGCCCAGATCAGCTCAGCAGTGTGCACGACAGCCTCGTCACACTCCCACTGCACTTTATTAATTGAGCTGCATTCTGCAGTGTGTTGGTTCTGTCCGCTACGCTGCAGAAAAGCCCTTCTCTGTGTTGGCGAGTCCTACCTCTTTTGATTCCAGGTTGAACTCTCCACTCTACAGTAAAGAGTATTGTGTCTTGGCTTGATGGATAATGTCTACAATGACCCACACATGTCTGATGTATCATAGCCAGGTGCTGCCTCAATGTCTGATCGGTATATATTATGTACAAACACAGATACAAAGAATAATAATAATGCCCCCCCCCCCCCCCCTCGAACCTTCATTTTTAATTACAAAAAAAATAAATCTAAAAAGAAATTGTTAAAAAAAAAATATATATATATATAAAATATCCTCAAACTAAATCCTCAATTGGAATAAAGTGATTAATCTGATTAAATGAGTATTTTTAAATTAAATCGACTTTCTTTAATGAATATAACTCATCAGTTTCGTCAACATAAATAATCCAATGAGGGCACGGTTGGTACGAAAGTGATGGTGATGTCTTGATGGAGCGCCGAGTGCCAAGCGGATGCAGATAGGCTACATAATTTATGATAAATGTTTTATTTAGATTTGTATGACAGAGTCATATACTCTATAATAGTATAATATTAGTGTAGCCTAATCTTTATCTGCAACTGTGAAGAAAACCCCCATTGGTTTAAACAGAATGAATAGACACATAAAAGAATATATATAAAAAATTTAAAATTCTAATGTTGATTTAGAACATAGACATGCTGCACTGGGCTGTAAAC
Organism: Notolepis coatsorum; assembly: GCF_963971535.1. NCBI lineage: Eukaryota > Metazoa > Chordata > Actinopteri > Aulopiformes > Paralepididae > Notolepis > Notolepis coatsorum. The sequence goes on along the minus strand of NC_140174.1, from coordinate 89,639,116 downwards.
ATCTCTCATCCTCACTCTTCTCACTCACTGACTCATAATTCTCATATGTGCACGTATCATATTCTCATGTCATATTCTCATACGTGCACGTGTCATATTCTCATACGTTCACGTGTCATTTTCTCATGTCATATTCTCATACGTGCACGTATCATATTCTCATGTCATATTCTCATACGTGCACGTGTCATATTCTCATACGTTCACGTGTCATTTTCTCATGTCATATTCTCATACGTGCACATGTCATATTCTCATACGTGTATCCGGTGTCTTTATTGTCTCTCATGTCTCTGTTCATTATTATTAGTCAAGTCGGGAAGAACAGCTGCAGCAGAAGTTGCTGGAGGAGCAGTTTGCTCTGCTTCAGGGCACTGTGTCGGAGGCTGAGAGCATCATCCAGGACGCTGTGGCCAAACTGGACGACCCTCTGCACATCCGCTGTACCAGCTCCCCAGGTACACATCTAGTTACTACCCTGCACATCTAGTTATTACCCTGCATATCTGTTGCACCAGTTCCCCAGGTAGACATCTAGTTACTACCCTGCACATCTAGTTATTACCCTGCTTATCTAGTTACTACCCTGCTTATCTAGTTATTACCCTGCTTATCTAGTTACTACCCTGCTTATCTAGTTATTACCCTGCTTATCTAGTTACTACCCTGCTTATCTAGTTATTACCCTGCTTATCTAGTTATTACCCTGCTTATCTAGTTACTACCCTGCTTATCTAGTTATTACCCTGCTTATCTAGTTATTACCCTGCTTATCTAGTTACTACCCTGCTTATCTAGTTATTACCCTGCTTATCTAGTTATTACCCTGCTTATCTAGTTACTACCCTGCATATCTAGTTATTACCCTGCTTATCTAGTTACTACCCTGCTTATCTAGTTACTACCCTGCATATCTAGTTATTACCCTGCTTATCTAGTTACTACCCTGCTTATCTAGTTATTACCCTGCTTATCTAGTTACTACCCTGCTTATCTAGTTACTACCCTGCATATCTAGTTACTACCCTGCATATCTAGTTACTACCCTGCTTATCTAGTTACTACCCTGCATATCTAGTTATTACCCTGCTTATCTAGTTACTACCCTGCTTATCTAGTTACTACCCTGCATATCTAGTTACTACCCTGCATATCTAGTTACTACCCTGCATATCTAGTTACTACCCTGCATATCTAGTTATTACCCTGCTTATCTAGTTACTACCCTGTCAGAAAGATGGCTCCAAGAATGTTTACAGCAAACGCATTCTGTACATAATAAAAATGAATATCTACAGCACGAATTCTAGGTGTTAATGAAGCCAGCATAGCAATCTGGTCAGAAGTGGTGGAGAGGATAAAGCATTATATGAACTTTTAATCCTTGGTATCAAACGGAATAATGGATGTATTCAAGCGGGGTCCGGTGGGGGGGGGGGGAGAACGAGTAGGAGCATTTATGTGTTTTATAGTGGATTTCTACTGTAAATGTTTGTATGTCATGTCAAAAAAAAAAAAAACATTTGTTAAAAAAAAAAATGAATGAATGTTTATCTTGCTGACTATCTACACAGATTACCTCATCAGTCGGGCGGAGGCCACATTGGGCTTCATTGACAAAGTGAAAAAGGGGCATGCAGACTATTTAACGAACAAGGGCGGTAAGTTGCTCACACACACACACACATACACACATTCCTAAACTTGTATATGCATTGACAATGATGGAGAAAATACATTGAAAAGATAATGTAATGCATCAAACCAGGTTATGGTGAATGCAATTGCAATGCAGACCTTATTACTGTCCCTGGCTGATGGTGACCACCCTCTCTGTCTCTCTTCATGTCCTTGTGAACCAGATGCTGGGGGGCTGGTACGCGCTCTGACCCAGTTCTCCCACTTGGCTGCTGATACCATCATCAACGGCAGCGCCACGGCAAACATGGCGCCCACGGACCACGCCGACCGTAAGGAGCACCTCTCTCCCAATTACCCATCTGCGGGGTTTACGAGCCTCGGATCCATTTTGGCATTATCTTTGCTGTCGTGCAAAGACTTTATTATTAAAAAAATAATAATTATTATTTAACCAGGCAGGTCAATTAACAACAAATTTGTATTTACAATGACGGCCTGGCGAGAGGACAAAAAGGCCTCTTGAAGGTTAACAGTTAAAGGGGACAATAAAACAAAATAGAAACGAGACAGACAATGCATACATCACAGAGGTAAGGTAAATCATTTAAACACACATCAAACAAACAACCAAATAGAATTACAAGGTATGTGATACATGAAGCAAAACAGACACATTACAGTTAAAAGGCTGGGTGACAGTTGCAGGTGTGTGTAAACAACTGTGCAATAGAATTTGTCCATTTTCAAAGACTTGTTTTAAATAGGGATGCACACCAATACCAATATTGCTACCAGACACTGGGTCAATACCAGGCTGAAATAGGTGTTTACCTAAATCAGTATTTGTGAACTTCTGCAATACTAATATAACATGTAACATGTCAGAAATCGAAGCAAAGCAGCTTGACTTTCTGCATTTCTGTTACATAGTAAGATGTTGGGTGTTTATCGTTTCTGTCTAAATACAAACTAATGGTCTAGGTTTATACTGTTCAGTGAAAATAATGGATTTGATTGGCACCTCGGACGATAATTCAAGTTTAATACTCCCAATCCTGGTATTGTTGCCTCCCCAGTTTCACATAGTTTTAAGCAGCCCCCTCCATTCCAACGCTGTTACATCCCACTAGTCTTGTCTGAAGGTGATCACCGAACTCTGCTCATTTACACCCTGCAGGACTGACTGAGAACTGCAGAGGTTGTGCCACTCAGAGTCTGCAGTTCCTGAAGGACCTGAAGGCGCAGGCCACCCTGCGGCGCGCTGACCCGGCCGCCATCCGCATCGTGGTGCAGAAGATCCTCAGCCTGGGCCAGGTGAGAGACCGGGGCTGAAATGTATTTCCAAACACATGGTATCTGCGGGGTATTAAAAAAATATTAAATTCATAATTCTCAATTTAAGGCCTTGATGGGTATTAAAAAGCCTTGAATTTAATTTGCACAGGTATTGGGAGATGAAATAATAAGAAATATATTAAATGTTTTTGTATTCAAGTCGTCTGTTTTTGCGGGGCTACCGCGAGCTTGGCGTGTCTGGCGAGAGTTTGTATGGAACGTGCAAGAATTTAAAGTAGTGCGCAAGTGCAGCCACCAGTTCTCTGTCGCTCTGTGTTTTTTTCTTCTTTTTTTTGCTAGTATCGTCATGAAAGTAGTATAAAATCTCGTACTGGTATTAAAAATGTCTTCAAAAATCTTAAATTTAACTCTGTTCTACTCGCAGTCACTTCTAATAACCAGTCTACTGGGATTATATTTTAGCGGTTTCTAACATATTCTCCTATCTCCTCTTTCCTCTCTCTCTCTCGTCCAGGAGCTGCGGCCCAAAAGCCTGGACGTGCGTCAGGACGAGCTGGGAGACCTGGTGGATAAGGAGATGTCTGCCACGTCAGCCGCTATCGAGGAGGCCGTGCGTAGGATCGAGGTGAGTGTCTTCTGCGTGTAGAGGAGGGGAAGAAGCTCGACAGATACAGCATGTTGTTGGTGCATCGTGATGTGGTCCTTTCAGACGTATAGAACTGTGAGAATGTTTAACTCCCTGTGTAATATACCTACTTATACACCTGCATATAAACCATATAGCTCTGTATGATAGCGTGTAGATAGACATATCTGTAGATACTATATCTATATATCTGTACATATCCCTTACCTACTCTTACTAGTTACGCTGCCGGCCGGTATGATTTACTACCATTAGTGTGTTTATACCTGTATCACTGCACATATTAATATTACAACTCTGTACATGCATCTGGTTAGCGCTATACTCTGTAGTACTAATTAATATTATATTGTATATCCAGTTTAATCACCTGTACATTGTATGTTACTATTGCACTTTACTGTTGCATTTGCATTCTGGTTGGATGCCAAACTTATTTTCGTTGTACTGTACTTGTATAATGACAATATATTTATTTTTAATCTATCTAATACTGTATGAATACCACCGTTGAGTTGTTTATCCAATGTATGACTCCTGTAATGGTTATTTGTACAGGAAATGATGAATCTGGCTCGAAAGGACACATCGGGTGATAAGCTGGAGGTCAATGAGAGGTCAGTTCTTTATGACACAATCTAAATCAAGGCCGTTTGTAAGAACCCTCTCTGGCTGAGTGGATGGGGCCGTGCTCTGTGCTCTGTCCTACCCTGGGTTTGGGTCTTGGTTTCAGGCCGTCTCATACGCTATCGTCTGCTATGGTTCTTTCCTCTACTGTCCTTTACTGTATACTGCTCAGCGAAGGACTCAGAATCACAATCAGAAAGGTCTTTATTGCCAAGTAGGTTACACATACAAGGAATTTGATTTGGTAGTTTTTTGTGCGACATTAACGGACAGACAATTACGGTAGAATAAAGTAAAAAGGTAGAATAAAATGGAATATAACTAAATTAAAATAGAAGCACAATAGAATATAACAATTTTTTTTGTATCTACTTTTTCTCCTTATTTTTCTCCCATCCCAATTTCGTATTGCCAATTCTCCCCTGTCTTGAACGTTGCTAGACTATGCCTCCCACTGGTCGGCTGTAGTGAGGATAGAAGCCTTGCATCATGTGTCCCCTCCGGTACACGAGGAGGCAGCCTGTCTCATCTTTTCACCAGACAGCGCCGACTCTCGGTGGCGAGGAGTAACGTGTGGGAGGCTCACGCTGCCCCCGATACTTCCTGTCTAATAGAATAGAATTATTAAATAAAAATAGAGTAATAATAGAATAAAATAGGCCAGGGCTGTATAGCATATTTGAAGTGAATAGTTTTTGCAAGCTTTGTTTTAAACTTAATACGGTATCATCCTGTTTTACAGAATTCTCAACAGCTGCACGGATCTGATGAAGGTAGGCTGCTGCTATTGAATTAAAGCATATACTGCATGTTAATAGTCTGTAATAATACCATTACATACTACTGTATAATAAGAAGATATTCCAACGTAGGAAACATCCTACTATTTCCAATAGACATGTTGATAAACGTCCTTGTGTCCTCCTCTCCTCGTTGTCCCCCAGGCCATCCGCATGCTGGTCCTGGCGTCCACTGACTTGCAGAAGGAGATCGCTGAAGGCGGCAGGGTAAGTCTTACACTTCTGATTTTGTTTCCAAAAAACTGGTAGTCATCTTTCCTTCCGAGTTGAACAGCTCCGTCTTCGGCGTGTTTCTGCCTGTTTTATCGTTCAGCTACTCCGTCGCAGGCCTAACTGCCACTGCACTGCCGCTAAACTAGTCTCCTTCTCCTCCAGGGAGCCGCCACCCTTAAAGAATTCTACGCCAGGAATTCCCGCTGGACAGAAGGACTCATCTCTGCCTCCAAGGCCGTGGGATGGGGAGCCACACAGATGGTGTAAGTCCTGAGCTGGAGGGTTCATCACAGCACGATTGTATTGCACATTCAATTAAGATAGTCTCGTCACGCTTAACTTATATCCTTATACCATGCTGGTCCTCAACAAAAACAACAACATTGTAGAACAAGGATACACAGTGTCATAGATGTGAAGCATTCTCACATAGATTGACCTGGTCTTACACAAAGTGCCATGCCTATGAGTCGCCACAAAATGGCATCCAATGTAATAAAAAAAAATCAACGAATTAACTAGATTCTTATACCGGATCTCCTCTCTGGTAAACAAGAATACCCTGAAGACTCTGGCAGGAGCACTCATTCAAGGGTACTATGACTATGCGTGCACCTCATGGTACCAAAGCACCTCAAAGGTGCTAAAAACAAAATTACAAACATCACAAAACAAACTGGTCAGACTACTGCTTGACCTTACTCCTAGAACCCACCTCACCCCTGCCCACTTTGACAACCTAGGATGGCTTAGAGTAGACAACAGAGTACAGCAACTTGCAATGGGCCTGGTCTACAAGATACACTACACGACTATGGTACCCATGTACATGTCAAAATAGTGAATACCACGACCACAACACCAGAGGGAGCTCCACAAATCATGTTAAACCCAGATTCGGCTCAAACAAGGGACTAAACATGTTTCGCAATTATGCCACATCAATGTGGAACGCCCTACCCACAGCTGTAAAGGAATGTGAATCACTACCCACTTTCAAAACCACTCTCAAAGAGCACCTACGGGAGACTGCAATTCGAAACTGGCCCCTGTAAATGACCTAACCCAACCCCCTCCAATGTACAGTAAATGTCCTATTAAACCCAATAATACACCAGACCCTCTTCTTGGGACCAAGTAAGGTTTCGTCGATAATCCAATGTACAGTTACCCCCCCCCCACCCCCACCCAACCACCTCCAATGTACAGTTTCCCCACCCACCTATATTTTCAATCAATCAATCACTAGGGTAGCGGCTATGTTTGAACAAATGACTAAATCTGTGATGGAATGGCTGCGTGAGTGAGTGAGTGAGTGAGTGAGTGGGTGACATTGCCGGTGTTCTGCGAAATTCTACTACCTGCTGAATTCTGCTGCCAGCGCTCCTGCGCTTGCGCATGCATGGTGCACGCATGCGCATGACCCACAATCGTTCACTCTACAATATTCTGCCACCTTGCTGACGAACGTCTTGTTGAGTCTTGTTGATATATCTTAAACATATGTTTTTCATTGCACCTTTTGAACTGTATACGCATGTAAATATTTGCATGTAATTGGCTTTGCAGCCGAATGTATTTGTAGATGATAAAATGTCGGTACACCTGTTGGAATTCGGAGTGAACTATAGGGTGACGTCACCCAGCTGTCCAAACATATAGGCGATTCGCGCTACGGCAGCAGTTCTCAGCAGAGTAGTAGAATTTCGCAGAACACCGGTCGTAGAGGTGCTTCACATCTAAAGACTGGGAGGCACTCCAATCAATCTGTCTAGACGCGTGTAGATGGAAGAAGGAACGTATTCCAGAGAGGATAGACGAAATGCAGTAGTCTCAAGTTTCAACATGAGTGGGGATGGAAGGATATGATGTCTCTCTGTCCTCTCTCTCTCTCTCTCACAGGGAATCTGCTGACAAGGTGGTGCTTCACACTGGAAAGTACGAGGAGTTGATCGTCTGCTCTCATGAAATCACTGCCAGCATGGCGCAGCTGGTCGCCGCCTCTAAGGTGAAGACCGGCACACTCTGTACCAACACACTCTGCACCAACAGACTAGGGATGCCCCGACCGATCGGCCACCGATCGTTATCGGCCGATAATCAGTATAAATATGAGATTGGTGATCGGTGATAATGCTTTATTTTCGCCGATCGTCAAAACCGATCGAAAAACATGATCCAATTCTTAGCGGAGATCTCACTCGCTGAGTTCTCTCTCAGACACACAGAGCTGCGTGCAGCGTACGGCCCCTCCTCCTCCCCAGCCCCTCCCGCACTCGTGTAAACAAGAGGCTCCTAATGCCTCGCAGTCTGCTATAGTCTGGTGCATCCGACGTGAGCTAACGTTGGCTACCTACCAAGCTAACGTTACTGTTTAAACTAAATGACCCAGTGACTACATGAGGCATTGTCTAACGTTATCTAGCTACTGATAGCTGCTGATATCAACAAATGCTCCAGCAATAGTCGAGTGCATGATAAGTTACCTCCGTTGACTCTGTAGCTCACGTTAGCTCACGTTAGCTCTAAACTAAATAGTTCACTGAGGCGTTGTCTTAACGTTATCTAGCCGGCTAGCAGTAGCTACAGATATCAATGTCTTATAACATTGATTCGATGCGTATTCGAGCTCAGGGCATGCTGAATGTGATTTATACCAATAGGGTCCAGCTGCAGCGCCGGAGAATCCTGGCCGTAGCTGGAGGCTACTCTAGTACACACAGACAGTGGAGCTGTTTGCAGATAGCGAGCATTTTGACTTGTTGCGTGGTGGCGATGTCTCGCAGATAATACAAGTACAAGTCTAATTATATAATATATTTATAAAATAATTTTTATTTAATTTGTTATCAAAAACGATCAGTATCGGATCGGTATCGGCCGATATGGCTCAAGACGATCAGTGATCGGTATCTGTGGCAAAAAACGTGATCGGGGCATCCCTAGTACCAACACACTGCACCAACACACTCTGCACCAACACACTCTGTACAAGTCTAATTATATAATATATTTATAAAATAATTTTTATTAAATTTTTTATCAAAAACGATCGGTATCGGATCGGTATCGGCCGATATGGCTCAAGACGATCGGTATCTGTAGCAAAAAACGTGATCGGGGCATCCCTAGTACCAACACACTGCACCAACACACTCTGCACCAACACACTCTGCACCCACACACTCTGTACCAACACACTGCACCAACACACTCTGCACCAACACACTCTGTACCAACACACTCTGTACCAACACACTCTGTACCAACACACTCTGTACCAACACACTCTGTATCAACACACTGCACCAACACACTCTGTACCAACACACTCTGTACCAACACACACTGCACCAACACACTCTGTACCAACACACTCTGCACCAACACACTCTGCACCAACACACTCTGCACCAACACACTCTGTACCAACACACTCTGTACCAACACACTCTGCACCAACACACTCTGCACCAACACACTCTGCACCAACACACTCTGTACCAACACACTCTGCACCAACACACTCTGTACCAACACACTCTGTACCAACACACTCTGCACCAACACACACTCTGTACCAACACACTCTGCACCAACACACTCTGCACCAACACACTCTGCACCAACACACTCTGCACCAACACACTCTGTACCAACACACTCTGTACCAACACACTCTGTACCAACACACTCTGTACCAACACACTCTGTACCAACACACTCTGTACCAACACACTCTGCACCAACACACTCTGCACCAACACACTCTGTACCAACACACTCTGCACCAACACACTCTGTACCAACACACTCTGTACCAACACACTCTGTACCAACACACTCTGCACCAACACACTCTGCACCAACACACTCTGCACCAACACACTCTGCACCAACACACTCTGCACCAACACACTCTGTACCAACACACTCTGTACCAACACACTCTGCACCAACACACTCTGTACCAACACACTCTGTACCAACACACTCTGCACCAACACACTCTGCACCAACACACTCTGTACCAACACACTCTGTACCAACACACTCTGTACCAACACACTCTGTACCAACACACTCTGTACCAACACACACTGCACCAACACACTCTGTACCAACACACTCTGTACCAACACACTCTGTACCAACACACTCTGTACCAACACACTCTGTACCAACACACTCTGTACCAACACACACTGCACCAACACACTCTGCACCAACACACTCTGCACCAACACACTCTGTACCAACACACTCTGCACCAACACACTCTGCACCAACACACTCTGCACCAACACACTCTGCACCCACACACTCTGTACCCACACACTCTGTACCAACACACTCTGCACCAACACACTCTGCACCAACACACTCTGCACCAACACACTCTGCACCAACACACTCTGCACCAACACACTCTGTACCAACACACTCTGTACCAACACACTCTGCACCAACACACTCTGTACCAACACACTCTGCACCAACACACTCTGCACCAACACACTCTGTACCAACACACTCTGTACCAACACACTCTGTACCAACACACTCTGTACCAACACACACTGCACCAACACACTCTGTACCAACACACTCTGTACCAACACACTCTGTACCAACACACTCTGTACCAACACACTCTGTACCAACACACTCTGTACCAACACACACTGCACCAACACACTCTGCACCAACACACTCTGCACCAACACACTCTGCACCAACACACTCTGCACCAACACACTCTGCACCAACACACTCTGCACCAACACACTCTGCACCAACACACTCTGCACCAACACACTCTGCACCCACACACTCTGCACCCACACACTCTGCACCAACACACTCTGCACCAACACACTCTGCACCAACACACTCTGCACCAATACACTCTGTACCAACACACTCTGTACCAACACACTCTGCACCAACACACTCTGTACCAACACACTCTGCACCAACACACTCTGTACCAACACACTCTGCACCAACACACTCTGCACCAACACACTCTGCACCAATACACTCTGGAGTACCTTTTTTCACCTAGTTTCACCGCTCCCCTCTCATCTTTAGGTGAAGGCAAACCGCAACAGTACGAAGCTGACGAGTCTCCAGCGCGCTTCCCGCTATGTGAACGAGATGGCGGCCAACCTTGTGGCCTCCACCAAGACGGGCCAGGAGCACCTTGAGGACAAGGGTGGGTGTTCAGCAATGCACTGATATAGATGGTGGTTTGGGATTTTGAGCCAAATAATACTGGGTGAAAATAGGGTATCGGAACAATGTCCCCCAATACTAAAATACCAAAACGTGTACTTATGTAACTTGTCAGAAATCGAGTTCAAATCAACTTGATTTTCTGCTCATTTCTTTTACGCATAGAAGGATGTTGGATAAAATGATTTATATATCTCATATTGTCTCATAATTTACTCACTCTAGATATATAGCATTCAGTACAACTAAAGGAACAGATGTCCACTCTGAATACTACTTTTAAATTGAGTATTCGGTAGAATTGGTGACAACAGTGGAAAGTGGTGCATCTGTATGCTGAGAATCATGTAGCAGGGAGTCACAGAATCATAAATAATAATAATAATAATAAATCAAATTTCTATAGCGCCTTTCATGAAACCCAAGGTCGCTTTACAATCAAGAGGGCTAGGGAAAGGGGGGAAAAGGGAAAAAAGGGGAGGATGAGGGCAGGTAAGGGATAATGAACCTAATCTAATCTAATCCCCCCCTCCCCTACCTGGTTGTTGTGCGCATGTTCCTCCTACTGGTCGGTACAAGGGAACCCTGAAGTCAACCACATGCTTCCTCCGACACATGTGGAGACAGCCAGTGGCTCTCTTTTCACCTGGCAGCGAGGACTCTCATTGGTGAAGCGTAACGCGTGGGAGGTCACGCTGCCTTCACCATTTCCTGCCTTTCGCTGAGCAAGCGCCCAGACCTGACCTGTAGGCGTCACTGTCCACAACGCCAGATTACCACCCCATCGACTTCCCTCCCGCTAACTCAGCCAAACGAGTTAGTATGACGATCGGCCCAAGCCGTAGGCAATGCTGACTCCGGGAGTCGAGACTGCAGCCTCTTGCATTGGTGACGAGCGCAATCTCCGCTACGCCATCCGACCACCCTGAAGAGGTGTGTTTTGAGAGCAGTTTTGAAAGTAGCATGGAGTCACTGAATCATGTAGCAGGGAGTCAGCATCATGTAGCAGGGAGTCACTGCATCATGTAGCAGGGAGTCAGCATCATGTAGCAGGGAGTCACAGCATCATGTAGCAGGGAGTCACAGCATCATGTAGCAGGGAGTCACAGCATCATGTAGCAGGGAGTCACAGCATCATGTAGCAGGGAGTCACAGCATCATGTAGCAGGGAGTCACAGCATCATGTAGCAGGGAGTCACTGCATCATGTAGCAGGGAGTCACTGAATCATGTAGCAGGGAGTCAGCATCATGTAGCAGGGAGTCACTGCATCATGTAGCAGGGAGTCACTGCATCATGTACAGGGAGTCACTGAATCATGTAGCAGGGAGTCATAGAATCATGCAGCAGGCCTGTGCGGACTGAACCCCCCCCCCCCCCCCCCCCCCATTTAGAAATCACCAGAACAATGAAGTATTGTTATGTGTCTTTTGTTCCACAGACACCATGGACTTCTCTGGCATGTCCCTCATCAAGCTGAAAATGGAGGAAATGGAGTCACAAGTGAGTACTGTGTGCTTTGTTGTTGTTGTGGTCAATATAATATCCAGAAGACATGTTGTCTATTTGTCAATATAAATTATCCAGAAGACATGTTGTCTATTTGTCAATATAATATCCAGAAGCATAGCATATGCTTGATCTTTTCTATTATGAACGGGTAGCTTCATTATTATTTGTGTAAATTGTGATGAATTGCACATTTATTTCAGTTCATCTGAGGTTGTAATCTATGCTAGCTTCACATTGGAGACCACATTTGGCTTGAGATGGAAATGTCTTATTTGTTAATTTCCAATAACTAGTCTTTTTCTTTGCCTCTCAGGTGAAGGTGTTGGAGTTGGAGAGCCAGCTGGAGAACGAGCGCCTGCGTCTGGGAGAGCTGAGGAAGAAGCACTACGGCATTGCGGGGGTCACCCCGGAGCACCCAGAGGGCAATGGCCTGACCCCTGAACCCTCCTCGCCTAAATGCACCAAGCCTGCCATCATGAGGAAGCCAGCCCTGGCCCAGAAGCCCAGTTTGCCAGCTAAGAGTATGGTGAGGATCATGAGAAACACAGCTCTGTTTTGGTTTAAAGGTTTATATATAACATTTGTATATATGTTATAAAATATAAATTGTGTTATATATATATGTGTCGGTCCATAAATATTTGGACATTGACATGATTTTCACACTGTACACCACCACAATGGACTTGAAATGAAACAATCAAGATGGGCTTTAGATGCAGACTTTCATAAGCAAAACAGATTCCAAATGCTAATACCACACTTGAAAATGAACCCTAGATATTTTATCTGCTCCTTGTAAATGAAATAATGAGGGAATAACACACACCTGGCCATGGAACAACTGAGCAGCCAATGGTCTAATTACTTTTAGTCCCTTGTTGTAATTCCTACACCACTCACCTGATTTGGATTAAATACCCTCAAATTAAAGTTGAAAGTCTGCACTTAAAGTGCGTATTGATTATTTCATTTCAAGTCCATTGTGGCGGTGTACAGAGCCAGAATTATGAAGATTGTGTTGATGGACAAATATTTATGGGCCTGACTGTATATATATTAGGGGTGTAACGGTACGCGGATACGTACTGTACCGCCTCAATGTGGTCCTCCGGTACAGTACGCGCTGTGCACCGAACGATTGCAACGGTATGGAACCTTTTTTTGCGGAACTTAAATCCCCCCGGCCCTAATATAACGTGCACAACTAACCGGATGTTGTTTGTTCATCTCACGCAGCGCGCAGCTACACTGAACGAGAGCTGTAATTCAGCATAGCATATTAGCCTTAGTATGGCGAGTGCAATACTAACTGACCAGCCAGAGCTAGAAGATGCTCCCACAACATTCAAGTCTCCCGTTTGGGATCATTTTGGATTCCCAGTTAACCACAGTAATGGACAAAGACAGGTGGATCGCACTAAAGCTACGTGCCGGGCTGCCGGCTAGCCCCTTTCATGACTGTGATGCACACTTGTGATGCAAGCCTTGCATCACAGTCACGAAAGGGGCTACGTTGCCGGCATTGTTCAACTTTATTGCAAACTTTATCACGCATTTGAAACGGCATCACCCTAATGTGAATATCACTGGTACACCGAAGAAGCAAACCCAGCTCCCTGTGGCATTCAAGCAGCATCTCACTATTAACACTTTCACTGCCCAAGCTTAATTCCTTTTTACCTCCTTGAATGCCCAGCACCACTTCAATGTTAACGTTAATATCGCCTAATCGTTTTAAATTATGGCTATGTGTCTAATCTGCCCGTCGCTTATCAAAGACTCATTTTCCAGTCAACATTGTCGTAGCAGATTGTTTTTTTATCGCTTCATTTCCGTGTTCTAGCATTTTGAAAAGCACTCGTTTTCATGGAAAAATGAAGACGTTCCATGATAATCGCCCTTTACTGGAATATTCTAGAACGTTGTCATTTTTCGGCCATGTCATGAATCGTTTTCAAATAAACGCTAGATTATCGATAGTATATGTGTACGCATGCACGCTCTGACCACAAGCTGAAAATCGATTCTCCTATTTCCTGACCGCTCGCACAGTCAATCAGCCATATCACATAATCACATAAAAGCTTATATCTCAGTGAAAACGAGTCTGATTATCCTAAGAACATAGATTCCTTACTTGAGATCAGATGGTATCCAAATGGATTATTCCAATTCCTGATCCTTTTATTGATTCACCGTGTATACTGTAAAAACACAATAATCCCCGCTGCTCTGAGGCTCACTAGTGGAGCTGATCGACCCCTGCTGCGTGAGTGAGAAGTAAAATGTGGAGTCAGGGATTTTTTTTCTCATTCAATTTCATTGAGTTCAATCCAAAAGGGTAAATTACCATCTGGGAGACGATAGGGGGCGCTTTTTTCACATCTGAGCGCCTAGAGTGGTTGAATTTCCAACGGTAGACTCGGTTGATGAAATATGATTTCAGATCGCTAATATAAAAAAAAACGAGAAAATACGAGAATTCTCGTGAGTGGGCATTCAACCCGCAGGGGGTAAACCCGAGAAAACTCGGGTTGGGCAATTAAAGTGTTAATTCTGACCGGGCCAAAGCAATAACAAACGCCATATGTGTTTTTATAGCAGCAGATCTGCAACCATACTCCGTTGTCGAGAACACAGGGTTTAAGCACATGTTAAAAGTAATATAGCCCCGCTACCTAGTTCCCTCTCGTCCGTATTTCAGCCAGCAAGTCATACCAGCTCTGTATAAACTAGCCCCTTTCGTGACTGTAGCAAGCCCTGCCCCTGTATTCAAGCAGGGCTTGCTCATGAAAGGGGCTCTGTATAAACAAGCACACACTACAGTTGTCCAAGGCATCTGCTATATAATAATCTTCAGATTTACATTAAGTGGTATTAGTAGGTTACAGCAGTAAGCATTAGTTTGCTCAGTAAATTATGGCCAATTCGTTTTATATTGTTTAACCCTTTAATCGCCAAGGACGACTTTAGACGTCATTGCTCGCCATGCTTAATCTGCCAATGACGTCGTACAGCGTCTTTGAGATCAATATTTCAAAAATCTGTCATGGCAATCATATTTCACCCACGGAGACTTGAGACTTGCTGTTGATCTCCTCTCAACTCTCCAACGGTTCAAGACCGCCATCTGGTGGCCGATCGGCGAATCGCCAAAACCGGAAGTGACTCACCGGAAGTGGTGCTCACCCATATTTCGTCCGGCCACTCGCTATCGCTAGCGGGACTCCAGCTTGATACACTGGATAGCGATCCGTTGCCAATAACTCGATAAACAACATGATTTGGACGTATATAGTATTATACAACCTGGAACTCGACCAACTAGATCGACATCCCATAATAGTAAACTTTCTGCTCCACGCTGATCGCCCAACGCTACGAGGAAGCCGCGGTGAGTTTCAGCGTGTTTGATTATTATTATACATGCAAACTGCTATGATCAACATATCACCCATACTACATGAATCATTTAACGTCGGCCACGGACTTATAAACCCCCCCCCCCCCCCCCCCCCTCCGGTCACCAGCAGATGATGAGGCATGACGATTAGGACCTTGTACAATTAAATTTTTTTATCTGACGTCAATCGGTATCAAACTACATTTGATGATCTAATATATGTATTTGTGGCTATAACTCACGTTCTATGGAATGCTGCAGAAAACGATAAAAACATATTTATACTTTAGACCATATTTTAGTATGAATGTGTGAATGAAAAAGTAGAACGTTGCTACATCCTAAACGATAGATACTTGATGTTGAATGGGCCATAGTAATGTCAATTTAGCAATACAATTAAAAAAGTTATAGCCCTGCAAAGAAGGGGAACATCTCCATAGACAAATAGAGCTTGCAGAGGACGGTATAAGGATGGATATAAGCGTGGCAGAGAAAGGGTTAATACAGTTAAATAAATAAATAGATAAATGAAAAGCTATTTTTTTTTTTTTACTGTACCGAAAATAATACCGAACCGTGACTTCAAAACCGAGGTACGTACCGAACCGTGGATTTTGTGTACCGTTACACCCCTAATAAATATATATATATATATATATATCTGAAGATGATTGATTTAATATTAGAATTTAACTTATATTTCCCATTGTTCTCTCTACATTGTAGTACAGGTAATGCCTGATGAGAAGAGGAGAAGGTGTTACTGGTTGGGTTGGCCTGAGGATGGAAGCCTTCAATGTGAACACAGGGTCCTTTTTAAGAACGACCTGACAATCCTCTCATCTCATCCCGAACCTCACTGTTCTTCCTACCCTTTTTTATTTGCGCCAAAATGGATCCCCAGCCTGATTTTTCACCCTTTTTCCCCCCAGATAAGCAGCTTGTTCCTTGGTGGCATCGTCTTACTTTAGCATTATGACATCAAGAACAAAAAGGCAAACATTTTGCTCTTTTAAATAATGCGGAAATATTTTTGTTTTGTTTTTAATGCACCAACACAATTATATCACAGAAAACTCGACACTGCTTATAGGCTACTGCTTTTAGAATAAGGATATCAATAACCACACGATGACAGCATATCCTGGACTTTATTGTCATACGTTGAAATGAAATGACGGAGAAGACGTTGGCGCATGGCGGGAGCCTGGCGCCGGAGACGCTCCTCTTTGTTCCTTAATGCACACTACTCTGTAATCACTTATCGTTACGTCGGACGGCTGGTCGGGAGGAGAAGAATCGCCGTACGTAAGTCCATTGCTGCACTAGTTTTAGATACCTCTGGATCCGTCTATATGAAGGACCCCATTCCACTGCTCAAACGTGCACAAGAGTTTTCTAGCTCACGAAAGTACACAATTATTGTCGCATAGGCCTTGAAATGTACTCCCGCTTTTAACATGTCTATCTATGAGGAAAATGCAGCCAAGTATGGGTGCCCGCATCTCATACCAAGTATAATTTATATAGATACTGAGGTCTCATCTCTTGAATGTCCATCTAAACAAAGGAAAGCTGGATATTCTATAATGCATATTGATATATAATGCTGGCAGAGGAAGGAAATGAGGCTTAGTTTTTAGTTGTCATGTGTTTTTTTTTTTTTTTTTCTAGGTGAAAAGGGACAAGCAGGGTTTGTGTTTTACTCCTCTTTTGCCTCTGGGAGCTTTTCTTAAAGGGTCTTAAAATGTACACTTTTATGTTCTGTCCTCTGTATGAAACATGTCTTTATACACTCAGATCTCTTAATATATTTTAGTAAAGATGACGGTGGTTTCTCCTTGTAAGAAGTGTAAATGTCAAAACGAATAAACGATAAATGTTTAATCATTTGATGTCTCGTTCTGTTATACCATTTGAACGTGTTACCTCACTGGTGTGATTCGAATTTTGAAAACTTAAAAGGGGAATTTCACAAAAAGATATTTTACACATATCCCAAAACCCTCTAAACAATTTTGCACGCATTCATTTGCAGAGTGCAAATGTAACCGTAAAGTGCAACAGTAATATACAATATATCTACAGATATGTAAAAGGATTATGTGCAGGTATGTACAGACAGATGGATATATATATCCATCTAAGAAAATAAATATATATATACAACATTATTGTACATGCTATACAGAGTTATATGCAGGTGTATAAGTAGGTATATAGAAGGATTATATGCAGGTATATTCAGACAGATATGGATATATATATGATGAATATATACAGAGTATATGAGTAGACTAGAATGAGGTGGGTACACAGAAAAATTTCGCAGAATAATTTTTACTCAAACTGAGTACGATTTTACTCAATTTGAGTTAAATGTACTCTGCGAAATTTACTGTGTAGTTAACATTATGATTACAGTGTAGGGTAGTTGTACTACGTTGTAGACCGTGAAAGCAGTAGGTATGTATACATTGAGTATAGAAACGAAGTTCAGAGTTATACAGTATGGGTAGGCAATGGAGTCAAGAGTTTATATGGTGGAGGAGGGGGGCTGTCAACATGGCACAGATTTCAGGGAGATGACAGCTGAGAGAAAGAGGCTGTTCCTGATCTGCTTGAGCCTTGAAATCGAGTTCTAGCATTTCAGGGAAATCTGAGGAAATGTATGGAAAAAAGCTTAAAGGTTATTAACTCTGATTACAATTATGCCTGATGATGGGCTGATTACTTGTCAGACATAATGGAACAGGTTATAATCCACAGAGCTTTAACTAATGCCTTTCAACTATAGCAGACAAAGCCTTTTGTATGATTATAACTAAAGGAAATCGATACTGTACAAAGTAAGTAAAAAGACATAATCTTTCAAATGTCAGTATTAGTTAGTTTACACTGAGGTTTAACGTCCCCTGAGCTAAAAGCGCCTTCATGCCCTGCCTAAAGATACATTTTCACCCCATTCTTAATATATTTCTTAGATGTGTCATATTTTGCCCTTATGAAATAGTGTTGTACAATGTGCATGAGGATTTGAGTCATTTGTATTGATATTTTGTTTTAATAAGGGCAAACAAATATGTTTCCCTAAAACCTACCGTTCAATAACCTTGACTGATTTCATCTTAGAACATTTTACTAATTTAATTGAATGCCCTTCTAATTGTGGGGCTAAATTCATTGTTTCACAGTGAATGAGTGTACATTTGGACTAACATTTGATAAAAAATCTGTGATTTGGTTCATTCATGTGAAATTCTAAATTCAGCCGATCATTCTAAAGAATAGGGGGACATTTGACCCCTTATCTTGTAGCACTATTTTAAGTTTTGTACTTATAACATATACATAATGGGAATGGGTGTAGGTCTGTTTTTAATTTTTTATTATTAAATAAAATGATATTCCTATATACATACAAAAAGACTATGGGGGTGCCCTGGCAACACAAAACCCCACCATCATAACCTATCCCGTTACAGAACACATGCGCACATGCGCACTAGTATACTTTCAGTTAAAACTTTGTATAACTTGTAACAGCAGGAGAGGAGCGCACGGGATCAGGACTTGTTACAAAGTTCTTCAGACTGTCAACCAGCATAAACAGAGAGACGAGTACTTCTATAAATACAACAATGCGCCTAACTGGCTTGATGAAACTAATATTTCTACAATAAATGATGCAAACCTTTGGATGGTAAAACGATGCGCATGTATACTGGCATTGCAGAAGACAGACATGGAAAAGTGTGGATCTGCCCTGGACAAAAACACAGCCGAGTTGACCGTAATGGATGTTTATGATATTGCTGCGGATGTCGGCCAGGAGTTTGAGCGGATTATTGATCAACATGGTTGCGAGGCGCTGTTGCGCTTGATGCCGAAAGTGGTGCGGATTCTGGAGGTTTTGGAAGTGTTTGTCAGTCGCAGCTCCGCGAACTCGGAGACCGAGGAGCTTCGGCGCGACTTGGACAGGTTACAACAGGAGCGAAACGACCGACACGAGAAAGAAATCAAACACCAAAAGGTTTGTGACCCGAAGAGTATACAGAACTTAAAAAGAACTTCGCGTCTGTCCCAACAGGATACACCCCTCTCGTATTGGGTCTCTATTCTATTATAAGATTACACGATTAGAGTTAATCTCTTTACAAAAAGGGAACTAATCCGTTACGACTCGAGTAGGATTTAGGATCACCTTTAGTGAGATTATGAAACCAAACTATAATTTAACACATCTTTAATTAATGGATAACAATGTTTCTAGATGATGACTGACAACTACAGACAACATGTCATGAATGTCAATCCTGTGACCGCAGGCCAAAACGACTCTGTTTCTGCAAATCTGCACCATGAGGGATGATGATAGGTAATTATTATTATAGTATTATTATTATTATTATTATTATTATTATTATACAAGCACATGTTTGATTTGATACTGTAGAATATGTTTTAGTGAAATGTTGCCCTGTCCTGTCCGCGTGAACATTAAAGGCAACCAACTTGTGTTCAGCTTTTCTCTGATTGGCCGCTAGCCCGCCCCCTGCGAGCGGCTGGTGCCGGAAATGAAATGCGGAGCTGTATGAATGAATGAATGAAAACTTTATTTAACAGATTGCAGAATGGGTACAATACAGTACGGCTCAATACATACAATTGTTAAGGGGATGCAGACCTGAGAAAGACGTTTGTCTTGTTTCCATCAGGGTCCCCCATTTTCAATTCATATAGACATTTATGACATACACAACATACATGACATTTATAATCTTTGTCCGAATCGAATCACGCGAATACACAACGCATTTATCAAAACACCTACGCGATTCACGCGTCACTGGCTAATGTACCCATTCTGCAATCTGTTAATAAACTTTTCAATCAATCAATCAATTCAAAAACTGTGGAGGCTGCTGACTGATTAACTAGAAACTGTACATTGTAACGTTATATAATGTATAATGTTATTTCGCGTCACGCTTCAGGTACATCAGTGGAGGCTGACGCCTGACTGATTAACTAGATTTTTAACGTCAGTCACTGTACATCAGTGTGGAGGCTGACGCCTGACTTGATTGATTGATTGAAAAGTTTTTTTTTTGATCCACTTTTTCTCCCATTTTCTATATTTTCTCCCATCCCAATTTCGTATCATCCAATTCAACCCTCCCCTGTCACGAACGCTGTTTCTTGCCTCCCACAAGCCGGCTGCAATGTGGACTAAGTCATACATAGCACAAGTCCCCTCCGGTACTTGAGGTAACAGCAGTCGCATCTTTTCACCTGCGCAGCTCGATCTCTCAGTGTCGAGGAGTAACGCGTGGGAGGCTCACGCTGCCCCCGACACTTCCTGATTCTACTGCGCAGGCGCACCAACCGACTTGTAGGAGTCGCTTGTTCACAACGTTCGATCCCCACCCTTCAGTTTTCCCTCCCCGTAATACGGCCAATGTGTATTACTGCGGACGACCAGCTAAACTGAAAACAATGTGGAGAGCTGGATTCGAACACGCGAATCCTAGCGTCTCCACACTGGTGGCGAGTGCCTTGCCCACTACACCACCTAGCCGCCCGATTGATTGAAAAGTTTATTAACAGATTGCAGAATGGGTACAGTACAGTACAGCTCAATACATACAATTGTTAAGAGGATGCAGACCTGAGAAAGACTTTCGTCTTGTTTCCATCAGGGTCCCCCATTTTCAATTCATCATATGACACACATGACATACAGATAGACAGTACTGCTACATCTATACATTTATGACATACCAGATTTTCAAATACAGTACTGTTTGTGATACTAAAAAAATCCAGAAGAAGAGTATATACATTTGACATAGAAACTGTGCATTGGGGGAGGTTGGGGAGGTGGGGTGGGGCTGTACATTGGAGGTGGGGGGGGGGGTTGGGACACTGTACATTGGAATACTGACATACATTTGACATGGAAACTGTACATTGGAGGAGGTTGGGTAGGTGGGGTGGGGTTGGGTGGGGCTGTACATTGGAATACTGACAAAGCCATGCTTGGTCTTTATTGTACAACTGGGTTAGGACATTTGTAGGGGTCAGTTTTGAATTGCAGTCTCCCGTAGGTGTTCTTTGAGAGTGTTTTTGAAGGTGGGTAGTGATTTACATTCCTTTACAGCTTTGGGTAGGGCGTTCCACATTGTTGTGGCATAATTGCGAAATGTGTTTAGTCCCTTGTTTGAGCCGAATCTGGGTTTTTCATGATTTGTGGAGCTCCCTCTGGTGTTGTGATCGTGGTATTCACTGACCTTTGGGAAGTATTTTGACATGTACATGGGTACCTTGGTCGTGTAGTGTATCTTGTAGACCAGGCCCATTGCAAGTTGCTGTACTCTGTTGTCTACTCTAAGCCATCCTAGGTTGGCAAAGTGTGCAGGGGTGAGGTGGGTTCTAGGAGTCAGGTCAAGCAGTAGTCTGACTAGTTTGTTTTGAGATGTTTGTAATTTGGTTTTTAGTGCCTTTGAGGTGCTTTGGTACCATGAGGTGCAAGCATAGTCGTAGTACCCTTGAATGAGTGCTCCTGCCAGAGTCTTCAGGGTATTCTTGTTTACCAGGGAGGAGATCCGGTACAAGAATCGAGTTTGTTGATTGACTTTTTTTATTACATTGGATGCCATTTTGTCACAGGAAAGATTAGCCTCTAGGATGGAACCCAGGTAGGTAATTTCATCTTTCCTTGTGACAATATTGTCACCCACTGACTGTAACTGAGAAGCCGTCTGTTTTGCTGAGTTTGTTATTTGAACCGAAGAGAATGGACTCTGTTTTGCCCATGTTAAGTGTAATGATAGTTTGTTGTCGGCGAGCCATATGCAGATTTTGCCTAGTTCCGAGCTGAGGGTTTTTTCAACCTGTAACTTGTTCTTGTCAGAGACCAGCAGGGCTGAGTCGTCCGCAAACAGGAACAAGTTGCAGTCACAAGCTGACGACATGTCATTTGCATAAATTAGGAACAGTAGTGGTCCTAGTATGCTTCCTTGTGGAACACCACAGTTCACTGTGAGGGGGGGGGATAGGGTACCGTTTACCTCCACCATCTGTTCTCTCCCCTCCAGGTAGGATTGTATCCAGCTCACTGATAAACTATCAAAACCAATTGCTTTTAGCTTGTCAATCAGAATGGTGTGATTGACAGTGTCGAAGGCCTTTTGTAGGTCTAGCATGACCATGCCGCAGTATTTGCCCGCGTCCACCTCTTGCTTGATGTGGTCGTGGTCGTTCAAATAGAGAAGGCATGTGTCAGTGGAGTGGGATGTTCTGAAGCCAGATTGGAATTCGTAGATTAGATTTTTATCCGTAAGGTACTTTTCGACCTGTTCGTATACTATTTTTTCCATGACTTTCGAGATGGATGTAAGGATAGAAACAGGGCGGTAGTTGCCTGGGTCTAATTTGCTGCCCTTTTTGTGCAGGGGTCTTACTCTCGCTATTTTGAAGTCCTTGGGGACGTGTCCCTGTTTTATGGAGAGGTTTATTATGTGTGTGATGACTGGGGTGATGGCGGCTGCTGAGTCTCTGAGGAATTTGGAGGGGATGTTGTCATGGCCAGTGGCCTTGTTCGGTTGGAGGGCGCTCAGTTTATTGAGTACCTCATCTGTAGTTACCATTTCCAGTTTGAAATCGTCTTTGTGGACGCCTAGGTTCTTGTAGTATGCTACTATGTGTTCTACCCCATACTGCCCTGAGTGGGACTGATTAACTAGAAACTGTACGCTGTAACGTTATATGTTATTTCTAGGGGTGGGACGATACATCGATCCAGATCGATACATCGATGTAATTATCAACAATCGAATCGGATCGATGCGATGTAATAAGATCGATTCATATCGATACTCTTATTTTGAAAATCCTGTGGCGAGTCTCATATCCGCCCAAGAACAACAGCAGTAGCTCCCTCCGTGTGTGTAGATGTTACAGCATAGCATTCTCCCTTTCTGTGTGTGTGTGTGTGTGCGCGTCTTTGGAAAGACCAGATGAGGTCAGAGGAGTTTGATGTTTAAATGTTATTTAAACATAAACAATATAATACATAATAAATGTAGGCCTATACATGATCATGCAACATCAACAAATTGTTGTAGGAACGGTTTGGGAGAGGGAGGTTGTGAGTTTTGAGTTCCAAAAAATGTAGCTTAAAGTTTAAAGCTCAATATATAAAAACGTGGCACTTTACAGTGAACAGGAGGTCTATTTGTATTAAAAACAATAGATTGATTTTCCTTTAAATGTCTGGAAGAGCTCAAAAATACAAATGTCAAATGATATTTTCATTACCTTTTTTTTGTTGATCTAAATGTTACTGATTGTGTTAAATGGGCATATGATATCATCTCATATCGATCGCAGGCACCTGAATCTAATCGTATCGTATTGTATCGTGAGAGACTTTGTGATATCGGCAAATATCGTATCGTTGTCCAAAGAATCGATATCGTATCGTATCATGATGAAACTGGTGATTCCCACCCCTAGTTATTTCGCGTTTTTAACGTCAGTCACTGTACATCAGTGTGGAGGCTGACGCCTGACTGATTAACTAGAAACTGTACGCTGTAACGTTATATGTTATTTCGCGTTTTTAACGTCATAAACCAACTACCAGATTCACTCGTCACTGTACATCAGTGGAGGCTGTGTCTAACCTCAACCCTGTATTGCAAAATTAAGTGATATACAATATTTTTTTCAGGACAACTTGGCCTATCAATCTATATGCTACAGTTATGTCATATATATGAATGTATAAATGTAATATCTTGGATATTGTTAAACACAGAACAATAATGAACAATCAATTTGGCTTACTGTTACTGTATTGTTTGTCTTGTTTCATGGGCTGCCAAAATGTTATATTTTGCACCAGGGAACTTGAAGGTTCATGCAAGTTTCAAGTTTCTTTAATAGTTGTCATACAGAAGTACAGAATACTTTTATACATAATGCTTCCTACTGTTACGCTCCAGAGACTGTGCTAGACAAGATAAGTATGATATGAAATAAAGTAGCATGTAAAAATAGAGGTCCCAGTGTTCAGTATAGACATATGTACAATGTTCGATGCAGACTAGAAGTAACTGAGTTACCATACAATATACTATGCAATATACTAATATACAATGCTATATAGTGCAAAGCAGAAATGGGATGAGGTACAATTTACAGTAAGGTGTACGAGTTGTAGTGCAAATCCTTTACCAATAAATATAAAGTGTGTTTGGGTGATCTAAAGTGTGGAGAGTGGGTGTGGGTGGGTGTCTAACCTCAACCCTGTATTGCAAAATTAAGTGATATAAAAAAAAAATCGGGACAACTTGGCCTATCAATCTATATGCTACAGTTATGTCATATATATGAATGTATAAATGTAATATCTCAGATATTGTTAAACACAGAACAATAATGAACAATGAACACACGCGAACAAGGACACTGCTCTTCCAAACTGGATTACAGAGCTTCTGAAAGGGCTAGTGTAACTGAGGGGTACAATTCCCTGACTGTATTAAATAAGTATGGTATCATTAAACCACTACTGTCTTATGTACATTACTACTGGCCATACAGTACACAGGTATATGAGATGAACACCTCCACAATGACACAGTTCCACACAAATCTTGGTTAGAATAATATTTATTAGCAGCAATAATAGTAGATTACATTACTTTACTTAGAGTCGCGCTTGTAAGGCGAAGAATGTGCGTGAGTAAGTCAAGAGCGTAAGTCCATTAGAATATTACGCAGGAGATAATGAATACCACCTGTATCTTAGGAATTATATCTATGGTACACTAGTAGGGCAGCGGGAGATACTAGTAGGGTCCCTCCGGTTGTAGGCCAGCAGGGGGGAGGATTTGTCGGTAACGAAAGTCTGGGTCAACGAAGAATAAGGAGACTCCAGGTACAGGAGACGGTGCAATAATCTCTTGATCCGCAGACGAATAACAGCTATTCTCCGGTATGCAGCTCCGCATGGAAGAAAGCTAGCCAGCCTCAGGCGTCCTAGAGGCGGGCTCGACGTTGCTCCTCACAGGGTAAATCCCACACAATTGTGGGTGTAGACGATTCTCCGCTCCATCAGCTACAGGACCAAAGCAAATATAATCCAGCCGAAAAGGGCTATGTAGTCGTCGGATAGGTTATCCAGTGTACATATCCACACGGTCCTCGTCTAGGGCTCCTCGGATGACGGCACCAGGTTAAGCCGCCCAGCCTGGATAAGCACACTAGCTGGTACGAGGAAGCGTTGGTAATGCTGGTCACTGTAGAACGGTAGCCGCACGATACACTATACATAAATAGACTATTACTGAAATAATAGAATAGGTCGAACTCGACGGTACAGCGTTAAACTGATACTTCAGCTATCAATTCGCACGCGGTCTCAAGGCTCTATTTTGGGGCCAAAACGGGCCCTACTTCACAGCACGTTGTATCGTGGTGTGAGGCTTCACTTATTGGGTAACTCTACTTCTGTATTCACCTGCGCCGTATTTATACGTTAGGTGAACAAACTAGTACCAGCCTTATTCCTGTCTCGTATTCTTGCGCAGAGCCGGTCATGTTCAGGCATGTCTTTGGCGGTGACTTTGAACTAGACCTTGGGGGTATGGCAGTGGCGCCTAAGGGACCGCTGTCCAATAAGAGAACGAAATATTATGGTCTGTACTAGGTAAAGGGATATTCCGTGTATATGTACAAAGAATATACAAAGGATATCAGACGATATACAAATATTATACAATATATATCAAGTAATAAATATATATATTCGGTTTAATCTGATCCTTCGTAACAGCTAGGATCACACCAGGTGGCTCTTTGGAAAGCTACAAAGGTAAGGTTGCTAACAGAAAAAGATGTGTGCAAAGATTAACATGAGTGCAGCTGGACTCGTCCTGGAAAATCACCTGGATTCTGACCCTGAATGACTAGCTGCGGCTCCGTCTATACGCTAATTATTTTGGGATTCAGGGTCTGGACCTGCTGCCCTGATTGGTGATTTCTCTGGTTGGAATTTCAACCGGGCCATTCAGCATATATATCCCTATCAGGTCTGTTGTTTCATGTAAAAAAAGAGAAAATAAAAAACATTTGTTCAAAAGAAAAAAGAAAAATGTAAAACTATGAGCTTCAATGCTTTTTTGCCCCACTAATGTTCAAAGCCACCGACGCGCTCAGGTTGTGTTGCTTCGCACGTTGCTTTGCAGGTTGCCCAGCTTGAACTCGCCTCCGCGAGCCGGCTGGCAACTTCCTGCGTGCCACTGCAGTTGGCTGGCAGCCAATGATCGGGCCTTGACGCCTCGCAGCTCGCCGTAATATGGCAGCCCTCCTCGTCGACAGGCTCCCGGACTTGCCGAATGTGTGGAAGGCTGACAACATTGCGGAAGGGTTTCTCTTCAGCAGCAGATACTGTTTTGACATGGCCTTGAGTCCAGCAGTGAAGAGGGGGTCCCGACTGAGTCGCACCATATCATGTGCCATATCTGAGATCGCCCTCCTCGAGATCACAGTCGTCATCATCTGAATGTGTGACAATAAGAAGGGAATAGGTTTGTTGTAATGTAGTTAATCAATCAATCATGTAACCTACTGTACCTTACTGTACATGTGCGCTTACTGTACCTCTGCTTTGGCCTACAGCACAGCAGGTAATGGCGTTAATCAATCAAACATGTAACCTACTGTACCTGTGCGCTTACTGTACCTCTGCTTTGGCCTACAGCACAGCAGGTAATGGCGTTAATCAATCAAACATGTAACCTACTGTACCTGTGCGCTTACTGTACCTCTGCTTTGGCCTACAGCACAGCAGGTAATGGCGTTAATCAATCAAACATGTAACCTACTGTACCTGTGCGCTTACTGTACCTCTGCTTTGGCCTACAGCACAGCAGGTAGCGTAGTTAATCAATGAAACATGTAACCTACTTTACCTTACTGTACCTCTGCTTTGGCCTACAGCGCACAGCAGGTAATGTAGTTAATCAATCAAACATGTAACCTACTGTACCTTACTGTACCTCTGCCAGCAGGTAATGTAGTTAATCACACTGTACCTCTACTTTGGCCTACAGCGCACAGCAGGTAATGTAGTTAATCAATCAAACATGTAACCTACTGTATCTTACTGTACTGTACGCCTGCTTTGGCCTACAGCGCACAGCAGGTAATGTAGTTAATCAATCAAACATGTAACCTACTGTATCTTACTGTACGCCTGCTTTGGCCTACAGCGCACAGCAGGTAATGTAGTTAATCAATCAAACATGTAACCTACTGTATCTTACTGTACGCCTGCTTTGGCCTACAGCGCACAGCAGGTAATGTAGTTAATCACACTGTACCTCTGCTTTGGCCTACAGCGCACAGCAGGTAATGTAGTTAATCAATCAAACATGTAACCTAGCGTACCTTACTGTACCTCTGCGTCTCTCCGATAGAGCGGCTGGTCGCAGAGACGCGAGTTGAACGAACACATCGGGAGGAGAATGAATGAACCTGATGTAAACAAGACAAAAGCCTTTCTCTGGTCTGCATCCCCTTAACAATTGTGTGTATTGAGCCGTACTGTATTAATAATAATAATAATAATAATAATAAATCAAATTTATATAGCGCCTTTCATAGAACCCAAGGTCGCTTTACAATCAGGACAAAAAATAGGGCAAGGAAAGTAGGGGGGGAGGGGGAAGAGGGGATGAGGGAAAGTAGGGGATAATGGACCTAATTTAATCTAAAACTAACTGATGGGGAAAGCCTTGGTGAAGAGGTGTGTTTTTAGAGCGGATTTGAAGGTGTCCAGGGTTGGGGCGTTGCGGATTTCGGGGGGGAGAGAGTTCCAGAGGGTAGGGGACGCCACGCTGAAGGCTCTGTCCCCAAAAGTCCGTAACCTGGTGCGAGGGATGGAGAGGAGACCTAGATCAGAGGATCGTAGGTTCCGGGATGGAGTGTACTGGTGGAGGAGATCAGACAGGTACCGGGGGGCGAGGGCATGGAGGGATTTGTAGGTGAGGAGCAGGAGTTTGAAGGTGATGCGGAACCTGACTGGAAGCCAGTGGAGATGGATGAGGGTGGGGGTGATGTGCTGCCAGGGCTTGGTGTGAGTGAGAACCCTGGCAGCTGAGTTCTGGACATACTGGAGCCTGTCCAGGGCTTTGCTGGGTACCCCGAACAGGACTCCATTACAATAGTCCAACCGGGAGGTGACAAATGAGTGGATCAGGGTCTCCGCCACAGAGTCTGAGAGTGAGGGTCGGAGACGGGAGATGTTCCTGAGGTGGTAGAAGGCAGACTTGGTGACAGATTTGATGTATTGTACCCATTCTGCAATCTGTTAAATAAAGTTTTCATTCATTCATTCATTCTCCTCCCGATGTGTTTGTTCAACTCGCGTCTCTGCGACCAGCCGCTCTATCGGAGATAGGATCACATTGTGTCATGTTTTGCTAGAGCGTGTATATGTTTATTATTCCGAATAGATCTACACAGGCTTATAGCCTATAATACTTGACATTTGAAGCAGGCACCACTGCTGTTGTAATTGTCTGGTAATAGCTGTTTCGAGTGTTTATTATTGGGTTGTTGTCGCAGACTCACTCTTCCTATACCCAGGCAAATCTGTCTTCATATCTCACGCCCCAAAGGCGATAGCGAGGGGGGCGTACGCGTGTAGGTCAGTGGCCAATCAGAGCGCAAAACGGGAACCCGGAAACACAAATACATTGGTAAAAGCATACACGCGTCCTGTCCTAGACAATCCAAATCATAGGTGTATTATACAGGCCTCATCTAGGCTAATAGTGTCCCCTGGTTCCTATAGTTACGCAATGAGCCGTACTGTATTGTACCCATTCTGCAATCTGTTAATAAAGTTATCAATCAATCAATCAATCAATGTGTCCTTTCCACAATAGTATGCAACTGCAGAGCTGCGTTATTTTTTTTTATAGACGTATTTTGCGGAGACGCTCTCTGATTGGCCACTTCATGTGACATGTGCGCCCAATCGTGTGACGCCTGTTTCTACACCGGTTAAGCTTAGGCACTCTTTCGAAGTTGGTTAAGGTTAGAGTTTGTCTTAGAGCAGGGCGATAGAACACCAGCCCTGATTCCAAACTCTAACCGTAACCAACTTCGAAAGAGTGCCTAAGCTTAACCAGTGATAAACTAGGCGTTAGGTAGTTTGCAGGCTGTTAGACGCGATTGGGCGCACATTTCAGTGGCCAATCAGAGAGCGTCTCAGCAAAATGCGGCTACGAAAAAAATAACGCCGCAGAGCCAGCGGTGCTCTCAGGTCCGGCGGTCTGGGGACCGCTCAGCAGCGCCACCCACCCAATGGCTGAATTGGAGTATTGCACTGTGCGGGCAGAGCTGTGAGATCCGCGCGAGGCCAGATATCTTGAATGAATGCGTTTATTTAAACTTTAATTAACAGATTGCAGAATGGGTACAGTACAGTACAAGTCTTTCTCTGGTCTGCATCACCCCAACAATTGTGTGTATTGAGCCGTACTGCAGATTTTGACAACAAAATTAACAATATGATGCCGCAAGTTCTGTTATATTTCAATTGCCTTACTTATATACATAAATATAAGGTAACAGTATACTTTTGCTATATGCTATACACTACAGTCTATGTGGGATCATCCCTATGTTCCCCGGGTCCTATGTTCCCCGGGTCCTATGTTCCCCGCTTGATTGATTAATTGATTGAACATTTTATGAATTTTTATTATTTTATTAATTATTAATGTCCGCCTTGTTTCGAACTGGTTAAGCTTAGGCCCTCTTTCGAAGTTGGTTAAGGTTAGAGTTTGGAATCAGGGGTGGTGGTCTAAAATTTTCAATCAATCAATCAAGCGGAGAACATAGGACCCAGGGAACATAGGACCCGGGGAACATAGACATGCTCCCGTCTATGTGATTGTGGTGGGTGGTATGATGGTAATTAAGGAATGGTGAATATTATGTTTAATGTAAATATGTGTATACTGGATATGAACAGCAGTATTATAGGCCTACAGCAGTATTGTACAGCCAGTAACTATACTTTTGCTCGGTTCCGGTTCCGGGTCAAGGATGGGGTAGTCGCTCATGGCCACGATGTGACTCCCGTATTTTTATATTTAGTCCTAAAAGCCTCTTTTTATATTTTCAACTCGGTTAAACCTTTTTGTATATCTCCTTTATGTTTCTACCTATTTATTTTGGCTGCAAGAACCACAATGGCGACGAGACAACTGAGAAATGAATCCAAGAAGGACGACGCTCCCGCTGATATAACCGTCATTGCTGGGCTAATTGAAGAGCTAAGATTTCTCCAATGTACAGTTTCTACGTCATCCAATGTACAGTTTCTACGTCAAATGTATATACACTCTTTTTCTGGACACTTTTGTATCACAAACAGTACTGTATTTGCAAATCTGATATGTCATAAATGTATAGATGTAGCAGTACTGTCTATCTGTATGTCATGTATGTCATATATGTTATGATGAATTGAAAATGGGGGACCCTGATGTAAACAAGACGAAAGTCTTTCTCTGGTCTGCATCCCCTTAACACTTTAGTTGCCAAAGGACGAGTTTAGGCATCCTTCCCCGCCATGCTCAAGTTGCCGAAGACGCCGTAACTCGTCTTTGATATCAATATTTCAAAAATCTGTGATCGGAATCATATTTTCCATCCGCAGCCTTCACACACAGTTCAGAGCTCCTCTCAATCCTCTAGCGGTTCAAGAGCGCCATCTGGTGGCCGATCGGCAGAAGCGCCAAACAGGAAGTGATGTGGCTGAAGTGCTGATCACCCATATTACTTCCGGCCACTCTCTATAGCTCCCGCGACTCCATCTTGACACAATACATAGCGATCCGTTGCCAATAACTCGATAAACAACATGATTTGGACGTATATACCATTATACAACCTGGAAATGGACCGGGTATTTTTACATCCCATAATGGAAAACTGTCTACCCCACGCTGATCGCCCAATGGCCCGTGGAGACTGGGGTGAGTTTTAGCGTGTAATATTTCCGTGTTCGATACTAACTGATCTGATGAACATATGTCCCACATTAGATGAATGGTATAACGCTGCCCACGGAATTATAAACGCCCCCTCGCCCATCCGGTCAACATCAGATGACGTGTAGTAACTTCCAGAAGTACTTCCAGTTGGAATTTTTTATATCGCGCTGATTGCTATCAAACTGTATTTCATCATCAATATAATGCATTTGGGGCTATAAATCACGTTCTGGAGAAAGCTGCAGAAAGAGATGAAAACATACTTATACTTTAGATCATATTTTAGTATGAATATGTGAATGAAAAAGTTTAACGTTGCTACACCATGAACAATACATATAGGACCTTGAATGGGCCCTAATAATGGCAATCTAGCAATAGAATTTAAAAAGTTATAGCCCTGCAAAGAAGGGGAACTTCTCCATGTTAAATAGAGCTGGCAACGGATGGTATATCATGAATTTAGCCTTAGGCAATCATTAACAATTGTATGTATTGAGCTGTACTGTACCCATTCTGCAATCTGTTAATAAACTTTTCAATCAATCAATCAATCTAAGGCAGTCCTTAACCAACGAAATCAGAGCGTCCGCTGCCTCGCTCAAAACCAAACTCAACACCCTCTGGACGTCGGTTAATGACCATGCCGAGCGTCTGACCTCCGTGGAAGACGGCTTGAATACTTGGACTGGCAGGGTGGACGAGCTAGAGGCTAGGTGTACGGCGCTAGAAGAGAACAATGACAAGCTAAAGGCTAAGCTAACTAATGTTGAGTCCCGGAGTCGTGGAGCAGCATTCCCGCTACAAAGACGTCATGGCCCCCCTCTACAAGCTAGGACTCAAGCCGTCTCTTCAATTCCCTGCAAGACTTGTAATCACAACCGAGGATGGGGCGAGAAAACATCTTTCATCGCCTGAGGACGCCGTGGACTTCTTGAAGACCCGGCGTGGAGGGGCCCCAACACCGGCCTCACCAGTACCAAACGCGGTAGTAGCTTGATTTTGGGCCGTTAGCACCTCGCTATGGCTAAACGCGCCGATATATTTCTTCGTTCTTATAAATATGGTTGACTGTGTGACGTTAAGTGTCGCCTGGATGCTTTATTTTTCTCTGCGTCTGACTTAACACATCCACCGCCGGAAACGCTTTAAAGCGTTATTGCCCGCCATGCTTTGACCGCCAGACCTCGCTGTACAGCGTTATTGAGATCAATATTTCATTTTTTCGCCATGGCATTCATAATTCATATATACACCCGCGACGCTCCAGCTGGACCCTAAAGGTGAAGGCAACGACGGCTCAATACCGCCGCCTGGTGGATGGTCGGGCAAGTTACACTGGCAAACAGGATATGGGGGCTGTGCGTCGATTAAATTCATCCGGCCGTCAGATATCATTGCAAGGCTCCCGACAGACACAATGTACATAATGGATCGCTTTCTAAACGTAATAATCGATATGATTTCGGCGTTTATTGCGACATACAAACCGGAAATGGACCTAGGCGATCGACGTCCTATACTTGGGATCTTTCACCACCAGTCTCTATGACGCACGGTAAGAGGACACTAACGTTATTTTCAGCCCAATTGTACATTTCTTTATTTACAAACCATTTGATCAATAAATCAACCCATTCTACATAAAGCAGTTAGTGACGATCAAGGAATTATAAATGACCCCCCCCCCTTTCCTTTGATTGATTGATTGATTGAAAACTTTATTAACAGATTGCAGAATGGGTACAGTACAGCTCAAAACATACAATTGTTAAGGGGATGCAGACCAGAGAAAGACTTTCGTCTTGTTTACATCAGGGTCCCCCATTTTCAATTCATCGTAACATATATGACATACATGACATACAGATAGACAGTACTGCTACATCTATACATTTATGACATACCAGATTTGCAAATACAGTACTGTTTGTGATACAAAAAGAGTCCAGAAAAAAAGTATATACATTTGACGTAGAAACAGTACATTTGATTGGGTAGGTGGGGGGGGGGGGACTGTACATTGGAGGTGGTTGGGTGGGTGGGGGGGGGGGAGGTTGGGTAGGAGTGGGGTGGGTGGGGTACACTGTACAACTGTACAAACAAAACTGTACATTGGAATATTGACAAGACCATACTTGGTAATTTACTGTACATTGGAGGGGGTTGTGTTCGGACATTTACAGGGGCCAGTTTCGAATTGCAGTCTCCCTTAGGTGTTTTTTTAGAGTGTTTTTGAAAGTGGGTAGTGATTCACATTCCTTTACAGCTTTGGGTAGGGCGTTCCACATTGATGTGGCATAATTGCGAAACGTGTTTAGTCCCTTGTTTGAGCCGAATCTGGGTTTAACATGATTTGTGGAGCTCCCTCTGGTGTTGTGATCGTGGTATTCACTGACCTTTGGGAAGTATTTTGACATGTACATGGGTACCTTGGTAGTGTATCTTGTAGACCAGGCCCATTGCAAGTTGCTGTACTCTGTCGTCTACTCTAAGCCATCCTAGGTTGTCAAAGTGGGCAGGGGTGAGGTGGGTTCTAGGAGTAAGGTCAAGCAGTAGTCTGACCAGTTTGTTTTGAGATGTTTGTAATTTTGTTTTTAGCGCCTTTGAGGTGCTTTGGTACCATGAGGTACAAGCATAGTCGTAGTACCCTTGAATGAGTGCTCCTGCCAGAGTCTTCAGGGTATTCTTGTTTACCAGTGAGGAGATCCGGTACAAGAATCGAGTTCGTTGGGTGACTTTTTTTATTACATTGGATGCCATTTTGTCACAGGAAAGATTTGCCTCTAGGATGGAACCCAGGTAGGTAATATCTTCTTTCCTTGTGACAATATTGTCACCCACTGTAACTGAGAAGCCGTCGGTCTTGCTGAGTTTGTTATTTGAACCGAAGAGAATGGACTCTGTTTTGCCCATGTGTAATGATAGTTTGTTATCAGCGAGCCATATGCAGATTTTGCCTAGTTCTGAGCTGAGGGTTTTTTCAACCTGTAACTTGTTCTTGTCAGAGACCAGCAGGGCTGAGTCGTCAGCAAACAGGAACAAGTTGCAGTCACAAGCTGACGACATGTCATTTGCATAAATTAGGAACAGTAGCGGACCTAGTATGCTTCCTTGTGGAACACCACAGCTTACTGTGAGGGGGGGGGATAGGGTACCGTTTACCTCCACCATCTGCTCTCTCCCCTCCAGGTAGGATTGCATCCAGCTCACTGATAGACTATCAAAACCAATTGCTTTTAGCTTGTCAATCAGAATGGTGTGATTGACAGTGTCGAAGGCCTTTTGTAGGTCCAGCATGACCATGCCGCAGTATTTGCCCGCGTCCACCTCTTGTTTGATGTGGTCGTTTAAATAGAGAAGGCATGTGTCAGTGGAGTGGGATGTTCTGAAGCCAGATTGGAATTCGTAGATTAGATTTTTTTCCGCGAGGTATTTTTCGACCTGTTCGTATACAATTTTTTCCATGACTTTTCGAGATGGAGGTAAGGATAGAAACAGGGCGGTAGTTGCCTGGGTCTAATTTACTGCCTTTTTTGTGCAGAGGGGTCACTCTCGCAATTTTGAAGTCCTTGGGGACGTGTCCCTGTTTTATGGAGAGGTTTATTATGTGTGTGATGACTGGGGTGATGGCGGCTGCTGAGTCTCTGAGGAATTTGAAGGGGATGTTGTCATGGCCAGTGGCCTTGTTAGGTTGGAGGGCGCTCAGTTTTTTGAGTACCTCATCTGTTGTTACCATTTCCAGTTTGAAGTCGTCTTTGTGGACCCCTAGGTTCTTGTAGTATGCTACTATGTGTTCTACCCCATAATGCCCTGAGTGGGAGGGTAGTTTGTTTACCAGTGTTGTGGCTATGTTTGTGAAGAAACTATTTAAGTAATTGGCTACATCCAGCTTTTCTGTGATGAGCGTGTTGTCCGTCTTTATGTTTATGTTTGAGAATCTGGTTTTAAGTTTTTTACTGCAGCCTAGTTGGTTATTGAGTAATTTCCAAAGCTCACATGGTTTGTTTTTGTTTTCCTCGGTTTTGTCATTGATGAATTTTTTTTTTGCTGTTTTGATCATGGAGTTTACATCATTTCTTAGTCTGTTTCTTTCCAGTTTGAGTTCAGTCACGTGGGCTTGGAGTTCACTGCTCGTGCTTATGGTAAGCTTTGACTGACTTTTACGAAACTCAGAGCATTTTTTTGTCTCTGGTTTTCATAGCGGTCAGTATTTCAGCGTGCATCCACGGCTCTGCGCGATTTTTTACCCTGGTGGTTCTTAGGGGGGCCATGTTGTTTAGTATCGTTGAAAATTTGGTTTTGAAGCCAAGCCAGGTTTCTTCAACCAGTGTACCATTGAGCTCATCTGACCAGTCCAGACCCTCCAGTTCAAGGTTAAAGGCCTCGCTAGAGTAGGTTTTGAGGTCTCTAGATGTGACTGTTTTGTGACAGCCAGCCTCTTGTTTTAGCTTTTTGCGGGTACAGAATATCATATAATGATCACTTAACCCGCATGCTATAACCCCTTTATTGGCGATCTTGGACTTGTCAGAGGTCAGGATGAGGTCAATGGTAGTCTGAGTTGACTCACACACACGTGTGGGTTGTGTGATTAGCTGGCTGAGGCCATGCAGATCACAAAACCTATTGTAGGATTTGAAGACGGGTGCATCTTTTTGTTACATATCCGTGTTCCAATCCCCAATAAGAATAATTTCTGCATCCTCAACTCCAGCTAAGCACGCATCCAACACATCATAAAAGCCATTTTGGTCTGGCGGTCTGTAAATTGTGCCGACTAGAACAGATTTTGCCCTTTCAAATAGAATTTCTACAAAAACAGTTTCAATAGCCTCATGATCTAGGTCTGTATGGTTAATACATTTGGTGTCTTCTTCACGCATGATGAAGCATAACTATACCGATCATGTACATTTGAATTTTTTAATATAGCGTGTCTAGGGAAGAAACGGCAATCGATCATCTATATATGCGTTTAGGCCTATAACTCACGTTCTAGGAATTACTGCAGAAAACGATAAAAACATACTTATATTCTAGACGGTATTTTTGTATGAATGTATGAATGAAAAAGTATAACGTTCCCACATCCTGAACGATAGATAATCGATGTTGAATGGGCCATAGTAATGTCAATAGAATTAAAAAAGTTATAGCCCTGCAAAGAAGGTGAGCCACTCCATAGGCTTTCAATGGTGGCAGACTGGGTACTTTGATGAGTACAATGGCTGGCAGCCAATGTGTTAAGGGGGGGTTGGCCTGGTCTGTTTTGTATAACTATTACATAATGCCACTTTATTTATTTTTTTTCATTTTTTTTACATCCACTATATGCCGGGGAGCTAAGTGCTAGCTTTGTTTAAATGACCTAGGACTTCTATGCGTGTCACTTACGCCTCGTCACGACTTGGCTTAATGCCTCCGTGATGCACTTTTTTTTTCTCTTGTGTGTGTGTACATATTTTTTCGGACTGGGGTCTCATGGATCCATCAGCCACGTTCTTCCAGCTACGTTCTGCTAGCCACACACATGGCAAATGGTTGCATTTGCGGCCAGAGGCGTCATCATCTGCTGTTGACCTGCTAGGTCGCTAAAATGTCAGACGAACTTTTGCACAGCGCCCTCTCCTGACACGGCGGCCTAATTGCGCTATGACAAGGCAGCAAGCTACTCTGTGTGAACCATAGGAAACAACGGACCTGTCAGCAGAGTATCGCCCCCTTCCGGCCTGGTGGACGTACTGCACACGTTTATCAGGCAGTGCACAGGTTATTTACCCCCCCTTTTTCTCTTGCTATGGTTCCTGTTCTAGGCTTCTTGTTTAAACCTAGCCATGTTTTTATAAGGTTTAATGTGAACTTTTCCATTTACTCTACGTTTTGAGGCTTTTTGTTTTTGTTTTTTTTTGTTTATGTTTGGGAGTGTGGCAAGCAGCCACTGAGAGAGTAATCTACTTATGGTAGGTTTGAGGGTTTTAGGCCCTATGGTGAGTCCCTGTGTTGTTGGGGAAAGGCCCACCGGTCCCGCACCTTTATATGTTTTTTATGTATGTTTTATGTATGGCTCAGGACACATGTCTGCTACTGAAAATATTTGTTTTATGTATGGCTCTAGGTACATATGCTTAGTGGTTAAAATAGGTGAATTTGGTGTGCCCACAGGCCTTTTTAGGTCTGCCCTGTCTACACACCCCCTAATATTCTATGGCTACGGCTAACTCTGAGAGCTTTAAGCTCTGCTCCTGGAATGTTCGAGGTCTTCAGAAACTAGCGAAAAGGAAGGCGATTCTGACCTTTTTAAAGAAGGAGAGAATGTCTAGACATCAACGAGACCGCCCCGTCTGATACCTTGTACAAATGGGACGTGAAATCAATTAAGACCATCACCCAGAACCCCTTCATGATCCATTCAGTCCAAACCTGGTTAAAATTACAAAAAAAATTCGGACACAATAGCCCTCTATCACCTAAAACCCCCCTATGGGGAAATAGGCTTATACCTATCTTATACCAGAATAGAGACTTTGAGTCCTGGCCTTTACAAGGTATCACTCGACTGGAACATTGTTATGAAAATGATGTTTTTATGTCCTTCCAGCAAATGAAAGAGAAATATCAACTTCCTGGAAGAGATTTCTTTAAATACCTGCAACTGAGAGATTTTGTGAGGGTTAACACTCAAGGTAAATGGAAACTACCAGAAAAATCTCCCATTGAAAGTCTTTTTCATAATGACCAAAGGATGGTGAGAACCATCTCTCAAGTCTATAACACCTTACTACCCTCTCTGCCGACCACTGAACCTGATAGGTCCAGGACTAGATGGGAGAGAGATTTAGACACAGAAATTGATCCAGGCCTCTGGGAGGACCTATGTAAAGATGGGGTCACATGCACACTAAATTCAAGATATAGACTGATTCAATTCAATTTCCTGCATCAGGTCTATTTTACCCCCTCCAAATTACATGGGTTCAACTCTAGTATCTCGTCCCTCTGTTTTAGGTGTGGCCAGGAGGAGGGCACGTTCCTTCACTCCACTTGGCATTGCATCAAACTGCAAAGTTTCTGGGAGCGGGTCTGTGAGGCCATATCACAAATTCATAATATAACATTTCCGACTGATCCCGAATTATGCCTCCTTGGTAACTTTACAAACTCAAACCTTACACGCAGTCATTCCATCAAGCTTACAGAACTCCTCCTGGTTATTGCCAAAAAATTTATTGCAACAAAATGGAAGTCAGATCTCCCTTTGCCATTTGGGATGTGGCTTTCAGGGGTGAAGAGCTGTATCCCTCTAGAAAAGGTGACTTATTCACTAAGGAACAGGGTTGATCAGTTCAATAAAATTTGGCAGCCTTTTCTGGACTATCTTGGAGGTCTCCCACCCGACTTGACTGAATGACCTCATTGATCTCTCTAGTAGCTCCATTCTGGTAAAGATGTGTTAAAGATGTGTTGAGGACATCCTGTATGCGACGTAGTTATCATGGGTATCTTTTTATCTACAAAGCAATTATTGGCAACCTTCCACCTTATATTACATCTTTGTTGGTCTGGAGTGCTGTCACCTACCAAACTCGTTCGAATGATCGGCTTGTGCTCAGGGTGCCTCGAGTTCGGTCTGAGCTTGGAAAATCTGCCTTCTCCTACGATGCTCCATACACATGGAATACCCTGCAAAAGACTCTAAAGCTCGGAACATTCCCGTCATTCATGGAGTTTAAAGGCATTGCACTTGACCTATGTACTGAATCATGTAATTGTTTTTAATCCATCATTGTAGTAATTGTAATTCATTGTAATTATTAACTGTTATGATATTTGTGTCCTTTGTTAACTCGTCATCACTGTAAATGAGGGAAACCTCAGTGCTTTCACGAGTATAAATAAAGGTTTGAAATGAAAATGAAAATGTATCTCTCAATGTCTCTGAAAATATTGTAATTTTTTTTAGTTGTTGTTTGTTTCTGTTTTCCTGATGTGTTTTTTTACATATGTAGGGACCTTTATCACTTTATCTTACACATTTACCATGGCGTATATAGGCACCCACATGTAGTTGTTGTTATTGTTGCTGTTATTACTGTCCTGTAATTGTCTCAGTATTGTCATTTGTGTATGTTTTGAATAATGGAAAATCAAAATAAAATATTAAAAAAAAAAAAAAAAAAAAAAGGAGAATGTTTCTATTGCTTTACTACAAGAAACCCATATGGGACCCAACGACACCGCTAAACTCCAAAAGAGTTGGGTGGGACAGGTCTTCGCCACAAACTATTCTACATTTAGTAGGGGAGTGGCCATACTGATCAATAAAAATCTCCCCTTTAGACTCATAACTTCCTCTTTAGATAGCCATGGTCGCTATGTGATTATCAAAGGGGTTCTTAAGAGTAAAGAAATGACATTTATGAATGTATACTGTCCCCCAGGCTACTCCCCCGAATTTCTATCCAAAGTATTTACTGAATTTAATGGCCTGGCCTCTGAGAATGCTTTTGTGGGCGGAGACTTTAACTGTCTCTTATACCGTCTCTTGACAAACTCCCACCCAGTTTGGTTCCCCCCTCTAGGCAAGCAAAGATGCTCTCCTCCCTATGTACAGACATCGGATTCTCAGATGTCTGGAGAACCCTTTGCCCATCCGAACTGAAGTTCACCTTTTTTAGCGGCCCACATAAGAGCAACAGTAGAATAGACTATTTCTTCATCCCTTCCTCTAAGCTCTTTCTAGTATCATCCTGCACAATCGGAAGTATTGTTTTATCGGATCATGCCCCTATATATCTGGTCTACTCCTTGTCAGAAGAGAGGGCGCTGTCGAGACGTTGGCGTCTTAACCCATACCTCCTCAAGGATGATAGGTTTGTCTCCTATTTCGAATCGGAATTTAAAATGTTCTACTCAATTAACTCACATTCTACGGATAACCCGTCTCTGCTCTGGGAAACATCCAAGGTCTTTTCTCGCGGACTGATTATGTCTTACGTATCATCCAAGAAACGCAAGAAAAATGAACAATGCAAACTTCTTGAATCCAAACTAGCCGACCTTGAGAATCAACATGTTTCAAACCCAGCCCCGGCTGTGCTTATAGAGCTTACGGCCACCAGAACTGCGTTAAAC
The DNA here is from genome assembly GCF_963971535.1 of Notolepis coatsorum. Lineage (NCBI taxonomy): Eukaryota > Metazoa > Chordata > Actinopteri > Aulopiformes > Paralepididae > Notolepis > Notolepis coatsorum. The sequence continues at coordinate 89,598,515 of NC_140174.1, read as the reverse complement.
ACTCTTCTGATCCAGGACGCCGAATACAGAGAATGTACGAACACGGTGACAAGCCTGGCAGGTGCCTAGCTAACTTGGCAAAAAAGAGGGCTGACACCCAAGTAATAGCCTCAATCTCGGACTCAAACGAGGTAAGGTCCTTTGACACCAAAACTATTAATAAAGAGTTTGCCTCTTTCTATGCCCAACTCTATAGGACTGAACAACCCGATGGTGCTCTCTCTGACATGCAAGCTTTTTTCGCTGACTTGCACCTCCCTAAGGTATCGAAAGATCAGAACTTGCTCCTTAACGCCCCAATTACGAAGGAAGAAGCTCTGTGCGCCCTTAACACTTTGAGAGCCAGCCGTGTTTTCCTTTTTACCCCCTTGAATGCCCACATCCTCTCCAATGTTAACGTTAATATTGCCTAATCTATGTTTTAAATTATGGCTATGTGTCTAATCTGCCCGTCGCATTATCAATGACCTATTTCCAGTCAACATTGTCGAAGCAGATTGTTTTTTTATCGGTTAATTTCCGTTTCATAGCATTTAGAAAATCCCTAGTTTTCACAGAGAAAAAAGAGGTTTCCATGATAATCGCCTTTTACTGGAATATTCTAGAACGTTGTCATTGTACGGCCTATTTATGAATCGTTTTCAAATAAACGCTAGATTATCGATAGTATATGTGTATGCATGCACGCTCGTGGCGCGCGCTGAAAATCGATTCTCCTATTTCCTGACGGCGCGCACAGTCAAACAGCGATATCACATAATCACATAAAAGCTTATATATCCGTGAAAACTAGTCTGATTATCCTTAGACTTGTAACATAGATTCCTTACCTGAGATCAGATGGTATCCAAATGGATTATTCCAATTCCTGATCGGCATTCGAAAAAATCTATCTTTTTATTGATTCACCGTGTATACAGTAAAACACATTCCCCCGCGGCTCCGAGAGTCCAGCATGAAGCTGGTAGATGCCGGCTGCGTGAGTGAGAAGTAAAATGTGGAGTGCAGGTATTTTGAGTTCAATCCAAAAGGGTGAATTACCACCTGGGAGACGATAGGGGGCGCTTTTTTCACATCTGAGCGCCTGAGGTAGCTGAATTGCCAACGGTAGACACGGTTGATGAAATATGATTTCAGATCGCTTAAAAAAATAAAAAATACGAGAATTCTCGTGAGTGGGCATTCAACCCGCGGGGGGTAAACCCGAGAAATCTCGGGCATGGCATGCAAAGTGTTAAGGGTATGCCATCTGGTAAGGCTCCGGGCCCGGACAGTTTCGGATGCGAATTCTATAAGGAATTCGGTCATATTCTCTTGGATCCCCTGCTGGCAATGCTTAATCATTCCTCTGAGGTTGGGATATTACCCCAGTCCCTACGGGAGGCTAATATTAGCCTTCTCCTTAAAAAGGGTAAATGCCCTGAAAAGTGCGCCTCCTATAGGCCTATAGCCCTACTTAATTCGGACCAAAAATTGCTCTCCAAGATCCTTTCCATGCGCCTAGAAAAAGTGCTCCCTTTCATTATAAACGAAGATCAGACTGGTTTTATTAAGGGTAGGAACTCTACCAACAACATGAGACGGTTCCTTAATATCATCCAAATGACTCGTGAGATAGACCCCCCCGCGGTGGTTCTGTCTCTTGTTTCTAACCCTCGCTGAATTTGGCAGAGGAAACACTTTTATTGACTGGGTCAAGGTTCTTTACAACTCACGGATGACGGCGGTTCTGACTAACGGGCTTAGGTCTAACAACTTTCCTCTACAACGGGGGAATCCCCAGGGGGACCCTCTTAGCCCTTTACTATTTGACATGGCCATAGAACCACTTGCTCAGGCCATTAGGCAGTCAGCCGCGGTCTCAGGTATTATGGTGGGTGAGAGGGAGCACAAAATCACTCTTTACGCGGACGACGTACTGATCTTTATATCTAAACCTGACTCTTTCATTCCATGTCTAACCCGCATGATTTACACATTTGGAACCTTCTCGGGGTACAAAATTAACTTTTCCAAATCCGAAGCAATGCCACTTGGGACACTTAAATCCATCCCGATTCTGCCCGAGCTCTTCCCATTTCGCTGGTCGCCCTCCTGCTTTGTTTACTTAGCAGTATTTGTGACACCCACCTATGATACATTGTTTAAGGCCAACTTTCCCCCCCTCTTAGACACCATAAGGGCAGACTTAGTTAGATGGGCCCCTTTACCAATCTCCTGGCTGGGTAGGATAGCCCTCGTCAAAATGAACGTACTCCCCAGACTATTATACCCTCTCCAAATGATTCCAGTGCTGCTGACAAACAAGATTATCAAGGTGCTAGAAGGCTGGCTAAGCTCATTCATTTGGAATGGGAAGAAACCGCGTCTGAAAATGGCCAAATTACAGATGGATGGTGAAGATGGGGGTCTAGACCTACCTAATATTAGACATTACCAAGTAACTAGCAGCACACCTTAGTTAGAGTACTTGTCGGCTGGTTCAGATCAGACCCACTATCAATCTGGCTAGACATTGAATCCTTGCAATCTAAGTCCCCCCTGTTGAACCTACTATTTATCAAAGACTTTAAGTCTGTTAGGAAAATATGCTCTAACCCCATCACACTATGCTCCGTCAAGGCCTGGAAGACTGTCCGTAAGGTGGAGGGCCGAGCTAAACTGACCTCTCCTCTTACCCCGATCGTAGGCAATCCTGACTTTAAGCCAGACCAAATTGGTGGCGGCTTCAAGACCTGGCATACGCAGGGCATAACTGATCTACAGCTGCAGCAGCGGTATGGCCTATTGAAAACGGAATTTTTTAAATACTTACAAATTAGGCAGTTTATCACCAAGGACACCTCACTGTTAATTAACAGTTTCACCTCGCAGGTGGAGAAAGCCCTCTCCTTGCAGATTCCTAAAAAACAAATATCTATCTTCTATTGTACTCTAAACCTTAATTCATCTTTATCTTCCCTTGTCACTAAACAGTCCTGGGAAAAAGACTTGGACATAGAGATCACGGACGATGTGAGGTTTTGTCCACTGCTCACCTACTCGCTCTGTTCCTTTAAGCCTGTTGCTCACCTACTCGCTCTGTTTCCTTTAAGCCTACTGTTAATCAATTGCATTCTCCTCACCTCACTAGCCCCCACCCTCGCGTTCGTTTGCTCTTCAGCAACCACACCCTTGGACTACCTGTCATTATGTGTTTGATTGGTCTGGTGCCGAACACACACTTTTAGTTCGATTATCAATTACCTCCCGCACCTGATGTGTATTCTAATTAGCACCCCTGTGGGCTTTAAGTACCTGGCTCTTCCCCTCTGTCCCTTGTCGGGTCGTGCCGTATCATTCCGTATCATATTCTCTATCACCAGGACTCCTTCGGGAGGTCCTCTGTCTGTTTATGCTGTTTTCATCTCCGGCGTGAGATGCGCTCCAGCCTTCGCCTCCTGTCGCCGTTGCCTGAGGGAGACACTGGACTGCGCTCTCTAAACTTCCACGGGAGGTATCCCAGTGATCCACTTCAGACCTCCGCGCAGCAGACGTCCTGACGCGCATCCAGACCTCCGCGCAGCAGATGCCCAGACGCGCATCCAGACCTCCGCGCAGCAGACGCGCTCTTCACTCCAGACGCGCATCGCTTCCTAATACTCTACGGGAGGATGCGTCTCTCCGAGCCGGCGCGCTCTTCCGCGCAGACGCGCTCTTCACTCCTGACGCGCATTCAGACGCACTCCAGATGCGTCCTCCTTACCGGCGCGTACTCCAAGCAGACGCGCACCCCTCAGACCTCCGCGCCAGATGCGCCCTCCGTACCGGCGCGCACTCCAAGCAGTCGCGCACCACTCAGACCTCCGCGCCAGATGCGCCCTCCGTACCGGCACGCACTCCAAGCAGTCGCGCACCACTCAGACCTCCGCGCCAGATGCGCCCTTCGTACCGGCGCGTACTCCAAGCAGTCGCGCACCACTCAGACCTCCGCTTGGACAACCCGTTTCCCCGTGGCGACGCGCTCGCCCCGTTTTGATCCAACTCTCTTTACGCACAGCGCCTGGGTGAGTTTTTATGACTGTCTTTGATCCTATTCGTTTTTCGTGTGTTTAATGACACTGAAGATATCCTGCTTTTTGTCAGACTGTCACTCACCCAGCGTCAGCTTTTTGGATAGTTCATTGGGATAATCTTTGGCCTTAACATCGCTCACTGTGTGTATACACACCGAAGATATTATTCACTTGGATTTGTATTTTGGGACTTCGCTCACAGTGTTTATTTGCACCGAAGATTCTATCACGTGGATTGTGTTTGGGACGTTACTCACAGTGTGTATATACACCGAAGATTCTGTCACTTGGATTACTCTGTGACAAGTCACCTCTCCTGTCACCTGCTCTGTTCCCCATTGTACTCTGAGCTAACCCACTCCCTCTCTCCCTCTCGGTCCCGTTTACCCACCTCGGAGATCTGCCGAGAGAAGTCTGCAGAGCGGCTCTGATGTACCCACCTGCTTCCCCAGACTAACCATCCCGGGAGAAGCTGCAGAGCAGCAACATTCATTAATGCTTATCCCAGGCGTTGTCTGTTTTCTCTGTCCCAGTATGCAGCTCCAGCCCTCGCCCTGTTCCAAGGCCTTACCCTGTTTTTCTCTAGTCCTCCTAGTCCTCCCTGTCTAGTCCTTCCAGTCCTCCCTCTCCCCAGCCCGCCTCCGCGGGCCTCTGTCCCTGTTTCCCCACTCAAGTCCTCCTAGTCCTCCCTGTCCCCAGCCCGCCTCCGCGGGCCTCTGTCCCTGTCTCCCCTCTCTAGTCCTCCTAGTCCTCCCTGTCCTGTCCTCCTAGTCCTCCCTGTTTCCTGCCTTGTCCCTTGCCCCGGCCCTGTTCCGTTAGCCTTCCCTTAGCCTTCCCCTTAGCCAGCTCGCCTCTTAAAGGCACTGTACCTTTCCCTTCTTGTTATCCAGTAATTTGTTTCTCCCTTAAAGGGACAGTGCCGTTTTTCTTTGTTCTTCAATAAATGCCCAGTTCTTGGCTTACTCTCATACCTGTCTTGTGTTGTGCGATTGGGGTCGGTTACAAACCATAACAGACGAGGACTGGCAGGATGCATGGACCTACGCAAAAAAAATCTCTGTTTGCAACCGCACCAAGTCTATCCAAATTAGAATCTTACACTGCATTCATATTACCCCTGCCCTTAAGAGTAAAATGGATCCCAATGCATCCCCACTCTGCTTTAAATGCAAGATAGAGATTGGAAACCACGTCCACTGCTTTTGGTCCTGTGTAAAGCTCCAGAGCTATTGGTTCAACATCGTAGAGGAACTATCTGATATATTCCAGACCCCCATCGAACTGGATCCCCTCTGCCTCTTACTAGGCCTCCCAGATATTCATATTGCCAATTTCAAACATAGGAGACTGTTCAATTTGTTGACATTTGCTGCTAGGAAAAACATTCTGTTGTTCTGGATCAAGGACGAGGTCCCATCAAAGAGGTCATGGCACAATATTATAATGGAATGCATTCCCTGTAAATACATAACGTGCATGCTGCACTCTAAACTGGACACTGTCTATGAAATATGGGACCCATATCTGTCTCATATCGGGCCTGCACTGTCTGCCACTGTACTTGGTGGGTTTCCCCATTACCCATAGCCTCCTTGTGGACCAATGTTGCCTTGTGTTGTTTTGTTAATGCTGGTATCGTTGTTGAGGGTATCATGACAATTGTAAAGGTGCAAACGTGTTCATGCCCACATACACACACACACAACACACGCACATACACACACACAGAACATATGCACTCACACATATGAAGCATGCACACATAAAATGCACAAGACTTACTAAACACACACATAAAACGCACACATAGGGTACGCACAAGCACATAGGTAAAACACACATATAGTACACATACACACACACGTCGCACACTTAGTCTATTTTAGTACATCTATCCTAACACTGGCAGGGATCCGAATCCTCAAGAGCCACCTCAAGGATACACAAACATGGTTGCTAGTGCCTGAGCCACATTTATTTTAATTTTTATTTTTATTATTTTACTTTTTCTTGTTTGTCTGTCTCTTGTCAAGGTCATTATGATTCATGTTACTGTTATTATTGTTGTCGTCACTGTTGTCATTGTTATTATTATTATTATTATTATTATTATTATTATTATTATTATTATTATTATTATTATTATTATTATTATTATTATTGTACTGTTATGTTCTGTTCTGTTTTATGTATGAAAAGAAAAGAAAAGAAAAACATTTATAAAAAAATATATATATACTTTTGCTCACACAATATCTTGAATGAATGAGTTTATTTATTTCGAACATAAATTGAAAATAAATAATAATAAAAAACAAGTAATAAACAGATTAAAAAACAAACAAGCAGTTCATGTATAATATTGTAAAATAGCTTAGACATAGCCTACTTGCATAGAATAGTCATGTATAATAATGTATAATATTGCTGCTACATTTCCCCAAGGCGACCAATAAAGGAATATCTTATCTTATCTTATTTGATCTTATCTCAGGAGCTGGAACTGGTGGAGGATGTGTGGAGGGGAGAGGCCCAGGACCTGCTCTCCCAGATTACCCAGCTTCAGATGGAGAATAAGAGGCTCCTGATCAGCCTCTCTCTCAAGGACTCGCCCATCACAGAGGAGGAGCTGCGGAAACAGGAGGGTAGGTGTTCACCAGGAGGGGAGGTGTTCACCAGGAGGGTAGGTGTTCACCAGGAGGGTAGGTGTTCACCAGGAGGGTAGGTGTTCACCAGGAGGGGAGGTGTTCACCAGGAGGGTAGGTGTTCACCAGGAGGTTAGGTGTTCACCAGGAGGGGAGGTGTTCACCAGGAGGGTAGGTGTTCACCAGGAGGGTAGGAGCTCACCAGGAGGGTAGGTGTTCACCAGGAGGGTAGGTGTTCACCAGGAGGTTAGGTGTTCACCAGGAGGGCAGGTGTTCACCAGGAGGGCAGGTGTTCACCAGGAGGGCAGGTGTTCACCAGGAGGGTAGGTGTTCACCAGGAGGGCAGGTGTTCACCAGGAGGGTAGGTGTTCACCAGGAGGGTAGGTGTTCACCAGGAGGGGAGGTGTTCACCAGGAGGGTAGGTGTTCACCAGGAGGGGAGGTGTTCACCAGGAGGGTAGGTGTTCACCAGGAGGGTAGGTGTTCACCAGGAGGGGAGGTGTTCACCAGGAGGGTAGGTGTTCACCAGGAGGTTAGGTGTTCACCAGGAGGGGAGGTGTTCACCAGGAGGGTAGGTGTTCACCAGGAGGGTAGGTGTTCACCAGGAGGTTAGGTGTTCACCAGGAGGGGAAGAGCTCACCAGGAGGGTAGGTGTTCACCAGGAGGGGAGGTGTTCACCAGGAGGGGAAGAGCTCACCAGGAGGGTAGGTGTTCACCAGGAGGGTAGGTGTTCACCAGGAGGGTAGGTGTTCACCAGGAGGGGAGGTGTTCACCAGGAGGGTAGGTGTTCACCAGGAGGGCAGGTGTTCAACAGGAGGGTAGGTGTTCACCAGGAGGGCAGGTGTTCACCAGGAGGGTAGGTGTTCACCAGGAGGGTAGGTGTTCACCAGGAGGGGAGGTGTTCACCAGGAGGGTAGGTGTTCACCAGGAGGGGAGGTGTTCACCAGGAGGGGAGGTGTTCACCAGGAGGGTAGGTGTTCACCAGGAGGGGAGGTGTTCACCAGGAGGGTAGGTGTTCACCAGGAGGGTAGGTGTTCACCAGGAGGGGAGGTGTTCACCAGGAGGGTAGGTGTTCACCAGGAGGGCAGGTGTTCACCAGGAGGGGAGGTGTTCACCAGGAGGGGAGGTGTTCACCAGGAGGGTAGGTGTTCACCAGGAGGGTAGGTGTTCACCAGGAGGGGAGGTGTTCACCAGGAGGGTAGGTGTTCACCAGGAGGGCAGGTGTTCACCAGGAGGGTAGGTGTTCAACAGGCTCAGCACAGACTGGCACAAATAAACCACAATGGTGTAAACACTGATACATTGTTAGGCAATTGCACAGACACGGAAGGATTCAAATACTACATTTGTGAGGTGGGGATTATTTCTTATTTTTATGTAATTCATAAAGTAAGACCAGAGGTCAGTTGCATAAACTTAGTTTAAGATTGATCTAAGACTGGTCTGAAATCCTCTAGTTAGAAGAGGTCTTGGCTATCTCTCAGACGTGCCTTAGAAACCTACTTTCTACTTATGACCGTGTTACTGAATTATATGTAACCACTAACCAGACACACACACACTTAATCTCTAATCCTAACCCTTTCACAACCACACTACAGAAAGTTAACCCTTTCACTACCACACTACAGAAGGCTAACCCTTTCACTATTACACTACAGATGGTTAACCATCTGTAGTGTGGTAGTGAAAGGTTAACCATCTGTAGTGTGGTAGTGAAAGGGTTAACCATCTGTAGTGTGGTAGTGAAAGGTTAACCATCTGTAGTGTGGTAGTGAAAGGTTAACCATCTGTAGTGTGGTAGTGAAAGGGTAACCTTCTGTAGTGTGGTAGTGAAAGGGTTAAGAACTAGGTTTAGTATTTAGCACAATATTAAAATAGTATGTAATCGGGGCGCCCGAGTGGCGAACCACGTAATGCGTTGCGTCGCAACACGGCCGACCCGGGTTCGATTCCCGGACCCGGCGTTCTTTGCCGAATGTCTTCCCCTGCTCTGTCTCCCATTCCTCCTCTCTCTCTCTCTCTACCGGACTGCCCGGTAGTAAAAACCCAATACAAATCTACAAAAACATAACTTGTCCGAAAGGACAAGTAACATAAAAAAGATGTTATGTAATCTAATAGTATCATGTAATCACACCATAGTAATTACAGCCTTATTCCTATTGATACCAATCAATTGTTGGTATATATGGTATGACTATAGTGATGACCAGTGCGCTCGCTGTGTCCAGTCTTGTGAATGCTGTGGATGTTGTTGCTGACTCATATTCTGGAATTTCACAGCAACAGTAGAGGGCTAAGCCTGTTGTGCCAACCTGGAGTAAGAATGTGCACCTAATATGAGGAGAAAGATATGATCTGGGGGTGTCTATCCACCACAGTGCTGTATGCATTGAAATAACATGTCATTTGCATGTTGACCTTGCACGTTATAGATCTGTAATGCATTGATTATCCACATCTACTTCCTGCAGGTTCTACCTGTGTTCCTTTACTTCCTTGTGTACTTGCATGTGACTATATGCTGCTGCACGCTCACATGGTGACATCAACAAGGAAGGGGGAAGGGGGGGGGGGGGGCAGGAGGCATGCAAAGGAAGCTATTTTTGAACCACACAAAATATAGCCCTTGTGAGAGACAGAAATGATGGCTACTGCTATGTTTACTCTCAGGATAGAAACAGAAAGAATGTAGACACAATTAAATCCACTTTAGTGGGTATTCTACGCTATATCGTCATTACTTTGTCTGCTCTGATGCACATTAACCACCTAACATCATGCATATAAATATACATCATGAATATAAATATGATGTCATAGCAGTCAGCTAATTTTACTCGGGTCCACACAGACACACACACACACAAACACATTACATTAAAAATGATAATCCCAAGGCTGGTGACTCCTATTGTTCAGTATGTAAATGAATTGCGTTGCCCATTCATTGTATTCCCTATGACCTGGTTGGATGCATTACATTATATTTCCAATGTATTTTCTCTATCTTTGTCAGTGCACATACAAGTTTAGGAATGTGTGTGTGTGTGTGTGTGTGTGTGTGTGTGTGTGTGTGTGTGTGTGTGTGTGTGTGTGTGTGTGTGTGTGTGTGTGTGTGTGTGTGTGTGTGTGTGTGTGTGTGTGTGTGTGTGTGTGTGTGTGTGTGTGTGTGTGTGTGTGTGTGTGTGTGTGTGTGTGTGTGTGTGTGTGTGTGTGTGTGTGTGTGTGTGTGTGTGTGTGTGTGTGTGTGTGTGTGTGTGTGTGTGTGTGTGTGTGTGTGTGTGTGTGTGTGTGTTATAAACCTGCAGGTGTGTCAAAGAAGGAGCAGCAGGTGATGGAGAGGCTGAAGAACATAGTGGACAAACAGAGGGATGAGCTCCGGGCTAAAGACCACGAGCTGACGCTGAGGAACGAGGACGTAGAGGCGGTGAGCAGAGGAACAAACTGGCCTCTCAAGACTTTAATGCAATTTGTCATACTAACCAAAATGAGACTGAGAGGCATCTGTCTATCGTACGTCTCACTCTTTCCATGTGAGGTCCTTGTGCCACGTGTGTCATGTTAATACGCACTGTGGAAGTCGCCGTGTGTCTCTGTCACTAAGACATCGATGCCTGGTTAAAGGTGCAGTAAGTGGTCAAATAAGTGGTCTACATGTTAAAATAATAGCTCTACACTCTGACAGCCATCACTGATATAGAGTGTTTGGTCAGTAACATGGGTCTCCCAGTCCCTCCGCTCTGCAGTAAACATAAAATAGATTTTCTGGTATCCCGTTCGCCTGTAGCCTTTCTCCAACGCGTTTGTGTTTCCGCGTCTCTGATTGGCCAGGTCATGTGACATGTACGCCCAATCGTGGGACCGCAAGTTTCTACACTGGTTAAGCTTAGGCGCTCTTTCGAAGTTGGTTAAGGTTAGAGTTTGTCTTAGAGCAGGGCGATAGAACGCCTGCCCTGATTCCAAACTCTAACCTTAACCAACTTCGAAAGAGTCGCCTAAGCTTAACCAGTGATAAACTAGGCGTTAGGTAGTTTGCAGGCTGTTCAACCCGGAAATAGGCGCAGAACTTGCTGTCCCATGATTGGCGCACATGTCACATGACCTGGCCAATCAGAGCGCAAAGCGGGAACCCGGAAACACGGACGCGTTGGAGAAAAGCTACACGCATCCCGTTCCCCACTTTATCCAATCAGGAGAGAGAACTCCACACTGCAAAATGGTCTGACAAAAATAAGAAATAAAAACTAGTTTTAAGCAAATGTATCCTTGGAACAAGTAAAATAATCTACGAGGGCAGTAAGCACATTTGGCTTGGCAAGATTTCTTGAAATAAGTAACAATATCTAGGGTTCTCTCTACTGATTGGATAAAGTGGGAAGGGATACCAGAACATTTATTTTGTGTTTACTGCAGAGCGGAGGGACTGGGAGACTCTTGTTACTGACCAAACACTACATCAGTGATGGTTGTTCGAATGTAGAGCTATTTAACTCATATCTTAACAAGAAAATACCACTTACAGCACCTTTTAATAATAAAAAAAAAAAAAAGAAGAAGAAGAAGAAGTTTCAGCCATTGAAAATAATCTTTTCTCTCACAGCTCCAGATGCAGCAGCATCGACTGATGAAGATCAACCAGGACCTTCGTCACCGGATCGGCGTGCTGGAGGCCCAGGGCAAGGCTTCCATCCAGCAGAAGGCCGAGCTGGAGGCGGCCGCCCAGGTGCGGCAGCAGGAGCTGGGGGCCCTGCGGCTCGAGGCAGCCAGGCTGGTGGGGGAGCGCCGCGCCTGGGAGTTAGAGAGAGAGATCGCGGAGCAGGAGGAGTTCTCTCACTCTAAATCTGTCGTGTCGGTGTCGGCGAAGACGACTGTGAGCGAACAGTCCTCATTTTCACACCGTAATCTGTTCTGTCAGCTCGCGAACCACGATTGTGAAATTTAGATGTTGCATTCGATGAAGTCAACCTTTTAGAATAGAATAGAATAGACTTTATTGTCATTATACTTGCGTACAACGAGATTAGATAGATAGAGAGATGGATAGATAGAGATCTTTATTGATAATGAAAACATATATACAAGTATACATATAAAGCTCACCATTATAGACTGAACAGAATGGGTCTTAAACAAGACTCCAAATGCTCCTTATGCACAAATGGGGACGAGGGAACATTTATGCACATGTACTGGGACTGCCCACCAGTTAAGATATTCTGGAAAGAGGTGACCCAGCAATTATCAAATCTCTTAACTCTGAATATACCTGTACACGCCTCTGTATTACTGCTGAATGATGTTTTTGAGTGTGCAGTACATCCACAGCTAAAGAGATTGGTTTTATCGGGTATCACAGTGGCTAAAAAGCTGATAGCATCACGATGGTTCCAACCGGAAAAAAATTGCCGAAAGGTCTGGATTATTACATATCTCGATGTGATTTATCAAGAAATATCTACAGCAAGAATTTTGGGTCTCAATGAATCCAAAATGACAATGTGGTTAGAAGTGGTGGAGAGAATAAAAGCTAGCATATAATGGTAGTGTCTGGTTAGGAGCGAGGGATAATGGATGGATTATCCAATGGGGGGTCCGGGAGGGGGGGGTACGAGCTAGAGCATATGTGTGTAGGGTATTAGATAGCAGGTATTAGGGGTATATCCTGTATAAGACATTTAACTAAATGGTGATTTCATTGGATGTGCACTGTTAATAATGCTTGTATATCTTATCGTGTGTTGTCATGTTTGTTTATATGTTTGTTTAAAAAAATATACAAAAAAAATATACAAAAAAAAAGAAAAGCTCACCATTATCAAAAGGATAAAAACACAATAAAGCTTACAGCTTATTTTTTCCATTGCGGACTCGAATTTAAGGTGCTGGTAATAGAAAATAAGCATAATATAGAATAGAATAGGAATACTTTATTCATCCCGAGGGAAATTTTGCACTACAGATCGCTCACAGTAAACAGTAAACATTTAGGTAGGCAAAAACAAAAGTCACGAATAAGAATAAAAATAAGACTCAAATACGGTCCCGGATATACATTTCCTATGTTATGTATATACATTCTAATATAAAATATACAGTCAAAATATACAGAAATGTAGTGTGGAATTGTACAGTGTCATATCACAATACTATACAATATGATACTATACACACAAGTAATAAAAAAGAAACAATGTCACAATACTATACAATATACAGAATATACAACAATCACCGTGTCAGACAGTAGTGGGTAGATAATTGCACTTGTGAATATTGCACTTGAAGGGTAGAATATTGCATTTGAAGTTGGGAGAAAATTGCAGTGAATGGTTATATATTGCACAGTGTGGGAGGAGGGGGAGAGGGGTGGTATTGTTAGTGCATATCAGAGTCTATTGGTTCTGTCTCTGATGCACCTGTAACGCCTGCCCGATGTTATATTATCGTACTTGGCCATCGCGTCCCGCTCTTAAGCCATACCGAGATATACCTCATCTCATGTACCTACTGTACACCATCAACAAAAAACAAATACACCCACCACCTGCCAGGCCCCGCCCCTATAGAGGCGTACTATAAAGTACTAGGCGTGGTCACCACTCACTCTTCCTCTATTTCGTTTGCATCATAGCGGTCGCAAGTCGCCCTATGTAACTAGTGCTATGAAAAGATTCGAGAAATTGCGTAATGTTGAATGCTTACCGGAGGTTTGCTTACCCCTGGAATCTTCGGGGCATGTTTCAGCGACACGTCGGGCCTATTCTGATGTTTCCTCGTCTTGTGGCAGCAGATCGAGGAACAGCGTGCGAGGTTGGCTATCGAGCCGGCTCGCACACAGGTGAGCCCTGTGTCATCAGGCATTGATGCTAGTGTTAGTAATGCTGGTTTGTTTTGTTACACAACCATGTTGTGTGTCGGCGCCAGGGGCGGGATGGTTTGGTGAACGTTTCACTGCAGTGGACGGGTTCCGAGCGATCCTGGAAGCGTGCTGCTAAACAACTAATGCTAACGCTAAATGCTAAATGCTAACACTACTGCTACACTGTTCTAATGTCTCCGCCGTGGGATGTTGCCGCTTTTCCCTCCTCTTGCCCGGTTCATCAATGAAGGTCAGTCGGTAGCTATTGTGGGGGTTTTGCTGAGTCCTATTTTACCCTTTTTACAGGTAAATGGGTTGACAACAGGGTGTGCCGTGGCTAGGTAGCCTAGCCAGGTAGCGTTAATCCTGTGCCCCGGCGGGGTTTGAACGGTGTTCCCACCCGGAAGCCGATGCTTGAGGCTCGGCGGGTGGCAGTAGAGCTATACTACTGCAGGATGGGACTTAGCGGCGGCCCGTTTTGTGGCTCAGCTGACTCAGTTTTCTGTCCATAGTAGCGTTGAACGCTATGCTATAGTGGGCTGAATGTCTGTCTATGATACAGTTTTCTCTCCTCTCAACCATTCATGCTGACGGTCAATCGGTGTCTATTGGGGGAGTAGTGCGGGGGGGGCTTTGTTTACCTTCATGGGTAAATGGGCTAAGGTCTGGGGCTGGTGTGCTGTTGTGAATATTATGAACGAATGCGGGACTGGTTCTCTCTGGTCCGCCTCCCCTTAATGTTGTGTACATGGGCTTGCTCATTCTACAGTATTTTCATGGTGTTAGTTCTTTTATTCATTAACCCTTTCATGGTGCACACCACAGTGGAGGTTGCTGTTTGCAACCACCACTGGTGCTCCGTGTTAACATCAGTCCTTTGCTTTTGACATGTTGAAACAGTGCCCCGCCCGGCCGACGCCATGAGGTGGGTCGGCCTGGCGAGTGGCTGGTGGGCTGCTAAAGCCTGTACCGCCACGGTATGGAATTGGCAGCGATTAGTAACTGTGTTCGAATTGCTGTTTTTTCTATCAAAAAAATGGTGTCTGGTGGCGGGGCCTTGAGGGCCAGCCGACGTCGACACATCGCGCAAGGTTGTTGACGTTATTAGCTTTGACCTAGCCGCAAGCTATAACCGCTCAGGGTTCCCCTCTCTCCGCAGAGGATTTTGGTCTGCTGGAGCGCGGGCGGTATTGTCCTAGGCCCCACACCGCCTCACACCGCACAGCCAGAAGAAGAGAGAGCACGGCCTCGTCAGCGGCGATGACGAGGCCCTCGACAGGCGGCCATGTTTTCCCCCGCCAGAGGTATCCTGGGCGTTGAATCGACAGGTGTCCACAAGGCCGACAGCCTGGCGGCCGAGGGATCGGCCATGTTGGATGGGCTCGGCTTGAAAAACAAGCCGTCGCCGTCCTGCCGCGAGCAGCCCGCTCTCCAATCACTCCCTCCCCCAACGCCAGCTGAAAAAGGGGGCTCTGATTGTTTCCTTTGGCTGCAGGCCGCGTGCCTTCGTTGAAGCGCGGGCGGCCCCACTTTTCGCTTCTCATGGGGACAGGGGCTGACACCCAGTTGATGGCTGAGCCTGGGTCTGTCCGTGAGAATGTTGTGCTGTCAACCGGCTCCCACACCATAAGCTGTGTTGGTTGAGCCTGGTGTTACGTCTGTCAACTATAAGTGTTGTCAGCAGGGGGGCTCGAAACCTTTTGAGACACACAGTGCGGGCTTCCCCGGCCTCGCCTTCGCCAGGCCAGGTATCATGTTGGTGCCTCCCACTCCTGAAAGATTGGCAGTGGTCTCGCAGGCGCGCGTGATTTGGGTGGTAGTAATATCACTGCAGGGCTACGGTGTGTAGGAACCCATGGGGTCCTCACGCCTTGCATGTCCGGCTGCAGAACAACTCCTCAGCATGTTCTGGAGGGGTGTTCAGTGGGGGGGCTTTTGTCACCTAGATTGATGTCAGCTTCCCCCGTATCAAACCGGCCCTTTCTGTCGGGGTCCCCCCTTGGGTGCGATTGCCTCGTGGGTAGTGTCAGGTTCCGACCCGACTCCACGGAACGCTCTGCTCGCAAGGGTCCAGGGTTGGCTACGCACAGCGGGTGGGACCGGGCCGACTATCTACAGTTCCTGGCGGACCTGCGCCACATGGCGGCGGGTGCGTTGGGAGTGTCATCACATATGACTACGGCAGTACCATATGTCGAGGTGGATGGAGAGAACGCTGAGGCGGGGACTTGTGTTTACACAACCCCACCCGTTTTCGGGTTTGGTACAGACCCTATTGTCAGGGTCACCAGCAGTGACAGCTCTGGTCAACGAGATCCAATCTCTGTGGACGAAGCAAGCCATCGTCGTGGCGTTCTCCTCCCGGTGTTCTCTGGTGCCTGAGAAATCGGGAGGGGGGGTGTCAGACCCATGCTGGACCTGTCCCATGGGAAGGTTCAGCATTTTTTGGATAGTCTCCTACCTGTTGAACACTGTCAGGTGGGGATCTGGTTCTCTTCCATAGACCTGTAGGATGCGTATTCGCATCTCCGATCTTCCATCCTAGGGCTTACCTACGCTTCCTTTGCAGGGTTAGCGTATGAGTACCGGAGGCTGCCGTTCGTTTTTTTTTTTTTTTTTAAACTTTATTTTTTAGCGTTTATCGCTTTTCTGGTCAAGCATGACCGACAGTTGTAGGGTGAAACGGGAGAGAGAGCAGGGGGAGACATTCGGCAAATGACGGCGAGTCCGGGAATCGAACTCGGAGTCAACCAGATCCGTGACGCAGCACGGAGCCCCGCGACGCAGCGCGGTAACATGGTGTGCTACTGGAGCACCCTGCCGTTCGGTTTTCTCTGGCTGCCCGCATCTTCACCAAGTGCGTGGAGGCCACACTGGGGCCTCTGCGTCGTCAGGGGTTACGAAGTGTATTCTGCCCTGACGACGTTCTGGTCCTTCGCGGTCAAGGTGGATCGTCGGGTCTCGTACCAGGCAGGTCCCTACCAGCCTGGGGTTTGCTGTAGACTGGAAGTAGAGTACTCCTCTTCCCAGTCAACGGTTGGAGTGCTATGGGCATCCCTCTCAGAGCGTGTTGTCGACACGCTCGGGAGGTTCCGTCCTAGGACGGTTACGGCGCTGTCTCACGTCACGTTTTTCACCGACGCCTCCCTCGCTGGAGACGCGTCGGGCCAACGCAGTAGGGGGCAGCTGGCAAACCATGCTGCCCGGTCTGCGCTACGTTCAATGTGTTGGTATTGAAAGCGGTCCTTCTGGTCCTCAAACGGTGTTGATCAGGACGGACAATACGACGTCAGTGTCGTATATCGACAGACAGGAAGGAGTACGCTCCCCCCGTCTGCACCGGGCGGCGGGCGGCTGGCTATGGGCGTCCTCCATCTGCGCGGCCTGAGGGCTTCCCACATCCCCGGCAGGGTGAATGTGGGTACAGGTGTACTGTCGCGGAGCGGTCCTCATCCTGACGGGTGGGGATTATGTCCGGACATAGCCAGGCATCTGATGGTTTGGCTGGTGAGAGGGTAAGTCTGGAGAGGATGGACCCTTCTGTGGTTGATACCATCCGGAATGCGCATGCTCCCTCCACTGTTGCGCTTACGCGGGCAGATGGCGTATGTTCCAAGAGTGGTGTAAGGGAGGGATTTGAGGGTGATGTTTTGTTCAGCCACCCTCTTGTGAAGCGTTTCCTGCTTGGCGCCCGACGCGTTAAGCCGGTAAAACGCTCTTTGGCTCCGAGTTGGGATCTTCAATTCGTCCTCGGTCGGTTGTCCTTGGCCCCGTTTGAGCCTCTTGAGCAAGCGCCGTTGGAACAGGTGTCGTTCAAGACCGTGTTCTTGCTGGCCGTCACCTCCGCTGAACGCGTGGGTGTGCTTTGTGCTCTCTCGGTACGACCAGAGTGCCTGTCTTTCGTTCCGATTGCGGTGCCACTCTGCGGCCTACTCCTGCCTTCATGCCTAAAAATATCCGGAGTTCCTTCCGCTCCAGGGATATTGTGGTTCAGGCGTTTCATCCACCTCCTCACGCTAGTGAGTTGGAGGTGGGCCTTCACCTGTCATGTCCGGTCCGTGCTTGGGGATTTACCTCAGCCATACTCAGGGCCTCAGGGCTACCGATCAGCTTTTTGTCTGTTACGGTGGTTCTCGTGCCAGTAAGGCACTATCGAAACAGCGCCTGTCCCATTGGTTGTGCAAGGGCATTGCCCTCTGCTACACGTTGGCCGGGCTGGAGGGGCCTCGGTGGAGGACATCTGTGCTGCAGCTTCATGGTCCTCCCCGGGTCCCTTCGTAAGGTTTTACCTCATGGACATGACCGGGGGTTCTGTCTCCCAGGCGGTTCTGGGGTCTGTGGCCTCCTGTGGTTCCGCCTGTGCTGTGTGTTCAAGGGGTTCTAGTTCCCTCTTGCTCGCACTCGGGTGGAGTTGACTGCGCCCCCCCTTCATTAGGAAGGATGGGGTGACGGGATTCCCCAACCCCTTGATGTGGGCTTACGGGTCCTCAGGGGGTGCATCTGTCGGGCCTCGCGTCCGCTCTACCCCATATCTCGGTATGGCTTAAGAACGGGACGCGATGGCCAAGTACGATAATATAACGACAGGTTATGTATATAACCTAGTTATATGAGTACTGGCTAAGCGTCCCGCTCTTAAGCGGCCCTGAGTTCCCTTGGGGAATCTTTTCCTGGAAACGGGTTTTTTACGAGAAAGAGTGAGTGGTGACCACGCCTAGTACTTTATAGTATGCCTCTATAGGGGCGTGGCCTGGCAGGTGGTGGGTGTATTTGTTTTTCGTTGATGGTGTACAGTAGGTACATGAGATGAAGTATATCTCGGTATGGCTTAAGTGCGGGACGCTTAGCCAGTACTCATATAACTAGGTTATATACATAACCTGTCGATAACAGGTCGAACAGGTGGAAGCCAGGGTGTGAGCTGTCCTTTTGTTTGACTGTATGTGCCATACGTGTTCTAAAGTGGTTATAATGTCTCCCAAACACAGTCCTCGGCAGCAGCGACGGTCGACTCCATCGCGCGAGACTCGGTTTGGATGGAATGCGGCCTGGCTGATGGCGAATCAGAAAACAGTCCTTCACTCCTCCCAGACTCCACAAACAGGAAGTTGAATGAGGGGGGTGATGAAGACGAGGATGTGGCAGTGTTGTTATTGGTAACACCTGCTTAAAACCTTTGCCTGTACACAGATTTGCTAAGATTACAACTGAACCCTAGTATCAGACTATTTACAGAAAACAGTGTGTGCTCTTCTGAAAGCTCTGGTTCCCTGATGAGCTTTTTTAGTGTGAGCATTATTGTACATGCTATCATACAGAGTTAAATGGGTTATATGCAGGTGTATGAGTAGGTATATAGAAAGGATTATATGCAGGTATATTCAGACAGATATGGATATATACAGTATATGCAGTATATATACATAATTACATATATATACGGTATATACAGCATTATTGTACATGCTATCATACAGAGTTACAGTATAGGCTATAGTTTGAGGTAGGTAGTTATGATTATTACAGTGTAAGTGTACTGTGATTACAGTGTAAGGCAGTCTCCTATGTGTTGTGCTTTTTTTGTTTACAGTGGAGGATTTGACTTGTTGTGTATACAATACTGGAATGCCTTCAATATTCTTTCACCAGCAGGATTATGGAGTTTCTGTTGTCATATACTGTAGCCCATGCCGCTGAGAGAACTAAATTGACCGGAGCTCTGGCGTGTGTGTTCTGGCACTAGGACGCAATGTGCGAGGAGGAGCGAGAGGAGGAGACGGACAAACCTCGCTTCACCCTCCAGGAGTTGCAGGACGTCATACAGGAGAAGAACGAACTCAAGGCTCAAGTCTTCATGCTACAGGAGGAGCTTGTGTATTACAAAATGTCAGTTATTTGGCTGAGATATTGTAGGTTTAGGTCATTGACATAGCACTTATCTAAACATTAATGATTCCTATTTGCCTCATCAAGAGTTGTTTTCATTCTTTTTGTTGCCACTACCTCATAGACCAGTGGCTCTCACCCAGGGCCCTCTGGGGTCTCCAGCTACTAAATGAAGATTGTTTATTTTCACTAATCATTGACTAGAAGTTAGATCCCAATGAGAAATGAGGGTCTTATCCAATGGGGTTCCCTGGCCTGATGTGTATCAACAAAAACACGGTAGACTAATGCACTACTAGACACTCAGTACACTACTAGACACTCAACACACTACTACAATCAACACACTACTACACTCAACACACAACTATACAACACTACTAGAGACTCAACACACTACTACACTCAACACACTACTACACTCAACACACTACTATACAACACTACTAGACACTCAACACACTACTACACTCAACACACTACTATACAACACTACTAGACACTCGACACACTACTACACTCAACACACTACTACACTCAACACACTACTATACAACACTACTAGACACTCAACACACTACTACACTCAACACACTACTATACAACACTACTAGACACTCAACACACTACTACACTCAACACACTACTACACTCAAGACACTCAATACACTACTAGACTCAACACACTACTAGACACTCAATACACTACTACACTCAACACACTACTAGACACTCAACACAGTACTAGACACTCAATACACTACTACACTCAACACACTACTACACTCAACACACTACTAGACACTCAATACACTACTACACTCAACACACTACTACACTCAACACACTACTAGACACTCAATACACTACTACACTCAACACACTACTACACGCAACACACTACTACACTCAACACACTACTAGACACTCAACACACTACTACACTCAACACACTACTAGACACTCAACACAGTACTAGACACTCAATACACTACTACACTCAACACACTACTACACTCAACACACTACTAGACACTCAATACACTACTACACTCAACACACTACTACACTCAACACACTACTAGACACTCAATACACTACTACACTCAACACACTACTATACAACACTACTACACTCAACACACTACTATACAACACTACTATACACTCAATACACTTGTAGCTAAGGGGCTACACAACCCTGACTGTATTTAAATGCTAGATTAAACCACTACCAAAGATATTAATTGGCCAGACATTAAAGGTACACAAAATGGCGGACACTCCATTAACTGAGAGGGGACAGTGATACCAAGTTCAATAATCACTTTAATAGTAACGTCAAACATACATGTTATATATATCGCAGATCTCCTGTTACTAGTAGAATGTCAATGCAACAATGTCAGAGGTAATGATAGTACTGAATTACTAGTACTCGACCGTTGATGCTCTGAATGGAGTGAGAAGGAGTGAACAGCACGGGGAAAGCAAGATGGCGGATGGAGACGATATTCTCTGGAGCTCCTACTCCAGAGAGCTGCAGACAAACGTGGGATAATCCTGTCGTCGCTGGTGAGGAGGGTCTCGTACGGACCTGGTTCCTGTATTCCAAGCGCCCGATGGCAGGATTAATAGCTAATATTCCAAACGCCCGATGGCAGGATTAATAGCTAATATTCCAAACGCCCGTTGGCATGGTTGCTAGCTAGTTAGCCCTTGTATGCTAAGGCTAACCCGCATGTAGTCCGTAATAGGTAGTTAAATCCAGAACGCCGCTGGGTTCAGCTAGAAGTCTCTCAACGTTACTTCACTTCGCTCGAACAAGTCACTCTACTTTGCCAATAGTGGCTCGACAATATTATGGTGGTATCTAATTAGCTGTACAGCTGTCTATCAAGATACGTTGCTTGCCGTCTGTTTACTGCTGCACCAAACGTTTCTTCTCTCTCACACACTCTGCCCGGGCATGTTCTAAAAACCCTGCGCATGCGCTCACGCTGTCTACAGGTGCATGCGCGCGCGCCTACGGCGTTAAGAATGGAACATATACAAAGAAGCGAATGATAAATACTGTTAGGTAAATAGACGACGTGAAAATATATATCTTATATATATAAACAATATATAAGGTATACAAAATAATAAACGTGGACTTTATGTGTTAATCTGGACCTTCAGAACAACACTACTACACTCAACACACTACTACACTCAACACACTACTACACTCAACACACTACTAGACACTCAACACACTACTAGACACTCAACACACTACTACACTCAACACACTACTACACTCAACACACTACTAGACACTCAACACACTACTACACTCAACACACTACTAGACACTCAACACACTACTACACTCAACACACTACTACACTCAACACACTACTACACTCAACACACTACTAGACACTCAACACACTACTAGACACTCAACACACTACTACACTCAACACACTACTATACAACACTACTAGACACTCAACACACTACTACATTCAATACACTACTACACTCAACACACTACTAGACACTCAATACACTACTACACTCAACACACTACTACACTCAACACACTACTACACTCAACACACTACTAGACACTCAACACACTACTACACTCAACACACTACTAGACAACACTACTAGACACTCAACACACTACTAGACAACACTACTAGACACTCAGCACACTATTAGACACTCAACACACTACTAGACAACACTACTAGACAACATTACTAGACACTCAACACACTACTAGACAACACTACTAGACAACATTACTAGACAACACTACTAGACAACACTACTAGACAACACTACTAGACACTCAACACACTACTAGACAACACTACTAGACAACACTACTAGACAACATTACTAGACACTCAACACACTACTATACAACACTACTAGACACTCAGCACACTACTAGACAACACTACTAGACACTCAACACACTACTAGACAACACTACTAGACACTCAGCACACTACTAGACACTCAACACACTACTAGACAACACTACTAGACAACACTACACTACTAGACAACACTACTAGACAACACTACTAGACACTCAGCACACTACTAGACAACACTACTAGACAACACTACTAGACACTCAGCACACTACTAGACAACACTACTAGACACTCAACACACTACTAGACAACACTACTAGACACTCAGCACACTACTAGACACTCAACACACTACTAGACAACACTACTAGACAACACTACTAGACAACACTACTAGACAACACTACACTACTAGACAACACTACTAGACAACACTACTAGACACTCAGCACACTACTAGACATTCAACACACTACTAGACAACACTACTAGACAACACTACTAGACAACACTACTAGACACTCAGCACACTACTAGACAACACTACTAGACAACACTACTAGACAACACTACTAGACACTCAACACACTACTAGACAACACTACTAGACAACACTACTAGACACTCAACACACTACTAAACAACACTACTAGACACTCAACACACTACTAGACAACACTACTAGACAACACTACTAGACAACACTACACTACTAGACAACACTACTAGACAACACTACTAGACACTCAGCACACTACTAGACATTCAACACACTACTAGACAACACTACTAGACAACACTACTAGACACTCAGCACACTACTAGACAACACTACTAGACAACACTACTAGACAACACTACTAGACACTCAGCACACTACTAGACAACACTACTAGACACTCAGCACACTACTAGACAACACTACTAGACAACACTACTAGACACTCAACACACTACTAGACACTCAACACACTACTAGACACTCAACACACTACTAGACACTCAGCACACTACTAGACAACACTACTAGACACTCAGCACACTACTAGACAACACTACTAGACACTCAACACACTACTAGACACTCAACACACTACTAGACACTCAGCACACTACTAGACAACACTACTAGACACTCAGCACACTACTAGACAACACTACTAGACAACATTACTAGACACTCAACACACTACTAGACACTCAGCACACTACTAGACAACACTACTAGACAACATTACTAGACACTCAACACACTACTAGACAACACTACTAGACAACATTACTAGACAATACTACTAGACAACACTACTAGACAACACTACTAGACAACACTACTAGACACTCAACACACTACTAGACAACACTACTAGACACTCAGCACACTACTAGACAACACTACTAGACAACACTACTAGACAACATCACTAGACAACACTACTAGACAACACTACTAGACAACACTACTAGACAACACTACTAGACACTCAACACACTACTAGACAACACTACTAGACACTCAACACACTACTAGACAACACTACTAGACAACACTACTAGACAACATTACTAGACAACACTACTAGACAACACTACTAGACAACACTACTAGACAACACTACTAGACACTCAACACACTACTAGACAACACTACTAGACACTCAGCACACTACTAGACAACACTACTAGACAACACTACTAGACAACACTACTAGACAACACTACTAGACAACACTACACTACTAGACAACACTACTAGACAACACTACTAGACACTCAGCACACTACTAGACATTCAACACACTACTAGACAACACTACTAGACAACACTACTAGACACTCAGCACACTACTAGACAACACTACTAGACAACACTACTAGACAACACTACTAGACACTCAACACACTACTAAACAACACTACTAGACACTCAGCACACTACTAGACAACACTACTAGACAACACTACTAGACACTCAGCACACTACTAGACACTCAACACACTACTAGACAACACTACTAGACAACACTACTAGACAACACTACTAGACAACACTACACTACTAGACAACACTACTAGACACTCAGCACACTACTAGACACTCAGCACACTACTAGACACTCAACACACTACTAGACAACACTACTAGACAACACTACTAGACAACACTACTAGACACTCAGCACACTACTAGACAACACTACTAGACAACACTACTAGACAACACTACTAGACACTCAACACACTACTAGACAACACTACTAGACAACACTACTAGACACTCAGCACACTACTAGACAACACTACTAGACAACACTACTAGACAACACTACACTACTAGACAACACTACTAGACAACACTACTAGACAACACTACTAGACAACACTACTAGACACTCAGCACACTACTAGACAACACTACTAGACAACACTACTAGACACTCAACACACTACTAGACAACACTACTAGACAACACTACTAGACACTCAGCACACTACTAGACACTCAACACACTACTAGACAACACTACTAGACAACACTACTAAACAACACTACTAGACACTCAGCACACTACTAGACAACACTACTAGACAACACTACTAGACAACACTACTAGACACTCAGCACACTACTAGACACTCAACACACTACTAGACAACACTACTAGACAACACTACTAGACAACACTACACTACTAGACAACACTACTAGACAACACTACTAGACACTCAGCACACTACTAGACACTCAACACACTACTAGACAACACTACACTACTAGACAACACTACTAGACAACACTACTAGACACTCAGCACACTACTAGACAACACTACTAGACAACACTACTAGACAACACTACTAGACACTCAGCACACTACTAGACAACACTACTAGACAACACTACACTACTAGACAACACTACTAGACAACACTACTAGACAACACTACTAGACAACACTACTAGACACTCAGCACACTACTAGACAACACTACTAGACAACACTACTAGACAACACTACACGACTAGACAACACTACTAGACACTCAGCACACTACTAGACATTCAACACACTACTAGACAACACTACTAGACAACACTACTAGACACTCAGCACACTACTAGACAACACTACTAGACAACACTACTAGACACTCAACACACTACTAAACAACACTACTAGACACTCAGCACACTACTAGACAACACTACTAGACACTCAGCACACTACTAGACAACACTACTAGACAACACTACTAGACAACACTACTAGACACTCAACACACTACTAGACAACACTACTAGACAACACTACTAGACACTCAGCACACTACTAGACAACACTACTAGACAACACTACTAGACACTCAGCACACTACTAGACAACACTACTAGACAACACTACTAGACACTCAACACACTACTAGACAACACTACTAGACAACACTACTAGACACTCAGCACACTACTAGACACTCAACACACTACTAGACAACACTACTAGACAACACTACTAAACAACACTACTAGACACTCAGCACACTACTAGACAACACTACTAGACAACACTACTAGACACTCAGCACACTACTAGACACTCAACACACTACTAGACAACACTACTAGACAACACTACTAGACAACACTACACTACTAGACAACACTACTAGACAACACTACTAGACACTCAGCACACTACTAGACACTCAACACACTACTAGACAACACTACACTACTAGACAACACTACTAGACAACACTACTAGACACTCAGCACACTACTAGACAACACTACTAGACAACACTACTAGACAACACTACTAGACACTCAGCACACTACTAGACAACACTACTAGACAACACTACACTACTAGACAACACTACTAGACAACACTACTAGACAACACTACTAGACAACACTACTAGACACTCAGCACACTACTAGACAACA
Organism: Notolepis coatsorum; assembly: GCF_963971535.1. Lineage (NCBI taxonomy): Eukaryota > Metazoa > Chordata > Actinopteri > Aulopiformes > Paralepididae > Notolepis > Notolepis coatsorum. The sequence goes on along the minus strand of NC_140174.1, from coordinate 89,572,234 downwards.
CTACTAGACAACACTACTAGACAACACTACACGACTAGACAACACTACTAGACACTCAGCACACTACTAGACATTCAACACACTACTAGACAACACTACTAGACAACACTACTAGACACTCAGCACACTACTAGACAACACTACTAGACAACACTACTAGACACTCAACACACTACTAAACAACACTACTAGACACTCAGCACACTACTAGACAACACTACTAGACACTCAGCACACTACTAGACAACACTACTAGACAACACTACTAGACAACACTACTAGACACTCAACACACTACTAGACAACACTACTAGACAACACTACTAGACACTCAGCACACTACTAGACAACACTACACTACTAGACAACACTACTAGACAACACTACTAGACAACACTACTAGACACTCAGCACACTACTAGACAACACTACTAGACAACACTACTAGACACTCAGCACACTACTAGACAACACTACTAGACAACACTACTAGACAACACTACTAGACACTCAGCACACTACTAGACAACACTACTAGACAACACTACTAGACACTCAGCACACTACTAGACAACACTACTAGACAACACTACTAGACAACACTACTAGACACTCAGCACACTACTAGACAACACTACTAGACAACACTACTAGACACTCAGCACACTACTAGACAACACTACTAGACAACACTACTAGACAACACTACTAGACAACACTACTAGACACTCAACACACTACTAGACACTCAACACACTACTAGACAACACTACTAGACACTCAGCACACTACTAGACACTCAGCACACTACTATACAACACTACTAGACAACACTACTAGACACTCAACACACTACTAGACAACATTACTAGACACTCAACACACTACTAGACAACACTACTAGACAACATTACTAGACACTCAGCACACTACTAGACAACACTACTAGACAACACTACTAGACAACACTACTAGACACTCAACACACTACTAGACAACACTACTAGACAACATTACTAGACAACACTACTAGACAACACTACTAGACAACACTACTAGACAACACTACTAGACACTCAGCACACTACTAAACAACACTACTAGACACTCAGCACACTACTAGACAACACTACTAGACACTCAGCACACTACTAAACAACACTACTAGACACTCAACACACTACTAGACAACACTACTAGACAACACTACTAGACAACACTACACTACTAGACAACACTACTAGACAACACTACTAGACACTCAGCACACTACTAGACATTCAACACACTACTAGACAACACTACTAGACACTCAACACACTACTAGACAACACTACTAGACAACACTACTAGACAACACTACTAGACAACACTACTAGACACTCAACACACTACTAGACAACACTACTAGACAACACTACTAGACAACACTACTAGACATTCAACACACTACTAGACAACACTACTAGACACTCAACACACTACTAGACAACACTACTAGACAACACTACTAGACAACACTACTAGACATTCAACACACTACTAGACAACACTACTAGACAACACTACTAGACAACACTACTAGACACTCAGCACACTACTAGACAACACTACTAGACAACACTACTAGACACTCAACACACTACTAGACACTCAACACACTACTAGACAACACTACTAGACACTCGACACACTACTAGACACTCAACACACTACTAGACAACACTACTAGACACTCAACACACTACTAGACACTCAACACACTACTAGACAACACTACTAGACACTCAGCACACTACTAGACAACACTACTAGACACTCAGCACACTACTAGACACTCAGCACACTACTAGACACTCAACACACTACTAGACAACACTACTAGACACTCAGCACACTACTAGACAACACTACTAGACAACACTACTAGACACTCAACACACTACTAGACAACACTACTAGACAACACTACTAGACACTCAACACACTACTAGCCAACACTACTAGACAACACTACTAGACAACACTACTAGACACTCAACACACTACTAGACAACACTACTAGACAACACTACTAGACACTCAACACACTACTAGACAACACTACTAGACAACACTACTAGACATTCAACACACTACTAGACAACACTACTAGACACTCAGCACACTACTAGACACTCAACACACTACTAGACAATCAACACACTTTTTACAGTGGCAAACATACAGTACATGCATATTACTACATTTGTGCAGTGATATAGTCTACTATAATATGTCTTGCTGTCTGTTGCACTGTTGTCGTTGTACCACGTGTCAGCCATACTATGGAACTATGGAAGTTGCCATTATGCCTCTGCGCCATTTTAACCAACGCTAATTCTGGTATGTTCAGTGTAGCTTGCAAATAAAGTGTTTGTTCCTGATCCTAGCAGCGAGGAGTTGGAGGAAGAAGTCGATTATGTGTTTTCTACTCCGTCACCTCCACCACGCCCTGCTCCTGCCGATCAGCCCGAGTCAGGAATCAAACGCCTGTAAGTAAGGAGACTGAGCAGAACTAACCCAGCCTTAACCTGATACACTGTCTGTCTGTCTGTCTGTCTGTCTGTCTGTCTGTCTGTCTGTCTGTCTGTCTGTCTGTCTGTCTGTCTGTTATTTTCCTACTGGGGGCGACAGTGGCTCAGGAGGTAGAGTGGCCGTCTGGTAGTCGGAAGGTTCCTGGTTCGATTCCCGCTCCTCCCGGGCAGCGTGTCGATGTGTCCTTGAGCAAGACACTTAACCCCTAATTGCTCCCGATGTGCAGGTCGGCACCTTGCATGGTTGCCTCCGCCATTGGTGTGTGAATGGGTGAATGTGAGGAACAAAATTGTAAAGCGCTTTGGATAAAGCACTATATAAATGCACCATTTACCATAGCTCATTACAGTCAAGTTAGACCGCGCTCACAAGTTCTCACACTGGGTGCTGTAATCCCATAAAGTTCAGTATATCAAAGCAGGGTAGCCGGACCAGCACTCACAGGTTCAATGTTTTTTATTGGCAGCCTGAATCAAAAGCAGACATGTTTCGGACAATGTCCTTCATCAGTGGTATGGCTAGCACTGGAAATGCATTCAAGGTGATGGTTAAATACACCTGGCAGCTCACACCATAGCTCATTACAAAAGGCCAGCAGCAAGTTGAATGAACTAACTTAGTTGATCCTTTGAGCACCTCCTGTCAATAATGATATTTGGCTTCACAACAGATGTATCACCCTGGAGTGGGTGGGACCTGTGCAGGGACATGTACAAGAACCACTCTTGGGGTTGGAAATTTTTACACAGAAATCGATCACAATCTTTTTTTTATAGATTTTAATGACAAAAATATATTAAAACTTTTTTTTTATTTTAATGACATAAATCACATTTTCTGGGAGGTTTTTAATATAAATTCTCTGCTCATTTGATGTCTATTATTATGCAATTTTAAGTCTATTTTATATCTACATCACTGTATGAAAGGTGCCATACAAATAAAGTTGATTATTATTATGAATACCCACTGCTTCTCTCTCTCTTTCCCTCCACTGTTTATCTGGACAGGATCTTCACTGCCATAATGCCAATGGTGGCAGCAGGTCTGCTCAGCGACGACCCCACGCTGATGCCAATCAGAAGACTTATGTCCTTTGTATGACCTTGAATTTAAATTATTCTCTTTTGTCATATCATTGTCCTTTTTTGTTCTGCAATACTGTTCTGACCCCCGTTCATTTCTATACCCTATCATGTGACAGCTCCGGCTTATGATCATTTTTTTTACTTTGCCTGAAATGGTTCAGGTTGATTATGGGATTATTTAGCAATTGTAAAATCTCAACAAAAATACACTTATATGCTATAATATATTTTATAATGTATTTTATTATATATTTTATACATCCACGTCACTCATTGAATTCCCTCATGAATAATACATTAGTGGCACAACAGAACCATTTGCTGACTGACAAGGGTCAAACTTTAGGAATCATAATTTAATAATCTCTTTTTGTAAATATATAATAATAATATAATATATATAGTCTTAACTTCTACATGGGTTATATTATACGGTGTAATTATAGAGGTATTATGGTGCAATACCACCTGGCAGTTCTCAAACTATTTGCAAGCTCCTGCATGTATTTTGGAATTAATGAGCACTTTCACAATTTCAATGTTATTCATGTTTAATGTTCCTTAATCAATCAGTCGGTTTGATCTTAGCTAACCGGTTTTTATGGGATGCTGGATGAGTTATTAACTGAAAAACCGACATGTTACTAGATGTAACTGGTACTAATGTTGGCGTTGTTATTGGGGAATCTATTATTAATAACGTACTATGTTAGCCCCCTCCCCTCTTCCACTGTACCCCTTAGGGTCTAGCAATCATCTCCAGGAACCCAGAGGGAGTAGTAGATATCTGGGAGGCTGGAGTGAATGATGAATGAATGAATGAATGAAAACTTTATTTAACAGATTGCAGAATGGGTACAATACAGTACGGCTCAATACATACAATTGTTAAGGGGATGCAGACCTGAGAAAGACGTTTGTCTTGTTTCCATCAGGGTCCCCCATTTTCAATTCATATAGACATTTATGACATACACAACATACATGACATTTATGGCATAGGGACATATAGGTATTTAGTACTGACACCTTGCACAGCTGGCTCAGGGGGGAAAGCACCAGGAACTTCCATAACTACAAATGTATCTGACTGGCAGATACTGTATGTCTTTAATCAGTGTCTTCAGTGTGTGAATTAAGACATCGCAGGTCAGGAATGTGTTCTTGCTGAGCAGGCTCTCAGTTGCCACTTGTAAGTCAACAGGACACTTCAAGCCGTCTACCACTGGGGGATGTTAAAGGAACACGCCAACATTTGGGGAAATTAGCTTATCATCTTGTTGCCATGTTCCTTTAACCCTTTCACTACCACAATACAGAAGGTTAACCTTTCACTGCCACACATTACAGAAGGTTAACCTTTCACTACCACACTACAGAAAGTTAACCTTTCACTACCACACTACAGACGGTTAACCGTCTGTAGTGTGGTAGTGAAAGGGTTAACCTTCTGTAGTGTGGTTGTGAACAGGTTAACCCTTTGTCATGTGGCAGTGAAAGGGTTAACGCTCTGTATTGTCACAATTAAAGGGTTAACCCTTTGGTAGTGTGGTAGTGAAAGGGTTAAGTATTAGAACGCTGTTTTTTTTTGTGTGCTCTAACAGGTTAGGCGAGTCAAATGACTGGATGAACGCTCCACCACAAAACAAGCTACCGTGTGACTTGTTATGATACTGGCAGATCAAGGTCATCCACTATGTTGGCATATATGTATATATACTGTATATTTCACTCATCTCTACAGCTGTCTGTCATCAAATGCCAGTCAGATGAAAAGCCAATCTCGACAAATATGGTGATTGTTTACTTTTGTTTTCATTTTGGTTGAGTGTTGGCAAATTCTAGTATGCATACAAATACTATATATATCATGTGTGGTACAGATATATGCAACTCAATTTATCCATCTTAGCTTATTGGGACATGGATACCTTATAAATCAGCGTTTAGTGGTGGAAATGGATAAATGTAGATTACTTCAAACTTCTCAGGGAGTTGACATGACTGTCACCTTTAGACCGACATAACGAGTATGGCCTCATGGCCCTGATAAGGAAAGATAGTTACATCAGAAGATAAGGTGGGGCTTGTGAACTATCTTGCAGGCTCATTTCATAGCTTGCAACACACAGGACTCTTGTAAAACAGATCAGACTCAGTAGACCAGGCCCACCTAGTTTGGTTCCCTCATCCTAGCTCATTTGTATGAGCCTCTGAAGCTGTCGACTCAAGAGAAGTCAATGAGTCTGATTTTGTTCTGATGAAACATGTGCTTTTTGAGTCGAGCGCTAACGGATCAGTTTGTTGAATTTAGAACATCAATTATCAACGCTGTACCCTCCAGCTTGAAGCATGATAGGACATGATAGATCAAATCCCTCCTTGTTAGACCTGTTATAAAGGAGAGGTTTAGCATAGCTAAAGCTATAAGCTCCAACCAAACTAAAACTATTTTAGAACAGAATAAATGTAGCCTGTAAAACGAGTGCCCCTTCTAGAAGAACGTCATATTAATCTGTGGAAATGTACCTCTGTAAAATGTTAATGTTGAAATGATGTAATAAATGTTCATTGTCATCTTTATTCACATCCTTTCTAAGCTTTGATTTTATTACCAACATTTTCAGATGTTTTTTTTTTTTTTTAAAGGTAATCTGTAACGTCGTCAAACAGCGCCCTCTAGGCAGAATAGCCCTGCTTGGGACTTTGTTGTTTTGATCTGATGTGTGGGTTGGTGTTCAGTGGGGATAGGGGAGGGAGGGGTTGCTATTGCTGGCCACACCTCAGGCTCTGACAAGAGAGGTCTGGAGAAATTCACGGTATAAAAGGTAACTCCCAACCCACACATCAGACCAAAACAGAAAAAGTAAACAAAGCACAATCCAAAGCTGGGTTATTTTGCCTAGAGGTCACTGTTTGACAACATTACAGATTCTACCTTTAAACAGTATGATTCAATAAAACAATGGGAGAATTAATACAATATGGCTTTCAATTCAAACCTTTATTTATTCTCGAAAAGACAATTGAGGTCACCCTCATCTGCAATGTCGTCGAGACTTTACAGACATTTCAATGCATACATTTTTACAATATAATAATAAATATTAACTATATAGCACTTTTCACACATGGACTGCAGTCCAGAGTTCCCCACAGCAATTAGTATAAAATTAACATAGGCATAAAATCAGCACACAATTGACAGAATAAAAAACAATGCATAAATTGCAGACATAATAGCCATACAATAAGTACAATGTTGCTCGAAGGCAATGAAGGTTTCATTCAGACAACCCCTCGTCTCACACACACACACACAGTCACACACACACACACCTTCACCTTAAAGGGATATCATATTTCACTTTAGTAGAAATTGTCACAATTCAGCAGTCTTACCCAGTGGTGCAGTCGTGGTCACACGCGGTTACACGCAGTGTTACTAGATGATCACTGAGGCAGAGTGATTACACTGCTGATGGTCAGTGACGCGCACACATATGCACACACAGTGTTACCAGTTCCCATATTACGACTGCACCACTGGTCTTACCTCTATCTAAAGTAATCTACAAATAAGCTAGCGTCCACTGCTGTCCCTGTTCTCCACTGTCGACACCTTTCCTCCCAGGTGTCAGGCTCCTCATTCACTTCCATTCATTTTGGGGAGCAAGTCTAAAACAAACTATACAGCAATATTATTCTGTGTAATATATATGTTTAGCTAATGTTGCCATTTTCTAATTCTCAGTAAAGGAACTATTTCTCACTTGATGTGTAGTTTGACCCACTGTCAACCTTTAACCAAGGAAACTATAAAAGAAGGAAGGGTCATTACGTCACCATATAGCACATGAACGCACAATGGTGCCAAGAGTGGAAACTTTGAGTTTGGCCGACATTGAGTTGAATGGGATCATCAGCCATCTCCTCGTTTATGACCTGTCATTTAAACAGGTTATCACCTCGAGTGTCAGAATCATTGGCAACTTGTTGCATTGTTAATGTGGTGGAACCGGACTCATCAATTATGATTGTAGACGGATCTTCATGATCAATACAGGTTTAATAGTGAAACATAGTACAAAATACATGTAGGTTAAATGAGCTATGGCTGAGGAGGAGTGTTTTCCACTGGCCAGCTGGAAGAACACTGAGGGAGAGAAGGGGTCACTGGGTTTAAGAGTAGAGAGGGGTGGGGGCTGTAGCTCCCTTGCCTCTCACCAAGGTCACGGTGTGAGATTTAAGATATTGTTGGGACAAACAAAAGGGATTCCTCCCTCCACATTGACTAGCTAACGTTTGATTGGTTGATGTATGTATGATTTCCTCAGATTTTGAATTTGAATACAGGCTTCAATAGAACTGGCACCAGTAGAGCATATAACGCTGGTATTCTGACGTGATGACCTTTCCTTCTTTTATTGTTTCCTTGCCTTTAACAGGATGTCTCTCTTCCAGCAAGGCAACACGTAACCATGGCAACCACTCCCCAAACATTCCACATGAGGCAATGATACACAGATCACAAACTCATTATTTGGTTGAATACACTGTTCTGAGAGTTTGGCAAGACGTCACTGCAAACATGACAAAAATAAATGAGAATTGTTCAATTGTATTATTTCAATTTACAAACTTTATTTATATTGAAATATTTGTTTTTATTCATTGTATAGTATTTGCTCTGGTAATCCAGGCATTATACACCCCTGCAGTAGGATCATGGTAATCCAGATTTTCTTGGATCAAACTGATCCCTATCCTATGTTTTCGTTTTGAAGATTTGAGATTAAAGCTTGGATTTGATTTCCTGATCCGATCGGATATCAGAGCGATCCCAATCCTGTGTAGATGGTTTTGAACTACCCAATCATCCAAATCTGATCCAATCGGATATTATGGTTTACATTTGTTTTAACTACTTAGGAGAATGGCAGTGTTGACAGCGGACAGGGACAGCAGTGGTCGCTAGTTTACCGGTAGATGACTTTAGATAGAAATAATTGATTGATTGATTGAACATTTTATTAACAGATTGCAGAATGGGTACAATACAGTACAGCTCAATAAACACAATTGTTAAGGGGATGCAGACCAGAGAAAGACTTTCGTCTTGTTTACATCAGGGTCCCCCATTTAAGACTTCTGAAACTTGACATGTTCTACTCAAGTGAAATAACCTTAAATCAAACACTTGTGGAAACACTCGCCTATATGGAAGGTAACGAAAATGAAAAGCCCCCAGAAAAAAACATCACGTGTTGTCTCACCTGATTATGCGCATGGCTTCACCTGTCGCCAGGGTTACCCTGCTCCCCTTTCCTGTAGGCGAGGACACGGCAGACAGTGCGATTGGTTGATGCTGTGTGTGTGTGTGTGTGTGTGTGTGTGTGTGTGTGTGGAAGCGACAGGCGAACTAGAGTCAAACTGGCGACGATCATCATCATCCATCCACCCACCCCGTCATCAATCAATCAAAGCAGGGTAAACATCCGAAAACCACATTTCTCGCATACTGTCATTAGGCGTTCTAAAAAAAAAGCGATTTTGAATGGTGAGAACATAGCTTTTTGACGAGCTTTTTTTTAGGAGCTGCAGCTGCAAACTCTCTCTCGATCATCATGGAAGAGGAGCCGTCGCCTGCCCTGGCTTTCGAGAAGGACGCGTTCCAGCTCACGGTGGAAGATGTGTATGACATTTCCTACGTGATCGGCAGGGATCTGCTTAAAATAAGCAGCAAAGGCGAGGCGGTTTCGGATTTACAGTTTCGAATTGTCCGCGTTTTGGAAATGTTCGAGACTTTGGTGAACAAATGCAACCTGTCACTGGAAGAGTTGAAAATGGAACGGGACAACTTGAAGAGCGAATTGGACAGGATCGTCAGAGAGAACTCCACGGGGCAAGGCACGGTGAGTGTGGGCTTGCCAACCCTTTTTCATCATGGAAGAAGTTAGGCCTAATTCAATGTTTGTAGACGTGGAACATAGACACGATTTTGGCTTCCGTCTAATAACCTCGGGTCATCAGTCTCTCACGTGCATGCACATTGAACTGGTTTTAAAACGAGATGTCTCCCATTAAAAACAGCAAACACTCGGACCAGACCAGATGGTGGTAGACTTGAAAGACCCCAACAGACCGCGCTTTACTATGCAGGAACTAAAGGAGGTTCTCCAGGAGAGGAACCAGTTAAAGGCTCAACTTATGGTCGCTCAAGAGGAGCTTCAGCTATACAAGAGGTGATTTTTAAAAACCTCCATTAAAATAAAGTCTTTTACCATATTTATATTTGTTTTACATGTGTTATGATCCCGTTCCTATATGCTTTGCAGTGGGATCCTGCCACAAGCTGAACCAGCTATGGTAGAAATAGATCTGGAGTCTCCGCCATCTGCAGACACCATCACAACAGACAATGCAAAGGAGGAACTAAAGGAGGAGAGGACAGCCATCAGCAAACTGTGAGTAATATGTTTATTGCTTAATTATGACATTATTAAAGGAACACGCCGACACATTGTGGGGAAACGCGCTTACCATCTTCTACAGAGTCAAGACAAGAAGAACGATAGCAATTTTTTTCCTGTGCGTTCAATAGAAAGCTAACCAGCTTAGCACAAATGAATGGAAGCAGATGCCAAAAACACCTCTCCCTGAGTTTTAAGCTAGGCTAGTGGTCCATATCCGCGTCCATTAATTTGTGCTAAGCTTGGCCAGGCGAATAGCTTTGAACGCACAGAGAGGAAATTGGTATCTTATCTTCTCGTCTGACTCTGGAGAAGGCGGTAAGCGCATTCCCCATAACGTTGGCGTGTTCCTTCTTTTAACACTATAGTCGCCAAGGACGCCTTAACACGTCATTCCCCGCCATGCTAATTCTGCCAATGACGCCGTAACACGTCATTGAGATCAATATTTCAAAAATCTGTGATCGCAATCATATTTCTCCCGCGGAGACTTGAGATCTACTGTTGATCCCCTCTCAACTCTCCAACGGTTCAAGAGTGCCATCTGGTGGCCGATCGGCGGATCGCCAAAAACCGGAAACCGGAAACAGAAACTGGTGCTCACCCTAATTCGGTCCGACCACTCGCTATATGTCCCGAGACTCGAGCTCGACACAATGGATAGCGATCCGTTACCAATAACTCGATAAACAACATGATTTGGACGTATATACTATTATACAACCTGGAGATAGATCGCATATTTCAACATCCCATAATAGGAATATTTTTGCTCATTGCCCCACGGCCCGAGGAGACCGGGGTAAGTTTCAGCGTTTTTTTTTACCGTGTTCGATACAAACTGCTCTAATGATCATATCACCCACACTAGATGAATCATTTAACGTTGGCCACGGAATTATAAACGACCCCCCCCCCCCATCCGGTCAACATCAGATGATAAGTAGTAACTTCTAGAAGCACGTCCATTTGAAATTTTTTATCTCGCGCCGATCGCTATCAAACTGTATTTGATCATCAATATAATGCATTTAGGGCTATAAATCACGTTCTGCAGAATGCTGCAGAAAACGATAAAAACATATTTATACTTTAGACCGTATTTTAGTATGAATATGTGAATGAAAAGTATAACGTTCCTACATCCTGAACGATAGATAATTGACGTTGAATGGGCCATAGTAATGTCAATTTAGCAATACAATTTAAAAAGTTATAGCCCTGCAAAGAAGGGGAACTTCTCCATAGACAAATAGAGCTGGCAGAGGATGGTATAAGGATGTACATAAGCGTGGCAGTGAAAGGGTTAAGCAATGAACCTGAACAAGGATAAACAACAATGTAATCTGAACAACGGTTCCCACGCGTGATGCTGTCCACACAGACGGTTCCCACGCGTGATGCTGTCCACACAGACGGTTCCCACGCGTGATGCTGTCCACACAGACGGTTCCCACGCGTGATGCTGTCCACACAGACGGTTCCCACGAGTGATGCTGTCCACACAGACGGTTCCCACGCGTGATGCTGTCCACACAGACGGTTCCCACGCGTGATGCTGTCCACACAGACTGTTCCCACAAGCGTGATGCTGTCCACACAGACGGTTCCCACGAGCGTGATGCTGTCCACACAGACGGTTCCCACGCGTGATGCTGTCCACACAGACTGTTCCCACAAGCGTGATGCTGTCCACACAGACGGTTCCCACGCCTGATGCTGTCCACACAGACGCTTCCCACAAGCGTGATGCTGTCCACACAGACAGTTCCCACGCGTGATGCTGTCCACAGAGATAGTTCCCACGCGTGATGCTGTCCACACAGACAGTTCCCACGCGTGATGCTGTCCACACAGACAGTTCCCACGAGCGTGATGCTGTCCACACAGACTGTTCCCACGAGCGTGATGCTGTCCACACAGACTGTTCCCACGAGCGTGATGCTGTCCACACAGACGCTTCCCACAAGCGTGATGCTGTCCACACAGACGGTTCCCACGCGTGATGCTGTCCACACAGACGGTTCCCACGCGTGATGCTGTCCACACAGACGGTTCCCACGAGTGATGCTGTCCACACAGACGGTTCCCACGCGTGATGCTGTCCACACAGACGGTTCCCACGCGTGATGCTGTCCACAAAGACTGTTCCCACAAGCGTGATGCTGTCCACACAGACGGTTCCCACGAGCGTGATGCTGTCCACACAGACGGTTCCCACGCGTGATGCTGTCCACACAGACTGTTCCCACAAGCGTGATGCTGTCCACACAGACGGTTCCCACGCCTGATGCTGTCCACACAGACGCTTCCCACAAGCGTGATGCTGTCCACACAGACAGTTCCCACGCGTGATGCTGTCCACAGAGATAGTTCCCACGCGTGATGCTGTCCACACAGACAGTTCCCACGCGTGATGCTGTCCACACAGACAGTTCCCACGAGCGTGATGCTGTCCACACAGACTGTTCCCACGAGCGTGATGCTGTCCACACAGACTGTTCCCACGCGTGATGCTGTCCAGACAGACGGTTCCCACGCATGATGCTGTCCACACAGACGGTTCCCACGCGTGATGCTGTCCACACAGACGGTTCCCACGAGTGATGCTGTCCACACAGACGGTTCCCACGCGTGATGCTGTCCACACAGACGGTTCCCACGCGTGATGCTGTCCACAAAGACTGTTCCCACAAGCGTGATGCTGTCCACACAGACGGTTCCCACGAGCGTGATGCTGTCCACACAGACGGTTCCCACGCGTGATGCTGTCCACACAGACTGTTCCCACAAGCGTGATGCTGTCCACACAGACGGTTCCCACGCCTGATGCTGTCCACACAGACGCTTCCCACAAGCGTGATGCTGTCCACACAGACAGTTCCCACGCGTGATGCTGTCCACAGAGATAGTTCCCACGCGTGATGCTGTCCACACAGACAGTTCCCACGCGTGATGCTGTCCACACAGACAGTTCCCACGAGCGTGATGCTGTCCACACAGACTGTTCCCACGAGCGTGATGCTGTCCACACAGACTGTTCCCACGAGCGTGATGCTGTCCACACAGACGCTTCCCACAAGCGTGATGCTGTCCACACAGACGGTTCCCACGCGTGATGCTGTCCACACAGACGGTTCCCACGCGTGATGCTGTCCACACAGACGGTTCCCACGCGTGATGCTGTCCACACAGACGGTTCCCACGAGTGATGCTGTCCACACAGACGGTTCCCACGCGTGATGCTGTCCACAGAGACGGTTCCCACGCGTGATGCTGTCCACAAAGACTGTTCCCACAAGCGTGATGCTGTCCACACAGACGGTTCCCACGAGCGTGATGCTGTCCACACAGACGGTTCCCACGCGTGATGCTGTCCACACAGACTGTTCCCACAAGCGTGATGCTGTCCACACAGACGGTTCCCACGCCTGATGCTGTCCACACAGACGCTTCCCACAAGCGTGATGCTGTCCACACAGACAGTTCCCACGCGTGATGCTGTCCACAGAGATAGTTCCCACGCGTGATGCTGTCCACACAGACAGTTCCCACGCGTGATGCTGTCCACACAGACGGTTCCCACGCGTGATGCTGTCCACACAGACGGTTCCCACGCGTGATGCTGTCCACACAGACGGTTCCCACGAGTGATGCTGTCCACACAGACGGTTCCCACGCGTGATGCTGTCCACACAGACGGTTCCCACGCGTGATGCTGTCCACAAAGACTGTTCCCACAAGCGTGATGCTGTCCACACAGACGGTTCCCACGAGCGTGATGCTGTCCACACAGACGGTTCCCACGCGTGATGCTGTCCACACAGACTGTTCCCACAAGCGTGATGCTGTCCACACAGACGGTTCCCACGCCTGATGCTGTCCACACAGACGCTTCCCACAAGCGTGATGCTGTCCACACAGACAGTTCCCACGCGTGATGCTGTCCACAGAGATAGTTCCCACGCGTGATGCTGTCCACACAGACAGTTCCCACGCGTGATGCTGTCCACACAGACAGTTCCCACGAGCGTGATGCTGTCCACACAGACTGTTCCCACGAGCGTGATGCTGTCCACACAGACTGTTCCCACGCGTGATGCTGTCCAGACAGACGGTTCCCACGCATGATGCTGTCCACACAGACGGTTCCCACGCGTGATGCTGTCCACACAGACGGTTCCCACGAGTGATGCTGTCCACACAGACGGTTCCCACGCGTGATGCTGTCCACACAGACGGTTCCCACGCGTGATGCTGTCCACAAAGACTGTTCCCACAAGCGTGATGCTGTCCACACAGACGGTTCCCACGAGCGTGATGCTGTCCACACAGACGGTTCCCACGCGTGATGCTGTCCACACAGACTGTTCCCACAAGCGTGATGCTGTCCACACAGACGGTTCCCACGCCTGATGCTGTCCACACAGACGCTTCCCACAAGCGTGATGCTGTCCACACAGACAGTTCCCACGCGTGATGCTGTCCACAGAGATAGTTCCCACGCGTGATGCTGTCCACACAGACAGTTCCCACGCGTGATGCTGTCCACACAGACAGTTCCCACGAGCGTGATGCTGTCCACACAGACTGTTCCCACGAGCGTGATGCTGTCCACACAGACTGTTCCCACGAGCGTGATGCTGTCCACACAGACGCTTCCCACAAGCGTGATGCTGTCCACACAGACGGTTCCCACGCGTGATGCTGTCCACACAGACGGTTCCCACGCGTGATGCTGTCCACACAGACGGTTCCCACGCGTGATGCTGTCCACACAGACGGTTCCCACGAGTGATGCTGTCCACACAGACGGTTCCCACGCGTGATGCTGTCCACAGAGACGGTTCCCACGCGTGATGCTGTCCACAAAGACTGTTCCCACAAGCGTGATGCTGTCCACACAGACGGTTCCCACGAGCGTGATGCTGTCCACACAGACGGTTCCCACGCGTGATGCTGTCCACACAGACTGTTCCCACAAGCGTGATGCTGTCCACACAGACGGTTCCCACGCCTGATGCTGTCCACACAGACGCTTCCCACAAGCGTGATGCTGTCCACACAGACAGTTCCCACGCGTGATGCTGTCCACAGAGATAGTTCCCACGCGTGATGCTGTCCACACAGACAGTTCCCACGCGTGATGCTGTCCACACAGACAGTTCCCACGAGCGTGATGCTGTCCACACAGACTGTTCCCACGAGCGTGATGCTGTCCACACAGACTGTTCCCACGAGCGTGATGCTGTCCACACAGACGCTTCCCACAAGCGTGATGCTGTCCACACAGACGGTTCCCACGCGTGATGCTGTCCACACAGACAGTTCCCACGCGTGATGCTGTCCACACAGACGGTTCCCACTCGTGATGCTGTCCACACAGACAGTTCCCACGCGTGATGCTGTCCACACAGACGGTTCCCACGCGTGATGCTGTCCACACAGACGGTTCCCACGCGTGATGCTGTCCACACAGACAGTTCCCACGCGTGATGCTGTCCACACAGACGGTTCCCACGCGTGATGCTGTCCACACAGACTGTTCCCACAAGCGTGATGCTGTCCACACAGACGGTTCCCACAAGCGTGATGCTGTCCACACAGACGGTTCCCACGCCTGATGCTGTCCACACAGACGCTTCCCACAAGCGTGATGCTGTCCACACACAGTTCCCACGCGTGATGCTGTCCACACAGATAGTTCCCACGCGTGATGCTGTCCACACAGACAGTTCCCACGCGTGATGCTGTCCACACAGACAGTTCCCACGCATGATGCTGTCCACACAGACAGTTCCCACGCGTGATGCTGTCCACACAGACGGTTCCCACTCGTGATGCTGTCCACACAGACAGTTCCCACGCGTGATGCTGTCCACACAGACGGTTCCCACGCGTGATGCTGTCCACACAGACGGTTCCCACGTGTGATGCTGTCCACACAGACGGTTCCCACGTGTGATGCTGTCCACACAGACGGTTCCCACTCGTGATGCTGTCCACACAGACGGTTCCCACTCGTGATGCTGTCCACACAGACAGTTCCCACGCGTGATGCTGTCCACACAGACGGTTCCCACGCGTGATGCTGTCCACACAGACGGTTCCCACGCGTGATGCTGTCCACACAGACAGTTCCCACGAGCGTGATGCTGTCCACACAGACTGTTCCCACGAGCGTGATGCTGTCCACACAGACGCTTCCCACAAGCGTGATGCTGTCCACACAGACGGTTCCCACGCGTGATGCTGTCCACACAGACAGTTCCCACGCGTGATGCTGTCCACACAGACGGTTCCCACTCGTGATGCTGTCCACACAGACAGTTCCCACGCGTGATGCTGTCCACACAGACGGTTCCCACGCGTGATGCTGTCCACACAGACGGTTCCCACGCGTGATGCTGTCCACACAGACAGTTCCCACGCGTGATGCTGTCCACACAGACTGTTCCCACAAGCGTGATGCTGTCCACACAGACGGTTCCCACAAGCGTGATGCTGTCCACACAGACGGTTCCCACGCCTGATGCTGTCCACACAGACGCTTCCCACAAGCGTGATGCTGTCCACACAGACAGTTCCCACGCGTGATGCTGTCCACACAGACAGTTCCCACGCGTGATGCTGTCCACACAGACAGTTCCCACGCATGATGCTGTCCACACAGACTGTTCCCACGAGCGTGATGCTGTCCACACAGACAGTTCCCACGCGTGATGCTGTCCACACAGACTGTTCCCACGAGCGTGATGCTGTCCACACAGACGCTTCCCACAAGCGTGATGCTGTCCACACAGACGGTTCCCACGTGTGATGCTGTCCACACAGACAGTTCCCACGCGTGATGCTGTCCACACAGACAGTTCCCACGCGTGATGCTGTCCACACAGACAGTTCCCACGAGCGTGATGCTGTCCACACAGACGGTTCCCACGAGCGTGATGCTGTCCACACAGACGGTTCCCACGAGCGTGATGCTGTCCACACAGACGGTTCCCACGTGTGATGCTGTCCACACAGACGGTTCCCACGTGTGATGCTGTCCACACAGACGGTTCCCACTCGTGATGCTGTCCACACAGACGGTTCCCACTCGTGATGCTGTCCACACAGACAGTTCCCACGCGTGATGCTGTCCACACAGACGGTTCCCACGCGTGATGCTGTCCACACAGACGGTTCCCACGCGTGATGCTGTCCACACAGACAGTTCCCACGCGTGATGCTGTCCACACAGACGGTTCCCACGCGTGATGCTGTCCAGACAGACGGTTCCCACGCATGATGCTGTCCACACAGACGGTTCCCACGCGTGATGCTGTCCACACAGACGGTTCCCACGTGTGATGCTGTCCACACAGACGGTTCCCACGCGTGATGCTGTCCACACAGACGGTTCCCACGCGTGATGCTGTCCACACAGACGGTTCCCACGCGTGATGCTGTCCACACAGACGGTTCCCACACGTGATGCTGTCCACACAGACGGTCAACAGAGCATTTTTCTTTTTCTTCTATTTTGCAGAGCACCTCGCATACTCTTGATAGAAAAGGGGATCGGCTCCGAATATGTAGGATGACGCAGGGCCTCACAGCTCACGCAGGCTGTCATCCTACATATCTAGCACCATGGCTGAGGTCAAGGGCCTAGGTTTGGTGTCAACAGTGGGGGGGGGGGGGGTGTAACTTTAAGCGTGTGGTCCTCCCCTTGAATATTTTGAATGTCAAACACTTAATTTCCTACATTCTGGTGTACTTTTCTGCATCAATTCATGGTGGAAATGTCTTTAATTATGTAAAGGAAAAGACAACATTCAGGTCCCGGCTGACACCGATATAATGCAGTAAGGGTCTCAGTCATTCTGCATTGCTTTTAAATATTTTGACAAGGGGGTTCTTTCATATTATATATATTTTTGGAGGGGGACACATTTACCTCTTCTGAATATTGAGGGGGACATGTCCCCCTGCAACCCCCCTCTAAAGCTACGCCTGTGCCCGAGGTACTTATGGCAAAATAGACAGCCGGTCCACACAGGTTACTGAGCAGCGTGCACCGCAGAACGTACTTGTAATTTCCCGCCAAGCCCATTTTCACGCGAGGTACTCTGCAAAATAAACGGTGAAGATGCCGTCTGTGTGGACACCATCACGTGTGAACACCGTTTGTGTGGACACCATCACATTTTTTACTTCAGGAGGAGTAACTGTACTTGTCTAGAAAATGACAATTAGAAAGAGTTGCCCTCTAAAATAGTATTAGTTACTTTCTAATCAAATAGATTTTTGTATACATTACAATATTGTCCCCCAAAAATGTACTTAGTACTTTTAGTGTTGTGTTTTGATCAGTCACTATAAGTACAGGGTTTCGGGATAGTCTCTTTTTATAATCCTACCAATGAAGCTTGCGTCAGTCTTGTCAAGAATGACTGTGCTTTACTTACTCAAGTATAGGCTCTTGCAAATACTTGCAGTAGTTTTGTCTAAAAGTTACTCAAATCAAATACAAGAACTGTGAGTAAATGTAATGAGTTACTTTATAACTCTGCCATGACTCTGTATCCATCACGATGCTGTAGAAAACCAGACTAGATGTTCTTCTCACGGCTCGTGTCTAGACTCATAATGATTCACTTGTGACCGGCAGCATTTGTGCTGATGCCCAGTATGTTTGTGTTTGTGTGTGGATGAATAAAAGTAAGAGCGATTTTCTGTAGCCTGGTGAATGCAGAGTCTCGTAATCTCCCTTCAAACCAGATTTAGAGCGCTGCAGTTCAAGTGCAATATAAGTAAAACACAGTTGTCTCCTAGGGCCTATGCAATAAACCTGTGTAATTTGCACATACAAGTTAGGACTTTAGCGATTGTTTATCATATCCTATATATTGTGTTCCGTATATTGCATCCCTATAAGGCATTGTCCCCTCCACACATTTTTATGGATTTACTCCTCTTGAAACTTGCGTGCCGAACTTGTCACCAGAGCACATTTTTCACATTCTTCCCCTGGAGAGGGAGAGCTTCTCTGTACTTCCCTGACATCTGAGTTGCATGTGTGATGTCACTAAAAGGCAGAACCTTTCATGGTCCGACCGTCCAATATGTAGTCACTTGACAGCTTTAGCTTCTACATACAGAAAGCCGAGTAGGTATCGACATATCTTGAAAGACTAGAAGCGGCTGACTTGGGATTCCCAATATTAATGGGTTCTTGTTGACAATTTGCATAGTTCTTTAGTATTTTCAAAGAGGGTATAGGCGAAGAGATACTGCTAAGCCATTTTCCGCAATTCATTGAACAATTTGGTGGGGAAAAACATATCTATACAAATTGTTATTCCATATAGAAGTGGAGGGGATCTTTAACTCCTGACTGCAAGCCACGTTTCCCCATGTGGGATAATTAAGTTAACTGAATGGATATGCTGCTGTGGTCAATGTCAGATTCATTGTGTAATGACTCAATCTTACTTCCACTGGAACTTCAATTTAACTAAACTATAAATGTGTTTTATTTGTATGTCTATGCTTGTCACTTACACAAGGATGAACATTAATATTGCTTTGACTAATTCTGAATTAATTCTATTTCTAGGTTTTCATTCAGGCGGAAATAAGAATTGCCTCCGACAAGAACTGGCCATGTTATTACTACGGAAACTAAACAGGATTTGTATGCACATATTTTTTAACGGGTTTACCACTTTTGTAGTAAGCATTTTTTATTTTTTTAACAATGTGACATTTGATAATGTAATAAGAATTATATAGTTATTTTAACATAAAGGGTTTATTGCTATAGGAGAAATGTTTTTGTATTATGTGACAAAGATGTCCAGAGTCATCCACAGTATTGTCTGACTAGTATTTACATAAACATCATTTGAGAAGTTTGCAAGTTCACTAGAAATGTTCTGGAAACATTGTCATCAGGCTATATGATATATACATTATACCATAGGGTAACCTAATGGCTTTTCATGTCCAATAAATAAAGACTAATTTAAGCAATATGTGAGCCTCAATTATTTCCCCCTCAGGATTAACCACTCTTTTAAAAAGGGGAATGCCACCCATTTTGTGAACATGCACAACACTCCTAAAGCTAGGAATTAAGAGTGAACCCTCAAATTTGTGACGTCACCTAGATGTAAAGTCTGGGGCTGCCCCATAGACGATGAATGATTGCCATAGTTTTGCCAATGATTGACCTTTTCTAATGGAAGTGAACGAGTGGGGTCTGAGGTGAGAGGAAGTCGCCATAGTTTTGGGAGTTGTATACACTTTGCCGCCCAAGCACGAGTTAACTCGTGTTTCGATTCCACCCGTTGAGGACCAGAGCCATGAGTTAACTTGTGGCAAGTTGTTATTGTTTTATTCCATATTAATAAACGGATCAAGGTCCCCGATCGGCTCTGCAGATTTACCCGCCAGATTTAAATCGGTGACATGCAATAGTGGCCAGAGCCTCTTAGGGGCTCCACTGCAGTATCATTGAGGCCGAATGGGAAAATTATTTTTTTTACTGTCTGGCGCGTTTCATATGAGCCTCGATCCCAGCCGAACATACTCGATCTTTGATCACGTTACCGAACGCAGATTTCAGCCTGGAATAATGGGATTTATGATCAGCCAATGGACATATATATCTACCAGATTCCGATGACTAATGACGAAATGCTGCCGGCAATCACATGGGCTGACGGTAGGATACTATTCACCCAAATTACAGCCGGATTGGACATTGTTGTAACACGCAAGCGATCGATCAGTGAAAATGGCTACTTGAACGCACACTGTATTGCTAATCAATACTACTAATCGGCGTCCCCCGCCGCCCCGATTTCATCCATAGATGCTCTGTAATAGTCCGGATGCTACGCAGTTTGTTTTATTTCATTCGTATATATACAACAGAAATGGTGTTTGATATAACGTGACTAGCCTTTAGCCTCATATCTAGCTTCCCAGAAAAAAGACGAGACAAAAACTGCGATAAAGCTTATATTCACGACGCTATAAAATGACAACCAACCGATGGATTTTTATTTTCTTTAAGCCATTATGAAGTCACGCTTTATGCACTCAAGTGACAATGAGAATGGACAGATATCAATACTATAAAGTATATATATAGCTGTTAGAAAGTACATCGGTTTGTTGACAAAGCGTTGTCCTCCAGCCACATATTACACTGCAAGCCGTGGTCGTCAATGTGTTGTTCCATGGGATGCAGTGTATAATCAAAATGATGCAGAACTGGCATATCAAACATTTTCAAATATTAATTCATTGGCGGATGGGTGGCGCAGCGGACATTGCGCTCGTCACCAACACAAGAGACACCGGGTTCGACTCCGGTTGTCGTTGTTGCCTCCGGCTTGGGCCAGCCGTCATACTAACTCAATTGGCAGAGTTAGCGGGTGGAAGTCGATGGGTGGTAATCTGGACGTTGTGGACAGCGACTCCTACAGGTCGGTTGGGGACGCCTGCATAGCAGAGACAGGAAATGGCGGGGGTAGTGTGAGCCTCCCACACGTTACACCTCGCCAATGAGAGTCCGCGCTGGCAGGTGAAAAGATGTGACAGGCTGCCTCCTCGTGTACCGGAGGGGACACGTGACGCAAGACTTCCATCCTCCCTACAACCGGCCAGTGGGGGGCATATGCGAGCAACGTTCAAGACAGGGGAGGGAAGAATTGGCACAGTGGAATTGGGATGGGAGAAAAAAATAGAAGAGAAAAAGTGGACAAAATTATATATATTTAATTCCTCATTTGAAAAATGCTTTCCTTACATTACCTATAATAAAGGGACATGAGTCAAAAAGGCAACATAAAATCCACATGGAACATCATAAATCAATTACTTAATAAAAAAAAAGGCACAGTTTAATTTCCATCTACTTTTGTGGATGGAAATGTAACATACAAACTCAGATTGCAAATGGTTTCAATAATTATTTTGTAAACATTGGAATTTCCTTGGCTAGAAATATTAAGAGCACAAATAACTCCACTTGACAAGATTCAAGGTCAGTAGCCATCTATGTCTATATTTGAACCACCTACCTCTGAAGAAATACAAGATATAAAAAAAACGACTATCTAACAGTTTATTGATAGAAAGAATCACCAATGCACACTAGACAATATAATTCAATTGGTATATTTCTGGATTTATCCAAAGCTTTTGATACCGTGGACCATAAAATACTTGTATCAAAGCTTCAGAGGTATGGTTTGGCTGGTGACGTGATTAAATGTCTCAGTGACTTATCTTTATAATAGGGAACAGTTTGACAGGGCAAAGCTACACTCTAAAAAAGAAAAAGAAAAAAATCACTGGAAATTAACTTATTTTACAGATTACTTTTGTTTTTCTACTTTAAGTAAATACCATACAAATACAGTAAATTACCTTTCTTCAAAATATTAAACCATTAAATAAAGGTTGTAATCTGTAAATGTATTTGATTTTACTGTAATTTGACAGTTAAGTATTTGGCAACCATTGATGCCAGACATTTACAGTTTTCTTGCAGCTTTTTTTCTTAGTGTAGTCTGGGGGTTCCTCTGGGCTTTATACTTGGCCCCCCTTTTATTTTTGATTTATATAAATGATTTTGCTTGGGTATCTCCTAGAGTATTCTCAATCTTGTTTGCCGATGACACCAACATTATAATGTCACATGAGAATTTTGCAGTATTAATTAGGGTTCACTGTCAGACAATGATGGTTTATCTCGTGTCTCAGATTGGTTCCTGACTAATAAGCTATTGTTAAATGTATACAAATTGTATTTAAATGTGTAAGCCCGATAGGATTCAGAAAGGGGGAGTAAGGTGGAAGGAATTGTGGTCGGAACTCTGGATGGGCTGTAAACCAGTCTCGTACAGCCAATGCACGGAAGTTTACATTGTGCCATACAATGATAAACACCATCCGATTTGGCTGTACAAGACTGTGGATTTGTAGGCAGGTGGGTAGGTGGTTATCCAATCCAATCCACTTTATTTATATAGCACATTTAAAACAACAAAGTTGACCAAAGTGCTGTACAAGTCCACAAACATAGGATAAAACATAAAAATTGAATAAAAGCACATAAAAAACAGTACAATGTGTCACATAAAAAAGGCCAGTCTCTCAAAAACGGTTTAAAAAACAAAAGCCAGAGCAAATAAGTGTGTTTTGAGGCGTGATTTAAACACCTGCAGAGTGGGGGCCTGCCTAACATGCAGTGGCAGCTCATTCCAGAGCTTTGGGGCTGCCACTGCAAAAGCACGGTCCCCCCTAAGCTTCAGCCTGGAGTTTGGAACGGCCAAGAGGAGCTGGTCAGAGGACCGAGGGACCTTGGAGGAACTTAGGGTTCCAGCAGGTCTGAGAGGTAACCCGGTGCCAAGCCGTTCAAACATTTAAAAACAAACAGTAAAACCTTAAAAGCAATCCTAAAACGCACAGGAAGCCAGTGGAGGGCAGCCAGCACAGGGGAAATGTGCTCCCGCTTTCGCGTTCCCGTCAGCAGTTATGTATCATTATGCAGTATATGCATGTATGTTTGTATTTCTCCTTACATACAAAGCTCTAAATGGACAGGGACCTAGCTACATCGCCAAAACTAATAAATTACAGGCCAGCAAGAACACGATCATCAGCTGCTGGACTACTAGAGGCTCCCAGAAAGTCATGAGGATCGGTGATGCAGCCTTTATCAACTACGCCCCAAAACTATGGAACAAACTACCCAAAAACATCAGGGAAGCCAACTCACTAGATATCTTCAAAAGACAGCTTAAAACCCATCTCTTTGCTCAGGCATTTAAATGAAACATCAGGGATATCCGGACACAAATTGTACTTTACCTGCACTATTCTTACCCTGCCTACTTTTATACATGTCCTATCAAATTCATGAGTCAGTTCTATGAACATTATTTTTTATCCCACTACCTCCTAATAAGGTCCTCCACTGTAATTTTTAAGAGCACTGCTCTGTTGTAATTCAAAACTGAACTTTGTAAAGAAACAGTGTTAAGAGCGATGCAGTGCTCTGTTGTATGTTAGAACTTTGTAAAGAAACGCAATAGCGATGCACTGCAGTTATATTTTTATTGAACTATTTTATCACACATTTTACTGTACGTTCCATTTTATTACTGAATGAAACCGTAAAACAGAGGCGCCTATTGGGATGCTAGATTCTAATGTGAAAAACTGATTTACCTTACCTTGCTACCGCTCTTATCTTTTTTATGCCTGTATTTTCTATTTTTTTTTTACTGCTATGTGAAGCACTTTGAACTGCAATTTCTGTATGAAAAGTGCTATACAAATAAAGTTTATTATTATTATTTACACATCTTTTGAAACTGGTATTTTTTAAATATGTACTATTTTTGTAAAGTTCTCTTTAGAAGCCTCTAGGCTTCTAAACTTCTCCTACACAATATGGTTATGTATTTTCTCTTCCTTTTGTTTAACTGTTAAAAATACAAAAAAAAGTGCACATCGAAATGACGTTAATATTCTATTATTGCCAACAGGTCTGAACCAGAAAACTTCCTTTGGTGGTAGCTCAGTTTTTGAGTCCACAAAGTTAGTGCCCCATTCGTTGTCTTATAGCAGCCATGTTTTACATTCAGGGAGCATCACAAATTTGAGGGTTCTCTAATATCTAGCTTTAGAGAGGGGTGCAGCACAGTCAAAGTGCCATGCCTGTGAACTGCCACCAGGGGCAGTGTGGCAAACCGTGAGTATAAGTTAAGATTTTTTCATATAGCATATGAAATACTTGCCAGTAGTTACTTACTGTAAATACTGTAATTAGTAAATACTTACTGAGACCTGTGGTCAAAGTTCTGGCTGTGTTCTGGTCCAGAAACAGGTTTTAATCCACACCAGGCAAACAAACATTTTAAACAATTCACAACAGAATACTGCAGTCCATACTGTATTTCCGATGCTTGCTTCTCATACCAACGCTTTGTCCTGCTGATCACACCACTTGGCGTGATCGCTGCAGGAGGGACTCCAATCACACCCCAAACATTTACCATACAACAGTTTGAATGATTGAATTGATTTATTCTTCAATGTACAGTACTGCTAATCATCGACGATACTGAAATTGAGTGGCCATAACTTATGATATTGGTATATAAAATTTCTGATAAACTCTGCAATTATCCACATTCACACAAGTCAATTACCATAAATGAAAATTACACTGCAAATCTCCATCAGCCAATTACCATAAATGAAAATGACACTGCCCTTTTTTTTATCCACTTTTTCTCCTCCTATTTTTCTGTATATATATTTTTCTCCCATCCCAATTTAGTCGTTATGCCAATTCCCCCCTCCCCTTCCCGGTCATTGCGCGCATTTGCCCCCTACTTGCCGGTCTAGGGAGCCCTGAAGTCTATCACATGCTTCCTCCGATCATAGGAGACAGCCAGCAGCCTCTTTTCACCTGCCAGCACGGACTCTAATTGGTGAAGTGTAACGTGTGGGAGGATCACACTACCTTCACCAGTTCCTTCCCTCGCTGTGCAGGCACCCTGACCGACCTGTAGGAGTCGCTGTTTACAACGACCAGGATACCACCCACCGGCTTCCCACCCGCTGACACTGCCAATTGTGTCAGTATGACGACCGGCCAAGCCGGAGGCACCGCTGACAGCCGGATTCGATACCAGTGTCTCTGCGGTGGTAGACAGACGCTTAGTCTGCTGCGCTACCCGGCCGCCTAAAATGACACTGCCCTTGAAATGCCTGGGAGAGATCAGTATTACAATTTTTTTTCCTTCCACTTAAATTTAACATCGTCTAGTACTGTAACATAACATTCTTGTTTGGAATGTCTTTCGATGTGTCGGAAGAGGTGCCTAAAGGCAGGTGGCAATTTTGTTAAGGGGCACTTCACCAAAAAACTGATTTATTTTGCACATAATCTCACACAACCAAAAACTATGCACACATTAATTTAGTTTCGACAGTAATTGAGAGTAAATTACTTTGAATATGGCCACCACTGATGTCATCAAGGACATTAAATCCTTGTATTGTGTTCAATTACAGCACCATGAAATGATGTAGGTGACAAAATAGCAATACCTTGTCTTATAGAGACTGCTGCCTTAACATTTAATTGAACTGTAATTAACACATAGATTCAATGTCCCCGGTGACATCACTGGTGGCCATATTCAAATTAATTTACTCTCAATAACTGTCAAAACTAAATGAATGTGTGTGTTAGTGTTAGTTTTTGGTTGTGTGTGAGATTATGTACAAAACTAAAATCAGCATTGTGTTTTTAGTGAAGTGCCCCTTAACAGAATTACAAAAACGGGAAACTCCTTAGCCTGGAGATTTGACATTTATCAAAAGTAAAAAATATATATATAAAAGCATCATAAAAACAATAGCTGCTAAATATAATTCATAGGAATAGAAGCAGATTGCTTTAATACTTCTAAAATCAGCAATATTTATGCTTCTTTAAAAAAAAAAGTGGGCACTTTGCCAATTTTTCTGAAGACTGCTCTAATCTACATCCTTCCTTCCTTCTCTAAATAAAATTCAAAGAAAACCACTAGCGCTGCATTTTGGTAGAATATCCAAAAGAGTTCAGTATTTGAGCCAGGGGTGAGCTGAAATAGAGGATTTGCTGCGGTCACCGTAGTCGTAAAGAAGCTCTTCTTCTGCGTCAATGTCCCGAGCAGCCACCAGTATGAGATGAGGTGTTCCGTCGATGCCATGGAGCCTCGTCTGGAGGTTTCCGTTCTTACTGTGGTTTATTAGCCTTCCAAGGCGCCGGCTCTCCCTTGTGGCGTCCACACTGTAAAAACACATATTTACATTTCACTAAAAATACCGGTATTTACATTTCACTAAAAACACATCCACACTGTAAAAACACATTTTCATTTCACTAAAAACACATTTACACATCCACACTGTAAAAACACATTTTCATTCACTAAAACACATTTACACATCCACACTGTAAAAACATATTTTCATTCACTAAAAATACACATTCACTATAAAAAAAAAACACACATTTACACATCCACACTGTAAAAACACATTTTCATTCACTAAAACACATTTACACATCCACTGTAAAAACATATTTTCATTCACTAAAAATACACATTCACTATAAAAAAAAAAAACACATATTTACACACTGTAAAAACAAATTTTTTTACACATTCACACTGTAAAACACATTTACAGATCCACTGTAAAAACACGTACTCTAAAATTACACATTCACTGTAAATTTTGCATTCACTTGTTAAAACCCCCCACAAAAACCTTATTTTCCAGTTTAAAAACGTTGTTTAGCTTTTTAGAATTCCAGTCTTTCACTTTAATAATGGATTACTCTGGGACATCTCTACATTTGTTAATAGCCTTCCGATATACCAAAAACCATGGGCATTCCCAAACTTTTATAAATAGTGCACCTATAAAAACACAGAACTGCATGACCAGCTGGGTGGGACACTTTGCCACACCAGTTGAATTTCACAAGTTGGTGACAAGGTAGTGAAGGTACCAGTAGAGTCCAGTCACCTGTATAGTAGGAGTTTACAGCTGAAAGTCAGAGTAGGGGGCTATGAACCATTTTGAGCGAGCTTACAATATGAAAGATTGACACATTGTGGCCATGAGAGGTAACCAACTACTCCGTTTTAAAACAAGGAGGATGAGAGGAAATGGCAACAAAAAAAAACTTATTTTTTCAAGCTAGGTTATTTTGGGCATGTTTTGTCTCGTTTTCTTTTATTTGACTAGTTTACTCATTTTATGATCTATAAATTAATTTGATGGCACTGATGTGTGTCTGACCAGAAGAGCTTGTACGAGCGATGTCACTGCATTTAATGTATTGGTGTCGAGGGTTTTCTAACCCACGTCTGTGATTTAGTTTGCTAAAGAAATAACATTTCTTCTTTTGAAGTTCTACTGCAGTTTTAATTAACTGAGTGAGAGCAGAATAGAGGACTTTCTCTACAGTTTCATAGCATCCACATCCACATTATAAATAAGTATAATATAAATAATAAGTGTACAATAAGCGAGATGGGCAAGTAACAAACACATTACACAAAGAGTATGCTCTAATATCTATAGTAAATTCCTGGACTTCAGACAGAATTTCAGAGTTTCTATTGCGATCTTGACTATAAAAATACATTCTCTTCCATTTACAAGTAAAGGCGTTGGACTCACCAGTATGTCTTGCCGTGGTACTGGAAGTAGTACATGTAACAGCCAGCTCCAGGGTCCTGGGCATACAGAGCCTCCTTCTCCTTAGCCTCAGCCAAGAACATCAAGTTTCCATGATACTCCACCACAAACTCTCCCCTTTTGAAGTCATTAACAGCAAACACCCCTCTTCCCTTTCCTTCTATACGTTTTACCTGTTAAGACATACAAAAGTTCAGTTAGTTTCAGATGAGTGACCACTGATTTTATTTAATTTTTATAAATACCCTTGTTTTGCGTGAATTGCAATGATCATTTTAAAACAAGGTTTTAAGTTGTTGGAAAAAGGGCATCCACACACTGCTAGAGTAAAAAAGATTGTGGGGTAAAATTTCCTAGAGAAGATGGCAAGATTAGAATTACACAATTAGAATGTTTTTCTGTGGACACCTGAACTGAGCAGCAGTTTCATAAATACCATTACTCTTTTTTTTAACTGAACAGGGGTTCCCAAAACTGTCATGATAGGAGGACCCACTATGTAAGGGATAATGTATAGCTACGAGGTCATTGTCGCAAAATAATTGACCGACACAGAGTTTAGAATACAGAGGCGCCTCGCCGAGGTGTTCTAAACGCAGTGAAGCTTAGCTTAGCTTATTACATGGCTAATTTACTAACAATATACCTAATTCATTTTACACCATCGACAAGACGAGATCAAATGCAGACACAATTGTTCTGTTCTGTGGCTCCGCGCTGTCATCGCCGGCAGCTTGCACTGATGAGTGCAGCTGTGCATATGCTGAGCAGCTTTCATGACTGCGATCTAAATGCTTGATTGCTCCGGCTGCGAACAGCGGTCATTATTGCTCGGTTGCCCCTGACAGCAGTCAGTTATCGAAAAATAACTGACCGCTGCTATGGGCAACCGAGCGCTATTTGCATTTTCGCGAATGTTAAAACGCCATGTAATAAGGTGTTATTTTGCTCATGCAGGACTTAAAAGGAGAAGAGAGGAAAGCAGCAGAAAGAGATGGTAGATGACAACCAATCATAGCCTACCTGTAATTCATTTACATTTAGCTGATGCTTTTATCCAAAGCGACTTACAAGTTTTGTACAACAAGTCAGCAGGAGGGGTACAACTCTGACAGCTAAGAGTCAGTAAGATTGTTCGTCAAACAAGTGTTGAACTTGCTACAGTCCTAAGACATATTAGCATAGTAGGTACTATAGGCATGGTAGATTCCCTAGTAGCATTTCAAATATTGTAGTGCGTTTTAGTTGATAGTGGAAAATTGGGCGGGTTTCGGCTGTTCCAACTGTGGTGGGAAGTTCACTTCACTTGGATAAGGATGGTAGGCTACTTGGCTTGTGCACATTTCAACCCCCACCCCAGGCAAAGGAAATGTGGCAAAACTCTTGGTAACCATTAAAAACACAACTTGCCTGCAGTCCTTTTTCAACTCCCTTCTTTATCAGGTCATCAATATATTTGTGTTCTTGATTCTGTTGAAGGTGAAACAAAACATAATTTCAGCCAGCAGCACCTTTCCATGATGATCTAATGTATAATGAAAGCAGAAACTCAAACATCAATATGTAATATAAGAAAAAAAAGAAGAAAAAAAAGTATAATAATTTAACACTTTGATCGCCATGGTTAAATTCATAATTTACCATCCCTCGCCATCTCTATTTGTCTATGGAGAAGTTCCCCTTCTTTGCAGGGCTATAACTTTTTAAATTGTATTGCTAAATTGACATTATTATGGCTCATTCAATGTCCTATATCTATTGTTCAGGGTGTAGCAACGTTATACTTTTTCATTCACATATTCATACTAAAATACGGTCTAAAGTATAAGTGTTTTTATCGTTTTCTGCAGCTTTCTCCAGAACTTGATTTATAGCCCTAAATGCATTATATTGATGATCACAGTTTGGTAGGAATCTGTGCGAGATAAAAAATTTCAACTGGATGTGCTTCTAGGAGTTACTACGTATGATCTGATGTTGACCGGATGGGCGGGGGGTCGTTTATAATTCCGTGGGCAACGTTATATCATTCATCTAGTGTGGGTGATATGATCATCAGAGCAGTTAGTAAAGAACACGTTGGAAAATAACGCTGGATCTTACCGTATCTTCCTCGCGCCGTTGGGACGTGGAGCAGAGATATTCCTATTATGGGATGTATAAATACCCGATCCATTTCCAGGTTGTATAATAGTATATACGTCCAAATCATGTTGTTTGTCGAGTTATTTGCAACCGATCGACATCCATTGTGTCAAGATGGAGTCCTGCTAATGATAGCGAGTGCCCGGACAAAATATGGATGAGCACCACTTCATCCACATGACTTCCTGTTGGGCGATCTGCCGATCGGCCACCAGATGGCGCTCTTGAACCGTTAGAGAGTTGAGTGGAGCTCAGCAGTATATCTCAGGTCCCCGGGGGAGAAATATGATTTCGATCACAGATTTTTGAAATATTGATATCAAAGACGTGTTACGGCGTCTTCGGCAGAATGAGCATGGCGGGGAATGACGAGTTTCGGCGTTTCCGGCGATTAACACCATGATCGCCGCGGAAGAGTTTTCACGTCATTCCGAGCCATGCTCATTCTGCCGAAGACGCCGTAAATCGTCTTTGATGTCAATATTTAAAAAATCTGTCATCGAAATCATATTTCCTTTCCGGAGCCCTGAGACACACTGCTGATCTCCTCTCAACTCTCTAGCGGTTCAAGAGCGCCATCTGGTGGCCGATCGGCAGATCGCCAACCGGACATTAACCTTTGAACCGGTAGTGCTCATCCATATGTGGTCCGGCCACTCGCTATAGCTCCCGCGACTCCATCTTGAAACACTGGATAATAGATCGCTCGCCCTAACTCAATAAACAACGTTATTTGGACGTATATACTATTATACAACCTGGAAATGGATCAGGCATTTCTACATCCCATAATAGAAAAAAATCTGTTCCACGCTCATCTGCCAGCGGCGCGAGGAAGCCACGGTAAGATTCAGCGTTATTTTCTAACGTTTTCTATACTAACTGATCTGATGAACATATGACCCACTCTGGATGAATCATCCAACGCTGCCCACGGAATTATAAACGATCCCCCGCCCATCCGGTCATCATCAGATGATGCGTAGAAACTTCTAGAAGTACGTGCAGTTGAAATTTTTTATCTCGCACAGATTCCTACCAAACTGTATTTGATCATCAATATAATGCATTTGGGGCTATAAATCACG
Source organism: Notolepis coatsorum (assembly GCF_963971535.1). Classification (NCBI taxonomy): domain Eukaryota; kingdom Metazoa; phylum Chordata; class Actinopteri; order Aulopiformes; family Paralepididae; genus Notolepis; species Notolepis coatsorum. Next base: position 89,540,584 of record NC_140174.1, on the reverse strand, counting down.
TTCTGAAGAAAGCTGCAGAAAACGATAAAAACATACTTATACTTTAGACCATATTTTAGTATGAATATGTGAATGAAAAAGTTTAACGTTGCTACACCCTGAACAATACATATAGGACATTGAATGGGCCATAATAATGGCAATTTAGCAATAGAATTTAAAAAGTTATAGCCCTGCAAAGAAGGGGAACTTCTCCATAGACAAATAGAGCTGGCGAGGGATGGTAAATTATGAATTTAACCCATGGCGATTAAAGTGTTAAAGTGTTAACTAATTACGCCTCTAATGCATATTATTAGTTTATAATACTGGGGGGAAAAAATTTAAGGAATAAATATTAACAAAAACATAAACAGTCATCTAGGCTAATGTTAAAGGCCCATGAAATCAAAATAGATTTGTAATTTCCTGATGAACGGAAAATAATTATGAGTCATCCAGCACACGGGGGCGTATACTTATTTTTATTGTAACCGAGCTAGCAGTCTGCCTCTTTAATTAAATTGAACAAATGTTCAATGTTAGCTAACGTTACTAATCTAGCTAGCTAGCTAGCTAATGGGACGGCTGCTATAAATGCCAATCAATATCCACGACAAGTCTCTCCCTAGCTTAATGTTTTGACAGGAAACGCATAAATATGTGGAATCAAATATCATTCTGCAAACCGTCTCATGGGGACTTTAACCATACAAAGTTACTTTGCATACCAACCTTCAACTCTGCCTTGGTCTTTCTGGAGCTCCGTCTAATGGGATAATAGTCTGTGACCTTTCTGTTTTGGGAAGCTTTATTCTCCGTTCTGGAAAAAGAGGGGAAATAACTGGAGGGGAAAAAAAGATGGTAGACTAACTGGACATCAAAGAGACTGACATCTTTATAAACACAAATGACATGTTGGCTTTCTGTACACACTTTTTCACTGCAGCTTTGCGGCCAGTTCCACTCTCTGCCTTCGGCGCTGAGACACTGTCGAGTGCAGGCCTGGGATCTGTGTACGAAACATCTTCTTCGTGAAGCCGCTCGGCGATTGGCTCGCTGGATGCAGGAACCAGAGAGGTCCTTCCTGAAGGCTCTTCTTTGGTAGCGTGGATATCACAGGTTGTTTCTTTGGTAGCATGGATATCACAGGTCGTTTCGCGCGGTCGCTCTAAAATGAGAAGGGGGGGGGGGGGGGGGGGGGAGCACATAATGGGACTCAGCCTCGAGAGAAGAATAACATTCCTTAAATAATTAGGTTGTGTCATATGATGATGGGTCAGTGAACACTGCTACCATTCACAAGCTGAAGCCTTTTCTAAGTTGGATCTGCTGACTGTCCGAGAACATAAATGTTAAAAAGTAACGTGCAACAGTGCTGCGCGGTGGTGTAGTGATTGCCAGGTACCCAGGTGGGGTATCTCCCGGGCCTTTCTGTGTGGAGTTTGCACATTCTCCCCATGCTCGCAAGGGTTTCCCCGCCAAAAAGAGATAAACCCAATGGGAAAACATGCAGAACAGATCGCTAGCGCTGTTGCGTTAAATACGCGGTGAATACGGACAGGAGCACTTGGATTGGTCCCCGGGTGCGGCACTACACTGCAACCTTTGGGGGGGGGGGGGGGGGGGGGTCAAGGGCAGAGACATTTTATCAGCGACCCCCGCCCCAAAAATGCATGCCTGTGTTCATATGTGACTACGTGGCGATGTGTGCTACGAAAAAACACTTTAATTACAGAAGAAAATGTCAATCAGAAAACAAGGAATCAGCTCATGGATTAATCAGTTTGGTTTTAATAAGTGATGTGATGCATACCTTTCTTCCGCTGTGATGAGTCAGCATGCGATTGATCCGAGACATTCCCTTCCTGGACGAGCACACTTGAATTGTCACTCAGAGGGGATCTAGGTTTGCTCGGACTCCATAGGCTCTTAATTGTTGACTGACCTTTACATGGATTATCCTGCAACAGGAGTACAATCATTAGTTACAGTACCCTGCTGTTTTCCATTTACATGGATTATGTACAATGATTAAAACAGCATTAAATAAATACAATGTTGATGCAAAAAGCAGGTACAAGTACAACTGAAAAGGTTAAATAGCTCCATGAGATGGAGGTTCCTTATCATCAGAGTAGACAAGAAATTTGCCAAATGAAGAGAAATGTTTTTACTAGAGCTAGTAAGTTTGTCTACTCCATTGGTAACACGTGAACTTTCCATCTTGGACCAAAATTTACTTCAATGACAAGATCGTATGCCAGCCAAATGACCACACAATTTGCTGCTTTTGAACTGGGACCGGCTGTCCACCTGTTCCAGATAATTCATTTTTTTTTTTTTACTTTTTCTCCCATTTTCTATTTTTTCTCCCATCCCAATTTCGTATTGTCCAATTCTACCCTCCCCTGTCTCGAACGCTGTTAGGCCATGCCTCCCACAGACCGGCTACAATGTGGACGAAGCCTTGCACAATGTGTCCCCTCCGGTACACGAGGAGGCAGCAGTCGCATTTTTTCACCTGCACAGCGCGATCTCTCAGCGTGGGAGGGTCACGCCTCCCCCGTTGCTTCCCGATTCTGCTGCGCAGGCGCACCAACCGACCTGTAGGAGTCGCTGTCCACAGCGTCCAATCCCCACCCACCAGCTTCCCACCCCTAACACTGCCAATTGCGTTAGTATGAACGACCAGCCAAGCTGTTAGCAATGCAGAGAGCTGGGCTCGAACCCAGCATCTCCTGCATTAGTGGCAAGCGCCTTGCCCACTGCGCCACTTACCCGCCCAATAAATTCCTTTATTGATCCCCATGGGGAAATTCAGGCAAAGTAAAGTAAAACGTATACACATGTGAAGTATACACAAGGTACCCCAACTGGCATGATATACATCATACGTTGTAGTCCGTGCAGGTTAGGTGGCAAGAGTCAGTATGAGACCATCGTGGTGGACGTTACCACATAGTAGCCATCTACTGTACTAGGTTGGTGCCATTTTTGTGGACGACTGCGGAATCACCTCAGCATTGTTGGTGCCAGGAAACATTTGAATAGATTTGACACGGTGGCTCCCGCTGGCAGTCGCAGGGAGTGTTTACATTCGACACTGCACAAAAACAGCCTAGTGTATCAACACTCCCAATGTTACACCATTTATTCCTGTAAAAACCTGAACTTAGCCAGCATAGATGTCTAGGTAGAAAGCCTGTATGTGGTATTTATTCTTAGAATGGTGTTAAATAGCTCTACATTCCAACAGCCATCACCGATAGTGTTTAGTCAGTAACATGGGTCTCCCAGTCCCTCTGCAGTAAAGTGGGGGAAAAAAAATTGGTATCCCTTGTATAAGTGTCGAGACTTATGTTACTGACCAAACAAATCTATATCAGTGATGGCTGTGTCGTTGAGTATAGAGCTATTATTTTAACATGTAGTTTAATAAAAACACTACAGCACATTTAAAACCCTGGTCCGTGATTTGAGACCATATAAATGTGGGGCATATTCAATTCACACACATTCTTGGACATTTGATCTGAAGAAATGAAATTAACTGTCTAGTGTTAGTCCTTGCATTAACAGTTTCGTTAATCAACTACGGAATTAAAACCTGGCCCCATATCAATTTATATTTTTGATGACGGGGGGGGGGGGGGGGGTGCCAATTGTATACGTTTGGATCACTGACTGTGTCTTTGTTGTTTGTAAACAGGCACCACATTGTAAACTCCGTGGGATAGCCAACTACTACTAGCTGCATGATAGCTTGGCTGCTTGACGGCGTTAAACGTCAAATAGGTTTTTCATAGACCACACACCCCATTCATTTCGGGTTTATTTTCTTTCGTCCCCTTCTTTGTGCCGGTTTTGTGTTGGCGAGTGTCCTCTGGTTTATTGCAGGTCGTCAGCGCCGTTCTCTTCCCTTGACAAACATGGAAATATAAGGTTAATAATGTTAGCAGTGTCATTTTAACCAAAGACAGTAGTTAGTTAGCTAGACAACAGTTAGTGTTCTAGTTACCCAACGTTAGTTAAACATTAACGTGGCAACGTGATATATAGCTAACAGTTATCTGAAACAGAACAGAGGCTAGTGTTTGCGTATAACGTTACATTAGGACCGATAATAACATACACGTTGCTTGCATTGTATTTGAATGACCATACTTTGTACCTTTTGCCATGTCAATTCCCCCAAAGAAACGCCGAATGGGTCTGCTGAGCGCTGCTTTCTTTCTGCTTCCCCAAGCTTTTGGTGTTTTTAATAAATAATATTACTTCTTCGGCGACAAACTAACCAAACCACCACCACTAGACTGTGTGTGCAGATGAGCGCGAGGGTGCGTGCGTGGAGGGGGCATTGGATTTAAAAAAAATCTATTGCGTCTCTAATTGGTCGAGCCACCATAGACCACCACAACACTTCCGGTATTTCAAGCGCACGGGAGGGAGGGAGCACCATAGATATAACCTTGTGGCTACTCTATGGCTACAACCACTCGTTAAAGGCCAACTTGCATGTTGTATTTTTGTTCAATAAACAATGTGGACTAGGCCAACGGTGACTTTCATGAAGAATGAAAAAGATTTTATTGAAATTGACCCAGTTTTAGCGTTTTTATCAAACATTTTGTCTGCCCAACACAATCACCACGCACGTGGATATTTTAATCAATGATTCATAATGTGCGCGTGCAGTGGTGCGTTATTGAAATCATCTGTGGTTGCACGCACCACGTGCACGCACGCTCCCGCGAATGCGCATTTAATGTTGAAAAAACCCTCAGCTCGGAACTAGGCAAAATCTGCATATGGCTCGCCGACAACAAACTATCATTACACATGGGCAAAACAGAGTCCATTCTCTTCGGTTCAAATAACAAACTCAGCAAAACAGACGGCTTCTCAGTTACAGTGGGTGACAATATTGTCACAAGGAAAGATGAAATTACCTACTGGGTTCCATCCTAGAGGCTAATCTTTCCTGTGACAAAATGGCATCCAATGTAATAAAAAAAAGTCAATCAACGAACTCGATTCTTGTACCGGATCTCCTCCCTGGTAAACAAGAATACCCTGAAGACTCTGGCAGGAGCACTCATTCAAGGGTACTACGACTATGCTTGCACCTCATGGTACCAAAGCACCTCAAAGGCACTAAAAACCAAATTACAAACATCTCAAAACAAACTAGTCAGACTACTGCTTGACCTGACTCCTAGAACCCACCTCACCCCTGCACACTTTGCCAACCTAGGATGGCTTAGAGTAGACAACAGAGTACAGCAACTTGCAATGGGCCTGGTCTACAAGATACACTACACGACCAAGGTACTCATGTACATGTCAAAATACTTCCCAAAGGTCAGTGAATACCACGATCACAACACCAGAGGGAGCTCCACAAATCATGTTAAACCCAGATTCGGCTCAAATAAGGGACTAAACACGTTTCGCAATTATGCCACAACAATGTGGAACGCCCTACCCAAAGCTGTAAAGGAATGTAAATCACTACCCACCTTCAAAAACACTCTCAAAGAACACCTACGGGAGACTACAATTCAAAACTGGCCCCTACAAATGTCCTAACCCAGTTGTACAATAAAGACCAAGCATGGCTTTGTCAGTATTCCAATGTACAGCCCCACCCAACCCCACCCCACCTACCCAACCTCCTCCAATGTACAGTTTCCATGTCAAATGTATGTCAGTATTCCAATGTACAGTGCCCCCCCCCTACCCAACCCCCCCCCCCCACCTCCAATGTACAGCCCCACCCCACCTACCCAACCTCCCCCAATGCACAGTTTCTATGTCAAATGTATATACTCTTCTTCTGGATTTTTTTTAGTATCACAAACAGTACTATATTTGAAAATCTGGTATGTCATAAATGTATAGATGTAGCAGTACTGTCTATCTGTATGTCATGTGTGTCATATGATGAATTGAAAATGGGGGACCCTGATGGAAACAAGACGAAAGACTTTCTCAGGTCTGCATCCTCTTAACAATTGTATGTATTGAGCTGTACTGTACTGTACCCATTCTGCAATCTGTTAATAAACTTTTCAATCAATCAATCAATGTCCCCTCGCTTGAGCACAGACTAAAGACAGTGCCTAATTGCCTCTACGAATGGAATGTAACACATGTCTTCACAACTAGTTAGGTGTGAATGTATCTGAGAACGTATTTAACACACCTGACGACCGGCGCTATTGATATGCAAATAGCGAGTACTTATTAGTCCCATGAAGAACGCATGCCTGCAGCGCGTGTAATCGAAATTATGTCGTCACAACAGGTGCAGGGCACCAGGGGGCTCACCAGGGGGCTCTGAGTCACACACAGCTAGTGGCAGGCACTGCAGGCAGAGAGCCTTGCTACTACTAGCCGAATTAAAATGTATCTGTTTCACCTAACAACACTATTGCTCCGTGATCATAGCCATCCATCGCTAAAGCTAACCACTATTTGTAAAAGCCACAACCACGTTACCATATTTGTAATAATGTAAATCATTGTGTCGTTGTACATATTGTGTATACACCGTTAGAAGCTAACATAGCTTAGCTTGGTAGCTATTGTGCTAACAACATATCCCGACGTCCGGCTCGCTGGCCGGCATGAACGCCCGACCCAAAATGGTTCTCTCCTCTCTGTACACCCCCGTCCCCACGGGTACCCTGCCGGGGAGCCCATGAACGCGACAACGGCGGCAGCCGTAGGGTGCTCGAGCCCGTAAAGGCTAGTGGTACACGATAGCTATGAGCTAACTAACGCTACAGGCTCAAACACCCTACGGCCGCCGCTGTTGTCGCGTCCACAAGCTCCCCGGCAGGACACCCGCGAGGACGGGGGCACACAAAGAGGAGAGAACCACCCCAAATCGGGCACTCATGCCGGCCGACAAGCCGGACGCCGCGGCACGTTGTTAGCACAATAGTAGCCCACTGTGATGCACCGAGTGGGCCACCATTGATCAACATGCAGCGACGTGTAGCTTGCATGATGCGTGTGCAGTGCTTTGCCACACAGGTCTGAGAAAAGGACCTGCACATGATTTTACTCGTTCCCCAAACTCCTCTACATGCCCCGATCTAAAATGGTTCACGACAGTAGACATAATGCTAACGTTAGCCAGCGCCAATTATCCAGTAGTACTATGACCCGGACGGGCATAAGGCATACGTTTCCTGAAGTGACGTCACGGCCGTGCTAGCGTCTGATAAGCTTTTAGATTTGCTTGTGCATGTTATTCGTGCATGGACCTTTTTAACCATTTCTGAGTGAAATTTCCGGCGTCAAATGGAAAAAAAGAAATAATTAAATTAGATACCAATGATGTAAACTACCCATAATTGCAGAGTAGGGTTTAACCTGCAAGTTGGGCTTTAAGCTCTAAATCAACGTTCATTCATTTACCCCCCCCCCCCCCCCCCCCTCACGAGCTCCATGTAACGCGGAAGTGCAGTGGTCTATTGCATCGTTTGCTCATTCCTGCAGTTGTCTCATTGGCCAAATAGAAGCCTTGCACGGAATGCTTGTGTAGTCTCACCTGGTCGCCTGTATATTTCCCCCAACGGAGTTTCACTTCCGCGTTCGGTTTGCGCGATCTGATTGGCCACTGACGTTTCTCTCAGCGCCAATCGCGTTACTCCTAACAAACTGGTTAAGCTTGGCGACTCTTTCGAAGTCGCTCTCTTTCGAAGTTGGTTAAGGTTAGGGTTAGTTGGTTAAGGTTAGGGTAACAGCCTGCTGGCGCGATTGTTAGGAGTAACACGATTGGCGCTGAAAAAACGTCAGTGGCCAATCAGATCGTGCAAACCGAACGCGGAAGTGAAACTCCCGTGGGGAAAATATACACGCCACCTGGTCAGACGTTTGATGAATGAATGAATGAAAACTTTAACAGATTGCAGAATGGGTACAATACAGTACGGCTCAATACACACAATTGTTAAGGGGATGCAGACCTGAGAAAGACGTTTGTCTTGTTTCCATCAGGGTCCCCCATTTTCAATTCATATAGACATTTATGACATACACAACATACATGACATAGGTATTTAGTACTGATACATTTGTGACATAAACAGTATTCAAATATACAGTACTGTTACCCCTAGATCCTGACAGAGTATATACATATGATGGGGATGGGACTGTACATTAGGAGGGGGTGGGTGGGTGGGAGAGAAATATACATACGGCGGGGAGGGAATATATACATGCAGTGGGGAGGAGACTGTCTATTAGGAGGTGGTGGGGGTTTTGGGCATTTACGGTGGCCAGTTTCGAATTGCAGCCTCCCGTAGGTGCTCTTTAAGAGCGGTTTTGAATGTGGGTAGGGATTCACATTCCTTTACAGCTTTGGGTAGGGCGTTCCACATTGATGTGGCATAATTGCGAAACGTGTTTAGTCCCTTGTTTGAGCCGAATCTGGGTTTAACATGATTTGTTGAGCTTCCTCTGGTGTAGTGGTTGTGGTATTCACTGACCTTTGGGAAGTATTTTGACATGTACATGGGTACCTTAGTCGTATAGTGTATCTTGTAGACCAGGCCCATTGCAAGTTGCTGTACTCTGTCGTCTACTCTAAGCCATCCTAGGTTGTCAAAGTGGGCAGGGGTGAGGTGGGTTCTGGGGGTAAGGTCAAGTAGTAGTCTGACCAGTTTGTTTTGTGATGTTTGTAATCTTGTTTTAAGCGCCTTTGAGGTGATTTGGTACCATGAGGTGCACGCATAGTCGTAGTACCCTTGAATGAGTGCTCCTGCCAGAGTCTTCAGGGTATTCTTGTTTACCAGAGAGGAGATTGGTACAAGAATCTAGTTTGTTGGTTGACTTTTTTTTATTACATTGGATGCCATTTTGTCACAGGAAAGATTTACCTCTAGGATGGAACCCAGGTAGGTAATTTCGTCTTTCCTTGTGACAATATTGTCACCCACTGTAACTGAGAAGCCGTCGGTCTTGCTGAGTTTGTTATTTGAACCGAAGAGAATGGACTCTGTTTTGCCCATGTGTAATGATAGTTTGTTATCAGCAATCCATATGCAGATTTTTCCTAGTTCCGAGCTGAGGGTTTTTTCAACCTGCAACTTGTTCTTGTCAGAGACCAGCAGGGCTGAGTCGTCCGCAAACAGGAACAAGTTGCAGTCACAGGTCAAGTCAAGTCAAGAGATTTATTTGTCACGGCATACAAGTATACAATGAAATGCGGGTGGTCTTGCCCGCAACGATGTGCAATAACATATAATAGAATCAACATTGTGCAATAAACAAGTAACATGTTAGGGCATATCGGTATATGTACATAAGTTATTTACAGAGCATGGAGGACATACTAGGTCCTTTGGTAGTGTCTTCCTGTACATGCTAATTTATACAATCTCCGGTTATACTATACTATTTTTAAAGTGACTGTGGTCATGTTAAAGTGGCTGCTAGTGTGTGAGTGTGTGTGAGTGTGTACAGTGTGTGTGTTGTGTGTGTGCTCATGTGTGCTTGATTGTTGATTGAATTGATTGATTGATTGAAAACTTTATTAACAGATTGGAGAATGGGTACAGTACAGTACAGCTCAATACACACAATTGTTAAGGGGATGCAGACCAGAGAAAGACTTTCGTCTTGTTTACATCAGGGTCCCCCATTTTCAATTCATAATGACATTTATGACATACACAACATACAGATATAAAAATATAATCTAATCATTTATGACATACATGACATACAAGATATGCAAATATACAGTAGGCCTACTGTTAAACAGAGATCCTAACATAAAATATATACACAGGGGGAGGGAACTTTACATTAGGAGGGGGGTTACGGACGTTTATGGGGGCCAGTTTCAAATTGCAGCGTCCCATAGGTGCTCTATGAGAGAGGTTTTGAAGGTGGGTAGGGATTCAAATATTTTGTACGGCTGTGGGTAGGGCGTTCCACATTGATGTGGCATAATTGTGAAACGTATTTAGTCCCTTGTTTGAGCCGAATCTGGGTTGCACATGATTTGTGGAACTCCCTCTGGTGTTGTGGTTGTGGTATTCACTGACCTTTGGGAAGTACCTCGACATGTACATGGGTACCTTAGTGGTGTAGTGTATCTTGTAGACCAGGCCCATTGCAAGTTGCTGTACTCTGTCGTCTACTCTAAGCCATCCTAGGATGTCAAAATGGGCTGGGGTGAGGTGTGTTTTAGGAGTAAGGTCAAGCAGTAGTCTGACCAGTTTGTTTTGTGATGTTTGTAATCTTGTTTTTAGTGCCTTTGAGGTGCTTTGGTACCATGAGGTGCAAGCATAGTCGTAGTACCCTTGAATGAGTGCTCCTGCTAGTCTTCAGGGTATTCTTGTTTACCAGAGAGGAGATCCGGTACAAGAATCTTGTTCGTTGGTTGACTTTTTTTATTACGTTGGTTGCCATTTTGTCACATGAAAGATTTGCCTCTAGGATGGAACCCAGGTATGTAATTTCCTTGTGACAATAATGCCACTGTAACAGAGAAGCTGTTGGCCTTGCTGAGTTTGCTATTTGATCCAAAGAGAATGGATTCTGTTTTACCCAGGTGTAATGATAGTTTGTTATCAGCGAGCCAGGTGCAGATTCTACAGAGTTCAGAGCTGAGGGCTTTTTCAACCTGCAATTTGTCCCTGTCAGAGACCAGCAGGGCTGAGTCATCTGCGAACAGGAACAAGTTGCAGTCACAAGCTGATGACATGTCGTTTACATAAACTAGGAACAGTAAAGGTCCTAGTATGCTTCCTTGTGGAACACCACAGCTCACGGAGGGGGGACAGTGTACTGTTCACCTCCACCATCTGTTCTCTCCCCTCCAGGTAGGATTGCATCCACCCTTGCAGTACCCTTCCAGCATGGCTGCCTGTAACCATTGGTGAACCACTTTCAAAAGAAAATGCCTCATTTATGTGCAGCGGTAGAGTAGGTAAAACACAGAAAAAGCACAATATTACTATTCTATTGTGACTTGTTTACAAGATCCACCAAATTATTATGTTTTTGTTGATATATTTCTCATTAGCACACATATCATATCGCATATACATAGCAACCATTGTCTCTTCTTGTAAGAAGCAAATTTCTGGATAAAGAGGGGGGATACAACCTCAGAGGACCATTGAACAAAAAACCTGTGATGAAAACGAACCTGAAAATAATGTGTATCTCCTCTTATGGAGCCACCCTGTGGAATGGGGCTAGAGGATGAATTAAAATATTGTGAAAACATAAATCAATTCAAATCTAGACTAAAAAAATCTATTTTTGATAGGTACAGAAGGGAAGAGCTTTAATTGCATATTAATAAAAATAAAATAAAACATATGATACTGTATTGTACGTTATATCATATTACATTATATAATCATATTATAATTTGTATATTATATTGAACTATATTTGCAGTATATACTATTATATTATGGTACTATATTATATTGTATATATCATGTACTATATATCTCATATCACATTATATATGTTGCAGCTCCTCACTGCTGCAACCACAACTCTGCAGTTGCGCCCCCTGTCACCTGCCTCCCCCCTGTGTCACCCAGCTCCCCCCCCCCCCCCCCCCCCCCTGTCCCTCACAGTAGATGAGGTGAGGGCGGAACTAAAGGAAACTGAATGAATGAATGAATGATGAATGAATGAATGAATGAATGAATGAATGAATGAATGAATGAATGAATGACTTTTATTTATATAGCACCCTTCACAGCACGAATGCACAGGGTGCTTTACACTACAGCTTAATATAAAAACACAATAAAACAAAATCAGAAATAAATGACAACAACAACAGACAGCAGTTAAAAAAGACAGTGAAACCAGACAGAAAAAGTAGAATAAAAGAATTTGGATAAAATCATGAGTCACTAATTAAAACAAAACTATAGGAACAGTGAGGACAAGAAAAAGAAAAAGTGCCTATGTATGACCAAAGGCCTGTCTGAACAAATGTGTTTTTAATTGTTTTTTAAAAGAGTTTTCAGAGGGGGCAGTTCGCAGGTCCAGGGGGAGAGCGTTCCAGAGCCTTGGTGCTGTCACCTCGAAGGCTCGATCACCCCTTGTTTTCAGCCTGGACCTGGGGACCACCAGGAGGTGCTGATCGGCAGATCTGAGTGAGCGGGTGTTGGTGTAGGGATGGATGAGTTCAGTGATGTAGATAGGGGCCTGACCGTGGAGTGCTCTGAAAGTGAAAGTGAGGACTTTGAAGTGAATTCTATAGTGTATCGGGAGCCAGTGCAGGGATACCAGAATGGGAGTGATGTGACATGATTTTTTTTACCTTGTGAGTAGCCTGGCTGCAGCATTTTGGACCATTTGTAGTTTGTCTGTGGATGATTTGGTGAGGTAAAAAGTGAGTTGCAGTAGTCAAGCCTAGAGGAAATAAAAGCATGCACGGACAGTTCTAGTTCAGAGTGAGATATGATGGTGCGTAGTTTTGCAATGTTTCTGAGGTGAAAGAAGCAGGTGCGTGTGAGTGTTTTGACATGTTTGTCTAGGTTTATGGCCTGGTCGAAGACAACACCCAGGTTTCTCAGGTGGGGACGTATGTTGTCTTTAAGGGACCCCAAGTGAGTGGCCACTCTAGCTGCAGTCTTTTCAGCTGCTACGATCAGCACCTCTGTTTTTTTTGCATTTAACTGGAGGAAGTTACTCCCCATCCAGCTCTCAATGCCGAGCAGGCACTCCTGGAGAAGGCTGAGTTTCTCCAAATTGTCGGGCTTAAAAGAGCGCTCCCAGAGATGCCCACCCACTCCCTGAGCCTGTCCAAAAGGATGTTGTGGTTGACCGTATCAAACGCTGCGCTCAGTTCTAACAGGACCAGAACAGAGCATTCACCAGAGTCAGCAGACATCAGGAGATCGTTGGATACTCTGAGAAGGGCAGATTCAGTGGAGTGGAGTTTGCGGAAGCCAGATTGGAATTTGTCACAGATGTTATTTTGTGACATGTGGGTGGTGAGCTGGTTGGCTACAACCTTTTCTAACACCTTTGATGCAAAAGGCAGCTTGGAGATGGGTCTGAAATTGTTATGGATGGTGGGGTCTAGGTTGGGCCTTTTAAGGAGTGGCTGTACGACTGCCTCCTTAAAATAGGTTGGGACAGAACCAGAGGCTAGGGATGAGTTTATGATAGTGACTAGACTGGGGCCAACAGAGCAGAAAACGTCCTTGAACATGGATGTAGGAAGGATGTATAGGGGGCTCGAGGAGGTCTTCATGGAGGTGACTAAGATGGTGAGATCATCCAGAGAGACAGGTGAGAAATTGCTCAGGGATGCTTGAGTGGTGGGATGGAGGGGAAGGGGGGATAGCGAAGGAGTGATGTTTGCCATTATGTTTGCAACCTTGGTGACAAAAAATTGAAGAAAGCGGTTACAGTCCTCATTTGACAGCACTGGTGTAGGGGGGGGGGGCTGACAAGTGTGTTAATGGTTTTAAATAATACTCTGTCTGGGATTGTGCTTGTTGGATGAGATTAAATTACTGAAATAGGCAGCCCTGGCGGACTTTACTGAGTTATTAAACTCAGCCCTCAGCTCTTTGAGGTATAGATGATGAACTTCTAAATGAGAGGTTTTCCAGCGTCTCTCTGCTCTGCGGCAGTTACGCCTGAGCTCACAGATGTTGTTGTCAAGCCAGGGGGAGGGGTTCACAGGACGAACGCTGTGTGTTGCTAGGGGCGCTACGTCATCTAAAATGGGTTTAACATGATTTGTGGAGCTCCCTCTGGTGTTGTGATCGTGGTATTCACTGACCTTTGGGAAGTATTTTGACATGTACATGGGTACCTTGGTCGCGTAGTGTATCTTGTAGACCAGGCCCATTGCAAGTTGCTGTACTCTGTAGTCTACTCTAAGCCATCCTAGGTTGTCAAAGTGGGCAGGGGTGAGGTGGGTTCTAGGAGTAAGGTCAAGCAGTAGTCTGACCAGTTTGTTTTGAGATGTTTGTAATTTTGTTTTTAGCGCCTTTGGTACCATGAGGTGCACGCATAGTCGTAGTACCCTTGAATGAGTGCTCCTGCCAGAGTCTTCAGGGTATTCTTGTTTACCAGAGAGGAGATCCAGTACAAGAATCGAGTTTGTTGGTTGACTTTTTTTATTACATTGGATGCCATTTTGTCACAGGAAAGATTAGGCTCTAGGATGGAACCCAGGTAGGTAATTTCATCTTTCCGTGTTTGATTGATTGATTGAAAACTTTATTAACAGATTGCAGAATGGGTACAATACAGTACAGCTCAATACACACAATTGTTAAGGGGATGCAGACCAGAGAAAGACTTTCGTCTTGTTTACACCAGGGTCCCCCATTTTCAATTCATCAGGACATATATGACATACATGACATACAGATAGTCAGTACTGCTACATCTATACATTTATGACATACCAGATTTGCAAATACAGTACTGTTTGTGATACAGAAGGAGTCAAGAAAAGGGAGTATATACATTTGACGTAGAAACTGTACATTGGAGGAGGTTGGGTGGGGGGGTTGGGTACACTGGGATATTGACAACCATACTGGGTAATTTACATTGGAGGTGGTTGGGGGGGGGGCACACTGTATAAACAAGCAAAACTGTACATTGAGGGGGGGGGAGACTCTGTACAAACAAACAAAATTGTACATTGGACTATTGACAAAACCATACTAGGTAAATGACTGTACATTGGAGGGGGTGACAATATTGTCACCCACTGTAACCGAGAAGCCGTCGGTCTTGCTGAGTTTGTTATTTGAACCGAAGAGAATGGACTCTGTTTTGCCCATGTGTAATGATAGTTTGTTGTCGGCGAGCCATATGCAGATTTTGCCTAGTTCTGAGCTAACAAGGAAGCTATCTATAGCTGTGCTATTGACATTACGAGAGCTTTTAACACACTTCACTGGAACAAAGCCATTATCGAACGCTAGGCTAAACAAAATACAGCTGTGATCGGACACCAATAACTCCTCTGTGCTAACATTGCTGACTTTTAACCCGATCGTGAACACAAGGTCTAACGTGTTGCCTTTGCAATGCGTCGGACCGGAGATGTGCTGGGTGAAATGAAACGAGTCCGTAACATTTAAAAAGTCAGCCTGAATACTTTTGACAACAAATGTTTGTTTCCGCGTCTCTGATTGGCCAGGTCATTTCTGGTCATGTGACATGTACGCCCAATCGTGGGACCGTGTGAGGGACCAAACAGCTTAGACATGAGGAGTCATAGGTATAGAGTGCTCAAAGGAAGGTTTATTTTTCCCAAAAATATAAATACAGGGAACAAAAACCACCAAAAGTGCAACAATAACAAATAAACAAAAAAGCTGTTCTTGGGCCCAGCAGAACTCGGGTCAACTTAAACAGAACAAACTAAAAATACCTAACACAACTGAACCAAACAAAACTGACCTACAGACTGAGACAAAAGGGAGGTATTTATACTGGTTGACCAAACCAATACAGACACATGGGGAAAGACAAATCATCAATAATAAATTACATTAACCTTAATCTATAATTTATAATGAACAGTTAGTTTGAAGAACACTATGTATTTATGTAGGAGACAATAACTGAGTCAAGCTAAAACATACATAAATCATAGTAGAACATCATTGTCTAATTAAATCCCCCCCCCCCCCCTCTCATGGAGTTGGTATCTCCCGGCAAGCCTCTCCTGGTATTTAAATCCAGCCTCTTCCAATTACTGGTCCTTGGTACCATTCGTACGACTCCGCCAGGTTCGGTCGCGCTGATTTGAGCTGAGGAAGCAGTCGATGGGGAAGAAGGGAAGGAGGAGGGTGGGAATGCCGAAATATCGGATGTGTTGTGGTGGTCTTGTTGACGAGTGGAGTTTGGGCGAAGATGGTTGTAGGATTTGCGGCTTGTGTACACATGTTGACGAGTTGATGGTATGGGATTTGTCGTATCCGAGCCCTGTTTCCCCCAAGGGTTTGAGGTCGGGAGCCAGAAGTAGCAGTAGGAGTGAACGAAGCCTGTCGCCGTTTTCGGGCCCTAGTTCCCCCCAGGGTTCGACGTCGGGAGACAGGGCGGGTAGAGCAAGCAAGTGCAATTCCAACAGTGATGGGAATGGCCGTGATGAAGGAGAGGGGTTGGCTAGTGATATGGAGTGTACAGTAAGAGAGGAAAACGAGGGAGAGGGGTGGGAAAAGGTGGGGAAAAAGAGCAGGGAAAGTGGGGGGAAGGGGAGTAAGAGGAAGAAAGAGGGGGGAGATAGCTTGAGTGGGTCAGAGGATGAGGGTAGAGAGAAAGAGTTTGTAGGGTTGAATGTAGTGGTGCGATTCGAGGGAGTAGACGGAGTTAGGAACATAGAGCCGAGTCAGCTGTCAAAACTCATTAGAGCACAGTTATGAGAGGTAAGGTACGGAAAGGTGTTAGACGATGGGAACTTATTTATAGGGTGTGTAAGTGTAGTGCAGGTAGAGAAGGCAAGGGAAATGAAGAGCATTGGCAAAGTGAAGGTCTGTAGAGTAGTGATAGTAGGGGAGAAAAGGGATGGTGGGTGCAAGGGGGTGATTAGTGGAATTCCAATTAAGGTTAGTATGGAGCAGCTGTTAGAAGAGTTGAGGAGTGACAAACGTAATGGGAAAGTTAAGAGTGTAGATAGGATGAAGAGAGGTGTAGAGAAGGAGGTGACAGGGACGATAGTTATTCAGTTTGAGGGTAAGGTTAGTCAGAGAGTATTTTTAGGGTTTTTGGCATATAGGGTTAGGGAGTTTGTGCCGAAACCGTTGAGGTGTTACAGGTGCCAGGAGTTTGGACATATAGCTAGGTCATGTAGGAAGGGACAGAGATGTGGTAGATGTAGTGGGGAGCATAAGTATGGGGAGTGTGAACAGGGAGTGGAGCCGAGGTGTTGTAGTTGTGGTGGGAAGCATAGTGTAGCGTATTGGGGTTGTGAGGCAATGAAGCGAGAGGTAGTGGTACAGCAGGTGAGAAGGGAGGATAGGATTTCGTATGCAGAGGCAGTTAGGAAGGTAGGACAGGGAAAGCAAGGTAAGGAAGGAGAAGGGCATTTGGCAGTAAGGGTAGTGCAGGAGGATCAGGGGAAGCAAGGTGAGGATCAGGGGTTTAGAAAAGGGCATTTGTCAGTAGAGGAAGTACAGGAGGAGAAAGAGAGGGTGTGGGGGGTGAAGTTGGAGATAGTGGCATTTGTGACAAGAGTAGTGAATACAATAGTGATGGTTAGCAGTAGGACAGAGAGGTTAAAGTTAGTAGTTGAAGCAGCAGTACTAGACTTGGGTATGAAGGGGTTGACAATGGGGCAAGTATCAAGGGAGTTAGGGAAGGTTGTTGTGAGTGATCAAGTAAGAGAGTTAGGGAAGGTGGTGGTGAGTGTTCAAAAAGGCCAGAGTCAGCCCACAGGAGGCAATGATTGACGCATAGATTAAGTTTGGATAGGGTGGTGATATTAGGGATGGGGTTTTTGTTTTGTGTGTTATGGGGTTTAATGGATTGTACAGTATGTGGCGGTATGCGCCTTTAGTGGTCGCGATCTGCCATTAATTCACTGAAGAAGAAGAAGAAGAAGAAGAAGAAGAAGAAGAAGAAGAAGAAGAAGAAGAAGAAGAAGAAGAAGAAGAAGAAGAAGAAGAAGAAGAAGAAGAAGAAGAAGAAGAAGAAGAAGAAGAAGAAGAAGAAGAAGAAGAAGAAGAAGAAGAAGAAGAAGAAGAAGAAGAAGAAGAAGAAGAAGAAGAAGAAGAAGATTACTGGTCCTTTGCCAGTTGACACCAGGAAGAGCAGAGCACCGCCCGGAACACCAAACAAACATGTAAGACAAAGAAACAGCATGAGCAAACAATTATGATAAACAATGTAAACTAAGTGTGCACTAACTTAGGACCTTGTAATATATCATAATGCAAATAAAGATGGAAGTATGGTATATGAAACAATAATAATGTGTGGTGTCATTATTTGATTTGTGTATGGGTATTATGGATGTTAAACAATGCATAAGGACAAAATGAAAAGAAAGGGAGTGTAGTGGTTACCGACATTAGTGCTGATGTGCGGCAAATGGTGTGGCCGTCACAGACCGCAAGTGTCTACACTGGTTAAGCTTAGGCGCTCTTTCGAAGTTGGTTAAAGTTAGAGTTTGTCTTAGAGCATGGCGATAGAATGCCAGGTAGTTTGTTAGACCCGGAAATAGGCGCAGAACTTGCTGTCCCACGATTGGCGCACATGACCTGGCCAATCAGAGCGCAAAACTCGTTTTTTGTTGTCGAAAGTATTCACGCGTCCAGGAAAGGCGGCTGGCCCGGATGCGTCTATTCTTATCCTAACGCATGTTTGCTTCCGCGTTTGCGTTTTGCGCTCTGATTGGCCACTGACGTACGCTAGTTACGCCCCCCCCCCCCCAGTTATCTACGCCAGTGCGTAGTGTCCCCACTGCCATCAGACTGTACAACAGCGTAATATAGTGCGGGGGACCTTGACCCACACACCTGTTTTTTTTTTATATACACCTGTTTTTACACACTTGTTTTATACAACTGCTTTTATCTCATCACGCTCTTATTGATATTGATATATGATTTAATTGAATTTTATCATGTGCTTATTTTTAATTCATGATGCAGACATAACGTGAAACAACTGAATAAGAACTGTCAATGTCTGTATACTGTGTGAGCTGCGAGATACCCTGAATTTCCCCAAGGTGATTAATAAAGTATCTATCTGTATACACTATTATGTACTATTATATACTGCAGGTATACTATACTGTAATGTGTACTATATGTATGTACTATGTATGTATGTAAATGAAAAAAAGAAAAAAAGAAACGTAAGTCTTCAGGGGTAAGGCCCGACAAGCCTAGTGCTTCTCCCTAGCCCTTTTCGGACAATGCTGCAATAGCAACTGGACCGGTAAAACGTTGGTGATTTATGGAATGACCGTTGTTACTGTATGTGTCCAAAGCCCGAAATAAAAAATAACTGAACTGAACCATTGTCTCTTCCATGTACAAAACAATGGCTGCGCGGTTACAGGCAGCCATGTTGGAAGATAACTAGTACACAAACGACAAACCTTCTGTGCGAGGCCTCTATTAGTGAAGATGTCTTGAATGTTATGAACATTCACAAGGTGGCATTTTTTGCTCTTTAGGTTAAGTAAGCCAAAGATGACTTATAAAGTATTCTGTACTTCTGTATGACAACTAATAAAGAAACTTGAGAATGAGAACTATATCTAAATATCTAGGTTAAGTCTAAGTTAATTCCACTAACTATAGAAGTATATGGTAATTTAATTAAAGTCCCTCTCACAACCGTTTTGTAAATCAAAGTCAGTGCTAAAGCCTGAGGTGTGGCCAGCAACTCCAACCCATATCAGACATAAAGGAAAGATTCACTTACTGTAGCCTGGTGGGAGGTGCTTTTATAATTAACAGAACTTGCTTTGGAGGCTAGTTCATTGTAAATATGGTTCACGACTGCAAAAAGGATGCCAAATGGAACTTTATGATGAACAGACTTGTCACAAAAACGCTACAACTTAATATATATATTTATTTTTGTACTAGATGCATTATTTATACCATGTCATTCCCTGGTTTGGAGTCTACCAATGCCTGTTTAAACTGCTTTTTCTTTTCCAAAAGTTCATTTGCCTTCTTCCTCTTCTCTTGTTTCCTCTGCACAGCCTCCTTCTTCGTTTTAAGAATGTCACTATCTTCTCCTTTATATGCAACATCAACTTTCTCCCTCATAATGTCCCGAGCCCTTTTCCGGTTCGTCTCCACAGATCTGGTTTGATGGCACTGGAGGGGACATGGTGAAAAGGTAAATAAAATGTTTTTACAAGTATTCAGGCCAGTCATTAAAAATGATATATATATATATATATATATATATATATATATATATATATATATATATATAAACAGGAATAATTCTAGACTGTACATATGTATATTGAACATGTGTCTTGTTTAGACTTGTTTAAGTACTTAACTTTCCATTTTATACTTATTATAATTATCTGTTTTTACCTAGCACACTCTCAGGAGCAAAACAGAAAGAAGCATTTCATACAATAAGTATCCTGTATTTCTGCATGACAACTAATAAAGAAACTTGAACTTGAGTCTGGACTCTGGACACTGAAGACAAGCGGACACACGAGGATGGAGTGAAAACCGTTCACCTTCACTACAATTCCAGTGGGGATGTGCCGGAGTACCACACAATTGCTGGTTGTATTAGTAGCCTGACCGCCAGGACCAGACCCTCTAACAAACTGCTCGTCGAGGTCGTCCTCGTTTAGGACAGGGAGATCTATGAGGTCCTTTTTACCGGCTACCAAAATACACGCCTGCCCAACGGGAGGCATTCTAAATGGCGACAGACCGGGGATCCGCCCCCATGTTGCCCTCCTTGACACACTGTAGACGCAGTTAATAAAGGGTAAAATCGACGACATGTCCCTTTACAATAACGCTAGACCGTCACTCTTAAGACCGTCTAAAATACTAAGTTTGGCATACAACAGCGCACTGCATGAGGACTTCGTCCGAATTCCTCATAATACCATCATGTCGCGTTATTGTTGATATTATTGACTGGCAAAGAGACGTTAAGAATGGAAGTGCGCGTGCGCTTCTCCTTTCATCCAATCACGTGAATACATTTCTTCTTCTACGCGCACCTCTTTGAGTCACTGTCGCCACCACATGTAGGTATGCGAGAATGCATGCAGTTTTTGAAGTAGCTGAACTTGTGACAACGAATGCTTGCTCTTTTATTGTAATTTGTTACTCTTCATTCATTCATTCTTAACTGAAACAAGCTCAACATTATCTGTATTTAAAATACATTTCAAAGAAAGCCTTAATTTAACCCAAACTCATAATTCTAACTGAAGTATGATTAACAATGATAACAAGGCACTGGTTAGAGCAATTGTTATTATGTCATATTTGTGCGTCTGTGTTATATGTCTGCATGTGTGTATACATGATAGGTTGATAGGTGTACAGAAGTATCTGTATGTTTTCTTTAGCCTAAGTATGCTATAGTATTATTAAGCTACTGTGTGTGTGTGTGTGTGGGGGGGGGGGGGGGGGGGGGGAGGGCACTTTTATGCCCCATCTTTTAAATAACTTTATTTGTAAGTGCACATAAACTAAACTGAACTAAACCTTTATTTAGATTCTCTAAGATTATGGAGAGTCAACCCTTATCTTCAATAACGCAGAGTGCAATAGGCAAAAGAGAAATAACAAAAATACCAAACCAAAAAACCAATTACATTCAGCTTTTATTTATTTTTTTAATGTCTCAATGATATTAGGGAGTCAATATGCAAAGTGCTTTGTAGGTTATTCCATGAGTCTGGAGCACAAAATCTAAAAGCAGTCTTTCCATGTTCAGAATTGATCCGAGGACCTGGCCATGTTGTGTAATCCAGTCCTGAGAGCGGGATTAATAAAATCCTACATTGAGGAACATGTAGTGTAATCCAGTCTTGAGAGCGGGATTGATAAACTCCTACATTGAGGAACATGTAGTGTAATCCAGTCCTGAGAGCGGGATTGATAAACTTCTACATTGAGGAACATGTAGTGTAATCCAGTCCTGAGAGCGGGATTGATAAAAGAGCTCTGGCAGGAGCACTCATTCAAGGGTACTACGACTATGCTTGCACCTCATGGTACCAAAGCACCTCAAAGGCGCTAAAAACAAGATTACAAACATCACAAAACAAACTGGTCAGACTACTACTGTAACTGACCGCCAAGGGTAAAGATGCCTATCATCTTTATTATCAGTAAGCTTTAATTTACGTTGGTCTAGATGATCGACTTTTCTTTATTAGCTCAGAATACTGAGCTTTCTATTTAAGAAAATAATATTTCTGTTACAAAGGGTCAGATTAAACCGAATATATATATTTATTGCCTGAGATCCCATGTATAATATTTGTATATCGTTTGATATCCCTTGTATATTCTTTGTACATATACACGGAATATCCCTTTACCTGGTACAGGACAGACCATAATATTCGTTCTCCTATTGGAAGCGATCCCCTAGGCGCCAGTGACTTACCCCCTAGAGCTGACTTGAAAGCTACCGACATGACTTGTCTTAACATGCCCGCTTCTGCCCATGAATACGGCTACCGAAAGCAGAGCGGCACTATTTGTCCACCGTACGTATAAATATGACCAGCGAATACAGAACTTCCCTTTCAGTTCGCCTTCAGTTCAGTCTGGTTCAGTTACCAAGTAAAGCCTTACCCACTACGCAACGTGCGGTACAGCAGGGCTCGTATTGCCTCAAATAGAGTCGTGTTTATCCTAGTACGTTTGTTTAACGTATCGTTCGCTCCTTACTAGTAAAAGCCTTCATTATGAGTCAAAGACCACGTGAAGTGGGTAATTGTGTGTCTACATAGAGCACTTATTGCCGCGTGCTAATAGGATAGTAGTAACGTCAAGTTCAACCGTGGACCACCGCGCACCACGGAGGATTTACCCCGGTGATTGCAGAGCCTTTCCGGCAGGATTATTATTATTCTTCATTGCCTTGACTGTGGCTGCTGGAGCAGAGAACCGCCTACCCCGCTGCTACTGTGGGATCTACACATGCTCGTGAGGACATCATTCGAGCCCGTCTCTGTTGGAGCAGAGACTCCACGGCTTCCACCTTCGCTGCTGCACATTGAGAGTACAGAGGCTGCCTTTCTCCGCTGCTCCAGGGAGTAAGATCGCCTCCGTGGACCCATTGACTTTCATAGAGCATTGCCTCCCCCTGCTGGCTTACAACCGGTAGTACACCCCTTCCCAGAGTACAATAGAGAATTCCTAATATTCAGTATTGACTTGCCTACGCACATTCTTTGCCTTACAAGTGCATTCAAATGATAAATGTAATAATACCTTTTGATGTAATAAATATTCTAAACAAGTATTTGTGTGGAAACCGTGTTATTGTGGAGAAGTTCGCATCATATACCTGTGTACGGTATTGGCCAGTAATGTACATACACGGTAGTAGTTTAATGATACTAATACTTGATTAATACAGTCAGGGAATTGTACCCCTCAGTTAAAATTGGTCCTTCGAGCCCCGGATAATAATTAGCGTAATATTAATATAATATTAATATTGACATGGCCGATGACGAACACTCCACAAACGGTTCTCCTAAGCTAGATCGCCCGCAGCGCAGACGGCAGCCACCTCCCTATCTAGAGGCATACTCTGTCAGTCCAATACCTAGCTTTAAAGGGAAATTAGATATGGATAAAATAACTAAAGCGGATAGTAAAATTATGTCCGACCCTACCAACCAGGCTACCCCGCCAACAGAGGCCCTAGTGGGTTCTAATGTAACTGACCAAGCTCACGGTGGGGACCAGGAGGGAACTGACACGACTTTATCCCCCGACAACGCCGACGAGGTAGTCCCCGGAGCGCTCCAGGATAAAGAAAGCCCTCCCGGGATGGAACCCGACCCACCACAAGAAGAGACGCGCACCCAGGAGATGGGTCTCCTCGGTACGCAACAGGAGAACGGGTCTCCAACAAGTACTGCCGGGAGCCGATCGCCCCGAACGGCGTCTTCCCCCAGCGCGGCGGACAAGATGCTGGCGCAAGCACTCATCGCCACCCTGGCAGCCTCCACCGAACGCGATCGACTTCAAGCGCAACAGACGCGCGAGCGCGAACAGTTTGCAGGCGAGCGAGAGCGCTTCCAGGCGCAACAAAGGAGTGAAGACGACCGCATAAGACTGGAGACCAGACGCCTCCAGACAGAAGAGAACATTGAGAGAAGCCGCGCCGATGCACAGCACGCCGCCGCCAATGCACAGCACGCCGCCGCCAATGCACAGCGCGACGTCGCAAATGCCCAGCGCGACGCCGCCAACGCACAGCGCGACGCCGCCCAGGCCAGCGCCAATGCGCAGCGCGACGTCGCCAACGCCCAGCGCGAAGCAGCGCGCGACGCAGCCCATGCCCAGCGCGAGGCAGAGCGCGACCGGCTGCAGGCGGAGCTGATGGACAAACTGGTCGCCATGGCGACACCCCCTCACTCCACACGGAGCTCTCAGAGATCGTCAAGACATGGGTCTAGGACACATTCCCCTACCCGACGAAGCGACCCGGGACCCCGCCAACAGGAGGATCCTGTCCACGTCTCCGAACCCCCTCCCCAGCCGGTCCATACGAGACCCAGCAACCGGGAAGAACCGAACCACGCCGAGAGACTGAACAGAAGACTCCAGGTCCTAGCAGAGGAAGAGGAGGAGGAAGAGGAGGAATGTCAAGCCGATCAGGAGCAACGTACTCTGGCCCAGGAGGCCCAGTACAGCCCCGACCAGCAGCAACGTACTCTGGACCAGGAGGTCCAGTAGAGCCCAGAAGTCAGCCCCGAGGCCCTGCGCTACAAACCCCCGACTCAACTCACGGGTGAGTTTGACGCACCGCCAGCCCCGAGGGACAGCACCTGGGTACCCGACCTTCGGTACCCACCAAGTACCAGCCCAAGACGACACGCACGGGGAGACTCGCCTAGGAGGCCTCTTCCCCAACGCTCACCGATGTGTCAGTCATCCATGGCATCGTACCTTGGAGCACCGACGTTTCCAGACTTCACCCATGAGAACCGAGCACAGTACACGGAGCTACGGATGTGCTTAGAGACAATGATGGTTGATGTAGCTGATGAACGCCACAAGTATGCTACCCTATTGAAGCACCTCAAGGTGCCCCGAGCGCACAATATAGCGCTGGCCTATGCCAACTCTACTACCCCATACACAGCGGCTCTAGCAGCACTCGACCAACGGTATGGACGCGTATGGGACTACGTGATACAGGAGATAAGAGACATTGACCGTCTCCCCCCAGCCAGAGACAACAGAGCGCTAGATGACCTGTCTATCAAGGTACAGTCCCTGGTAGGGATGCTGGGGTCCCAAAAGGAAAAGGGTATCTACGAACTGTACGCTAACTCCAACGTGGAGAGGATATTAGAGAAGCTCCCTCCCGCCCGACAAGAGCGCTTCAGGCGGCAGAGAGACTACCGCGACCCCAACGGTCCAGAGGCATCCCTCCTAGACCTATCTGATTTCCTCGCCAGGGAGGTCAGTAGCCTACGACTCGACACGTTCGTATGGAGTGGACCAAGCCCAAGACTCGGACCTCGGGGACAAACGGATAACCGCCGGTTGGTGACCGTTATGCACCAAGCCGAATCAGTACCACACAAGAACCACAACACCCCCTCGACGAAAGAGGACCAGTGGAAGATTGAGTGCCAGTACTGTGAGGGAGAATATCGGCTGTATCAGTGCGAAGATTTCAAGAAGCTGACCACGGATGATGTGAGTCAGTGGGTCAAGGACCACCGCCGCTGCTTCCGCTGCGCGCGCAGCCACCTAGCAGCTGAGTGCCGCTTGAAAAAGAAGTGCAGCAGGTGCGGTGGCACCCACTTGGAGGTCCTGCATGACATCAACAGGCGTCAGCCAGGACAACAGAGTGGGCCCGTCGCGGTGATGTACCATGCCGAGGCGGTGGCACCAGTACCGAAGAGCCACCAGACCGCTCCCTACTGTACCTACTGTGACGGCGGACATTGGCTGGCACAGTGCGCCGAATATAAGACACTGAACCCCGTTCAAGTGGACCAGTGGCGTGAGGCGGCCCAGGCGGGCGCCGCTTACCACGCAGGGGCGGCCCAGGCGGGCGCCGCTTACCGCGCAGCACGGTGCGGAGCCCACCAGAAGGTCCAAGACAACCAACCAACAGGAGTGCTCCACATTGACCAGCATAGCGGGACCCCCCGTGTGCTCCTCAAAGTGGTCAGAGTGCTCCTGAGCTACGAGGACAAGGTCCTGGACACTTACGCCGTCCTGGACGATGGGTCTGAAAAGACTCTCCTCCTCGCTTCCGCAGCAGCCCAGTTGGGCCTGCGAGGTGTCAAAGATACAATGACCATACGCACCATCAGAAGGGACCAGAAGACCATAAAGGGTGAAAAGGTCTCCTTCAAGATAGCAGCGGTGGACCAGCCCGAGAAGCAGTATAGTATAACTAACGTCTTCACCAGCCACGACATAGGCCTGTCTCAGTACACCTACCCCATCCCACAGCTGATGGCTAAGTATGTGCACCTACGTCAACTACCTATACCGCTTATCGACGGCGCCACACCGACCCTGCTCATCGGCTCCGACCACGCGGACCTCATTCTCCCAATTGAGGCGGCCCACGTCGGACCCAAAGGATGCCCAGTCGCGGTTCAGACCCGACTGGGATGGACGCTCCAGGGCCCCCTCTACGGACTTGACAGTCAACCCACGTCCACACGCTGCCTACACACAGAGGCGAGCGACACCGGCCTCTCCCCCGTACAGCAGAGGCTATTGACATTAAGCGAGAGGCCCGTGAGAGAACCGTGGGCACCAGAGGGAGTTCGGAACTCCACCCCCCTCAGCTGCGCTCCAGACGTGGCTGACCTCGAACCCAGCACCCCAAGCGACTCCTTGACGGGGCGGCCGGGACCGGCCCCTCCTCAGACGGGGTACAGAGCAAACAAGAGAAACAGACGGAGGAGGAGAAAGCACAGCCAAGCACAGATCAAAGCAGTCTCAGGCCCGCTCCCTCCTAAGCCCCCCTTCATCCCGTCCAGTCGTCATGACCATAGACCAGTCACTACCCCGAGCTGCGTGGCCGGCCGGCCGCGTAAGCAAAGTGACCACTGGTGCCGACGGAAAGGTCAGAGTGGCAGAAGTGCTCGGCCAAGGGCGGACCTACAACCGACCCGTGGCGAGGCTGATAGAGTCGCCAAGGCTCCCCGACTCGCTTAATGACGACCATGACCCATGACTTTGTGAACTGACCGACCCCTCACAACAGACATTGAGTAGTGGACAGTGCGGTTAATCTGTCTCTGCTTAGCTAATTAGGTGGGACTAATTAGGGGGCGGCTGTTACAAAGGGTCAGATTAAACCGAATATATATATTTATTGCCTGAGATCCCATGTATAATATTTGTATATCGTTTGATATCCCTTGTATATTCTTTGTACATATACACGGAATATCCCTTTACCTGGTACAGGACAGACCATAATATTCGTTCTCCTATTGGAAGCGATCCCCTAGGCGCCAGTGACTTACCCCCTAGAGCTGACTTGAAAGCTACCGACATGACTTGTCTTAACATGCCCGCTTCTGCCCATGAATACGGCTACCGAAAGCAGAGCGGCACTATTTGTCCACCGTACGTATAAATATGACCAGCGAATACAGAACTTCCCTTTCAGTTCGCCTTCAGTTCAGTCTGGTTCAGTTACCAAGTAAAGCCTTACCCACTACGCAACGTGCGGTACAGCAGGGCTCGTATTGCCTCAAATAGAGTCGTGTTTATCCTAGTACGTTTGTTTAACGTATCGTTCGCTCCTTACTAGTAAAAGCCTTCATTACGAGTCAAAGACCACGTGAAGTGGGTAATTGTGTGTCTACATAGAGCACTTATTGCCGCGTGCTAATAGGATAGTAGTAACGTCAAGTTCAACCGTGGACCACCGCGCACCACGGAGGATTTACCCCGGTGATTGCAGAGCCTTTCCGGCAGGATTATTATTATTCTTCATTGCCTTGACTGTGGCTGCTGGAGCAGAGAACCGCCTACCCCGCTGCTACTGTGGGATCTACACATGCTCGTGAGGACATCATTCGAGCCCGTCTCTGTTGGAGCAGAGACTCCACGGCTTCCACCTTCGCTGCTGCACATTGAGAGTACAGAGGCTGCCTTTCTCCGCTGCTCCAGGGAGTAAGATCGCCTCCGTGGACCCATTGACTTTCATAGAGCATTGCCTCCCCCTGCTGGCTTACAACCGGTAGTACACCCCTTCCCAGAGTACAATAGAGAATTCCTAATATTCAGTATTGACTTGCCTACGCACATTCTTTGCCTTACAAGTGCATTCAAATGATAAATGTAATAATACCTTTTGATGTAATAAATATTCTAAACGAGTATTTGTGTGGAAACCGTGTTATTGTGGAGAAGTTCGCATCATATACCTGTGTACGGTATTGGCCAGTAATGTACATACACGGTAGTAGTTTAATGATACTAATACTTGATTAATACAGTCAGGGAATTGTACCCCTCAGTTACAATTTCAGTGCCGCTTGTGCATTTTCATTTCGTGTCCACATGGGGGCAGAGCTCGTCCTTTCTATAGTATAAAGGTCACAGCATCCTGTGTGTGACCAAGGCAGGAAGTAACTCAGAGACAAGAAGGAGCAGACAGTGAATTATATACTTACTACTTATACCTTACTCCAGTAATTAACACCCCTTGGTAAAGCGGAATAAGGTACGTCGAACACTAAAATGTATTATTATTATTATTATTATTGTTGTTGAAGAGGTCTATATTTATGTGTGGTAGACATGTAAAGTGGTGCACTGACTGATTAGGTTCCAATCAGTCGCACCTGCTGCCGAACAAGTAACGTTACTATTTATCATTAGTTTCCTTAAATGCCTTTATTATGGAAGACGAGTTCACCCTCCATATCATTAAATTCAAATGTTTGTTTGAACACGTTAGGTGCTTTGTTGTGAACAATATTGAACTGTGAACAATATAACTAATTGTGTATGTTTGTGTTTGACTGTCACAGTTTTCACGGTGCAAACGGAGCAAACGATGCAACCGTCACTACCTGTACAACTACGGTGCAACGACAACTACCAAAGAAAAGCTACAGTGATGCTATGCTAAAATGCAAAAGAAAAAGAAAAAAGAAATAAAAGCACCTGTACGAAACATAACCGCATCTTTATTTCACCACCAAGCCGGGGGGCAGTTACAACTACTTTTGATCCACTTTTTCTCCTTATTTTCTATTTTTCTCCCATCCCAATTTCGTGTATCCAATTCTCCCCTCCCCTGTCTTGAACGTTGCTCGACTATGCCCCCCACTGGTCGGTTGTAGACAGGATAGAAGCCTTGCATCACGGGTTCCCTCCGGCATACGAGGAGGCAGCCTGTCACATATTTTCACCTGCCAGCGCGGACTCTCATTGGCGAGGTGTAACGCATGGAGGCTCACACTACCCCCGCCATTTCCTGTCTCTGCTGTGCAGGCATCTCCCAACCGACCTGTAGGGGTCGCTGTCCACAACGTCCAATCCCCACCCATCGACTTCCACCCGCTGACTCTGCCAGATGAGCCAGTACGACGGCCGGCCCAAGCCGAAGGCAAATGCTGAGACTGGGATTCGATACCGGAGTCTCTTGCATTGGTGACAAGCGCAATCTCCGCTACGCCACCCAGCCGCCCGTAAGACTACTACTTGACCTTACTCCTAGAACCCACCTCACCCCTGCCCACTTTGACTACCTAGATGGCTTAGAGTAGACGACAGAGTACAGCAACTTGCAATGGGTCTGGTCTACAAGATATACCCATGTACATGTCAAAATACTTCCCAAAGGTCAGTGAATACCACGACCACAACACCAGAGGGAGCTCCACAAATCATGTTAAACCCAGATTCGGCTCAAACAAGGGACTAAACACGTTTCGTAATTATGCCACATCAATGTGGAACGCCCTACCCAAAGCTGTAAAGCAGGGGTCAGCAACCTTTTTGACATGGAGTGCCTGTTTGAAATATAGTTGTAACTAGTGTGCCTCAACAATATTCCATGCATCGTAAATTTGTTTCTCATAATCAGGTCTTTTTAATGATAATTTTTACATTATTACATCATTATTGTTATTGTTATTATTAACAATATTATTATGATGGTTGTATCAACCCTAAATCTGAGTGGGGGGGGGGAATGCAATGCAGACAAACAGCTGCATACAGTGCGACCATTTCACTCACATTTGCCCATTCATTTTTGGACACATCACACACCATCGGTGTGTGTACTGTACGTGTGCTGTTATAGCTCCACCTACAGGCCTAATGGAGAACACCAGGATGTGAATGGAGGGTGAATGTGAGGTATATTGTGTAAATACGTTTTGATTGATCGCAAGACTACACTGTAAAAAAATAAATAATAATAAGTTACCAGAACTTAAAAATATTGAGTTCAGTAACTGTGCATTAAGGTTTTCAGTTTTCAATCCATAATAAGTTAACAGAAAAAAAGTACACAACCACATTATTTCAACCTAATAAAACTATGTTTATTGTCATTGTTTTAAGAACACAAGTTGACTTGGTAATACTCACATTTTGAGTAAAAAAATGGCTTTTAACATGTGCAATGTTCAATGAAATAGAAAAATAAATAATAAAATGTGTTGATTAATCCCACTGGTCACAATGGTGACCATAATAATGTTTTTGTTATAAGGCTCTGCAAATGTTACTGAATGATGTAGCAATGTATTTCCAGCTCAATTGAAATAAACAAATAAAGGGTCTCAATTAAATATGTGGTAGTAAAAAGAACCTGTGGGAGGATTTCAACAAGATAAATGCGACAACAGTGCAAAATATTTCACTATTTTTCAAAAAAATATATATATATATTATTTATAAATGCTGCCCCCTGTGCCTATGCAAATGCCCCCGCATGCCTATGCAGGCACGCGTGCCTAGGGTTGCCTACCCCTGCTGTAAAGGAATGTGAATCACTACCCACTTTCAAAACCACTCTCAAAGAGCACCTACGGGAGACTGCAATTCGAAACTGGCCCCTGTAAATGTACAGTAAATGTCCTAACCCAATAATACATGAGACCCTCTTCTTGGGACCAAGTAAGGTTGTGTCGATATTCCAATGTACAGTTTTGCTTGTACAGTTGTACAGTTTCCCCCACTCCACCTACCCAACCCCACCGCCCACAAAACCCCCAATGTACGCCCCCCCCCCCCCCCACCCACCCAACCTCCTCCAATGTACAGTTTCTACGTCAAATGTATATACTCTCTTCTTTAGACTCTTTTTGTATCACAAACAGTACTGTATTTGTAAATCTGGTATGCCATAAATGTATAGATGTAGCAGTACTGTCTATCTGTATGTCGTGTATGTCATATATGTTATGATTAATTGAAAATGGGGGACCCTGATGTAAACAAGACGAAAGTCTTTCTCTGGTCTGCATCCCCTTAAAGGAACACTCCAACTTATTTTCCATCTAACCCCAGGGTCAGACAAGAAGATTGCTATCAATTTAATTTCTACGTTAGTTTTGGAGTTGTTGGAAAGTTGTATTTCTTCACTTTTGATGGAGCTAGGCTAACTGCTCCCTACTGCTTCCGGTCCTTGTGTTTTAAGCTAGGCCAGCATGCACCTGGACCTATCCCTGGGGCTACTGAGCACACGTAGCTGTTATTAAACTGATGACAATCTTCTTGTCTGACTCAGGGGGAGATAGCAAATAAGTTGGAGTGTTCCTTTAACAATTTTGTGTATTGAGCTGTACTGTATTGTACCCATTCTGCAATCTGTTAATAAAGTTTTCAATCAATCAGTCCTGAGAGCGGGTTTGATAAGCACCTACATTGAGGTCTAATAGTTAGGCACAGTAGGCGTATAACTGGTGATATCTACAGTACATATATCACTGTGCTCTTAGATGTATAACTGGTGATACCTACAGTACATATATCACTCTGCTCTTACAGTAACTGGTAATACCTACAGTACATATGTCACTCTGCTCTTACAGTAGCTGGTGATACCTACAGTACATAATATCACTCTGCTCTTACAGTAGCTGGTAATACCTACAGTACATACTGTATATCACTCTGCTCTTACAGTAGCTAGCTGGTGATACCTACAGTACTGTATATCACTCTGCTCTTACAGTACTGTATATCACTCTGCTCTTCCTGAATTTCCCCAAGGGGATCAATAAAGGAATATCTTATCAGTAGCTAGCTGGTGATACCTACAGTACATACTGTATATAGGTATCACCAGTAATACACCTACTGTAAGAGCAGAGTGATATATGTACTGTAGATATCACCAGTAATACACCTACTGTAAGAGCAGAGTGATATATGTACTGTAGATATCACCAGTAATACACCTACTGTAAGAGCAGAGTGATATATGTACTGTCTGTAGGTATCACCAGTAATACACCTACTGTAAGAGCAGAGTGATATATGTACTGTGTAGGTATCACCAGTAATTGGACTTGTCAGCAGCCTTCGACACAGTCGACCACACCATCCTCCTCGACCGTCTTCACTCCACCATATGTCTCTCCGACTCTGCACTCCACTGGTTCACCTCCTACCTCACAGACAGAACTGAGCGTGTCTCCATGGGAGGCGCTAATTCCCGGACACAGCACGTCAGCTGCGGCGTCCCCCAAGGTTCCGTCCTCGGCCCCATCCTCTTCACACTATACATGCTCCCCCTTGGTCGTGGTCAGCCGGCATGGGATATCCTTCCATTGCTATGCTGATGACACCCAACTCTACCTCAGGACTGCCCCACTCCCCTCTGCCCCCCTGCCGTCACCACCTTCATCACCTTCATCCACACTGACCACCTGCCTTGAGGAGATAAATGCGTGGATGACTCACAATTTCCTGCAACTAAACAGCTCCAAGACAGAAGCCATTCTAATCGGCACCCCACACCAAATCAAATCATCCCCAATAACCAGCATCACCTTTTCCAGCCAGAACCTCCCCCTCTCACCTGTAATCACTAACCTGGGTGTAAAAATGGACCCCCATCTGACCTTTGACTCCCACATTAAACACCTGTGCAAAATCTCATTCTTCCACCTCAGAAATATAGCCAGACTCCGTCCCACACTCACCCTGCCAGATACAGAAAAACCCGTTCACACCTTTGTCTCCTCAAAGCTTGCTCATCGGGATCCCTAGCAAGAGCATCCAGAAGCTCCAGTACATTCAGAATTGTGCTGATAGGATCCTGATGAGAGTCCGAAAATATGAACACATCACACCCATACTCCATTCCCTACACTGGCTCCCCGTCTCCTTTGATTGATTGATTGCAGAATGGGTACAGTACAGTACAACTCAATACACACAATTGTTAAGGGGATGCAGACCAGAGAAAGACTTTTGTCTTGTTTATATCAGGGTCCCCCATTTTCAATTCATAATGACATTTATGACATACACAACATATATATATATATATCATGACATTTATGACATACAAATTATACAGTACTGTTACATTTGTGACATACAAGATATGCAAATATACAGTACTGTTAAACAGATATCCTAACAGATAATATATACATACGAGGGGGAGGAAACTGTACATTAGGAGGGGGTGGGAGGGGGGGTTCGGATTTTTTTTTACGGCTGTGGGTAGGGCGTTCCACATTGATGTGGCATAATTGCTAAACGTGTTTAGTCCCTTGTTTGTGAAATTACCCCCCAGTACTTTGTGGAGACGAAGATGCGAGGCCCGTCTGTGGACCTGATGATACCAGTCTTCTCCTCAAACATATAAAATCACAGTTTTTCCCCTCTGGCAGGAGGCTGCGGTCCATCAGTGCCAAAACCTCACGCCACAAGAACAGTTTCCTCCCCTCTGCAGTGAGCCTCATCAACAAGGCTCGGGACCCTCACTGACACCCCCCCCCCCCCCACCCCCCCCCACCACTTTATTGTATTATCTGTCTGTTAATGTCTGTCCGCTCATTTGTATATCAGTACTGTATATTTGTATATCTTGTATGTCATAATGTCTTGATGAATTGAAAATGGGGGACCCTGATGTGTAACGTTCTGGGTTCTCTGGCTGTTGCCTGAGAACCATACCACCATTCTGACACTTGTCACTTGCTTCCCCCTGTCACTGATAGTCTGTGTTCTCTGATTCGTTGTCACTGTGGTGCGTGTGGAATGTGTGGAATGTGACCCTATGTAACCCCTGTCTTCCCTGTGTTTTATCGTCGGTTCTTCATTCTACATCCAGCATCGGTACACGGTGGTACCCTGGACTCGGACGTTCCCTGGCACCTGATCGTCCTGTTTTAGTTAGATTTATTATTTTGTGTGCCTTATCAGTAGACGCTCGGCGTCATTGTTTTCTATTTTGCTCTGGTGTACCGTTCCACCATTAAAGGAACCACTATTGAAGAGCAAATCTACTCTCTGCCTCCTTTCTTCCTCCACAACTGGTACCTGTCAAGAAGAAGTGATGGATTTCCTTTCCCACAACTTCTAGAAGGAAACCGCTCGGCGTCGCGGGCTCGCGGCACATCATCACCATGACAACCCGCGTTTTATTTTTTCCCTCTCTATATGGAAGAATTCTCCAGTGTTCCTGAGTAACCTATAGCTTAAAAATCCTTTAGCATTGACCACCATTGAAATCACCCCCCTCTCTCTCTCTCTCTCGTGTACACTTTCCCATATAAAAGAGCTTTATATTGTACTTCTTCAAGATCAAACACTGTGTCTCTAGATACGTTTTCTAACTTCTAGTAATTTGTCCATGTTGGTGACCCTCTATGGTTTATTGTGTATTATAAATGTTTTTTTTTGCTGCTAATATGTTTATGCTATTGCTTCTGTTTTGTTTTATTTGATTGATGTTGCTGCAGGGCAGAGGAGCCAGGACTAAATAATTTCACTATTTTGTGCTGTAAAGGTATAAATTGTGTGATTAATAAAGACCTGAATCTGAATTGGTCTGTTTGCTCTTATTGTTAATCTAGTACAGGTTTGATGAGCAGTTTTTGATCAAAACTCAATACTGTCTGCCATGTGTTTTCAAAAGCGCTTATGTGCCAGTTATACTATTTCTGTACCGGACACTGACATTTTCGAGGTTTCGTGAATGTATCATCAGTTTTTGACAGCTGAAGGCGAATCGGAAGCTCTGAATCGGATGTCAACTTCAGCTTCGTACAGCTCAGAGCCCAATTAAAGGGCTCTGGTACAGCTCTGGTACAGGCTCAGCCCTGTCACCGCAAGTCTGCATGTCATAGGAAGTGGAAATCCTTTACCCATATAACATCTAACTTTCACTATCCCCGACCAGGGGCGTATCTAGATTTGGCCGGTTTTGGCCGGTTTGTGGGCGAAAATGGGTGGATTTTGTAACTATTTTTTTTAAAACTTTATTTCGGTTTTAGGGTTAGGTTAGGGTTATGTTATTTAATTATTTGGGGGAGCCAGCCCCCCAAACTCCTGAAATGCATAGAAATCTATGAAATAAATAAAACAATCTGACATTTATATTAAAAAGAGCTAGCCCCCCAAACCCCTAAAATACATAGAAATCTATGCATTTTGGAACAGTTACTTAAAGTTTAAAGTGCTTTACTTGCATTGAACATTGCATTGAACATTGAACATTGAGGAGACATCATTAGAAAGCACAATGTATGTTTCCATAGTTACACATGCAGATTACACACAATTGTACATCTCCGCTGAACCAAATGATCACACAGCTATAAACTCCATTTCCGCCTGTCTCTTAGCAATAAACAAATGGATGACGAACAACTTCCTAAAATTAAATGAGGGCAAAACTGAAATCCTACTAGTCGGTCCTATAACAAAAAGAGAAATGTTACAGAGCAATATGGGGCAACTTACTCCTTGGATCAAACCCGAAGTTACAAGTAAATAACCTACACTGGCTTCCGGTAACATTTAGAATTGATTTCAAGGTCCTCCTCCTTATATACAAAGTATAAACATTGCGATCATCTACTATTGAAGGTTCCAAGCCACAGTCTAAAGAAAATCGGGGATGCAGCCTTTGCTAACTATGCACCAAAGTTATGGAACACACTACCTATGGACATTAGGGAAGCTAGATCTCTTAATATTTTCAGAAATAAGCTAAAAACGTACCTCTTCACCATAGCCTTCTAATACACCCCGCTGTTGATTGTACTGTAGCACTATTTTACTCTGGCCATTCTATTGCATCATTTTACTATCTATTCTACTATTCTATTATTGCACTGTATTATTGGTGTGCAAACCAGTCAACTTACAAAAAAGAGCCTGTTGGAGGATTTCAACAAGATAAATGCAACAACATTGCAAAATATTTCACTATAATATTTCAAAGTGAAGTAAAAAATATTATAATAATTATTTGATCATGTTAAATGATCATTTGATCATGTTAAAAAAGGGGGAATAAAAAACATTTGTAAAAAAAAAAAAAATTTAATCAGTGGGGCACAGATGATCATCAGTAGGGCACGTGCCCTACTGATAGTGGTCTAAATACGCCGATGTCCCCGACGCGGGCAACCCCCATTCCCTTGCTTTGTCTGAACACATCCACATTTTGTTCAGTGTTACAGATACAGCGTAGAACTTGGTAATTGCCGCAAGTAACCAGGGAACGTTAGTTTGTAGGCTACACGGTCCGTGTACGTTTTGATAGTTCGTTTTTCGTTTCAAAAGGAAATACGAAAAACGAGGTGTTTCCTATTTCCGTTTGAAACCAAAATCGAAAAAACGGGGAAAAACTGAAATACGGAGCTGTTTTTCGTATTTTGGTGTCAGAATCAAATGAAAAAAAGGAGTAAATAATGGGCCGTGTACGTTTTGATAGTTCGTTTTTCGTTTTTGATGAAGAATGGAGAACGGAACCACGTGACAAGTACATTTTTCAATGTAAAAGCCATTCACGATCTAACGTTAACGAATATGTATAACGTTATGAATAAATACACATGCATACAGATCTATACCAGGGTAACGTTATATACATACATTTTTTGTTTTGTGCATTTCATTTAGACATGATATTTTATGTGAAGTAATAGCCTAATAATATGGAAATAGCCTGTGTGGTCTGTCCCAAATAGTGTTGTTGTCTAAACGCACGTTATACAGATATCCTAGTTCAGTGCAGTGGTCGGCAATAGGCGGCTCGCAGGCCGAAATAGGTCCGCCAGCAATAATATCTGCCGGTCAGATTATTTTGAGAATATGATTTGTGATGAAGACTCGCTTTATTGTATCGGAATCGGGAGACTTAGGTAAAGTTAGAAAGATATTCACAGATTCGAATTTCCGCAGTCAATAATTCTTAAGCAAAATGTTTTTAAAACACAAAGGACACCTCTTTCCTATCGTAGTAAGGTAGACAATGAGCTACAACCTTACTTTCATCTAAACGAGGCGAGCCGGCCTCGGAGCTGTACATTTAATAATAATAATATTGATCTATATGTGCAGACAAAGCTTTCCAAAAGCTCAAACAGTGAACTCCAAGCCCACGTGGTTGAACTAAAAATTCAAAGAAACAGACTAAGAAATGATGTAAACACCATGATCAGAACCGCAAAAAGAAATTTCATCAACGACAAAACTGAGGAAAACAAAAACAAACCCTGCGAACTTTGGAAATTACTCAATAATCAACTAGGCTGCAGTAAAAAACTTAAAACCAGATTCTCAAACATAAACATAAAGACGGACAACACGCTCATCACAGACAAGCTGGATGTAGCCAATTACTTAAACATCTTCTTCACAAACATAGCCACAACACTGGTAAACAAACTACCCTCCCACTCAGGGCATTATGGGGTAGAACACATAGTAGCATACTACAAAAACCTAGGGGTCCACAAAGACGACTTCAAACTTGAAATGGTAACAACCGATGAGGTACTCAAAAAATTGAGCGCCCTCCAACCTAACAAGGCCACTGGCCATGACAACATCCCCTCCAAATTCCTCAGAGACGCAGCAGCCGCCATCACCCCAGTCATCACACACATAATAAACCTCTCTATAAAACAGGGGCACGTCCCCAAGGACTTCAAAATTGCGAGAGTGACCCCTCTGCACAAAAAGGGCAGCAAATTAGACCCAGGCAACTACCGCCCTGTTTCTATTCTTACCTCCACCTCGAAAGTCATGGAGAAAATAGTCTACGAACAGGTCGAAAAGTACCTGGCAGAAAAAAATCTAATCTACGAATTCCAATCTGGCTTCAGAACGTCCCACTCCACTGACACATGCCTCCTCTATTTGAACGACCACATCAAACAAGAGGTGGATGCGGGCAAATACTGCGGCATGGTCATGCTGGACCTACAAAAGGCCTTCGACACTGTCAATCACTCCATTCTAATGGACAAGCTAAAAGCAATTGGTTTTGATAGCTTATCAGTGAGCTGGATGCAATCAGTACTGTATATTTGAATACCGTTTATGTCACAAATGTATCAGTACTAAATACCTATATGTCCCTATGCCATAAATGTCATGTATGTTGTGTATGTCATAAATGTCTATATGAATTGAAAATGGGGGACCCTGATGGAAACAATGAATGAATGAATGAATGAAAACTTTATTTAACAGATTGCAGAATGGGTACAATACAGTACGGCTCAATACATACAATTGTTAAGGGGATGCAGACCTGAGAAAGACGTTTGTCTTGTTTCCATCAGGGTCCCCCATTTTCATTTCATATAGACATTTATGACATACACAACATACATGACATTTATGGCATAGGGTCATATAGGTATTTAGTACTGATACATTTGTGACATAAGCGGTATTCAAATATACAGTACTGTTACCCCTAGATCCTGACAGAGTATATACATATGATGGGGAGGGGACTGTACATTAGGAGGGGGTGGGTGGGTGGGAGGGAAATATACATACGGCGGGGAGGGAATATATACATGCGGTGGGGAGGAGACTGTCTATTAGGAGGTGGTGGGGGTTTTGGGCATTTACGGTGGCCAGTTTCGAATTGCAGCCTCCCGTAGGTGCTCTTTAAGAGCGGTTTTGAATGTGGGCAGGGATTCACATTCCTTTACAGCTTTGGGTAGGGCGTTCCACATTGTTGTGGCATAATTGCGAAACGTGTTTAGTCCCTTGTTTGAGCCGAATCTGGGTTTAACATGATTTGTTGAGCTTCCTCTGGTGTAGTGGTTGTGGTATTCACTGACCTTTGGGAAGTATTTTGACATGTACATGGGCACCCCGGTCGTATAGTGTATCTTGAAGACCAGGCCCATTGCAAGTTGCTGTACTCTGTCGTCTACTCTAAGCCATCCTAGGTTGTCAAAGTGGGCAGGGGTGAGGTGGGTTCTGGGGTTCAGGTCAAGTAGTAGTCTGACCAGTTTGTTTTGTGATGTTTGTAATTTTGTTTTAAGCGCCTTTGAGGTGCTTTGGTACCATGAGGTGCACGCATAGTCATAGTACCCTTGAATGAGTGCTCCTGCCAGAGTCTTCAGGGTATTCTTGTTTACCAGAGAGGAGATCCGGTACAAGAATCTAGTTCGTTGGTTGACTTTTTTTTATTACATTGGATGCCATTTTGTCACAGGAAAGATTTGCCTCTAGGATGGAACCCAGGTAGGTAATTTCGTCTTTCCTTGTGACAATATTGTCACCCACTGTAACTGAGACTAACGTCCTTCTCAGGTCTGCATCCCCTTAACAATTGTATGTATTGAGCCGTACTGTATTGTACCCATTCTGCAATCTGTTAAATAAAGTTTTCGTTCATTCATTCATTCATTCAGTTGGCCTTGGGGCAAGTGCGCAAGTAACTTCACTGTCATACAGTGTATAGTGTCACCAAAATCACTGCACACATCATCAATGGTATCCTATTGGTTATACTACAACACTTAGATTTGAAAAAATGCTTTTTCATAACTCTGGGGATTTTGTATTGGAAAAAAACATTTATATCTTGAATGGATGAATGAATGAAAACTTTATTTAACAGATTGCAGAATGGGTACAATACAGTACGGCTCAATACATACAATTGTTAAGGGGATGCAGAGAAAGACGTTAGTCTTGTTTCCATCAGGGTCCCCCATTTTCAATTCATATAGACATTTATGACATACACAACATACATGACATTTAGTGTCCTGAGGTGTCCTTTGTGTTTTAAAAACATTTCGCTTAAGAATTATTGACCGCGGAAATTCGAATGTGTGAATATCTTTCTAACTTTACCTAAGTCTCCCGATTCCGATACAATAAAGCGAGTCTTCATCACAAATCATATTCTCAAAATAATCTGACCGGCAGATATTATTGCTGGCGGACCTATTTCGGCCTGCGAGCCGCCTATTGCCGACCACTGCACTGAACTAGCATATCTGTATAACGTGCGTTTAGACGTTAACACTATTTGGGACTAGGGTGACCAGATACAAAAAGTCCAAAAGCAGGACAACAGTAAGATTTTGGTGGGACAAAGTGGGACAGATAGATAATGTAATTTTTTTTATTATAATAACTCGTCTTCACCGAATAGATAAAGGTTAAATCTAAATAAATACAAATTAAATACAGAATTATATCTCTCCACATTCATCTTGGCACTGGCAGCCGGCTTGTTACCACCTAACATCTGTTTTAAATATTCAAACTTTAGGAATGTCTTGTGTTCGATTTTTTTTTTTTGCTTCAAAAAGAGGGACATCCTCTCAATATGTGGGACGCGGTCTCAAATGGTGGGACAGTACAACCAAAAGGGGGACACCTGGTCACCCTATTTGGGACAGACCACAGCTATTTCCATATTATTAGGCTATTACTTCACACAATATCATGTCTAAATGAAATGCACAAAACAAAAAATGTATGTATATAACGTTACCCTGGTATAGATCTGTATGCATGTGTATTTATTCATAACGTTATACATATTCGTTAACGTTAGATCGTGAATGGCTTTTACATTGAAAAATGTACTTGTCACGTGGTTCCGTTCTCCATTCTTCATCAAAAACGAAAAACGAACTATCAACGAACTATCAAAACGTACACGGACCCTGTGTGCCATGTGTTTCAGTATGTGGCGTAAAAAAAACCATAGAATCATCTACACAATGATTTAAATAGTTGTACAAATGTCTTTCAGTTCAAGAAAATGTATAAAGAAAGAACATTTCGACTGTATGAAGTTGAGGGTAATAGCTTTCCCTATGACTTTATTGTTATTATTATTATATTTTTATTTTGTTCTCATGTTATTGTAAGCATTGCTTGTTAAATATTCGTAATTGACAGACCAATATTGTTTATTTGTTGAGTAAGGGGCAGGCAAAAGATTCGATTAGTCCTGCTCCTTTTCGCTAATGGAATGGGGAGCAAATTGAGAGGTGTTTTTTTTATTATGAAATTATGCTGTTGGGCTTTTATTTTTTATTTTTTTTAGCTGTGCATTATGAACGGAACAAAAAAAATGAAATGAAATATTATATTATCGCCGACAGGGGGCGCATTCTATTTGGACGTGAGAGCGAGGAGCTGCTGGCTGGCTGGCTGGCTGGCGGACAGTGGACAGTGGCCACTGACGACTTGCAGTGGTGAAGACGTAAGAGAGTAGTCTTCATCCATATTTTTGCTAAACTGGATTATAGGTGGAAAGGACTGGACGATTGGTATCATACTCCCCGGGGGCGTCTATGCGACCAAGTAACGCGTGTACCGGTTGGAAATCCAAGGACATTTTCCAGTCTACTTTGGCCATTCCTCGATTGAGGAAACCCAACCGCCTGGTTCCTAAATGCTACCATGATCCATGCTGTAGTTTCATTTTGTAAACAAGAGCAGCGATGTTTGTGTACATGATCTAACCGGCTGACGATGATTCTCCACAGATCTGTCCTACACGCAGTCCTTCCTTTACCGAAGGGCGACGTAAAGGAAATTGACAATTGACTGTGGATAAAACAATAGAAATGGCTCAATTTTCGGCTCGCATTGATTGCCGTTTGTTTTTGACCCACGGCAGCCCTCATAAAAGAAGCTACAGGCGCCAGTGACTCAAAACACAGAGAACTGCCGATGAACTTTGGTTTTTGGTGAGTGGTGGAGTCTTTCGCTATCGCCTCAACCCACGGTGCATGCACGACCTGCCAGGTATGTCATGACATGAGCATTTGCAAGCCATCAATTTGTGATTACCATGCTGCATGTTGATAGGTAACTAACTGACTTGATGTAAAGGCTGGGTTTACTCACTCTAGGTCACTTTTGATCTTTTGACCAAAATATGCTTGATTTTTGTGTGTCATTATGTTGTAATGAGTCTGAAACCTATTATCCACAGTGCTGTATTGTTGCCAGTCCTAATCACGTTTTGGTTTGAACTTTTTATGTTCTTCAGGTTTACGTTTGCATGGCATTAATCACTCAGTGAGAGACCATGTTGTTGGCCTAGGCTACATTAGATCAGTACAGTCGACTGGCCTTGTGTACTGTGATGCCACATTGGCCTTTGACCCCATTCCACTAGGCCTACTTGGCAAAACTGCTTGTGTCCCATGTAGCCTAATAACTATTGAAGGACACTGATCATTGCAGCACTGTTGGTGTCATTACACTGTAGCTAACAACACAAACATAGTTATTGAATAGCTTTTATGAGTGATACTCAAGAGTGCATTATTAACCCAGATTAAAATAACATTGATGAAGAATATAATTGTTTACACTACACATGTATGGGGAAGTGGGAGTTTGCAGGAGCTACAGTATCGGAGAGCCACCCAGTAGGCTCCAACCATATAGTCTTGCAGCCTTTACAGGTCCCCCACTAATCCGCTTGGTCTGTGGTCATTTTTGAAGGAGGTGAGAGGGTGCTGTTTGTGCATTTTGCCTCCTCCACAGATGAAAGGTTGGTTAACCTCCTGGCTTCCACCACACCCCCCAATTATGTTTGATTCAGTGGGTCTTCAGAACTGAGATGCGCTCCACTCTCCTGCCAAGCCTGGGCGGCTCACTCTGGCAGCGCTGAGTGGAGGCTGTAAGCGGCTGCTGCTGCCCGGACGATGTGCTCCGTTCTGATGAAAGGAACCGATGCAGGGGTGCTTCTCCGTCGTCAATCATGACCGTGTTCATGAAGTGTCTTAGAATAGGAGCTCTGGTCTGAGACCAGTTCACATTAGGGCATACTGAGGTTTAAGGCTGCGTGGTCCTCCTGTGATCTGATGATGATGAGAGATCTGATCGGTATTCCTATTCTGAGCACCTGGCCTCCAATTATGCTTTGTTTTGACAAAGGGAGAACGAGAAAAGATTGGTTCCAGAGATAAGTTCTGGCCGACTTGCCATCCCTAAAGGATATTGTATCCCAAGTGTTTTAGCGTCTCGTGTGTACAACATGTAGAAACTTGCCTTGCACTCCTTAGATGGCATAACAGTTGTAGTGTAGGCATTGTAGAACACACTGGACATGTTGCATTCAACAGTGATTTCATTGTCTTTAGGCTACTTTGCTGCACTTAAACGCCAGGCCATCTAAATCAAACTCGGCGCGATGAGGCTGTTGGCAAGAACAGACTTGATGATTCCATTCTTTCTTTTTGAATTGAGTTAGTGGGTACTGTGTTACTGTTCCCAAAAGTAGGCCTGGGTCTGACTACACATTATTAGGTTCTGAAACAATCTGTGACAATAGCCTATTCACCGGGTTCCTGATAGATCTGATATATGCTTGCAAGGTATTGTTGAGTAATGATAACAGAAACAGGCATTCCTGCTTCATAATGTGCGTGTCAGGAAAGAGAGAGAGGTATGTGACGTGTGTGTGTGTGACGTGTGTGACGTGTGTGTGTGTGTGTGTGTGTGTGTGTGTGTGTGTGTGTGTGTGTGTGTGTGTGTGTGTGTGTGTGTGTGACATAACAAAGGCCATGAGCCGGATTTCTACCCAGGGTGTTGCACCTGGATTCCCTGATATTAGTGTTATGCTTTTTTGTGGAAAGGAGGC
Source organism: Notolepis coatsorum (assembly GCF_963971535.1). Lineage (NCBI taxonomy): Eukaryota > Metazoa > Chordata > Actinopteri > Aulopiformes > Paralepididae > Notolepis > Notolepis coatsorum. The sequence continues at coordinate 89,496,835 of NC_140174.1, read as the reverse complement.
CGATTGACCCCCAGGATATTCTCTTACTCTGTTCCTGTCTGTGCCAAGAGGAAATACACCATGAAACGCTTGACTTGGATTATTATTGTATGTTCTTCAACAATTAATGGCTGATGTTTAAGGGCAAGCGACTTGCAGTGAATATGGATTGATTATATCCATCAAGTACCCTGACCTATTATTATTACTACGTGAGAGGGTGAAATAGTTTGATAACTAAGCGACACAGTTGCAACAAGAGCCACAGGTCACACAGGCCACATCCTGCTCTAGTTCTGTCTTCCTCTTCCTTTTCTGCTGTTCTTCTTCTTCTACCGTCTTCTTTTTCTTCTTTTCTTTCTTTTGATTTACCTCTACAAGTCCATGATGCGTTATTTCTTTTCGTAGCCGCATTTTGCGCAGACGCTCTCTGATTGGCCACTGACTGACGCTCTCTGATTGGCCACTGACATGTGCGCCCAATCGCGTGACGAGCTGTGTCTTTTGCCCATTTCCGGGTCTAACAGCCTGCAAACTACCTAACGCCTAGTTTATCACTGGTTAAGCTTAGGCGACTCTTTCGAAGTTGGTTAAGGTTAGAGTTTGGAATCAGGGCTGGTGTTCTATCGCCCTGCTCTAAGACAAACTCTAACCTTAACCAACTTTGAAAGAGTGCCTAAGCTTAACCGGTGTAGAAACAGGCGTCACACGATTGGGCGCACATGTCACATGAAGTGGTCAATCAGAGAGCGTCTCCGCAAAATGCGTCTACGAAAAAAAAAAATAATGCCTCCATGATCAGTCAGCCACCATTATCGCCTGACTGTTGCGAGGATCCACAGTGATCTCACTCATTTGCTTTCATTTTTAAAAGAAAATGTGTATAGCTTACATCTAACACATAGCCAATACTGTGGCGATTATGGGTGAGATTAATTGTGAGATGGGGGGAAAAAACGATCTCTTCAAGCGAGGACAGCCATGACCATAATGCATTTACATGTTCTTTTTTTATCACATGAGGAAGTATTTAGAGTATTAACCCTTTCACTACCACACTACCAAAGGGTTAACTCCTTCCCCACGACAATACAGAAGGTTAACCCTTTCACTGCAACAATACAGAAGGTTAACCCTTTCACTGCCACACGTCAAATGGTTAACCCTTTCACAACCACACTACAGAAGGTTAACCCTTTCACTACCACACTACAGACTGTTAGGGTTAACCTTCTGTAGTGTGGTTGTGAAAGGGTTAGAGACTAGAAAGACAGCGGAGAGGTGGTTGAAACCCGAGAGCTGCGTCACTCAGGTGTCCGACAGGCTAATGTAGCAGAGATGGAAAAGCAGGCCCATGGATCACCGCATTGAAAGAGAAAACACGATAAGGGTAATGGGGCGACCGTGGCTCAGGAGGCAGAGCGGTCATCTGGTAACCGGAAGGTTCCCGGTTAGATTCCGGCTCCTCCCGGCCGTGTGTCGAAGTGTCCTTGACACTAACTCCTAACTGCTCCCGATGAGCAGGTTGGCACGTTGCATGGCTGCCTCCGCCATCGGTGTGTGAATGTGAAGCATAAGTTGCAAAGAGCTTTAGATAAAAGCGCCATATGAATGCAGTCCATTTGATTAATCAGCTCATGGGCCTGTAAGTTACATTTTCAAACATGACAGGCATGGTTTAGGCCTAAGCCATAAAGTACATAAAGGACACCATATAAAGGTAAAGGTAAACTTAAAAAGTATAATAATACCCAACTGTAACATGCTATGCTTATATTTTGTTAATGTATACCCATCAGGTTGATTACCATTGGTTACATCCGGTTGGTTACCATTGGTTATGGTTACATCAGGTTGGTTACATCAGGCTGGTTACCGTTGGTTACATCAGGTTGGTTACCGTTGGTTACATCAGGTTGATTACCGTTGGTTACATCCGGTTGGTTACCATTGGTATATGGTTACATCAGGTTGGTTACACCAGGTTGGTTACCGTTGGTTACATCCGGTTGGTTACCATTGGTATATGGTTACATCAGGTTGGTTACACCAGGTTGGTTACCGTTGGTTACATCCGGTTGGTTACCATTGGTTATGGTTACATCAGGTTGGTTACACCAGGTTGGTTACCGTTGGTTACATCAGGTTGGATACCGACGCCGTAGCCAAAATCCACCTATTACTCCCTCTAACGCTGAACAGATGGTCATACCAGCCGAGCTCCCAACAACGTTTCAACGGTCAGGAAAAAATGCTACAGAATAATGTAGAATCTGCATATCTATGAGTGAAAGCAGATTGGGCCGACCAATTCATAGAAATTTGATAAAAATTGTAATATGGCCGAGTCATTTTTTATAAAGGTGATGTGTCTGAATATTCTAAATGAAGTATTGTGGTGCTGCAGAGATTCCCTGGCCTACACATCGTATTGTATTCTACACACCTGACAAACCTGGCCTACACGTCGTATTCTACACACCTGACAAACCTGGCCTACACGTCGTATTCTACACACCTGACAAACCATCTTTGTTTGGTACAGACCCTCGCAAGCATCATATCATCAATGGAAATTAAAATAATGACGCAAAATGAAGCCATTCCATCTATTATCACCATTTCTTACCGCAATTGCAGTATCTGTCAAAAGAATCGGAACGATTATTTTCCCCATATTTTTAAAGCAGCTTGCATGTACAACAGTGCTGTATATACCACATGTATACATTTATTTACTGTATATATATATATATATATTTATCCAAATCTGTCTGAATATGCATATAATCCTTCTATATACTTCACCTGCATATAACCCACAACTCTGTATGGTAGCATGTACAATAATGCTGCATACCGTATATATATATTTATTCTCATCGTTTATCTATCCACATAGACATAATCCTTTTACATATCTGTAGATACCAAGATATTTATATCTGTACATATCCCTTACTAATACCTACTATTACTAGTTACACTGCTGGCCAGTATGACTACTACTAGGGTTAAAAAAAAAAAAAAAAAAACCCAGGGCTTTTTTTGCCCCCCTTAATTGATTTTCGGGGGCTTTTTTTTGTATTTCGGGGGCACAGAATTTGTATGATAAATTAACATAAAGATTATAAAACATTGTTGACACTGTTTTTTTTACAGTCTTCGTCCCTATGTTTGATAACGTAATGTTAATGTCTCCATATATAGGGCTCTACGCTAACCTTTTCCTAAATAAACTTTTTATAAATAAAATCAAAATAAAAATTTAGGAGCACACAAAGAAATTTAGGAGCACAGTGAAAATTGTTCAAGTAACACAGTTTATTAACAAACTATTTATTACATGCATATTATACTGTGCGTGTGCATACTAAGAGCTAAACATCTGTGCAAATAGCACATACCACCAAAATCACAAATTGGCCCATGCCTACTAGACGCAAAGGATATCGGTTGTCAAGCTGCTTTTGTATGTTGTAGTCTTGTCACGATACCAACATTTAGACTTTGATACAGATAGGAAAGGCAATGGAATATATTATTAGATGACAGAACATGGACAATTCTTTATACAATTATTTAATTAATTATAATTAAAACGCTATAATAGTTAATTAATAGTTAATACAATTATTCTGTTACAGCTACAACTGAGCTATAATTTATACGTATAGCTACTGTCCATCAATGTCTTCCTTTTGAATGAAATAGGTTCAGGAGAGAGAGATGTAGAGAGGGAGAGGGAGAGAGAGCAAGACACACACAGATAGACACAGATATTCTCAGCCCCCCCTTTCCTTGATTGATTGATTGTAGTGATGCACCGATGTGAAATTCAGAAATTTCAGAAATGACTGATATTTTGAAACTATTTAAGGCCAAAACATGTAAAAAGATTTTTATTTTTTTGTTTTTGTTTTAATATCGGCCCTATCTTGATATCGGACCGATACCGATGTGTAAAAAAACGGCCATATCGGCCGATATATCGTGCATCACTAATTGCTTGATTGATTGAAAACTTTATTAACAGATTGCAGAATGGGTACAGTAACAGTACAGCTCAATACATACAATTGTTAAGGGGATGCAGACCAGAGAAAGACTTTCGTCTTGTTTACATCAGGGTCCCCCATTTTCATTTCATCATAACATATATGACACACACGACATACAGATAGACAGTACTGCTACATCTATACATTTATGACATACCAGATTTGCAAATACAGTACTGTTTGTGATACAAAAAGTGTCCAGAAAAAAGTGTATATACATTCCTTTACAGCTTTGGGTAGGGCGTTCCACATTGATGTGGCATAATTGCGAAACGTGTTTAGTCCCTTGTTTGAGCCGAATCTGGGTTGAGCATGATTTGTGGAGCTCCCTCTGGTGTTGTGATCGTAGTATTCACTGACCTTTGGGAAGTATTTTGACATGTACATGGGTACCTTGGTCGTGTAGTGTATCTTGTAGACTAGGCCCATTGCAAGTAGCTGTACTCTGTCGTCTACTCTAAGCCATCCTAGGTTGTCAAAGTGGGCAGGGGTGAGGTGGGTTCTAGGAGTCAGGTCAAGCAGTAGTCTGACTAGTTTGTTTTGAGATGTTTGTAATTTGGTTTTTAGTGCCTTTGAGGTGCTTTGGTACCATGAGGTGCAAGCATAGTCGTAGTACCCTTGAATGAGTGCTCCTGCCAGAGTCTTCAGGGTATTCTTGTTTACCAGAGAGGAGATCCGGTACAAGAATCGAGTTGTAACTGAGAAGCCGTCGGTCTTGCTGAGTTTGTTATTTGAACCGAAGAGAATGGACTCTGTTTTGACCATGTGTAATGATAGTTTGTTATCGGCGAGCCATATGCAGATTTTGCCTAGTTCCGAGCTGAGGGTTTTTTCAACCTGGCTGTAACTTGTTCTTGTCAGAGACAAGGAAAACTCCTCTGAGCGTTCCCAGTGATGGCTTACTATGTGTGTGTGTGCAAACGGGAACGGGACACACATATGTGCAATAGCACACACCACCAAAGTCACTGGCTGGCCCACAGTGTGCATGTATGTGCGTGTGCTGACTTTGCTAACGTTATCCGCCTCCGTAACATTAGCTGCCTCGCCGGATTCCTCTTTCTCCTCGTCTCTCTTTTGCTTAAAATAAAAATGAATGAGCTTCATGGCTGGCTGAATCTTTAGCGTTGTCTGATTCTGAATGTATAACTTGGTGACTGTTCCAGCGCGTACTGTGTTTATCGTTTCATTTCTCTCGTGAAACCAGCCGCATCACCGCAGGAAACTCTACTGTGATTGGAAGTTTATGCGGCTTGTGGAATGTGGGACTTGTAGTTTCTGAACTATTAACGTAAGGTTATGAATATAACCAAGTTCTATGAATACTGGTGACGCTCAGCGTCATCTGCACTAACCTCACTTCGTGCATATGCACTGAATAAAAATCCACAATGTACCTTTACATACCAACATTCGTCTGGCCACACCCCTATCCGCTACCTTCATAAGCAGGTGTGTGGCCACACACTCGCCTCCTTCCCAATCTTTCACCACAAGGCGAGATCAAAGGCCACAGTGGCGTCCCGACGCTGAGCGTCACCAGTATTCATAGAACTTGGTTATATTCATAACCTTACGTTCTATATCATACTGGCTGCCGCTCAGCGTCATCTGCACTACGGGAGCTGAGCGGGAGCCTGAAGCTCGACAAATGTACCCCACTGAGGCCCCCCACAACCATCAGAACCGGGGAGGACCGAGCCCCCCCGACCCTCCCTAATGGAGGATACCCCCCTATTGGAGGACAGGAGGGAGACGGATCCGACCGTGCGAAGAGAAACTCGAGCAACTCAACGCACAGGGTGAGCAAACCGTGGCTTGACCCCACGACTACCCACACGCACAACCCGCATGCCACCAGGGAATGAACGGAAGGAACAAACCTCATTACCGCCCCCAAAAACACGTGGTCGAGAGCAAACTCAACCCCGTGGCAAGGCCGTAGCAGCGGAGCGCGAAGGAAGACCCAGACCCACTGAAGGGACTGGATCCCCCGGAAAAAGGGGCCCGGAGAGGTCAATGACGCCACAGCATCAAGACCTCACCAGGCGGTCACTTAGTGACACCGTCCCCCACATTGCCAGCGTATTCGGACAGGGCCCCTCCAAGAGCGGGCCCTTCCCCCCACTGACCCTGACAAACTCAGGCAGTCAGCATGGCCGTAACTCAAAGCACACAAAAGGCTACACTACAGCGGAAGCAGGCAGCGCACCGGGGAGACGACCCCAGAGGGGGTCGATCCCTCAAACCAGGCAGCAGGCGTTTGACCCGAGCCTGGAGCACTGCGGACGAGACGGGCGCCAAAGGGGTCAATTGAAAACAGCACCCCCGGCGGAAGGGGCGTATGCTGGCATTGTTGCACACCATGACAAAGTCTCCACCAAAAAACCCCGACCCAGAGGGGCCGAGGCAGAGAAGGCTGACACGATCGGCAGACGTCATGAACGTGCAGGGGCACACTCAACCGGGTAACCCGGGAGTTGACTCTGCTCCAACACACCAGGGAATCAACCACCCTCTTGGTACCACATGCGGTGGTTGTTCCTATAACCCCTCAAGAAAAAACTCCAAAACACACCTGCGGGTATACACTGGCTATACCGCAGTACAAGTGTTTCAGTTTTCAAAAAGGGGTTATTCCAGGCCTACGGGTCGACGAAACACAACTTCGGACCAGGCCCGGCGGCTCGGGAAGCACACCGGGATGCCAGAGGAGGTCCATAAGACCACCTCAACAGCCCCCTCTTCGCCATGCGTAAGAGAGGAGCGAAAATAATGGAGAACCAGCCCCTTCATGATAGAGCAGGGTACAACATGTACCCAACAAAGGGCCTCCATAACGCCCAACCCTGTGACACCCGGGCCGACCCGGCATTTTTTCCCCCGAAAAAAGCACAAGTCCCTCAGGGTACCAGAACAGCAGATCTGCGTCCCCGGCAGACAACAGGTTAACTGACCTGGACCAGCGTGACCAGAACCAGTCCCGTGCCCTAACCACGCCGACATCCCCACTCCAAGAGAGGGGGTAGGTACGCGTGTCGATCTAAAAACATGAAAAGAGGGCGCCACCCAGACGGTCCCATTCGTACCGCGCTCAGTGGCCCACCCCAAGGGCGTGAGACCCCTCTACCTATGTTTTGATCTTTCCGTTAACATCCCCCAGATATGAACGAGAATTCGTAGAGACCTAGTAACAGGCGCTCGGAAGAGAGAACCTCCATCCCAGTTGCCCTATAAAAACTCCGTTTTAATAATGAGCAACCAAGGCGTACCAGCCTCATGCGTGATTTTTTTTTATCCACTTTTTTTCTCCCATTTTCTATATTTTTCTCCCATCCCAATTTCGTATCATCCAATTCAACCCTCCCCTGTCACGAACGCTGTTTCTTGCCTCCCACAAGCCGGCTGCAATGTGGACTAAGTCATACATAGCACAAGTCCCCTCCGGTACTTGAGGTAACAGCAGTCGCATCTTTTCACCTGCGCAGCTCGATCTCTCAGTGGCGAGGAGTAACGCGTGGGAGGCTCACGCTGCCCCCGACACTTCCTGATTCTACTGCGCAGGCGCACCAACCGACCTGTAGGAGTCGCTGTCCACAACGCCCGATCCCCACCCATCAGTTTCCCACCCCCTAATACGGCCAATGTGTATTAGTACGGACGACCAGATAAACTGAAGGCAAATGTGGAGCGCTGGGCTCGAACAGGCAAGCCCACCTCATGCGTGATTCTTATCAGAAACACCCCGAGCCAGCACTATGTACGCGTCGAGACCCAAACACATCAATGGATAGTCCAACCAGACACCAGACATTGGTCCTTCAAGTCGCCTGGGAGAACGACAAGGAGTTGTCGTGCTTCATATTCTTCCCTCTTTTTATTAAAAAGAAAGAAACACAGACTGACATGAATCCCACGTGACGCGGCTGAGGGTAAACATTTTTTCATTCTTACATCCCGCCACCCTCACCACAGAGAGGAGACGGGAATCCTCAGAGAGACTTCCCACATGAGCCATGGTTTTGAAAGTCACGGTAACATTGAGCCATGTGACCAACAGACTCAAGTTACACGTATATCGAGCGTAGCAGAACACTAAGTTCCTACGCTCTGCCCCGACAACTTGACAATGACGGACCCTACATACGGGTCTGAAAAAACTCACGGAAGCCGTCGTCTAGGGGTGGACGGTATAAACGGTATACGGTATAAACGGTATTAATTTGCTCTACGGTATGGATTTTGAGTATACCGTTTAACCGGTAGAGCAGCTCTAAAATAGCAATGACGTCATGTAACCACAGCGCGACTATTTCAATCGCATTTGCCCCTAAAAATAGATAGAATTAGTCATAGATAATAGATATGTGCAAACTGGAAAAAGTTATTTAGGAGGCTTCGTGCAGTGGGCGTGTCAACACGCAATTGTCATTTCATAATAAACACATATCACCACGGCGCACAGCAAGTTTCAATTTCAGTTCCTGGCATTTTTAACCAGTGGAGAAAGGTAAGATATTTCCCTATCGTTTTTCTTATATGAATTATTCTACGTTAATAAAACATACCTGGTGATCAACTACAGTTTGCTGTAAACATTACGATATGTGTGTAGTGTTATGATAACGACGGCAGCAGCGGGAGCCGGGAGGAAGGCGTGCAGCAGTGGATTTGCGAATAGCATGCAGCTGCAGAGCCGCAGAGCCAGTGGCTCTTTCAGGTCTGGTCACAGGCCCGTCAAACAGCGCCCCCCCACCCTTGCGCCGTTCTGACCCCCATCGTCTCTAAGCATTTTGTGTGTCAATTTGTTGACACAATTGTCAATTCTTAAAGCTGAGGATGAGTGGCACCTTTGTCTCAATTCTTATTCAATTCAATTCGCTCTGCGGCTCTGCAGCTACATATGCTTCTAGCAAAATCCAGCCCCGCTGTTTGCAATGGGAGCAGGAGTCTCGACTCGGGACTTATTTTATTTGGAATATAATGACTTTATACGCAAAAGTAGCCTAGTTTTAAGTTAAAATATTATAAATCTACATGCCTTGAGGATGTCATTATTTATATAGCCTGCCTATCAGGCAAAAAAAATTATTCTAACAGAAACACTGATACCGTGATATATACCGTTACCGTCTATGCTTCAAATTATACCGTGATATAAATTTTAGACCATACCGTCCACCCCTACCAGGGTTAGAAATTAACATTTTTTTTCAAGGGCTTTTTTTGCCCCCCTTAATTGATTTTCGGGGGCTTTTTTTTGTAATTCGGGGGCACTGAATTTTTATGATGAAAATTAACATAAGGATTATAAAACATTGTTGACACTTTTTTTTACAGTCTTCGTCCCTATGTTTGATAATGTAATGTTAATGTCTCCATATATAGGGCTCTACGCTAACCTTTTTCCCAAGGAGCACATGTGCTCCTAAATAAAATGTTAATAAATAAAATCTAAATAAAAATTTAGGAGCACACAAAGAAATTTAGGAGCACAGTGAAAATTGTTCAAGTAACACAGAGTTTATTAACTATTTATCTCATGCATTATTATACTGTGCGTGTGCACACTATGAATTGAAAATGGGGGACCCTGATGTAAACAAGACGAAAGTCTTTCTCTGGTCTGCATCCCCTTAACTTGTGTGTATTGAGCTGTACTGTATTGTACCCATTCTGCAATCTGTTAATAAAGTTTTCAATCAATCAAACGCAAAGGATATCGGTTGTCAAGCTGCTTTTGTATGTTGTAGTGTTGTTATGATACCAACATTTTGACTTTGATACAGATAGGAAAGGTAATGGAATATATTATTAGATGACAGAACATTGAAAATTCTTTATACAATTATTTAATTCATTATGAAATAGAAATTCCGTTTTTGGGTGGAACGTTTGTTGCAAGGAGGGAGGAGGCGGGGACCGCTGCGTGTTACACACAACACGGAGAAATGGTCTAGCTGCTTCGGTGCGTCGTTAACGTTAACGTCGGAAGAAATTCCCCACTAAGCCCTAAATTCAGAGCAGAGCAGTATCCTAATGACTTTTATGCTTCAGTCGATAAGGTGTTTTGCGAATTCTGTCAACATACCGTGGGGACTGGACCCGCAAAAACACGTGCGAATATCACTTCAAAAGCCATGTCAGCCGGATTCCTCTCTTTCTCCTCGTCTCTCTTTTGCTCAAAATAAAAATGAATGGGCTTCATGGCTGGCTGATTTTTTTGCGTTGTCTGATTCTGAATGTATAACTTGCCTAAGCCGGTACCGTGACTTTGTTTTCGGGCGCTACTGTGATTGGACGTTTATGCTTGTGTAATGTGGGACTATTATAACAGCGGAGCTGTTTTGTAATCGTCACTCGTCTCGAGTAAATGATTTTTCCGGGTGGCGCACACACACATATTATTAGGGCCAAATACAAGGGAAATGCTCGCACTGTAGACCATATATATAATTAGTAAACTGTCGGGGGCATTTTCTGCCCCCCTTAACTGATATTCGGGGGCATTTTGTCCATTTTCAAGGGCATTTTGCCCCGAGCCCCCGTTAATTTCGAACCCTGACCCCTACCGTCGTCCAATAGAAACGTGCCCAGTGACGTATTCTATCGGGGGGGGGAAACCATGACTCAACCGCCCGTGATAGGTGCGGAGTCAGGGAACCCCCCCCCTGCCAAGCTGCCTAACAGCTTGGCCGGACCGAATGAAAAGAGAGTAAAAAAAAACTCGACAAATCAGAAGAGGGAAGGAGGGGTTTATCCGGTACCCCCTCGCAAGCCCAACCCTTGAATACGACAACAACAATAGCCATATGATACCTTAAGTAGCCAGTATGCTAATGAACAGCGGCTCAATATCACTGTTTAAGCAACAGAGCACACAACTAACCTCTACCTTTATGTGAAGACCTAACCTTCAGGTCGAGGCAGAAAAAACCTTTTTCAACCGAGTGTAAGCTGCAGGCCTTGCTTAAGCTCTAACATGAAATGTAGCGATCCCTACCGTCACCTCCGAGCGTGGATGGGCCGGCTGCAGTGGCGGAGGCGCCCTCTTTCCTCCTGGCCTTCTTTGCCGAAGGTCCAGCAGTGGCGGTGGTAGCAGCGGCAACTACGGCGGCGGAACCCCGACGACGAGCCTTCCGTCTGACTCCACCGGCGACATCGGGCGGGGGGAAATGAGGCTGGAGCACGGAACGCTCCTCCTGCATCTCCCTGCAGGTTGAGGTCATCAGCTACAACGCCGACCCGAAGAGCCCAGCATCGGAGAGGGGTGCCGTCAGAAGTGGAGTCCTCTTCCTTTCCGGCACACGCGCCTGCTCCAGCCAAAGGTGGCGCTGGGCTAGAGTGGCCAGGGCGCGTACTTTCCCAGCGGCGATGGCCTGCAGCTGGATCAGATGCAGGATGGCTCCTGCCGACTGGGCGAGCTGATCATGTTGCAAATCGGTCAGCTCCGTACCGCCCGTCAGTATCCCGGACATGAATCTCGCCAGCTGCGCGATGTTAGGAGTGGCAGCCAGAGATTGAGTCGCGGCGATAAATGACTGGTCACTCCAGTAAGCCAACCGCCTCGCCGATTTCCCTTGGGGAACCGGCTTCCGTAACGGCTCCCACACCACCTCAGGACAAAGGAGAGCTGCCATCGGCCTATCAAGCCGAGGCACCCCCTCCTTCATGCCGTCTACCAAACCCACCACCCTCGTGACTCGCACGTAGGCGGGGGTGAGGCCCATGATGTGGGAGACCACCTGTCCCTGATGGACATAGGCCTCCATCGAGGGGAAAAATGGACAGACAACGCCCATCTCACTCACAGGACGGCGTTGCCATAGATGACCTATGAGATCATCAGGAACAGAAACAGGCAGTGGCTGCGGCAGCGGCACGCCGTTTGCGACTGCTGCCGCCGCCATGAGCTTGGGGAACAAAGCACGCAGTTCCCCCTGCATACTTTCCCCCACCGAACTCGCGTCCCTCACATGCAGCAGACTACTGGTTACAGAGCCACATTCTGATGTGGCTGATAGCAGGGCATCCCGCCGCCGAGTCGGAGGTTCTAACCCAACATCCGCGTACGAGGGACCCCAAGGAGACCTATCACCCCCCTCCAGTGTTACCTGGACGGGCGGCGGACATGTCTCCACCGGGGCGTCAAATAAGAACCTGTCTGCTTCTACCATGTAGTCCTCTGTTTCCATCGGCCATGGAGAATCAGACGCATCCTCATCCGGCTCCAGCAACTCACCAAAACCAGGCTGTTCGCGTCTACAAGCCACCATCTTACAACGGGAGCGAGCCGATGCAAAAAGTTTGCTTCTCAAATCCTCCGCCACCAGAGGAGCCGGCCGCCCAACAGCGGACGACTCTCCGGCGGCAAAGGAACCGGAGCCGGAACCAGGCCATCGCACAGGAGACGGCGCTGGTGCACCAGCTCCTTGGAGAGGCAAACTACCTATCGGACGCCTACTGGGCGCGGCTGCCGACCACAAAAGTGGCCTCAACCCTGCTCCAAGACGGACGACAGAGGAGGCAATGGAGAACCGCTGGTGAAGGGTAACGTTGCTAGCACGACCCTCCGAGGTAAACATTATGACTTAGCTTTTTTCTTTTTAAAGTTTATGAGAGAAAGAAAAAAGCAAGAAAAAATTTAAACACGAGTCTTCCGGAAGCTCTTCTATGGAGTAGTCGCATGTGACAGAACTGCTCACCCGTTTTCTTTTATTTTCGTTTTTAAAACATATTTATATATCACCAATGCGTTTAAAACTAGACTCATATATCAACTGAGATTATCAACTAACTACACTGACTGTAAGATTCGTGATGTCACCGAAGGCATTGCCACCGAAGAAAGAAAACTCAAAACCAAATTCAAAGCCAAGTTCAGAGGACCCGCCTATGGCTACGGGATTCGTGCGTAAAGCAGCAGAGGATATTGACGAGATGGCCTCCTCCTCAACCGCTATAAACACCTCCGCAGATACAGAACATATCCTCCGGGAAATGAAAAGAATGGAGAAAACAATAACCGAAAGAATAATAACTGAAATAGCCGAAAAAGTAGATGCTATTAAAGAATCTATCGAATGCAAAATCGAAGCACTAAGGGTGGATGCCGACGCACATATTAAGCGCACCGTAGCACTGGAATCTGGTTTGGAAGAACATCAACAGAATTTCGGTCTGATCTACAAAGACATAGCTGATATCAACGATAAGTTAACGGCTGAGATAAAGGGAAACTACAAAGAACACAAGACGGATCTCAACGATATAACGGCTGAGCTTAAGCGAATCAATGAAGAACAAAAAGCTAAAATATTCTAGATGGAATATCAAAATCGCAAGTTGAATATTCGTATAGTCGGTCTGGACGAGTCGGTGAGCTGCACACATCCTGAAGCGTTTGCGACAGAATTACAGAAAATCCTGGGACCAACAATCCTTCCTATGATACCTGAGGTGGAGCAATGTTACAGATTGGGGACCCGATCCAACGACAATAACGTCAGACCTAGAGTGATCATGATTGTCCTACGTCAAGTCAGAATAAAAGAAATTATCATTCGGGAGACGCGCAGGATGAAAGGCAATCTGAAATACAAGGATGTGTCAATACACTTCTTTGAAGATTATTGTCGGGATGTGGTGCTCTTGCGGGCCAAGTACAAGACGGTGATGTCTCAACGCTATCTGGAGAAATACAAACCCATATTGATATACCCTGCAAGACCGTATCGTCGATAAACATGGAGAAAGGGTTTTCCTCGACTCGCCTGAAGAGGCTGTCAAATATATGGCAGCACAACGTGCACGATAGTGTATATACGGCCTTTTAATCTTTGTTAGGCATGGACACCATATCGTATAAACTTTAATGAACCGCTGATTTGGGACAGAGAGACCTACGAGCTCTGAGTTATTGAATGTTTTCCCCGTTGGACTTTTATTATTGCGGACATATTGGATTTAAAATTGGAACGATACAGAGAAGATGAGCACGACAAAAGGATGACACGCAAATTCATGAAGCGGTCCTTATTTTAATAGTATGGAATTCTAACAACATTCCGGAACATACTGGAACATTCTGACACTGTAAAAATGACATTGGAATAATCTAGAACATATAAAACATTTCTTTGATATATGGAACATTCTGGAATAACAGCAATATGTGGCCAGACATACAGCCAGAAGACCTTCGGGGGAATAACCAATAGCATCCATCTGCAGAACCACAGAACCATCACAGCAGCGGCTGGCTGAGGACCGGCGGGCCCATCTCGGAATAACATTCTTCACAACGGATCATCGCCCACCCCTGGCCAGGGGAAATGCTGCATATACGTATTTAAAAACTGCTTTTTATTAATTGGAAATACTTCCACTACTTCTCCAATTTATACTCTAGGTGTTTAAGCATAACAAAGCTCTTTCAAGATCTAAGTTAATGTTCTCTTTTCTTGTTTTTCTTTTCTCTGATTTTTTGAGGTTCTCTATTCAGTTCAATACCTCTCTATTATTCTTGGGTTATTATAAATTACACAAGTTCTTATAAAATGTAAGTGATTATGGTAAGATAATTGAAGCTTACTTTTGGTCTTTATTTTTATTTTCATTTTTATTTAACGGGAGAGTGGCCAAGCCACAGTTGACATTCTACTTATGGTAGAATTTAGAATGTTAGATCCTATGGTATACATAGGAAAGTTAAAGGGGAACTATTTTACTATTCCTAGCACTATTTGGGCAACTTTAAACAATTCCTGTCCACTCTGCGTGTCCTCCCGGGAGAGGGAGCCGAGAGGGAGCCGGGAGGACACGCAGAGTGTTACAGTTCTCTCTCTCTCGGTTCGGGAGCATGGGCTGTAGCGCAGCACGGTGGTGGACTTCCTCGAGAGGGAGACACGCAGAGCGTTTACAGTTCTCTCTCGGTTCGGGAGCATGAGCTGTAGCGCAGCACGGTGGTGGACTTCCTCGAGAGGGAGACACGCAGAGCGTTTACAGTTCTCTCTCGGTTCGGGAGCATGAGCTGTAGCGCAGCACGGTGGTGGACTTCCTCGAGAGGGAGACACGCAGAGCGTTTACAGTTCTCTCTCGGTTCGGGAGCATGAGCTGTAGCGCAGCACGGTGGTGGACTTCCTCGAGAGGGAGAGGGAGACACGCAGAGCGTTTACAGTTCTCTGCTTCTCTCGCTCTCGCTCGGCGGGCAGCTAGAGGGGGCGGGTGTTATTATGCAAATACGCTTACGCACCATATGACGTCCCATATAGGCTAATTTTCAGATGACTCACTTGAGGGAGGGACATTATTGTGAGGGGAGAATTGGAAGAATGCGCCAAATCGAGAATTAGAGACATAGATCCTATTACTATAAGTCCACATAGCTAGAAAATAACCCTAAACACTGGAAAAGGTCATTTATAAGATAGTTCCCCTTTAAGGATAAATGGCTCATTCTGGGCTATCTGGTGGTTTAAGGGAGGGAGTTATACACGAAGGTTGTGTCTATGGAACACAGTCCTGTATGAATCTCGGAGGGAGGAGGGATTAGGGGATTTTTTTTTTTTTATTTTTTTTTTTTTTTTTATATATTTTTTTTATTATTGCAAAACAAAAATTATTAAAAGTCAGTACTCAACACACAATGCATAATGAAACTTTCAGTAAAGGTGGTTAAAATATATGCAAGTACAGAAACAAGATAAAACAAAAATAGTCTATAATAACATTTTAACCGTATACAGTGTATATCCAGCGAAATTACAATTATATAAATGTTAGTATATAATATACCCCTAATACCTATTTTCTAAAACCCTACACACATATGCTCCAGCTCGAACCCCCCCCTTCCGGACCCCCTCTTGGATAGTACCTCCATTAGGGGGATTATTATTTGTATATATGTATGTTTTTAAGCTCTGCTCTCAACGGGACCTCAATAGTTGGATGTATATCTATTGTAGCTTCACTCTCCAGAAGCATTACCAACAACTACACAACAACATAGATTATGGCCAGTTTGAATATAATGATCTGGAACACTGGGGGAATAAATAATCAACACAAACGCAAAAGCGTGCTCACACTGATGAAAAAAGAACAGGTTGACGTGGCTCTGCTAAGCGAAACACACATTTTAGGGAAATACATAGATACGTTAGCGGACAACACATATCATAACATTAGTCACTCTTCCTTTGGAACGAGGACTCGTGGAGTTGCCATAGTCGTTATACGGAAGTTGAATATTGAATTGAAGGGAGTATGGTCTGATTCAGATGGTCGGATAACTATAGCTAAGATTGTACACAAGAACAGGAAAATAGCGTTGGTAGCGGTATACGCCCCAAATTTATACGAAGTTAGTTTCTTCACTACACTTACCAGAGCAATGTTAGACCTTCCCGAATACTCATTTATAATTGGTGCGGATTTTAATGCCATTTGGAATCCAAGGATGGATAAATCTTACCCCTCCTTTTCCAACGAACAAAAAAAAGTCATCTAATGCATTAAAGGATTGGTCAAAGATTACAGGTGTAAATGACTTATGGCGATCACTCAACCCCACGACTCGGAAGTACTCTTGTCGATCTGCGAGACATAACACATTATCCAGAATAGATTATGTTTTTGCATCCCGAGACTATTTGATAACTACGATGTGGAAATGATACCCAATGCATTATCAGATCACTGTTATTTACTCCTAAAAGTAGGGATGCCCCGATCACGTTTTTTGCCACCGATACCGATCACTGATCGTCGTGAGCCATATCGGCCGATACCGATCCGATACCGATCGTTTTTGATTAAAAGAAATTAAAATTTATTTTATAAATCAGTTTCTCTACCTCCACTAAGGAGGCTGTTTTAACTGCTGTTATAAATTAAATTTTAAATTAAATTTTATATAATTTTTTTTTTTTTATAAAATATATATATTATATAATTAGACTTGTACTTGTATTATCTGCGAGACATCGCCACCACGCAACAAGCTCCACTGTCTGTGTGTACTCTAGTAGCCTCCAGCTACAGCCAGGATTCTCCGGAGCTGCAGCTGGACCTATACTAGAGTAGCCTCGAGCTACGGCCAGGATTCTCCGGCGCTGCACCTGGACCCTATTGGTATAACGTTACTTAACTGTGCTCAGCAAGCCCTCAGCTCGAATACGCATCGAATCAGTGTTATAAGACATTGATATCAGGAGCTATCTGTAGCTACTGCTAGCCGGATATATAACGTTAATACAACGCCTCAGTGAATTATTTAGTTCAATGGGACATTTCGTTTTTAACAGTGAACTAACTTGCGCTAACGTCAGCTAACAGCTAACTGGTATCATACCTACCTACTATACTTGCTAGAGTGTTTGTTGATGTCAGGAGCTATCGGTAGCTGGCCGGCTAGATACCGTTCGGTTAGACAATGCCTCATCATGTATTAAACTAAAAGTGAATAGTTGACTGGGTCATTTTGTAACGGTAGCTAAGCTAACGTTAGCTCAGGGAGACGCCGACACGCCGTCCTCCCGTGTTTCACTAGACTAGACCCGTGTTTACATGCGTGCGGGAGGGGCTGGACTCGAGAGCAGACGCCGCACCACCGGTGTCTGAGACAGAACTCAGCGACAGCGAGTGATCGGGTTTGACTATCGGTGAAAATAAAACATTATCACCGATCACCGATCGCATATTTATACTGAATATCGGCCGATAACGATCGGTGGCCGATCGATCGGGGCATCCCTACCTAAAAGGAACATTTGGTATACTATCATCCCGAGCCCCTAGATGGCGATTTAACTCGATGCTGCTTAATAACAAGGAATTCATTACACAAATCAAAGAAGCTCTTACGGTATTCCTACGGATTAATGCGAATTCGGTGCAGGACCCCAGAATATTATGGATGTCGGTAAAGGGAATGATCAAGGATTTCACAGATAGCTTTTCCTCCAAAATACGCAAGAATCGATGCTCAAAACTGGCTGAACTGGAAACGCTTTATTCAACGTTATTTAATTCTTTACAATACAACAACTCGGTTCGACTGGAAAATCAAGTCAATATACTAAAAAAAGAGATTAACGCCATATACAGACAACAATCTGAAATGCAAATACGTAGCACAAGACAACAGCAGTACTCCCAAGGTTCCAAACCTAGTCACCTATTAGCTATGCGATTAAGAGTTAACGCAAAATTTGCAGATATAACTACCATTAGAGCACAACAAGGACTTGTTACAGAACCCAAAGAAATAAACGCGACATTCAAAGAATTCTACTCCAACTTATACAAATCAGAAACGACCTTCGATCAAAACAAAATGGACACATACCTTAATCAAATTAACCTCCCTAAACTTTCAGAGGATGACGCTAAACAGTTAGAAACACCGATCACACTAGATGAACTTAGGGAGGTTATATCTGAAATGCAAAGTGGTAGGGCTCCTGGAAGAGACGGTATCCCACCAGAAATGTACCTCTCTTGTTGGGACATAATTGGACCCTTATTACTAAATATGATTTTATACTCAGTCAATGAGGGGAACTTCCATAAATACGACAATATTGCACTCATAACAGTCCTCCTTAAAAAAGACAAATACCCCACCGAGTGCGGTAGTTATAGACCTTTAAGCCTCCTCGGAACCGATATCAAACTGTACTCTAAGGTATTAGCCATCAGACTACAAAAGCATATGACGTCTTTAATTCATCCGGACCAAACTGGCTTCATAAGAGGCCGCTTGATCACTGATAACATAAGACGATTACTACACATACTAGATGCTAACAAGGAAGACACCACACCTAAGGTGATGCTGTCCCTGGATGCAATGAAAGCTTTTGACAGGTTGGAATGGTCGTATCTATGGGCAGTATTAGAAAGGATGGGGTTAGGAAAAGGATTCATTGATATGATTAAAGTATTATACAAAGACCCATCGGCCATGATTACAACAGGTACAATCGCCTCCGAAATCTTTCCGGTATCACGTTCTTCCAGACAGGGTTGCCCTCTTAGTCCCGGACTATTCGATCTATCATTAGAGCCTTTAGCACAATATATAATATATATATATACAATATATATATGCAAAACCCCAACACCGCATTGCCTCATCTTCTCAAGCTGTTGAGGACTTTGGAGAGATTTATCGGGATTTAGGATAAATTGGCCGAAGTCGGCCTTCCTCCCACTTAACGCCCCTGCAAAAAGAAATATAACCCTCCCAGGAGAAATACCGATGGTAAAACACTTTAGATGTTTGGGAGTTGAAATATTCCCTACCATAAGCCAAACGGTGAAGCACAATTACATAAAAATCCAAAACAAAATCAAATACGACCTTGACAGGTGGTCAAAACTCAAAAACTCAGTACAGGCACGGGTATCAATAGTTAAGATGGACGTCCTACCTAGAATCAACTTCTTCAGCTCAATGCTACCGTTACCCCCTCCAGAGGGTTACTGGAAAGAATTACACTCCTCCACATACAAATTTATTTGGAATAACAAACCACCACGTATAAAAAGATCCACCGCACAGAGAAACAGAGCAGACGGTGGTATGGCATTTCCAGATTTCTACCACTATTTTAAGGCGTACACTTTAAGACCACTGACAACATGGTTTGATCCCCAAGCATCAGTATCCTGGAGAAATTTAGAAGAAAATATAGTAGCTCCACATAGGCTGAAGGACATAGTATACACCAAATTATCAATTAAGCAATGCGAACGGAAATTTGGCCCCATAATTACTCATGCGATCCGAATATGGCGTGAAACACAAAAAAAAGGATCTATCCCACAGAAATGGCATAATCATACTCCTTTATTCAATAACAATGCACTCTTGATTGGAAAACAACCTATAAGATTCCCTAGATGGCAAAAGCAAGGCATACACTCATTAGGAGATGTTTTCAACAAACTGGGTTTTTGTAGTTATGATGAAATACGCAAAAAATGTAATCTCACCAAGTCCACATATTATTTTTACGCACAGTTATTGGCATGTTTGAAGGCTCACGGTGTTCCATTAAGGATACCAATTGTACACCACAGATACCACAAATTCTTCTATGAAAGAGAGACATCGAGAGGCTTTGTTTCAGATTTTTATCATCAATTACTAACATCCTCATATGAAACCCTCCATCTAGACTCAGTCTGGAGGAGGGATATACCAGACCTGGAGATATATTTTGAATGGCAAGAAGCCTGGGCAAATGTTCGACTTGCATCAAGGAACCCGGACCATCAACAAATCAATCTTAACTATATTCACAGGACATACTTAACTCCTATAAGACTGAACAAAATGGGTCTTAAACAAGACCCCAAATGCTCCTTATGTACAAATGGGGACGAGGGGACATTTATGCACATGTACTGGGCAGGGTTTCCGTTAGAAAAAATTGTTGCCGGCCTCAGTGTCCGGTAGATTTCAATCTACCGGTCAAATGAGAGAAATTCCGGTCAGAGTTTATTGAGCTTAAAAACAATTGATAGGCAAAAGAATAACAACAAAACAAAAGAATGACATCATCAAGGCATGTAGATTTATAATATTTTTACTTAAAACTAGGCTACTTTTGCGTATAAAGTCATTATATTCCAAATAAAATAAGTCCCGAGACTCGTGCTGCTGCCGACTTTAAATCAAATAGGTGTCTGTGGGCAGTCGCCCGACATTAATAAACAACAGTCTGTTATAATCACATTTTTATGAGCTAACGAATTTCGTTATATTGGACATTTGTATTAATTATATCAAGCGAAGAACTGAGAAATTTGGCAGAGAGAGACGGCAACATTATCGTGGGTTTGCGTGACGACTCTCTCCACCTCGCAACGACTTATTTGCAAAGAGTATGGCGCTGCAGAGCAGCTGATTCAGCCGTTATTGGCTCTTTTCTGGGAACCGCACAGCAGCGCCCCCCACCCAACATTGAATTGAAAATGGCTGAATTGGAGTACTGCTGGAATACTGCATTGTGCTGCTGCTGCTCCGGCTCTGCAGCTTCACAAAAGTTCGCACACCCAGCACTAAGCTCTCGCTGACAACGTCGTTGTCATTATTAGAAGCAACGAGGAAACAAATGTAATGATCGTTTCGTTCATCGCATAGGCTATTTAATTTTAGCCTATTTTAATACAATTCAAATAATCAAATTGTGCTTAGACTCAGGGAATTATTTTCACCGGACATTAAGACCGGAGAGATTAAATATGTCGGACTTCAACAGATTTTGCCGGTCAAATACCGGTAATTACCGGCTAACGGAAACGCTGGTACTGGGACTGCCCACCAGTTAAGATATTCTGGAAAGAAGTGACCCAACAATTATCAAATCTCTTAACTCTGAATATACCTGTACACCCCTCTGTATTACTGCTGAATGATGTCTTTCAGTGTGCAGTACATCCACAGCTAAAGAGATTGGTTTTATCTGGTATCACAGTGGCTAAAAAGCTGATAGCATCACGATGGTTTCAACCGGAAAAAATTTGCCGGAAGGTCTGGATTCTTACATATCTCGATGTGATTTATCAAGAAATATCTACAGCAAGAATTTTGGGTGTCAATGAATCCAAAATGACAATGTGGTTAGAAGTGGTGGAGAGAATAAAAGCTAGCATATAAAGGTAGTGTCTGGTAGTAACAAGTTATAATGGATGGATTATCCAATGGGGGGTCCGGGAGGGGGGGGTACGAGCTAGAGCATATATGTGTAGGGTACTAGATAACAGGCTGTAATGGCAGGATTTCTTTAGATTTTCGTTTACCATTTCATTTTCAGTGCAGGCAGCAAAAAAGTTTCAGACTCGTGTCCAATGGCTAATACCAATCTGTATCCACAATTATGATGTACAAACTCACGGACTCCAGAGTACTGTTTGAAGGTTCTTTACTTTCTTTAGGCAGTCACAAAGTACAACATCATTCTTCTTTAGGATATATAGACCGAACTAGGATCATGGACTACGGTCAAAAAATTATGTGCTTCCAAACTGCATGGGCACTGTCTCACTACTAACTAGGCACTTCAAGTTCACTGCATATAAAGACTCGCACATGCGCAGTAACACATCTAACGTACATGTAATGTTAATTCTTAGAATAATTCGCAACTAAACTATAATATGGCTTATAGCATACCACAGCATTACAAATTAAACTACTGCTCGTTTTCTATGCAATAGCTAAATATATAAAATACAAATATATTCAAAATATGACTTTTCAAGGTTTGGCTCTTACACAGGCATTAGGGGTATATCCTGTATAAGACATTTAACTAAATGGTGATTTCATTGGATATGCACTGTTAATTAATGCTTGTATATCTTATCGTGTGTTGTCATGTTTGTTTATATGTTTGTTTAAAAAAAATAAAAAAAAATGTAAACACGTAACTCAACTTTCTTCAGCTTAAACAACCTCGTCAAGTGATGTATACAACAGGCACTTCCTTGTGGTGAAAGTGAAGAAGGAGGTGAGTGTGTGGCCACACACCTGCTTATGAAGGTAGCGGATAGGGGTGTGGCCAGACGAATGTTGGTATGTAAAGGTACATTGTGGATTTTTATTCAGTGCATATGCACGAAGTGAGGTTAGTGCAGATGACGCTGAGCGGCAGCCAGTATGATATAGAACAGTGGAGCTTGTAATCTTCAATCGCACACTGCGAGTAAATTATTTTTCCGGTTCGCACACACACACATATTATTAGGGGCAAATACGAGTGAAATGCTCGCACTGTAGAGCATATATAATTAGTAAACTGTCAGGGGCTTTTCTTGCCCCCTTTAACTGATTTTCGAGGGCATTTGGTAAATTTTCAAGTGCATTTTGCCCCAAGCCCCCGTTAATTTCGAACCCTGACTACTACCATACTGTCTTTATACCTGTATCACTGTACACATTTTGTTCTTTCTTTGACCCCCCCCCCTCCTTTTTCCTCCGTTTTTCTCCCATCCCAATGTTAGTCGTTATGCCAATTCCCAATCCGCTTCCTGGTCGCTGCAGTGCGCACCTACCCCTTACAGTCGGTCTGGGAGAGTGGAGGCTATCACATGCTTCCTCCACACAGCCAATCAACCGCTTCTTTTCACCTGGCAGCGCGGACTCTCACTGAGAGGGTGTAACGTGTGGAAGGATCACACTACCCCCCTTAGATCCTTTCCTCGCTGAGCAGGCGCCCCGACCGAACTGTAGGAGTCGCTGTTTACAACGACCAGGACCCACCCACCGGCTTTTCCCACCCTCTAACACTGCTAATTGTGTTAGTACGACGGCCGGCCAAGCCGGAAGCAACGCAGAGAGCTGGGCTTGATACCAGTATCTCCTGCGTTGGTGGCGAGCGCCTTGCTCACTGCGCCACCCAGCCGCACCACTGTACACTTTATATTACAACTCTGTACATACATCTGATAAGCATTACACTCAGTAGTACTAATTGATATATTTTATACCCAATTTAATCACTTGTACATTGTATATTACTATTGCACTTTACTGTTACATTTGCACTCTGGTTGGACGCCAAACTTATTTTCATTGTACTGTACTTGTGCTGTATAGTGACAATACATTTGAATCTAATCTAATCTAAGATTGCGATAACATCATAAACAGAGTGAAATGTTGTAAAGCAGCCTGCAGCTTGTGAGAACGTCTGCTTGTCAATGTCCCCTCTGTGTTCCACAGTGTGTCCTTATTTGTATAGTTAGTGTTTTCTCAAATGTGAGGGAGATTCGCGCAGCCAGAGTCCACCAACAGCAGCAGCATGCAGAATGTTTGTGTTTTTTTTTTAGCGGGTCCGAAGTATTCATGACATTTCAATATGCCCCTCTTACACAATCGAATTTGAATGCAGAAAACAAACAACACACTTCCTCCCGCCGGTTAGAATGTTGGCAGCGTCTCGCAGGCCGCCGTGCGCTGTGTTTTTCTTCCTTTCAGCCGTCTGCATTATTTTGATCTAATGAGAGGAGCACAATGCCACTGCATGAGAAGAGCGGAGGAGTGGAAATGAGTGCAGCTGCAGGGCACAGACGTAATACAGGCTAAATGGATCTTCATGAGGCAACTTACTATTAGGCAAACGGGTCTTCTTGAGGCAACTCTCTATTAGGCAAACCCGCAACTCGACCTCCTCTGTTGTAACACGTGCACACTATTGCTATTAGAATGTTTTGCCTTTGACACAAGTGCACATTCACTTGGAATTGAAAGAGGTCCGTTTTATCATCTGGAATTCATTGTTTCAGAGTTAAGAGGCCCATCTTGTTTACGGGGTCCTGATCAATGATAATTAAGGGTTTTGTGTGTGTGTGTGTGTGTGCGCATATGCGTGCGTGTGTGTGTTGCTTGGTAAAGAGTAAAGACGGGGTGACCAGGAGAGCCTCTATTCTTGTATATTTTTGGCGCCGCTTTTCCTCCCTTGCCGTTTAGTTTCCTTGAGTTGATTTGTGAGTCTCTGTGAGGTATGGAGAGCCATTGCCTTTGACTGTGATCAGACTCTCTGCTGGTTCAGCAGGCCCTTGTGTGTTGTTTGTATTCCCCAGACACGCTGCGGTGGTCAAGACCTCGGCCAGTGGAGCCACATGTTTTAATTAAGTAGAATTAATTAATTTTGACCTTTATTTACTCAGGGTATAGGTTTGCTGAGCACGGGTGCTCTTTTTCAGCAACGCCCCGCTTCACACTCGCACACTAAGACACATTCACAATACTGCTGTATATACCGTATTTATATTTACTGCATATATAATATATATATATCCATATCTGTCTGAATATACCTGCATATAATTCTTCGGTATACCGATACACCTGCATATAACCCATATAACTCTGTATGATAGCATATACCGTATATACTGTATTCATTCTTACCATATATATATATATATCGATCCACATCTGTCTGTATGCCTACATATACTCCTTTTTACATATCTGTAGATCATCTATATCTGTACAAATCCCTTACCTCATACTAGTTACACTGCCGGCCAGTATGACTTACTACCATAGCGTTTTTATACCTGTATTCATCCTACTCTGTACATCTGCTTAGCACTATACACAGTAGTACTAATTTATATATGTTATACCCAGTTGAATAACCTGTATATTGCTATTGCACTTTACTGTTACATTTGCACTCCATACCAAACCTCTTTTCGTTGTGCTGTATAATAATGACTCATTTGAATCTAATATAATTCACACCTGGGAGCAGTTTGGGGGTTAAATGCCTTGCTCAAGGGCACGTCAACGGTGGATATCGAGGGAGGGCACAGCGTTAATTCATCCTTCAGGTCACAAAGCCAGCTTCTATAACCGTTAAGTGCCGCTGCCCTTATCTACCCCTGCATACCTCGGGCCTGGCTTGTCTTTATCACTGGTCTCTAGGGGTGGGAATCGCCAGAGACCTCACGATACAATACTATCGCGATACTTGCATCACGATACGATAGTATCGCGATACTAAATATATCGCAATACGCTGAGTTTGCGGGAAAATATATATTTATTATTTATTTTTTTGGTAAAATTTTATTTATTACCTTTTTTCAACTGCAAAGTAAAACTTTGTCAACATGTTTTATCTAATAAAATAAAGTTCAGTCTGTTCATCTCACTTCAATAATTTTTATTGCAGAACATGGTATTTTCTCAAGCAGACAGATGTAAACACTGTAATCTGTGTTGCATGTACCTGACAAACTGAACTGTTTGTATTACAGTCATATTCCAACTTAACTGAATGCACATGTGTGTGTGTGTGTGTGGACTACTGTACTATTACAGGTATTGAAATGAACAATGCAACTTCCAAAAAAAACAAATTTCTTTTTATTTTAAATTTTTTATGAATAATTAAATATCGATACTTGGCGTCCCTGTATCGATACAGTATCGCAATACTACTACGTATACATTTTTCCCCACCCCTACTGGTCTCCCCCCCCCCCCCCACACTTTTTTTTTAAAGATAAATCTTTTAGCGTTTATCGCTTTTTTCTACTGGGCAGTCCAGTAGAAAGAGAGAGAGAGAGAGAGGAAGAGCGGAGAGTGGGGGGGAAGACATTCGGCAAATGACGGCGGGTCCGGGAATCGAACCCCGGTCGGCCGTGCCGCGACGCAGCGCGTTACATGGTTCGCCACTTGGGCGCCCCCCCCCCCCACACTTTTGACTCCCTCTCTGCCTTCCTACTGTCTCAAAAAGATAGATATGAAGTGGAGTAAGAATACCACCACGTTCCCTCTCCTGCCTCCCACTCCTACACGCATTGCCACTCCCTCGAGGAGGAGGAGGAGGAGGAGGAGGAGGAGGAGGAGGAGGAGGAGGAGGAGGAGGAGGAGGAGGAGGAGGAGGAGGAGGAGGAGGAGGAGGAGGAGGAGGAGGAGGTATATTCTCCATGGGCTAGCTAGCTGATAAGATGCCATGGATAATGCCAGAGATAGCATTAGTGGAGCTGAGCCTCAGCTGATAAACTATAAAGGACCACCGGGCCAATCTCTCCCTTTTACAGCCATTGTTCACACTCCATAGACCGGCGTGCGTCTACCGAACTAATGAAATCAACCAGGCCTATATTGACTGGCTTTCCAATGCGGTCGATGTTGAAAAGATGGATTTACATACGCTCAGCTGCTCCTCTGAACTTGGATGGCTGAGTGTACATTCATGACAGCAGAGCCACGATTTGAGTCTGATTTCATCTATCAGTATTTTCTAGATGTATTTTCTGATTTACAGTCGTAAATTTTTAAACTGATCTTTTTCAAGTTTTAATACTTGCATCAAATTCAAAACCGAGTGATGCACAAAATAACTTAAAAGAAAATAATAATTTTAAACAATGAATAAAGTGCATGAAATAATAGGGTAAAGAAAACGTTAGGAACTTGTTACATTCACCCACACAAGGGCTGAGAACTCACACCCTGCCCCCCCCTCTCTCTTACACACACTCTCCTAGCTCTCTTTCTCTCGTGCCCCTTCCTCATCTCTCTCACCCCCCCTCTCTATCTATCTCTCTCTCTCTCTCTCACACACACACACACACACACACACACACACACACACACACACACACACACACACACACACACACACACACACACACACACACACACACACACTGTAATAATAATAATAATAATAATAATTGTTTAAAATTATTATTTTCTTTTAAGTTATTTTGTGCATCACTCGGTTTTGAATTTGATGCAAGTATTAAAACATGAGCGGGCACACACTCATGTCGCACACACGCACACTTATGGCCAAAGGAAAGGACACTTTAAATTAGAATAACAGGAACAGTGTATTGCACTACCAAAGCTAACTAGCATGTCACACATGCGCTGTAAATAACTATGTACAGATACCGAGATGTCACTCCATGTTACCTGCTACCTGTTACTGCACAATGTTGTTTCTTCTTTTGATTCTATTATATGTACCACTGTATTGCACATCGTTGCGGGCAAGACCACCCGCATTTCATTGTATACCTGTATGCCGTGACAATTAAAACTCTTGACTTGACTTGACTTGACACACACACACACACTTTGAGTCAGAAACAAACATAGTATCAATGAGAGACGTATCAATAAAACACCTGAGTGAAGTCTAGAAAAAAAGAAAAAAAAATTGAAAAGAAATAATTTTTTTTGAAAAAGTTAATCGTGAGTTAAAGAAAATAGTGGCATTAATAGAATCGGGCGTTAACGCGTTAATACCGCGTTAACTTTGACAGCCTTAATTATTTCATCTCACGAGCTCGCTGGCAGACATGACAGCATTTCAAACAAACCTCCATCATCCCCCGGGGTGCCGGCCAAGCAGCGAAGGGAACGTTGTGTTTCTCCTGCACACCATGCGCCTCAGCCACCAGCCTCCTCCTCCACCTCCTGCCTCAGCCACCAGCCTCCTCCTCCACCTCCTGCCTCAGCCACCAGCCTCCTCCACCTCCTCCTGCCTCAGCCACCAGCCTCCTCCTCCACCTCCTGCCTCAGCCACCAGCCTCCTCCTCCACCTCCTGCCTCAGCCACCAGCCTCCTCCACCTCCTCCACCCTCCTGCCTCAGCCACCAGCCTCCTCCTCCACCTCCACCCTCCTGCCTCAGCCACCAGCCTCCTCCTCCACCTCCACCCTCCTGCCTCAGCCACCAGCCTCCTCCACCTCCACCCTCCTGCCTCAGCCACCAGCCTCCTCCTCCACCTCCACCCTCCTGCCTCAGCCACCAGCCTCCTCCTCCACCTCCACCCTCCTGCCTCAGCCACCAGCCTCCTCCTCCTCCACCTCCACCCTCCTGCCTCAGCCACCAGCCTCCTCCACCCTCCTGCCTCAGCCACCAGCCTCCTCCTCCACCTCCACCCTCCTGCCTCAGCCACCAGCCTCCTCCTCCACCTCCACCCTCCTGCCTCAGCCACCAGCCTCCTCCTCCACCTCCACTCTCCTGCCTCAGCCACCAGCCTCCTCCACCACCTCCACTCTCCTGCCTCAGCCACCAGCCTCCTCCACCACCTCCACCCTCCTGCCTCAGCCACCAGCCTCCTCCTCCACCTCCACCCTCCTGCCTCAGCCACCAGCCTCCTCCACCTCCACCCTCCTGCCTCAGCCACCAGCCTCCTCCACCTCCACCCTCCTGCCTCAGCCACCAGCCTCCTCCACCACCTCCACCCTCCTGCCTCAGCCACCAGCCTCCTCCACCACCTCCACCCTCCTGCCTCAGCCACCAGCCTCCTCCACCACCTCCACCCTCCTGCCTCAGCCACCAGCCTCCTCCACCACCACCTCCACCCTCCTGCCTCAGCCACCAGCCTCCTCCTCCACCACCTCCACCCTCCTGCCTCAGCCACCAGCCTCCTCCTCCACCACCTCCACCCCCTGCCTCAGCCACCAGCCTCCTCCACCACCACCTCCACCCTCCTGCCTCAGCCACCAGCCTCCTCCTCCACCACCTCCACCCTCCTGCCTCAGCCACCAGCCTCCTCCTCCACCACCTCCACCCTCCTGCCTCAGCCACCAGCCTCCTCCACCACCTCCACCCTCCTGCCTCAGCCACCAGCCTCCTCCTCCACCTCCACCCTCCTGCCTCAGCCACCAGCCTCCTCCACCACCTCCACCCTCCTGCCTCAGCCACCAGCCTCCTCCTCCTTCACCTCCACCCTCCTGCCTCAGCCACCAGCCTCCTTCACCTCCACCCTCCTGCCTCAGCCACCAGCCTCCTTCACCTCCACCCTCCTGCCTCAGTCACCAGCCTCCTCCACCCTCCTGCCTCAGCCACCAGCCTCCTCCTCCACCTCCTGCCTCAGCCACCAGCCTCCTCCACCTCCACCCTCCTGCCTCAGCCACCAGCCTCCTCCTCCACCTCCACCCTCCTGCCTCAGCCACCAGCCTCCTCCACCACCTCCACCCTCCTGCCTCAGCCACCAGCCTCCTCCACCACCTCCACCCTCCTGCCTCAGCCACCAGCTTCCTCCTCCACCTCCACCCTCCTGCCTCAGCCACCAGCCTCCGCCACCACCTCCACCCTCCTGCCTCAGCCACCAGCCTCCTCCTCCACCTCCACCCTCCTGCCTCAGCCACCAGCCTCCTCCACCTCCACCCTCCTGCCTCAGCCACCAGCCTCCACCTCCACCCTCCTGCCTCAGCCACCAGCCTCCTCCACCTCCACCCTCCTGCCTCAGCCACCAGCCTCCTCCACCTCCACCCTCCTGCCTCAGCCACCAGCCTCCTCCTCCTCCACCTCCTGCCTCAGCCACCAGCCTCCGCCACCACCTCCACCCTCCTGCCTCAGCCACCAGCCTCCTCCTCCACCTCCTGCCTCAGCCACCAGCCTCCTCCACCACCTCCACCCTCCTGCCTCAGCCACCAGCCTCCTCCACCACCTCCACCCTCCTGCCTCAGCCACCAGCCTCCTCCTCCACCTCCTGCCTCAGCCACCAGCCTCCTCCACCACCTCCACCCTCCTGCCTCAGCCACCAGCCTCCTCCACCACCTCCACCCTCCTGCCTCAGCCACCAGCCTCCTCCTCCACCTCCTGCCTCAGCCACCAGCCTCCGCCACCAACTCCACCCTCCTGCCTCAGCCACCAGCCTCCGCCACCAACTCCACCCTCCTGCCTCAGCCACCAGCCTCCTCCACCAACTCCACCCTCCTGCCTCAGCCCCCTTAAACAAAGCAGGTGAGATGCTAACACTGCTGCCGATGCGTCCCAGATGAGTCTGTCCCCATGAATCCCTGACGAGAGGTACAGTCTGTCCTTACGCATCCCTGATAAGCCAGCTGATTAATGGCACATCACCGCTAATGCGCCCGACAGAGGTGTTGTCAGGGGGAATATAAATAAATAGAAGAGCAAGTGTTTGAGTGGGCCTGTTCTGCCCTTCCCTTTAGGCTCTGCTTGTTCTGGAAAGGTGCAAGGACTCCAACAGAAGAGCCCTGGCCTCTAGCTGCGACCAGCAGCTCTATAGGTCACTCTATTGGTCAATCCACAAAATATCCCCCACAGTGTGTGTGTATGTTCATGCCAATTGGCTAAAAGGGGGGCGTGGCAACGTGAGTGTCAAACAGAAAATCTTGATCACACCCGTTCAACAGCAAAGTTCTCTTTCCCCAGCGCACGTTGGATCCGCTAATCTAATCAGCAAACGTGCCACAGTCTGCTGGAAACCAGTGCTGTCGCTCTCCGGGCCTGTTAGCCGGACCTCCTCCTAGAAAACACAGAACATCTCTTCTAAACCTCTCGTCCGCAACACAAGCAAAGAGGGACGAACCGCTTTGCGAGGTCGTCGCCGACTGAAAAGGCCGCTCGTGCGACTGCGTTCGTCATCGGGGGCCCTGCGCGCCGTATTCCTGTTGTTGAGTTTCTCGCAGTTATATATACAGTGGTAATAGGATTGCATATGTCTTGTCATTTCGTGTTTGTTTGTTTGTGTGCTGTTTCCTGCCCCCCCCCCCCCCCCCCACCCCACCCCCCTTCCTCTCCAGCGTGTCTGTCGGCGCCCGGTGACTCACAGCCATCATGTAAAATGAAAGCGACAGCGCTGCTTCTTGTCACTCTACCCACACACTCCTCATTCTTTTCCACTGGCCCCGCAGACGCATGATTTCTCCACAGCTAAAAATAGACTCAGTCAGACCCCGACTCCCTCTACTCCCCCACCTCCCCCCCTCCCCCTCCCCCGAACACAGGCTGCTATCGGAAGTATCTCCTCATTATGGCCCACGCTCTCTCCGCCAGTCAGTCTTCTGTGTCACTGGGAAGGTGGCTCGGCGTGTCCCGTACGGTCCGAGGCGTAGCCCTCTTCACTTAGCCGGGCCGCCACGGCAGCTTCTGGGTGTTGTCCCAGGGGGGGCCGTGGCTCTCCGGCCGAGGAGGAGGATCCTTAGGTGATCCCGCTGAAGCCTAGAGAGAGAGCGGGAAGACGTGACCTCTGTGTCCAACGGAGAGGTTTTCGGCCTAAGTCGGCGAAGCGGGAGAATTCCCTGAAAATGGCCATTTATGGTCAATATGAGAGGGAGAGAGCTTGTGCCTGGTCACCCGCCAGAACACTTGCAGCCAGATTGCATTAGTTGCACACGCTGCACAAGAGGGGGTAGGTAGGACTGAGTATACTTTGCCAAAAGACGGTCTCGGCTTTTCATAACCGGCAGCTCTCGTTTTGATTGATGGTTAATTTGAGACGCGGCGTGATGCGTGTTAAATTAACACCTCTCTCTCTACTCTCTACACAGTGAACCGCATGCCAGTTGGAGAGCGAGCTCACTATCACGACTCTGGCGGAGTAACAGATTAATCTCAAATGGGAAGACCGACGACTGATTAAAGGGCATGCTCTGGAACAGACGGATGAGCCCGGGGAAGGTTCTTGTGTCGTGATAAAAGAGAGTATGGAACAGCCACATAACTTCTTGGTTTAGGTTACAGCCGGGCCTGGTTGTGTAACTTGGCACTGGGTCTGTAGTAAGGCCCAACAGATTTATTGATGTGCTGATATTTGTAATATGTTGGTATTGGCACATCATGTATAATACACCAATGCAATTACCACGTAAATTGATATTGTGGCGCAATCCGATCTCTTGCATACTACATTTCACTTTTAGCCCAGATCAGTAGAGTGCAAATCTCCACCAGGAATCCATTTATTTTTTAGTAGCCTACACGTTGAGTGTAGGGGCGGGGGAAACAAAGACCAATGAAAGTCACATCATTGCTATTACATTATTATGTTTTCCCAGATTGAGTACTTGCATGAATTACTCAAGTGGTGATCGTATTATCTTTTCATGTTCTGGCAACATAGTTTGGCTAAATATGCCTTGTTTTATAAATGTGTATACAAAAACAATTGTTGCTTTTGTTGATAATATTCATTAATTTCATTGATAACATAGTGCTGTAATTTCATTTTCTAATACATATGCATGATTAAGTTAAAAAACATTCATAAATAAAATGGGGTCGTGGTAGGGCTGGGCGATATGACGATATTATATAAATATCGGGTACAGTTCATTAACGATACACTTTTTTAACGTATATCGTGGATATCGTGATGTTTTGCCCAAGAGGATTGTGTCGCGTCAATCTGGTCCACACGTTCAAACGCGACCTGCACAACGCCGCCCCCACACACACGCCACTGCATCAAAGTTACTACTTATGGTTAACAAAGGCATTCGTTTTGTGGCATTAACGTTAAACCAGAGACAAAAAATGCTCTGAACTTCATAAAAGTCAGACAAAGCTTTCCAAAAGCTCAAACAGTGAACTCCAAGCCCACGTGGTTGAACAAAAAATTCAAAGAAACAGACTAAGAAATGACGTAAACACCATGATCAGAACCGCAAAAAGAAATTTCATCAACGACAAAACTGAGGAAAACAAAAACAAACCCTGCGAACTTTGGAAATTACTCAATAATCAACTAGGCTGCAGTAAAAAACTTAAAACCAGATTCTCAAACATAAACATAAAGACGGACAACACGCTCATCACAGACCAGCTGGATGTAGCCAATTACTTAAACATCTTCTTCACAAACATAGCCACAACACTGGTAAACAAACTACCCTCCCACTCAGGGCATTATGGGGTAGAACACATAGTAGCATACTACAAAAACCTAGGGGTCCACAAAGACGACTTCAAACTTGAAGTGGTAACAACCGATGAGGTACTCAAAAAATTGAGCGCCCTCCAACCTAACAAGGCCACTGGCCATGACAACATCCCCTCCAAATTCCTCAGAGACGCAGCAGCCGCCATCACCCCAGTCATCACACACATAATAAACCTCTCTATAAAACAGGGGCACGTCCCCAAGGACTTCAAAATTGCGAGAGTGACCCCTCTGCACAAAAAGGGCAGCAAATTAGACCCAGGCAACTACCGCCCTGTTTCTGTTCTTACCTCCATCTCGAAAGTCATGGAGAAAATAGTCTACGAACAGGTCGAAAAGTACCTGGCGGAAAAAAATCTAATCTACGAATTCCAATCTGGCTTCAGAACGTCCCACTCCACTGACACATGCCTCCTCTATTTGAACGACCACATCAAACAAGAGGTGGACGCGGGCAAATACTGCGGCATGGTCATGCTGGACCTACAAAAGGCCTTCGACACTGTCAATCACTCCATTCTAATGGACAAGCTAAAAGCAATTGGTTTTGATAGCTTATCAGTGAGCTGGATGCAATCCTACCTGGAGGGGAGAGAACAGATGGTAGAGGTAAACGGTACTCTATCCCCCCCCCTCACAGTGAGCTGTGGTGTTCCACAAGGAAGCATACTAGGACCGCTACTCTTTCTAATTTATGCAAATGACATGTCGTCAGCCTGTGACTGCAACTTGTTCCTGTTTGCGGACGACTCAGCCCTGCTGGTCTCTGACAAGAACAAGTTGCAGGTTGAAAAAACCCTCAGCTCGGAACTAGGCAAAATCTGCATATGGCTCGCTGATAACAAACTATCATTACACATGGGCAAAACAGAGTCCATTCTCTTCGGTTCAAATAACAAACTCAACAAGACCGACGGCTTCTCAGTTACAGTGGGTGACAATATTGTCACAAGGAAAGACGAAATTACCTACCTGGGTTCCATCCTAGAGGCAAATCTTTCCTGTGACAAAATGGCATCCAATGTAATAAAAAAAAGTCAACCAACTAACTAGATTCCTGTACCGGATCTCCTCTCTGGTAAACAAGAATACCCTGAAGACTCTGGCAGGAGCACTCATTCAAGGGTACTATGACTATGCGTGCACCTCATGGTACCAAAGCACCTCAAAGGCGCTTAAAACAAAATTACAAACATCACAAAACAAACTGGTCAGACTACTACTTGACCTGAACCCCAGAACCCACCTCACCCCTGCCCACTTTGACAACCTAGGATGGCTTAGAGTAGACGACAGAGTACAGCAACTTGCAATGGGCCTGGTCTACAAGATACACTATACGACCGGGGTGCCCATGTACATGTCAAAATACTTCCCAAAGGTCAGTGAATACCACAACCACTACACCAGAGGAAGCTCAACAAATCATGTTAAACCCAGATTCGGCTCAAACAAGGGACTAAACACGTTTCGCAATTATGCCACAACAATGTGGAACGCCCTACCCAAAGCTGTAAAGGAATGTGAATCCCTGCCCACATTCAAAACCGCTCTTAAAGAGCACCTACGGGAGGCTGCAATTCGAAACTGGCCACCGTAAATGCCCAAAACCCCCACCACCTCCTAATAGACAGTCTCCTCCCCACCGCATGTATATATTCCCTCCCCGCCGTATGTATATTTATCTCCCACCCACCCACCCCCCCCTAATGTACAGTCCCCTCCCCATCATATGTATATACTCTGTCAGGATCTAGGGGTAACAGTACTGTATATTGGAATACCGTTTATGTCACAAATGTATCAGTACTAAATACCTATAAATACCTATATGTCCCTATGCCATAAATGTCATGTATGTTGTGTATGTCATAAATGTCTATATGAATTGAAAATGGGGGACCCTGATGGAAACAAGACAAACGTCTTTCTCAGGTCTGCATCCCCTTAACAATTGTATGTATTGAGCCGTACTGTATTGTACCCATTCTGCAATCTGTTAAATAAAGTTTTCATTCATTCATTCATTCATTCATTCATATAGTTACACGTTCAATAACATCAGCGTATTTACCCAAACATAGCAACGTCCGGGGACGACATAGATAGCAAGCATTACTCGGTCCGTTCATATCTCAGCCCGTGCTGAGTTGTGCCCATTCTGCGGTCTGTTAATAAAGTTTTCAATCCGACAGATGTATGGAAAGGCTTTTATTATAACATTTGTTGCAGTAAAATCATTATGCCTCGTTTAGTCATCTGCGGAGCGCTGGTAATCTGACTCGTCGGCCGCGGGGAGCTAACGTTGTTGTTGTTTTGGAGCTCTCGTCAAAATCAATGGAGGACATTTAAGAAAGTAAAAACCGAATAGCGCTTGCCGATTGGTGCTAAGAACAGCAGGGCGGGTGCAAGCGGTGTGAGGTAATTGGCAGACTCGACTGTCAATCAAAATTATTCTGTTGCCGGCTGAATGATTGAATGAATGAAAACTTTATTAACAGATTGCAGAATGGGTACAATACAGTACAGCTCAATACAACAACAGTGGACTGGAGGATGAAGACCAGAAAAAGACTTTAGACTTTTTTACATAAGGGTCCTCCATTTTCAATTCATCAAAACATTTAGAGACATACAAATATACAGTAGTTTCATAAAAATGCTAAAATTCTATTGATTGATTGATTTAAAACTTTATTAACATATTGCAGAATGGGTACAGTACAGCTCATTACATACAATTGTTAAGGGGATGCAGACCAGAGAAAGACTTTCGTCTTGTTTACATCAGGGTCCCCCATTTTCAATTCATCATATTTCATATCTAAATCATATAATATCTCATTGCTAAATATATGCAATATATAATCTAATAATCCAATAATCTAAATCTAATATATAATATAAAAATGCTAAATGCATGGGTATTTTATTTTGTCTTTAACACTTTGAGTGCCACTCACGAGATTTCTCGGGTTTTTAACACTTTGGCTGCCATGGGTTAAAT
Organism: Notolepis coatsorum; assembly: GCF_963971535.1. Lineage (NCBI taxonomy): Eukaryota > Metazoa > Chordata > Actinopteri > Aulopiformes > Paralepididae > Notolepis > Notolepis coatsorum. The sequence continues at coordinate 89,460,597 of NC_140174.1, read as the reverse complement.
TCATTATCAACCGTAGGTTGCCGGCTCTATTTGTCTATAGAGAAAGTCCCCTTCTTTGCAGGGCTATACCTTTTTAAATTCTATTGCTACATTGCCATTATTAGGGCCCATTCAAAGTCCTATATGTATTGTTCATTGTGTAGCAACGTTAAACTTTTTCATTCACATATTCATAGTAAAGTATGGTCTAATGTATAAGTATGTTTTCATCTCTTTCTGCAGCTTTCTCCAGAACGTGATCTATAGCCCCAAATACATTATATTGATGATGCAATACAGTTTTATGGCAATCAGCGCGATATAAAAAATTCCAACTAGACGTACTTCTAGAAGTTACTACACGTCATCTGATGTTGACCGGATGGGCTAGGGGGCGTTTATAATTCCGTGGGCAGCGTTATACCAATCATCTAATGTGGGTCAAATGTTGATAATAGCAGTTAGTATCGAAGACGGTAACTTTACACGCTAAAACTCACCCCAGTCTCCGCGCGCCGTTGGGCGATCATCGTAGAGTAGAAATTTTATCATTATGGGATGTAGATTTACCCGGTCCATCTCCAGCTTGTATAATGGTATATACATCCAAATCATGTTGTTTATCGAGTTATTGGCAATCGATCGCTATGTAGTGTGTCGAGATCGAGTCCCGGGACCTATTAGCGAGTGCCCGGAAGTAATACGGCCGTCCAGCACAACCTCTACGGCACTTCCTGTTAAGCGATTGCGCCGATCGGCCACCAGATGGCGCTCCTGAACCGCCAGAGAGCTCAGTGGGTCCTCCTGGTGGATCTCAGGCCAGCGGAGGGGACATATGAATCCGATCCCAGATTTTTGAAATATTGATATTAAAGACGCTGTAAGGCGTCTTCGGCAACTTGAGCATGGCCGGGAATGACGTGTTTAGGCGTTTCCCGGCACCCAAAGTGTTAATAGTGACGTAGAATGCCACTCACGAGATTCTCTGATTTTTTTTTTTTTTTTTTTTTTTTGCGATCTGAAAAATTATTGCATCACCCGAGCCTACCCGAGTATAGCCGAGCTGCGCCGGCGATCACTGTGGAAAAAAGCGCCCCCTGTCGTCTCCCAGATGACATAAGTGATTTTGGAATGGACTCAATGAAAATGAATGGGGAAAAAAATCCGGTACTCCACATTTTCCAGTTCACTGATCCAGCCGGGGTTACCACAGTTCATTCTGGAGCCTCAGAGCCCCGCGGATCATGGAGATCTACAGTATCGCGTTGGATCCATACACGTATCGATTTTTTCGAATGGTGATCAGGAATTGGAATATACCAGTTGGATACCATCTGATGTCAGGTAAGGACTCTATGTTATCAGTGGTAGGATAATCAGAGTAAGTTTGATGAAGTTATAAGCTGTTTTGTGAAATGTCTTCTTTCGGTTTCACTGTAAAAGTCTGTGAGGAAATCAACGGAGCGATTATCAGTGCGCGGCCGTAATGTGCTTGCGTGCACGTATAATATTGATCATCTAGCGTTTATTTGAAAACGATTCATAAAAAGGCCGACGAATATCAACGTTGTGGAATATTCCACTAAAAGACGATTTTCATAGAATGCTCCAGAATGAGCTGTTTTTTATATCAAAACGGGGGCTTTTCTAACTGCTCTGAAACGGAAACGACGCGATAAAAAAACAATCTGCCTTCACAGCACTGACTGGAAAATAGTCTTTGATAATGCGATGGGCAGATTAGACACATAGCCATAATTTAAAACATAGATTAGGCGATATTAACGTTAACATTGGCGCCGATGGTGGCATTCAAGCGGTAAAACGGAAAACCAGGCGTGGCGCTCAAAGTGTTAATGTTAGCTTGCAAACTCAAATACTGTCTTGGTAAGCCTCATAATGAATTGTTTGGGGAAAAAAATAAAAACATTGTCATGTGTATCGTGTATCGCCGAAAGGTCAGAAAATATCGTGATATCATATTTAGGCCATATCGCCCAGCCCTAGGTTGTGGTATAAAAAAATGTGAGAACCCCTGATATACACCATTACACTATTGAGTGGAATTAGGGGTGGGCGGTATGGCCTAAAATTTATATCACAGTATATTTCGAATTTTGGATGGTAACGGTATATACCACAGTATTGTTTTTCTTATAATAATAATAAAAAATGGTTTAGGAGAAGTGCAAGACTCTGGGATGGTAAAACGTTATTCCTGGGGGTTGATTATGAGGTTTCTACTGGGCTCTTCCATTAGTATTCTGTAATCTGTATATTTATGACAAAATGCACTGCACAAAATTAATTTAAGTGTTAGTTTAGGTCATTTAACTGGCAGCTTGTAGGACATAATTTTTACTTGCACATGTGCTCCTAAATAATGTTTTCGGTGCGCACTAGGGGTGTAAAGGTACACGCAGGGAGCGAAATTAACTTTTTGACTCACCGGCCAGTGGCGGGTAGATGGAAAGAATCTACCCGCCAAGCATATTTCTTACCTGCCAACTTTTTTTTGATTAAATTTTTTTTATTATTATTTTATATATATTTTTTTTTAATAAAATATATATATTATATAATCATACTTGTGATTGTGTTATCTGCGAGACATCGCCACCTCGCGGTCTGCAAACAGCTCCACTGTCTGTGTGTATACTCGAGTGGCCTCCAGCTCCAGCAAGGATTCTCCGGCGCTGCAGCTGGACCCTAAACCCTACATTCAGCATGAAAGGATTCTCCTGCGCTGCACCTGGACCCTAGTCAGCAGCCCTCATGCGATGTAAGCCAGGGACTCGAATACGCATGTTGTTGTTGTAGGACATTGATGCCAGGAGCTATCTGTAGCTACTGCTGTATGGCGTTGGGACAACGCCTCAGTGAACTATTTAGTTTACTGCGACATTTCGTAGTGACTAGTGAGCTACCTAGCCAACGGAGGTATTATGCACTGGACTATTGCTGGAGGATTTGTTGATGTCTGGAGCTATCAGTAGCTAGCCGGCTGGATAACGTTACACAATGCCTCAAGTCAAGTCAAGTCAAGAGTTTTAATTGTCACGGCATACAGGTATACAATGAAATGCGGCTGGTCTTGCCCGCGACGATGTGCAATACAGTGGTACAACATATAATAGAATCCAATAAAATACAGTGGTACAACATATTAATAGAATCCAATAAAACAGTGCAATAAACAGGTACATGGTGTGCCATCTCGGTATCTGTACATTAGTATTTACAGAGCATATAGGACATGCTAGGTAGCTTTAGTAGTGCAATACACTGTTCCTGATGCTATACTACTTTAAGTGGCCTTTCCTCTGGCCATAAGTGTGCGTGTGTGCGGCATGAGTGTTAAAGTGGCTGCTAGTGTGTGAGCGTGCTCAGCGTGCGTGTCGTGTATGTGCTTGTGTGTGGATAGTTCAGTTTCTGTGTCTCTCAATGTTCATTGTTCAAGGCTCTGATGGCCTGGGGGAAGAAGCTTAGCCTAAGCCTCTCCGTCCTAGTAGCTGGAGTTCGCAGGCGTCTGCCTGACCTCAGCAGCTGGAACAGGCTGTTATTGGGGTGGTGGGGGTCTTTCATTATCCTGCAGGCTCTGGATTTGCACCTCTTGTTGTATAGAGCCTGCAGGGGAGGTAGCGCAATACCCGTGGTACGCTCGGCTGAGCGCACCACTCTCTGTAGGGCCTTCTTGTCCTGTGCCGTGCTGTTCCCATACCAGGCAGTGATGTTTCCGGTCAAGATGCTCTCTACAGCTCCTGAGTAGAAGGACTGGAGTATCTTCCCCGATACTCTGAACTTCCTTAACTGTCTCAGGTGGTAGAGGCGCTACTTCGCTTTCTTTACTACTGTGTCTATGTGTGTTGACCATGTCAGGTCCTCTGAGATGTGGACCCCCAGGTACTTGAAGCTGCTCACCCTGTCCACGGTAGCCCCGTTAATCGTCAGTGGTGTGTGTGTCTCCTGCTGTCCTCTCCTATAATCCACGATCAGCTCCTTGGTTTTACCAATGTTCAGGAGCAGGCTGTTGTCCTGGCACCAACGTTCCAGTACCTCAACCTCCTCTCGGTAGGCCTTCTCGTCGTTGTCCGAGATCAGCCCCACCACCACCGTGTCGTCGGCGAACTTCACAATGGAGTTGGAGCTGAACTTGGCCGCACAGTCGTGTGTGTAGAGTGAGTACAGCAGGGGGCTTAGAACACAGCCCTGGGGGGACCCGATGCTCAGGGTGATGGTGTTGGAGGTCTGACCCCCCACCCTGACCGCCTGGGGTCTTTCACTCAGAAAGTCCAGTACCCAGGCGCTCAGGGCGGAGCTCAGGCCTAGCTCGATCAGCTTGTCCACCAGTCTGGTGGGGACTATGGTGTTGAACGCTGAGCTGTAGTCAATGAACAACAGTCTCACATAGCCTCATGTATTAAACTAAGTGAATAGTTGACTGGGTCATTTTGTAACGGTAGCTAACGTTATCTCACGAAGGTCCCACACTGACTAGACTAACGTCACGGTGACTCGGAGGCAATAGCCTCCGTTTACATGCAGGCATACAGAAACAGGTGGGGAGGGGGTAGCAGCAGCAGCGCGCAGTGCGCTGCATGTCTGTGCTGAGACAGCGAGTGAGAACTCCGCTAAAGAATTGGATCATGATTTTCGGTTTTCACATTTGATTTGACTATTTGACTATTTGATTGCCCGCCACACGGCGGTCAGACCTCTCAGTGGGAGGCGCCAAACGTAAAAACTGAGCGCAAATGGCAGGTGGCGCTCTCTAGTTTCGGTCCCTGGGTACACGTATCCGTACCGAACCGTTTCAGTGTGTACCATACCGTACCGAATGTATATAACGGTATGTTAACCACTAACCACCGGGGGCTGTTTTTTTCACAATCTAATATAATTATTATTTTCGAAGTCTATTATTAATTTCAATATAGAATATTCGTTGACAGCCCTACAAGTACAATTAGTTACTGCACACTACATCACCCCTGAGTGGAACATGGAAAGCCAAACTTTCCCCCACTGTACCGAAAACCTGTACCGAACCTTGACTTCAAAACCGAGGTACGTACCATACCGTGGTTTTTGTGTACCGTTACACCCCTAGTGCGCACACATCTATTTTAGTCGAAAATGCAAGTGAAATACTCACACCGTTGAGTCCTGGCTTTAGGCAGAATCACTAATACACAACACCCACACACACACACACACACAAGAGAGAGGGAGAATAGCTTATAGCTGACTTGGGCTGCTAGGTGGTGTAGTGGGCAAGGCACTCGCCACCAATGTGGAGACGCTGGGTTCGCGTGTTCGAATCCAGCTCTCCACATTGTTTTCAGTTTAGCTGGTCGTCCGCAGTAATACACATTGGCCGTATTACGGGGAGGGAAACTGAAGGGTGGGGATTGGGCGTTGTGGACCGCGTCTCCAACAAGTCGGTTGGTGCGCCTGCGCAGTAGAATCAGGAAGTGTCGGGGGCAGCGTGAGCCTCCCACGCGTTACTCCTCGCCACTGAGAGATCGAGCTGCGCAGGTGAAAAGATGCGACTGCTGTTACCTCAAGTACCGGAGGGGACTTGTGCTATGTATGACTTAGTCCACATTGCAGCCGGCTTGTGGGAGGCAAGAAACAGCGTTCATGACAGGGGAGGGTTGAATTGGATGATACGAAATTGGGATGGGAGAAAATATAGAAAAATGGGAGAAAAAGTGGATCAAAAAAAAAAGCTTATAGCTGACTTAATGATTTTAGAATATTTTAGCTAATGAAGTGAGTATCATCAACTATTCAGTTAGTTTTTATAGTGTAACGTTTGGCTACTTAAAATCATTGAACGTACAGAGAGAGAGACAAAAGGAGAGTGAGAGAGACAGGGAGAGCGAGAAAGAGAGAGAGGGTCTCAAGCTCAGCAGCCTCTCCCATGCCTCACTGTTTGAGCTGGAGCTCACAAAATGAAACTAACTTCACCCAGAGGACTGCTCCGCTATGAGCTGCTTCAGGGTCAGTTTAACTGGTCCAGAGGACTGCTCCACTGTGAGCTGCTCCAGGGTCAGTTTAACTGTTTTAACTGGTCCAGAGGACTGCTCCGCTGTGAGCTGCTCCAGGGTCAGTTTAACTGTTTAAACTGGTCCAGAGGACTGCTCCGCTGTGAGCTGCTCCAGGGTAAATTTAACTGTTTTAACTGGTCCAGAGGACTGCTCCACTGTGAGCTGCTCCAGGGTCAATTTAACTATTTAAACTGGTCCAGAGGACTGCTCCGCTATGAGCTGCTCCAGGGTCATTTTAAACTGTTTTGGGACCAGCTTAGTTGACATTAGCAGCTAACGTTAGTTTTAGGTCATAGAACGGTAGGTTATGTATATAACCTAGTTATATGAGTACTGGCTGAGCGTCCCGCTCTTAAAGCCTATCGAGATACCCCTTATCTCCTGTACCTATTGTACTCCATCACGAAAACAACTTGTACACCCACACCTGACCGGGTCCCGCCTCTATGGAGGCGTAGCCTATAAGACCATGACCATGGTCACCAACACACCCTTCCTCGCCAAAATCCTGTTCCAGTAAAAGATCCCTCAAAAGGTAACTCAGGGCCGCTTAAGAGCGGGACGCTCAGCCAGTACTCGTATAACTAGGTTATATACATAATCTACCATTATATATTCGTATCTGGCTTATCGCGTCCCGCTCTTAAAGCCTATCGAGATATGGGTTAGAGCGGACGCGAGGCCCGACAGATGTACCCCCTGAGGACCCGTAAGCCCACATCAAGGGGTTCGGGGAGCCCTGTCACCCCATCCTTCCTAATGAAGGGGGGGCGCAGTCAACTCCACCTGAGTGTGAGCAAGAGGGAACTAGAACCCCTTGAACACACAGCACAGGCGGAACCACGTGTGACCTAACACACTGTGGCCCATACTAGGGGTGGACGGTATGGTCTAAAATTTATATCACGGTATAATTTGAAGCATAGACGGTAACGGTATATATCACGGTATCATCGTTTTTGATTAAATTTTTTTTTTTTTTTTTATATAATTTTTATTTTTTTTTTATATATAAAATATATATATTATATAATTAGACTTGTACTTGTATTATCTGCGAGACATCGCCACCACGCAACAAGCTCCACTGTCTGTGTGTACATTAGTAGCCTCTAGCTACGGCCAGGATTCTCCGGAGCTGCAGCTGGACCTATACTCGAGTAGCCTCGAGCTACGGCCAGGATTCACCGGCGCTGCAGCTGGGCCCTAGTATTGGTATAACGTTAAATCACATTCACAAGCCCTCAGCTCGAATACGCATCGAATCAGTGTTATAAGACATTGATATCAGGAGCTATCTGTAGCTACTGCTAGCCGGATATATAACGTTAATACAACGCCTCAGTGAATTATTTAGTTCAATGGGACATTTCGTTTTGAACGGTGAACTAACTTGTGTTAACGTGAGCTAACGGCTAACGGAGCTATCATACACGTCTACTCTCTACTAGACTTGATGGAGCGTTTGTTGATGTCAGGAGTAGCTGGCCGACTAGATACCGTTCGGTTAGACAATGCCTCATCATGTATTAAACTAAAAGTGAATAGTTGACTGGGTCATTTTGTAACGGTAGCTAAGCTAACGTTAGCTCAGGGAGACGTCCCGTCCCACAAGACTACTAGTAGACCCGTGTTTACATGCGTGCGGGAGGGGCTGGCACGCCCACTGCGCGAAGCCTCCTAAATAACTTTTTCCAGTTCGCACATATCTATTATCTATGACTAATTCTATCTATTTTTAGGGGCAAATGCGAGTGAAATAGTCGCGCTGTGGTTACATGACGTCATTGCTATTTTAGAGCTGCACTACCGGTTACACGGTATAGGCAAAATCCATACCGTAGAGCAAATTCATACCGTTTATACCGTATACCGTTTATACCGTCCACCCCTAGCCCATACCCACACACTCCTGCTACCCTACCAAAGGACGGGAAGCAGGAAAGGCCACAGACCCCAGAACCGCCTGGGAGACAGAACCCCCGGTCATGTCCATGAGGTAAAACCTTACACAGGGGCCCGGGGAGGACCATGAAGCTGCAGCACAGATGGCCTCCACCGAGGCCCCACCCAGGAGAGCGGCAGAGGCACCACCCCACAAGTGGAGTGCGCCCCGACACCCCCAGGGGGATCCTGCCCAGCCAACGTGTAGCAGAGGGCAATGCCCTCGCACAACCAATGGGACAGGCGCTGTTTCGACAGTGCCTTACCGGCACGAGAACCACCGTGACAGACAAAGCTGAACGGTGACCCTGAGGTCCTGAGTACGGCTGAGGTAAATTCCCAAGCACGGACCGGACATGACAGGTGAAGGCCTGCATCTAACTCACTAGCGTGAGGAGGAGGACCAAACGCCTGAACCACAATATCCCGCGAGCGGAAGGAACTCCGGATATTCTTAGGCATGAAAGCAGGATTAGGTGGCAGAGTGGCACCGCAATCGGACGAAAGACAGGCACTCTGGACGTACCGAGAGAGCACAAAGCACACCCACGCGTTCAGCGGAGGTGACGGCCAGCAAGAACGCGGTCTTGAACGACAGCTGTTCCAACGGCGCCTGCTCGAGCGGCTCAAACGGGGCCAAGGACAACCGACGAGGACCAATTGAAGATCCCAAGTCGGAGCCAAGGAGCGTTGCACCGGCTTAACGCGTCGAGCGCCAAGCAGGAAACGCTTCACAAGAGGGTGGCTGAACAAGACATCCCCTCAAATCCCTCATGATAGGAGGATATAGCTGCTGCATATACCCTCACCGTCGAAACCGACAGTCTATCAAGGAGAGACTGGAGGTAACTAAGGACAGCATCCAGGGGGCAGGAGACTGGGTCCCGGCCCCCCGCCTTACACCACACTTGGAACATATGTCATCTGCCCGCGTAAAGCGCGAGAGTGGAGGGAGCATGCGCATCCCGGATGGTATCACCATCAGGATCAAGAACCTGCGCCCCTCAACGTACCCGTCCCAACAACTGACCTAACAGATGTATGGGGAAGAATCCCAGGCGGCACGGCATTGGTCCCAGACCTGCCTGGCTATGTCCGGACGTAATCCCCACCCGTCAGGATGAGGACCGCCCTGCGACAGTACACCTATACCCACAGTCACCCTGCCGGGGATGTGGGGAGCCCTCAGGCCGCGCAGATGGAAGACGCCCATAGCCAGCCGCCCGCCGCCTGGTACAGACAGGGGGAGCGTACTCCTCCCTGTCTGTCGATATACGACACTGACGTCGTAATGTCCGTCCTGATCAACACCGTGTGAGGACCAGAAGGACCGCCTTCAATACCAACACATTGAACGTAGCGCAGACCGGGCAGCATGGTTTGCCAGCTGCCCCCTACTGCGTTGGCCTGACGCGTCACCAGCGAGGGAGGCGTCGGTGAAAAACGTGACGTGAGACAGTCGTAACCGTCCTAGGACGGAACCACCCGAGCGTGTCGACAACACGCTCTGAGAGGGATGCCCATAGCCGTTGACTGGGAAGAGGAGTACTCTACTTCCAGTCTACAGCAAACCCCAGGCTGGTAGGGACCTGCCTGGTACGAGACCTGACGATCCACCTTGACCGCGAAGGACCAGAACGTCGTCAGGGCAGAATACACTCCGTAACCCCTGACGACGCAGAGGCCCCTGTGCGGCCTCCACGCACTTGGTGAAGATGCGGGGAGCCAGAGAAAAACTGAACGGCAGCCTCTGGTACTCATACGCTAACCCTGCAAAGTAGTGATGCACCGATGTGAAAATTGTGGCCGATACCGATAACCGATATTAATATTGCTGTTCTGGCCGATACCGATATTTACCGATGTGACGTCGATATCTCTGTATAGAAAACACTTTTTTATGATAATCAAATAAAGAGCTATTTTCCAAAACGCATAATTTTTTTTACTTTTGTAACTTATTTTCAGAAATGACTGATATTTTGAAACTATTTAAGGCCAAAACATGTAAAAAGAAGAAAAAAAAGATAATTTTTTTTTTTTTTTTTTTTTTTATATCTGCCCTATCTTGATATCGGACCGATACCGATGTGTGAAAAAACGGCCATATCGGCCGATATTATATCGGCGGCCGATATATCGTGCATCACTACTGCAAAGGAAGCGTAGGTAAGCCCTAGGATGGAAGATCGGAGATGCGCATATGCATCCTACAGGTCTATGGAGGAGAACCAGACCCCCACCTGACAGTGTTCAACAGGTAGGAGACGATCCAAAAAATGCTGAACCTTCCCATGGGACAGGTCCAGCCTGGGTCTGACACCCCCCCTCCCGATTTCTCAGGCACCAGAGAACACCGGGAGGAGAACGCCACGACGATGGCTTGCTTCGTCCACAGAGATTGGATCTCGTTGACCAGAGCTGTCACTGCTGGAGACCCTGACAATAGGGTCTTTACCAAACCCGAAAACGGGTGGGGTTGTGTAAACACAAGTCCCCGCCTCAGCGTTCTCTCCATCCACCTCGACATATGGTACTGCCGTAGACATATGTGATGACACTCCCAACGCACCCGCCGCCATGTGGCGCAGGTCCGCCAGGAACCCGCTGTGCGTAGCCAACCCTGGACCCGCGCGAGCAGAGCGTTCCGTGTCGGGACATCTGACCCTGACACTACCCACGAGGCAATCGCACCCAAGGGGGGACCCCGACAGAAAGGGCCGAGGAGTTGTTCTGCAGCCGGACATGCAAGGTGTGAGGACCCCATGGGTTCCTACACACCGTAGCCCTGCAGTGATATTACTACCACCCAAATCACGCGTGCCTGCGAGACCACTGCCAATCTTTCAGGAGTGGGAGGCACCAACATGATACCTGGCCTGGCGAGGCCCGCACTGTGTGCCTCAAAAGGTTTTGAGCCCCCCTGCTGACAATACTTATAGTTGACAGACGTAACACCAGGCTCAACCAACACAGCTTATGGTGTGGGAGCCGCTTGACAGCACAACATTCTCACGGACAGACCCAGGCTCAGCCATCAACTGGGTGTCAGCCCCTGTCCCCATGAGAAGCGAAAAGTGGGGCCGCCCGCGCTTCAACGAAGGCACGCGGCCCACAGCCAAAGGAAACAATCAGAGCCCACTTTTTCCACTGGTGTTGGGGGAGGGAGTGATCGGAGAGCGGGCTGCTCGCGGCAGGACGGTGACGGCTTGTTGTTCAAGTCGAACCCATCCAACATGGCCGATCCCTCGGCCGCCAAGGCTGTCGGCCTTGTGGACACCTGTCGATTCAACGCCCAGGATACCTCTGGCGGGGGAAAACATGGCCGCCTGTCGAGGGCCTTGTCATCGCCGCTGACGAGGCCGTGCTCTCTCTTCTTCCGGCTGCGCGGTGTGGGGCCTAGGACAATACCGCCCGCGCTCCAGCAGAAGACCAAAATCCCCTGCGGAGAGGGGAACCCTGAGCGGTTATAGCTTGCGGCTAGGTCAAAGCTAATAACGTCAACAACCTCGTGCGATGTGTCGACGTCGGCTGGCCCTCGAGGCCCCGCCACCAGACACCATTTTTTTGATAGAAAAAACAGCAATTCGAACACAGTTCTAATCGCTGCCAATTCCATACCGTGGCGGTACAGGCTGTAGCAGCCCACCAGCCACTCGCCAGGCCGACCCACCCACGGCGTCGGCCGGGCGGGGCACTGTTTCAATATGTCAAAAGCAAAGGACTGATGTTAACACGGAGCACCATTGGTGGTTGCAAACAGCAACCTCCACTGTGGTGTGCACCATGAAGGGGTTAAATGAATAAAAGAACTAAACCACAAAATACTGTAGAATGAGCAAGCTCATATACACAACGTTAAGGGGAGGCGGACCAGAGCCGACTAGTCCCGCATTCATTCAAATATTCACAACAGCACACCAGCCCTAGCTTAGCCCATTTACCAAAAAAGGTAAACAAAGCCCCCCCCTCATACTCCCCCAATAGACACCGATTGACCGTCAGCATGAAATGGTTGAGAGGAGAGAAAGCTGTAGCATAGACAGACCTTCTCATAGCAGAGTGACAGAACAAAACAGTAGCCCACTACACTACTATAGCCTAGCGTGAGGCGATGTGGGACCCAGATCAACAACCGCCTGCGCACAAACACGCACCATGTTTACAATGTCGGCTGGACCCATAGCCCCACTACCCAACGCCAATGTGGATAGGAACTAGCCAGCTGAGCCATAACCCGCCGTTAAGTCCCATCCTGCAGTAGTATAGCTCTACTGCTACACCGCCGAGCTCACGCATCGGCTCCCAGATGGGGACACCGTTCAACAGACCCCGCCGGAACACAAAGGCAACGTACCTGGCTAGGCTACCTAGCCACGGCCTACCCTGTTGTCAACCCATTTACCCGTAAAAAGGTAAATAGGACTCAGCAAAACCCCCACAACAGCTACCGACTGACCTTCATTGATGAACCGGGCAAGAGGAGGGAGAAGTGACAACATCTCACGGCGGAGACATTAGAACAGTGTAGCAGTAGTGTTTAGCATGTAGTATTAGCATGTAGCTAGCATTAGTTGTTTAACAGCACGCGTGCAGGACCGTTTGGAACCCGTTCACCGCAGTGAACGTTCACCAAACCATCCCCCCCTGGCGCCGACACACAACATGGTTGTGTAACAAACAACCCAGCATTACTAACACTAATACCCGTGCCTGATGACACGGGGCTCACCGTTGTACAAGCTGGCCCGATAGCCAAACCATGTACGCTGCCCCTCGATCTGCTGTCGTCAGATGAGGAAACATCAACATAGGCCCGTCGTGTCGCTGAAACCTGCTTCGAAGATGCCAGGAGCAAGCAAACCTCCGGTAAGCTTTCAACATTACACAATTCCTCCAATCTTTTTCATACTACTAGTTACATAAGGTGCACTGCATCCAATATGATGGAACGAAAATAGAGGAAGGGTGTGTTGGTGACCATGGTCATGGTCTTATAGGCTACGCCTCCATAGAGGCGGGACCCGGTCAGGTGTGGGTGTACAAGTTGTTTTCGTGATGGAGTACAATAGGTACAGGAGATAAGGGGTATCTCGATAGGCTTTAAGAGCGGGACGCGATAAGCCAGATACGAATATATAACTGTCTGCTTGTAGGATATAATCGTTTGGTCATATGGATAGCCACTGGAAAATTACTCTGCTGTGTTGTGTCTTTTCGTTTAGCACCGCCTGTGGAGGGACTGCTTGTATCGCCACGCATTCGGCAACAACTCTCACTCGACGTTGCTTGCAATAGTTTTCTGCTCAGGGTCCGACTTTCTAAACCCAAACCACGTCCAGATGATGGACGAAGCTCCTTTATTTTATTTTTTTTATCCACTTTTTCTCCCATTTCTATTTTTCTCCCATCCCAATTTTCGTGTCATCCAATTCAACCCTCCCCTGTCTTTGAACGCTGTTTCTTGCCTCCCACAAGCCGGCTGCAATGTGGACTAAGTCATACATAGCACGAGTCCCCTCCGATACTCGAGGTAACAGCAGTCGCATCTTTCCACCTGCGCGGCTCGATCTTTCAGCGTCAGGGGTCTGGGCTTTGGAGGGGCCCCGCCCCCGTCGCTTCCTGACTCTACTGTGCAGGCGCACCAACCAACCTGTAGGAGTCGCTGTCCACAACGCCCGATCCCCACCCATCAGTTTCCCTCCCCCTAATACTGCCAATGTGTATTAGTGCGGACGACCAGCTAAACTGAAAGCAATGTGGAGCGCTGGGCTCGAACAGGGAGGGAGGCGTACCTGTTCGAGCCCAGTCTCCAGTATTCGTGGTGAGCGCCTTGCCCACTGCACCACGTAGCCGCCCGAAGCTCCTTTCTTTTGAACTAATTCTTCTTCGTTGTTTGCGTGGGGAACGGGAGCTCCTGCATCGCACTCGCTGCCCTCCATTTCACCTGCATCTTCTTCAGAAAACATGCGTTTGTTTACGTCGCACAACTGTTTTTCTTTTTGCCAATATTGGGCCAACTTGACTTGACATGTCTTTTTCCACAAACTAGTTTATTATCTTTTAATGACTAGCTTTGTGTGTTACATTGTGTAAATGTGAACAATTATTTTTACATTTAAAAAGCTTAAATGTAGCCTTCTACCGTTATATCTGATAGAATCAAACCTCTACCTTGGCACGGATTTCTACCGGTATTCTGGTTCAACCGTTGTACCACCCACCCCTAGGTGGAATAAACTTTTAAAACTATTTTGGTGGAACAAACCTTTTTATTATATATATATATATATATATATATATATATATATTTTTTTTTTATCCACTTTTTCTCCCATTTTCTATATTTTCTCCCATCCCAATTTTGTATCATCCAATTCAACCCTCCCCTGTCACGAACGCCGTTTCTTGCCTCCCACAAGCCGGCTGCAATGTGGACTAAGTCATACATAGCACAAGTCCCCTCCGGTACTTGAGGTAAGAGCAGTCGCATCTTTTCACCTGCGCAGCTCGATCTCTCAGTGGTGAGGAGTAACGCGTGGGAGGCTCACGCTGCCCCCGACACTTCCTGATTCCACTGCGCAGGCGCACCAACCGACCTGTAGGAGTCGCTGTCCACAACGCCCGATCCCCACCCATCAGTTTCCCACCCCCTAATACGGCCAATGTGTATTAGTACGGACGACCAGCTAAACTGAAAGCAAATGTGGGGTGCTGGGCTCGAACAGGCGAGCCCAGCGTCTCCAGATTTAGTGGCGAGCGCCTTGCCCACTATGCCACGTAGCCGCCCATATATATATATATTTTAATGTATTTATGTATTTTTATTTGAAAGTCCCCCACATTCTCTGCTTAGAAAAAGTCTGGCCCTCGGACAAATGTAGTTCATGACCCCTGCTCTACAACAAACGGTTCATGAGATATGAGTGGAGGGCGGGACTTATTTCAATGGACGATGATGGAAATGAATAAATGTTTTTAATGCAAGGATATAGCAACAACAATAGATGGCATGTTGTAAACAGGTGCCCGAGAGCTGGTTACCAGCAAACCTGTAACGTCACACTGAACATGTATTTCAGTGGACAATAATGCAAATTAATTCAAATACTTGTCGTTGACCGGTTGGAAACATATTCCAGCATCCAGGTACCTAGCCTGCTGTCAGCCAATGAGCAATGGCTCATCCAAATGGGCCCTGTAGTTTTTGTGAGGTTAGCTGTGGACAAATAGATGGACGGACACAAGACTAGTAATTATAGTTCAACATGCTATTTGGGTCTTGAGCGGGCTATGGATATGATTAACCCTTTCACTACCACACTACCAAAGGGTTAACCCTTTCACTGCCATACGACAAAGGGTTAACCCTTTCACTACCACACCGTCTGTAGTGTGGTAGTGAAA
This sequence comes from Notolepis coatsorum, assembly GCF_963971535.1. NCBI lineage: Eukaryota > Metazoa > Chordata > Actinopteri > Aulopiformes > Paralepididae > Notolepis > Notolepis coatsorum. The sequence continues at coordinate 89,445,214 of NC_140174.1, read as the reverse complement.
GGGTCAACCTTCTGTAGTGTGGTTGTGAAAGGGTTAAATGGTAATACCAATTTCAGCTGGGAGTACATAATCTCATCTACTCTTTCTCCACTGGTTACTTTCCAAGAAGTCATCTTTATTCACCAAAACAATATTTATTTGCAAATAATAGTCTTCCCCTCCTCGACAATTATTGGACCCAAAAATTATGTTTCTACCCGGGCTCCAGTTGGTTTGTGTGTTATTTGTGTTTGGTGCATTAGTCGTCCAGTATCTGAGCGAAGCAGTTTCATTTCCAGTAGCTATGAGCAGTTCACCACTAACGCTCTGAGCTGAAGTCCCTCAGGGTGAAGCTGATTTGTGGTAGTAATTTAAAAATAAAGAGGTTGCTAATAAAGGAGATGAAGCCCCTCATTTAATAACTCCCACCCCCCCTCTCTCTCTCCCTCCTCTCTCTCTTTCTCTCTCTATCCCTCCCTCCTCTCTCTCTTTCTCTCCACCTCTCTCATTTCTCCCCTCTATCTCTCTCTTTCCCCCTCCTCTCTATCCCTCTCTCTCCCCCCCCCCTCTCTCTGTCAGTCCTATCACTGCCTCTCTCTCTCTCTCTCTCTCTCTCTCTCTCTCTCTCTCTCTCTCTCTCTCTCTCTCTCTCTCTCTCTCTCTCTCTCTCTCCTCTCTCTTCTCTCAGTCCTGCCACTGCCTCTCCAACTCTTCTGTTGCTGCATGCTCTGATCTATTCCACTGTCCCCATTGCGCACCATTTTTCCTCAAGTCTATTTCCTCCCTCGGCTTCCAGAGTGGGAGAAATTGGGACACTGGGACTTGGTTCTTCCCAGGGATTCAATAGAGGATTAAATGTTTAGCTCCAGAGGTATTCTCAGCGCTACTGCACATTCCTCCCACACGCTGATAGACGTCTCATCTGGAGTGTTTAGGTGACGTGAGCCCAGAAAGTGTTCTGTTTAGATTATCAACAGTGTTGGATCAGCGGGACCATGGCCCAATAGATAGGAGTAGCTGAGGAGGAGGATAGAGGAGGGTAGAGTAGGTGAGGAGGGTAGAGGAGGTGAGGAGGGTAGAGGAGGTGAGGAGGGTAGAGGAGGTGAGGAGGGTAGAGTAAGTGAGGAGGGTTGAGGAGGGTAGAGGAGGTGAGGAGGGTTGAGGAGGTGAGGAGGGTAGAGGAGGTGAGGAGGGTAGAGGAGGTGAGGAGGGTAGAGGAGGTGAGGAGGGTAGAGGAGGGTAGAGGAGGTGAGGAGGGTAGAGGAGGGTTGAGGAGGGTAGAGGAGGTGAGGAGGGTAGAGGAGGTGAGGAGGGTAGAGGAGGTGAGGAGGGTAGAGGAGGTGAGGAGGGTAGAGGAGGGTAGAGGAGGTGAGGAGGGTTGAGGAGGTGAGGAGGGTTGAGGAGGTGAGGAGGGTAGAGGAGGTGAGGAGGGTAGAGGAGGTGGGTATCTTTGATCTGCCAGGTGTAGCAGGATGTTGCTCTGTAGGGTGCGGTCAGTCTCAGTCAAATGAACGCGACAATGGCTCACTCCCTCTCTCTCACGTCTCAAGTTTTCACTTCTCGTGTCACGTATTCCACCAATTACACTACATATGTACGTAGACTCATGCACATTCGCCGCCCTGTCTTATTTGTTTTGTTGTTTCGTTTAGGTGTGTGACTGTTTTTGACGGTTTGAGACTGTTTATTTTAGCGTTTATCGCTTTATTCTACTGGGCAGTCCAGTAGAGAGAGAGAGAGAGGTGAAACGGGAGACAGAGTGGGGGGAAGACATTTGACAAATAACGACGGGTTCGGGAATCGTACCCGGGTCGGCCGTGCCGCGACTCAGCGCGTTATGTGGTTCGCCACTGGGGCGCCCTACTGTATTGTTTTTTAATGTGTTTTGAGTGTGAATGTATATTTCTGTGTTGTCACCATGTAAGTTAATTGGATCTTAATAAAACACAAACAATAAGGCACAGATTGAACACTGAATAGACACAACAGCGGTTGCTTTTAACAAACCATTGTATGTTAGAGAGACAAACATATCCACCAGTCCCCGTCCCCCCCACACACACGTTAGTTTACTGTTTTTCAGGCATCTAGTTGCATAGAGGAATGTCAACAACATGTAGCTCTAGAGAGACTGTATTTACAGTATGTAACGGAGCAAACCATTGAACGTAGGTAGACGGGGGGGGGGGGGGGGGTTGGTGGCAGACACGGAGTGAAAGTGGAGACGGGGGGAAAGAGGAGAGAAAAGTATCGGCCCCTGTAGGGTCTGCTCTCCACTTTCTTCGTCATTCTGACTTCATCTCGGCAGCCAATGAGGACAGGGCCTCCTGTGTCTCCATGGTAACCTTCTGTTTAAGTAATGACGGAGGGGATAGAGAGGAAAGAGTTTTAGGGGCAGGAGAAGGGATACATTTTGCCCCCCTGAGCAAAGCATCTCCCGGGTATGTTTTGTGCAGCACTTTTATCATCATTAAAGACTAATCGCAGCATATATAATAAGGCTGTGTTTAAAGGGATATTTCACTTTAGTAGAACTCTGTACGTGATCTGATCGGGGCGACAGTGGCTCAGGAGGTAGAGCGGTCGTTTGGTAATCGGAAAGGTTCCTGGTTCGATTCCCGCTCCTCCCGGGCAGCGTGTCGAAGTGTCCTTGAGCAAGACACTTAACCCCTAACTGCTCCCGATGAGCAAGTCGGCACCTTGCATGGTTGCCTCTGCTGTCGGTGTGTGAATGTGTGAGCGAATGGGTGAATGTGAGTAACAAAAATGTTAAAGTTTTGGATAAAAGCTGTTGTATAAATGCACCATTTACCATTTAGCATTTCTATCTAAAGTCATCTACAAGTATAGCTGCGTTTCGACCAAAATGACCCTGAACCTTTAGTTCCAGGAACTACATTTCACAGTACTATATTGTCCCTTCAGCCCGCTGTTGTCTGCGGTTGCACCGCGGTGTAAAGACCCACAGAGATGAATCTGTCCACTGCCATGTGAAGAAGGTCTCCAGTGTCTCACTAGAACACGGAGGGACAGTTTTCTCTGATCACATCTTTGTGATCACGGCTAAATGAACAGATCAATGTTCCCTGCTGACTCTTTTGCCATATATTGGTCCTCACATTGAACAGGAACATGCAGCAGACCTCAATGCACTGGCATTGACTAGTGCTAATCTAATCACAATTGCAATCGTGAGGTCAGCCTGTGCAATTATGTAACCGCAAAAACAGGCTGCGATTTAATTCAATAAATAAATGTGTCTGTGTGTGTCTGTATGCTGAATGCATGCATTAAATGTCCAAATCTGAGCCGTTAAAGAGCCGTATGAGTATTTGCATTATTTGCACACATAACGTAGCAAATGCTGGTTCACTAAATGGTTAGGAAGTAATCATATGTACCTACTGGTCACAGGAGTCTTCAATAACATTTGAATGGTAATCCATTTTGTGAATCCATTTGTTGAAACAACATCTTTGTTGGCAGACAGACGGCTCCTTCTTATCAACACCGCTGTCTAACGTGAGCAAGCAAAGCGCACGCGTAACTTGTGTTCCGCTGGGAAAGACCGTTCATCACTGCATACAACTTGGTTTAATCCAAACGTCCATTAGGAAACTTTGTATTATGAAATAAGACATTCTGGGGATGTCTGGTCACGGTACTATTCTCCCCGTGGCGCACGTGATTCAGGAATGTAAACAAACACGTCACCAGCCACCTGGGAGGAAATCAAAGTAACTATGGGAGGCTGTTGCGGTCAAAAATGGCATTTTGATTGTTGAGATTTTAAAATAAATCTTAATTTTACAGGTTCATATTGACAGCCCTGTTTTTCTTTTATATAAAAATTGCATGTGGTTAAGTTTTTATGTTTGATTTGAGAAGTAAACATTTCAAAACGATCAGTAATCTCTGCATTTTCCTTGATAAGTAGACTAATATTTATTTATTATATCGCAATCGCAAAGTCCCTCAAAATGTCCTTAGTTCTGGGGGAAAAGTTCCTGCAGTAGAGAAGGGGCTTAAGCTAGCGTCCACTGCTGTCCCTGTTCTCCACTGTCAACACCACCATTCCTCCCAGGTGTCAGGCTCCTCATTCACTTCCATTCAGGACCATGTCTAAATATAATATAATATTTAAACAACTGTAAACAAACTATAAAGCAATATTCTTCTCAGAATTGCAGCTCAAATAAAATAATAGGCGTGCTTAATAAAAGTGCTTCATGGGCGGCTAGGTGGTGTAGTGGGCAAGGCGCTCGCCATCAACGCTGGAGACGCTGGGTTCGAATCCAGCTCTCTGCGTTGCTATCAGCTTGGCTGGTCGTTCATACTAACACAATTGGCAGTGTTAGGGGTGGGAAAGCTGATGGGTGGGTCCTGGTCATTGTGGACAGCGACCCCTACAGTTCGGTCGGGGCGCCTGCACAGTGAGGGTAGGATCTGGATGGAGGTAGTGTGACCTTCCACACGTTACACTCTCCCGGTGAGAATCTGCGCTGCCAGGCTGGCTGCCGGCTGGCTGCACATGCGTCGGAGGAAAGCATGTGACAGTCTCCGGCCTCCCGGACCAAAGGTGGGGGGGAGTGCGCAACAACCAGGAAGGGGGTTGGGAATTGGCATAACGACTAACAGTGGGATGGGAGAAAAATCGGAAAAAAGGAGAGGGGGGGGGGGGGGGATAATAATAATAAAACAAATTAAAAAAAGTGCTTCACACTAGTAAAGAATACAAAAAATGGTAAGGCAAATCACGTAGTTTTTCACATTAGGATCTAACATCCCAATATGCCTCTTTGTTTACGGTTTGATTCTATGACAGTTTTAAAATAGACTAATAAAAAGAGTAAAATTGAATATTTCTCCCTTAGGGCAAAATGTTTTATAGACAGAGTAAAATGATACAGTAGTGCAGTGCAATAAAATCAAATAGCCCTCAATTACAATATAATAATCAGTGTTGATGTTATGAGGCAGCGGTTTTCTCAGTCAAAGTGACTTGTTTTCTTTTTAGCTAATGTTGCCATTTCTCATTGAGGGCGTCTCACTTGAGGGAACTATTTCTCACTTGAGGCGTCTTTTGACCAATTGTAAACCTTTAACAGGATGTTTAGAATGTTTACAGTCTTTCTTCCAGCAAGGCGCACACGTAACCATGGTAACCACTCCCCAAACATTCCATGCAAGGCAAAGATACACAGCACACTCAAACCTACAACAAATTGACCGGATCTGCTTTTATTTTTCAAAGAAAATAAATCCGCGTGGACGCATTCCCAAAATGAATGGAAGTGAATCAGGTGCCTGAGAGGGAATCTACACGTTCATGCGTTTATGACGCGTTTATTCAATGCTGTAATCGGTTATTACAAAGTTATTTTCTGCTGCGTCGTTCTTTTTACACTTCAAGTAATTATTTTCCAGCTGCTGCACGTCAGTGAAGCGTGGACATACATTGACTGCTATGTAGATATACAGTACATGTTCACAACAAAGGAACGCATTCATAATTAAGTTAATTGACCTGACCTCTGCCTTGGTGAAAGGCACAATCTACCCATTGAAGCGTTGAGAGAAAAAGACAGTCCAGGTTGTACTTCCAACTTGAGGCCTTTTATTTAATTGTATTTGGATCACATGCAACCAAGAAATGTGTGTACTTCCCATTTCCCCGCCGATCGGCAGAATATTATCACCTTTAACTGGTGTCATGCAAGTACATTTACCATTAGTATTTTATTTACTGTTAGCATTTTAGCAAGTAGAACTGTAGATTGAATTTATTTGATCATTCATAAAAGATACATATAAAACTGTCCAGCAGGAATACATCATACATACATGTAATATGTAGAACTGTAATTTATGTGCAATGTGTAATAAGAACAAAATGATCAGGCAGTGCAGTTAAGCCAAGTTAAGCAGTTCTACAGTATGTCCATCTTATGTAGCATCACTTCTCACAATGCCATGAGAAGGCAAAACTATTGCAGTCATGTTACTTACTCAAGTCAGTGTGATGGTTGTGACTGAATCCTGTCCGTGAGTGCTTTGTAGTTTGGCTCATAGCTACAGACAGCCAGTCTGAGACAGTCTGTGAGTGCTTTGTAGTTTGGCTCATAGCCAGTCTGAAACAGTCTGTGAGTGCTTTGTAGTTTGGCTCATAGCTACAGACAGCCAGTCTGAAACAGTCTGTCAGTGCTTTATAGTTTGGCTTATAGCTACAGACAGCCAGTCTGAAACAGTCTGTCAGTGCTTTATAGTTTGGCTCATAGCTACAGACAGCCAGTCTAAAACAGTCTGTCAGTGCTTTATAGTTTGGCTCATAGCTACAGACAGCAGACAGTCTGTCAGTAAGGCGGCTCCTGCACTTTGACGTCATTATTTTCATCTGTGAAAACGTCGTCTCACAGAGGTAAGTGGATCCAAAGTGAGGAGAGGAAACGTTCAGAAGGTCACTTCACTGTCCCTTAATGTGCCTTTCAGCTCCATGTCATGTTGCAGATCAGCCGTCTCCATGCCGACTCCACTTTGCAAAGCAAATACCTGCTGGAGTTTGCCTGCTACCTGTTCTATATCTGTCCTGTGGTCGGGAATGGGTTCGAGACGAACGCAGCCCTTCCCTGATGCCAAAAACTCCCCAAAACACAGATTGAACTCTGTTGCCACTTTGTCCAAGCGAGCACAGAATTGCTCAGGATGAAAAGCATCCTCATCTTCGATGGCCTGTGACATTTTCCCCAGGTTGGAAAGGCATCTAGGCCTCACGCTCTCTAGACGTGTGGTCCGAACACAGAGCGTGGCCTTGTGTCGGCCCCCGTCAGTAGTAATTGCCACCAGTTCATGAATGGATGTCATTTTAGTGAGGAAGTCCTCCTTTGTTGTTGAATCCTGGAAAGCCATTCTGACAAATACAACAAGCTGGGCTGTGCCCATTATATCCAGAGATTCATCCATATGTAGAGAAAAAGATTCACAGTGACTTTAACACTTACATTTAGTCGTTTAGCTGATGCTTTTATCTAAAGCGACTTACATATTGTGTACAAGTCAGCAGCCACCTCTGGCGGCTACAGGTATATTGTAGGCCTACATCAAAAGTTGTACATTTTTCTGCCCTTTGTCATTTTAGTTGAGCGTTACGGACTAGACCCCCTCTAGGGGTATTCAGTTTAGCACTTCAAACTCTAGCCCTAACACTAGGAGCAGCACTGAGGAAAAGACAAGGAAACAGAACAAAAGGACTCAGGAGGTAGAGAGCAGCCATCTGGTAATAGAGGTTCGATTCCTGCTCCTCCCGGGCAGCGTGTCGAAGTGTCCTTGAGCAAGACACTTAACCCCTAATTGCTCCCGATGAGCAGGTTGGCAACTTGCATGGTTGCCTCTGCCATCGTGAGTGAATGGGTGAATGTGAGGAACAAAATTGTAAAGCGCTTTGGATAAAGCAAATGCACCCTTCACCATTTACCATTTACCATTCACCATTTACCATTTCAATTAAGCTAGAGAAACAACCACGCCCACGGGTAGGGATGCACCGATCCGATATTGGTATCGGTATCGGCCACCGATATCAGTAAAATAGCTGGATCGGGTATCAAAAAAAAAATATATATATCGTATTCTTTATTTTTTATTTTTTTTATAATAAATAAAATAAGAAATAACCATTCAGTACATATATATCTATGTGTTAATTTGTTACATTTAGTTTCACTAAGTTAGGAAAGTAATGTTTTAAGTCAAGTCTGATGTTGCCTTGCACAAAAGAATGATCCCAGTCTCTTCCACACAGTGACAGTGAGGCATACAGTTTATTAATGAATGAATGAAGTTTATTTTCTGTCTTTGTTTGCAACAAATCAAAAACACACTTGTGATCCTTTACAATTCTTAAAAAAATATATATTTTAATATAAAAAAAAAAAACGTGGATACAATTTTAGATTTTTTACTTTTTTGGAAAAAATATTTTGACAATGGGTATCGGATCGGTATTGGCCGATACCCAAACCCAAGTATCGGTATCGGGACTGAAAAAGTCGGATCGGTGCATCCCTACCCACGGGTTAGCTCACCAGGATCTACACACAACGGCCTGGGCAAGCACTGACTGGGCCCCCCAGGCCTCGCGGCCACGGTCAATACAACAGTAAGTTCAGTTCAGGCCCTTTCCTAGGTCGGCTGGCCTGGTGGCAAAACAAACACCGGTCTTCCAATCCAAACAAAAGTGTTGTGGGTGTTCACAATGAGTAGCTTCCTGTCTAGTGATCAACGGCACTCCCCCGTGCCCTGTGTCACCAGCTTCAACCTCCCTCTGGGAACACCAGCTGCTTTATGGAGGTGATTAGTTCTGCCTCCCGGCGTACACACATCCCGGCGCTGAACGCCCACATGTTTATCGATCAATGATTGACCCGTGTATATTTCTCTCAAAAGGAAGGAGAATGGAAAAGGAAAGCAGAGAAACCCCTCGTATTCTTCTCATTCCGAACATGAGAGCCTAACTTTTTAAACTACAGTACCAGGCAGCTGATGAGTAGCCACGCCATACGCCAATCTATCCATGAATCCTTCGGTGCGGGACAGAAAGGGAATTCATCTAGGCCACCTAGCCTGATTTTGACAGTTGCTCACATAAATAATAATAATAATAAACTTTATTTGTATAGCACCTTTCATACAGAGATTGCAGCTCAAAGTGCTTCACAACAGAAAAAAGACGGGCATAAAATGAGCACATATAAAATCACAGTTTTTCCACATTAGGATCTAACATCCCAACAGGCCACCTTGTTTATGGTTTGATTCAGTTTTAAAAATAGACTATAATAAAAAGAGTAAGATAGAATAGACAAAAATAAAATAGTGCAATAGTGCAGTGCAATAAGTAGTAGAATAGACATGAAATGAGCACGTAAAGCAGGCGGCTGAGTGGCGCAGTGGGAAAGGCGCTCGCCACTAACGCAGAAGATGCTGGTATCGAGCCCAGCTCTCGGCGTTGCTACCGGCTTGGCCGGCCGTCATACTAACACAATTGGCAGTGTTAGAGGGTGGGAAAGCCGGTGGGTGGGGATTGGACGTTGTGGACAGCGACTCCTACAGGTCGGTTGGGTGACGCCGGTGCGGCGGAAACAGGAAGTATCGGGGGCAGCTTGAGCCTCCCACGCGTTACTCCTCACCACTGAGAGTTCGAGCTGCTGCGGTGAAAAGATGCGACAGGCTGCCTCCTCGTGTACCGGAGGGGACACGTGATGCAAGGCTTCTATCCTCACTACAGCCGACCAGTGGGAGGCATAATCTAGCAACGTTCAAGACAGGGGAGGGAAGAATTGGAAATACGAAATTGGGATGGGAGAAAAATAGAAAATGGGGAGAAAAAGTGTATAAAATTAAAATTAGCACATAAAGTGCAGACAAATCACAGTTTTTTACAGTGCAATAAAATAGAAAGGCTGTACCAAGTTCCTGTTTAGGAAAGTCAAGATAATTATGTAATAGCCATTCACATGCAACAAAATGATGCAACTTAACTTCATTATGACAATGATTTGATTATGCTGCTATTAGGCTATATATAGAAAATAATTATATCTCCACGCGAGTAGTCTATTTCCCTCCTGCCATTCAAGCTCTGGTTTCTGAAAGTTGTCCGATGTCCTATCCTTATTGCTCCTCTACAAGCCGTTCTTTTCATTGTGCTATATGTTGAAATAAGCTTCCTGACTAGAAGTGACATTCTGTCAAAGCCTGTCAATCCTTTTCCAAGCTCTGTAGGCTATGGGTCACACTTCCCCAAGAGGCCAACATGCACTTGTTTTTGGACGCTGGTGTTATTGCACAGACTGGGTAGCTGGAGAAAGTTGAGTTGGTGAAGGGCTTTGTAGGTGAAGACCGTGATATTTGTAGTTGATCCGGTGGGAGACAGGAAGCCATTGGAGGTCTTTTACGACTGGAGTGATGTGTTGCCAGGATTCGGTGTGAGTTAGAAGTCGGGTGGATGCGTTCTGAACCAGTTGGAGTCTATTGATGGAGCACCACTAGTGCCGTAGAGGAGTGAGTTGCAGTAGTGAAGACGGGAGGAGAAGAAGGTGTGGCTCAGTGTTTCAACAGCAGGGCGTTGAAATCAGGCGGATATCAGGCTCAAGGAAGAGGTAAGGTAAGGTACATTTTATTTATATAGCGCTTTTCCAGATTAAAATCACAAAGTGCTTTACAGGCACATCACATACAAGATTGTAGAATACTTCAAAAATAAATAAATTAAAATACAATCACACATACACACATGTTATACCACATACATGATCAATTAAAAGCCTCACTGTATAAAAAGGTTTTTAGACCTTGTTTAAAAGACACTAACAGCAGACTTGATTTCATAAGGTAGCTTATTCCATAGCTTGGGTGCTACGACTGAAAAAGCCCGGTCACCCTTGGTTTTTAGTTTGGTCCGGGGGACGAGAGATAGGAGAGCCCTATTAGGGTAGTAAGGGGTTATAAGCTCAGCAATGTAGCTTGGGGCTTCACCCTTTAAAGCCTTGTAGGTGGTGAGCACAACTTTAAAATCCATCCTGTATTTTACAGGTAGCCAATGTAGCGTGGCTAATACAGGGGTAATGTGTTCTCTGCGTTTGGTTCTGGTTAACAATCTGGCGGCCGCATTCTGAATGATTTGAAGTTTAGCCAAAGCTGCTTTGTCAAGGCAAGTGAACAGAGAATTGCAATAGTCAATTCTTGAAGAAATAAAAACATGAATAACCTGTTCAAGACAGTGATATGGGATATTGGGGCGCAATTTTGCAATATTTCTTAGTTGGAAAAAACAAGACCGGGTTAGTGACTAAGTGTTCGTTAAAATTTAGAAACTGATCAAAGATGACCCCCAGATTTCTTGAGCTTGGCTTCAGGTAAGCGGCTAGTGGACCATGTGCAGTTACAACAGAGTTCGAAATTAACGGGGGCTCGGGGCAAAATGCCCTTGAAAATGGACAAAATGCCCCCGAAAATCTGTTAAGGGGGGCAGAAAATGCCCCCGACAGTTTACTAATTATATATATAATTATATATATGATCTACAGTGCGAGCATTTCCCTTGTATTTGCCCCTAATAATATGTGTGTGTGCGGCACCCGGGAAAATCATTTATTCGAGACGAGTGACGATTACAAAACAGCTCCGCTGTTATAATAGTCCCACATTACACAAGGCGCATAAACGTCCAATCACAGTAGCGCCCGAAAACAAAGTCACGGTACCGGCTTAGGCAAGTTATACATTCAGAATCAGACAACGCAAAAAAATCAGCCAGCCATGAAGCCCATTCATTTTTATTTTGAGCAAAAGAGAGACGAGGAGAAAGAGAGGAATCCGGCTGACATGGCTTTTGAAGTGATATTCGCACGTGTTTTTGCGGGTCCAGTCCCCACGGTATGTTGACAGAATTCGCAAAACACCTTATCGACTGAAGCATTAGGATACTGCTCTGCTCTGAATTTAGGGCTTAGTGGGGAATTTCTTCCGACGTTAACGACGCACCGAAGCAGCTAGACCATTTCTCCGTGTTGTGTGTAACACGCAGCGGTCCCCGCCTCCTCCCTCCTTGCAACAAACGTTCCACCCAAAAACGGAATTTCTATTTCATAATGAATTAAATAATTGTATAAAGAATTTTCAATGTTCTGTCATCTAATAATATATTCCATTACCTTTCCTATCTGTATCAAAGTCAAAATGTTGGTATCATAACAACACTACAACATACAAAAGCAGCTTGACAACCGATATCCTTTGCGTTTGATTGATTGAAAACTTTATTAACAGATTGCAGAATGGGTACAATACAGTACAGCTCAATACACACAAGTTAAGGGGATGCAGACCAGAGAAAGACTTTCGTCTTGTTTACATCAGGGTCCCCCATTTTCAATTCATAGTGTGCACACGCACAGTATAATAATGCATGAGATAAATAGTTAATAAACTCTGTGTTACTTGAACAATTTTCACTGTGCTCCTAAATTTCTTTGTGTGCTCCTAAATTTTTATTTAGATTTTATTTATTAACATTTTATTTAGGAGCACATGTGCTCCTTGGGAAAAAGGTTAGCGTAGAGCCCTATATATGGAGACATTAACATTACATTATCAAACATAGGGACGAAGACTGTAAAAAAAAGTGTCAACAATGTTTTATAATCCTTATGTTAATTTTCATCATAAAAATTCAGTGCCCCCGAAATACAAAAAAAGCCCCCGAAAATCAATTAAGGGGGGCAAAAAAAGCCCTTGAAATTTTTTTTTAATTTCTAACCCTGAGTTACAACATCAGCTTTTTGTGTGTCAGGCCCAAAGTATAGTAACTCTGTTTTTCCCTTATTCAGCTGTAAGAAATTACTATCATCCATGAATTGATCTTGGAAAAACAATCAACAAGAGCTGACAGTTTATGAACATTTTGGGGTTTAAAAGAAAAATATAACTGGCTGTCGTCAGCATAAAAATTATAGCAAATGTCTTTAAATGAGCTGATAAGCTGTCCAAGGGGCAGCATATAGATGGAAAACAACAGCGGCCCCAGAACTGACCCCTGGGGGACCCCACATGTCAGTGGAGAGGTGGCTGACATATGTCCACCAACAGAAACAGAAAAAGACCTTCCTGACAGGTAGGAAGTGAACCACTTCAGTACAGTCCCACCTACCCCAACCTCGTGCTCAAGCCTGTGAAGAAGTGCGTTGTGATCTACAGTATCAAATGCAGCTGTCAGATCAAGTCAAGAGTTTTAATTGTCACGGCATACAAGTATACAATGAAATGCGGGTGGTCTGTCAGATGTCAGATCCAGTAGTAGAAGGACAGTGTATTGACCATGATCAGCATTTATTAGGATATCATTTGTAATTCGTAAGAGAGCTGTTTCTGTGCTGTGCCGCTGACGGAAACCAGATTGAAATTTGTCTTTTTTTTGTATTTTTTTTTTTATTATTATTTTTTTTAAACATACACATAAACATAAACATAACAACATAAAATTAGATATACAAGCATTAATTAACAGTACACCTCCAATTTAAATCACCATTTGAATAAATGTATTATACGAGAAATATACCTAATACTTGCTATCTAATACCCTACATACATATGCTCTCGCTCGCTCCCCCCCCCCCGGACCCCCACTTGGATAATCCATCCATTATCATTCGCTACTTTCCAGGCACTACAATTCATATGCTAGCTTTTATTCTCTCCACCACTTCTAACCACATTGCAATTTTGGATTCACTGACACCTAAAATCCTTGCTGTAGATATTTCTAGATAAATCACATCGAGATATGTAAGAATCCAAACCTTCCTACACATTTTTTCCGGTTGAAACCATCGTGATGCTATCAGCTTTTTAGCCGCCGTGATACCTGATAAAACTAATCTCTTTAGCTGTATAGGGACTGCAAACTCAAAGACATCATTCAACAGCAATACAGAGGGGTGTACAGGTATATCCAGAATAAAAAAAAATGTATAATTGCTGGGACACTTCTTTCCAGAATATCTTAACTGGTGGGCAATCCCAGTACATGTGCATAAATGTACCCTCATCCCCATTTGTACACAAGGTGCATCTGGAGTCTTGTTTAAGTCCCATTCTGTTCAATCTTATAGGAGTCAGGTATGTCCTGGGCGGCTACGTGGCGTAGTGGGCAAGGCGCTCGCCACGAAATTCTGGAGACGCTGGGCTCGTCAGTTCGAGCCCAGCGCTCCACATTTGCTTTCAGTTTAGCTGGTCGTCCGTACTAATACACATTGGCCGTATTAGGGGGTGGGAAACTGATGGGTGGGGATCGGGCGTCGTGGACAGCGACTCCTACAGGTCGGTTGGTGCGCCTGCACAGTAGAATCAGGAAGTGTCGGGGGCAGCGTGAGCCTCCCACGCGTTACTCCTCGCCACTGAGAGATCGAGCTGCGCAGGTGAAAAGATGCGACTGCTGTTACCTCAAGTACCGGAGGGGACTTGTGCTATGTATGACTTAGTCCACATTGCAGCCGGCTTGTGGGAGGCAAGAAACAGCGTCCGTGACAGGGGAGGGTTGAATTGGATGATACGAAATTGGGATGGGAGAAAAAAATGGGAGAAAAAGTGGATAAAAGAAAAGGAGTCAGGTATGTCCTATGAATATAGTTAAGATTTATTTGTTGATGGTCCGGGTTACGTCACGCAAGTCAAACGTTTGCCCAGGCATCTTGCCAATCAAAATTTATTTCCAGGTCTGGTATATCCCTCCTCCAGACTGAGTCTAGGGGGAGGATTTCATACGAGGACGTTAGTAATTGATGATAAAAATCTGATACAAAACCTCTCGATGTCTCTTTCATAGAAGAATTTGTGGTATCTGTGGTGTTCAATTGGTATTCTTAATGGGACTCCATGAGCCTTCAAACATACCAATAACTGTGCGTAAAAATAATATGTGGATCTGGTGAGATTACATTTTTGATGTATTTCTTCATATCTACAGAAACCCCGTTTGTTGAAAACATCTCCTAATGTGTGTATGCCCTGCTTTTCCCATTTAGGGTATTTTATAGGTCGTTTTCCAATCAGAAGTGCATTGTTATTGAATATGGGAGTATGACTATGCCATTTATGTGGGTTAGAATATTTATTTTGTGTTTCACGCCATATCCGGATCGCATGAGTAATAATGGGGCCAAATTTCAATTCGCATTGCTTAATTGATAATTTGGTGTATACTATGTCCTGCAGTCTATGTGGAGCTACTATATTTACTTCTAAATTTCTCCAGGATACTGATGCTTGGGAATCAAACCAGGTTGTCAGTGGTCTTAAAGTGTACGCCTTAAAATAGTGGTAGAAATCTGGAAATGCCATACCTCCATCGGCTTTGTTTCTCTGTGCGGTGGATCTTTTTATACGTGGTGGTTTGTTATTCCAAATAAATTTTTATGCGGTAGAGTGTAGTTTTTTCCAGTAACCATCTGGAGGGGGTAACGGTAGCATTGAGCTAATGAAGTTGATTCTAGGTAGGACATCCATCTTAACTATTGATACCCGTGCCTGAACTGAGTTTTTAAGTTTTGACCACCTGTCAAAGTCGTATTTGATCTTATTTTGGATTTTTATGAAATTGTACTTCACCGTTTGGCTTATAGTAGGGAATACTTCAACTCCCAAACATCTAAAGTGTGGTATTTCTTCTGGAAGGAGTATATTTTCTGCAGGGACATTAAGTGGAAGGAAAGCCGACTTTGGCCAATTTATCCTAAATCCCAATTCATCAATCAACTTGAGAAGATGAGGCATTGCGGTGTTAGGGTTTTGCATGAACAGTATTACGTCGTCCGCATATAAACAAATTTTATGTTGTGTGCCCTTGATTGCGATTGGTTCTATGAATTGGGATTGTCTTATGTATTGTGCTAAAGGCTCTAATGATAAATCGAATAGTCCGGGACTAAGAGGGCAACCCTGTCTAGAAGAGCGTGATACCGGAAAGATTTCGGAGGTGATTATACCTGTTGTAATCATGGCCGATGGGTCTTTGTATAATACTTTAATCATATCAATGAATCCTTTTCCTAACCCCATCCTTTCTAATACTGCCCATAGATAAGACCATTCCAACCTATCAAAAGCTTTCATCGCATCCAGGGACAGCATCGCCTTAGGTGTGGTGTCATCCTTGCTGGCATCTAGTACGTGTAGTAATCGTCTTATATTATCCGTGATCAATCGGCCTCTTATGAAGCCAGTCTGGTCCGGATGAACTAAAGACGTCATATACTGATGGCTAATACCTTAGAATACAGCTTGATATCGGTTCCGAGGAGGCTTAAGGGTCTGTAACTACCGCAATCGGTGGGGTCTTTGTCTTTTTTAAGGAGGACTGTTATGAGTGCAATATTGTCGTTCTTATGGAAGTTCCCCTCCTTGATTGAGTATAAAATCATATTAAGTAATAGAGGTCCAATTACGTCCCAACATGAGAGGTACATTTCTGGTGGTATACCGTCTCTACCAGGAGCTCTACCACTTTGCATTTCAGATATGGCCTCCCTAAGTTCATCTAGTGTGATGGGTGTTTCTAACTGTTTAGCGTCATCCTCTGATAATTTGGAGAGGTTAATTTGATCCCCAGATTGAAATTTGTCTAAAATATTATGTTCCTCCAGAGTCTCAAGAAGCTGTTTTGCTACAGCCTTTTCAGTGACTTTAGAAATGAAGGGGAGTTTAGATATAGGCCTGTAGTTTTGAGGTGATGAAGGGTCAAGATTTGGCTTTTTTAACAAAGGTTCAACTATAGCTTTTTTGAAGTGGCCTGGAACACAGCCTGAGGAGAGAACTGTTTATTATGGCTAGAAGAGAAGGACCAATAGTAGGTAGTGAGTTCTTAAGAAAAGTGGTGGGAATTATATCAAGGGTGCATGTAGAAGAGGACATTTTGTTAATAATTGTGGTGAGCTCTTTCAATGACAGAGCAGCAAACTGGTCCAATATTGTAGGTTTGGGTGGAAACACTGCATGGAGTGGCAAAGGAGAAAAATGTGCTCTAATAATTGAGATTTTGTCCACAAAAAATTACAGAAATGAATTGCAATCATCCTGAGTGAGAGCAGAAGTGGATGGAGAAGCAGGTGTTACAATTCTGTTTAGGGTTTCAATTTCAAATAGGACTCTGGGGCTGCATTTACTATCTCTTATTAGGTTGGAGAAATAGTTTGCTCTAGCATCTATGACTATTGTATTATATTTGGCAAGCATGTCTTTCAAATGTTGGTAATGGACAGGTAAATTGGTTGCATGCCATAGTCTCTCAGTTCTTCTACAAAGTCTTTTAAAAACACGTATATCCTCATTGATCCATGGGGTGGGGTTTTCCTTGGGTGCTTTCCGTGTTTTAAAAGGAGCAACATCATTTAAAATGTTATTGCACAGGTGTAAACATTTTTGTACCAGAGTGTCACAATCCAAGGCGGGTGCTAATATATTGGGCAAATCGGACCCTAGAAATACATGTGAAAATGTATCCACTGTCTGGTTGTTGATAGTGCGTTTACGCAAAACACGCTCGTCAGAGGAATGTCAAATACCACACACTTATGGTCGGATATTGCCAGATCTTCTAAATAACAATTATTAATATTTATTCCTAGAGTAAAAACCAGATCCAATATATGGCCTTTGTTGTGCGTAGGCTCTGTGACATGTTGCGTAAAATTTAAAGATTCTGTCATGCTTAAAAACGCAGCAGCAAATGAATCCGATAGGTCATCTTATGCATGTTAAAATCACCCATTACACCGGTTCCTGACAGGGAGCGAGCGAGCGAACTAGAGACGAAATCGCGCGCGACACTGTCCTGATATGAGGCGGCGCGTGTCCGAGTGTGTCTGTGTGTGTGTGTGTGTTACCTGGAAGCACACGTGGGGGGGGGGCCTGCGATTTTTTTTTTTTTAGCGTTTATCGCTTTCCTGGTCAAGCATGACCGACAGTTGCAGGGTGAAACGGGAGAGAGAGCAGGGGGAGACATTCGGCAAATGACGGCGAGTCCGGGAATCGAACTCGGAGTCAACCAGATCCGTGACGCAGCACGGAGTCCCGCGACGCAGCGCGGTAACATGGTGTGCTACTGGAGCACCCCTGGGCCTGCGATTCTTGACCAATAAAAAGTGTTTAGGGGCGGGACTCGGCCGCGTAATCGCTCAACTAGAGACACAGCGAGCGAATATCTGAGGGGTGGACGACATCGCTGCTCAGTTCGCTGTCGCTCGCGGCAGGTCAGGATAGTCTGATTGAAATGAATACATTTTAATCATTTTCGCAATCACGTGTTATAATGATTTTTTCATGCCTATAAACAGTGGAGAGAAACTCGGAGAACTCAAGATAAAAATAGGCTATTATGTCCGGGGGGGGTGATAAACCACTGCACAATAGACAGCGTTTTTGCGTGCCAATTTAACAAATTGAACCTCAAATGATGAAAACTTTCCCACGTTAACCTCACGACAGATGTACTTGGCCTTAAACACTGTTCCCAGGCCACCACCACGACCAGTGAGTCTGGGGGAGCTAATGAAGTTTCTGTCATTCTGGCATAGTTCAATGAATGGAGAAAAATCCATATCCTGCTGCCAGGTCTCTGTGAGAAACAATAGATCCAGATTTTTTGACTTACAAAGATCGTTGAGCAGGATGGACTTATTACAAATGGATCAGGCGTTGAAAAGCGCAAAATGAAGAGTTTTTCATGTATTCCATCACACAAAGTGTTGATAGCCTGTGGCAAGGGACGAAGCAAGTGGATGTTTTGTGGGCGCAGGTGAGAGGTAGCCATGACCCGGTGGGACCTGCCACCAGACTCCCGTGGACTACGTGCGCGCAGGTGACCCCCTCTACATCGCCTGCCCACCGGCAGTTTACTTGGCCTGTAGCCCACAATTGTTGGAATGGGAGCGGGAGGCGGGGAGGAGAGAGCGCAATGATAATTAATGTACTCAAATGTAATCAAATTGTAAGAACAATGGTAGGGGCAATCGGAGGGGCTAGCCAGAGATGAGGCCAGAGATGGCACAGGAGAAGGAGAGAGGGATTCAGGAGTGTGCAATGAAAATAGTCAGTCATGTGGGAGAGGCTGTATAGTGTGCTGCACGTTTCCCGCTAGCGTTTGGCTACTTAGGTGATGGGAAAAATTTGAGGCCAGGACTGCAATTCCCTTCTGGTTGGGATGCAGATTATCACTTTTATATAGATCAACCCTATTCCAAAATGAATCAAACTGGTTAATATAATCAAAGCCACATGCCAGGCAGAAATTCTGTAGCCACTGGTTGGCACTGTAGAAGCGGCTGAACATCTCAGAGCCCCGTCGGAGAGTAGGGATTAAACCTGAAAATATGCACGTTTTACCTAGGCTCTCGATCGTCGCTGCCAGTAGTTCGTAGTCATCATGAAGCTTGACTGTTGTTTTTTATTGGATTCTATTATATGTTGTACCACTGTATTGCACATCGTTGCGGGCAAGACCACCCGCATTTCATTGTATACTTGTATGCCGTGACAATTAAAACTCTTGACTTGACTTGACACTTGATATCGTTTGTACCCACATGGACAATCACGTTGTGGGCAGCCGGGTGAAGGTCGATGATGGTGGGGATATATTGTAGTAGATCGAGAACTTTTGCACCTGAGAATGAGTATGAAATGCTATTTGGGACAGCGACGGATTTAACGATTGAGTCACCTATGATGATACACTCTGGAGGTGGGAATAGGAGGCGGCTGGCATGATGAGCTATGCTAGCTGTTGGAGCAGCAGGTGGACGAGTGGGGCTGGGAGAGGTGGAAGAAGTCGGCGATGGGTCCACTCGGGATACGCTTGCCGGAGGGGAGGCGGCCGGGGAGTTGGAAGTAGTGCTGCCAGGTGAAGATCGCTTCCTACGGGAGGATGGACCAGACTCAGCATGGTCATTTCTCACCACTGATGCCCAGGAGGATGACCCGAACCGGAGCCGAGAGGGGGAGACCGCAGGCATGGCATGGCTAGCTTTTTCCTGCTTCTCAACACCGTAGTCCAGGAGGTGGAGGGAATTTTGGAGTCGTCACCGGTTTCCGACTCCGAGGCGGGAGGGAGCCTGTCCCTGGTCAACTCCACGCCAGCCAGCCGGAGACTGGAAATAATCTGGGACTGCCGGTGCAGGAGTTCATGGATGTGCTTCTCCAGGGAAAGAGGCTCAGACTTGAGGCATGACAGTTCATCTGTGGCCACCATGACCAAGCCCGGATAGCCTAGCTCCAGGCTAACAACGGGTAAGTGTTCTGGTTGAGTGTACCAACAAGTGAACTCAGTCTCTCAAGTGTACAGACCAGTGATGGTAGGTAGCTGTTGATAGCTAGCTGCTGCAGGGCTGGTGGGTAGCTGCTAGTAGCTAGCTGATGCAGGGCTGGTAGGTAGTTGATGGTAGCTAGCTGCTACAGGGTTGGAGGGTAGCTGCTGGTAGCTAGCTCCTGCAGGACTGGGGCTAGCTGCTGGCAGCTAGCTGCTGCAGGGCTGGTGGGTGGCTGCTGGTAGCTAGCTGCTGCAGGGCTGGTGGGTAGCTGCTGGTAGCTAGCTGCTGCAGGGCTGGTGGGTAGCTGCTGGTAGCAGTTGAACAGGATCCAGGGTGCAGTGTAGGCCACACCAGGAGTATGGTAGTGCAGGCCTCACCAGAGTTTGAACAGACCAGTGATGGTAGGTAGCTGTTGGTAGCTAGCTGCTGCAGGGCTGGTGGGTAGCTGCTAGTAGCTAGCTGATGCAGGGCTGGTAGGTAGTTGTTGGTAGCTAGCTGCTACAGGGTTGGAGGTAGTGGTCTGCAAGGGCCTTGAAATAAAGCCAGAGCCCTGCCCGAGCCCGTGAACTTCAGGCCCTGCCCGAAAATAAGCCCGACTGTAAATAATATTTTAAGCCCTAGCCCGCGTGAAAACCAGAAAAAGAATTATTAATATTATTATTAAAATATAATTTTTTTTTGTATTTGTTTTAAATATTCGAAACACGGTTTTATATGAACGTAATAAATAAACAAAAACGAAAATGTCCAATAGGTCTGCCTAAATAACGCATATCACGCTGAAAACTAAGAAGCATTTACATAGCCTGTTTCGCTCTTATTAGAATGCCGTCCCTCCCAGTGCTCGCTTATAGACTGACTCACACAGCAGCCTCGTAAAACGTATTGAAGGCTATAGAATCTTCTTTGACACACACACACACACGACACACAATAGCCTACTCAGTCACTATACAAACAAATCAGATTTCGAGCAGAGCAACATAATGAAAAGCACAACAAAACAGGTAGCGACCCAGCAAATAATAAACATCACTCACCACGACATCAGCAACGCGTTGAACAACGTTAACAAAACTTCGCCAACCGGCTACATGCATCCAAGAACAAATTAAAACGTTCGCCAACTGGCTATATTCCAACACAACCAATCAAGTTCTCCCCTGAGTTCTCCCTGCACGCTGCGGTAATTACATCCAAATGTTTCTCTGATGACAGCTTGCGCAAAAGAGAAAACGAATCTTAAGGAAAACGAAGGTTATCCTATAACCCTAGTTATATGAGAAAAAAACGCAAAAAAAAAAGAAAACGCGTTGCCCGGGCCCGGCCGAGCCCGAATTATTTATTAAAAAAAAAGCCCTACCCAGCCCGAACCCGTTGGGCCTGGGCAAGGTTGCAGTGCACTAGTTGGAGGGTAGCTGCTGGTAGCTAGCTCCTGCAGGACTGGGGATATCTGCTGATAGCTAGTTGCAAGGGCTGGATGGTCCACCAATCCACAATAAATAATCCTTATTCGGGGTTGAAGGAATGGCAGGGTGGAGGATAAAATACTTGTTCTTAAAAAGAGTGTAACATATCTTAAAAGTTACTAAAAACACATAAAACTGACAAAATATTAACAAACACTGAGAGGAGACAATTCCCTTGCTGCCATCTTGGAAAGGGGAGGAGTCAGAGAGGAGACAGAGAGGAGACACCAAGGTTAAAGAGTGTGGGATCAAGGATCACGCCAAGGCTATGTGTCTGGGAGGAACGGGAGACAGTGGTACCATCAGTGGTGAGTGTGTGCAATTGTGGGGAGATTTGGTGCTGACTCTGAGGTACATCTGAGTGTCATCGGCATAGCAGTGGAGGTCCAGGTTGAAATGGTGGAGAATCTGACCGAGAGGGAGGATTGTAAAGCATGAAAAGGAGCGGGCCGAGTACAGAACCTTGAGGAACCCCTTGTGTGACAGTGGATGAGACAGAGGAGTGGTTGTGAAGTGAGATGAAATGTTATCTGTTGGAGAGGTAGGACTGGAGCTAAGTGCAGTCCCATCAATACAGAGGTCTTCAAGTCTAGTGAGCATTGAAGGCTGCACTCGGGTCAAGGAGGATGAGGGTGTTAAGGGCTCTGGTGTCAGCAGAGGTGAGGAGGTCATTGAATAGTTTGAGGAGTGCGGTTTCTGTGCTGTGGAGTGGAGTGGGCAAAACCCGGACTAGAGGGGTTCACATAGGTTATTGGAGTGCAGGTGGGTTTTTTGAGTATTGGGGTAACCACTTTTTCTCCCCATTTCTTCTATTTTTCTCCCATCCCAATTTCGTATATCCAATTCTTCCCTCCCCTGTCTTTAACGTTGCTAGACTATGCCTCCCACTGGTCGGCTGTAGTGAGGATAGAAGCCTTGCATCACGTGTCCCCTCCGGTACACGAGGAGGCAGCCTGTCGCATCTTTTCACCGCAGCAGCTCGAACTCTCGGTGGTGAGGAGTAACGCGTGGGAGGCTCACGCTGCCCCCGATACTTCCTGTTTCCGCCGCACCGGCGTCACCCAACCGACCTGTAGGAGTCGCTGTCCACAACGTCCAATCCCCACCCACCGGCTTTCCCACCCTCTAACACTGCCAATTGTGTTAGTATGATGGCCGGCCAAGCCTGTAGCAACGCCGAGAGCTGGGCTCGATACCAGCATCTCCTGTGTTAGTGGCGAGCGCCTTGCCCACTGCGCCACTCAGCCGCCCTAACCGAGGTAGTTATGAAGGCAGATGGGACAATTCCATGGGGCAGTGAGGGGTTGAAGAGGTTGGTGAGGTAGGGGCACATGACAGGGAGGCATATCCTCAGCAGGGGGGTGGGGAGGGGGTTGAGGGAGCAGGTTCTGCATTTTATGACCAGTTCATAACTTAGAAATATTTTCAAATCCTTAAACCGAATTTGACAATACCCTTCCCAATCAGAACGCATCGGGATGCCTCCAAAGCCACGCCCCGCTAGGTAGCTAGCAGGCAGCTATGTGTTAGCAGCAGGCCTTATTCTTATGTGCATAACAAGCGCACGTGTCACTAGAGGGTTTGATTGACAACTTGCTCGTTCCAATCATTTGACTTGGTCGTTCGTTTGATTGGTTGTTTTAGCTCCTGTCCCTTACCGGAACGACATGTTCTTTTCCTTACGGTGTCAAGCGTCTTATTGTTTTCAAATCTATGGGCCACTTATTATATTTTATTATTATACTAACGATATAAAACTTTTGATGATTTTTTTAGTTTGTACTGTAAAGCACTGTACCTACTGCAGCAACAAACTTCAGCCTAAATCCACTCTGGTGTGTAAACTGAAACAGATACAGGCAGAGCACTGTGTCGTGGAGTGAGCTTGGATCTTGTAAAAACAAATTTAAAAGACCAATGGAAAACCAAATTAGATTTGTTGAGAAAATCTGGTTTTCCTCCCCAAGTTAACACAGTTTGAGTCGTGGAGCAGCGTATTGTGACTGACGATCTCTTGACGAACATACAAGGCCCTGCCTTATTTAGAAGCAATCTATATATTGTTTCATTAAAAAGGGTTAGAGTTAGTCTAGTCTCCAAGCTGACTGAGAAACCACAGATGGCGGATGATTAACAACACATTATGCTCAGCCAGAACCGGTTATCAATCTCTTTACTCGATCATAAAACTCCCCTTGTTGATTTGTACCACCACCATCCCTGCAGCATTGTGTTTCTTTTTCCACTCTCTGGCTGTTTTTAGTGAGGGTCATTTTTAGAAGCAGGGTAGTAGGAGGACGTGATGTAGGGGATGTTCAGAGGAGTATTTTTAGCCCTCTCCTTGCAGCGGAATGATGAGTTGCGCGCGGCAGGGGCAGGTTGTGTATCCTACCTCATCAGGCTGCGGAGGAGTGCGGGTCACGGGGACCGGGAGACGGGCGGACGGCTCCGCGCCAGAGAAGATCACAGGAGCCTGTTCTGCGGTCGAGACATGTCTGCCGACCTTGAGTCTGCCCACCAATAGTGTCATAATTACATTCTTGTAGTCGTTCCCCCTCAAAGGTTTCTATATTACGGTTTTCTAAAGACCTGGCCCGGCCCCCGGCCCCCCACTCCAGCTGGTGTTACCGGATGACTGCTATTCCATCACCATCTATAACAGGGCCGTTGTTAGACCACGGTTGCGCTTCGATGTGATTTTTTAGATGATATGTGATTACATTGCTTCGCATTCAAACGTGGCCTGAGAAGAAGTGTAGGTTACATTCACACGTGGCCTGAGAAGTGTAGGTTACATTCACACGTGGCCTGAGAAGAAGTGTAGGTTACATTCACACGTGGCCTGAGAAGAAGTGTAGGTTACATTCACACGTGGCCTGAGAAGAAGTGTAGGTTACATTCACACCTGGCCTGAGAAGAAGTGTAGGTTACATTCACACCTGGCCTGAGAAGAAGTGTAGGTTACATTCACACGTGGTTACATTCACACGTGGCCTGAGAAGTGTAGGTTACATTCACACGTGGCCTGAGAAGTGTAGGTTACATTCACACGTGGTTACATTCACACCTGGCCTGAGAAGAAGTGTAGGTTACATTCACACGTGGCCTGAGAAGAAGTGTAGGTTACATTCACACGTGGCCTGAGAAGAAGTGTAGGTTACATTCACACCTGGCCTGAGAAGTGTAGGTTACATTCACACCTGGCCTGAGAAGTGTAGGTTACATTCACACTTGGCCTGAGAATAAGTGTAGGTTACATTCACACGTGGCCTGAGAAGTGTAGGTTCAGGGAACAAACTTAACTTTTTGACTTACCAGCCATTTGGCTGGTAGATTTTAAAAACTACTAGCCATCCAGATTTTTTACCAGCCAAAAATTATAAATAGCTTTTTAGTATATCGCCATGTGTTATTATTACTATATAATACTCTCGTATGCTATTTTCAATTAATATCATAAACAACATAATTTAATTGAGAAATGTTTTTGTCTTGGTGATCATGCATTCCACTGGGTAGGCTTTACAACCATAAATAATTAGCTGAAAGTGAAAGCCGACACACCTATATGAACATGCTGGACTAACGTTATAAAAAAAACACAATAAACGTACTCGCACATCCAGGCGAAGTCCCTGTATGGTCTTGATTTTTTCGCTATAGCGTGGGCGTTACGGAATAGTATCCGCATTTTAGCCAGAGTCGACTCTGACAGCTTGGTCAACAGTCGTACAGTCGGAGCAGCCAGGAGCGGAGTAGACTGTGCTTTGTATCTAACAGAGCAGTCCCTGTGACAGCGTGACGTCTCGTGGCTTTTGATGGCTTCCAGTTTCATCACCGACGTCCCGATGACAAATGAATTTCGTTTTCTTTTATCCCTTGCTTTGGCACGACATGGTATACAAAACATTACCCCCCCCCCTCAAATTTAAGCCATTCTCGTGGTTTCCCGGAATCAGATGTGTACCATTTCTGGCTAAATTTCCTAACTACACCGACGCTAGTAGCAGGTGCAGTGTTATCGGTGGTGCTGGTGGTAGCAACGGACTCGTCAATGTTAATGTTGTCGCCTGTTTTTCTTAATTTTGAGGGGGGACCCGGGGGAGCTACTCCGGGAATATGCCTCCACATATTTGGTCAAATCAAATGCAAAATTAAATATCAGAGCACAATCAAAAACGCGATTGCAGGGTTTTTTTGTAGGCTAAAGAACGGATGAAGACAGATCTCATGTGCGTCTCATGTTACAAACTTGATCTCGTGAGCAGAGCGCATCTCACACACACACACACAGTTTCACTTTCGTTTCAACTCACCACGCCCGCATCCAATAGGGTCCAGCTGCAGCCCCGGAGATTGTTCCAGATTGGGCAACTTCCACCCGCTCCCACGACATTTCTCTCGCTCAGCTGGAGGCTACTCCCTGCATCATATTAATGCCGACTCATGCAGTGGATTTTGTTGGCCGCCAGATGGCGCCCAGGCCTTAATTTATGACGGCCAAACATTAAATCTACACGCCTGTGGCGCTGGGCGTGTAACTATTTTGTACCCTGTGTAGGTTACATTCACATTTCACACCTGGCCTGAGAAGTGTAAGTTACATTCACACCTGGCCTGAGAAGTGTAGGTTACATTCACACCTGGCCTGAGAACTGTAGGTTACATTCACACCTGGCCTGAGAAGTGTAGGTTACATTCACACCTGGCCTGAGAAGTGTAGGTTACATTCACACCTGGCCTGAGAAGTGTAGGTTACATTCACACCTGGCCTGAGAAGTGTAGGTTACATTCACACCTGGCCTGAGAAGTGTAGGTTACATTCACACCTGGCCTGAGAAGTGTAGGTTACATTCACACCTGGCCTGAGAAGTGTAGGTTACATTCACACATGGCCCGAGAACTGTAGGTTACATGTCTCCCGTAGATGTTTTCATTTGAATACATCTGTATCCTGGTCTCTGAATCACCATCGGTGTCTATATCTATATTCACCTTTCAGGGGTCCGGCACTAATTTCCTGTGAGGTCAGGACAATGAAGTCCAAAACCTTTTCATTAGGTTGGGCAAAGCCCATTAGGCTAAAAGAGGACTTAATATTGTCTACTGTTAAAGGAAGATAGACTAAATTCCGTTTCATGGTACCCTTTATCCTTGCACAAATCTAAACTACCCCAGCTACGGTGGTTTTGGACCATATTAGTCAAGTCAAGTCAAGTACTAGTATATTCTACTAGTTCAGGATGAGTGTCGGAAAGCCTTTTCCCCCCCAACTCCTCTTCCTCGCCTTAAAGCTTCTCATAGGTGCATCGTGGTTGAATGGTGGCCTACATCCTGGTCACATATAATAATAATAATAATAATAATAATAATATATTATAATAATAATAATAATAATAATAATAAACTTGATTTGTATAGCACATTTCATACATACAAGAATTGCAGCTCAAAGTGCTTCACAGCAGTAAAAAAGACAGGCATACAATGAGTACAGAATTGGCAGATCAAGAGCATAAAGTGCAGACATAAAATTAGGCATAAAATTTGCATGAAATGGACAGCAGCAAAATAGACAAAGTCAAGATAAGGCATATAACATTAAATCACATCGTTTTTCACATTAGGATCTAACATCTTAACTCATTGACTGCCACACTGTTTTCCCATCTTTACTCCCTGGCGCCAGCGTTATTGACCATTTTCACGATGTTTGCGGACCCATCGTATAGTCTATATCAGTGGTCACCAACCTTTTTAAGCCCAAGATCACTTTTTATTTTTTTTGGTGAAGGCAAGATCTACCTATTGAAGCGTTGAGAGAAAAAGACAGCCAAGATTGTAGTTTAAACTAAATGACTTTTACTTGCCTGTATTCTAATTACATGCAATGCTTTGGTCCAACATTAAAACGTCAAAGTAGAACTATTATGTACTTTCTCAGTCAGTGCTAAGTGCAGTCATCTTATGCAGCATCACTTTTCACATCAAAACAAAAGTAGAACTGTAATGTGGACTTTCTAATATTATTAACATTGACAAACATATTTACAATTAGCATTTTATAAAGTAGAACTGTAATGTGTACTTTCTCAGTCAGTGCTAAGTGCAGTCAGTGCTAAGTGCAGCATCACTTTTCACATCAGAACAAAAGTAGAACTGTAATGTGGACTTTCTCATATTATTAACATTGACAAACATATTTACAATTAGCATTTTATAAAGTAGAACTGTAATGTGTACTTTCTCAGTCAGTGCTAAGTGCAGCATCACTTTTCACATCAAAACAAAAGTAGAACTGTAATGTGTACTTTCTCAGTCAGTGCGAAGTGCAGTCAGTGCTAAGTGCAGTCAGTGCTAAGTGCAGCATCATTTTCACATCAAAACAAAAGTAGAACTGTATGTGTACTTTCTCAGTCAGTGCTAAGTGCAGCATCACTTTTCACATCAAAACAAAAGTAGAACTGTAATGTGGACTCTCAGGGTAAGATCTACATTTTTATTTAATTTTTTTTTATTTTTTATTTTTCAGGGAAAGATCTACAGATCAAGATCGACGGGTTGGTGACCACTGGTCTATATTATAGCTATGTAGACAATAGTATGGCTCTTTTGACAGGCACTATTTATAGTCCAACAGGGATGAAACAGTTCATTTCTACATACTTTTGTTTGTGCGCTATACCACGCTAAACATCGCCCCGTTACAGCTGGTTTTCTAGATCATGAGATAAAGTGTGTTTTTTTGCATATGCGCAAATCTCACGGCTGCTAGTCTGAAACCTCAATTATTGCCAGGTCAAAGGTAAACCATAATCATCATCCATATAATCCATTTAGTCTTTTTCATAATATCCAATAGTTTGCTCTAGGCGATCACGTCCTGCTCACAACCTACTAGTAGAGTCCCTAGTTGTTTGGGGGGCTGTGGTTGTTTGGGGGCTGTGGGGCCCATGTATGTTCATAAGGTAGGCGATACTGCCACCTGGTGGGATGCAATCATCATTGCAGGACAGGTACAATCCACACTCACAAGGCCTGCGCGAGTGCCTAGTATGATCAAATCGAGAAGAAAAAAAAGGAAAAGGAAACTAAACCCAAGATATCTCGAGTTTGGCGCTCAACGCTTGGATTTGAAACACGGGATATCTCGGGTTTGGCGCTGAATGAGTTAATAGGCCTCAATCAATCAATTCAATCAAACCTCTTTTGTTTTTAGACATAAAATCATGAAATCGTCAGATACACATAAAATAGACATATCAACCCAGTATTTTAGATGTTTACACAATATGGTTGATAAGAAAAGGCTAAAAAACAAAGTGCTTCAACACAGCAGTACCTATAACTGAAATCTGAAAAATGCAGCTGAAAATTTACATTTTTGTGTGTACTCTTGTCACTTTATGCATCCTAGAGCCCCTTTCAGACATGCCCTGGACTCCTGGAGGGGCTGTATGTCTGAACGCAATCATAACAATTATTCCGCAGTCCGCACAGACTTTACCCTCTCAGCACCCAAGTCCTAACTAAGTCCAATGTAATGATAAACAGCACCCATGTCCGAACACAAGCAGATCATCGCTCACAGTATTTATCACACTACTGCTGGCCTTTTCCCACTGATAGTTAAATGAAAACGTATGGGTTGTGGATAAAATGTATATCTGTGTTATCTACACTATTTTTTTTTATACACTTTTTCTCCCATTTTCTATATTTTTCTCCCATCCCAATTTCGTATCATCCAATTCAATGCTCCCCTGTCACGAACGCTGTTTCTTGCCTCCCACAAGCCGGCTGCAATGTGGACTAAGTCATACATAGCACAAGTCCCCTCCGGTACTTGAGGTGAATGAATGAATGAAAACTTTATTTAACAGATTGCAGAATGGGTACAATACAGTACGGCTCAATACACACAATTGTTAAGGGGATGCAGACCTGAGAAAGACGTTTGTCTTGTTTCCATCAGGGTCCCCCATTTTCAATTCATATAGACATTTATGACATACACAACATACATGACATTTATGGCATAGGGACATATAGGTATTTAGTACTGATACATTTGTGACAAACGGTATTCAAATATACGGTACTGTTACCCCTAGATACTGACAGAGTATATACATGTGATGGGGAGGGGACTGTACATTAGGGGGGGGGGGGTGGGTGGGAGAGAAATATACATACGGCGGGGAGGGAATATATACATGCGGTGGGGAGGAGACTGTCTATTAGGAGGTGGTGGGGGTTTTGGGCATTTACGGTGGCCAGTTTAGAATTGCAGCCTCCCGTAGGTGCTCTTTAAGAGCGGTTTTGAATGTGGGTAGGGATTCACATTCCTTTACAGCTTTGGGTAGGGCGTTCCACATTGATGTGGCATAATTGCGAAACGTATTTAGTCCCTTGTTTGAGCCGAATCTGGGTTTAACATGATTTGTTGAGCTTCCTCTGGTGTAGGGGGTGGACGGTATAGACGGTATAAACGGTATGAATTTGCTCTACGGTATGGATTTTGACTATACCGTGTAACGGTAGAGCAGCTCTAAAATAGCAATGACGTCATGTAACCACAGCGCGACTATTTCACTCGCATTTGCCCCTAAAAATAGATAGAATTAGTCATAGATAATAGATATGTGCAAACTGGAAAAAGTTATTTAGGAGGCTTCGCGCAGTGGGCGTGTCAACATGCAATTGTCATTTCATAATAAACACATATCACCGCGGCGCACAGCAAGTTTCAATTTCAGTTCCTGGCATTTTTAACCAGTGGAGAAAGGTAAGAGATTTCCCTATCGTTTTTCTTATATGAATTATTCTATGTTAATAAAACATACCTGGTGATCAACTACAGTTTGCTGTAAACATTATGATATGTGTGTAGTGTTATGATAACGACGGCTGCAGCGGGAGGACGACTGCAGCAGTGGATTTGCGAATAGCATGCAGCTGCAGAGCCGCAGAGCCAGGGGCGCTTTCAGGTCAGGTCACAGGCCCGCCGTTGGGTGGGGGGCGCTGTTGAGCGGGCCTGTGACTGGACCTGAAAGCGCCCCTGGCTCTGCGGCTCTGCAGCTGCATATGCTTCTAGCAAAATCCAGCATCCAGCCCCGCTGTTGGCAATGGGAGCAGCACGGAGTCTCGACTCGGGACTTATTTTATTTGGAATATAATGTCTGTATACGCAAAAGTAGCCTAGTTTTAAGTTAAAATATTATAAATCTACATGCCTTGAGGATGTCATTCTTTATATAGCCTGCCTATCAGGCAAAAAAAATTATTCTAACGGAAACA
Organism: Notolepis coatsorum; assembly: GCF_963971535.1. NCBI lineage: Eukaryota > Metazoa > Chordata > Actinopteri > Aulopiformes > Paralepididae > Notolepis > Notolepis coatsorum. Next base: position 89,414,607 of record NC_140174.1, on the reverse strand, counting down.
CTGATACCGTGATATATACCGTTACCATCTATGCTTCAAATTATACCGTGATATAAATTTTAGACCATACCGTCCACCCTGTGGTATTCACTGACCTTTGGGAAGTATTTTGACATGTACATGGGTACCTTAGTCGTATATTGTATCTTGTAGACCAGGCCCATTGCAAGTTGCTGTACTCTGTCGTCTACTCTAAGCCATCCTAGGTTGTCAAAGTGGGCAGGGGTGAGGTGGGTTCTAGGAGTCAGGTCAAGTAGTAGTCTGACCAGTTTGTTTTGTGATGTTTGTAATTTTGTTTTAAGCGCCTTTGAGGTGCTTTGGTACCATGAGGTGCACGCATAGTCGTAGTACCCTTGAATGAGTGCTCCTGCCAGAGTCTTCAGGGTATTCTTGTTTACCAGAGAGGAGATCCGGTACAAGAATCTAGTTCGTTGGTTGACTTTTTTTATTACATTGGATGCCATTTTGTCACAGGAAAGATTTGCCTCTAGGATGGAACCCAGGTAGGTAATTTCGTCTTTCCTTGTGACAATATTGTCACCCACTGTAACTGAGAAGCCGTCGGTCTTGCTGAGTTTGTTATTTGAACCGAAGAGAATGGACTCTGTTTTGCCCATGTGTAATGATAGTTTGTTATCAGCGAGCCATATGCAGGTAACAGCAGTCGCATCTTTTCACCTGCGCAGCTCGATCTCTCAGTGGCGAGGAGTAACGCGTGGGAGGCTCACGCTGCCCCCGACACTTCCTGATTCTACTGCGCAGGCGCACCAACCGACCTGTAGGAGTCGCTGTCCACAACGCCCGATCCCCACCCATCAGTTTCCCACCCCCTAATACGGCCAATGTGTATTAGTATGAACGACCAGCTAAACTGAAAGCAATGTGGAGCGCTGGGCTCGAACAGGCGAGCCCAGCGTCTCCGCATTCGTGGCGAGCGCCTTGCCCACTACGCCACGTAGCCGCCCTCTACACTCTCTTTAATGTCATTCCCGTCCAAGGACAAGACACGCAAGGCTGTTTGTTTAATCAAGATTTGAGTGAGTTTGCGAGGTGCGCAAGTCACAGTGACAGTGTGGAGGCGTGTGCCTCAGAGACTGCAGTGGTGCGTTTATATTAAACCTGTGCTTCTCAGTGTTTCAGCCTGTATGAAACGATTATGGAGTGGTTGTGTTAAATAGCTCAGCTTTGGCTCAATAATGCTTTGAATTAGATTAGGAATTAGGAGATTTCTGAAATATCAAGTCAAGATGAGATGCTGGCCACTTTGCTCCGCTGTCTAACAGGATGAGCTATGAAACTCTCTTTGCTCGTCATCCAAAAACGTTTACATAAATTAACAGGTTATGAGCAACAGTACACACGTTTTGGATTGATTGTAAACTATTTATATACAGTTTCACGGCGTAAAATCCTGTTTTTGCACTGTACAGAACGATGTTGGTCGCTTATTTCACTGTACAGAATACCACTCACTGACCCTTATTTCATTTAATTTCAAAAACCCAGGGTTTCCCATTAATTACCTAGACTGTGGCGGCCCGCCACAGTTGTATAATGAACCAAATAATGAACATTTAAATTTTTTGAATTTTTTTATTATTATTATTTTTTACTATTTTTTTTAAATAATAAAGTTTGCCAATAGGGATGTATCAGTAGTATTGACAGTGGTAGTAGTCGTAATAGTAATCCACTATAATTTTTTATTTTCTAAAAAATAAACCAGTGGGGCGGCTAGGTGGTGCAGTGGGCAAGGCACTCACCACCAATTCTGGAGACGCTGGGTTCGCGTGTTCGAATCCAGCTCTCCACATTGTTTTCAGTTTGGCTGGTCGTCCGTACTAATACAATTGGCAGTATTAGAGGGTGGGAAAGCTGATGGGTGGGTCCTGGGCGTTGTAAACAGAAAAATACTCCTACAGTTTGGTCGGGGCGCCTGCTCAGCGAAGGAAGGATCTGGAGGGAGGTAGTGTGACCTTCCACACGTTACACTCTCCCAGTGAGAATCTGAGCTGCCAGGCTGGCTGCCGGCTGGTTGCGCATGTGTCGGAGGATAGCATGTGATAGTCTCCGGCCTCTCGGACCAACAGTAGGGGGGGGTGCGCAACAACCAGGAAGGGAGTTGGGAATTGGCATAACGACTAACAGTGGGTTGGGAGAAAAAAAATCTGAAAAAAAGGCGCTCGCCACTAACGCAGGAGATGCTGGGTTTGAGCCCAGCTCTCGGCGTTGCTTCCGACTTGGCTGGTCGTTCATACTAATACAATTGGCAGTATTAGGGGGTGGGAAAGCCGGTGGGTGGGGATTGGACGTTGTGGACGGCGACTCCTACAGGTCGGTTGGTGCGCCTGCACAGCAGAATCAGGAAGTATCGGGGGCAGCGTGAGCCTCTCACGCGTTACTCCTCGCCACTGAGAGATTGCGCTGTGCAGGTGAAAAGATGCGACGGCTGCCTCCTCGTGTACCGGAGGGGACACGTGATGCAAGGCTTCGTCCACATTGCAGCCGACCAGTGGAAGGCATGGTCTAACAACGTTCGAGACAGGGGAGGGTAGAATTGGATAATACGAAATTGGGATGGGAGAAAAATAGAAAAATGGGGAGAAAAAGTAGATAAAAAAATAATAATAAATAAACCAGTTCAACACAGGTAACCACTTTTGCTTCATTTCTTTGATGGCTCAAATGTATGTTCTATTCCAGTGGTTCCCAAACCTCTCCTCGAGACACCCCAGCCGTTCCATGTATTTGTTAAATTCCACCACCAGCACACCTGATTCAACTTATAAAGGGCTAGTTAAGTTGAATCAGGTGTGCTGGTGGTGGAATTTAACAAATTGAACGGCTGGGGTGCTTCGAGGAGAGGATTGGGAAGCACTAGTCTAGTCGATTTTGTGTTTTGAGCACAAAGTTCATCATAGCCTCTTTATTTTGCTCTCAAAGTGCACCAGATTGATGCATTTAACTTTAAAATGTACAGGGTCGGAGGTTCACCCCCCATAGTCTCTGAAAATCCTGTGGGAAACACTGAAAACCTTTATTTGAACTCAAACAGTTGAGGTTGCCCTCATTTGCAAGTTTGTCAATTACATGCAATTTAAATTAATATTTATAATGATGATCTTCTCCGTACACAGGCGGAGGAGGTAGGCTATGTTTCCCTTCCTGCGTCATGCCCTCGCTCTACCTACTAGGTGCCGCCCTCGCCTAAACCAAGCGCAGTATTTCCATAATGTGTGTGTGAACACTGTCTTTTGCATGCTGCGCTACATGCTGTGCGCTACACGTGTGAAAAGGCAGCTCCAGGCAATTCCCGCACACCGATTCCCTCTGGTGTGATCTGACGAGAAGGAGAAGAAGGTGTTAGTTTGCTCGGCCTCTCTGTTCGTGGCCACGCATGACCGCGGATCACGCGCGGCCCAGACGAGACGGCGTTGTCTTAAGCCGTTTGACATTTTAAAACGGATGGGAGGATAAACCCATCAGGTCAATGGATAAACCCATCAGGTCAATCAAGGGGGTTCTCTCTGTAGAGCGAGTCTAGTGTTTTGTAGTGGTTGTCATAGCTGGAGCCGGCTCTGCGATGCCAAGACTGTGTGAGAATGAGATGAGAGGTGGTATTTTAGGCGGGTCTTCCAGGGACCAAAATTTTTTCCACTTGTATTTCTGAAAGGTCTCTCTTTATTGGCCAGTCACCTGCCCCCCCCCCCCCCCCCCCCCCCTCACAGTGGTGGTGCAAGAAAAGGGGCTAAATTTAAAGGAGTGCCACCGCTGTGGTCTCCGGGGAGCGGCCTCTTCCGAGGGGGGGGGGGGACCTTGTGACCTTGTGACGACGGCCAGGCCCAGCTGCTGCCCCCTGTCCTGACACGGGCGACCCACTCGCTTGTCTCTATTTACGCATTGGCCTTTAGGCTTTAGACCCACATGATGCTCCTTTTAAAAAGAGCGTAACCGACGAGACGATGAAGTACGGCATGCGGGATTAGCCTGGAGCGGCCCGAGGGAAGCGGAGTTGGGGGCGAGAGGTAGACTGTCCTGTAAGGTTTAGGCAAACGTCTGTCTAAAGAGAAAAGACTATTCACTCTGCCACCATTTTGACAAGGGGGCACTAACGAGACCCGCTGACCCGCTGTCTCTTTGAACGCGGAGTCATCCGTATCTAAGAATGTGTCGTACATTTCATTTCATGTCTGAAGTCACTGGTAAATTGCCGAACGGTTCATTTGATTAAAAAGGCATAGACCGGATTCTGTGCATGTGCCACCTGCCACAGAGTCCTTAGTTACCATGGCAACCATTCACTGCACGGCTCCCAGCCTTTTAGCAGCTTTAAAACTCACATTTAACCTCGAGATTGAGTAGATTATAGTTCTAATCAACATAAGATCGCATCGCATTTAATAATTTTCTCTGAACACGTTTGTTTTGTAGCAAGTAGTTTCTTTGTTGCCTCCATCTTTATCATGATGGATCTCCACGTTCTGCCACGGTGCTCCAGCCTATAGACTGGTCTCTGGTTTATGTGATCTCTGCACTGGCCTCTGATTCTTAACTCTGTATTTGGAGTTTAGTTTAGTTGATTAGGATCCCCAATTAGCTACATCGTTGCAGTAGCTATTCTTCCAAATCACCATTGTGACCGTGCAACATAATACTTACATCATAACATGACATTACAAGTAATCAGGACAAAGGACACGCCTAATTTAACATCTAACATAATAATGTTGTTGCAATGCAGAGTATTTTACCTCATAATTGTAACTCACTTTTACAATCACATTTGAAAAGCATAAAACGAATTTTATACATTTCAATAGTTTCTACATCTGTTTAAATTTCCCTTGTCAAAAGGATTTTTAATCGTATTTTACTGTTTTCTTGTGTGATATGTCGTCTCTAGGGAGTGAATTCCATTGACGCATAGCTCGGTAGATAACCGTTTGTTTGATTGAGTTTGTTCTTGCTTTAATATAAAGTTTCCTCCTATAGCGTGTCTGGTTGAGTACTCATGTCTTTATAAACTGGTTAGAGTGTGTGGATTTCATACCTCTGAGTCTCAGAAAGCCCTAGCATGTTGCGTGTGTGAGCGTGTGTGTGCTTGCGTGTGTGAATGAACGAATGAATGAATGAATTACATTTTATTTTCGTGTCATGTCCGGCGACCCATCCCTTACGGGATTGTGGAGGTGTGTGTGTGTGCGTGGCCCAGGTGTTAAGACGGAAAGACGTTAGTGTGTTTACAGATTCCTTCCAGCTGGCCCCTGACCACGCTGCTCAGTATCAAGCATTTATTTATTTTTTACCCAGCAGATTTGCTCTGTGAGCCAATCCAGAAACAAAGGCGGTTAATTCGACCTAATACGGTAAATACGCTCAGAGACGCGCGTGTTTTAAGATGAAAACGTGTCTCGTGTTTCATAACAATCAAGTATATATTAGTACTAGTCTTTTATCACGACCTTTGAGGTCGAGAACGCCATGTTCAGATCGCACTGTAAAGGAGCCACGGTGTTGCCTGGGGGCGGAAGAGGCCAGCGCTCTGTCTTGAGAGGGCCACAGGTGAGGAGGCCTCGACCTCACGCACCATCTGGAGGGCCCACTTGCCACTTGCCACAGCTGGCCCCCAGGGCGTAACGGTCCGATGAACAGACAGGGTGGAGGGCAGGCGGAGATACGAGCCCTGGCGCGTGGCAGCAACGTTGTCTAGAGCGTTGCTTCCTTAACACTTTCAGTGCCGGCCATTAACATGGTAAAGCATGGTTAAATGCCGCCACCCACTTCAATGATAGCGTTGTGAACGCATAATCTCTGTCTTAAATTATGGCTGTGTCTAATCTGCCCGTCGCTTATCAATGACTTGTTTGCAGTCAACATTCTCGAAACGGATTGTTTTTTAATCGCTTCATTTCCGTTTTATAGCATTTTGAAAAGCCCTCGTTTTCAAGGAAAATATAAAGATTCCGTGATAAAAGGCATTTACTGGAATATTCTGGATACACAAAAACGTTGTAATTTTTCGGCCTATTTATGAATCGTTTTCAAATAAACGCTAGATTATCGATAGTAGGGCTGACTAATCGACTAATAAAATATTATAATATTTTTTTTTATCATTCTTTCCAAAAGAAAAGAGGCATAGAAGCGTGGCTAACGCTAATGGCACGCATACCAGAGGTTAACTGCCTACGAAAACAGGCACAGAGGCACTGAAAGAGGATTTCACCCATCTAATGAACACACTAGACCAGTGGTCACCAACCCTTTTAAGCCCAAGATCACTTCTTTTTTTTTGGTGAAGGCAAGATCTACCTATTGAAGCGTTGAGAGAAAAAGACAGCCAAGATTGTACTTTAAACTAAATGACTTTTATTTGCCTGTATTCTAATTACATGCAATGCTTTGGTCCAACATTAAAACGTCAAAGTAGAACTATTATGTACTTTCTCAGTCAGTGCTAAGTGCAGTCATCTTATGCAGCATCACTTTTCACATCAAAACAAAAGTAGAACTGTAATGTGGACTTTCTCATATTATTAACATTGACAAACATATTTACAATTAGCATTTTATAAAGTAGAACTGTAATGTGTACTTTCTCAGTCAGTGCTAAGTGCAGCATTACTTTTCACATCAAAACAAAAGTAGAACTGTAATGTGTACTTTCTCAGTCAGTGCTAAGTGCAGTCAGTGCTAAGTGCAGCATCATTTTCACATCAAAACAAAAGTAGACTGTATGTGTACTTTCTCAGTCAGTGCTAAGTGCAGCATCACTTTTCACATCAAAACAAAGGTAGAACTGTAATGTGGACTCTCAGGGTAAGATCTAAAAAAAAAAAAAAAAAAAAATCATGGAAAGATCTACAGGGACAGTCTCAAAGATCGACCAGTCGATCAAGATCGACGGGTTGGTGACCACTGCACTAGACTAGACAAATATCAAGATGTATCCATCAGTGGACCAATTGCATGCTTTTGCAGAGGACAAGAAGCCTTCAGTCGACTCCTTCAGACATTAAGCACCCCCCACAGCCCAAATGGAATGATAAAAATAAAAATAAAAAATTATTAAAAATACAAAAAATTCTCTATATATATATATATATATATATTTTTTTTTTAGTCAACCAATAGTCTACTAACGGCAAATTTTGGCCAATCATAGTTGACCATCCAAATCCTTAGTCGGGGACAGCCCTAATCTATAGTATATGTGTACTTATGCACGCTATAGAAGCGGGCTGAAATATCGATTATCTCATTTCCTGATCGCTCGCACAGCCACACACACACACACACACACACGCATAGGGCAAACGCTGATATATAGGTGAAAATAGCTCTGATTATCCCAAGACTGGTAAAATAAATTCCTTACCTCAGATCAGATGTTATCCAAAAAGATTATTCCAATTCCTGATCGCCATTCCAAATATCGATCACGCTTATTGATTACAGTGTTGGTTACTGTAAATACATAATCCACGCTGTTCTGATGGCCGGCGATCACTTGGTCTCTTCAGTTGGCCTTGACGGAAAAGTAAAATGAGGAAACTGCCCCCCCCCCCCCCCTTCGTCAGTCTAAAGTAATGGGGTGCAGTTACACAGGGAGAGACGATAGGGGGGCGGTATCTTCCCAATTGAGCTCAGAGAGAGTCTGCAACACTAACCTGAGGCTCGATTGATGAAATATGAATTCAAATTGCCAATAAATAAAAAATACGACAAACAAACGCTATATAGCGTTGGCGGGCACTCAAAGGTCGGCATGAACTAACGACAAAAAGCGTGGCTGGCATTCAAAGTGTTAATGGTGGATTTATAGAGCGCTTTTTAACCAACAACGCTTTACAATTTCTTGCTCCTCACATTTTACCCATTCGCTCACACATTCTGCACACCAACGGCGGAGGCGACCTCGCAAGGTGCCAACCTGCTCATCAGGAGCAATTAGGGGTTAAGTGTCTTGCTCAAGGACACTTCGACAGGCTGCCCCGGGGAAGAGCGGGAATCGAACCGGGAACCTTCCGATCACTAGACGACGAGATCACTCACTACTTCCTGGGCCACTGTCACCCCGTTTCCTTGACTTCCTTGACATACAGTAGAAATCGGTAGGTCTTCTAGTAAAAGCAGGACCCTCTGTGTATTGTGTTGCAGCGCTATGGTGTGTGTGTGTGTGTGTGTGTGTGTGTGTGTGTGTGTGTGTGTGTGTGCTCCTATTGCGTCATGACCCAGGAGGTAGCGGGGGCGGTATTTTTAGAAGGGAATGAGCATATTCTCCAAACGTACAGCGTCAAGCACTCTGCCTGCGTATGCAAGGATTATTGTGTCCGCGCTATTTTTAGCCCCCGTGTGTGAGAGTGGGGTTTTTCTTTCTAGGTCAAACATGGTGCCAGTGCTCTCTCTCTCTCTCTCCCTCTGGCTTGCTGGTATGTGCACGACAGACCCCGTTCTGTACACAGCAGCACCTGCACCGGTCACACAGGAGGAGTCACAGGGGAGATCGCCACAGGTTAGCGGGGGAAAAAAATTGCCAGGCCTAATGCAAGCCAGGGAAGTCTTGGGCTTGTAACGAGACTTCATCTCGAAGTTTTCATCATCCACTGAGCCGTGAGACTCAACATGCTTGTTTGGTTGAGGTCTGAACTCGCCAAATTGCCCATAAATATCGTTTTTGTGGGTATTGTCCAGTTGTTGCTGTATGTTTTTATCTGCCCAAAATTCAAGCAAGCATGAAAGCATTACAGGTTTTGCTTGCACACCACGCCCCGCTCCGTCGTCGGGGACACTGAGACCACCTATTCCAGCGGTCCCGTCTTGGACCGAATCAGCGTCCCCGGTGACGGTGGGGAGCGTTCTCATCACACTCTATTTTGGTGCGATCGTGCTCTGATTCGACCCCCAATGGCTAGTGTGAAAGCCCCCTAAGAGAGTGAAGCGATAGACCTTATTTAGGTAGTATCTGAGGAACAAGAGGAAATCTGTGTCTGCCCCCCCCCCCCCCTCTGTGTGTGTTAATGGTCCGTCATCGCAATGTGACTCAGACTAATGTTAGACTAGTGTTTTTGTGGTCGTTTTTTGAATACGTTTGAATACGTTTCATGTCCCTTTTACACAGAAATGCGTTTTTTGGCGGATACGTTGTGGCCCCTACTGAAACGCTAAATTGTGTTTTCCGTTTTTGAGCAGCGCCAAAACTCGCCGACAACAGTCGTGTAGCCTTCACAGAGCCGTTGTTGCGAAAACGCCCATGCGCAGTAGATACCATCTGCGTGCCCTTCCGGTGACAGCAGAGCTGTCCCAAATAGCTGCAGCTACCATGTGTTGTCAAGTTATTGTTATAAGGACCCCAGTCCAAGCTACAACAGTCTGCATTCCCTTAACAATTGTTTGTATTGAGCCGTATTGTATTGTACCCATATGCAATATGTTAAATAAAGTTTACATCCATTCATTCTGCTAGCATTACCGATTCGGCGTTTGCATGAGCAGCTGGCTAACGTTAGCTATCAGACCCTGTTAGCTCAGAGCTCCTCTTTCAATCTTTAACAAGCATTAAACAAATGGCCCAGCCATCTATTCACCTTTGTTTAATACACACAGCGTTGTCTCTAATGTTATCTAGCTACTGAATACTGATAGCTCATCAGTTTGGTGCTGGCTAACTAGCGTGAGTTAACGTTAGCTTCTAGCCACAATGCTATACTGTTATAATGGCATATTCCATCCACGTTAGCATGCAGCTAACAATCCCCCCGCCGATCCTTTTTGAGACTAAACTATCCGCTCTTGGTGGTCACTTGTGTTGATGTTAGTTTTGTCTCATCAACAAACGAGAGGCAGAACACACAGTGAATGTATCCGTTTTGTTTATTGCACTTTTATTACACTTTGCTGAAAAAGAAGTGCTGCATTGGCGGCGCCCGCTTGTTGACATTTTCTTTGCAGGAAGTGTATTGGCACATTAAAGTTCTGATTGGTTGAAAATTGCCTTCATGTTCACCACCTACTGCCACCTACTGCTTTGGCAGTGTACTACATCACTGTGCTCATATGACAAAACGAAAGTACTCGGGTTGCAAACATATGTCTCACTTGGCTACCGTTGCGTTGCGATCTGGAGAAACCGAAAACGAAACTAAGGTGTAACCGGCGCCTCAATAGACAAGCACACATAAGGGGGCTTAAAGGTGACAGAGGGACCTTGTAAATAAACGTTTGCCAGCGGCAGTGGCTTATAATCAGGAGGAGGTTGTTTGAGTTGGGGTAGAGAGACGGACTCAGAGGGACTGAGGCCTGTTACTAGAAGAGAAAGAGAAGTCAAAGTACATGGAAGTCCTACATTCTGAAGTTAGAGATTCGGGAATCGTGCATGTTGACGACCATATAACACCAAGGTTATTGAAGAATTCACTGAAATATAAAAGACATGCATGTTAGGGCTGGGCGATATGGCCAAAAATGATATCACGATAACGATATGATAATGTTATCATATCACTCGATAATATCGATAATTATTAAAAATTAATAAATACAAATATTAAATTATTATATATATTTTTTTAAACAACAGATGTATGTTTATTTTGCAGCAATTATTTGTCGTTGCCGCCATCTTTAGTGTTACAGCCCCTCACACTCCAGTTCTCAGGCTGCAGCTGGTTTGAAAGCGAAAGTAAACAAGCTTATCTGCTGGCTGTGTGTGGCTCCAGGGGAGTTGAACAGTTCTGGCTCTGCTAGTTTCTTTTCTATCTTTTGGAGCTTTTTTGGTGGACAAACCACCAGACTCGTGACTGGAGACTAGCTCTGCTAGCACACATAGCCTACTGTGTACAGACGGTTTCAAACTGTATTTTAAATTAGAAAGCAAACAAAATAAACGAGAGAAAGAAATCTGAATTTGGTCAGTATTGTCATTTGGACAAGCGAAGCCATTACTTTAAGTTGCAGGCAAGAAAGACAAGTCTGTCCACTGTCTCTGGTTTTAAAACTGCCCTGTTGCAGGTCACAATTCTTATTTTCTTTTTTAAGATATTTTTTAAAATGATCAATCGATATCGATTATTAAAATATATTGCGATAATTATCGCTATCGTTATATCGCCCAGCCTACATATATACTAACTGATGCCCTTGACCAAGGCATCAGAACTGGAGTTGGTCCCCGGGTGCCAAGCTGTGACGGCCCACTGCTGCTAAATATTAAACATGGCTTTAATGCAGAGAATGTAAAGAATAAAGTACTTATTTGGCAATAAACAGATTCTAATTAAAATATGAATAAAACATTTATTCCTATCCCAAATCCTGTCCTCTTTTCTTGACCCTCCAATCACAGCCATTATCTTTATGCTGTTATCTTCTGCAAGCTTGCAGTGTACAAGTTACGACCTGTCAAAGTTGTAAATCTTCACCTTTTGATTATAGCAACACCATCTGGCCGATTGGTATTTTTATGTAGAAGTTCCACCACGACCTTGATGTCAACAGCCCCAACAGTTGTTTACTTCTGCATCGGTGGTTAAACAGGGTTCACACAAGGTCCTTAAAGTAGTGCTTGATACATTTTCTTCTTTTTAAAGCAGAGGCCTGAAATTCCTTAAACAGCCCAGTAAAACAGTAAATGGTGATCGACTGTACCAAAAGCTTTTGACAGACCAATAAAGGGGGCAGCACAGTCCTTCTTCTTGTCTAAAGCCGATATTGTTAATAATAACTAATTAGTAACCGTCATTAGTAACTAATAAGATGGCTCATAGTTTGCTATGGTTGGCTCTGAATCCAGATTGGTGTGAGCTTAGTACAGAGTGATTTGAGAGAAAGGACTTAAGTTTATTATTCACTAAAGACTCCCAAGACTTTCGCTAAGCAGAGTAACTTGGAAATAGGATGGTAATTATTTAAATAATCTCTAACAGCACCTTTATGCAACGGGATCACATGGGCAGATTTCCAGACAATAGGAAATCTTCCCACTGAGATAGAAAGATTACAAATATGCATCAATTGCTCTGTAATTACTGGAGCAGCCAGTTTTAGAAAAATAGTCCAAATTATCCTCACCAGTGAGATTCTGGGATCTATAGATTGCAGAACGTCCAATTGAATGCGTCATAGGGATGGGAATTTTTTTATTTTCTTTTTATCTTTTTCCTCCTTTTTTCCGTTTTTCTCCCCTCCCACTGTTAGTCGTTGTGCCAATTCCCAATCCCCTTCCTGGTCGTTGCGCACTCTACCTCCTACCGTCGGTCCGGGAGGGCGGAGACTATCACATGCTTCCTCCGACACATGTGTACCCAGCCCACCGCTTCTTTTCACCTGGCAGCGCAGACTCTCACTGAGAGAGTGTAATGTGTGGAAGGTCACACCACCTCTCTTAGATCCTTCCCTCGCTGTGCAGGCGCCCAGACCGAACTGTAGGAGTTGCTGTCCACAACGACCCAGACCCACCCACCGGCTTCCCACCCTGCTAACACTGCCAATTGTGTTAGTATGACGGTCGGCCAAGCCGGAGGCAACGCTGACAGCTGGGTTCGATACCAGTATCTCTTGCGTTGGTGACGAGCGTCTTGCCCGCTGCGCCACCTAGCCGCCTAGGGATGGGCATTTTAAAGAAAAATCCAGATCGATTGATCGCATGCTATACTCGAGTGATCGTGTATTACTCGTAAAGGGAAAAAAACTAAAAAATATATATATATTTTTGAATATATATATTATATATATAAATATATATATATATATTTTTTTTTAAACTTAATTTTGTTCATTCACGTATATATTTAAGGAAAGCAACAAACAGTTATAATCTTACACATACATGTGAAACAAATATGTAAAAAATTTATAAAAAATAAGAATACTATATTTTTTTTTCATAAAAATTATTCATAATTTAACACTTTGATCGCCATGGTTAAATTCATAATTTACCATCCCTCGCCAGCTCTATTTGTCTATGGAGAAGTTCCCCTTCTTTGCAGGGCTATAACTTTTTAAATTGTATTGCTAAATTGACATTATTATGGCCCATTCAATGTCCTATATCTATTGTTCAGGGTGTAGCAACGTTATACTTTTTCATTCACATATTCATACTAAAATACGGTCTAAAGTATAAGTGTTTTTATCGTTTTCTGCAGCTTTCTCCAGAACTTGATTTATAGCCCTAAATGCATTATATTGATGATCAAATACAGTTTGGTAGGAATCTGTGCGAGATAAAAAAGTTCAAATGGACGTGCTTCTAGGAGTTACTACGTATGATCTGATGTTGACCGGATGGGCGGGGGGTCGTTTATAATTCCGTGGGCAACCTTATATCATCATCTAGTGTGGGTGATATGATCATCAGAGCAGTTTATATGGAACACGTTAAAAAAAAACGCTGAATCTTACCGTAGCTTCCTCAGAGCGTTGGGCGATGAGCGTGGAGCAGAGATATTCCTATTATGGGATGTAGAAATACCCGATCCATTTCCAGGTTGTATAATAGTATATACGTCCAAATCATGTTGTTTACCGAGTTATTTGCAACCGATCGCTGTCCCGTGTTATCAAGATGGAGTCCCTCTAACGATAGCGAGTGCCCGGACGAAATATTGGTGAGCACCACTTCATCCACATGACTTCCTGTTGGGCGATCTGCCGATCGGCCACCAGATGGCGCTCTTGAACCGTTAGAGAGTTGAGTGGGGCTCTGCAGTATATCTCAGGTCTCCGGGGGAGAAATATGATTTCGATCACAGATTTTTGAAATATTGATATCAAAGACGTGTTACGGCGTCTTCGGCAGAATGAGCATGGCGGGGAAAGACGTGTTTCGGCGTCTCCGGCGATTAAAGTGTTAAGATAGATTTGTCTCATAGCTGCGAGTAATCGATTCGATTACTCACACCCATCCCCCACCATCAGTGTCTATATCATCATTTTCATCATCATCATTTTATTTATCCGTACATGGAATCACCACAGTCCAACAGTACATATTCACATAATTCACAAAAAATACCATGGCCGAAAGGAACAGGAAGAAGAAAAAATCTTATATATACCTGCCCCTACACACGTACAACACACCGATAGACATATTGTGTAAAACCAAACAGAATATACCCATTTTGCAAAAAATAAATAAAAATTTAACATCAACACAACCAAATTAAATCAACATAAATAAACCCATTTTGTCTATCTATCAGTCAAACTACATATTTAGGTTAATTCATTTACACACACACACCCCCACACACACACACTTATATAATGTATTATACTTCTATATACTATCTAATTTCTATTTTATTATAATATAACTAAATCATACTATTTATTCTACACCATATTGGTACAGTATTATACAATATTTTAATATATTATTATTCTATGTTACGCTGCTATATACTATATTACTATACTCATACTGGCCTACACTACAACTCTATGCTACGTCCTGACACGCTAAACTGCAATATTATACTAAACTGTGCTATACTGTCTATGTATCTTTTCTTTGCACAACCTTTTGAAGTGAAATATATTATTGGAACTCTTTTCATCGTTCTGCAAAGAGTATCAACATTAACATAATTTACATTTGCATTTAGTCATTTAGCTGACGCTTTTATTCAAAGCGACTTACAAGTTTTGTACAACAAGACAGCAGGAAGGGTACAACTCTAACATCAACAGGAAGAAGTCTGATATATTCTCTATCAAACAAGTGCCCAATTGCAAAGTGCTTATTAAATGCAAGGCTAATTTAATTCTTGCTGGAAATAACACAATCGTCAAGACTAATATGTTGAGGGAAGTAGAGGGAGAAGGTTAGAGGGGCAGAGAGAGATGTGGGGGTAAAGAGAGAGAGAAAGTGAAGCAGAAGTAGAGAGAGAGAGGGAGGAGACCGGTGCATGGTGACATCATGACCGTGGGGGGGGGGGGTGATGATGCTGCAGTGGGCCATTGTGCGCTGCTGATGCCCCCAACTGCCTTGTAGGATTAGAATCATGTTGTCATTTGCATTAGGTTTTATTACATTTAGATTCAGCTGAAGTTGTTAGCCTAGAAGACATCCTCCTTACGATGCCATATTGGATAACTACAAAGATGATAGTTGTCCTTTTTCTCTATTTCTCTCTCTTTGAGCCCCCCCACCTCTCGCTCTCTCTCTCTTTGAGCCCCCCCCCCTCTCACTCTTTCTTGTTGCAAGATCAGCTGAATCCATTATGGAATGTGTTGTGTTTGCCTTTGTACCCGGCTGTAAGTGGATTATGAAACAGTTCATCAGCAGTTGTCAACAGAATTAGTACTGTAACTTTCCCCCCATAATGCCCAGGAATAACCTACAGACCTCCTCTAGCTAGCCTACCTCCTCCAGGCCTCTCTAGCTAGCCCACTTCCTCCATGCTCACCCAGGCCTCCTCTAGCTAGCCTACCTCCTCCAGGCCTCTCTAGCTAGCCCACTTCCCCCAGGCTCCTCCAAGCCTCCTCTAGCTAGCCTACTTCCCCCAGGCTCCTCCAGGCCTCTCTAGCTAGGCTCCTCCAAGCCTCCTCTAGCTAGCCTACTTCCCCCAGGCTCCTCCAGGCCTCCTCTAGCTAGCCCACTTCCTCCATGCTCCTCCAAGCCTCCTCTAGCTAGCCTACTTCCCCCAGGCTCCTCCAGGCCTCCTCTAGCTAGCCCACTTCCCCCATGCTCCTCCAAGCCTCCTTTAGCTAGCCTACTTCCCCCAGGCTCCTCCAGGCCTCCTCTAGCTAGCTTACTTCCTCCAGGCCTCCTCTAGCTAGCCTACTTCCTCCATGCTCCTCCAAGCCTCCTCTAGCTAGCCTACTTCCTCCATGCTCCTCCAGGCCTCCTCTAGCTAGCCCACTTCCTCCATGCTCCTCCAAGCCTCCTCTAGCTAGCCTACTTCCTCCATGCTCCTCCAGGCCTCCTCTAGCTAGCCCACTTCCTCCATGCTCCTCCAGACCTCCTCTAGCTAGCCCACTTCTATATCCACGTTCCCCTAAGAGTGAGGTTATTTTAAGTGGAACATAACGTCCCGCTCCGCTTTAGTCAATGCGTCGGTACTCGTAGAACAAGCAAACTATTTAGAGGTCTTAGAAGAATAGGTGGGGGAGGAGAGGAGGACTCCGCTGCAACTCCTTCAAGTGGAGCGCCTCCCATTTGGAGGGCTTAAAATAAAAGGTGGAGGGTGGTAAAGGCCTCCGCTACTGGAGTGCCCCCCCCCCCCCCGGCACTTTCCCGGTTAACACCTGTTCACGGAGAAACATTCCTTATTGAGAATCTATAGACCAGGGGTCCCCAAGCTTCTCTAACAGAGAGTAGTATGGGCGGGAGTCTGTATTTTTGTGGAGATGGATTTTTATCATAGGAGATTTTATTATGATTATCTATTTATTTATTTATTATGCCTAAAGCTAGATTAGCTTTATTATTTAGTTATGCACTGTGCTCACATGTGGGTATTACTTTTCAAGAGAGATATGTAGCCTATTTAAGAGCATTATTACTATCATAACGGTAGTAATAATAGGCTGCCATAATCTTTCATTACTCATTGCTAGTCCAAGTCAGAACAGTGATCTTTATACATGTTCATCATCAGTGTGAACTGTGGGCCTGAATCTGGCTGGTGAGAAGTTTTAATGTCAGGTTCCATTCTAGTCACAAAGACTGAAGAAAATGTTTATCGGTGAGCCTTGATCTCGTCAGCAGTGGAAGAAGGCGGGGACCTGCGATCCAGACGTCCCGTCTCCCAGTGTGACGCTGGTACGTCACTTGAGTTTACCTCATCGGGTGTCTGGAGGGTCGAGGGTCGCAGGGGAGAGAACCTTGACAGGTTGAGGACCACAGCGCCACAAGGAGCCCGCCTCAAAGACATCCTTTGTTTTAGTGGACGAGTGACGCAGTGGGAATAATTAGCGTGATTAGATGGGACGGCCGCGCGCCAGAGAGTGTTGCATTCGCTGTCATTGGGTCAGCAAGGGTCGGGGGGAGGGGGGCGTGAGTGTTGGGGTTATGCAACTCTTTGTAATCACAAGTAGATGACCCGCAGGCAGCGAGTGTCAGGTCCACTCTGTCTCTAAGATAATCAGTATGTAAGGGGTGTAAAGATACACATATACTGTATTCAGATTCAAGGTGAACTTTCAATTGTGAGATTAAATGAGATTAGATTAGATTCAAATTTATTGTCATTATACAGCACAAGTACAGCACAACAAAAATAAGTTTGGCATCCAACCAGAGTGCAAATGTAACGGTAAAGTGCAATAGTAATATACAATGTGCTGGTTGGTAGTGGTCATACTGGCCAGCAGAGTAACTAGTAAGAGTAGGTAAGAAAAAAAAAAAAAAAAATCTAACCTTACTGTCATGCACTTGTCCCAATATACTAACCTACACTGTAGCACTCAACACTTTGATGAACATTGTTACTCAGCTGATAGAGTTGTGCCCTTCCTGATGACTTGTCATACAGAACTTGTAAGTCGCTTTGGATAAAAGCATCAGCTAAATGACTAAATGTAAGAGATCAAAATTAAATTAGATTTTCGATTAGTTAAATGTAGACTTATTCATACTCCAGGGCTCTAATTATAGATTGTATACAGTAGGTATAATATACTACACGGCTTGGTTTGGATCAGAATTGATGTATTAACTTTTTTCATTTCAAAGTCGTAAACAATGAAAATGAGCCTTAAACATCATGCTAATAGCAGTAGCCCTACCAGACCACCAGTTAAACTAGGGTGGAGAATGAGAGGATAATCAATACAGTTTTAAATTCACTGGCTCACTCGGTTAAACCTCTCAAAATAATGTTTGGCACATTATTGTTTAGTTGGTAGCGATTCATGAAACTAGGAACGGCACGACTGCCTGCACTGCTCCACGTTCGTGAAATCACGTTTTATGTTTGACTCTATAACAGACAGTACATTAACACCAGCTCAGCATATGTTTGGGTCCAAAGTGTAAAATGTACTCATAATAGATTTTTGCAGGGCGTGAGTGATGTAAGTGCTATCTGAAACAAGACCCTGGTTTAGATCCCAGTGTACCATATTCACCATCTCCTTGCTCTGTATTTATCTGGCTTTTGATAGCTATTCTCCCCTTAGGGGTCAAACAGGGCCCCTCCACCCAAGCGTGGTGAATATATAGCCCACTACACATACCTACCAGGGCTGGGAATCACCAGAGGTCCCACGATTTGATAATGTCACGATAATAATATCACAATACTTCATGATTGCATATTGCATACGAACATTTCAACATTTATTACCTTTTTTTCAACTGCGTATTATGTCCCAGCATCTGTTTTATCTACTAAGATAAAGTCTGTTCATCCCAAAAGAAATAAAGATTGATACTTCGTGTCTGACGTCCGTGTATATTGCCCCGCAAAATATTGCAATACTATGCTGTAAGAAGAAGAAGAAGAAGTATAGTACTGTATCGATCGAGCCCAGCAGTTCAATAACAACTACTGTATGTGCAAACCTTACAGAATAGTGTTTGAATAGTGCTTAGTGTTTGTTGAAGTTGCAGTCATGCATAGGGGGCTCTTAAAAGGTTATGTAAAGCCCCCCCACCCCCACCCCACCAACCCTGAACTATTGTAATCTCCCTTGTGCCCCGGTGCCCCCCCCCCCCCCCCCCGTGTGACGGCGCTAATGAGCTGGAAGAGGCAGGCCGGGCTCCAAGGCGTAACGAGCCACGAGTGTGGGCCCTGCCTGCGCTGGTCAGGTGTACGCCGGCTCCACCCTCGCAGCAGCTTGTGTATATAGGAGCCCTGGGAGTCTCTGCCCCCCCAGCCAGCGTGGGTCTCTCTGGGATCACACGGATCTGAGGATGCTGGACGGAGCGAACCGTGCCACTCACAGCCAAGCTTCGGACCGAACGGAAAACCGCGTCGGGCATAATAATGTCCCTGAATGACCTTTGACCTCTCCTCCTTATCCTGGTGTGAGCCACAGCAGACATGTTTCTTTTTCTTTCCCACTGATTGTGTGTGAAGGACTTGCATTGCTTCAGGAGATTTGTTTTTGTATCCGTATATAGTTGTTTTTGCTTAAGGAGTGTAAAGGTATTGCTGGATGTTTCCTTTAGACCTTTTGTTTTTGGGTCAGTGTCATGGATACTGAGGGCGACTCTGGAGTCCTGTTTCTCCTGTGGCTTTCTAAGGGTCTCTGGGATACAGTGCCTCGTGACACCAGCGCATGGTAGGTGCTTCTTCTAAACGGCAAACTCACCTCTTGCTTTCCTGTCGTTTCTCTCCCCCTGCAGGCACCATCGATGAGGACTTCAGCCGGTGATTCGACGAGTCACATATAGGAGCCCCCTCCCCTCCCCAATCCCTCCCATTCCTTGCCCCCCCCTCTCTCCATCCCCATCTCCCCTCATCCCTCTTTCTCTCTCTCGCTTCGTCCTCTTAAAAGTCACCATGCTGATCAAGGAGTACCGCATCCCCATGCCCATGAGTGTGGACGAGTACCGCATCGCCCAGCTCTACATGATCCAGGTGAGCCACAGTCACCACCTGTAGGACACCTTTACCAGGCCGGCAGCCACAGTCACCACCTGTAGGACACCTTTACCAGGCCGGCAGCCACATTCACCACCTGTAGGACGCCTTTACCAGGCTGGCAGCCACATTCACCACCTGTAGGACACCTTTACCAGGCCGGCAGCCACAGTCACCACCTGTAGGACACCTTTACCAGGCCGGCAGCCACAGTCACCACCTGTAGGACACCTTTACCAGGCCGGCAGCCACAGTCACCACCTGTAGGACACCTTTACCAGGCCGGCAGCCACAGTCACCACCTGTAGGACACCTTTACCAGGCCGGCAGCCACAGTCACCACCTGTAGGACACCTTTACCAGGCCGGCAGCCACAGTCACCACCTGTAGGACGCCTTTACCAGGCTGGCAGCCACAGTCACCACCTGTAGGACACCTTTACCAGGCCGGCAGCCACAGTCACCACCTGTAGGACACCTTTACCAGGCCGGCAGCCACAGTCACCACCTGTAGGACACCTTTACCAGGCCGGCAGCCACAGTCACCACCTGTAGGACACCTTTACCAGGCCGGCAGCCACAGTCACCACCTGTAGGACACCTTTACCAGGCCGGCAGCCACAGTCACCACCTGTAGGACACCTTTACCAGGCCGGCAGCCACAGTCACCACCTGTAGGACGCCTTTACCAGGCCGGCAGCCACAGTCACCACCTGTAGGACGCCTTTACCAGGCCGGCAGCTGTAGGACACCTTTACCAGGCCGGCAGCCACAGTCACCACCTGTAGGAGGCCTTTACCAGGCTGGCAGCAGTAGGATGCCTTTACCAGGCCGGCAGCAGTAGGATGCCTTTACCAGGCCGGCAGCAGTAGGATGCCTTTACCAGGCCGGCAGCAGTAGGATGCCTTTACCAGGCTGGCAGCAGTAGGATGCCTTTACCAGGCCGGCAGCAGTAGGATGCCTTTACCAGGCCGGCAGCAGTAGGATGCCTTTACCAGGCCGGCAGCAGTAGGACGCCTTTACCAGGCCGGCAGCAGTAGGATGCCTTTACCAGGCCGGCAGCAGTAGGACGCCTTTACCAGGCCGGCAGCAGTAGGATGCCTTTACCAGGCCGGCAGCAGTAGGATGCCTTTACCAGGCCGGCAGCAGTAGGATGCCTTTACCAGGCCGGCAGCAGTAGGATGCCTTTACCAGGCCGGCAGCAGTAGGATGCCTTTACCAGGCCGGCAGCAGTAGGAGGCCTTTACCAGGCCGGCAGCAGTAGGATGCCTTTACCAGGCCGGCAGCAGTAGGAGGCCTTTACCAGGCCGGCAGCAGTAGGAGGCCTTTACCAGGCCGGCAGCAGTAGGATGCCTTTACCAGGCCGGCAGCAGTAGGAGGCCTTTACCAGGCCGGCAGCAGTAGGAGGCCTTTACCAGGCCGGCAGCTGTCCAGTCTCGCAGGGAGGGGATACAAACGCACTTGTTGTAAAGGAGATGTCGTAACGGTGGGAATTTTCCAAAGCGACCGATCACAAAATGCTCAATTCTCGAGGTGATCGTGTCACGCGGACTCTGCCGCTGGAGTAACGGAACAAAAGGAGCTGTGTGCCGACAACAGATTATCCACTTTAATGTGCTGAAAGCTGGCTGTTCCCACCCAACGCTCTAACCGGCTGAGTGTTTGTTCAGGGAGGGGGCTGGGCCACGAGGAAGAGGAGGTAGGGGAGGTGGGGGGAGGGGGGGGCTGGGCCACAAGGAAGAGGAGGTAGGGGGGGGGGGCAGCGTACTCAGCGCGGAGAGGAACCACCTCGGCAGGAAGAGATGTCCTTTTCATCTAATAATGGATCAACGAGCGCTCGTGCTCTTTTAATTCACAAGCACCTTTTGTCTATACGTCGCTACGGTGGGCGTCTGAATCGCATGTTCTCTCGGCGGTGGCAGGTAGATTGAAGCGCGGTTGTCGTCTCGGTCCTGCTGCACGGGATGTAGATTTAGGTACGGATGATCAGAACAGGATCAAAAAATAAAACACCGGGGATTGTTGAAATGTCCCCTGCCATGTCATTTTTTATACATCTGAAAAGGATTCTGAAAAATGTGTTGGTTATTATCGGCTCCACAAAGAATGAACTCTCAAAAGAATCCTAGTCATTTCCTGGGAGATCTGTGATGTGCTGGGACCTCTGAGGGGGGGGGGGGGGGGGGGCACACAGCAAACACCTGAGAGGCTGTGGGGGGGGGGGGGGGGGGCGCAAACACCTGAGAGGCTGCGGGGAGAGAGTGAGGCACATGAATGAGAGCCGACCCATTCATCTAGTGGACGGCACCGCTGGCTGAGAGGAAGATGAATACGCCTCACATGGCTTCTTTGTTAGCGTCCGTATCGCCAGGCAGGACAGCGGCTGGTTTCCAATACACACATGTTGTTGTTCGTCATAGCTTTCATAGTTTTGATGTGTGCATGTGCGTGTGTTTCAACATTTGTTGTATTTAGATGCCGTTAATGGTTGGTTAAATGAATCCTTTCATCGGGCGATGCTGCAGCCAGGTAGGTGCGGCAACAGGAAGCCAGTTGGAAAACCGCAGGCTAGATCTCATACAGCTCTCCTGCTATGAGGTTGGGTGGATATAAAACAAAAACAAACGCTCGCCAATTGGGGCACGATGTGGCTTTGTCATCATTACACTGCCTTGGCACGAAGTTGCACGACCCCCTCCACAGCAGATTTTTTTTTAATTTAATTAACCTGTACATGCAATTTCCTGCAATATAGAGCCTTCAATCTTGACCAATAAAGCTGCTCTTTTCACTATAAAACTCAGTTAACCATAATGTAGTTATGGTTAGATTTATATATTGGGGGGGGATATATCATATTTTTCATATGATCAAAAAGTGGTGGAGCAAGAGCATACCTTTGCTCCCCCAAGTTCAATAGTGGGAGAGCAGAGATGCTCCGAATGCTCTTATGGCCAGGCGTCTATGATTCACTGATACAAAGTAAAATAGTGCAGTGCAATAAAATAGTTAGTGAAATAGAATAAAATAATGCAATAGTGCATTGCAATAAAATAGTTATCATCGTATTTTTTCGGGAGGCCGGTAAGGAGTGCATTACAGTAGTCGAGTTGGCTTGAGATAAAGGCATGGATCTGGTTTTCAGCTTCCTTTTGATTTATAAATGGCCGTACTTTAGCTATGTTTCTAAGGTGGAAGAATTACGTTTTTGTCAACTTGTTGATTGTGATTTAAAGCTTAGGTCTGAGTCTACCATGACACCAAGACTTAACTCACTCAAATACAGTTAGCAGCTGGATAGACCACAGATGGAAATTAGCTTCTGCTAAATCTGGTGCAAACATATTTTCATGTAACAATGATGAATTGTCAAAAAAAAATATATATATAGATTCGGGGCTTTTCAGAAAACATTCGGGGCTTGAGCCCAAGTAGCCACCCCCTAGCCCCGCCCCTGCTGCTACAACCCCCCCCCCCCCCCAACCACCAACCAGGAGCCCTAAAAGATAGGATATAATTCTATTTTGCTACGCAAGCTGATACTGCGGTGTAGCG
Organism: Notolepis coatsorum; assembly: GCF_963971535.1. Taxonomy (NCBI): domain Eukaryota; kingdom Metazoa; phylum Chordata; class Actinopteri; order Aulopiformes; family Paralepididae; genus Notolepis; species Notolepis coatsorum. Next base: position 89,391,512 of record NC_140174.1, on the reverse strand, counting down.
CTTTGAGCTTGTGCCACGGTAACATGTCTTTTTTACGACCATGTTAGTCAATGCAGCCTAAGTGTGCATGTGTGTCAACATCATGTCCGGAGGCAGTTAAAAACATGATCAACGACCAAATAACCTAGCCAACATTCCAATCGAAATACACCCCTTGTGCATGTCAGAGAGAGAGAGAGAGAGAGAGAGAGAGAGAGAGAGTCCTATACAGACTATTTGTATTTATCTTATATCTATTTAATTGATTTCAAAAAAAAATTATTAACACTTTCAGTGCCACCAGGGGGCGCACGACTTAGTGCTTGAATGCCACCATCGGCGCCAATGTTAACGTTAATATCGCCTAATCTATGTTTTAAATTATGGCTATGTGTCTAATCTGCCCGTCGCTTATCAAAGAATCATTGTTGTGAAGGCAGATTGGTTTTTTATCGCTTCATTTCCGTTTGAGAGCATTTTGAAAAGCGGCCGTTTTCAGGTCAAAAACAGCCCATTCTGTGATAATCGCCTTTTACTGGAATATTCCAGAATGTTGATATTTGTCGGCCTATTTATGAATCGTTTTCAAATAAACGCTAGATGATCAATAGTATAAGTACACGCACGCACGTTCGAGGCGCGCACTGATAATAGCCGTTTTCATTTCCTCATGGATTTTACAGTGAAACCGATAGAGCACATATCAGAAAAAAGCGTATATCTCCTCGAAAACGAGTCTGATTATCCTAACACTGATAACATAGATTCCTTACCTGACATCAGATGGTATCCAAATGGTATATTCCAATTCCTGATCACCATTCGGAAAAATCGATAAGTGTATAGATCCAATGTGTATACAGTAGAACACATGATTCTCCGCGGCTCAGAGGCTCCAGGATGAACTCTGGTAACCCCGGCTGCATCTGTGGACTGGAATATTTTTTTTTCCCCATCCATTTTCATTGAGTCCATTCCATTTACCATTTACCATCTGGGAGACGATAGGGGGGCGCTTTTTTCACATCTGATCGCTGGCGGCCCTTGGGTAGGCTAGGGTCGGCTCGCGTGATGCAATATGATTTCAGATCGCTAAAAAATAAATAAAAAAAATATTACGAGAAATCTCGTGAGTGGCTTTCAACGTAACTATTGTAAACACGAGATTAGCCGTGAGTGGCTATCAAAGTGTTAAAGGGGAACTATCTTATAAATGGCTTTTTTCAGTGTTTAGCATTGTTTCCTAGCTATGTGGACTTATATTAATATGATCTATGTCTCTAATTCTCATATTGGCGCATTCTTCCAATTCTCCTCTCACAATATTCACCCTCACTGAACTGAGTCATCTGAAAATGTGCTGATTTGTGATGTCAGAGAGACTCAGCTGCATAATAATGTAACAGACAATGTGGCTAGGGTTACAGTGGTTGGAGCCCAGCCTCAAAACGGCTTAAGATCTTGAGGTAGAAAAATGCTGTTTTTGAGGACTTGATTAGAAATACAAAACAATGAATTAAAAAAATAATTTAATTACAGAGGTGTTTCATAAACTCGCAGGAATTGTGTAAAAGTGCCCAAATAGTGAAAGAAATAGTAAAATAGTTCCCCTTTAAAGTTTGCTTTAATCACGGTAACGTTGGCGAGCTAGCTAAATTATAAATAAATTGGTTTTCATATAAATCAATCGCACGGTCTACGGAGCCGCAGAAAAAAGCTACCAAATCCATTCCGAGACAACTCTGAGACTGACTACATTTACATTTAGTCATTTAGCTGACGCTTTTATCCAAAGCGACTTACAAGTTCTGTACGACAAGTCATCAGGAAGGGCACAACTCGCAGCTGAGTGACAATGTTCATCAAAGTGTTGAGTGCTACAGTGTAGGTTCGTTTATTAGGACAAGTGCATGACAGTAAGGTTAGTTAGGGTTAGATATATATATATATTTCTTTTTCTTTTTCTTTTTTTCTTTTTTTTATTCAGATAATGGTTGAAGAAGTGCATCTTTAGTCGTCCGGGTTTCGGCTGTCCTAACTGGGGTGGGTAGTTCATTCCACCATTGTGGGGCAAGGACTGAGAATAGGCGACTTCTCTTTGATGACCCTCCCGGAGCTTGGATAGGAGTAGGTCTGAGGCGGCCAGAAGATGCAGAGCGTAGGGGTCTTGAGGGTGTGTAGTTAGAGACCATTGACCGGAGGTAGGCGGGAGCGGTTCCCTTTGCCGCACGGTATGCTAGGTCGAGGGCCTTGAAGCGGATTCGTGCAGCAATGGGGAGCCAGTGCAGGTCCCTAAGAAGTGGGGTGACATGGGCCGACTTCGGTAGGTTTGAGATCAGGCGGGCCGCTGCGTTCTGAATGAGTTGAAGAGGCTTAGTGGCCGGGAGGCCAGCGAGCAGTGTGTTGCAGTAGTCGAGGCGGGAGATGACTGTTGATTGGACGAGGAGTTGGGTGGCTTCTTTTGTCAGGAAGGGGCGGATCCTTCTGACGTTGCTCAGGAGGAATCTGCAGGTTCTGGTTGTCGCTGCGATGTGAGCAGAGAAGTTCAACTGGTCGTCGAGGACAACACCAAGGTTCTTGGCGGTCGGGGACGCGGTCACAGCTGCATTCTCGACTGTGATGGAAAGGTCTGTCAGGGGGCAGGATTTGGCCGGCAGGTGGAGCAATTCTGTTTAGCTTAGGTTCAGTTTGAGGTGGTTGGTCGTCATCCAGGCGGAGATGTCGGACAGACAAGCCGAGATCCGCTCAGAGACGTGGATATCTGAGGGAGGGAAGGAGAGGAAGAGTTGAGTATCGTCGGCATAACAATGATAGGAGAAGCCATGAGACGTGATAATGTTACCCAGTGATTTAGTGTAGAGGGAGAAGAGAAGGGGTCCTAGAACCGAGCCCTGGGGGACACCCGTCCGCAGGGGGCGGGTGGCCGACAGGGTCCCTCTCCATGACACTTGGTAGGAGCGGTCATTGAGGTATGATGTCAGCCATGTCAGCGCAGAGCCAGATACTCCCATTCCTGCGAGGGCCGCGAGGAGGATCTGATGGTTGACTGTGTCGAAGGCTGCAGATAGATCTAGGAGAATCAGGACAGAGGCCGCTTTTGCTAAGTGAAGTGCCTCTGTGACCGCAATGAGGGCCGTGGAGTGGCCAGTCCGGAAGTCAGACTGATTAGGGTCTAGGAGGTCGTTCTGTAAGAGATAAGCAGTAAGTTGGTTGGATACAGCACGTTCAAGTGTTTTAGAAAGGAAGGAGAGAAGAGAGACAGGACGGTAGTTGCCTATGACGGTGGGGTTCAGGGTTGGTTTTTTTATGAGCGGCGTGACTCTGGCTTGTTTTAGGGAGGTGGGGACCACCCCCGAGTTGAGTGAGGAGTTGATGGTTGCAGTTAGGAATGGGAGGATGTCCGGTACTATGGTCTGGGAGTGGGGAGGGTAGCTGGTCCAGCTGGCATGTAGTCGGACGGTTCGACGTTACCAGTGTCAGGGTCTCGGCTTCTGTAATGGGAGAGAAAGATGACAGAGTGAAGGATGAGGTTCTCGATTCAGCATTTGGAATGGGTGGGGGTTGGAAGATGGAGCTGCGGATGTTCTCCACTTTTTCCTCAAAGAAGATCGCGAAGTCTTCGGCAGAGAAAGATGAGGGAGGAGGGGGTGGGGGGGGTGAGGAGGGAGGACATGGTAGCATGCAGTTTGCGAAGATTCTTGGCAGAGGCCTCGATGCTATGGTGAAAGAAAGAAGCTTTGGCATTAGTAATGGTTTTGGAGAATGTTAACAAGAGGTTGTGATATGTGTTGATGTCAGCAGTGAGGCGTGACTTTCTATACTTCCTCTCAGCCGCTCTCAGGACCTGTCTTTGTTCTCTCACTGGATCTGTCAGCCATGGACTGGGTGGGGAATGGCGGGCAGGTTTCTCAACGAGGGGACAGAGCTTGTCGAAGGAGGTTGCAAGGGCTGAGAGGAGGGTGGAGGTTGCCATCTCTGTGGAGAGAGCAGAGAAGGTGTCACTCAAAGGTAGAGCGGATAGTATGTCAGAGGAGAGGGTGGAGGGGGATAGGGAGGGCAGGTTGCGTCTGAGTGAGACGGTTTGAGTTGGGGTGAAGACCTTTCGGTGACCAGCCTCGCATGTAGCAAGTCTCAGGGCTAGATCCACAAAGAATGGATTGCACGGTGCTAATTGCACCCTTACTTACAATTCATTATGAATTACTGTCTATCTGTATCTGTATGTCATGTATGTCATATATGTTATGATGAATTGAAAATGGGGGACCCTGATGTAAACAAGATGAAAGTCTTTCTCTGGTCTGCATCCCCTTAACAATTGTGTGTATTGATCCGTACTGTATTGTACCCATTCTGCAATCTGTTAATAACATTTTCATTGAATCAATCACCTTGTTAATATTTATTTACCTAATTTATGTGCAATCGTTTCATTTCAGCTCAGTGTAGAGAAATGCACCGATACTAACAACCGCCTTACTGCACGCGTCTATGACGACACTAGTCGTTTTGAGGGCCTACCACCCCCCCTGAAAAAAATCCTAGGGGAAACACTGGACTATGTGTCTTTATCACGGAGCCGGTTGTTCGAGTGAAGCCTGTGTTGTCGGAGGAGATCTCGGGAGATTAAAGCGCCAGCAGCGCGTAATGTTGTGGCTAAAGTGCTCTCTGGGAGAGTGCCAGGGTATTTTGTTTACAGCTTGCGAGCAAGTTGTCATATTGTTATTGTTATGGTAAGAATATTAATCCCCCGGCCGTACTACACTGGTGGCTAATCCGGTTGAGCCGCTTCCTTGCAGATGGGTGGGAACACAATCAGTGCCACACCACTAGGGCTGCATTAAATAATGTAATGGTTATTATTATTATTATTATTATTATTATTATTATTATTATTATTATTATTATTATTATTATTATTATTATTATTATTATTGTTCTCATTATTATTGTTATCATTATTATTGTTATCATTATTACTGGGTCTATTATTATTATTATTATTATTATTATTATTATTATTATTATTATTATTATTATTAGGCCTATTATTATTTGATCTTTTCTGCTTCACTGGGCAGTGTGTATAGGAGAGAGTGAAGTGATAGAGGTGGGATGACTTCTCTTGTCATACTTCTTGTCAGACGAGACGTTTGTGAACGGATTGTGAGTGCAGGCAGCACTCCACGTGACACAGGCACGCGTTCCCAAAATGAATTGACTTAGAAAACAAGGACTTTTCGTACGAAGCGCGTAATTGTAGAAGCAGACAAAGGAAGAGGATTTCTTCCATTAGTGACCCATAGTTACTTTCCCTCTCGACCTCACCCTCTCCCCCCACCCCCCCCCCCTCTCTCTCTCTCTCTCTCTCTCTCTCTCTCTCTCTCTCTCTCTCTCTCTCTCTCTCTCTCTCTCTCTCTCTCTCTCTCTCTCTCTCTCTCTCTCCCCTCTCTCTCTCCCCCTCTAAAGCCTTGCTGCTGTGAGGTTTCCGTCGCCATGGCGACCGTGACATCAGCAGCATGCCGGTGGTCAGGTTTTGTTCGAGGGAGAAGAGGAGGGAACGAAAGAGAAGCTGCGAAGGAGGGAGATGGTAGTAATCGGAGAGGGAGGGGGGGAGAGGAGAGAGAGAGAGAGGGATATTTGAGGGATGTGAAGAAAGAGTGAAGATTGAGTGAATGTTGTTGTGGATCCTCTCTCTCTCTCTCTCTCTCTCCTCGTTGCTGTACGTTGCCAGGGCAACAGCAGCATGCAGGCCTGCCTGTGATCCATCTCCAGCGTAAGCCTGATGGATGAAGCCAGGGCTTCTGTTTCTACAGTCTCTAGTCCCCGTCAGGCTCCATTCCATTCTCAATTATGCTACCTTCACCCTGCTCTTATAATACCGCCCTCTTAATTGATAGTTAATTGCAATATTCATTATCACAACTTTGGGATTTATAAAGACGTGCAATTCAAATGCAGGATGTGAAGGGAATTGGGCTAAATTAGGAGAGGATCGTTCTCTGTGTGTGTCTCTCTCTCTGTGTCTTTTTCTTTCTCTCTCTCTCTCTCTCTCTCTCTCTCTCTCTCTCTCTCTCTCTCTCTCTCTCTCTCTCTCTCTGTCTGTCTTTTTCTCTTTTCTCTCTCTCTCGCTCTCCCTCCCTCCCTGTCTCTCTGTCTATCTCGCTCAGTCTATCTAGCTGTCTCTGCATCTAATTCTATCTCTCTCTCTCTATCTCTCTCTCTCTCTCTCTCTCTCTCTCTCTCTCTCTCTCTCTCTCTCTCTCTTGTCTCTGTCTACCTCGCTCAGTCTATCTCCCTGTCTCTGCATCTAATTCTCTCTCTCACACACATACGCTCATGCACACACACAAACACCAGCCACTGACTAAGCTCTCTGCAGAGAGAGAGAAGTGAAAAGTGACATCCTAACAGGAAACATGTCTTTCTAAGTGGACGGAGGGAGAAGGACAAGCCCAGGATATGACTGTCATCCTGTCAGAGCCACTCTATCTGAAGACCTGCACTAACTATTCATGCAAATACAGAAGTATTGGTAGAAATACCAATGAACACATTAGGTAACACAGTAAAAGAGGCAGGGGATTTGATTTGATTTTATTAGGGATCCCCATTAGCTGGTGCGATAGCAACCAGCTAGTCTTCCTGGGGTCCACACACAAAAAAACACAAAAACAATCACCATTGCAAAAAAACAAAATTATTAAAAGTCAGTACACACAATGCATAATGAACCTACTGTAACAATTAATATAGCTAAAATTACATTAGTGAAAAACAAAAAACCACTTTACAGTGTTAAAAACTATTTAAAAACAATTTAAGATTCTTTTAAAAAGTGAATCTACTGTAAATGCAGCAGAGGTTCCGATGCAGGCCATTCCACAGAGTTAATGCTCTAAAAATAAAAGATCTCCCCAGAGCGCTGGTTCTAGGACCTGTCAATTCAAGCTGCCCACTACTGGAACCTCTAGTGTAATGCTCGTGCACAGTATTACTAAAAACAATCTGATTATGTATAAAAACAGGAGTCTTACTGCTCATGACCAACTTGAACAGCACAAGTATATTAAGACAATCTATTTTCAACGTTAAGCCAAGAGAGGCGGGCATGCATACGGCTCACATTAGACCTTAGTGAGCAGCCCAGTACCAACCGTGCTGCCCTGTTCTGGACCACCTGGAGCTTCCTGAGGTCACCACTGGCAGCAGATGACCACATCGCAGAGCAATAGTCAAGATGACATAAAACTAAACTTTGCACTATCTGACATAAAAGGGGACGGGCAACAAAAGAAGCACATTTCCTGGAAATAGCAATTGCTCTTCCCATTTTTAAAACAATATAATTAATATGCTGAGACCAAGACAGAGTGCAATCCAGCATCACTCCAAGGAGTTTAGTACTTTCAACTTGTTGAACTGCTGAATTACACAAGTTTAAATTAAGCTTTGGATTTGTAGATAACCTGTGCCTTGTTCCCAGCACAATACATTTAGTCTTGGAGATATTAAGGACAAGTCTATTACATACTACCCAGTCATGCACAACTTTAAGTTCTCTACTCAAAACTTCATTAAGTACATTGCATGATGGTGCCGCGTAATACAATGTTGAATCATCTGCATAAAGAACTGTTGTAGCACATTTGGTAGCCCAAGATAGGTCATTCGTAAATACAGAGAAGAGCAAAGGTCCTAGGCAACTTCCTTGCGGCACGCCACACTCTAGACCTCTGCTACTGGACAGGCTGCCATTTAGATACACCTTCTGTGATCTAGAGGACAAATAACTTAGTATCCACTTTAAAGCAGAAGAGTTAAAACCATAACATTTAAGTTTATCAACCAGTAGAGAATGGTCCAGCACATCAAATGCAGCACTAAAATCTAACAGCACAGCTCCCACCAACATAGAGTTATCTATAGCTTTAAGCCAGTCATCATCAGTCATCTGTATCAAGGCAGTAGAAGTAGAGTGACCAGCTCTATAGGCATGTTGAGAATCTGTTGCAAGCTTGTTTGAAACAAAATACTCTTGAATTTGTGAATGCACCAACTTTTCCATGATTTTGCTCAAGACAGGTAAAATACTTATAGGTCTAGAATTTCCCTCATTAAAAGCAGATTTGGTATCCTTAGGTAAAGGAAAAACCTTAGCCTCCTTCCACATCTTTGGAAATAGACCCACATCCAAACATCTATTCATAATATGACATATAGGAGATGCTATAATACCAGCAGTCATTCTCAGCACTTTACTATCCAGGTTATCTAGGCCTGCTAACTTACTATCAGGAAGAGAGCGGAGTAACCGCTCCACCTCACTGACTTCAGCCTGATGAAATTCAAATTCACACATTTTGTCTTTCATTATAATATACTTAATACAGTCATTTGTTTTCAGGTTGTTTGACATATTCATAGCATGCCTTAGTTTAGATACTTTACCCACATAATATTCATTAAAATGATTTGCAATCTCACCTGGTTTCGTGAGAACAAATCCATTTGATTCCACTAAGGGTGTGCACACAGTTGTCTTTCGACCCATCATTTCATTAAAAACATTCCATATTTGTTTGCTATCATCATCGGGGATGACGGATCACATCACAAGTCGCGGACTGGACTAGAATTAGATTTGACTCAAATGTATTGTCATTACAAAAAGAAAAGAGGTTTGGCATCCACCAAACCAGAGTCCAAAGTAATGGTAAAGTGCAATAGTATACAATGTACAGGTGATTAAACATCACAAGTACAAGATATAAGCCCCCAGTCCTCTGAGTCAGCAGGGCTTCACAGTGTGACACTACAGATCCCTCAACCCTCCAGATGAACTCACACACACACCCACCGGCACTGCTCCTCCTCCAGGGAAGCAACAGTTGAGACGGGTGGATCAAGAAGAGATAGGGCGGTGTTTGAGATCAACTCTTATCAGTCCCTCCTGAATACAGACTACCACTTACATTCTGGTTAGCCCAGTATGAGCTCTCGTCTCTCTCTCTGCATATGAGGGGACAAGCACACGCACTGCTCAGGTTACTGTTGGGAGTCTCTGTGACATCTAGTAGTGAACTTAATTAGTCTCTTCTACTTCGGGCAGTGTTTCCTGAACTATGGGGGAGAGAGGGACCCCAGAACTGGCCCCTGAGCTTGTTTCTGGTAACATGACAAGAATACTAAAGGTGTTTGAATGAGACTGGGTCAGTAAGACTGAATTTACGTAGAATGGGCCGGTGTTTATGTTTATTAGGATCCCCATTAGTCATCATCGACGTGTTGACTATTCTTCCTGGGGTCCTCACACATACAATTATGAAACATTTAGTCATATATCACATACATAATCAATAAAAAATTTACCAAAAGGTCATAGGTGAATCCATGTTATGTAATCTTCCTCCTTGTAAACTGCAGAGAATTGTCCCTCTCTGAGGGAAGGTTTGATTGTGACCACTGGCTCTCAGGTTCACATAGACCACAGTCTGTGACCTTGTGGCTTGATAGACTTGGTCCGGGAGAGACCGAGACAGTCCATAGGTAAGACAGACTTGGTCCGGGAGAGACAGAGACAGTTCATAGGTAAGACAGACTTGGTAAGGGAGAGACCGAGACAGTCCATAGGTAAGACAGACTTGGTCCGGGAGAGACAGAGACAGAGATAGGTAAGACAGACTTGGTAAGGGAGAGACAGAGACAGAGATGGGTAAGACAGACTTGGTAAGGGAGAGACAGAGACAGTCCATAGGTAAGACAGACTTGGTCCGGGAGAGACAGAGACAGAGATAGGTAAGACAGACTTGGTTCGGGAGAGACAGAGACAGTCCATAGGTAAGACAGACTTGGTCCGGGAGAGACAGAGACAGTCCATAGGTAAGACAGACTTGGTAAGGGAGAGACAGAGACAGTCCATAGGTAAGACAGACTTGGTTAGGGAGAGACAGAGACAGAGATAGGTAAGACAGACTTGGTACGGGAGTGTTACGACCCTGGCTCAAAGGCACGCAACCTATGTGCAAAACCGACACCAAAACCTGTGTTTAACCCAAAAAGCCTACTTTAGCAATGAAATACTAATACAAACTAAAGAACCAAGAATAGAAGACCGTGATAACTCTCTGTTAACCCACACTCCTCTAACCACAGACCCTGCATGTGTGACTCAAGGGCTGGTTTTAAGCTCCCAGCAGGTAACCAATCAGCAGCAATTAGCTAATTAGCAGCCCTCACCTGTATGCCCAGTGACACAGCAGTGATCAGGCAGTGACACAGGAGTGATCAGGCTCATGGTACATAACAGGGAGAGACAGAGACAGTCCATAGGTAAGACAGACTTGGTCAGGGAGAGACAGAGACAGAGATAGGTAAGACAGACTTGGTCCGGGAGAGACAGAGACAGAGATAGGTAAGACAGACTTGGTCCGGGAGAGACAGAGACAGTCCATAGGTAAGACAGACTTGGTCCGGGAGAGACAGAGACAGTCCATAGGTAAGACAGACTTGGTCCGGGAGAGACAGAGACAGTCCATAGGTAAGACAGACTTGGTAAGGGAGAGACAGAGACAGAGATAGGTAAGACAGACTTGGTCCGGGAGAGACAGAGACAGAGATAGGTAGGTGTAGACTGACTAGGGGCATGGTGGTGGTGTAGACTGACTAGGGGCATGGTGGTGGTGTAGACTGACTAGGGGCATGGTGGTGGTGTAGACTGACTAGGAGCATGGTGGTGGTGTAGACTGACTAGGAGCATGGTGGTGGTGTAGACTGACTAGGGGCATGGTGGTGGTGTAGACTGACTAGAGGCATGGTGGTGGTGTAGACTGACTAGGGGCATGGTGGTGGTGTAGACTGACTAGGGGCATGGTGGTGTATACTGACTAGGGGCATGGTGGTGGTGTATACTGACTAGGGGCATGGTGGTGGTGTAGACTGACTAGGGGCATGGTGGTGATGTAGACTGACTAGGGGCATGGTGGTGTAGACTGACTAGGGGCATGGTGGTGGTGTAGACTGACTAGGGGCAGGTTGGTGTAGACTGACTAGGGGCATGGTGGTGTAGACTGACTAGGGGCATGGTGGTGGTGTAGACTGACTAGGGGCATGATGGTGTAGACTGACTAGGGGCATGGTGGTGTAGACCGACTAGGGGCATGGTGGTGGTGTAGACTGACTAGGGGCATGGTGGTGGTGTAGACTGACTAGAGGCATGGTGGTGTAGACTGACTAGAGGCATGGTGGTGTAGACTGACTAGGGGCATGGTGGTGGTGTAGACTGACTAGGGGCAGGTTGGTGTAGACTGACTAGGGGCATGGTGGTGTAGTCTGACTAGGGGCATGGTGGTGGTGTAGACTGACTAGAGGCATGGTGGTGTAGACTGAATAGGGGCATGGTGGTGGCGTAGACTGACTAGGGGCATGGTGGTGGTGTAGACTGACTAGGCGCAGGTTGGTGTAGACTGACTAGGCGCATGGTGGTGTAGACTGACTAGGGGCATGGTGGTGGTGTAGACTGACTAGGGGCATGGTGGTGGTGTAGACTGACTAGGCGCAGGTTGGTGTAGACTGACTAGGGGCATGGTGGTGGTGTAGACTGACTAGGGGCATGGTGGTGGTGTAGACTGACTTGGGGCATGGTGGTGGTGTAGACTGACTAGGGGCATGGTGGTGGTGTAGACTGACTAGGGGCATGGTGGTGAACCCTAACTCAGGTGACCAGGAATACCTGTTTTTTTCCAAAATTCAGTTAAAATGCCATCTTGGAATAACAAAACAACGATTGTGTGCAGACAATTGAAAATGTTGGGTTCCTTTCCACTTTCTTGAATATAGAAAAAATTTAAATACTTGTTCTAGAACTGTATTTTTTGCACTTGTTTGTTAAGTTACTGGGAATACCCTTTCCTTGTTTTTGCTCATTTTAACAGACAAAACACAACACATTATAGTAATTCTGGTTTACACCTAACCCTTATTATTGCTGTTATGATTTCCAAAAATAAAATCTCACCAATCTTTAGTAAAATAGGAGATTTAAGTGTTTATCTGGAATTGTGAGGATAGGTATTCGCGGTAACCTGGGATCAATATGTGAAACGTAATTATCTCCTAAAATAATTGGCCACAAAAGACGAAACTCATTTTGGTTGTTCATTGGGGTGCCAAGATCATGCCCAAAACATATCATGCATCTGCCATGAAAATTAAGCCTTTTTTGTTTGTTATCAATTGAAGGCCATGCACTATGTTGACTCATATCCCATACCCGGATTTTTCCTTCAGATTCAGCTAAATTTGAATTATCTTGCGATAACTCGGGGAGAACTATGGTATTATGTTACATGATGATGATATCCCTACAAAACAACCAAAACATTTAAATTCTCTCTTAAATTGGAGGAGATAGTGAATTGGTATTCCCGGTAACTTAGGTCAACTTTAGAGGTCCGCCATCCCTCATTACATGATGTTTTTTTTTAAAGGTGAATTATTTGGCATCTATAACCATCATTCTTGACATGAGAAAAGATTTTAATGTTGTTTGTATAACGTCCTGGGTTATATGGCTTAGAAATGGGGCAGGTTACCGGGAATACATGCGTTACCCAGAGAGAGAGAGAGAGAGAGAGAGAGGTATGGAGAGACACCCTAACGCAGAATCAATGGCAAAGTTGGAAGGAGACGACGTCGACGCATTTTCCTACCGTGGAGATGAAAAAGTTCACCAGTCGCATCCATGATATTGTCCCCCCGTTGGGATGAACTCGGGAGTCCTAGTTTATCTGCCACACGTTAGCACTCGATAACGTAGCAATTAGCTAAAGGCAGGGACGGGTAACTAGCGTTAGCTAATGCTAGCTAGCTAGCGTTAGCTAACGCTAGTTACCTGTCCCTGCCTTTAGCTAATTGCTACTAGCCGACATAGCTATAGCCTGACTGAAGGTTCTAACACGCAACAACTTTCATCTTCAGTCCATCTGCCGAACGTCCTCTTTGTCTTGGCATAACCTAATCATACTTGGTATTGATAACAAGCTTATGGCACACGGTGTTATTTCTTCTGCTGCGATGCTGCTTTTCAAAAGACATCCACTCGCTCCTGTGGATAACGCTGAATAGACCCTATACCTGGCTGTACCCCCTCCCCTCATGGATCCGGTCTTCTTCACATCTCTCTACCGACTACCAGACCGACGCCAACCAGCTCAGCTCCCCCTAGTGTTAGTCCTCCAACGATGCTTTGCACAAAAGTAATTGAATGAAACCAATAGTATATCTGCAGAGCAGCAGAGCCGCAGAGCCCGGAACACTATTCTACAAACGTGTCTAATGTGAAATATATAAGCATGTAAGCAAAACTAGATTTTAGGTCTGTGATGAAAATGGGCCTCGCGGGAAGGGGGGCATCGCAAAAAAAAAATTAAAAGAATTTAAATTTTTTTTTTTGCGAGGCCCCCCTTCCCGCGAGGCACTGTGCGACCACACTGCTCGCACACCCCCTGAGGCGGCCCTGCCCGTCGGTGTTATGGTATGACTGCTAGCCCGTCTGTGTTACTTATGGTGTCACTGCTAGCCCGTCGGTGTTATGGTGTCACTGCGCAAATCAACCAATTCGAGACATGAAGCCAACCTGGTTTAATGTGCGATAAACTGAATACTCTGGATTAGCAGACAAGCAGACAATGACTCGCTTGTTTCTTTTGACTTGTTTTTGTACTAACTTAACACACCATGCTAAGCCCACGTCGCCCCCCCCCCCCCCCCCCCCCCCACGGTCCCAGCGTGTTTTCTTTCCGGGTGTAGAAGTAGAAGAACTCTTTATTTGTCATCAGATTAACACACACACACATGCGATGGGCGACCCGCAGGAACACACACACACACACACATGCACTGAGTCGCTGCAGTGCTCTTGTCCTCTTTTAGAATTTGCACAATTTGCAGCAAACTTCCTTATTTTTAAGACCTCAGTGTGAAAAAAAGAGTTTCACACCTCCGTCCATGCCATCTTTCAAATCGTTTTATTCTTTTTTTCTTCCCCCATTCCCCCAAAGCAGTGACGTAGTCAGTCGGTACGCGATGAACACGCTAGGCCTAACAAATGTTACTGTCATTTAAAAAATAAAAATAAAAAAATGTCTTCTCAACGTCACATTGGTTTAGTTGACAGGCCTAGTTCGGCGTCTGTGCTGTGTCTTTGGGAGCCGTGTCTGGCTGTTGAGAGCAGGGAGGGAGCTAATGAAGGACCTGTCAGAGGTAATAAGGTCCAGAGGTCTGGAGGGCCACATGCCTCATGGCCCTTTTCTCCCCCAGTACCACTGCAGAGCATACTGCTGCCTGGCCTACACTGCCTGGTCCTTTTCTCCCCCAGTACCACTGCAGAGCATACTGCTGCCTGGCCTACACTGCCTGGTCCTTTTCTCCCCCAGTACCACTGCAGAGCATACTGCTGCCTGGCCTACACTGCCTGGTCCTTTTCTCCCCCTGTACCACTGGTGAGCATACTGCTGCCTGGCCTACACTGCCTGGTCCTTTTCTCCCCCTGTACCACTGCAGAGCATACTGCTGCCTGGCCTACACTGCCTGGTCCTTTTCTCCCCCTGTACCACTGCAGAGCATACTGCTGCCTGGCCTACACTGCCTGGTCCTTTTCTCCCCCAGTACCACTGCAGAGCATACTGCTGCCTGGCCTACACTGCCTGGCCCTTTTCTCCCCCAGTACCACTGGTGAGCATACTGCTGCCTGGCCTACACTGCCTGGCCCTTTTCTCCCCCAGTACCACTGCAGAGCATACTGCTGCCTGGCCTACACTGCCTGGCCCTTTTCTCCCCCAGTACCACTGCAGAGCATACTGCTGCCTGGCCTACACTGCCTGGCCCTTTTCTCCCCCAGTACAGTCCACTGCAGAGCATACTGCTGCCTGGCCTACACTGCCTGGCCCTTTTCTCCCCCAGTACCACTGGTGAGCATACTGCTGCCTGGCCTACACTGCCTGGCCCTTTTCTCCCCCAGTACCACTGCAGAGCATACTGCTGCCTGGCCTACACTGCCTGGCCCTTTTCTCCCCCAGTACCACTGCAGAGCATACTGCTGCCTGGCCTACACTGCCTGGCCCTTTTCTCCCCCAGTACAGTCCACTGCAGAGCATACTGCTGCCTGGCCTACACTGCCTGGTCCTTTTCTCCCCCAGTACCACTGCAGAGCATACTGCTGCCTGGCCTACACTGCCTGGCCCTTTTCTCCCCCAGTACAGTCCACTGCAGAGCATACTGCTGCCTGGCCTACACTGCCTGGTCCTTTTCTCCCCCAGTACCACTGCAGAGCATACTGCCTGGCCTACACTGCCTGGTCCTTTTCTCCCCCAGTACCACTGCAGAGCATACTGCTGCCTGGCCTACACTGCTCTCATCTACTGTACATCTTCTGCTTGAGAGTTTCACAGGGAAATTCGATAGTGTAGTCGGGGCAGGTATGCAGAGTTACACCCTTGACGAGAATTAAATCACATCCTCCCGGGGAGTAGGGGGTGCACAATTTCATCCTCCGTGAGTTTACTTTTGCCACTAATAATCAGCACCTCGTAGACTTCACTTTGGTGAGCGTTGCTCTACTCTGCGCACATGGAGTGTACCCCCCCTCTCTCTGGGTGTTTAGATTGCACGCTCTACTCTGCGCACATGGAGTGTACCCCCCCTCTCTCTGGGTGTTTAGATTGCACGCTCTACTCTGCGCACATGGAGTGTACCCCCCCTCTCTCTGGGTGTTTAGATTGCACGCTCTACTCTCTACGCACATGGAGTGTACCCCCCCTCTCTCTGGGTGTTTAGATTGCACGCTCTACTCTCTACGCACATGGAGTGTACCCCCCCCTCTCTCTGGGTGTTTAGATTGCACGCTCTACTCTCTACGCACATGGAGTGTACCCCCCCTCTCTCTGGGTGTTTAGATTGCACGCTCTACTCTCTACGCACATGGAGTGTGCCCCCCCCTCTCTCTGGGTGTTTAGATTGCACGCTTTACTCTCTACGCACATGGAGTGTACCCCCCCTCTCTCTGGGTGTTTAGATTGCACGCTCTACTCTCTACGCACATGGAGTGTGCCCCCCCTCTCTCTGGGTGTTTAGATTGCACGCTTTACTCTCTGCGCACATGGAGTGTACCCCCCCCTCTCTCTGGGTGTTTAGATTGCACGCTTTACTCTCTGCGCACATGGAGTGTACCCCCCTCTCTCTCTGGGTGTTTAGATTGCACCGGGTTAGATCAGCCCAATTACCATCGACAGGGTTCCTGTGGCGTCTTAAAACGGCTTAAAAAGGTCTTAAATAAGATTTTGATAGGTCTTACTCTTAAGAAATGTAATTGGATTAGGAAGTTACTTCTAGGTTGCGATAACTTCTCTGTATCTCGTTTAAATGTATTGGGGGGGGGGGGGGTGTTCGGGCTGTAAAGTAAGCAGTACGGTAATAGTCCATCAGTCCCCCCCCCCCCCCCAATAATTCATATGGAATGACTTCTTTCATAGTCATTTTCCTTCATACGTTTTTGCCGGTATGGCTGCGAAACAGGTATTGAATTCTATTAAAAGTGGTCTTAAAAAGGTCTTAAATAAGATTTTGATAGGTCTTAAGAAATGTATTGGATTAGGAAGTTACTTCTAGGTTGTGTAACCTCTCTGTATCTCGTGAAACAGGTATTCAATTCTATTCAAAGTGGTCTTAAAAAGGTCTTAAAAAGTCTTCGATTGAACTCCTGAGTAGGGTGTGGTCACAGAACTCACACTACACCGCTGGTAGAGCTGGCATCAGTGAGACAGACGGAAAGGAATGTGCTCTCATAAATCACACAGGAGCGGTCTGACTTGACGTGTTGTCATCGTCTATTGCGATGCAGTCCTCACTAGGGATGCTCGATATTGTCTTTTTTACCGATACCGATATTCCGATATTGTCCAACTCTTAATTTCCGATACCGATATCAACCGATACCGATATATGCAGGGTTCCCCCCCCCCCCCCCAAAAAACTGAATAATTTCAGGTAACTAATAATTTCACTGGATATATATATAACAAATATTGTTATTGTTTTGTTTTTTTTAAACCGATACCGATATTTTCCGATATCACATTTTACTGCCGATATCGGCCGATAATATCGGACATCCCTAGTCCTCACCTTTTGTCTTCGATGGCCTTTAGCAGTTGGACTCTGCTCTACCTCTCCCAAGCCTCTCCCTTTCCCTGATGTCAAACCATGCATGAATCTCCCTCTTTCCCTTTGGGCCATCGAAAGTTGCCTAGCCTGCCGCCCCCACCTCTCTTGCTGTGTGTTCCTGGAATGTAAATATGGGAAAGGTGTGGCCTTGGGAGAGCTGGTTTGGGGGCTTCCTGCTTTGCAAATTGCAGGTGATGAGGCCCTCAGCAAGCTGCTGCCTGGCTTAGAGCATTTGCAACACAGACGTCAAAATACACAACATTTGCTCGCCTATTGCTGACTCATTCTCAGCTATGAAATAACATTTTCTACATATTTTGTCTTTTAATTATTCGTTTAAAGACGCTATAGATAACATTTATATTGTAATCTTTAAAAAGAAAATAATTATATAGATAATATAATACTGTAAATTCACAGTGCTTTTAAAAAGATGCAGAATAAAAGTATTGCTTTTCCCCCCAAAAAAACATTT
This sequence comes from Notolepis coatsorum, assembly GCF_963971535.1. Taxonomy (NCBI): domain Eukaryota; kingdom Metazoa; phylum Chordata; class Actinopteri; order Aulopiformes; family Paralepididae; genus Notolepis; species Notolepis coatsorum. The sequence goes on along the minus strand of NC_140174.1, from coordinate 89,373,838 downwards.
AGATTAATGAATTTATCATTGAAAAATTGCAGGTCCAAAATGAATGTTTACATGTTGTTGCAGTCATGTAATCCCATTCCCTATTTCCCACTTGATTGGATAAATGACATACCGGTACTGGTCCTCTAGTGCGACATCTAGAGGCTGAATGTTATCTATATTTCTATATATCTATAGCACCTTTAATTATGAACAATAGATTCGATTGTTCACCACCCCCATGCCTCAAATAGATCCGCCATCAGCTCTATTTTTCAATCTTTTAAAATGTTCAGTTGCTATTGCATGCACTTATCTGTGTTTCATTACACATGTGTGCATGCTTACCAACTGTCTCGCCTGTTTTATTGCAACACTAATATCACCGACATCTAAGAAGGGAGATTCCCCCTTGAACGGCCCTTATAAGGTTTCTCTCCTCCACATTGCCTGTGGTGCATTTCTTTTCTATTGCTAGGTTTTAGAGTTTTTCCTTGCCTTCGTGTGGAGTATTATTTTAAAAAAAATTGGACTTCATGGTGTTTTTGTTTTGTTCTTGATTTATTGTGATGTTTCTTCTTGACTTGCGGCTGGATGGCGCAGCGGAGATTGCGCTCGTCACCAATGCAAGAGACTCCGGTCTCGAATCCAGGTGTCAGCATTGCCTCCGGCTTGGACCAGCCGTCATACTAACTCAATTGGCAGAGTTAGAGGGTGGAAGTCGATGGGTGGGGATCTGGACGTTGTGGACAGCGACTCCTACAGGTCGGTTGGGGGACGCCTGCACAGCAGAGACAGGAAGTAGCGGGGGAAGTGTGAGCCTCCCATGCGTTACACCTCGCCACTGAGAGTCCGCGCTGGCAGATGAAAAGATGTGACAGGCTGCCTCCTCGTGTACCGGAGGGGACACGTGATGCAAGGCTTCTATCCTCCCTACAACCGACCAGTGGGGGGCATAGTCGAGCAATGTTCAAGACAGGGGAGGGGATCATTGGAAACACGAAATTGGGATGGGAGAACATTTTCAAAAATAAGGAGAAAAAGTGGATAAAAAAAAAATACATTTGATTAGATTAAAATTGATTGTCATTATACAGCACAGTACAGTACAACGAAAAGAGGTTTGGCCTCCAACCAGAGTGCAAATGTAACAGTAAAGTGCGACAGTATACAATGTACAGGTGATTAAACTGGGTATAAAATATATAAATATGTACTACTGAGTGTAGTGCTAATCAGATGTATGTACAGAGTTGTGTACAGTGATACAGGTATAAATTAATATCACAATACAATAAACCACCCCTAGACCCGAAGCTGTTCTGTCTCAGAGCGAGGGGGAACATTAGTATCCATTATCCATCCAGTATTCCAAATTTATTTAATTTAAAAAAAAAATTATGCTGTGGGACTTGTACAGCACTTTGTTCAACTTTGTCAGTGCTGTAACGTTTAAACCTTTTTAAATCTTAGACAAACGAAACACTTTGCTTTCATGAAATATTGTAAGCCGTCATTTGAGGCTTTATAAAAGCAGCACAATGAACTCAAATCTGTCAGTGCCGAGTCCGACCTCATCTTAAATAACAAACGGCATTGCTTGTTGTAGTTAACAAAGAGAGGCAGAGTTGATTTTGCACAAAAAAAATAAAAATCATATATATATATATATATATATATATATATATATATATATATATATATATATATATATATATATATATATATATATATTTTTTTTTTTAAATCGCATTTTTTTTTCATATTCGAATCCCATGCCCATCGAAGGAAGCTTCGAAGTATTTAAGACAGCCCTACTTAACACCCCGTCGCTTCACACGTGCGTCTCTCTCTCACCTGTGCAGAAAAAGAGCCGAGAGGAGAGCTGCGGGGAGGGCAGCGGGGTGGAGATCCTGGAGAACAAGCCCTACACGGACGGCCCGGGGGGGACGGGCCAGTACACCCACAAGGTGTACCACATTGGCATGCACATCCCCAGCTGGTTCCGCTCCATCCTGCCCAAGGCGGCGCTGCGGGTGGAGGAGGAGTCCTGGAACGCCTACCCCTACACACGCACACGGTGAGCTCTAGCCCTACACCCTCACAAGATGAGCTCTCACCCTACACCCTCACATGGTGAGCTCTCCCCCCTACACCCTCACATGGTGAGCTCTCCCCCCTACACCCTCACATGGTGAGCTCTCCCTCCTACACCCTCACACGGTGAGCTCTCCCTCCTACACCCTCACATGGTGAGCTCTCCCTCCTACACCCTCACAAGATGAGCTCTCACCCTACACCCTCACATGGTGAGCTCTCCCCTCCTACACCCTCACAAGGTGAGCTCTCCCCCCTACACCCTCACATGGTGAGCTCTCCCCCCTACACCCTCACACGGTGAGCTCTCCCCCCTACACCCTCACAAGGTGAGCTCTCCCTCCTACACCCTCACAAGGTGAGCTCTCCCCCCTACACCCTCACAAGGTGAGCTCTCCCCTCCTACACCCTCACAAGGTGAGCTCTCCCTCCTACACCCTCACAAGGTGAGCTCTCCCCCCTACACCCTCACAAGGTGAGCTCTCCCCTCCTACACCCTCACAAGGTGAGCTCTCCCCCCTACACCCTCACAAGGTGAGCTCTCCCCCCTACACCCTCACAAGGTGAGCTCTCCCTCCTACACCCTCACAAGATGAGCTCTCCCCCCTACACCCTCACATGGTGAGCTCTCCCCCCTACACCCTCACATGGTGAGCTCTCCCCCCTACACCCTCACATGGTGAGCTCTCCCCCCTACACCCTCACATGGTGAGCTCTCCCCTCCTACACCCTCACATGGTGAGCTCTCCCCCCTACACCCTCACAAGGTGAGCTCTCCCCCCTACACCCTCACAAGGTGAGCTCTCCCCCCTACACCCTCACAAGGTGAGCTCTCCCTCCTACACCCTCACAAGGTGAGCTCTCCCCCCTACACCCTCACAAGATGAGCTCTCTCCCCTACACCCTCACAAGGTGAGCTCTCCCTCCTACACCCTCACATGGTGAGCTCTCCCCCCTACACCCTCACATGGTGAGCTCTCCTCCCTACACCCTCACATGGTGAGCTCTCCCCTCCTACACCCTCACATGGTGAGCTCTCCCCTCCTACACCCTCACATGGTGAGCTCTCCCCTCCTACACCCTCACAAGGTGAGCTCTCCCCCCTACACCCTCACAAGGTGAGCTCTCCCTCCTACACCCTCACATGGTGAGCTCTCCCCCCTACACCCTCACAAGGTGAGCTCTCCCTCCTACACCCTCACATGGTGAGCTCTCCCTCCTACACCCTCACATGGTGAGCTCTCCCCCCTACACCCTCACAAGATGAGCTCTCCCTCCTACACCCTCACATGGTGAGCTCTCCCCCCTACACCCTCACAAGGTGAGCTCTCCCTCCTACACCCTCACATGGTGAGCTCTCCCCTCCTACACCCACACAAGGTGAGCTCTCCCTCCTACACCCTCACATGGTGAGCTCTCCCTCCTACACCCTCACATGGTGAGCTCTCCCCCCTACACCCTCACAAGATGAGCTCTCCCTCCTACACCCTCACATGGTGAGCTCTCCCCCCTACACCCTCACAAGGTGAGCTCTCCCCCCTACACCCTCACAAGGTGAGCTCTCCCTCCTACACCCTCACAAGGTGAGCTCTCCCCCCTACACCCTCACATGGTGAGCTCTCCCCTCCTACACCCTCACATGGTGAGCTCTCCCCTCCTACACCCTCACATGGTGAGCTCTCCCCTCCTACACCCTCACAAGGTGAGCTCTCCCTCCTACACCCTCACATGGTGAGCTCTCCCCTCCTACACCCTCACAAGGTGAGCTCTCCCTCCTACACCCTCACAAGGTGAGCTCTCCCTCCTACACCCTCACAAGATGAGCTCTCCCTCCTACACCCTCACAAGATGAGCTCTCCCCCCCTACACCCACACAAGGTGAGCTCTCCCCTCCTACACCCTCACAAGGTGAGCTCTCCCTCCTACACCCTCACATGGTGAGCTCTCCCTCCTACACCCTCACATGGTGAGCTCTCCCCCCTACACCCTCACATGGTGAGCTCTCCCCCCTACACCCTCACATGGTGAGCTCTCCCCCCTACACCCTCACAAGGTGAGCTCTCCCCCCTACACCCTCACAAGGTGAGCTCTCCCTCCTACACCCTCACAAGGTGAGCTCTCCCTCCTACACCCTCACAAGGTGAGCTCTCCCTCCTACACCCTCACAAGATGAGCTCTCCCCCCTACACCCTCACAAGATGAGCTCTCCCTCCTACACCCTCACAAGATGAGCTCTCCCCCCTACACCCTCACAAGGTGAGCTCTCCCCCCCTACACCCACACAAGGTGAGCTCTCTTCTTCCGCCACAGTGTGTAGACTTGGACTATCTTTTTGGGGTCATTGGACAAAATATTATTGAGATATAAATACATTATTCTGGGCGGCCGGGTAGCGCAGCGGACTAAGCGTCTGTCTACCACCACAGAGACAGTGGGATCGAATCCAGCTGTGGTGCTTCCGGGTTGGCCGACCGTCCATACTAACACAATTGGCCGTGTTAGAGGGTGGGAAACCCGGCGAGGGTGGGTCCTGGTCGTTGTAAACAGCGACTCCTACAGTTCGGTCGGGGCGCCTGCACAGCAAGGGAAGGATATAGGAGAGGTAGTGTGACCTTCCACACGTTACATTCTCTCAGTGAGAGTCCGCGCTGCCAGGTGAAAAGAAGCGGTGGGCTGGGTACACATGTGTCGGAGGAAGCATGTGATAGTCTCCGCCCTCCCGGACCGACGGTAGGGGGTAGAGTGCGCAACGACCAGGAAGGGGATTGGGAATTGGCATAATGACTAACATTGGGAGGGGAGAAAAACGGAAAAAGAAGGGGGGAAAAGATAATAATAAATAAAAAAATACATTATTCTAATATTCTCCATTAGAGAGACTTAACATGTAAAAAATGCAGCAGTTTTTAGTATTGGGGAAATTCTCTGATACCGATATTCTATTTTAGCCTGGTATCGGACCAATATCTGAGACCAGTATTGTTGCATTCCTAATTGTCACCATGTTCATATGTGTGATATATAATCTCACACAGTGACATTCTCACCAATCTCACACATGGCGGGACAGTGTCGCCATACTTGGTATATAGTATTTAGAATTTAGTGTATGTATATTATATATACATATATATTCCCATGCATGACTTTCTCGAATTGCTTGCTTACTTCCCCACCATGTCACTGTGGTCCTGCCAGGATGGGATAGACCTTATTCATCTTTGTATAGATATTAGATATAATTTCAGATTACCATATTATTTGTCTGTAATCATTGTCGTGGGTTGTGCAGCCTGCCCATGTTGCTTGATCATACCACGTCTTTTGGAAAACATTCAACATTTCATTCAAATAGATGAGTAAACCAACATAATACATAAATATCCGTTAAGCACAAAATATCGACATCTTGGATCCGTGACGACAGCCGGGAGGCGTCTATATTAATCCCAGCCCAAGAGTGCTTCGCGTTTCTCTGATTGGCCACGACGCCCATGTGACCGCGGCAGAGCGGAAATAGGCTGCTGCTCCGGCGAAAGAAAGACAGGCATTCTATTGCCATGCTCTGCGACTCTAACCTTAACCAACTCCGAAAGAATGCCTAAACTTAACCCTAACCTTAACCAACTCCGAAAGAATGCCTAAACTTAACCCTAACCTTAACCACCTCCGAAAGAATGCCTAAACTTAACCGGCGAAAGAAAGACAGGCATTCTATTGCTCTAAGACAAACTCTAACCTTAACCAACTCCAAAAGAATGCCTAAACTTAACTGGCGAAAGAATGCCTAAACTTAACCGGCGAAAGAAAGACAGACGCTAGTTACGTTTATATAGAGAGATGATAGTTACGTTTAGATAGAGAGATGATAAATTAATTAAACGTAAAAAAAAAAAAAAAAAATTGAAGTGATTCGAACTTGTCACCAACGCACCGCAGGCTCCACAGCAAGCTGAGGAACGAGTTGAGCTAACCGGCGATGTTAAAACAGGGAGGATTACGGCTGCATAATGCCGCGGCAACCTATGCGCCTCTGCCGCTCCGCCTCTGCCGCGGGGCGTGCTAGGCGTTATCGCAGCCAATCAGGGAAAACGCGGAAGCTGGGATTAAAGAATAGGCAGCCGGGGGAGCGTTATGTCCATGATGTGCTGCTCCCGGAACATCCCACTAACAAAAGCCAAGAGAACAGATCCCAGAATAGTTGTCGGAGCCTGGCTGAGAATGCTGTGGAAGACGGGATCCCCTGCCAGGATCTCGCCCCGGCTGTTGGATGCTGTTGAGCCTCATTCTCAATGTGTTGTGCTGTGTTTACATCTGGGGCCCCGGTGCAGACAGAGTGTGTCCCCCTGCTATACTGTCAGGATGCTGATAGACTAGAAGTGCTCGCTGACACATTTATCAAACAAGTGACAGCCCCTGGCACGCACACCTCCTATTCTCCACCAGGGGGGGGGGGGGGGGGTGGCATTGTCAATTAAATAGTTTTGTCTGGTTCTCACGGAACTAAAATGAATGCAGTTTGTAATGCAGTCGTCAAATACAAATTTGTTTCCCATCTGAGGAAGGTTGTGTCATGTCAAGGGAGAAAGTGTTGAGGGAGAAAGTGTTGAGGGACAATGAGTTTAAGGACAATGTGTTGAGGGACAATGAGTTTAAGGACAATGTGTTGAGGGACAATGAGTTTAAGGACAATGTGTTGAGGGACAATGAGTTTAATGAGTTTAAGGACAATGTGTTGAGGGACAATGAGTTTAAGGACAATGTGTTGAGGGACAATGAGTTGAGGGACAATGAGTTGAGGGACAATGAGTTGAGGGACAATGAGTTGAGGGACAATGTGTTGAGGGACAATGAGTTGAGGGACAATGAGTTGAGGGACAATGTGTTGAGGGACAATGTGTTGAGGGACAATGAATTGAGGGACAATGAGTTGAGGGACAATGAGTTTAAGGACAATGAGTTTAAGGACAATGTGTTGAGGGACGATGTGTTGAGGGACAATGAATTGAGGGACAATGAGTTGAGGGACAATGAGTTTAAGGACAATGAGTTGAGGGACAATGAGTTGAGGGACATTGAGTTTAAGGACAATGTGTTAAGGGACAATGCGTTTAAGGACAATGAGTTGAGGGACAATGTGTTGAGGGACAATGAGTTGAGGGACAACGTGTTAAGGGACAAAGTGTTAAGGGACAATGAGTTGAGGGACAATGAGTTTAAGGACAATGTGTTGAGGGACAATGAGTTGAGGGACAATGTGTTGAGGGACAATGAGTTTAAGGACAATGTGTTGAGGGACAATGTGTTGAGGGACAATGAGTTTAAGGACAATGTGTTGAGGGACAATGTGTTGAGGGACAATGAGTTTAAGGACAATGTGTTGAGGGACAATGTGTTGAGGGACAATGAGTTTAAGGACTGAGTTTAAGGACAATGTGTTGAGGGACAATGAGTTTAAGGACAATGAGTTTAAGGACAATGTGTTGAGGGACAATGAGTTGAGGGACAATGAGTTGAGGGACAATGAGTTTAAGGACAATGTGTTGAGGGACACTGAGTTTAAGGACAATGTGTTGAGGGACAATGAGTTGAAGGACAATGTGTTGAGGGACAATGAGTTGAGGGACAATGTATTGAGGGACAATGAGTTTACTTGACTTGACTATGCCTGCTTGTCATGGTATGACAGTGCCCCCAGCAACTTGAGAAAAAGACTTCAAACTGCCCAGAACAAGCTAGTTAGGATAGTCCTGCAGCTCCCCACTCATACACATTTAGACCAGCCCCACTTCAACAGCCTGGGGTGGCTCAGGGTGGACAAAAGAGTATCAATGATAAAGCTATGCCTAGTATATAGAATTTATAAAGGGGAGGTGCCAAGCTACCTTCAAAATTACTTTCAATATGTAAAAAACAACCATAGCCATGAAACCGGAGGTAGAGACACAAACATAGTTCCATTTAGATTTAAACTTATTTCCTACGGCCAGCAGACCTTCCTTTACTCAGCTGCAGTTCTGTGGAACAGCCTGCCCAGCAGCATTAAACAGGCCCCCGGGTTAACTGGCTTCAAAAAGTCTGTACGATCATGGCTATCGGCATAGGAAAGAGAGGGTAGCATATTTATTATTCTTTTATCTTCAACTGTATATGCATATTGTATCTTAATGTTTTATGATGTTTTATGTTGATGTATGTCCTATTTTTTAATACCAGGGACCATGATGGAAATAAGTGCTTGCATTTTATCATGTTTTTATCCCTTGGATGATGTCTCTACTCCACAACAAAATCAATCAATCAATTTAAGGACAATGAGTTGAGGGACAATGTGTTTAAGGACAATGAGTTTAAGGACAATGTGTTGAGGGACAATGAGTTGAGGGACAATGTGTTGAGGGACAAAGTGTTGAGGGACAATGAGTTTAAGGACAATGTGTTGAGGGACAATGAGTTTAAGGACAATGTGTTGAGGGACAATGAGTTGAGGGACAATGTGTTGAGGGACAAAGTGTTGAGGGACAATGTGTTAAGGGACAATGTGTTGAAGGACAATGTGTTGAGGGACAATGTGTTGAGGGACAATGTGTTGAGGGACAATGTTGACTTTGTGTGACTTTGTTTTTGCCGCTGTCCTACGCTCTCCTCTAGATACACCTGTCCCTTTGTGGAAAAGTTCTCCATTGACATTGAGACGTACTACCAGCCTGACACCGGCACCCAGCCTGATGTTTTCAACCTGTCTGCAGCTGAGAAGAGACAGAGAACTCTCGGTGAGAGAACCTGCAGTAGAGAATCCTTAACACATTAACTGCCACGCTTATATCCATCAATGTATGATCACTGCCACCAGTCTAAGCCTATGGAGATGTTTACCTTCTTTGCATGGTTATAACTTTTTAAATTGTATTGCTAAATTGACATTACTATGGCCCATTCAACATCGATTATCTATCGTTCAGGATGTGGGAACATTATACTTTTTCATTCATAGATTCATACGAAAATACCGTCTAGAATATAAATATGTTTTTATCGTTTTCTGCAGTAATTCCTAGAATGTGATTTATAGGCAAACGCATATATAGATTATCAACTGCCGTTTGTTGGCGAAACACGCTATATTAAAAATGTACATGATCCTAAACGTTATGACTTATCATCCGCGGATGAACGGGGGGGGGGTCGTTTATAATTCCGTGATCGTCATTCGTCAGTAAATGCTTTATGTAGTATGGGTGATATATTGATCAGAGCAGTTTGCATGAATAATAATAAACAAACGCGCTGAAAATGACGTCAGCGTCCTCTTACCGTTAGCCGATGAGACTGGAGTAAAAAGATCCCACTTATTTGACAGCGATCGACTCGATCCATTTCCAGTTTGTATAATAATAATAAACGCCCAAATCATCTCGATTATTGAGTTATGGCAGCGATCCATATACACGATGTGTGTCTACAGTCCCGCAACAATATGTGAGTGCCGGACGCATTTCCCCGGTGCACCGAGATCACAAGAGATCCATTTCCGGTTGCAACTCGCCGATCATCCACCAGGCGGCAGTATTGAAGCGTTGCAGAGTTGTGCAGGCTCCCACTGCATCAGACCAGGCTCCGTGAGGGAATTATGAATAACATGGCGAAAAAATTCAATATGATCTCAATAACGTCGTACGCCGTGGAATGGCAGAATTCGCATGAACTTGAAACACGTCATAAGCCGTTTCCGGCAGTCCGCAAAAAAAATGTTTTATTTTGCACGTAAATTTGCACATCTCGCACACATCCAAAAATCCTAAGCAGTTTTGCACACGTTCATTTAGTTTGATTCATTTATTGAGAGTACATTTGTTTGCATATGGCCACCGGTGATGTCATCATCGGGGACAGTGAATGAAAAATCCCAGATGACATCACCGGGCGGTGGCCATATTCCAATACATTTATTCTCGACCGTCAAACTAAATGAATGTGTGCAAAACTGAGATTACTGTATGTGTGAATTCATGCATTGTTTTTTGGTGAAGTGCCCCTTTAACCACCACCAGAGCACCTCTCTGTGTCGTTTCCATGACCACTTTGTTTACGCTCAGTGGCCATTGTTCTTTGTCATTGTTCCTACCGTTTACATCATGCAGTTTATTATACAGTCAACTACAGTAATTATACCCAACGATTTGCATCAGCGAGCCTGTACAGAAAGTCTTCTCCTCTACCTGCAGTAGTTAATCAAGCTGCCAGGCGAGGATTAGTCGGACATTGTTATTCGGTTCTTCCTGATTTATGACCTTTACCATCTCACACACAAGAAGATGCAGTAGAGGCCCACTAGTGGCCGTACGCCAACTCTGCGTCTGCCCCCCCTGGAATAGGCGTCGACAGAAGCCAGCTTGTCAAATGTACCGCTGCTCAGAAGCTCATTGCTTAGGGCCATGCAGTGACCTAACTGCAACATTTATGTCCATACCGTAGCGGTCCTTTGGATGCCATGAATTCCTTTAGTTTGTTTTGTCAGCTTGAGATTCAGAGATAAAGAAAAGGAGCCAGTCCAGAAACAGATTAAGACATGTCCAGCTAGCCCAGGGCTCTAGACTAACTGGTGGCATTGGTGTGATTAACTCTCTCAGTAGGTGGCACAAGCTCATTCCCCCCCCCAGCTACACAGTAGCCTATTCAGGGCCTTAATTGCATGCAGCATACTATGACGTCTATGTAAAGTTACCAGTAGCCTACCCCAGTCGGGGAGGATGCAGAACGTTATTATATAGGCTGTTGATAGAAATACCCGACATGCTTAACTAATGGAAGGATAAGTAATACCAGTGCAATATGTGTAAATATAATCTTACAATAAAGTAGATTACATGATTGTATCTTTGTTTTAACCAACTGTGCAGCCACCAAGTGAACGAACTTCCCACCACAGTCACGACAGCCGAAACCCGCCCAATTTTCTGCCCTCGACTAAAAGCACAATTCTTCAATCAATTATCTGGAATGAAGAGAACAAAAACAAACTACTAACCTTCGTACTGTCTTTTACTATTATGCACTTTGCTACTAAGGAATCTACCTTGTCAATGTTACTACCTACTATGCTAATATGTAATAATACTAGTATAGTATAATACTATACTACTCTGCACTCAAGACTGTAGCGCTGACGAACATTGTTACTTATCTGCCAGAGTTGTACCCTTCCCTTCCTGCCGATTTGTTGTACAGAACTTGTAAGTCGCTTTGACTAAATGTAAAGTCAAACATGAACTTGCACTTCCCAAAAGAAAGGTCAGAGCCCTGTGCTATAGCCTCATGAGCAGCCGAGGTGTGTAATAAGAGACCAATCCAACTGAAGTGTGAATAAGATAAGATAAGATATTCCTTTATTGATCCCCTTGGGGAAATTCGGTATCATAGCATGGGAGAGGGGGGAGGGGAGGTACAGGTAGTAGAAGACATACAGGTACAGGTCACAGAATTATAGTACAGTGGAGAAGTAAAAATGTTAATAGAATAAAAAGGCAGTGTATACAATATAATTAACTCTGGACATGGGCAACAAGGTGCAAGATGAGGGTATGTATGCCCTCTGCCCTACAATAAATAGTTACAATATATAATCTAAATCTAATCTAATATATAATCAAAAAATGCTAAATGCTAGAATGCTAAATGCTAATTATATGCAATATATAATCTAATAATACAATAGTCTAAATTTAATCTAATATATAATCTAAAAATGCTAAATGCTAAATATATGCAATATATAATCTAATAATCCAATAGTCTAAATCAATCTAATATATAATCTAAAAAGGCTAAATGCTCAAATGCTAAATGCTAATATATGCAATATATAATCTAATAATCCAATAGTCTAAATCTAATCTAATATATAATCTAATGTCCACCGCGACAGACCCCATCGACATCGTGACGGACCCGATCGCGCCCCACGAGTACAAGGCGGAGGAGGACCCGCGGCTCTACAAGTCGGACAAGACGCAGCGGGGCCCCCTGCAGGACGACTGGATCGAGGAGCATAACAGCAACCCGGGCGGCAGCCCCGTCATGTGCGCCTACAAGCTGTGCAAGGTGGAGTTCCGCTACTGGGGCATGCAGTCCAAGATCGAGCGCTTCATCCACGACGTCGGTACGTTTGGTGAATCACAGATGAGACGGCGTGGTACTTTGTGTCGGACAGCATTATGCTGTAGTTACAATGTGTCCTGTCTCTCACGTGCCGTGGGTTGCATATTATGTTTTTTTTTTCATTATCAGGGGTTATCTGCGGGGTATTAAAAAAAGTCTTAAAAGTCTTCAATTCCTAATTCACAATTTAAGGCCTTAAAAGGTTCACTTAAATTACATTTGCACAGGTGTTACATTTTGGGGGGGGGGGGGGGGGGGGGCAGCCCGGCAACATTTAGCTCTAAGTGGTATGAAAAAGGTCTTAAAAAGTCTTAAATGTAACTTGTTGAAACCTGCAGATACCCTGAAGATACTGAAATACCAATATTAAAACTCCCAATCTTTTGGCTACTTGCTATGTTGGTGATACAAGCTTTTGAGCTTGTTCTACTGTATATTCAGTGTAAGTTGCATAATAGCATCTACCAATGAAAATGTACAACTATATGATTCAGGACTAGATGATGGAGACTACTTATTGTCCAACACTCACTGCCTTAACATCTCCCCTCTTCTCCTCCTCCTCCTCCTCCCTCCTCCCTCCTCCCTCCTCTCTCTCTCGACAGCCCTGAGGAAGGTGATGGTGCGAGCCCACCGGCAGGCCTGGTGCTGGCAGGACGAGTGGTACGGTCTGACCATGGAGGACATACGGCAGCTGGAGCTGGAGACCCAGCTGGCTCTGGCCCGGAAGATGGCCCAGTTCAGCCAGGCCGAGGAGGCCACTGAGGCCAACGGGGGGGCCCCGTCCCCGGGCAAGGAGCAGGAGGCGAAGGAGGCCATCTGCTCCATCGAGGCCGAGGAGGCGGTGGTCAGCGCTGGGGGCGGCGGGGAGGCCGTCCCGAAACGAGGCGTGCTCACCAAGCAGTGGTCCACCTCCTCCAGGTCGTCCCGCTCGTCCAAGAGAGGAGGTGAGGAACCGTCTCCATCTATATGTGTGCGTTAGTGAGGCGTGACGCACGTTCATCCACCACTGAGGAACCGTCTCCATCTATATGTGTGTTAGTGAGGTGTGACACACGTTCATCCACCACTGAGGAACCGTCTCCATCTATATGTGTGCGTTAGTGAGGCGTGACACACGTTCATCCACCACTGAGGAACCGTCCCCATCTATATGTGTGTGTTAGTGAGGCGTGACACACGTTCATCCACCACTGAGGAACCGTCTCCATCTATATGTGTGTTAGTGAGGCGTGACACACGTTCATCCACCACTGAGGAACCGTCTCCATCTATATGTTTGCGTTAGTGAGGCGTGACACACGTTCATCCACCACTGAGGAACCATCTCCATCTATATGTGTGCGTTAGTGAGGCGTGACACACGTTCATCCACCACTGAGGAACCGTCCCCATCTATATGTGTGTGTTAGTGAGGCGTGACACACGTTCATCCACCACTGAGGAACCGTCTCCATCTATATGTGTGTGTTAGTGAGGCGTGACACACGTTCATCCACCACTGAGGAACCGTCTCCATCTATATGTGTGTGTTAGTGAGGCGTGACACACGTTCATCCACCACTGAGGAACCGTCTCCATCTATATGTGTGCGTTAGTGAGGCGTGACGCACGTTCATCCACCACTGAGGAACCGTCTCCATCTATATGTGTGCGTTAGTGAGGCGTGACACACGTTCATCCACCACTGAGGAACCGTCTCCATCTATATGTGTGCGTTAGTGAGGCGTGACACACGTTCATCCACCACTGAGGAACCGTCTCCATCTATATGTGTGTGTTAGTGAGGCGTGACACACGTTCATCCACCACTGAGGAACCGTCTCCATCTATATGTGTGCGTTAGTGAGGCGTGACACACGTTCATCCACCACTGAGGAACCGTCTCCATCTATATGTGTGTGTTAGTGAGGCGTGACACACGTTCATCCACCACTGAGGAACCGTCTCCATCTATATGTGTGTTAGTGAGGTGTGACACACGTTCATCCACCACTGAGGAACCATCTCCATCTATATGTGTGCGTTAGTGAGGCGTGACACACGTTCATCCACCACTGAGGAACCATCTCCATCTATATGTGTGCGTTAGTGAGGCGTGACACACGTTCATCCACCACTGAGGAACCATCTCCATCTATATGTGTGTGTTAGTGAGGCGTGACACACGTTCATCCACCACTGAGGAACCATCTCCATCTATATGTGTGTGTTAGTGAGGCGTGACGCACGTTCATCCACCACTGAGGAACCGTCTCCATCTATATGTGTGCGTTAGTGAGGCGTGACGCACGTTCATCCACCACTGAGGAACCGTCTCCATCTATATGTGTGCGTTAGTGAGGCGTGACACACGTTCATCCACCACTGAGGAACCGTCTCCATCTATATGTGTGCGTTAGTGAGGCGTGACGCACGTTCATCCACCACTGAGGAACCGTCTCCATCTATATGTGTGTGTTAGTGAGGCGTGACACACGTTCATCCACCACTGAGGAACCGTCTCCATCTATATGTGTGTGTTAGTGAGGCGTGCCGCACGTTCATCCATCACTCCATCAGTCCTTCAGCCTGGCTCACATTGTTCTATATACCACCTGGCCACATCCTACAATACCCCCCCCCCCCTACCTCCAAGCAGCAGTCACATGGGGCGACAGTGGCTCGGGTGGTAGAGCAGTCGTCTGGTAATCTGGAGGTTCCCAGGTTCGATTCCCGCTCCTCCCGGGCAGCGTGTCGGAAGTGTCCTTAAGCAAGACACTTAACCCCCTAACTGCTCCCGATGAGCAGGTCGGCACCCTGCATGGTCGCTTCTGCTGTCGGTGTGTGAATGTCTGGGTGAATGTGAGGAACAAAATTGAAAAGCGCTATATAAATGCACCATTTACCATTGACCACATTCCACATCCTATGATACCCCCCCCCCATCTACCTCCAGGCAGCAGTCACATCCAGCCACCTGGCCACATCCTATGACACCCCCCCTCTACCTCCAAGCAGCAGTCACATCCAACCACCTCGCCCCTGACTTTCCTCCAGCCTGCTTCGTTTCACCCCCACAGCTCCCCTCAGCCTCCCTCTCTCCCTCTCTCTCTCTCTCTCTCTCTCTCTCTCTCTCTCTCTCTCTCTCTCTCTCTCTCTCTCTCTCTCTCCGGGGTTATTTATAGCCCGGCAGCCTTGACATCACAGACCACGTCTCAGTCAGGACACGCCCTTCCCCAGGCGGGTCGGTGTCGCCTCGCAGCCCAGAGCCCCCCCCCCCCCTCTCTCCCGAGCTATTTTTAGCAGCAGTGCTGACATCACAGAGCAGAGGAGGCTGACGTTCTTCCCCGTGACCCTCCATCCCCCCCCCCCTCCACCGCTGTGTGCTGACAGCTATAGCTGCCTCTCACCGACCTGCCCCCTACAGCATCCAGTATCACCAAGACTTAACGCCCCCCCCCCCCCCCCCCCCCCCGCTCACTAATGATGTAAGAGGCATACAGTGGAGGCATGTGATAGACAAGCCCCACTTTCTCTCTCTCTCTCTCTCTCTCTCTCTCTCTCTCTCTCTCTCTCTCTCTCTCTCTCTCTCTCTCTCACTCTCACTCTCTCTTTCCGTCTCTCTTTCAGTCTCTTTTTCTTTCTCTCTCTTTCCATCTCTCTCTCTCTTTCTTTCTCACTCTTTCCGTCTCTCTCTTTCTCTCCCTCCCTCTCTTTCCGTCTCTCTTTCTCACTATCTCTCTCTCTTTCCATCTCTCTCTCTATCTCTCTCCCTGGCGCTGGTAATTGGCTGCCAGTGTGTTTGAAGCTTGTCTGCGTTAAATTGTACTTCACTTTCACACCACCTTCCTGACCACAGAGTTTATATATATAGATCTATATATATATATAGCCAAATTTCCCTCTGGATGAATAAAGTATTTCTATTCTATATATATATATATATATATATATATATATATATATATATATATATATATATATATATATATATATATATATATATATATATATATACAGTACATGTTTATATATATGTGCATTAGTGTTGTCATGATACCAAAATGTTCACTTTACCAGCCTAAGTATCACAATACAGATTCTAAAATGATACCACGGCAAAAACCAAAAGTAATGGAATATAATATTAGAACCGAACATTATTTTTTTTATTAATTTATATGTTAGTGAAACGCTCGCATGTGGAAAACTGCTTTGGTGAGTTCAGCTGACTCTGTTGACATGCTCACTATGCAAAGCATGCACACACACGCACACACACAAAACTCATAGTAAATATGGCATCAGGCTATTATTCTAAAAGTATCGATACTAATAAAACAGAGTATCGGACCATTTTTTAGCGGCTGGGTATCGCAATACTTTCCTAGTATCGATGTATCGTGCAACACTAATGTGTTTAGGCGTGTGGGTAGGGGGGAGAGTGTGTGTGTGTGTGTGTGTGTGTGTGTGTGTGTGTGTGTGTGTGTGAGTGTGAGTGTGTGTGTGTGTGTGTGAGAGCAAGTGTAAGAGGGCGAGTGTGTGACCGCTAACAGAAGTCCCATAACGCCAGCAGTGTGTGTGTCCTCTGCTCTCTGTGTTCCAGTGAGCCCGTCACGCCACAGCCTCTCTGAGTGGCGCATGCAGAGCATCGCACGAGACTCCGACGACAGTTCGGAAGAGGAGTTCTTCGACGCCCACGGTAACCGCCGCCATTTTCGCCGCCGTCGTAGTAGCACTAGAGCTAGATAGCGAGATCAATAGTCATTACAGAGTGTCTTCACGTCCCCATAAACCTGCTTTGCTCCCCCCTCCGTCCGTCCCCCCGCCTGACTCTGCATGCATCTTTTTAAACACAGATCAGTTCTTAAGCCTCGCCGATACCCAGCATGCTTTGGGCCTGCAGTTGAAATAGGTGGGTGGTGGTGGTGGTGCGACACTCTGGTGGACGAGCCTGAGAGAGAGAGGGGACACGGGCCGGGTGGCTTGTCCCCGAAGAAGACAACTCTTTACGTCTCGATCGTCCCTAGTTTCGGCGGTCCCTCGCTTCACGGCGTCCTCAAGCCCTCACGTTCGAAGCCCCCGAGACTGTCCTTTGAACGTCCTTTACGGTTCATCCTGTGCATAGTTCACAAGTGAATCCACAGCATAACGGACCCTGCAGGAGAATGATTTCATAACCATTGGTTATTATCCAGAGGAAATGAGAATAATAAAATCATGCATGTTTCTGTTATGTGTTTATTTATTTCGACGATGCTGTGTTAGTTTTGTTCATTCGTCGATCATCTGTCTCGACTGCTACGAAAAAAACGCTTGTGACATCGTGAATTAACTGTAAGAGAGTTTAACTGTTGAGTTCATTTTCAAATATATTTTCATGAGTCGTTGTGTGTGTGTGCTGCAGTATTTTTGTCTACATGGATTTAATACTTGTGTGACAGTCGTATATCACAAAAGGACAACAACATTACATTCAGTCCCCGTTCTTCCTAACAGCCACGACTCCCCTTACAGAGAATAACAATCACCCTCAGCCTGACACGTCAGAGCGGGGAGCATTAGGAGGAGAGCCAGCTTGCTTAGTGTTCCCTGGGTCTGACGGTTATTATAGTGATTACTGTTGAGTTGCACAAGCACCCCTTTCACTTGTTTTCTCATCTACAGGAGTCGCCGTTTCATATTCTATATTGTACATAGTGGAAATAATCAGTATCGCAGAATTATTATATTATTATTATATTATGTTATTAATTATTATTATTATTATTATTATTACAGGATGTGGAATAATTTGACCAGATATTATTCACGGAGGCGGACGACAGAGTCTTTGATTAAGCATAGAGTTTACTGACTGAATGACACGTTTCAACATGGAGAGAGACCTAGATTGTAGCAATGGCCCCTAGTCTAGTTCTCTGTAGAATGGTGAGCTAACAAAGTATTTATACAGGAGAGTAGACAAAACCACTGGAGCATTGACGTACATAATATGAACGATAGATATGATGTACAGAGATATCTGGAATTATAGATATGATGTACAGAGATATCTGTATATCTGTATAATTAATGACGTGTGTGTACATATGTGTACAAGATGAGGGCTATGTGTAGAGAGAGAGTGAGAGGGGGGGTAGTGTGTGTAGATAGATATGCCTGGGAGTGAAGGCTATGTGCCTGTGATTGTGCATGTGTGTGTGTTAGAGAGAGAGAGAGAAAAAGAGAGAATTAGATGCAGAGACAGGGAGATAGACTGAGAGAGATAGACAGAGAGAGAGAGAATTAGTTGCAGAGACAGGGAAATAGACAGAGACAGAGAATTAGACAGGGAGGGAGAGATACAGAGAGAGAATGAATGAATGAAAACTTTATTTAACAGATTGCAGAATGGGTACAATACAGTACAGCTCAATACATACAATTGTTAAGGGGATGCAGACCTGAGAAAGACGTTTGTCTTGTTTCCATCAGGGTCCCCCATTTTCAATTCATATAGACATTTATGACATACACAACATACATGACAGAGTATATACATATGATGGGGAGGGGACTGTACATTAGGAGGGGGTGGGTGGGTGAGAGAGAAATATACCTACGGCGGGGAGGGAATATATACATGCGGTGGGCAAGAGAGTGTGTTGGTAGATTTCCCTATCATTACACAAATAAATGAAGCTGACACATGTAACATAAAGCAAATATGAACACAGTGAGGTATAGTACATGTGAGTACTCCTATATAACATGTTAGCCTAGCTTAGCACAATGAATGGAAGCGGACATGGCCGGTTAGCCTTCGGAAGAGGTGTTAGTTGGACAATGCCTAGGCTAACCGGCCATGTCCCTTTCCATTCATTGTGCTAAGCTAGGCTAATGTGCAGCCAGATAGCTTTCTCCTGAACGCACAGAGAGGAAACTGGTATCTATCTTCTTGTCTCTCTCTGGAGAAGACGGTAAGCTAATTTCCCAAAATGTTGGCGTGTTCCTTTAACTAGTATTTTAAAGGGTCATTCACCTAAGATACAAATAAAAAAACATATTTCCCCCCTTACCCGGAGTGCTATCCATCCAGATAGTTGTGGAGATATCTACCGTAAAGATATCCGTCTTTACTTCAGTACAATGGAGCTGAAGGGCACTCGGCTTGTGGCGCTCAAAGCGCCAAAAATACATTTGAAAAACTCTAAATGTATTTTATTTATTTATTTGTTTAACCTTTATTTAACCAGGTCAATTGAGAACAAATTCTTATTTACAATGACAGCCTGGCGAGAAGACAAAGGGGCCTCAGGGTAACAGGGAAAGGGGACAAAAAAAGAATAAAGAAAATAGAAATAGAAAAGAGACAGATGATGCATAGCTACATCACAGAGGTCAGGGAAATAATTAAAACAGTGCGACAGTGGCTCGGGAGGTAGAGCACCCGTCTGGCAATCCGGAGGTTCCTGGTTCGATTCCCGCTCCTCCCGGGCAGTGTGTCGATGTGTCCTTGAGCAAGACACTTAACACCTAATTGCTCCCGATGAGCAGGTTGGCACCTTGCATGGTTGCCTCCGCCGTCGGTGTGTGAATGTGTGAGTGAATGGGTGAAATGTGAGGAACAAATTGTAAAGCGCTTTGGATAAAAGCACTATATAAAAAAGCAGCCATTTACAAAACAACCAAATAAAATGTATGCAATACATGAAGCAGAACAGACAAATTACAGCAAAAGAAAGCAATGTCTCTTTCCAGAATTCATGACCCGGTTACTCAAGATAATCCACAGACCTTGTTGTGAGCCGTTTCATGTAGGATTTTTTTTTTTCTAACATAACACATTGAGTCTTAAGAAAAAAAGCTGCCAATATGGTGAGAGAATTTCAACTGAACTTGTTAGTTGGAAATTAATTGAACAGAGTGGCGTCTATGAAGCTGTTGTTTGGTAAAAAGGCGTGATGGGTTTGGGCACTAATAGTTTTCTGCAACATAAAGCCGTCGAGAGGCTCAAGTGAATTTTGCCTGCCACTGTTGTCTAGTATTCACACTGGCCTTCTGTGGCACAAAACTATTTGAAGTTCAGAATATTAGTTAAAAGAACACGCCAACATTTTGGGAAATTAGCTCACTGTCTTCTCCAGAGAGAGACAAGAAGATAGATACCAGTTTCCTCTCTATGCGTTCAGTAGAAAGCTATCTGGCTGCACGTTAGCCTAGCTTAGCACAATGAATGGAAGCGGACATGGTCGGTTAGCCTTCGGGAGAGGTGTTAGTTGGACAATGCCTAGGCTAACCGGCCATGTCTGCTTCCATTCATTGTGCTAAGCTAGGCTAACGTGCAGCCAGATAGCTTTGTACTGAACGCACAGAGAGGAAACTGGTATCTATCTTCTTCTCTCTCCCTGGAGAAGACGATAAGCTAATTTCCCAAAATGTTGGCATGTTCTTTTAAGGGAAGCCTATCCTGTTTATCACCAATCAAGCCCCCTCGTAATCGGGCCATCTTCAACTGATTCTTAGTCTACTAATAGTCGCAGGGTTTGTCAACTAATCGATTAGTTAATTTCATTGACATGTCTGTACAACTTTACATACAATGACGCAGAGCTAACAGCCCCTTCTCTTATGTAATATGACGCAAGGTTGAAAAAAAGGTTGTTTTAGGAGCTTTGCGCAACGGCCACTACTCTCTCTCTGAATTTGTGCCCCTATGTCTTGTAAAAATTATGAAATTCTACATTCACTTATCAAATGGTAATTTTCAAACAAGGTTAAGTATATATTTCTTTAAAAAATTGAACCTGCAATATGCTCTTTAAATATAGGCCTAGTGCTTACCATTCAGCATGAAGGAAAAAGCATAAAAATAAACGGAAGACCAAACAGATTATTTGACTATGAGGATGCAGCCCTACGTAGGACATTCAGATATAAATCCTTTCAAACAGCTGTATAATCAGTGGCCTCTTTATTAGCTGCACCCGTACACCTAATAAAGTGGCCACACTTCACGTTTAGGAGGTGTGTACAGGTGTACCTAATAAACGGCCACTGAGTGTATTCTTACTACTGCTTTCAGTGGTAGATCACACGGCGTGAGATGTCGAGGAAAACAAACGCAGACAGGAGGCAGGTTGTGATTGGAGGATCAATAGGAAAAAAGGGGCGGGGTTTGAGATGGGACCGTTTCTCAGAAACAATGACACCTAGGATTGACTTCTTGGAAACCTAAACATTTTCTTTCCTAAAGCTTTCAAATGGAGCAGATCGTAGCAGGAACAGGAAGGGTTATAGTTTATTGGTGCCTGATGATGATAATAATAATAAACTATTTGTATAGCACCTTTCATACAAGAATTGCAGCTCAAAGTGCTTCACGGCAGTAAAAAAACAAAATACTAAAGAAATTAGCCAAAAATAATTTGCACAAAATTGGTAGATCAAGTGCAATGCATAAAGTGCAGACATGAAATAAGTATAAAACAAGCATCAAAATATACAAAGTCAAGGTAAGACAGAACATTAAATCACATCATTTTTCATATTAGGATCTAATATGATAGGCCTCTTTTTTTTATTAAAGTATTTTTTTTTCTTCACAATACCTAACCAACATGACAAGACCAACACAAAACAAAATAAGGGGGGTGAGGGGGGTTGCAGAGTATTACAAAGGTCCAGTAGTACATAAATGTATTCACGATATAATCTAATAAAGTTCCAGGGACCTTGAAGGCTTTTGTTTATTATCACTTATTGTTTGATTATCACTGATACACATAATATAGACAATTTAAAAAATAAACAGCAATAAAAGAGTAAAATAGAATAGACAGAGTAAAATAATGCAATAGTGCAGTGCTCCGCTTTAAGTGTAGGGGTCTCTGTGAAGTGCAGAGAACATTTCATCAGCGACTCAGTGCATGTGTGTGTTCCTGTGGGTCGCTCATCCTGTGTTCCTGTGTGTGTGTGTTAAATCTGCATGACTAATAAAGACTTCTTCTTCTTTACAGAACAGTTCTGAATTACTGTTCAAAGTGTTTAAAACCGTAAATAATACAGTAAAGACTGACAGTAATTTCTCTTGGGTGTGTTATTTAAAGGGAAACTCCGCCCATTTTAAGTAGCCTGTTTGATTTAACCTTCAATTGAGTAATTTCAGGCCGTCTGTAAAGCACTGACACCAGTGATGTTGTTTTAGAGATATTGGGAACACATTTTTTCCCCCATTTGTTAGCATTGCTAGAATAAGTCAATAGGGACACAAACCACGTCTTTCAAAATTCATATTTAGGTTCTATAGTTTACTGTGTTGGGAAGCGGTTTGGAACGTGATTCTCTTTTTGTGACAAATCTGATGGACTTATTAAATTGTGCGGTATATCCATTTGACACACTTTAACCCTTTCACTACCACACTACAGAAGGTTAACCTTTATTTGTTTCTGGAAAAAAACAATAACCAACCAATTATTAAATATTCATCTTACAGGGCGGCTGGGTGGCGCAGCGGAGATTGCGCTCGTCACCAATGCAAGAGACTCCGGTCTCGAATCTGGGTGTCAGCATTGCCTCCGGCTTGGGCCGGCTGTCATACTAACTCATTGGCAGAGTTAGCGGGTGGAAGTCTATGGGGTGGTAATCTGGACATTGTGGACAGTGACTCCTACAGGTCGGTTGGGGGACGCCTGCACAGCAGAGACAGGAAATGGCGGGGGTAGTGTGAGCCTCCCACACGTTACACCTCGCCAATGAGAGTCCGCGCTGGCAGGTGAAAAGATGTGACAGGCTGCCTCCTCGTGTACCGGAGGGGACATGTGATGCAAGGCTTCTCTCCTCCCTACAGCCGACCAGTGGGAGGCATATGCGAGCAACGTTCAAGACAGGGGAGGGGAGAATTGGAAACGTTGGGATGGGAGAAAAATAGAAAATAAGGAGAAAAAGTGGATCAAAAAAAGAAATATTCATCTTACCCCCCCCATCTCCATATAGTTGTATCTGCTATCGGAGCTGTGAGAAAAGCTTGATGATGAATATTGTTCCATAGCAGCTTGTCTACTTCTGTCTGCCATACATACTGATTGAGATCTGGCAAAAGACAATGCTAACATAACCGACAATAGCCGGTCACAGCAGCTACAATATCACACAAGCTAGAAAGTAATTACTGCCTACCCACTTAATGATTCAGCTCTTTAGATACTTAGACTGAGATGTGCAGATCTGTTCTGTTGTATCACTGAACAAGCTATTGTAAAACAGACAGAATATTGACCTGACTTACTATTACTTGCTATAATTAGTTGGATAAATGTAGCAGAAACACACATGTACTGCTGTGATCTCAAGTTTCATATACAGCTAGATCACTTGTGATTTTCAGTTGAGCAACTTTGTATTTATAAATGTTCTTCTCAATGGATGCAGTTACTAACTGGATCTTCATATTACTCTGAACTATTTTGCTATTTGAATTCATCATTTTGAAAGTTTACAGTTGCAAAACGACCGCTTCCCGAAAACCCAGTTCGTATACAGTACACTATACAGTATGTGCAGGAAGGAATACAGTAATATTTGAATGATGAACTTTGAAAGGATCTTGACTGTGCCTGTATTCTGTGTCCCCCCCTCCTCCCGCCCGTCTCCCAGAGGACTTGTCGGACAACGAGGAGGTCTTCCCCAAGGAGATCGCCAAGTGGAACTCCAACGACCTCATGGACAAGATCCAGGCCGGAGACGCGGAGGAGACTTCCGGTATGGAACACAACGCGAGGCGGCTGCATGAAGGAACGTCACCCTGTATCCTCAAGCCTTGTCCTTCATGTCCTCCGTTTGGGTTTGTGTCTCCAGGTGAGCTGTTTAAAGACATGGCGGTTGACTTCGAACGGGGGACCAGCGAGGACAGACTAGATGAGGTAGGTACCTTTCCTTTTATCTGAGTGGTTACTTAACAGGCTACAGTAACTGGCTTTACTGGTTTTCTGCCAAACCTAATTCTTGTATGATGTTGCACAGTGTCTCCGAAGAAATCCGCCTCGAAGAACCCTCTGCAGACCACTGTACATGGACCCTGGGAGCTTTCCAGGATCCAGAACAGCTTGTGTTAAACATTTATACACTGCGTCAGGCTATAGGGTTGTGTTAAACATTTATATACGCTGTGTCGGGCTATAGGGTTGTGTTTGTTAAGCATTTATATACGCTGAGTCGGGCTATAGGGTTGTGTTAAACATTTATATATGCTGAGTCAGGCTATAGGGTTGTGTTAAACATTTATACACGCTGCGTCAGGCTATAGGGCTGTGTTAAACGTTTGTATACGCTGAGTCAGGCTATAGGGCTGTGTTAAAGGTTTATATACGCTGAGTCAGGCTATAGGGCTGTGTTAAAGGTTTATATACGCTGAGTCAGGCTATAGGGCTGTGTTAAACGTTTGTATATGCTGAGTCAGGCTATAGGGCTGTGTTAAAGGTTTATATACGCTGAGTCAGGCTATAGGGCTGTGTTAAAGGTTTATATACGCTGAGTCAGGCTATAGGGCTGTGTTAAACGTTTGTATACGCTGAGTCAGGCTATAGGGCTGTGTTAAACGTTTGTATACGCTGAGTCAGGCTATAGGGCTGTGTTAAACGTTTGTATACGCTGAGTCAGGCTATAGGGCTGTGTTAAACGTTTGTATACGCTGAGTCAGGCTATAGGGCTGTGTTAAACGTTTGTATACGCTGAGTCAGGCTATAGGGCTGTGTTAAACGTTTGTATACGCTGAGTCAGGCTATAGGGCTGTGTTAAACGTTTGTATATGCTGAGTCAGGCTATAGGGTTGTGTTAAACATTTATACACGCTGAGTCAGGCTATAGGGTTGTGTTAAACGTTTGTATACGCTGAGTCAGGCTATAGGGTTGTGTTAAACGTTTGTATACGCTGCGTCAGGCTTTAGGGTTGTGTTAAACGTTTGTATACGCTGCGTCAGGCTTTAGGGTTGTGTTAAACGTTTGTATACGCTGAGTCAGGCTTTAGGGTTGGGGGAACTGGACGAAGGCTTCTCTCCCTTCAGCCTCTCTGTCCTCCTTGTATTCAGATGCGTGGCACAGTTAAAGCCCAAGCCGGTAGCTCTACCATTCCCACCATCACCGTAACCAGGCACGAGTCAGTAAGTAAACACCCCGGCCCCCTGCACTGTGTGCTACAGTAGTTCCGCAGAGACCCCCCCCCCCCCCCGTTAACAGACCCTAACACTAATTGCCCTGCCCTTACCCCAGCCCCGCCCTACTCTGCTCCTCAAACCTCACCACCCTGTGTGAACACCCCCCCCCATACTTGTAGCTGTGACGTGGAGTGTACAGTGGCCCTGTGACAATGTGGAGTTGTGGGTAAAAGATGGCAGAACTGCACATTGTGTTCCCGTATTTAATGTGAGTATGACAATGTATTGATTAGTCCTCCGGGAGCTTGTTGTTGACGTGTCGCAGGTGTTTGCTATCCATCGAACGGTTGGCCTGTCGTCGGCCAGCGGCTCTCTGTGCTCTGTGTTTTTATTTTTTTTTCATTTATCGTGCTCTGCTGCTCTCCGAGTGTGAAAAGGAAGGCTGAACATTGCATGCTGGGAAGACTAGACTTGCTGATGATCTCTGCAGCTATTGCATCACAGTGGTTGCAAAGAAACACTTGCTCGTGTGATCTCCTTTTTTGAAGAGATAGACGCACTCTGTGGAGGAAGTCGGGACACACAAACGCCAGTAGAAGTGTTCCCTCTGCAACCGTTGTGATTGGAGGATGAAGAAAGGAGGGTGGGGTTTGAGATAGGTCAATTTGGTACAGACGACTGACTGGAAAACAATGGCAAAGAGGCTCGATTGACTATTGAGCTGCAGAGTGTTGGTCTAGCAAGCTAGAATTCTGGCCACTGTTTGTAACAATATGTCTGCGCTTGAAACCTTGAGTATAGTGATTGATTGGTTTGCAGATACTTGACAGAAACTTGTCAACTAGCTGAACGGAGTTCAAGAGACACAACAGAAACAAGAGCTTTTACATAATTGCTCTAATAAAAGACTGGTTATCCAATCAGAATGATGTTTGCTGACTACATTAATGAAAGTCCCCTTCTGTCAGCTACAACAACGAACCCCACCAGTCACCTTTACTTGTGTCTTCATCAGTGAGAGAGTGTCTGGTCAGGGCCAGGTTAGAGGCTTGAGTGTGGTCAGGGCCAGGTTAGAGGCTTGAGTCTGGTCAGGGCCAGGCTAGAGGCTTGAGTGTGGTCAGGGCCAGGCTAGAGGCTTGAGTGTGGTCAGGGCCAGGGCAGCTAGAGGCTTGAGTGTGGTCAGGGCCAGGTTAGAGGCTTGAGTGTGGTCAGGGCCAGGTTAGAGGCTTGAGTGTGGTCAGGGCCAGGTTAGAGGCTTGAGTCTGATCGGGGCCAGGTTAGAGACCAGGTTAGAGGCTTGAGTCTGGTCAGGGCCAGGCTAGAGGCTTGAGTGTGGTCAGGGCCAGGCTAGAGGCTTGAGTGTGGTCAGGGCCAGGGCAGCTAGAGGCTTGAGTGTGGTCAGGGCCAGGTTAGAGGCTTGAGTGTGGTCAGGGCCAGGTTAGAGGCTTGAGTGTGGTCAGGGCCAGGTCAGAGGCTTGAGTGTGGTCAGGGCCAGGTTAGAGGCTTGAGTGTGGTCAGGGCCAGGTCAGAGGCTTGAGTCTGGTCAGGGCCAGGTTAGAGGCTTGAGTGTGGTCAGGGCCAGGTCAGAGGCTTGAGTCTGATCAGGGCCAGGTCAGAGGCTTGAGACTGGTCAGGGCCAGGTTAGAGGCTTGAGTCTGGTCAGGGCCAGGTCAGAGGCTTGAGTCTGGTCAGGGCCAGGTTAGAGGCTTGAGTCTGGTCAGGGCCAGGTCAGAGGCTTGAGTCTGATCAGGGCCAGGCTAGAGGCTTGAGTCTGATCAGGGCCAGGCTAGAGGCTTGAGTCTGATCAGGGCCAGGTTAGAGACCAGGGCCCTCATTTATCAATTTTTCTCAGAAAGTATTCTATTTTCATACGTAAGCACAGAATTTAGAATGTGTGCACGCACAAAAAAACTGGACTTATCACACGTGCGTACACGGGTCCTACGCACACCTGTCTTGATAAATATGACTTTGATCCTACGTTTGAGCTCGTGCACTGTTTTAAGTATTTGCATACCAGAACCGCCCCGATTAACCATATACGGTAATGGAACACCCCCATGAAATGTGGAAAAGTGGACTAACCCGAGCGAACTCTGAGAGACTTCACTGAGAGCGAGATTGATCACAGAGGTCCAACCAACAAATTGAACGTATACAGCATTTCCCGTTGTGAACAATCTTATTTGGAAACATGACACACAGAATAATAGTATTTAGCGTTTTATTTTAAACAATATTTAATCGTATGATTATAGATATTTTTAGAGAATAAATAAATCCAATGAAGTTGCCAAGTTCACAGACAACTCTGCGCTCTAATGCCTATTATGTGCGCTCGTCATGAGCCCGTTCTGGTCAGAGTCATATGGCTTCAGTGGATAACTATGATCTGCATTTAAAGGCCAACCTTCACGTTGTATTTTTGTTCAATAAACAATGTGGACTAGGCCAACGATGAGTTTCATGAAGAAGGAAAAAAAAGTATTGAAATTGACCCAGTTTTAGCGTTTTTATCAAACATTTTGTCTGCCCAACACAATCACCACGCACGTGGATATTTTAATCAATGGTTCATAACGTGCGTGTGTAATCGAAATTATTTCGTCACAACAGGTGCAGGGCACCAGGGGGCTCACCAGGGGGCGCTGAGAGTCACACACAGCTAGTGGCAGGCACTGCAGGCAGAGAGCCTTGCTACCATAGATATATGCTTGCTACTACTAGCCGAATGAAAATGTATCTGTTTCACCTAACACTATTGCTCCGTGATTATAGCCACCCATCTCTAAAGCCACAACCACGTTACCATATTTGTAATAATGTAAATCATTGTGTCGTTGTACACATATTGTGTTTATAACGTTAGTAGCTAACATAGCTTAGCTTAGTAGCTATTGTGCTAACAACATATCCCGACATCCGGCTCGCTGGCCGGCATGAACGGCCGACCCAAAATGGTTCTCTCCTCTCTGTACACCCCGTCCCCACGGGTACCCTGCCGGGGGGCCCATGGACGCGACAATGGTGGCAGCCTGTAGGGTGCTCGAGCCCGTAAAGGCTAGTGGTACACGATAGCTATGAGCTAACAACGGCCGCCGCTGTTGTCGCGTCCACAAGCTCCTCCGCAGGACACCCGCGAGGATGGGGGCACACAAAGAGGAGAGAACCATAGGCTAACGTCAGTGTAGTGGTCCCGACTGTAGCCGGGACGCCTATTGCCTATTAACAGCGGAGGCTATAGGCTAACTGACTGTGATGCACCGAGTGGGCCACCATTGATCTAGTACTATGACCCGGACGGGCAAGGCATTTCCTGAAGTGACGTCACGGCCGTGCTAGCGTCTGATAAGCTTTTAGATTCGGCTCATTAATATGCACCTGTAGTGACGTCGGCGTTTGATAAGCTTTTTTGATTCGCGCGTGCATGTTATTCGTGCATGGACCTTTTTAACTCTTTCAGAGTGGCATTTCCGGTGTCAAATGGAAAAAAATAAATAATGAAATTATATACCAATGATGTAAACTACCCATAATTGATCAGTAGGGTTTAACCTGGAGGTTGGGCTTTAAGTGAATATGAATGAGACTCCGGCCACCGGCACATTATCAGCCAAAATGCGCATCGCAGATTATCTGTACATTGACCAAGTGGAATCCCGTTCACATTACTGATTACTGATGGAGCAAACTCTGAGAGATTGTTCACAGAGGCGCTGCCGAACCAAGATATAATATGATGTGTATAATATAATGTGTGTAGAGGCATATGATACAATCTATTTTGTTGTTGGTATTAGGCAGCCTATATGAAGTACATATAATAGCAGCCAGCCCATAGCCTACATTTTGCAACAGTAACTTGCGCATATAATAACACACAGCCCTGCGAAGCCTGCATACAGTAAACTAACTTGATCATTAATCTAGCTGTTCTATCTTTACGCTTATGAAAACATTAAATAATATGTATTGATTGATTGATTGATTGATTGATTGAAAACTTTATTAACAGATTGCAGAATGAGTACAGTACAGCTCAATACATACAATTGTTAAGGGGATGCAGACCAGAGAAAGACTTTCGTCTTGTTTACATCAGGGTCCCCCATTTTCAATTCATCGTAACATATATGACATACATGACATACAGATAGACAGTACTGCTACATCTATACATTTATGACATACCAGATTTGCAATTACAGTACTGTTTGTGATACAAAAAGAGTCCAGAAAAAGAGTATATACATTTGACGTAGAAACTGTACATTGGATTGGGTAGGTGGGGGGGGGTGGGGGTGGGGGGGGACTGTACATTGGAGGTGGTTGGGTGGGTGGGGGGGTTGGGTAGGAGTGGGGGGGGGGGGGGGAGGTTGGGTAGGAGGGGTGGGTGGGGGACACTGTACAACTGTACAAACAAAACTGTACATTGGAATATTGACAAGACCATACTTGGTCATTTACTGTACATTGGAGGGGGTTGTGTTCGGACATTTACAGGGGCCAGTTTCGAGTTGCAGTCTCCCTTAGGTGTTTTTTGAGAGTGTTTTTGAAAGTGGGTAGTGATTCACATTCCTTTACAGCTTTGGGTAGGGCGTTCCACATTGATGTGGCATAATTGCGAAACGTGTTTAGTCCCTTGTTTGAGCCGAATCTGGGTATAGGCTATAGGCCGTCGCTTTAGCCTATATTCTCAAATTGCATTTAATGGCTGAATGAATGAATGAATGAAAACTTTATTTAACAGATTGCAGAATGGGTACAATACAGTACGGCTCAATACACACAATTGTTAAGGGGTTGCAGACCAGAGAAAGACTTTTGTCTTGTTTACATCAGGGTCCCCCAACTCGAGTCCTCGATATCCTCGCGGACGGACCAGTATACCTTTATATCATATCATATTCATATTCATATCATAGTTTACTCTATCAGCCTACCAGCATGTAATACGTTCTTTGTTAGAACTCAACTCGTTATTATTTTGCGCATAGATTGCAGAAATACGGGGACGTTTTGATTTAGGCTTTGACACAGAATACAAGTCATGATATCACCCACACGATATATGCTCTGTGTCCAGAGCATGTATGCTTTTCATTCATTTAAGACACATTTATTGCAAGGGTTTTGTATACACATACACTCAACAAATAACTTCTGTCTGTTCTCGTTGCAATGCGTTTATATCGTGGGTGTTCATATGACTTGTATTCTGCTTATAGCTTCGGGGTTCCACTTATTACGTTTAACAATGGCAAAGCCTTTTAAATATAATCAAAACGTTCCCGTATTTCTGCAATATATGCGCAAAATAATAACGAGTTGAGTTACGCGGAGCGCAGTCAGTGCTTATTTCCGCGTTGTACAAATATTCTACCACCGGGCGCCAACTACGCATGGTCCGACCTGTGCTTAAATATACGCACAAAGTCAAGCACAAGTTCAAATTGATAAATCCCACACTTTGCTTAGAAATGATCGTACGCATGGGTTACGCACATATCTGTGCGTACGTCACGTTGATAAATGAGGGCCCAGGTTAGAGGCTTGAGTCTGGTCAGGGCCAGGTTAGAGGCTTGAGTCTGGTCAGGGCCAGGTTAGAGGCTTGAGTACCGTGGTGTGATTTCTGTCATGTCGGAAGCATGTTATCAGTGCTCTTTCTGATAAATATACAGAGCATGGTTTTATGGTTGAACACTGCAAAAAAAGAAAAACTTAGCAAGGGACTTGATCTTGTATTAAGCGTCACATGCTTATCTCAAGATATTATCTCCGAACAAGTAAAATCGTCTCAAAATTTGTTTCCTGTTTCAAGATATTCTTTCCTTGTTTGGCGAACATTTCTTAAGACTAGTTACATTATCCTGAAACAAGCCAAACTATCTGCCAGTGCAGTAATGTGTCTTGTCAATCAATCAATCAATCAATCAAATTTATTTATAAAGCACATTTCACATGACGCGTGTCAACCAAAGTGCTGTACAGAGGGTAAATACACAAGATACATATAGACAACAATCACACTCCGTTTTATGGGAGGGCACACAGGCAAACACATAGAAAAACAGGGCATGAGTCAGTGAACGGGAAAGGCTAGTAGGTAGAAGTGGGTTTTGAGCCTCGATTTGAAGGCATCTATCGAGGGGGCGAGCCTAATGTCAAGATCACAACATATATTGAAGTACAATGAGGCTTAACACATTCCCTGCCACGCAATTTGAGCATCTTATACCACTCTCTGCCAGCACTGTAAGCCTATGGAGATGTTCACCTTCTTTGCAGGGCTATAACTTTTTAAATTGTATTGCTAAATTGACATTACTATGGCCCATTCAACATCGATTATCTATCGTTCAGGATGTAGGAACGTTTTACTTTTTCATTCATAGATTCATACGAAAATACCGTCTAGAATATAAATATGTTTTTATCGTTTTCTGCAGTAATTCCTAGAACGTGAGATATAGGCATAAACGCATATATAGATTATCAAATGCCGTTTGTTGGCGATACACGCTATATTAAAAATTTCAACTGTACATGATCCTAAACGTTATGACTGATCATGCGCGGATGAACGGGGGGGGGGGGGTCGTTTATAATTCCGTGATCGTCGGTAAATGCTTTATGTAGTATGGGTGATATATTGATCAGAGCAGTTTGCATGGATAATAATAAACAAACGCGCTGAAAATGACGTCAGTGTCCTCTTACCGTTCGACGATGAGACTGGAGGAAAAAGATCACACTTATTTGACGGCGATCTCCTAAATCCATTTCCGGTTTTATAATCATAATAAACGGCCAAATCGTATCGATTATTGCATTATGGCAGTGATCGCTACACACGGGCGTGTGTATACAGTCCCGCAACAATATGCGAGTGCCGGACGCATTTCCCAGACGCACCGAAATTGACTTGTCCATTTCCGGTTTGGCAACTCGCCGATCATCCACCAGGCGGCAGTATTGAAGCATTGCAGAGTTGTGCATGCTCCCACTGCATCAGACGAGGCTCCGTGAGGGAATTATGAATAACAGAAATATGATCTCAATAACGTCGTACGCCGTGGATTGGCAGAATTCGCATGAACTTGAAACACGTCGTAAGCCTGATCTAGTGGCGCCGAGGAGAGTGGCAGCCTTTTCATAGCAGCTCCCACCCCCTTCACTTCTTATCCCGTTTACTACTTTCTTACTTATTCTTTTTGTGATTATACTTACTTAATAGGTGTATAAGTGACTGTGTGTTGCTTTAGACCAAGTTAAGGCATTTGTAACAACTTCTGTGAAGTTAGCTGAGTTAGGCAAGTTCGGTCGAGCACAGCTCTGAACAATGGACACCGGCGGCGGGCTGGTTTACCCGCGGTAGGACAACAACAACAACAACAGCAACAACGGCGGGCTGGTTTACCCGAGGGAGGCTCTCCTCTGCTTTCGAAACAGAGTTGCAGAACCACCGAGGAATCTACCAGCCGAAATAAGGATTCGCAGACGGGGAAATCGAGCTGGCACGAGCGTGAAGGACAGGATAAAGGACAGCAGGAGATTCAAGCCTTACCTGCCCGCTGTCGTCATGGGGAACGTGCGATCGCTGGCCAACAAGACCGACGAGCTCTCAGCCCTGATGATCAACCAGCGTGAGTACAAGGAGGCAAGCCTACTGTGCTTCACCGAATCCTGGCTGAACGAGAACATCCCGGACAGTGCAATAGAACAGGAGGGCTTCACGGTGGTGCGCGCCGACCGGAGTAAACAGAGCGGCAAGCGGAGAGGCGGAGGGCTTGTTGTCTTTGTTAACTCCAAATGGTGCCACCCGGGGCACATCACCATTAAGGAACGTATCTGTTCCCCCGACATTGAACTATTGGCACTGAGTCTGCGGCCATACTATTTACCGCGAGAAATAACACACGTCCTGGCTCTCACTGTTTACATCCCACCCAGCGCGGCGGCGGCGCAGGCGAGTGACGTCATACACTCCACCGTCGCGGCGCTTCAGACAAAACACCCGGATGTATTTATTTTTATCAATGGGGACTTCAACCATGTCGAACAAGACCCTGACAAACTTCACCCAGTATGTCACCTGCAAAACCAGGGGAGACAAAACTCTGGACCTCCTGTATGCTAACGTGAAGGAGGCTTTCAGTGCAACTTCCCTGCCCCCCCTCGGCCAGTCAGACCACAACCTTGTGAGGCTTGTATCCACATACACGCCTCTCATTAAGAGACAGCCACCGACCACCATGTCTGTCCCACAGTGGTCTGACGACGTCGAGGAGGAGCTACAGGAGTGTTTCAGGTCGACAGACTGGGATATGTTTGAGAGGGCCCACGGTGATGACATTGATGGACTATCCCACTGCATCACAGACTACATCAGGTTCTGTGAGGAGAGCATCGTACCCACAAAGAGGGTACGCTGCTTCTCAAACAATAAACCCTGGATTAGCAAGGACATTAAACACCTGCTAAACAGGAAAAAGAGGGCCTTCATGGCAGGGGACACTGAGCAGGCCAGGGCTGTCCAAAGGGAGCTCAAAAAAGAGCTAAGGGCAGCCAAGGTCAGCTACAAGGACAGGCTGGAGGGCAGACTACAGGCCAACAACACCAGGGAGGTGTGGGCGGGGGTCAGGAAGATCACTGGTTTCAAAC
Organism: Notolepis coatsorum; assembly: GCF_963971535.1. NCBI lineage: Eukaryota > Metazoa > Chordata > Actinopteri > Aulopiformes > Paralepididae > Notolepis > Notolepis coatsorum. The sequence continues at coordinate 89,339,822 of NC_140174.1, read as the reverse complement.
AGCAGGGCACAGCTGTGGAGGGCCCTCCAGAGCGTGCAAACGAGTTCAACTCGTTTTTCAACCGCTTTGACCAGAGTGGCCTCCCCACACCCCTCCCCCCACCCATCGACACCAGCACCAGATCACACCTACAAAGCAGCCCCCCCACCCCCCACCCACCCACACCCATCAGCAACGGCACCCCACCCCCAACACCAGCAGACTGCCCACCACCCCCAACCCTGACGATCACAACCAGTCAGGTCAGTAGGCAGCTCTCCAGAATTAACGTAAACAAGGCCAGAGGACCGGACAACACCAATCCCAGGGTGCTCAAGGTATGTGCAGAGCAGCTGGCAGCACCACTCCAGCATCTTTTCAACCTCTCCCTGAGGCTGGAGAGGGTGCCCCAGCTCTGGAAGACCTCCTGCATTGTCCCGGTGCCCAAGAAGGGACGTCCCAGCACCCCCAACGACTACAGGCCAGTCGCTCTGACGTCACACGTCATGAAGACGTTTGAGAGACTGGTCCTGCAACACCTCAAGCCCCTGGTGCGTGACTCCCTCGACCCCCTGCAGTTTGCATACCAGGCAAACATCGGGGTGGAGGATGCCATCATCTACATGCTCCACAGAGCGTACACGCACCTGGAGAAGCCGCGCAGCTCAGTGAGGATTATGTTCTTTGATTTCTCCAGCGCCTTCAACACCATCCAGCCGTCACTGCTAGCGGAGAAGCTCTCTGCGATGCAGCTGGAGCACGGCTTGGTGGCCTGGATCAAGGACTACCTCACTGAGAGGCCACAGTACGTCAGACTAAAGGACAGTCAGTCTGACGTACTGGTGAGCAACACCGGCACCCCCCAGGGAACTGTGCTGTCACCCTTCCTCTTCACCCTCTACACCTCAGACTTCTGCCGCAACTCCAGCGGGTGCCACCTGCAGAAGTTCTCAGACGACTCCTCCATCGTAAGCTACATCACCGACGATGATGAGGAGGAGTACAGAGCCCTGGTGGAGAGCTTCGTGGGGTGGAGCGACAGCAACCACCTCCAACTCAACACCAGTAAGACCAAGGAGCTGGTGGTGGACTTCCGGAGGGGCAAGAAGAGGCCCCCCCCGATTCCCATCTCCATCCGAGGGGTGGATGTGGAGATGGTGGACTCATACAAGTTCCTTGGGGTACACCTGAACAATAAACTGGACTGGTCGGACAACACAGAGGCCCTCTACAGGAAGGGACAGAGCAGGCTGTTCTTCCTGAGGAGACTCAGGTCCTTCAATGTGTGCAACAAACTGCTGCAGTCTTTTTACCAGTCTGTTGTGGCCAGCATCCTCTTCTATGCTGTGGCATGCTGGGGAGGCTACATCAACTCAAGGGACACCAACAAGCTCAACAAGCTGGTGAGGAAGGCTAGCTCCGTGGTGGGAGTCGAGCTACCTAGACTTGAGGTGATGGTAGAGAGGGGGATGATAAGGAAGCTGGATGCCATCATGGAGAACCCCTACCACCCCCTCTACGACGAGCTAGTCAAGATGAGAAGCTCGTTCAGCCACAGACTCATCCCCCCCCGACACTCAACTAACCGCCTCGGACAGTCCTTCATACCAGCGGCCATCAGGCTCCACAACAGTGGGCAGCGACTAGCAGCCTCCAGGCCCCACAACAGGGGGCAGCGACAGCGACTGCTACCAGACATTGACCTGGGACTTATAGGAACCCAAGGGGGACAAAGTAGACTACCCTGGTACTTTGATTAATGTATACTCAGTAGATAGTAAATTATAACACTACCTCATGCATACTGCACCTTATGTGACACTGTGAATAATGTGAATATTCCTCAGCTAGTCAGATAGTAAATTATATTGACCATATTGATCAAATTGTTTACACTGCCTGTGTTGTCTTTTACTACCTGTATACTGTGTTGTTTTACTACCTGTACCCCTCCCCCCATGCTGCTATGATGCCTGAATTTCCCCAAGGGGATCAATAAAGGAATATCTTATCTTATCTTATCTTATCTTAAGCCGTTTCCGGCGTGGGATGTGTTAATGGGAGATCAAATCCCGTGCTAAGCTTTAAAAAAAAATATATATAAAAAAAATATAATTGCAGTGAATGTTAATGACTCATTTAAACATTCAACCTTGCGTCTGCGTCGTCCGCCACCCACCCAATCACCCCTCTGTAACACCTCCACCCTCAGGACGGCTCCTCCCAGCTGCAGCCCTCCAAGGTCCACGTGCTGATCCTGGTGCTGCACGGAGGGAACATCCTGGACACGGGCGGAGGAGACCAGAGCGGCAAGCAGGCCGACGTCAACACCATCAGCACCGCCTTCGAGACCGTCATGCAGGTCCACTACCCGGCCGCGCTGGGACGCATCGCCATCCGCCTGGTGCCCTGCCCGGCCATCTGCACCGAGGCCTTCTCCCTCGTCTCCAAGTAAGGGGGGGGCACGCACATACACACACGTACACACGCGTACACATGCATACACACACGTACACACGCAAACACACACGTACACACGCATACACGTGCATACACACGTACATACATGATGGACACCACCAAAGGACAGTGTCTGTTGAGCCCTTTATGTATTTTCACTTGTAAAGTCAAACCAAATCATTAAACGCGTATGAATGTAATTCATCACCCCAAAACATCTACTGTGTTT